>NC_136059.1:460165371-461579121 GCF_964261635.1 Lissotriton helveticus | reverse complement strand
GAATCCAAGGTCAGGGTTATCCTATGTCGACCTCTTTTGTCACGGATGTATGAGAACAGGCTGCACACGAGCCACATGGAAAATGTCCCTGTACAGAAGGTAACCCCCATAAGGTATCCTGTGCACCTCTGTTGTGAATGCGAGGGCGAGTGTGTATCAAGTGATCTCTGAGATTGCTGCTCCGCTTAAATGCAAAAAAGGGGTAAACAGTCATAATATCGATTCCAAAATATAGAATGGACATAATATCGAAGTAAAAATATAGAATGGACAAAATATCGAATGGACACAATATAGTGGTTAAAAATATCGAATTTAAGGTAAGTAATATCGATTTTCAAAATATAGAAGTCAAAATATCGAAGTATACAATATAGGCATTAAATATATCGATGTTTTAATAATATTAATTTTTTAAAAGTGTTTTGTATGTTAGTATATGTGTGAAAAGTGTATATTAATTTTTGTAATGTATGTTTAATGTATTTTAAGTAATGAATTTTATGTTATTTAATTTTTGCGTAATTTAATTCTGTAGCGGGTTGTGGGTTTATAGGGGAATAGGGTGGGAAGTAATTTAATTATATTAAATTAAATATTAATTTTTAGCAATTACTATCAATTTTTTATTAAATTTTGCTTTTTAGTTCTGTAGCGGGTTGTGGGTGGGAAGTAATTTAATTGTAATTAATTAAATATTTGTATTTCTTTATTGGTATTCATTTTGAATTTATTGTTATATTTTAATTGGTAATTAATTTTTATTAATTGCGAATTCATTTGTATTAATTGATTAATTGTTAATTATGTTAATTTTCTAAATTTATTTTATGTAGCGGGTTGTGGGTTTATAGGGGAATAGGGTGGGAAGTAATTTAATTGTAATTAATAAATAATATTTTTCATTTATTGGCATTGATTTTAAATTTATTGTTAATTAATTTTTAATTGGTAATTAATTTCTATTTGGCAATTAATTTTTATTAATTGGTAATTATTTTGTATTAATTAAATATTTGATAATTATGATAATTGTATTATTGTATATTCTGTAGTGGGTTGTAGGTTTATAGGGGAATAGGGTGGGAAGTAATGTAATTATAATTAATTACACATTAAAAATACTTTTTGTGTATTGATAATTAATTTACTGTTAATTTTTAATTGGTAATAATTTTTATTATTAATTAGTTTTTGTTATTGAAAATTAATTCGTTGTTAAATAATTATGAATAGGTTATTAATTTTTAATAACTAATATGTAGTTGTATTTCTAATTAATTATTACATAATATTAAATTGGTTATTCATTTCAATTAATGTTTTATTGGTATTGATATTTAATTTATTTTTAATAATATATTAAATCATTACTTTCCCCACTGTTAAACTCACTGGAGTGGGAATAGTAATTTTCACCCTCCCGCTATCCAACGCTTTCCCTACTGTTGCACTCTCTGGAGTGGGAATAGTATTTTTTACCCCTACGCTATCCAACGCTTTCCCTACTGTTGTACTCTCTGGAGTGGGAATAGTAATTTTTACCCCTACGCTATCCAAAGCTTTCCCTACTGTTGCACTATCTGGAGTGGGAATAGTAATTTTGACACTCCCGCTATCCAACGCTTTCCCTACTGTTGCACTCTCTGGAGTGGGAATAGTATTTTTTACCCCTACGCTATCCAACGCTTTCCCTACTGTTGCACTCTCTGGAGTGGGAATAGTAATTTTTACCCCTACGCTATCCAATGCTTTCCCTACGGTTGTACTCTCTGGAGTGGAAATAGTAATTTTTACCCTTCCAATATCCAACGCTTTCCCTACTGTTGCACTCTCTGGAGTGGGAATAGTAATTTTTACCCCTACGCTATCCAACGCTTTCCCTACTGTTGCACGCTCTGGAGTTGGAATAGTAATTTTTACCCTCCCGCTATCCAACGCTTTCCCTACTGTTGCACTCTCTGGAGTGGGAATAGTAATTTTTACCCTTATGCTATCCAACGCTTTCCCTACTGTTGCACTCACTGGAGTGGCAATAGTATTTTTTACCCCTACGCTATCCAACGCTTTCCCTACTGTTGCACTCTCTGGAGTGGGAATAGTAATTTTTACCCCTACGCTATCCAACGCTTTCCCTACTGTTGCACTCTCTGGAGTGGGAATAGTATTTTTTACCCCTACGCTATCCAACGCTTTCCCTACTGTTGCACTCACTGGAGTGGGAATAGTATTTTTTACCCTCCCGCTATCCAACGCTTTCCCTACTGTTGCACTCTCTGGAGTGGGAATAGTAATTTTGACCCCTACGCTATCCAACGCTTTCCCTACTGTTGCACGCTCTGGAGTTGGAATAGTAATTTTTACCCTCCCACTATCCAACGCTTTCCCTACTGTTGCACTCTCTGGAGTGGGAATAGTAATTTTTACCCTTATGCTATCCAACGCTTTCCCTACTGTTGCACTCACTGGAGTGGCAATAGTATTTTTTACCCCTACGCTATCCAACGCTTTCCCTACTGTTGCACTCTCTGGAGTGGGAATAGTAATTTTTACCCCTACGCTATCCAACGCTTTCCCTACTGTTGCACTCTCTGGAGTGGGAATAGTATTTTTTACCCCTACGCTATCCAACGCTTTCCCTACTGTTGCACTCACTGGAGTGGGAATAGTATTTTTTACCCTCCCGCTATCCAACGCTTTCCCTACTGTTGCACTCTCTGGAGTGGGAATAGTAATTTTTACCCTTACGCTATCCAACGCTTTCCCTACTGTTGCACTCACTGGAGTGGGAATAGTATTTTTTACTCCTACGCTATCGAACGCTTTCCCTACTGTTGCACTCTCTGGAGTGGGAATAGTAATTTTTACCCCTACGCTATCCAACGCTTTCCCTACTGTTGCACTCTCTGGAGTGGGAATAGTATTTTTTACCCCTACGCTATCCAACACTTTCCCTACTGTTGCACTCACTGGAGTGGGAATAGTATTTTTTACCCCTACGCTATCCAACGCTTTCCCTACTGTTGCACTCACTGGAGTGGTAATATTAAATGTTAACCTCCTGCTATCCTACGGTAAAATATTGTAAATTTTTTATTAATAACTTAAATTAATTATATCTTAATTTTAAGGGTATTTGAGTATTTTTAAGTATGTTTTAGTTAATTATATTTATTATTTCATTAATTTTAAATGACTTTTAAGACATTTAAAAAAATTCGATATTTTGACTGACTATTTTTTACAGATTATATTTTGGATTCGATATTTTTGTACTTACCTGTTTGTAGATAGGAATTCGATATTTTGGCATTCTATATTTTGGTGACTATATTTTGGTAAGTCTATATTTTGTCATTCTATATTATGTCAGTGATCCCAAAAAAGGACGTGGTAATGACACCCCTACTATATTTAGGATTTTCCAATTCGATCAAATGCTTTTTTTTATTCTGTTGGAAAATTTGCAAAATGTATGGACACAAGTCAGCCTGTTGGTGGTTTCTTTCGGAGTACATGGTTCAAGCAATGTCGCCCGGTTGTTGTTAAATGCTCGCTTGTAAGATTTTTTGATCAGCCTCGTAGGATATTGTCTTTCCTGCAGTTGGTTAGACAGGTTGCGAGCATGTTCATGGTATTTCGCAGTAGATGAACAATTTCTCTTAACCCGCAGGAATTGTCCAAATGGCAGATTATCTCGTATAGCTTGCAGGTGGTAATTGTCGTATAATAACAGGGAATTTATGGCCATCGGTTTCTTATACAGTTCTGTGCTTAGGCCATCTGCCCCATGGGATATCAAAATATCAAGAAAGGGGAGGTGAGTCTTGCTGTATTCACAGGTAAAATTCAAAAAAAGTTTGCAATCATTTAGCCAGATTTTGAATTCATTTAGAGTGTTTAATGTCCCACGCCACACCACAAAGATATCATCAATATATCTTTTCCATACACGTAGATGGTCTCTGTATGGATTGTTGATATTAAAGATATATTGCTGCTCGAAAACATGGACATACAAATTTGCCAGGCTGGGAGCAAAAATGCTCCCTATTGACGTACCTGACACTTGGAGGAACAATTGGTCCTCAAATTGAAAGAAATTTTCTTTCATTGCAATTTTTGCGCAAGCGATGATAAAAGACACTGGTGTGATGGAAACCGGGGGATTGTCTAAAAGAAGAGTCTCAACAACAGAGAGAGTCTCATCTTGTGTGATACATCTGTAGAGGGACTCTACATCAAAAGAGACTAGGTAGTCTTGCTCCAAGTCAAAATCCACGTTCTCCAACAAAGTGAGAAGGTCTTTCGTGTCCTTCAAGTAGGTGGGCATTTTAGCAACAAAAGGACGTAGAAAGTGGTCGGCAAAAGAAGATAAAGGTTCCAGTAAAGAGCCCAAACCAGAGATAATAGGGCGTCCTGGAGGTGGTCGTTGGTTTTCGTGCACTTTAGGTAATATGTAAAAATAAGGCACAATGGGATAGGCTTTCACTAAAAACAGTACTTCATGGGTAGTAATCCAATAGTTTGTACATGCTTCTTCTACCAAGACTTTAATCTCTGTTTGTAATCTCTTAGTTTGGTCCTCTTTTAACAATCTCTAAAAACTGGCATCTTGTAATTGTATCAAACAGGCCTTAGAATATCAAATTAAAATCACACTTACGGGTGCTCTCTTCAAGAAACAGAATGAGGAATGTAACAAACATAATAAAGAGTTCAAAGACTCTGTATTAACAAGTCAAATGATCTTTATTCGGATAAGAATATCCATAAAAGCACAGTTCATCACCACCAAAGTTAAAATACAAGAATGCATTGTAAATATTAAAACATATATATATACATAAGTTCCATTACAAAACACTGTAAAAAATGTTAAAATCCAAGATCAATAAATTAAAAAAAGATCTTTCATGTTTCTCCATGGAGAGGGTTTATCCATACGCCAGTGCTGATTATGCACCCCCTCAATACATCCGACAGGGTCGGAGATATGGGTCTAACTATTCAACTTCAGGCAGCGAGGGTTGGTCTAGCGACTCAGATAATTCTAACCAAGGAGATACACAAAATAGAGGTAACATCAGAAGAGGTAGAGGCAATTGGAGAGGACCACGGGGTGGTCCCCAGTGTGAACCTCCCCCACAATAGTGGACACCAGGTCCTTTCAACTATCCTCCTTTTCCACCACATGGACAGTATTTTCCGTACCCCCCACGAACTCAAATATATCCCAACCAGCCTTTTTTAGGGTATGGTCGCGGCAGGTCCAGAGGAAAGAGGCGGCAACATTCCACTCAGGTCCACTGGACAGACAATCCACTGTCCCGGTCGACAGAGGGTCCAACGGAACAGACAGCGGGACCAAGCTCCAAGATAGCCTCATAATCAACTTGAGTGCCAAGATCCTGAACCCTGATGAACGTTACCTTCTCAATAAGGGTTTGGGTTTGGTATCTTCCTATCAAGGAAATACCTTTGAAATCAAACAAGAACTAGCACAGTTTGTTCGCAAAATCCGATTGAATTTTTCCTTTCGGAATCAATCAATCAATCAATCAATCAGAGTACTTGTAAAGCGCGCTACTTACCCGTGAGGGTCTCAAGGTGCTGAGGGAAGGGGGTGCCGCTACTGCTCGAAGAGCCAGGTCTTGAGGAGTCTTCTGAAGGCGAGTAGGTCTTGGTTCTGACAGCGGTGGGTAGGGAGGGTGTTCCAGGTCTTGGTGGCGAGGTAGGAGAAGGATCTGCCGCCGGAGGTTCCTCGCTGGATGCGGGGACATCGGCGAGGGCGAGGCTGGCGGAGCGGAGCTGGCGGGTCGGGGTGTAGAAGTTGAGTCTGCTGTTCAGGTAGGCTGGTCCGGCGTTGTGGAGTGCTTTGTGTGCGTGGGTTAGGAGCTTGAAGGTGATCCTCTTGTCGACGGGGAGCCAGTGTAGGTCTCGCAGGCGGGGGTGATGTGGCTGCGGCGAGAGACGTTGACGATCAGTTGGGGGGAGGCGTTTTGGATGCGTTGTAGTTGTCGTAGGTGTTTGGCTGGGATTCCTGCGTAGAGTGCGTTGCCGTAGTCCAGTCTGCTGCTGACGAGGGCCTGTGTCACCATTCTTCTTGTTTCGGTCGGGATCCACTTGCAGATCCTGCGGAGCATGCGGAGGGTATTGTAGCAGGAGGAGGAGACAGTGTTGACCTGTTTAGACTTGGAGAGGGAGGAGTCGAGGATGAATCCTAGGTTGCGTGCATGGTGGTTGGGTGTCGGTGCTGCTCCCAGTGTGGTCGGCCACCAGGAGTCGTCCCTGGCTGAGGGGGTGGGTCCGAGGATGAATCCCTCCGTCTTGTCTGAGCTTAGCTTCAGATGGCTGTTCTGCATCCAGTCGGCGACGGCCTTCATTCCCTCGTAGAGGTTGGTTTTGGCGGTGTGCGGGTCCTTGGTGAGGGAGAGGATGAGCTGGGTGTCGTCGGCGTAGGAGATGATGTTGAGGTCGTGTTGGGAGGCAACTTGTGCGAGGGGGGCCATGTAGATGTTGAACAGCATTGGGCTGAGGGATGAACCCTGGGGGACGCTGCAGATGATGTTGGTGGCCTCTGATCGGAAGGGCAGGAGGCGGACGCTCTGGGTTCTGCCGGAGAGGAAGGACGTGGTCTAGTCAAGGGCCTTCTCTTGGATTCCGGTTTCTAGGAGGCGTGTCTTTAGAGTGCGATGGCAGACCGTGTCGAATGCGGCTGACAGGTCCAGGAGGATGAGGGCTGATGTTTCGCCGTTGTCTAGTTGGCGCCTGATGTCATCTGTGGTGGCGATGAGGGCTGTCTTGGTGCTGTGGTTTCGTCTAAACCCGGACTGGGGCGGGTTTAAGATGTTGTCTTCCAGGTGGCGGGCCAGTTGCATGTTGATGATTTTCTCGATGACCATCGCCAGGATCGGGAGCAGGGAGATGGGCCGGAAGTTCTTGAGGTCCTTGGGGTCCGCCTTGGGCTTCTTGAGGAGGGCGCTGATTTCGGCGTGTTTCCAGCTTTCCGGGAATGTTGCTGTTTCGAAGAAGAAGTTGATGACCTTCCGTAGTTGGGGTGCGATGGAAGCGTCTGCTTTGTTGAATACGTGGTGTGGGCACGGGTCTGACGGAGATCCTGAGTGGATTTAGTTCATGACTTTGCGTGTCTCGTTGTCGTTGACGTTGGACCAGGAGGTCAGGCGGTTGGCGCTGGTGGTGTTCACAGGGGAGGTGGGGTCTGGCGTAGTCGGGATGGGCATGGTGTTGAAGCTGTCATGGATGTCAGCGATCTTGCGGTGGAAGAATATGGCCAGTGAGTTGCACAGTTCTTGTGAGGGCGGTATGTCGTTGGCGTTGACGCTGGGGCTAAAGAGCTCTTTGCTGTCGTGTGCGTTGTTATCCAGGCGGTCTTTGAAGGAGGATCTCTTGGCTAATCTGATGAGGTGGTGATGTATGCGCGTGGCGTCCTTGGGGGCTGCGTGGTTGTCTGGAGTGAGTTCATGAAGCCATATCTTCTCCAGTTTCCGGCAGGTGTGTTTGGAGGTCTACAGCTCGTCAGAGAACCAGGTGGCTCTCTTGCGTGCGTGGTTTTTGGAGGGTTTCTTGAGTGGGGCAAGGATGTTGGTGCAGTCGTCAATCCACTGTCTGAGGTTGCGGGCTGCGGCGTCTGGTTTGGTGAGTCGGTGGGTGGGTTCTGGGCGAGGGTGGTGATCAGCTGGTCTTCGGTGACTTTGTTCCAGCAGCGGCGAGGCAGCTGTTGCATGCGGTGGTGCGTGGTTGGTTTGTTGAAGGTGAAATGGATGCAGCGGTGGTCGGTCCAGTGGAGTTCGGTGGTGTGGTCGAAGGCGACGTGGGTGCCTGTGGAGAAGATGGGGTCCAGTGTGTGGCCAGCGGCGTGGGTGGGTGTGGTGACGAGTTGTCTGAGGCCGAGGTTGTCGATCAGGGTGGCGGAGATGGCGTCGTTGTTGTTCTCGAGGTGGAAATTCAGATCCCTGAGGAGGATGTAGTCTGTGGAGGCGAGTGCGTGGTTGCTGGCGAGGTCGGCGATGGAGTCGCTGAATTGTGCTCGGGGTCCGGGTGGTCTGTAGATGAGTGTTCCTCGGAGTGTGGTGGTGGAGTCGGTGTGGATCCGGAAGTGCAGGTGTTCAGCGGTGTTGAGGGTGTCTTCTGCATGGGTGGCGACCTTGAGGGTGGACTTGTGGACGATGGCTATTCCTCCTCCGATTCCGTTGGCGCGATCCCTGCGGGTTATCTTGTAGCCGTCTGGGATGGCTATGCCGATGTCGGGCGCCGAGGAGTCGTTCCACCAGGTATTGGTCAGGAAGGCCACGTCTGGGGCGGAGGTGTCGAGCAGATCCCAAAGCTCGACGGCATGTTTGCGTGCGGAGCGGGTGTTGAGGAGTATGCAGCATAGGTGTTTGGGTGCGGTCCTTGGAGGTTTGGTGGTTCTGTCGCAGGTGAAGCTGCAGGTGTGGCAGGTTAAAGGTCCATGAGTCAGTTTCGGTGTGGCTTGGAAACAGGTGTGGTTTCGGCCGGCGTTGAGTGCGTGGAGGGTGCTAGCGTCGTTGCGGAGTCTGGTGTTGTGGCGTTCGCGGGGTCTAGGGGTTCTGGCGCTAGGCGCGGTCCAGGCACATACGGGCGAGACGGGCTTGCCTTTGGCACGCCTTCGGCGCGCCAGTGGTGCGCCCGCTGCTCGGGCTACGTAAGGGTTGGGTAGTGAGGGAGGACCAGCTGGGAGGCGGGAGCGGAGTGGGTGTAGGGGGGCGGGGCCACAGGGATGCAACGGCGAGAACGAGGGTGCGAGAGACGGCGGCCGCAGGAGCAACGAGGCAGCTGGTGGCTGTGTGGTGGCTTGGGGAGTGACCTGCCTGCGAGCAGGATCAAAGGTCGCTCATAACATTTCTGACTCACCCCAAGATCGAGATGTGAACACCGAACTAAGGAACAAATCCACGTTTAATCCGCTCACCAGCCAAGTACCTCCTCAGGTGCTTACTTTTGAGCAAGCGGTCTCTTCTCAAATCACCAACATTTGTGCCAGTGAAAATAGACAATTCCAAAATTTGAACAAAAAGGAACATTTAGCACTAACTATCCTGACAAATGATGATACCATTATGATCAAACCCGCGGACAAAGGGGGAGCGATCGTGATAATGGACACCTATGCATATCGAGCAGAATGTTTGAGACAATTACAAGATGTCCGTTTTTAGAGATTGCTAAAAGAGGACCCAACTAAGAGATTACAAACAGAGATTAAAGTCTTGGTAGAAGAAGCCTGTACAAACGATTGGATTACTACCCATAAAGCACTGTTTTTAGTGAAAGCCTATCCCATTGTGCCTTATTTTTACATATTACCTAAAGTGCACAAAAAACAACGACCCCCTCCAGGCCGCCCTATTATCTCTGGTGTGGGCTCTTTACTGGAACCTTTATCTTCTTTTGCTGACCACTTTCTATGTCCTTTTGTTGCTAAAATGCCCACCTAATTGAAGGACACGAAAGACCTCACTTTCTTGGAGAACGTGGATTTTGACTTAGAGCAGGACTACCTTGTCTCTTTTCATGTAGAGTCCCTCTACAGATGTATCACACAAGATGAGACTCTCTCTTTTGTTGAGACTCTTCTTCTGGACTATCCCCCGGTTTCCATCACACCAGTGTCTTTTATCATCGCTTGTGCAAAAATTGCAATGAAAGAAAATTTCTTTCAATTTGAGGACCAATTGTTCCTCCAAGTGTCAGGCATGTCAATGGGGAGCATTTTTGCTCCCAGCCTGACAAATTTGTATGTCCATGTTTTCGAGCAGCAATATATCTTTAATATCAACAATCCATACAGAGACCATCTACGTGTATGGAAAAGATATATTGATGATATATTTGTGGTGTGGCGTGGGACACTAAACACTCTCAATGAATTCCAAATTTGGCTAAATAATTGCAACATTTTTCGTAATTTTATCTGTGAATACAGCAAGACTCACCTCCCCTTTCTTGATATTTTGATATCACCAGAGGCAGATGGCCCAAGCACAGAACTGTATAAGAAACCGGTGGCCAGAAATTCCCTGTTATTATACGACAGTTACCACCCGCAAGCTCTATGAGATAATCTGCCATTTGGACAATTCGTGCGGGTTAAGAGAAATTGTTCATCTACTGCGAAATACCATGAACATGCTCGCAACCTGTCTAACCAACTGCAGGAAAAACAATATCCTAAGAGACTGATCAAAAAATCTTACAAGCGAGCATTCAACAACAACCAGACGGCATTGCTTGAACCATGTACTCCGAAAGAAACCACCAACAGGCTGACTTTTGTCCATACATTCTGCACATTTTCCAACAGAATCAAAAAAAGCCTTTTATCGAATTGGAAAATCCTAAATGTAGGTGGGGTGTCATTACCACGTCCTCTTTTTGCATTTAAGCAGAGCAGCAATCTCAGAGATCACTTGATACATACTCGCCCTCACATTCACAACAGAGGTACACAGGATAACTTTAGGGGGGTTACCTTCTGTACAGGGACATTTTCCATGTGGCTCGTGTGCAGCATGTTCTCATACATCCGTGACAAAAGAGATCGACATAGGATCACCACGACCTTGGATTCTTGAATGTCACATCAATTGCAACATCGACAACCTTATTTACTTGATCACTTGCCCTTGTCCCATGCGATATGTAGGGATGACCACTCGTAGGGTTAAAATCCGCATCCTTGAGCACAAGAGCACCATCCGTTGTGGCAAGTCATCTACGAAATTGACCAATCACTTCTTGACAGTGAACCATAGTCCATATGATCTGAAATGGAAGGTTTTGGAGAAACCGTTAATTCCGTCCCATGTAACTGGTGTTACTTCTTTTTTGTTCAGACGTGAACAATGGTGGGTGCATAAACTTCAGACTGATAACAGAGGGCTGAATGACGATATTCCGTGGTTATTACTGTGAACGTCTAATCAAGATGGTCACTACTCTCTGAGCATTAACCCCTTGATCTAAATTTAAATTTAGCTTTGTTTTATATCGCACATAACATCCACAGCTAGTTCCTAGTGAGTATTGTCCACAAACGTATTTCTTTATATGGATAAAGCCATTGTCTGCAGCCCATTGCTAGGTTTTATTAAGAATGATTAATTAGAAACCTAAATATTGGATTTCTTAACATGGATAAAGCCATCGTCTGCAGCCCATTGCTAGGTTTTATTAAGAATGATTAATTAGAGACCTAAATATTGGGTTTGCCAGGGAAGCCACATTATGTCGTATTTTCGTTTTTGGTACGTTTTTAACACAATGAGTTTCTTTTTATGTATCTTTTGTGTCCTTTCACATAAAACGATGTTTTCATCCTACATCGCGTGTTTCCACTCATTAATGTATAATATAACGCTAATATTCACATCGCGTGGGCACATTTGCCAATGCGCTTGCGCACACGAGTGCACTACCAGGAGACGCAATGCGCATACTATTCTGAGCAGTGTTGCCGTATTGCACATGCTTTAAAGGCCATTTTTTAATACATTAGACATGCACGAGGTTTCAACAAAGTGGATACCTTATCGCACATGCGCCATGTAGTTTTACGTTTAGACGGGCATCGCAGCATCCATGGATGGGATTGGCTGCCATTACAACATCAGCCTTTTTAAAACAGAGGCACCTTTCTGGTTCGAGTTACCTCCGGCTTCAGGCTCATTCCTTCGCCGTGGTACCGACGGATAGATAAGCCTTGCCCTGCTGTTCTGCCATGATTATAAATGTTTTTGTCAAGTTGATCACTCGGCGTCTTGACTTTGCCATTCCGATCTTGTGACCATACGGGGATTTTTACCGACGCCTGTCACTGGCATAGTTTCTTTTCAGTTTTCTTTGTGAACTTTCTGTTGAACGTTCTGATGTCCGTGGTTTACAAATAACGCTTTATTTGCACTACATGCTAGTACCCTTTCAGTACAACTGTGCAGCCAGCTACCTACTCGGCAAGCCACTTCATCACTATTTGTTAGAAAACAGAGTTGTATATATATTTTCTGTTTATGAGATCTGATCAGAGCACGCTGGTTAGACCTTTGTTATGCACCTCAATGCAATCAATATGCATATATCATGCAATGTCAAATGGTGCAACTCTCTTTCTTTCTGAGTTTTTTTTATTTAAGTTATCCTTGCACAGTCCTCACATGAGATATAGATACACTTGTTGGTGTGATTTACACGCGTTGGTACACACACAAATAGATATACATTTCTCTTTCTTGGAAGTTAACAAGACGTGTTATTCACAATAAACCTTCATCACCGTTTTTTGCAGAGCGGTGCCTTTTTCCTAAGCGGTTGCCAGGTGGAGGGGTGGTGATTTACCCAATAGTTACGTGTAAGTCATGCTGTACAAAACAAAAATCTTTTATGTCACACCACCTTTGTCTAGGTATACCAGAAATCATGACACCGAAAAATGTACTTTGTGTTTTTGAATGTAGGTAACTTTTTACTCTATTTTTAGACACACCAAGAAGAATTGTGTCTCTGTATCATTTTCTGTTTTTGCAGCAGCATCCTTGGTTCTGATGAAAAGCCTAGCCCACATACAGGCTTTTATAGCTGAAACATGTTGACCTAGTAATTTTTTCCACACCACCGCGGTTTCGGATCTAGACCGCTGGTGCACTGCTTTTTAATCCTAGTTTTAATTCACATCCTTCATGGTTTTTCACGAAATGTATTTTGCGCTGCGCCCTCATTCACACTATTAGCTCCTCATTTGTGGATTTAGTACATCCTAGATAACATTCAAAACATCCCTGAGCTCTTCCCTCTCAGAGAGGGGGTTGTAGTACCCAGAGAAACTAGGTATTTTCTCTGGGAGGAGAATCCCTATGATGAAGCATGTCACCTTTGGTGAGTGAGGGATTTCGTCCTTAAAAGGGAAATGCCCAAATATTCTTCTGTTGGGCCTAGTCACTGGTTTTTGATTGGCATCTCATATACTACATATGTAAAAGAGATAGTAGTGGCATTGCCACACTTTATATACCATTCTTTTTTAGCGCTTGGATTTCGTTGATTGTCTGGCGACAGCGTATTCCCCAACCTGGTGAGAGACAGAACGCACATGGTCAGCCAGTTCTTTGCAGTACTCGAGCACTAAATCATCAGATATATTTATCAGCTTGTGTCCTGGTACCCATGCCTGCCTCATTGCTCTAACCATGAGTATCTCATGGGGATTCAAGCCTGTGTTTCTGTCTGGAATGCTCCTGAGTCCCATCAGAACAAGAGGTAAAGCATCAGGCCACTCCAATCGGGTAGATTCATACAGCTTTCCCAATTGTGACTTGATTGTGCCATTCAGTTGTTCTACCACTCCAGAAGCCTCTGGGCTGTATGCACAGTGCAGTTTTTGCTCAATTTGTAATGCTTCACAGATCAGACAAATTATTTCATTATTAAAATGAGACTCTCTTTCTGATTCAATTGTTGCTGGAAAACCGAAACGTGGTATGAGTTCCCTCAGTAGTAACTTAGCTACAGTGATGCTATCATTTCTGCGTAGTAGGGTAGGTGTAGTAATCACACTTAAAATTCAGTAAGGTTGAAGAGTTTGTTTATTAAGATACAGCTGTCATTGACCCTCAGCATCAACTGTTCGCATAAGAATCTTTGGTGATGTCACTACTTACGTCAGAAAGTTCCATCTTAAAGAAGACATCACCACACATCTCCCCCTCATAACAAAATATAAAATAAAAAACACAACTTTCTAAAATAATAATAACATATTACAATGAAATATTTTACAATACATACAACATTTTTTCTTTAGGATACATTCAAATTAATTAACAGATTTAGAAAAAATAAAGCACTACAATTGTTCAAGCTACAACTTCAGGAAAATGAGGACTGATTTTACATATATTTCCCAAACTCCAGATTTTTCCATGATCTAACTTTACAACTGATCCCATGACTTTTATCACTTTCCGAGGCTGGGAGTATTTGCTTTCTCCTTTTATAACAAATCCAGCCTTCCTCACGACAACCCAATCACCATTCTCTACACCCACAACTTTAACACCTTTTCTCTTATCATACCTTTCTTTATTCCGTGCATGAGAATCTTCCATCCTTTCTGCCATGCACTCACGATCCACCCAAACCTGATCTTTATTTTTTAACCAAATAGGTGATTCTTTAGTGGCAGGTTCTCTTCCTTTCAATGCAATGAAAGGAGAAATCCCCGTAACAGAATGGGAAGTTACTCGATGAGCCCACATCATCTTGTTTAATTCTTCTCTCCAAGCTAGACCATTTGTCAACGATAATTGGATATTGTCCATAATTATCCTATCGGCCCTTTCAACAAGACCATTAGCTTGTGGTCTAAACAATGCAGCTTGAACATGTTCAATTCCGAAATCTTCAAGGAATCTTTTCATCATGCTAGACACCAATTGCACTCCATTGTCAGTAACTAGTGTTCTAGAAATCCCTCCTTTCATGAATACCTTCTTTAAAAACTCAATTACCTTTGCTGCCGTGATATTCTCAACCGGCTTTCTGGTGAACCACTTACTATGATAGTCTACTAAGACAATCAAGAATCTGCTCCTAGTACCCAACCTCTCCACAGGACCCAAAAAATCTAAAGCTAACTTTTCCCATAGACGGTCAGGAACTTTCACACACCCCAAAGGTGGTTCACGTATAACTTTGCATTTGTCACTATTACTACAAGCATAACAGTCTTTAATCACCATTTCTACCTCTTTGTCCATTCCTGGCCACCAGAAGCTTTGCCTCAATCTTCTCTTACACATACTTCTGCCAAGATGACCCTCGTGCACCAGTCTAATCAATCTTGGTCTCAATATCTTAGGTGGTACAACCCTATTGCATCTTAAAACCTTTCCAGAGTGGATACTTAACTGATCCTTCACCTTAACATATTGTTTCAAATCCTTATCCAAATCTGACATATTTCTCCATCCATTTGTTATAGCACTCTTTAAATTCTCATACAACACATCACCTTCCAAGGGTACACTCCAGTCCTCACTTCTCAAGGCTAATCCATCTCCAGAAAAATCAGACATGACATCTACTTCAACCAAAGAAGAAATCTTTTCTTCTTCCACAATTGGCATATGAGACAAACAGTCTGCCACAATATTTTTCTTCCCTCTCACAAAATCAATTGTAAAATTCATGTCCATGACCGACAACAGCCATCTAGAAATTCGAGGAGTCACGTTTCCTTTAGACCTTTACCACCTTTAAAGATATACAACAGTGGCTTATGATCTGTACTGAGCATGAAAGGCAACCCCCAAAGATAAAACTTGAAATGATGCATTGCCCAACAACAACCTAATGCTTCCTTTTCTATTGCTGAATAAGATTTCTCATCAACTTGGAGACGATGCGATGCATATCCTAATATTTTTTCCTCACCATCAACATACTGTGTCAAAATGGCACCCATACCTACATTGCTAGCATCCGTCGTCAATACAGTTTTTCTATGAATATCAAAAGGGCTCAGCACAGGAGCAGAAATCAAAGAGTCTTTGACCTTCTTAAACGCCTCTTCACAGGCTTGATTCTACTCAAATTCAATAGCTTTTTTCAACAAACAACAAAAGGTTATCGCCCTTTGGTCCACGTCGCCACAGGACGAGAGCGGAACGGACTACAACCCCTGCCGTCGGGAAGTGCCGTGATTCGTTTTCCGATCAGGGAACTATTCGCCTTGTATTCCGGCCTTCTTTAAAACCAGAGTGACTGACTACAGCCCGACGGCAGCCATTGGCCGACCAACTGATGCGAACATCTTTCTTTCGCATCTACCCGGAACTGATTTATATGGCATCACCTGTGAGGCAGAGATAGACGCAAAATCTGCGGTGCCTGCTTGCCCCGGACGACGAGACGTGGCCGGCTCACTCTGAACCCCACCCGCTCGTGTAATACAGTATCTAAATCTTGATCATCTTAACTAGAAACCTTGAATAGGAAGCTCTACCCGCCGTAATTGAACAGGAAAATAAAACAGGACCCACCCACGTGAAAAATTCGGACACGTATCAGCCTGATAACATCCAGAAGTTCCGTAACTCTCAGCTTGCAGCTTGTGTGTTCCCCTGCCAGACTCCATCTGTTTGCCCTGACGAAGGTGCCTGACACCGAAACGCGCGTTGGCGCTTCCACCAAGGACGACAATCCTATACCACCTAATCTGCCCCTTCATTTCTGCACCCCCACCCATGCAACTATAAATCCATTCTAGTGTTGCTGGTTACTTGTGTAAACGGTTGGAATGTGTCTGAGTCTGAATGATCCCCTGAAGATGTGAGTGCCTGTGTTTAGTCCCCTTAATCTGCCCCGGAGTGAATGGAACACTGCTATGTATGATGTTGCGCTTATTACCCTGATTTGAAATATAACTTTGATTGTATATCTTTTTAAATGTCTGAACAACCTATCACTAAATCCTTTTTTATGAATATATGTATAAAAATTAATAAAAAGAGATGTTTTTCATAAAAGTATGATTTGATTGTCTGGCTCTGATATTCGGTAATTCAGCTTCTTTATTAATTGAACTGGATCCCTTAGTATCCACTCCGGCAGGGTGTTTTTCTATAATTCTTCTTTTTTCAACAACGCCCTCATTGGCTCAACCAGATCAGAAAAATTAGACATACATTTTCAGCAGTACTCTGCCAAACCTAGAAATGACCTCAACAAATCCTTGTCTACAGGCCTCTGTGCTTGAACAATAGCTTTTACAATGTTATTCTTTGGTTTGAAGCCCTTACCAGATATTTGTGTCCTAAATAGTTTACTTGTTCCTTCCTCAATTGACACTTTTCTTTTTTTATAGTCATGCCATGCTCATCAATCCTTCTTAACACTTCGTTTAAAAGCTCATCATGTTTTTCATAAGATTCGCCCCCCACCAGAATATCATCTTGAAAACACAAGATCTTATCCATCCCTTTAAAAATATTGTGCATAATCCTTTGGAAAACTGCAGAAGCAGAAGCTAAGCCGAAAGGCATGCGACAATATCTGAAGGCGCCCAGCGGAGTAACAAAGGATGTTAAAGCTCTCGACTCTGGATGTAAGTTTACTTGGTGGTAGGCAGCCGACATATCCAAAACTGAAAAAACTTTACCACCACTCATTCCACTCAACATTTCCCCAATATTGGGCAGAGGCTGCCGATCCACACAGATATTTTTGTTCAGATCTCTAAGATCGATTCACAAACGAATCTTGTTACCCTCCTTGGGGAAGACAACAATGGGGGCAAGCCACTCTGATGCTTCTATTGGTTCAATGATCTTACTTTCCAACAATTTATTCACTTCTCGTTGAAGAGGTTCCCTCATAAGTAAAGGAATGGGCCTAACTTTATGTACCACCGGCACCGCATTCTTCTTCAAGATTATGCGATGTGTGAAGCCCTTCAGCAGACCCAATTTGTCCGTAAAAACATTTGGAAATCCAGACATGAATTTCTCACTCCACTCCGTCTCAATCTCACTCACTCTCTCCACAACCATAACCAGTTCTTGATTATTCGGATTGAGAATTATATTTAGGGCTTTTTGGTGTGGCCAACCTAATAAATTAGAACCATCTTCAGATAGGTATACTCTTCCATGAACAGCATTTCCTTTAAACGCAATATAATTCCACAACATACCAATGATATTGATAGTTTTTCCTCCATAGCCAATTGCCTTTATATCAGATCGTAGAAGATCATTCATTCATCCTTTTAGTTGTTCTATGAAAACTGTTTTACTGATAATAGTGAATAAACTTCCAGAATCAAGTAGGACCCTTACTATAGATTTTCCAATCATGATATCACAATGTGGCTTTTCGAGTTTGTCAGTGCTTTCTCTTTTTACCTCATTACCATTGGTACTATCAATATTATGACACTCAACTACATTGCCATTACTAGTTTCATTAAAAATGTCACATTCATCAATTGCAACAATCACATCTTCATGAATTTCACCAAGATTTTCTACTACTTTAACATTAGATTGTTGCACAGGCCGCAATTTCGTTCTACACATTTTAGCTAAATGGCCCCTCCTTCCACAAGTTCTACAAATTGAGGGGCATATTACCAACAACTAGCGATAATTATCGCTATGTTGGCTTAGCGGCACTATTTTTATCGCCGTGCTGCGGAGATTTTTATCGCTTAGGAACCTTGCTATTATCAAGGTTTATCTCCTAAGCGATAAAAATCGGCCGAAATGCATGAATATCGCTGAAAAGTCAGCGATATTCATGCATTACCGAGCTAATGCTCTTAGCCATGTTATCCACCTACCATTGGATAACATGGCTAAGAACTGCTCAGGGGCAGGTGTTAGCTTTTGGAGATATTCGCGCTTAGCGCGAATATCTCCAAAAGTTGGTAATAGGAGATAGCGATGTTAGCGACTGTTTCCAGTCGCTAACATCTTGGCACGCCCACTTTGCATGTCATTAGTGATGAATTTCACTGACATGCAAAGTGGGGCCCAAGATGGTCGCTATCTCCTACTAGCTGTCGCTAACTGGTGTTAGCGACAGCTAGGTAATAGGGAGATAATTTTATCTCCGCTTTCTTGGCTTTTAAAGCCAAAAAAGCAGAGATAAACCCCCTTGATAATATGCCCCTGAATTCCTTGCTCCACAGGTTGGACTCGTGGCAATATGTCCTGGCCCACCACACCTATAACAAATAATTGTCCTTCTTTCAGGCAACTTATTTGTACCAGTCTTATTTTCTAATGTCTTAATTTCTTTCTTGACTTTCACTTCTTCCACATCGATTGCAACAACATCTTTTTCTGATACTTTGTTGCTTGGCTTCCCAACATCAATTTCATTTAACCAAACATCAGTATTCTCCATACTCCTTGCAATCTGAATAGCCTCATCAAGAGTTGGATCCAATGATAAAAGTCTCTCCCTAATCTTTTTGTTATTCGTGCATCTAACAATTTGATCACGAATTAAAGATTCCATTATCCCATTATCCCAGTATACCGCTTAAATCTAGGGGTGAAGGTCACTGCATACACAGCCCCCTGTGCAGTGGTCCAGTTGTCCTCGTCGCCATGAAAAGTGTAGTAATCACACTTAAAATTCAGTAAGGTTGAAGAGTTTATTTATTAAGATACAGCTATCAGTGACCCTCAGCATCAACTGCTTGCATAAGAATCTTTGTTGATGTCACTACTTACTTCAGAAAGTTCCATCTTAAAGAAGACATCACCACAGTAGGCTTCCACCCATTTCGAAAACAGGCAGACAATGACTAGGACGTACTTCAGTCCTCGGCAAGGGGGTAATTGGATGAAATCAATCTGGATTCGTATGAAGGGACCTTCTGCCTTTCCAATCTTTCCTGGCAAGACTACAGTTCTCTTACCAGGATTCATTCTTTGGCATGTTATACACCTCTGGCAAAGACTCTCTGCTACATTCCTGAATCTCGCATTAACCAACTCTGTCTGACATGCCTAATCATCGAGTCCCTACCTATGTGAGAACTTCCATGATACATCCTAGCCATAGGAGCAAGCATACAATCTGGTAACACAGGTCTCCCATCAAGGTAAACAATAACACCATCCTCAACCCTTCTTCGACATCCTATTTTCTCCCATTCTTCCTTTTCCTTCATTTCTGCCTCATTTTGCAAGTCTCTCACTTCTTCCCATGTTTTCACTCTTTCAAGCAACATAAGTTGGCAGCTGTTTCCATGTGCATCAATTTTCTTATTTATTGCCATCTTATGTTTGGCACAATGCTGGGCTAGTTGGTCGGCATATCGGTTACCTGCTGTCACTCAGTCATTTCCAGATTGGTGAGCAGCACACTTGACCACAGCCACTTCTTTTGTTAATTGAATTGATTCTAGCAAGTCTTTTACATAATGTCTATTCTTAATAGGAGTACCTGGAGAAATGAGAAACTCCCTTTGCATCCATAGTTGGCCAAAGTCATGCACAACCCCGTAACCATACTGACTCTCAGTGTATATGGTTACTTTCAATTTATTTCAAAATTTGCAGGCTCTTGTCAATGCAACTAATTCAGCTACTTGTGCAGACTTGACTTCACGTAAATAGGATGCTTCCACTGGACCCCACAAAGTACACACAGCATAAGCAGCACTTAATCCTCCTTCCTCATGTCTCATGCATGAGCCATCTACAAACAGCTCATATTCAAATGTCAACAATGGCTCTTCTTTTATGTCTGGTCGGGCTTTGTACTGTATTCTGTGAGGTCTAATTCCCTTTTCACTTCTGCGAAGTGTGATTCAGGTAACAGTGTAGCTGGATTTAAAACAGTGCATCTGGCAATGGTCACATTCCCTGCACCTAGAAGAATTTGCTCATACTTAGTCAGCCTACTAGGAGTCAAACACTGAGCATGTGTTCTGGTTAACAGAATCACTACTGAGTGTGGAACATACACGGTCACAGGGTGTCCCATAATGATGGATTCACTTTGCTCAAGACTCATGCAGGTTGCAGCTACTGCTTTCAGACATCCTGGCAATGCAGATTCCACTGGATCAAGTGTGGATGAAAAATATGCCACAGGACGTCTCATTAAAGCATGAATTTGGGTCAGAACAGACAATGCACAATTGTTGCGTGCATCACAGAATAATGCAAATTCTTTTGAATAATCAGGCATCCCTAAGGCTGGAGCTGAGCAGAGACAGTCTTGCAGCTTCAAGAAAGCAGTCGTACGTTCATCATCCCACTCTACTGGGTATTTTGCTCTTTTCGTTGTCATCTGTATCAGAGGTTTAGCTAGGACTGCAAATCCCACAATCCACTGCCTGCAGTAACCTACAACTCCAAGAAACATTCTGATTTCTTTCTGTGTCTGGGGTAGATTCATGTTTCAGATTATTTTGATTCTTTCAGAGGTAACTCTTCTGACACCTCTTTCTAGCTGGTGCCCCAGATACTTTACCGATGTGGTGCAGAATTGCAACTTCTCAGGTGACACTTTATGCCCTCCTTCTGCCAAATGATTCAGCAATGCAATGGTATCAACAACACAGTCATTTCGAGTCTTAGACGCCACCAACAGGTCGTCTATATACTGCACCAGGACAGACTGTTCGGGCAAGACCAGAGATTCAAGACATTTTTTCGATATCTGATTGAAAATCTATGGACTCTCTGTGTACCCCCGAGGGACACGGTTCCAAACGTAGACATGGTCGTTGAATTTGAACGAGAAAAGATATTTGCTATCTGGATGTAATGGTATGGAGAAAAATGCATGGCATAAATCAATTACTGTGAACCATCCGGCTCCACACGGTATCTGATACAGAATCACTGCAGGATTTGGCACAACTGGACAACATCGGATGACAATTTTATTAATTTTGCAAAGATCTTGTACGACCCTGTATTTCCCGCTCGTTTTTTTTTATACCAATTATGGGTGAATTACATGGACTGCTCATTATTTCCTATAAAATGCCTTGCTCACCCAAACGCTTTATTTCTGCTGCAACACCTGCTTTTATTTCTGGCCTCATTTTGTATTGTCGAATATTTGGGTAAACTGCACCTTCTTTCACTGTCACTTTTACTGGGTCAACATTTGCCATTAATCCTACATCTTTCTAAGTGAAATCCCACACTTCAGGATTCATCGTATGCTGTAATTCTTTTGGGAGGTCTTCCACTAGCATCTTTTTAATTTCGGTTTCTTGTTTGGCCAACTCCATCTTCATCTGGGGTTTGAATTTCAACACCACCTGGGGTGCAAAAGATTGTGCAATTCATTTTGCACAGCAAGTCCCTAACTAATAGCTTTACTAGACTGGAGTAGCACACCACAAATGTGTGCATTTCTTTAAAATTCCCTATTCCGATCTCCATAGGTTCTGTAACATGGGTACTAATTTGTTTATTAGAAAGGCCCACTACTTGGATCGCTTCCCCCGAGAGGGGTAGGTTTGGAACGTCTGCTGTTCTCACAGTAGAATGGGTAGCACCAGTATCCAACAAAAAGGTAACATCATTTCCCTCAACTTTTCCCTCAATGTATGGACCTGACTGATCTACCGGCAAGGAAGCGCCAAGTACGCACTCCTCGTCCTCCCCTCTCAGTCACCGTCAGTAACTATCTTCCCAAAAAATGCGTCACTCAAAAGAAATCATCTTTTGTTTACTCTGTCCAATTCTCTAACCACACACAGGTGTGGTAGCCTCTTTCTACCATCATGTTTGATGCGGGCGTATTTGGTGGGGGAATAATAATTCCCTCTCTAGTTTTAATCGTTTTGTCCTTTTTAAAGAAATTCTTAATTCTTTTACATAGCGAAATTTTTCTCTCTCCTCCGTACATGATATAAGGTCTTCCCCTTATGTATTGCTTGTGCGCAAAACCTAAGTACCTCCTATCGGGTCTATTTCCTATAACTGTTGGATCTAAATGCCACATATAATTTGCACCAATAAATTTAATATGCAGCTACACTCAATTGTTTACTAAATGCTTCACCAATACCAGCGCGTTTCTTATTTTCGAGAACCAATCAGTGAATTGAATTCAAATTACTTTTGACCAATGATTGCGCAGCTTTTCTCGTGAGACAAGTTCCCACTGTCCTGCACCCACCCCTCCATTACAATTACCTCAGCTACACACCCGCTGTCTCAACAAATAATAGCGCAGCTCTGAGTGACGTCAGCGCAGCTCCACAACTGACTCCCTCTTTTGCAAGGTAATACGAGAGCGTATTTCTTTTCACTTTAAATGCAATATTCATTAATTAACAATGTAAAAACATTCGCCACTGTGCCTAAGTGACTAAATTCAAAGGAAAGATGATTTCTTTCACTGCGAGTAAATCCCTTCCGCTTACTCTTCATACACTGCGAGTAGATCCCTTCCGCCTACTCTTCATAAAAGCATTAGAGAACCTGTTACTCCCTCAGGCTTACCCTTTCTAGGTGATATAAGGCCAAAGTTTCACCAACGAACTCCTTTGCTATCATTTATTCACACCTTTATACAGAAAATCCATAATCAGTGCTTACATTTTTACCTAACCATGCACTTACTTCCTTAGGCAAGTGACCTCATTGCAAAGTGGCTTTCATTTACCACCCGCTATTCTGCCCCCCTGGGGATTCCAAACAAACATAGAACAATACAAACGGGTTTTGGTTAATACATAAAATCTATGCAATTTTCAAAAATAATCAATACACGACTAACTACCTATCTTAACGAAACCCTAATCACTCCTCTGCTACCAAAAGAAATACTGATAGAGCGCGGGTTCACCTGCCCAGAATTGTACCATACTCACCTGGGCCCATAAAATATACACACTTTGAACAGGTAAACCTACGCTTAACCAGTGATTAATTTTAATCTTTTAGGACCTATACCTTGACTTACTAATCCTTGTCACCGGTACCTAGAGTCCTAAGGGATCAAGGGAGTTAGCAAGAAAATAGGTAGTAAATAGATGTTAGCACTCATAAAATAACCACAGACTCGGGAAAGATTTAAACTCTTTATCTAAATATTATCTTACATGTTAGAGTCCATACTTAATAAATCAGAGCTTGATCAATTTGAAAGAATAGAATCAAAGTAAAATGATGCAGAAATATTTTGAGACTTTCTTTATGCATTGAAACTGAGGAAGGGTAAAAAGAGGGAAACAGCACAATGACATATCCATGCAGCTTTATATTTACCTAGAATGGTGTGAAGACCAACCCTGGCCACTGGCTGGGATAAAGAATAGGACCCCCGATAGTGCAGGTGCCAACAGGATAGAACAGGTGCAGACCAGAATCAGGATAAATACGGACCAAATTGGATCAGGACAAGACCACCGCAGGTCAGGACGGGCACCCACAGCTAAAGTGCAATGCCAGCGTCACACCCCTCTCTCCAGCTAACAGTCGGACCCCGATTGGGTTAGCGAATCTTCTTCCTCAGGAACCCCGATTGGGTTATCGAACTCCTTCCCGGAAACCCGATTGGGTTATCGAATCTTCTGACAGAGTGTTCCGCCAGCAGGTCTGCTCCCGAATCTTCTGACAGAGTGCTCCGTCAGCACCTCTGCTCTTGATCGCCTATTGAGTGCGTTGGGTCAGTGACAGGTCAGCTATTCCGACAATCTAACTAGCTAAGCCTACCTTAGTTATACCATTTTCCAGGGCTGTGTACCACCCCCCAACCTTGCAAATATGTATATTCCCTCAATTTGATTGGTCAAAAGACGAGGAGAGGTCATCACACCATACCAGTTATGAGGTCATGCTCTTCAATATTCAGATTAATGTCCCCCCCCAATATCTTATTTTCCCATGCACTTTTATTCCACCCGGCAATGAATGTTCCAATAGTAAATACAATGTATAATTTGACATCCTCTTGGAGGTTCAGGAGGTCGAGTTCCCAGGAACATCTTCTAGCAAGTTGGGAGTTGGCGGGAATTCAATGCCATGGCTTGTAGACTTGGGTGAATTCGGTGCATGCCCAGTTTCAGGACCCAAGATGGAACATCAATATCCTCGATTGGTCAGAACACGAGCTAATAGCAAAGTCAAAGAGAAACAATTTTGGAAACTTTTATAAATGTATGCACTGTATACCACTTATCGCTCTTCTATTTCCATTATTTTACTTTAACTACAGCATTAGGGATTATGCAGAACAAACAACTTAGTAAAAGCAGCAATGCAAGCATTAGCGCATGAGAACATAGAGCAGCCATCTTTAGTTCTAGTGCGCAGAAGCAAAGTTTTCCCACCAAAGCATTAAGTACGTCATGTCACGTAAGTATGACAGACGCATGCGCAGAAAAGTTGCAGCGGCCATTTTGGGTTAATCGAGTTATGGTTAGTAAAATCACATATGCAAGCTTCCCCAGCTTACTAGAAATGTTGTGTTTTACATTGTTAACAAGACAAAAAATGTTGGTTAATACATTACTTATTATTTTGAGAGAGTTGAGTCCAAGCAAGGCGCTTCAAGTGCGAAACCTTGTTCCATCACCACGTCCTAAAAAGCAGAAAACAGTACCAGATTTATTGATTTGGCCTTTATACTTACAAAAAAAGAATTGACAATGCATTGGAAATCTACTGGGGGATAACGACTGCTAAATGGCGAGATGAGCTGGTTAAATGGGCAGGACTTGAGAGAGCTATATCTTTTCGGGAAATGACGAGTGGGTGGGGAAAAATTGAAAGGGCTAGAGCTTGGGAACATTTAGTAGATAACCTACAAGCTCCGGACATTGACTCAGAGACATCTGACAGCTCCCATCTTTTGCTGGAGGATTCAGAGGGTAGAAGTAGTTGATTTAGTGGTGAAGCTTTAGGTGGGAGGGGAACTAAATATATGACAGCTTGGTTAGGGGAATCCGAAGTTGGGGTAATGGATGTGTATGTTAGTTGCTAGCTGAAGAGGAGAAATGCCATGTTTTAATATGTATGCACTGGGGCTGTATGAGTTTGAATGATATGCACATTTTTAACCTTTTTGTTTCTGTACTACCATGCATAGCTCATTGTCTGTTTCTGATGTCCTGTACTACCATGGAGCATAGAACAATCTCTGTTTCTGAAGTACTGTCTTGCCAGTTACTTAGTTTTTTCTTATATGAAAATAACAACATTATTTTTTTTTTACTTTGTTTATTTTCATTTTTTTTCCATTATACAATACATACAATTCTTATTAGGCATTTCCAGCTGACTTGCTTATCGGCATCTAATTACAGCTCAAATTAGAGCATTTGATAATTGTCTACAGTACACATTAAGCTTGTTACCAATTATGTCCCACATGTCTACCCCTTAATTCTATGCCATTCTGCCACTCTTACTGACCTGTAGTCCTTAACTATCATCTCTTCTGTGTTCACCTCAGCATCATTCCTACGCTGGAGATAATTTGTAAAAGGTTCCCAACTGTCACAGGGTTTGGAATTAGGCGGGAGCAGTTAGGCATATATACTGTTTTGCTCCTGACAATATGTCATATCTGCAAGCCGTTCCTTGAATTTGGGGGCTCTGCCCCTGCCCCACCTGCATGCTATCCTCGGTTTTGCATTAGCTGGCGCCACTTGATAAATTGTTTGATTTGCCCTTCAATCCCAGTTTTGTAGCCTATTAGTCCCATCTCAGGCGTCAGATCAATGTGCACATTTGTTATTTCACTCAGGGCCTTACCTATTTCCCCACAGTAGTTTGCTATGGTCCTACATGTCCAGGCCGGATGTAAAACTCAGCTCCTTCTTGTCCACATCAATCACAGGTGTTGTTTTCTCAATTTGAGTCTGTGCATTTTTACAGACATATAGTACATCTTGTGCAGAAATGTAAAGTGTATGATCCTTAATCTGCTACTCGTTGTGATTCGCTCTGTTTGTTGGTAAAAATATGCCCAAATATCATCTGTTAATCGATATCCTAATTCTAGTTCCCACCCTATTTTAGCCTTCAGTGTGTTGGGTGTCCCTTTCCCTATAGTCGCCATATATATGCGTGATACTGTACTGAGATGCCCCAGCTTGTAATAACAGGTGTAACAGGATTATTGTGGGAGGTTCTTCTGGGAATCTCGGAGTGGCGGCTTTGACATCTTGGCGAAGTCAAATGTATAGGAATCGTTCCATTTTTATAGGAGTGTTTTCCCCCAAAAATATGTCTGCCCCCTTGAATTCCCCTTGTATATTCATATCTCCCCATAAATTAATTCCTTCTTTTAAGAGCATACGCTTGCATATTCCTTCGTGTGTAACTGGTAGGACCTGTTGATTCATTAGCTGGAGTAGTGGGGAATATATCATGGGAGGTTGCGATTATTTTGCAATATTACGCCACACAATATTGGTGCATGCTACAGTTGAATTTTTCCCTCCAGCTTTCTTATCATCTGTCCCCAGGAACCCGGCTAGGGGGATGGGCATCATGTACCCTTGTTCCACCACTAGGTGTGTCATAAACGGCGGAGGTTTAAACCAGTATGTGGCGTAATGTGCTTGTACACTAAGGTAATTGAGTTCGGGATCTGGTGCGTCAACCCCTCCTTGCGCAAACGGCAGTGTGAGAGTGCTCCTCTTAATTCTGGTTTTTTCCCACCCCACGCTAGTTTAATTAACTGACTTTGAAGCCTTATAAAGAGGGACTGACCAGGTGAATAGGGTATATTCATGAATAAATATAAAAACGTAGGCATTATGACCATCTTCATTAACACGACTCGGCCAGCCAGCGATAGCGGCATAGCAACCCACCTGGTTATAGATTCTTCTACTGAGTTTAGGACCTTACCATAGTTAGCCCTCATTAGTTCTTCTTTGTCTTTAACAACGTTAATTCCTTAATATTGGACTTCCGTATAGCACTATTTTAGCGGGTATTCCATCGGAAAGGGTGTAGTGTTCTGAGTAAGCGGCATGATCTGTGATTTCCCCTAGTTTATGGGTTCGAGGCATGTGGGCTGCTGAATTCATATCTATAGCATAGATCGCCGCCTAGTGTTGGGTCCGGATGATTGCACATTGTTGTCCTGGAAGAGTCTTCGAAGTAGCACGAGATAGGTGGCTCCTCCCCTGGACTACAGTGCGCATGGGCATCGACTCCATCCTCAGATTGGTTTTTTCCGCCATTGGGTTCGGATGTAATTTCGTTATCTCCAGTTCGGAATCAACATAAACTTTTTCGAGGCCCGAAGGCCTTTTTCGAACCGTCGGTATTGTTTGCGTTCGGTGCCCGGTTCTGTTCCAACTCAGTTCGAGTCGGATATCCAGGGAGTCGTGTGACTCTTCGGTGATCGAGGCCCAGTCGACGCAGCAAGACTTTCGACGGCATGGAACGGGGTCCGTTCAAGAACTGTCCCGTGTGTGGATCTAAGTATCCCCACATTGACGTCCACCCGGTGTGCAACAAGTGCCTGTCGCCGGACCACGACGAAGCCAACTGTATGGCTTGTTCCAGGTTTCGTTCAAAGAAGACGATTCGGCTTCGGCGCGTGGCGCGCCTCGAGGCCCGGCGCACGGCCCCGGCACCGGTGGAGATCTTCGACGACGAAGAAGCAGACGAACAAGAGGTTCAGTTGCAGATTTCACCCCCAACGGTGGACATCGAATACGACTACGAAGCGGATGTCGAAGGCCAAGACGAAGAAGAAGTCGTCGACGAGGTAGGAGACGACAATGAGGCCTATGGGGCCATGGAAGATAGCTCAGAGGAAGAGCTATGCCCCGTTCGAACAATTTCAAAGGCTCAGGTCGAGGTATCGCCACACGGCCTTACCCAAGACCTTATACCAGCATCCATGGCCCCGCCTTCCGGCCCGGCTATGGACACTTCGGCGGAGCCGCCATTATCGAAAACGAACCCGAAAGTGAAACCATCGGTGTCGACAAAAACAAAAGCGGTTGAGGCGCCATCAAAACCGAAGACGTCTGCTCCCCCTTCGACACCGTCGTCCTCCGAGGTGTCGGGGCAATCGAAGCCGAAGAAAGCCATCGACTCGGTCAAGTCGGGCAAAGGCGTCGTGCCGAAAATGGTCAGGGGCGTCGAGCCGAAGTCCAAAAAGGGTGTCGAGCCGAAGGCAAGCAAGGGCGTCGAGCCGAAGACTGGGGCCCCGAAGCCAGTAGTACAGACCGCCGATCCGAAACCGTCGGCGTCGACGTCTGCTTCCACGGACAGAGATCGTAGCGCCCCTAAGCAGGATGCTCCTACGCCTCGGACGGAAAAGCCAAGGTCATCGACGCTCGAGTCTACCCATGTTGGTGGACCGAGGTCGGCTGTCGGGTCGACGAATCCATCCGCTTCCTTTACGAAGCAGGTCTCGGACTCCCTCAAACGAATTAGGGACAAGGCTTCTACGGCGGAACCGAAGACGCCTTCCACCCCGAAGCAATCTGTTCCGACGCCAAAGACTTCAACGCCAATCCTCTTCACGTTGCCGCCGAAGGTGGCGCCGAAGGCCTTCGCACCACGATCGGTGCCCAAGGACTCTATGGTGTCGAAGCCGACTCACCCGGCTGGGAGCTTGAAGCATCGTCCGCCCTTACTAGAGGAGCAGTCGGAGCATTTCATCGATGCCGACACCGGAAAGCTTACGCTTTACAAAAGAAAAATCACAGCATCGCAGCCTTTGGAGTCATACACAATTCCTCTAAAGCGCAAAAGGCCTGCTTCGGAATCACCAGTCTTGGTCGAACCGATAGTTCCTCAGACTCCAAGAATTGCAACACCCTCACCCACTTATTCTGATGGAGAGGATGCCGGGGAAGAAGACGAGGAATACAATTTTCCTACCAACACAGAGCCTGATGAACAACAGGACTCATGGGTTGTGGCAGGTGACCAAGGGGATCAGCACACCGCCCATGACCCTCAGGTGTACAACGTCAAGACCTCTCCCACTGAGGATTCTGCGGCATTTAATGCCTTAATTGAGAGGGCAGCTAAAAACCACGACGTTGAAATGCATGCTGACCCAGTTGAGGTGGACTTCCTCTTTGACACTTTCTCAGCTGCTGAAAAGACTGTAAAGACTCTTCCAATGCTGAAGGGGGTCCTTAAGCATGCTGCGGACATTTTTAAGGAACCCACACGGTCAAGGGTAGTGAACCCTAGAATTGAGAAAAAATACAGACCGATCCTACCTACATCAAGGGCCAGTTGCCATTGGACTCTCTGGTAGTTTCTAATGCCCGCAAAAGGGCGAATTCGCAGACCACTGGTGAAGCTCCTCCCCCAGACAAAGAATCTAAAGTACTGGAGCCATCAGGAAAGAGAGTAGCAGCTCAGACGGCCAATATCTGGTGTATCTCTAACATGCAGGCACTCTTGGCTAGATACGACAGGGCACACTACGACACACTAGAGACCCTGTTGCAGCATCTACCAGACCAATATAAAGAGGCAGGAGAGATGCTTATCCAGGAAGGGAAGCTCATCTCTAACGCTTCCATTAAGTGTGCACTTGATGTTGCGGACACTGCAGCCAGGGCAATTAATACCAGTGTGATGCTAAGACGTCAAGCATGGCTTAGGATCTCCGGTTTTAAGCCGGAAATACAAACTACCATCCTTAACCAGCCGGTAAACCCTGACAGATTATTTGGTCCAGAGGTGGATACCACCCTGGAGAAAATAAAGAAGGATACCGAGACTGCCAAGTCCACGGGGGCCCTCCAGTCCCAACAGTTTCGGGGGAGCACTTTTCGTCGCTCAGGCAATAGAGGTGTTTCCAGAGGCCAGATGTCCCAACAAACACAATTCAATAAAGGTGGGGCGCAATCCTCTTACCCCAAGCAGAATAGAGGAGGATACCGGGGCAACAGCGCCAAGGGCAGAGGCAGGGGCAACAACAACTCCCGTTCCTCCACCACCAACAAACAGTGACTCCCTGTCACTGCCCCCCGACCATCTAACACCTGTCGGGGGGAGACTCCAGCAGTTCCTGCCAGTCTGGAAATCCATCACCACAGACAGGTGGGTCAGGAAACTTATCCAGTTTGGCTATTGTTTGGAGCTAAAGTCCACTCCACCCAACATACCACCAAAACACCGTCCTATGTCCGCAGAGCATTTGCACTTATTGAAGCAGGAGGTTCTTGTCATGCTGCAAAAAGGCGCAATAGAGCTCGTGCCAGTGGAGGAAGAAGGCACAGGGGTGTATTCCCTGTACTTCTTAATCCCAAAGAAGGACGGGTTCCTCAGACCTATTCTGGACCTCAGGCCCCTAAACCAGTACATTCTCTCAGAACACTTCCACATGCTAACACTGCAGCAGGTTCTTCCGTTGCTCAATCAGGGAGACTTCCTCCCAACCTTGGATCTCAAGGATGCTTACTTTCACATTCCACTCCATCCATCACACAGGAAATACCTCAGATTCACCATTCAGAATCGGCATTATCAATTCAAGGTCCTTCCTTTCGGAGTGACCACAGCCCCCAGAGTGTTCACAAAATGTCTGGCGACAGTGGCTGCGCACCTCAGGAGACAGAACGTCCATGTCTACCCTTATCTGGACGACTGGCTGGTTCAGGCAAAGTCAGCCCGGCAGTGCGCCGCCGACATGTCCCACACCATTCACCTTCTTCACGGTCTGGGCTTCTCACTGAACTATCCGAAGTCGCACCTTCAGCCAGCCCATGTGCGGCGTGACGATAGATAGTCTGGCGGCCACGGCTCAGCCAAATTCAGTGAGGGTCGACAACATCCAGTCGCTAATCCGAAAGTTCAGACCGCAGCACTCACTTCCAGCAAGAGTGTTCATGCAGTTGATAGGCATGATGGCCTCCTGCATCTTCATAGTCCCGCACGCGAGGCTGCATATGCGTCCGCTCCAAGAATGCTTGGCACATCAGAGGATTCAGGCTCAAGGACAGTTGAAAGACCTAGTGTTGGTGACCGGTCAGGCATACAACTCTCTGCATTGGTGGAATCCACACAACCTTTGCAAGGGCCGACCGTTCCAAGAGCCTGTGCCACAGATTGTCCTAACGACAGACGCATCTCTCCAGGGATGGGGAGCTCATGTACTCCACTACACGGTGCAGGGACTATGGACGACGCAGCAAAAGAAGATGCACATCAACTATCTAGAACTGATGGCGATCTTCATGGCACTAAAGTCCTTCAAAGTACATCTGTGCAACAAGGTCGTGTTGGTCCGGACGGACAACATGACGGCCATGTACTACATCCAAAAGCAGGGAGGTACACACTCTCCACAGTTGTCTCATCTGGCTCAGAGCATGTGGAAGTGGGCCATTCAGGGGCACATCTTCCTCATGGCGGAACACCTCCCGGGCAAGGACAATCAGATGGCGGATCTGCTCAGCAGGTACAGCCACCAGATGCACGAGTGGGAGTTACATCCATCAGTACTCCGCTCGTACTTCCAGCAGTGGGGTCATCCAGAGATAGACCTGTTTGCCTCAAGGGAAAACGCAAAATGCCAAAGCTTTGCCGCCAGGTTCCCGCACCCACAGTCGCAGGGCAATGCGATATGGATGAACTGGTCAGGCAGATTTGCGTACGCTTTTCCCCCAGCACCTCTCATACCGCTGGTGGCACGAAAGCTAAAGCAACACTCGATGGCACTCATCCTGGTTGCTCCAACGTGGGCACGCCAGCCATGGTACACCACGTTTCTAGAACTCTCCGTGGAACCGCATCAAAGGCTGCACCTCACACCCAGGCTCTTGACACAGAACCATGGCGACATTCAGCATCCAGATCCGCAACAGCTCAATCTGGCGATCTGGCTCCTGAGGTCTTAGAGTTTGGCTACCTTAATTTGCCTCCTGAATGCATGGACATCATCCGGGAGGCAAGAAAGCCCACCACTAGGGCCTGCTATGCAGCAAAATGGAAGCGTTTTGTCATTTACTGTACAGAACATCACATCAACCCGCTAGATGCATCCATTCCTAACATCATCTGTTATTTGTTACATCTTTACAAATGCAATCTAGCATATGCTTCTATTCGGATACACTTATCCGCCATAGCGGCTTATCTCCAAAACAGGCAGCATCTCTCTGTTTTCAGGGTGCCTGCCATTAAAGCCTTCCTAGAAGGGCTGAAACGGGTCATCCCTCCCAGGACCCCGCCAGCTCCTGTATGGAACCTCAATGTGGTCCTCACCAGGTTGATGGGCCCACCTTTTGAGCCTCTGCATTCATGTGAGATTCAGTTCTTAACATGGAAAGTGGCTTTTCTCATTGCCATCACGTCTCTACGGCGTGTTAGTGAGCTACAGGCGCTCACTGTACAAGAGCCATTCATTCAAATTCACTCCAACAGGGTGGTGCTGTGCACTAACCCTAAATTTCTTCCTAAAGTGGTTTCGCAGTTTCATGTCAATCAGACCATTGAACTGCCCGCGTTCTTTCAAAACCCTGAGACAGTAGCTGAAAGAATGCTCCACACTCTTGATGTCAAACGAGCGTTGATGTACTACATTGATAGGACCAAAGACTTTAGAAAAACACAACAGCTCTTTGTTGCCTTTTCAGCCCAGCACAAAGGCAACCCCATTTCAAAAGCAGGGATAGCCAGGTGGATCGTTAAGTGTATTCAGATTTGCTACCACAAGGCTAAGCGCACTTTAACTGTCCCCCCCAGAGCCCACTCCACCCGCAAGTTGGGGGCCTCCATGGCGTTCCTGGGTAATATTCCTTTGGAAGATATTTGTAGAGCAGCCACATGGTCTACACCACATACATTTACTAAACATTACTGTGTAGATGTGCACTCAAAACAGCAAGCAGCTGTAGGACAGGCTGTTCTTAAAACACTTTTTCAAACTTCTGCAGCTGGCACAGGCGGCCGCCGTTAATGGAGGGACTGCTATGTATTCTATGCTATAGATATGAATTCAGCAGCCCACATGCCTCGAACTGAATATGCTACTTACCAGTATGCATCTGTTCTTGGCATGTAGGGCTGCTGACATTCATATCGCCCGCCCTCCTCCCCGGCGCCTGTAGCGGCTGCAGACTTTCTTGCATTTACTCTTAGCATGGCCATCGCTTACACTGTTACACTCCATCTTTGCCACAATGGCTAAAAACAATCTGAGGATGGAGTCGATGCCCATGCGCACTGTAGTCCAGGGGAGGAGCCACCTATCTCGTGATACTTCGAAGACTCTTCCAGGACAACAATGTGCAATCATCCGGACCCAACACTAGGCGGCGATCTATGCTATAGATATGAATGTCAGCAGCCCTACATGCCAAGAACAGATGCATACTGGTAAGTAGCATATTCATTATCCCAGAGTATGCACTGAACTTTACAATTTCGTGAATTATTTCATTTAGCCTAGATTCTGGGTCTCTTATGTAGAGCATAATATCATCTGCATATAACGAGATCAATACCAGCCTCTTTGGGTAGTCTAGCGCATACAGCTTGTGGTGCTGCCGAAGCATGGCAGCTAGAGGCTCCGTTGCTAACACAAATAGCAGAGGCGATAGGGAACACCCCTGCCTTGTACCTCTAGATATGCTGAATGCAGGAGTGTGCTCTCCATTCAATAAAAACGTTGCACAGGGCTTATTATATCGCTGTTTTACCCATGTTAGATATCCTGGCAGGGAACCCCATGTATGCTAAGACTGCAAATAAATGTTCCCAATCCAGGGAATCGAGCGCTTTTGTGGCGTCTAGAAAGACCGCTGCCCCTTTTTCGTCCTGATCTATGTCATGCATGATGGAAAACAATGTGTACATATTATGGGAGGTGGACCTGCCGGGCACAAAGCCCGCTTGATCCGGGCAAATTAAGTGTCCCATCAACAGACTGAGTCTATTGGCCAAAACTTTGGCTAAGATTTTGGCGTCACAATTTATCATGGACAATGGCCTATATGAATCTGTGCAGTCTGGAGGTGTGCCCGGTTTTAAAAGCGAGACTATCAAGGCTTCACTCATAAATGGTGGTAATATCCCGTCTGCCCCTCCTCCTCGTACATGCGTTTCAGGAATGGTACTAGGATGTCTACATATGTTTTATAAAATTCGATCGTGAGACCATCTGGCCCGGAGCTTTTCCATTCCCCATTTGCATTATGGCACTCCCTATTTCCTCTCTATTGCTATCAGCTGCGAGAACTTCCCTTTGCCCTTTATTTTATTAAGCCAGGCCAGTTCTATTTTCTCAAGATGTAGCCCTGTTTCTGCTTGCCTAACACTGCGTGATGAGTGTAGCGTTTTGTAGTGCGCGGTGAATATATCTATTATATCTGCAGTGTCCCTATGCACACCGCCTTCCTCATCTTTTATGGTCAGCACATCATTCGCGGCCTTGAGGGGTCTTATGATCTCAGCTAGCGCCTTGCCTGGTGTTCCCCTTCACCATATTTTCTAGCTGTATAGTATTTACCCCGAAATAGGCATTCCCACTCTGCTGTAGCCCGGTATTCAGTAAGCAGTTCTCTTATGTTTGCCATTGCAGAGTTCGCGTTTGTTGTTCGTGCATTTGCTTCTTGTTCTTTAAGTTTTATTTCTAATTGGGACTGGGTCTCTCTGGTGTCCCTTTGAATGCCCCCCTGCTTTGGCTATACGTATCCCTCTTACAGAGACTTTCAGCGCATCCCAGACGGTGGCCAATGAGGGTACTGAATCTATAGTAATTCTGAAAATAATACAATTCTGTTTAAAATAAATAGGTCACAATTACTTCATTGGAGGAGTGTGAGCAAAAAGGGAATGCAATAGCCATCCTTGACACTGCTAAAGACCCAAGCATCTGGTACACATTTCACTCATTGATGGAAAAAAATTCTCAACCTGACTCCAAATCCAGGATAGCCATTTTTGTGATTGACCTTGATTCTAGGACATACTTGTTCAGGTTTTATTCTTAAACAAAGCCCCCCGACTACGGGCTTGTCACAAATGGGATGCTTCTCTTGAGCTCTTGCCTCTGCTGTTTTTGCAGAAAAGATTTCTTGTTTGAAAAGAGTTTCAAGGGTTTCAGAATGTTCTTTTCCTCTGCTGCCTTTTGAACAATTCCATTCAGCTCTGAGCCAAACAGTTTTGGTCCCGAGAACAGCAGTTTTTGAATGAGGGCTCTTTGTGCCGTGTCTAGCTCTTTGTGCAGTGTCTAATGCCATGTGTTACTATCTCTGCTTCTGATGAGGAAGCTGCTGCACAAAATCACCAAAAAACAAATCAAAGAGGAATCATGCTAGGGTCTTTATATTAGCAAGAATGGTTGATGAATCTCCATTTTCCCGCAGACAATCATATATCTACTGGAGGTCTTTCAGCATAATCAACGTAGCATAAGCCGCATACATGTTTGCTCTAGTGGCGCACTTGGAAGCCACCTTGTTTTTTTAAAACTTTTTATTGCATGAACAAAATCAAAAGCAACACAAACAGAAACTAAGAAGGTGCAGTGCACTTCAATGATGGAGTGCCGTCTCCATCATTCTCAACAATCTCATTACGATAATCCAGCAGTTGTCCTATCAATTCATAGGATTTACAATGCATTTGCGTGTCTCATACATTACGTCATACACAAAACATTACTTGGATCCGTGGTCTACTGACAGTGGGGGAGCGTCACTGAAAGATGTACATATCAACCCTCGGCTTACATTCCAAGGACCCAAGATTCTGGTCCATTTTTGTGGGCATCCTCTGCCTTCGTATATGACCCTCTCCTCCTGCATGCACCAATCCATATCGGTTTCCCAGTCCCTGAACCTTGGCTTGGCCACTCCTTTCTATGTTCTGGCTATATTGAGTTTTGAAACCATACAACCCAGGGAGACCCATAATCTTTCAGATCTCGACAGGTCAGTGGCCTCCCAGATATTGTGAAGACAGAGGCGGGTGAAACTTCGAGGGGTTTATGACAGGTTAAGAATAGCGCTAATGTGACCCTACCCCAGTAACCCTGAAGGGTTGGGCTCTCCCACCACTGGTGTTGGTAGGTGCCGGTGTGACCACATCCTCTGGGACAGACTGAAGAGCCCAGAACCCCCATCTTGACAAGCACCAAGCTGGTGTAATAGGCTCTATGTAACAGTTTAGGTTTGCTGAATTTAAAACGCTATCGGATCGCCACCTTGTGGGAAGAAGCCAGGGTCTCCTGCCAGTCTTCGTCACTAGTATCCCCTACATCATCCACCCATTTTGCATGAATTTTCCCTAGCGTATCTGGTGTGTTGTTAAGTATTTTGAGATATGTCAGTGAAATGGCTTTTTCCTGGAGGTAGTCGTCTAACAGTCTGTCCTCTGGAAGCCACCTTTTAAGCACAGTTTACATTTTAAGCATAGCCTCTAATTTTTTAACCACTATGTCTGGCAATGCAGTGTCCTCAGATGCTAAGGATAATACTGAAGCTTAAAGCCAAGTTTATATTGACCCTAGGTATTCGCAGAAACTGTCCTTCAAACTTTGAAGAGAGTATCTTTTATTAAGGAAGCGAGGAATGGATGTAATGTCAATGTCCTTCCACTCTTTTAGTATGATCTGTTTGATGACATCAAGTAAGGGAAAATCCTCTACTTGTGCCCCACTGTTTTGGGAAAAAACCCTCTTACACTTGGGCTTTCTCTTCAAATCCTAATACTTCCCTAATATGTCTGAAGAGGTCAAGAAGTGGCGAAACTTGAATGTATTTGTCTCTCTTGTCTCCATCTTGGTCCTCCTCCTGACTCAGGCTCAGTGAGGGCAGTATCTATTTCTTCTTTAATATGGGTCTGCAAGTCAGCCCTTGAAATTTGAAATATTTCTTCTTTCTGCACTTGCTCCTTGTTATTCTCCTTGGAGTTAGCTTTTCTCTCCTCTATAGCAATTTGGGGCCAGATGTAGGTAGCCAAATACCGGTCGGCAACGGCCGATTTCGGCCGTTACCGACCGGTATCTGGCTTTTGAGATGTAGGTGGGTCGGTATTTACAGAATCGGTATATTTACCGATTTTGTAAATCCATATGTAGGTGGCACTCCTAAGAGTGCCATAGGCCCTTAAGAGTCGGTATTTTACCACACAATCCTATTGTCTGGTAAAATACCGAATTCAGGTGTGCATGCACATCTGTGCATGCACACCTGTGCCATGTGACACACAGACATGCCCTTAGGGCATGTATGTGTGCCACATGTCACACAAACCTGTACTTGGAGTGCTAGAGGGTGTCAAAGTGACACCCCCTGCACCCTTGCAGGATTCGGTATTTACCGATTCTGTAAATACCGAATCGGTATTTCACATTGATTCCTATGGGCCTTGAAGCCCATAGGTAATCAATGTGAAATACCGATTCGGTATTTACAGAATCGGTAAATACCGACTGTTACTGAGGGCCGTATGTAGGTCGGTCGGTGACGGCCGAAAATCGGTATTTTCGGCCGTTACCGACCGGTAATCCTGAAATGGTATGTAGGGCCCTGAATTTTACAGATTCGGTAAATTTACCGATCGGTAAATTTACCGAATCTGTAAAATACCGAATCGGTATTTTTACCGATTCGGTAAATATGAGATGTAGGTGGGACTCTTCTGAGTCCCACAAGCCGTACAGAATCGGTATTTTACCATCAAACCTATTTGATGGTAAAATACCGATTCCGGTGTGCATGCACATGTGTGCATGCACACCTGTGCCATATGACAGGCAGACCTGCCCTTAGGGCAGGCATGCCTGCCACATGGCACCCGAGCCTCTTTTGGGGGTGCCAGAGGGTGTCAAAGTGACACCCCCTGCACCCTTGTGTCAGTCGGTATTTACCGATTCGGTAAATACCGAATAGGTAATGCCCATTCATTCCTATGGGCTTCAAAGCCAATAGGAATGAATGGGCATTACCGGTCGGTATTTACCGAATCGGTAAATACAGATTTTTACCGATTCGGTAAAAGGAACATCTGGATGCTCCTACATGTCCCCCCTTCTCATTTACCGATTCTTATTTACCGAATCGGTAAAATTCGGTAAATAAGAATCAGTAAATGAGTCCTACCTACATCGGGCCCTGAATCGGTAAATTAAAAATGAAATTTACCTACATATGCCTCTTTCCTATTTACCTACTCTTAAATTCCGAATCGGTATGATTCGGTATTTAAGAGTCGGTAAATAGGAATTTCCTACATCTGGCCCCTGGTGAGTAAAAGAATGCGGCATTCCTTAATATTGGTTACCACTCTTGCCTCAACTCTCGCCCCGTGAGCGCTAAAAGCAAGAAGAGCACCACTTGCAGCCTCCCTCTGACGCCTGCAGTGGCTTTCAAATGGCCTGGCCACCAATGCTGAAGAGGCTTCCCGCCCTGCCCTAGCACATCAGCAGGTAACCCGTCTGCAGATGGTGCAAATGCACAGTTTCAACAAAGCGCTATACCTCACAACACCAGTACTGGTATAATTTCATATCTGCTTTCCACACAGAAAGCAAATATATATAAGTATATATAACAAAATAATTTTACAAAATTGCATGGCTTACCTCTGTTGGTAACAAAGAAATACAGGAGAAGGGGTGGGTGAAGGGACCTTCTTCTAAGGCTAAGCCATTTCACAACAATAGAAGAAGGACTTTAAATCTTGGTGATAAGCTCTGTCGGAGGCGGCGTCGAATCCTTAATTAAGCACTTGGATGTGGAGGACGAGGTGAGGGGTAATGTTTTTGTAATGACTAGGTATAGAATTTTTGGTACCCTTAACAAAGCAATATTTTGCCACCTTGATCCTTGGTAATTACACCGGGCCTCATTTATGTTTTTTTTTTTACCATAGAGTAGCGCAGCAGGACTGGCTGCTACGATTCCCTATGGCAAAAGAAAAGAGCAGGAATGCACTGTACCTATTAGATACGGCACCGTCCTTTTCCCCTGAGCCGGAGCACAATAGGTTACTGTGCGCCAATGCAGGCAATGTTGCACCAAGGTGCAAGGGTGCCTGCGTTGCAGGGATGATTATTTTTGCGCAGGAAGGAAACCTTCCAGCACAAAAACAATCACAAGAGACTTTTTCCTCTTTATATGTGTGCTGCAGAATGCTGCACACGTAGAAAGAATAAAAATAAGGAGAAATAAAGATATACCTCCTAGTTGTGCCTCCCTTATGCCTCCCCTGGAAAGGCATACGTTTTTGCCTCTGCCTCAGACTTACGAGTTCTCTTAAATCTTGAGCAGTGTCAAAAAGCCATGGATGTTGCTGGGAGTGCCCCCTGCAACACCCATAGAATGCCCCTTTCACATAGTTTTCTGTGTGAAAGGGTCGCATATATCTATAAGGCCATGAAAATCCACGTAATGTGGCTTTATGTGGCCTTATAAATATGCCAGTGGCACATTGCGTCACCTTCTTCCAAGCCATTTCACAACAATAGAAGAAGGACTTTAATTCTTGGTGATAAGCTCTGTCGGAGGCGGCGTCGAATCCTTAATTAAGCACTTGGATGTGGAGGACGAGGTGAGGGGTAATGTTTTTGTAATGACTAGGTATAGAATTTTTGGTACCCTTAACAAAGCAATATTTTGCCACCTTGATCCTTGGTAATTACACCGGGCCTCATTTATGTGTTTTTTTTTACCATAGAGTAGCGCAGCAGGACTGGCTGCTACGATTCCCTATGGCAAAAGAAAAGAGCAGGAATGCACTGTACCTATTAGATACGGCACCGTCCTTTTCCCCTGAGCCGGAGCACAATAGGTTACTGTGCGCCAATGCAGGCAACGTTGCACCATGGTGCAAGGGTGCCTGCGTTGCAGGGATGATTATTTTTGCGCAGGAAGGAAACCTTCCAGCACAAAAACAATCACAAGAGACTTTTTCCTCTTTCTATGTGTGCTGCAGAATGCTGCACACGTAGAAAGAATAAAAACAAGGAGAAATAAAGATATACCTCCTAGTTGTGCCTCCCTTATGCCTCCCCTGGAAAGGCATACGTTTTTGGCTCTGCCTCAGACTTACGAGTTCTCTTAAATCTTGAGCAGTGTCAAAAAGCCATGGATGTTGCTGGGAGTGCCCCCTGCAACACCCATAGAATGCCCCTTTCACATAGTTTTCTGTGTGAAAGGGGCGCATATATCTATAAGGCCATGAAAAGCCACGTAATGTGGCTTTATGTGGCCTTATAAATATGCCAGTGGCACATTGCGTCACCGGAACTTCAAAATGTTCAGGTGGCACAATAGTGCGGTAGGGCCTCATAAATAAGGACCACCATAGTTAACTCTTCAAGAGCAGTCTGGCACCATTCACAGGTGGTGCTTTATGTGCCGGGAATGGCCTTGCTATAGAAGCAGCCCTGATTTTAGACAAAAAAAATGACATTTTAAGATTTATATTGATTATCAAAATGTTTTTAGAATTGTTTAACTGTTTGAGTCATGATGTACTTACATCTTTGTTTTTTTCGGTCCTCAAGGTGACACAGTGGAAGAAGTCGACTTGAATGTTGTTTATCAAGCAGCTGCTAATGGAGATGTCAACACACTGACAGCAGTGATTCGTGAAGACCCTTCAATACTAGAATACTGCGATAGTGAAGGTAACTTTGTGATGTATACTGGCATGCAAAATGGGAAATTATTATACCATGCAGGCAAGAAGTGTGGCCTAGTCATATTTTCAGCTTCATCTGTGAGTGAATACAACGCCTTGTCAACGATAAGATTCTATAGCATGGCATCCCTGCACGTCGGGGGCTAGTCGGAAGAGAACTCAGCATTCCCATTAATCTGCAGGACAGATACCTGCAATACATTCTGTTGTTGTTTTTCAGTTTTATATTGCACAAACTCGACCACAAGATACTAGAGTGCTTTGCATGAGCACCAGTTTCTTTTCACAAGGTCACATACGTTTTTTAGGCACGGGGAAATTAAATGATTTTGCCCAGAATCCCAAGTTGTTCAGTCGATAACGGTACTCGGACCTGGTTCCCATTTCTAAAGTTGGCAGCTCATACTCAACCCTGGTTCCCAGTTCTAAAATAGGCAGCTCTGGCCGTAACACCACATCCTCTGCTTAAGAGAGAGGGTGTGCACAAGGTGTGAAAAAGCAGACTCCTGCATCCCCGTGCAGCGGGAGGGGCAATAATTCATTGGTCCCCAACCCTTTTAAGTCCCTCTCTATTTATCCCAATCCAAATCCAATGAATATCTGTGAGGGGGTCACAGTGGTCATAACTCAGTAGGGTGGGTAATAATAATCTGCTGATAGGGATTAGCTCTGGGAAGCCTCCAGGTAGCCATGCACTCTACATATCAACTAGATTAGATTAGAGGGGCCCGTATCACATTCTGCATAGGGGCCACATCATTTTGCGTTGCATCACTGATGTATGTTAATATGTCTATGTGTGGGTGTATATATATATATATATATATATATATATATATATGTAGCGGGCAGTCTTCAGCTATATTTCTGATTGCCATACAAGAGAACTCCCAATACACTGTGGGGCAGATTTATGTTAACTGGCGCATCCCCAGGGATGCGCCAGTTAACATGCGCCACAGTGCGCCACAGCTCCGCCACCCTTGGTGCGCCGCATTTATGATGCGGCGCACCATGGGGCAAAAACGGCACAGATGCGTGACGCATCTGTGCCGTAAAGGTGACGCATTGCTGGAGTTGCGTCGCAAGCGCAACGCAGCTCCAGCAAGGCTCGGGGGTGCCCCATCTCCACAATGTTGCGTCAAGACCTACGCCTGCTTCAAGCAGGCGCAGGCTTTTGACGCAGCATTGGCCTGAAAGTGACTGAGTGAAATCTTATAGATTTCACTCAGCCACTTTTGCGAGGCGCACCTGCCCCGGAACGCCCACCCTGCGCCGGAACGCCCACAAGCGGCGCAGGGCTTTACAACGTGACGCATCTGCCTAGATGCGTCACGTTGTAAATCGTTCGTAGGGATGCGCCACGTTTACGCCGCCTTGCGTGACGCAACAGCGGTGTAAACGTGGCGCAAGTGCCTCATAAATCTGCCCCTGTATCTCTGTGATGTCACACCCTTGGTCTAGTTTTTTTGCTCGATTTATGCTTTTGTTATTGGGACTGGGCCTATTGTATTCTTGCATTTCCGAATTTGTCGGGTCGGCCAATACCCACAGGACATTGTCCCCCTTCACCAAATATAACCACGACATGGAGAGTAATTCTGAATAACTCTTAACATCTCGGCCTCCTTTTCCCTTACGTTGTTTCTTTTGTATTATTTTCTTAGCACATTTCACCCTTTTTGTATACTCCCAAGTCATTATTTGTAATACACATCAGGATGAACAGTTCAAAGTGAAGACCCCAATACTTACTTTTTAAGGGTTCATTATTGCAGTAGTCGGATTTCACTGTTTGCCACAGCAATCTGAGACAGGTACATTTGTATCGAACACACAGTAATCAGGGGGCATTATAATGAAGATTGTGATGTTTTCCAATTCGTTACTGTTTTTTGAAATACACACTTAATAGTGGTCCATGCATTGGAGCATGGTTTATCTTCTTTTTTTGTGATTCATATACTATATGCATGTTTATATGTTATAAGTTCACACGTTCTCTGTGCATTTGTGCAGTCATATAATGGTTTCGTCAATACGAGACACAATGTTGCCAATTATTAAACGAGACGGTTGAATTTGTCTTCAATATCCGTATATATTGTACATCTGTATATATTGTACACAAGTATATATTCACATCGTACATTCCTACCACAATTCTGTTCCAATGACGATTTTATCATTGTATGATTTATTGCGAAACGGATGACGGACTAGGCAATTGATTTTTGGATGCCAGATGTAAAGTCTTCATTTCCCCCCCCCCCTTTTCCTGCTATTTATACATATGTGATTCACGAGTATCTGTTATTAATTAATTTTTTCAAGTTAATTCTGCTACATGCTTTGTAATTAGGACCCTGTTCATGTAGGTAACGTGCATTCAGTATCCGAAGTGCACGTGACAACAGCGAGTCTTTCACCAGTAGTTTTTTACTCAGATAGTATTTCATCTGTGTTCATCCATATTGTAGTTTCCTAGTCACATGATTATTTCACTTATGTATTTAAACCTGACAACTGAGAGACGCTGTTATGTGAGCAAGGCCACCTCGCTGGCCGAAACGCGTCATTTGTTCGATTAAATTGCACTTTATGGATCAATAAAAGGTTACTACGCACCTGAGTGGTAGTTGGATATATATATATATATATATATATATATATATATATATGTGTATATATATATAAATATATGTGTATATATATATATATATATATATGAACCCAATCCTGTGTTCACAATCCTTTCGAAAAACAGGCACCGACTCCGTGGGATTCAAATCAAGGGTCTTTATTTGCAAGAAAAAACTATCAGACGCGTTTCGGCGGACAGGTCCGCCTTGCTCACTACGTGGATATATATATATATATATATATATATATATATCCACGTCACACAAACTCCTTCTGGACCTCCGGGACCCTTGAAAGGTGGCGTGCACGCCAGCGGAGTAACCGGCAATTTAATATCCAAAATAAAGGGAAATTACAGCGCGCTCTCAGGACATCAAAAAAGACACATTTAAACCTGACAACTGAGCGACGCTGTTATGTGAGCAAGGCCACCTCGCTGGCCGAAACGCGTCATTTGTTCGATTAAATTGCACTTTATGGATCAGTAAAAGGTTGCTGCAGCCGGCAGTGATTTGAATCAATCCAAAAGTCCGCTTCTCTGTTTGGGGGTTCTACGCACCTGAGTGGTAGTTGGATATATATGTATATATACATTTAATTCTTGCACCGGGGGTGGCGGTCTCCGGGGCTGGGGGGGGCCTGAAAGCCCCCCGCATACATTAAAGCGAGCCCCGTGGGGTGGTGGTCCCCGCAGCTGGGGGGGCCTCAGAGTCCCCCAGTTACCATTTTAAAGCCCCAGGGAGTGGCGGTCCCCGGGGCTGCGGCGGGGGGGGCCCTGAGCCCCCTGCATATATTAAATTAGAGCCCTGGGGGGTGGCGGTCCCCACAGCAGTGTGGGGGGGATTGGGACCCTCCCCACTTTTATTTCAATAATGCCCCCGGGATTTGCCCCCCCCCCTCCCGGGGCAGATTTACATATTTTCCCCTGAGCAGGCCTAGGGGGTCAGCCCCGTTTTCACGTTTTGCGGCGTTTGTTTTTGTTTTCTTGTGCCTCGGTTCTACCGAGGCACAAGATGGCTGCCAATACTTCCTGATTTTGCCAGTTGTCAGCCAATGAGCATTCAGCCTGTGCACGGCAGGGTGCTTGTAGGCTGTGCGTAGGGTACGTGGATAGATAAGCGGATCCACCGCTCCCATAGATATATAAATGACGTTAACCGTAATTTTCTCAAAAACTACTGAACAGATTGACGCCAGATAAGCGAAAGGCACAAGTCGGAACTGAGGACTACCTCTCTGCCAAATTTGGTGTAATTCCGTTCAGCCGTCCTATGGGTCCTATGGGAAATTGCATGGGGAAGTGCGATGTAATATTTATTTATATATATATATATATATATATATATATATATATATATATACATATATATATATATATATATGTGTGTATTTATGCTACTGGGTAGTTATAGGTCAGCAGTTTCATTGGAAAAACAATTGTTGTGTTGTTAAGACCTTTGGCACCCTTTGAGGAATCTCCATGAAACCTTCCGACTAATTTGGGCATGGAAAGTGTTGGGGTGATATGTCAAGTGGGAGACAAGAAACACGCATTTACAACGTGTTGGTTTTGAAAACATATAAATAAATGGCATTGTCATTTACACTGGCAATAGCTGAGCAGTAGAGAGAAGTAGAGTAGTATTAGTGAGTAGTAGTTAGTAGAGAGTGAGTAGTAGAGTAATAGAGAGTACAGTTGTAGAGAGTAGATTAGTAGTGAGTTGTAGGCAGTAATAGAGAGTGAGTAGTATAGATTAGTAGAGAGTAGTATAGAGTGAGAGGGAGATAGTGTGTAGGAGATAGCGAGTAGTAGAAAGTAGTAGAGAGTGAGTAGTAGAGAGTAATGAAGAGTACTAGATAGTAATAGAGGGTAGTAGAGTGAGTAGTAGATAGATTAGTAGAGTGAGTAGTAGAGAATGATTAGTAAAATTGAGTAGAGATTAGATAGCAGTAGTTAGTGAGTACTAGAGAGTACTAAAGTGTAGTAGAGCGTAGTAGAGTAGTAGAGAGTGAGTAGCAGATAGTGGAGAGAGTATTTGAGTGAGTTGTGAGTAGTAGATATTAGAGAGTAGTTAGAGTGTGTAGTAGAGTGTGATTAGTAGAGAGTGAGTACTAGAGAGTGAATAGAGAGTACTAGAGAGTAGTAGAGAGTGAGTAGAGTGGAGTAGAGTTTGAGTAGCAGAGAGTATTAGTAGAGAGTAAGTAGTAGTTAGTAAAGTGTACTAGAGAGTAGTAGAGAGTGAGTAATAGAGAGTATTAGAGTGAGTAGTAATGAGTAAGTAGATAGTATATAGTGAGTAGTATAGAGTTGTAGTAGAGGGAGTAGTATAGTTATTTGAGAGTAGAGAGTAGTAGAGAGTGAGTAGTAGTGACTAGAGTAGAACGTGAGTAGTAGCGTGAGTAATAGTGAGTGAGTAGTAGAGAGTGCCTAGTAGAGGAGTAGAGTGGGTAGTAGAGTAGTAGAGTGAGTACTAGAGAGAAATAGTTATTAATAGAGAGTGAGAAGTAGTGAGTAACAGAGAGTTTTTGAGAGTACTAGAGTGAGTAGTAGTGAGTATAGTTAGTAGTAGAGAGTGAGAAGAGTAGTAGAGTGTGAGTATAAGACTAAGTAGGGAGTATTAGAGAGTTGTAGAATAAGTAGTAGAGTAGTAGAGTGAGTAGTAGAGTAATGAGAATAGTACCTATTGCATTTGCACACACACACACACACACACACACAGAGCCACACAGTAGAGCGGAGTTGTGTGAGTAGCAGAAAGTAGTAGTAAAGAGTTAGTAGTAGAGAGTAAGTAGTTGACAGTGAGTAGTTGAGTAGAGCGTGTGTAGTTGAGTTGTAGAATTAGTAGTAGAGAGTAATAGTTATTAGGTAGAGTAGTAGTGTATTAGAGTTGTAAAGAGTATTAGAGTGAGTAGTAGTGAGTATTGATAGTAGTAGTGAGTGAGAAGAGAGTAGTAGAGTGTGAGTAGTAGAGCGGGTAGGGATTATTATAGACTTGTGGACTAAGTAGTAGAGTAGTAGACTGAGTAGTAGCGTATTAGAGAGGGAGTAGTAAAGAGTGAGTAGTAAAGCGTGAGTAATAAAGAGAGATTATGAAAGTGATTTGTAAGGAGTAGTAAAGAGTGAGTAGTGGAGTAGTAGAGTGTTAGTAGTGTTAATAGAGTGTTAGTAGAGCGAGTATTAGAATGAGTAGTAGAGCGAGTACTAGTTAGTAGAGAGTACTACATTGAGTAGTAGTAGAGAGTGAGTAGAGTAGTAGAGTGAGTATCAGAGTCGTAAATATTTACTAGTGAATTAGAGTGTTGTAGAGTAAGTAGTACAGTAGTAGAGTGAGTAGTGACAGTAGTAGAGAGTGAGTAGTAGTGATTAATAAAGAGTGAAAGAGTGAGTAGTAAAGGGTGAGTACTCCATGCACACCACTCTAACATCACGACACGGGCTGCAGTCCACCGGAGAAAGAAAGACAAAAACACATTAGCAAACTAACATAGGCAACACGACTTACCTTAGATGTGCTAGCAGCCGCATACATACCAGGGAAAGCACTCCGTTTACGCCGCTCTAACATCACGACACGGGCTGCGGTCCACCTGGAAAAGAAAGACAAAAACACATTAGCAAACAAACATAGGCAACATGGCTTACCTTAGATCTGCTAGCAGCCGCATACATACCGGGGAAAGCACTCAGTGCACGCCGCTCTAACAACACAACACGGGCTGCGGTCCACCTGGAAAAGAAAGACAAAAACACATTAGCAAACAAACAAAGGCAACATGGCTTACCTTAGATCTGCTAGCAGCCACATACATTCCAGGAAAAGCCCTCCGTGCACGCTGCTCTAACATCACAACACGGGCTGCGGTCCACCTGGAAAAGAAAGACAAAAACACATTAGCAAACAAACATAGGCAACATGTCTTACCTTAGATGTGCTAGCAGCCGCATATATACCGGGGTAAGCACTCCGTGCACGCCGCTCTAACATCACGACACGGGCAGCAGTAAAACCTGAAAAAGAAAGTTAAAAACATATTTGCAAACAAACATAGGCAACATGGCTTACCTTAGATGTGCTAGCAGCCGCATACATACCGGGGACAGCACTCCGTGCACGCCGCTATGACATCACGACACGGGCTGCGGTCCACCTGGAAAAGAAAGACAAAAACACATTAGCAAACAAACAAAGGCAACATGGCTTACCTAAAATCTGCTATAATCGCTGCATACATCCCAGCAAGGAACACAGTTGTAAACAGGATAAAGTCAGCCTGTAAAAAAAAAACATTGAATAATGTAAACAGTAAACCAATAAAATAAAAAAACACTCAAAAACCGTGCACGCCGCTCTAACATCACGACACGGTTTCGGTCCACCTGGAAAATAAAGACAAAAACCCATTAGCAAACAAACATAGGCAACATGGCTTACCTTAGATCTGCTAGCAGCCACATACATACCGGGGAAAGCACTCCGTGCACGCCGCTCTAACATCACGACACGGGCTGTGGTCCACCGGGAAAAGAAAGACAAAAACACATTAGCAAACAAACAAAGGCAACATGGCTTACCTTATATCTGCTAGCAGCCGCATACATACCGGGGAAAGCACTCCGTACACGCCGCTCTAACATCACGATACAGGCTGCGGTCCACCTGGAAAAGAAAGACAAAAACCCATTAGCAAACAAACATAGGCAAAATGGCTTACCTTAGATGTGCTGGCAGCCGCATACATACCGGAAAAAGCACTCCGTGCTCGCCGCTCTAACATCACGACACAGGCTGCTGTAAAACCTGGGAAAGAAAGACAAAAATACATTAGCAAACAAACATAGGCAACATGGCTTACCTTAGATCTGCTAGCAGCTGCATACATACCGGGGAAAATCACTCAGTGCAGGCCGCTCTAACATCACCACACAGGTTGCGGTCCACCTTGAAAAGAAAGACAAAAACACATTAGCAAACAAACAAAGGACCCTTCGGGATGTGGTCCCTAGGTCCTAGTGAGTCTCAGGAAAGGGGCTACATGGCCCCTCCCCTTTAATAATAAAAGCCCCTGGGGAATGGGGTCCCAGGGCCAGGCTCTGTGGCCAACCCCCTGCCTTGCACTGCTGATGTTGTGTGCAGTATGGGGTTGGCGGTCCTTGGGGGTTGGCCACAGGTGCAGACAGTCTTTTTGGCCAATCAACCCCCACGGCCAAAGGCCATGTGCAACGTTAGGTTGGCTGCATGCGGTGAGTTGGCTGCAGGCGCTGTTGCCAACCCCTCACGTGAACCATCAAAGGCCCTGTGCAGTTGTCTGCCTTTATGAGAGTTGGGCACAGGGCCTCACCGCAGGCTTTCAGCCGTGCACAGCTAGGGGTTGACTGCATGTGGAGAGTTGAATTTACATCTGGTGATTCAATATTACTTTATTTAAAAAAAAGCCAAGAAATTCACTAAAAAAACAAATGTTAAAGTAACATTATAGTTAATTGTGATAAAAAGATGTTTTTTTTTTGTTTTTTTTAAACCTTAGAAATTCCCTGAAAAAAACCAAGGCTAAAGTAACATTTCAGTTAGGTGAATTTGTCAGTGACAGAGTTAAAGTTTTGATCTAAAAAACCCACAGAACTTCAGCAGTTAAAGTTAGGAGAGAGCCCCCACCTTGCACTGCTCATGACCTTACATATTACATCACTCATGACATGTTCTATGACATCACTGATGCCATCCCAAATGGCATCACTGATGACATCATACAAGCTTCTTTTGTACACATTGCTCTATAAACGGGTATAGCTTAAGAGCTCTGAAAGTAAGTGCAAAATAGCTCACAAGAATATGAGGCAGCATCAATGGCATCACAGAAACAACTCCCCTAGGTGTAGAATGCATTGGTTATGTGCCAAATTAACCCTATACCATACACTTACAGGTAGCATAGTTCACATTAACAATAAACCACAGATATATGGGAAACCCTCATTGCATACGGTGTTCAATTTGTATACGAACTGTTCAGAGAAAGTCAAGTTCTTAAAAATACTGAACGTCTGTTCCAAAATGAGCGCCCCATTATGGACAGCTTTTATCTGTATCAAACCCGTGACAGTCACCAAGCCTACATTGCGAAATGAAGTTGATATGTGTAGAGAAGTGGGGCTCAATGGTTAGAGCGGCAGACCCTGATGCAGAGGTCTGGCTGGGACCAGGGTTCAATTCCCGCCTCGGCGGGTCTCGGGCTCAAATTCCTCGGACCTGATAATTCTCGCCTCGGTGCCTATTCTAGTCATGAGTCCCACTCTGCACCTCTGGGCAATAGCTTGCTTTATCTCTACAACGGCCCCAACAACGCTGAGGATGCCTGACTTCACCTTGGGGGTGCCCAGGAGTGGGCTCCTCACAGGGAAAGGCCAGGAAGGGTTCCTCGGCGGTATTCGTACAAGCGCCGAGATGCCTACGGGTAGTCGTGCGCTATACAAGTGCGTAATCATCATCATAAACAATATTCACTCTACGAAGAGAGTGAACCCTGTACCACACTGTTTGCAGTCAGTGAAACTCATGAGAAATACACTACAGAGTACTAAAAAGTACAGTGTACACTTTATGCAACACTTGGCAAAAAAGACAATACTCGCTTAAAATAAGCAACGTCCGAAGGTGCTAAAGATTATACTACCTGCAACCTTCATACTGTGGTGAAAACTTGACAGATAGCCCATTTTCTGGAACAAAACGAGCCTGTATACATAGCTGAATACCTGGTGCATGCAGTGTTTTATGTTACATAGAAATTGTCATGCTGAGACAATTCTGTCTAATACCCCAAGCCTGATTACAATACTTAGGACTAGATTACGAGTTTGGTGGTCCATAGGACTGCCAAACCCATGGTGGCGTGGCTGTCACCGCCGTACCGGAGGTCCGACCTCCAAATTACAACTTTGGCGGTTGGACCTCAATAAGAACTTGGGGGTCAAAATTGACAACAGCCTATCGCTTAAGTCCCAGATCCTTGGACTAACTGGCACTTGCTATGGTCTTCTCAAAATGTTATGCAAGTTCCTTCCCCTGCTCTCGCTTGCGCATAGGAAGACTACGGTCCAGGCTCTAATTTGTTCTAGGCTGGACTACTCAAATGTTTTATACTTAGGTCTTCTGGACTATCTACTACAAAAACTTCAGGTGGTCCAAAACTCGGCGGCACGGGCGATTTTTGGGTTACCTCGTCGAGAGAGAGCTTCGGATCTCCTACACTCCCTACACTGGCTCCCTATTCGGAAGCGGATTGTTTTTAAAACACTTACGCAGGCGCATAAGGCACTCCATGCTGTGGGAGCTGAATATATTCAGAAACGTCTTGCTTTCTACAAACCAACTAGATCCCTTAGATCGGAATCTCTTGGTCTTGCCATTGTCCCTGCTGTTAGGAAAGCAAGGGTAGGGGGACGCTCTTTTAAACGTCTGGCTCCCCAGCTCTGGAACACCCTCCCTCTGTCGCTCCGCTGTACTCCGAACTTGCTGGCCTTCAGAAAGGGTCTGAAGACGTTGCTCTATGGACAGTGATCCGCTTGCTTCTTCTCTATTTTCTGCCTTGCCCTCTGTAGTCTGCTGTGGGTTAGAAAGCGCCGGGACACTCCTTGGAGTAGCCGAGCGCTATATAAGACACCCATAACATTAACATTAACAATAGGACCGCTGAAACCGCCAGGAATCTGGGATCCCTGGCGGTGACATGGTGGTGTGAGGCTGCAATATGTTTGGCGTGGCCGCTGGGGCCCCACCAAGCATATTGCGAGTTTCCTCACTGTCAGCGATCTCATGGCGTTGCTAGTGAGGAAACTAAGGGGGCCTTACTGGTCCCCCTGGTGCCTCTGATCATGGGGGGGGGGCACATGGCGTGCCCCCCTGTTTGCCTACAAGCCCAGTTCCTGCACGGCGTGGACTTAGCAGTCTGTGCCATGGAGGAACTTGCTTTGGCGTTCCCAATGCATTGCCTTTGAGGCACTGGCATGGGAAGGCCAAAGGACCGCTTGCCGAATAATGAGAAAACTCATAATCTGGCAGGCGGGTGGCGTTCGAGTTTTGTGGTCCGAGAGTGGGGCAGTGGTGTGCCGCCCCACTCCCGCACTACTAAAGTTATAATCAGGCCCTTAGTATGTATTATGTAGAATATTTGCCCTGTTGCAAACCTTCCCTGCAGAGCCTCAAAACGTGTGTGGAATATAATGGGCACAAGTTGTCAACTGTCACCTGCACACTGAGCTACTCTTCAATGCAAACATTGATAACATGTTCAATACCTCTATACACCTATGATGCATCAGAAGCACATGTGTTTTCAAAACTCTTACACCCATTACCTAGACCCAGGCTGTACTAAATTAGGTAGAAATGTTTTATGGTAGTTACCTGCCCCTATGTAAACTATAAACCAAACTAGCATACTCTTTGGATCATGTCATGATTGATGTAATTTGAGATATCAATAGTGATGTCATAAATGATGTCATAGAACATATTATGAGTGATGTAATATGGAAGCAGTGCTTGGCAGGGCGCAAGTTATAGTTAACTCTGCTAACTATAATTGGTGAATATCAATGTTTTTTTTTTAGTTGAAAACGTTAATGTTGTCACAGACAAATTCACCTCACTGTAATATAACATTTACCTTTGTTTTTTTCAATTAATATATACATGCATGCATCAGCGGTCCCGTCCCCACTGGGTTGTTATATTTAGTTTTGTGTTTCCAGGAGAAATTCCTTTTTTAGGTCTCGGCTAGAAGCGCGCGAAGCGCGTTCTCACCAGAACTATAGCAGTCGGCTCAGCCGACAACGAGGGGAGTCAGGAGCTGGCCACGCGCACATTAAGAAGCATTGCAGAGTCGGATTCCGACGCGCGCCTTGGGATTGGGTCGCGCGCGTCGGAATCCGATCTGCCATGCGCCTTGGGATTAGGTCGCGCGCGTGAGCTTCTACCGAGACAGCTCACCTCGTGCGGCTCGTAGGTTTCGGTTTCGTTTTGCTCGTGTGTGTGGCCGGCTGGCATTCCCGAGCCGTGGAATGGAAGGAGCAGCCCAGAAACGCACTGTCTGCACTTAGAAGCAGTGCGCTTTACCTCACCCTGAGTCCCAGGGCTTGGGAGGGGACGACTGGCTTTTTCTCTCCCTCCATGCAAATCTCATTACTGTGGCGGACCTGCAGAGGCAGGCGTGGGGAAGGTCGACATCCAGAGTCGGGATGTGAGCCACCCCCAGCGGCCCAGAGAGCGAGGCAGATGCTGCGGAGACCAGCCGAGGTAAGGCGCGGGCAGGGTCCGGGGTCCCGTGTACCAGGGAGGAGGCCGGGCCCCGGGGGTCTGAACGGCCGCCCACACCGGGGGCCCTCCAGTCTATAGAAGGCGGGGCCCTGTCTCCAAGCCGGCACTCGGGGGCCACAGAGTGTGAAGCCGGGCTCATTTGAAAACTATCAGCTGGCTTATGGACCCAAGGGCCCCACCCACCTCATCCTACCCCCCAACCCCATCCTACCCAAGCTATGTTGTAGTGCACGAGGGCAATCTGTGTATTGTGAAGTCGACAGAACGACAGCTGTCAATAAATAAAGATATGGGTCCTGCTCGCTGATGGGACAAAGGAACAGGTGAAGAACGGGAAGCGCGCAGAGTGGGTAATGCTGATAAAATGTTAGAAGAATCGGGGACCTAGCAAAGACCGAGCAGGGCTGTAGAGGAAGGGAGAAGGAGTGTGTTAGTCAATTCCCGCAATATTAGTTGAGCAGCAACGGCACAAGGGGCCTCTGAGGATGGGGGACTGCTGGGGGGTCTTGGTTTGCTGGCATGGGACGGTGAGGTCGAACAGGGGCTGGTAGTGGTTTGTGTTCGGGGCGGTATAGGTGCAAGGGGGGGGTGGGAGGCATGCGAGGAATGCAGGGTCTTGTAGCTGGTATGGCGGCGCTGACTGAGGGCTGGAGGTCTCTTGGCGCACTCGGGCAGAGGGACACCGCGTAGCTGACAATGGGGCAGATCCACGTCTGTCTTTGTCCTGATGCGGGGGGGGGGCTCGCAATTAATGGTAACAAAGGTTTCGGTAAAATAAGTGCGGGACGAGGCGGCGTCTGTCGGGACAGTGGCGCGTGGCGTAATGGGGGCAGAGGTGCCACGGTGCTCAACGCAACATCAATAGCAGCGGAGAGGTGGGGGGGCAATGAAAAGGAGATCAGGGGCGAAGGATGGGTTTGGCGGGCACACAGGAAGACCTGGGGCGCAGGGAGGGGTGCACGGGTAGGGTTGGCTGGTTGCAGATGGTTGGGGGCTCAGCTCTGGGTTTGGATGCAGGGATGGGGCCGTCAGCACAGGTTGTGGCTTGGCAGGACAGTGCAGGCGTGTCTTCCACGGGGCGGATGGGTGGCGCTCAGGGCACCTGAAGGAACCGGCTGCAGCACGCATGGTGGAACGGCAAAGGAATAACGGGGGGGAGCAAGGACACGAAGTGGGTGAAGGGTACTGCTGGCCTGGTGGTGGCGGGTGTCAATTCGGGGTGGGCATGCTGGGCACGAAAGAAAGATGGGCTGGCAAGAGATGGGTGGAGAGGTGCGCAGTCTGCGGCGGTGGACAGGAACGTTTCTACAGAAGGCTTCTTGATATGTCCAGGCAAGATCGCACACTTATTATTATTTAATTTTTTTAAACTTTGACTGGTGCCAAAAACCCCGCTGGTATTGGTCTCCAGAAGGCACCAGGCTCCCAAAGTGAAATCCGTATCCTAATACGAGCATACAAGAGGATTTGATCCCAGCCCCGTGCCCCTAATCCCCCAGATCAACAAATCTGTAGCAGAATACACAAATATAGTCTGCCTATCCTCATTCAGGAATTAATGTATGCTAATCCTGAGCCAAGAGTACTTGTGTGAGAGGTACACTGTAGCCATCAAGAGCGCTCAGGGGCACCACTCCGGGGCACCACCACATCACTCGGGGACACCACCACATCACTCGGGGACACCACCATATCACTCGGGGACACCACCACCTCACTCGGGGACACCACCACTCATCACTCGGGGACACCACCATTCATCAATCGGGGACACCACCACTCATCACTCGGGGACACCACCCCTCATCACTCGGGGGCACCGCCACATCACACAGGGGCACCACCACATCACTCAGGGGCACCACCACATCACTCAGGGGCACCACCACATCATTCAGGGGCACCACCACATCACTCGGGGGCACCACCACATCATTTGGGGACACCACCACATCACTCTGGAACACCACCACATTACTCAGGGCCTCAGGGGCACCACTCGGGGGTACCACCACATCACTCAGGGGCACCACCACATCACTGAGGGGCACCACCACATCACTCAGGGGACCACCACATCACTCGGGGACACCACCGCATCACTCTGGGACACCACCGCATCACTAGGGGACACCACCGCATTACTCGGGGACACCACCGCATTACTCGGGGACACCACCGCATTACTCGGGGACACCACCACATCAGTCGGGAACACCACCACATCAGTCGGGGACACCACCACATCACTCTGGGACACCACAAATAAAACAATTACAGTTAATTGCGTTTGTGCCTGGGTGTTAATGGATTTTATTGTCTATGGCCTGGCAGCCCCATTCCTAAAAGGAGATGGTGAATGGTCTTTTCTTTTTGCACATTATTTATGGTCTGGTGGACGTGGTACAGGTAGGCTTTTTTTTAATTTATTTATTAGTTTTCACTTTTATATGGCGCAAACTTTAAATCAGCATGCTTATAACAAGCAAGACTAGCACTCTATATGACTGCCAACGTTGTTTAGCATAAGCAACAGCTAACCATTCAGAAACAATGTTTATATACCAATTGCAAATTAAAGAAAAAAATTAATGCAAAGCATTGTCATTTACAATGCCAGTAACACAAACTTTAATGCTGCGAGACCTAATGCATTGCAAATGCTTGTTTGTTTTGCTAATAACTTTGGTGCCATTTGATGAAACTTCACAAACTACTTTCCTTATGGAAAGTTTTGGGGTGACCGTCAAGTGGGGACTGCGAAAAATAGGGGGTCCCAAAACACAAAATCCCCATACATTTTACCTATACTTTTTTTAATAGACTTTTTTTCCCTTGGCCGCCCTTGATTAATGAGCGCTCTAGTTGACTGGTTGCAACATGAAAGAAAACACTCAAAATCCCCTTAAATTTTTTTGAATTTGCAGGAAGCTAGATCTTGGTCCAGAAAGCATACTTTTTGTCATTTGGTGTAAATCTGTTCTGTAGTTTTTGAGAAATTAAAGATCAATGGGCAGATTTATGAGACCCTTGCGCCACGTTTACGCCGCTGTTGCGTCACGCAAGGCGGCGTAAACGTGGCGCATCCCTACGAACGATTTACAACGTGACGCATCTAGGCAGATGAGTCACGTTGTAAAGCCCTGCGCCGCTTGTGGGCGTTCCGGCACAGGGTGGGCGTTCCGGGGCATGTGCGCCTCGCAAAAGTGACTGAGTGAAATCTATAAGATTTCACTCAGTCACTTTCAGGCCAATGCTGCGTCAAAAGCCTGCGCCTGCTTGAAGCAGGCGTAGGTCTTGACGCAGCATTGTTAAGATGGGGCACCCCCGAGCCTTGCTGGAGCTACGTCGCGCTTGCGACGCAACTCCAGCAATGCGCCACCTTTACGGCACAGATGCGTCACGCATCTGTGCCGTTTTTGCCCCATGGTGCGCCGCATTGTAAATGCGGCGCACCATGGGTGGCGGAGCTGTGGCGCACTGTGGCGCACATTAACTGGCGCATCCCTGGGGATGCGCCAGTTAACATAAATCTGCCCCCAAATATATTTGTATATCTGGATGGTTGGGTTCAAACCCAGCTTTAAAAAATAGAGCGTTCTGATTGGCCCAGGGGCCTTTTTATTCCTTGGACCTCCTCACTCTTATAGGAGTTCACTCCTGTGGGAGCGAGCAATATGATTGGCTGGCCATAACATGAAAGAAAATGTTGCTGCAGCCATTACAGGACTCGGGAACTTAGTTCCCTGTCCTGAGAATGTTTACCAAAAAATGAGATAAAAGGGGTCAAGCCTAGGTATACCTTACCCCCTAATCCTTGAGAGAGTGTCCCGGGGCCAAAAAAATAAAAGGTTTCTTTATGCCGTGATCCTTCTGGACTCCCACGGTATGACTGTGGTACCCCAGTGGGATTGTGTGATTTAAAAAAAGCAAAACGGTATTCTTTTTCATTAATAGTCCCATGAAGTGGTGCCAGGGCCTGGAGGTCTTCCTTGTGAAATATTTGGGGAGTGGGTGTGAGTGGGGCCTCCCTCCCTAAGCATCACTTGTGCCCCAGGGACTCAAGGCTCGAATGTACATTAAAGAGGCGGGGTAATGTGGCCCCTTCTCCCTGGGCCACTAGTAAGCAGCAGGGACCCCACCACCTGGGCTCAAATACTAAATACATGTGAGGGAGGCATGCAGCCCCCCTTCATGATTTGCTATTAGAGACCCCATCTTTTGGGCCTATTTGTAAAATATAGGAGAGAGGGCCTGCGACCCCGCCTTATTGAGCCACTCCTGGGGCCCCGGGCCAAATGCTTAATACAAGGGAGAGGAGCCGTGGGTGGGCCGAAGGACTTCCAACTCCAGGAACCAATAGCCTTTAAAAAAAGGGAAGGGAGTCCGGCCCCCCTCCCAATGCAGGTACCCGCCGTAGGGACCCCATCCTCCAGGGTGCGATACTACACAGGGTCCCGGGAAGCCTACCCCCGGGAAACTGGGGTTCCCTGCTCGAGAGAGTGCGGGCATCCACTGCCTGCACTCTCCCAAGGCATGGAAGTCAACTTTGCTCCCGCCCTGACTCGAGCTGCCCGGCCGCTGGGTTCCCCCTGCGATCCTCAACAACTTGCCTACATAGTGGGTGCCGCAGGTAGGTTCTGTTGAAAGTAAAAAGCAAACAAGCGAGTCATTCAAAGTATACGAATTTGAGGATAAGAAATGAATTGTTTGTCTAATTAGTGACAAATAGAATGAAACTTAATATATACATAGGTATAAGAATTTCAAATTAATTCATCTGGCGTAACAAGCATATTCAAATGAATCAATCTAAATAACCAATCGTATACACTGAATTAGATCATTACAACAAATTAATTCTACATCAACATAATCAAGGGGTACACTACAGAAAATAAACTAACATGCATCAAAAGAATAATTAAACAAGCATTTGCAATGCAATAGGTCTCGCATTATTAAAGTTTGAGCTATTGGCATTTCTAAATAATGCAACACCAATAGCTTTTTTTGCAGTTGGTGTTGCAATATTTAGCAATGCCAATAGCTCAAACTTAATTAACCCAAGACCTATTGCATTGTAAATGCTTGTTTATGTCTGGCATTACCAAGGCTTACATGCCAGTCCTTCACAAAAAGTGCATTAGGGAAACGGGGTAGGAGCAGCTACCTTAAAAAGGGAGGTCACTACAGCATTATTTTCGAGGGCTTTGTGCCAAGGGACCGGGAATTCCAGATGCCATAGTCAGCAGCTGCTCCATCATCAAGTAAACCATCTCCCCCCACTCTATGAGGTGCGGGAAGCCAAAGGTGGATGATCCAGACCTATTTCTAGCAGGTGTTCTGCCAGGGCACTTTTAGAGGATTTTCAATTACTACCTACCTATAAATGAGGCCCACGGTCTCACAAACCTGCAAACTTTTAAGAAGGGAAGCTTGTTTTGACTGTATCGGCAGTCAGACTTTTCATATTTAGAATGGTCAATGAGATTTCTGTCCCAACTTCCATCAGAGCTTACCCATGTGCACAATCTCCACCTTTGTCTTGTTTCAGAATCCACTGATGATACAGGCTTCAGATACAGAACTGAGTGCTCCCTCGAGCTTGCCATGGACAATGCATAAACGTGCCTCTCATTCTGAACACTGAGTTACAACAGGCCATGCCTTCTCACAGCACTCTAGTGGAACCAAGCGCATATGAACAATGAGGCTGATAGCAGAGTCCAGTAGATAAACCAAAAAGTATCAAGGCCTTTTCTTGACTCTCAGAAGCTCATGGTCACCTGCTGGGTGAGCAAGTAGAAAGCTTATCCACAATCTCCAATCGGCTCCTACATTCCTGAACCAAACCACATAGTTAAACTCTCATGTGATGCTGACAGATCTACCCGATGATTGGTCCTTCATGAAAAGTCATCCACCAATCCGGTAAAGTTGACTCATTACCAGGACCACTAGACGTTTCTGAAAGAAATTTTTTAAACATTACTCTGCTCAAAGGCAGACCCTATGCACAGGTTAACTGTTGACCTTTCAGTAGCAGATTGCTGCATTCAGGTGTTAAACTCTTACTTATATGAAGCAACTTTCCCCAAGCCAGGATCGATTGGATACAAAATAATGAAATAATACTATAACAGACAGTGTCACATTATGTTGCATAATCTGGCTTTTGTAGACACATAATTTTGTGAAGACAGCTACAAACTGGCCCTCTACTGTCATACAATGTCAGTGGGCCTGACTTCTCTTAACCACATTACACCTAGACCTTATGCTACGAAGACATGTGTTCCTTGTATACAGCTCTCAAAATGAGGCTGACAATCGTCTCCATGAGAGTGATAGAAGGGACGTGGTTTGGAGCAGGCTCCATTGAGCGTACAAGGAGGACCTTTTCAAGAAGGCAACACATCCCATCAGTGTATGCATATGCTGAAGGAGTTTGGTCATCAAATAACTGTTATTCACACTACAGTAAAACATTCCCAGATTAGTATAGCTAGAAGATGGGTACTTACTCGAAGCCTTTATTTCCTGATAGTCATTCCAGATAGTGGATAAATATTACTGCATCCTTGTTTCAGTCACATCATCAGTAATCAACACCCATCTGTGTGTGAAGCATTTCTCTCAAGATGACAGCAGGGCGAAGTACCAAAGAGAAATACTGCATTCGTTCCCTTCACCTGTATATAGAATCGGATTCTCTAAACCGAGAGATCCTTTCTAATCATTACAAGTAACCTGGCTCATTTTGAGTATAGTTGGAAATGGAGAATCCTAGACCACAATCATGAAGCATCTGACAGTGCCTAGCGGAAGCCATGAACATGAGGAGGGTTGGCACAACTAGCCAAGTGTATGCCTTTATGCTTGACAGCAGTGCACCGACTTAGCATAGAAGCAGAGTGAACTCTATGAGGGATATAAAGTATAAAAGGAGGCTATAGGAGAAGCAGTTTGGTTATCCCTGCTGAATGTGAAGGCCCGTTACTGGGAGATGTTATCTGACCCTTCAGATTCTAATGAAGCAGCCTGTAAAAGCCTCAGTGTTTGAGGAGACTTGCACCACTTATGTATACAGGCAGCAGATGTGTTCCCAGTAAAAAGAGATGTCAGTTTCTTCAAACCACTTGCAGGCATCACTTCCTAGTACAGAAGGAAGAACTGGAGTACTTTCTGTAATGTGTTAAAGAGCTGAGGCGGGTTACACTGGTGGACACGGAGGAAGGAAGAAGTCTTAACAGAACTTTATTTAGGCCATTTGGGGAGGAGGGCATTTACCTCAAGAAATCTTTTGTTGACTCCGGCAGGACAGCCTGCTATGCTTAGAGGCACTGCTGGGGAGACAAGGTACTTATTCTGAAATTCAGAGGGGTCTGTTCACGACCTGCATTTTGTAGTATGTTAAGTAGTAATACAGGAGTAGTACCCACTTACTACAAAATGCTATTCACAAACCGATGCACCACCGTCACTCCTATCTTTCCTATGTGGAGCTCAATGCCAAGTGGAGGAGATCTCCACCCATAAGCCTACGTTTTAGTTGTAATGTGGGAACAAGGGAGATTGGCAGGAAAATGGGGAATATTATTTACAAAATGAGAGGGGTTTAGGGAAAGTAAGGAGAGGTTTAGGGAGGAACAGCTTTTGTGAAACATTCTCGGCACTGTCTGACATTTTTCTACCTGCAACGCTTAAATAAACAATACAGCATATACATATGCAGACTGTGAAATGTCACAGGCAGAAACACCAAGGAGAAGAGGTCTGCGGCGCACCCTCGTATACAAAAAAAAGAGACACAGGAGCCAAACACCATCGAAAGTGAAAAAGGCAGACTGGGAAAGCTTGCATTCAATAATAGCAGTGCACGATCTGCTCAAATAAAGCTGACACTACTCTTCCAAATAAAAACGGAAGAACTGCACAGCAAAAACAAACAAGAATGAAACTAACCGGACTCCGGAGGTTTGGGGGGAGGTGGGGTCTTGCTGCTCCGGGGTTTTTCACTGCTCAGTGCGGTGCCTCGCTCCTACCTCAGACGCAGCTTCCCCCTGACGGTCTCGGACCTGTCCCCAGTGGCCGGCTGTGGAATTGCAGCCCCTGCGCCAGCAGCAGCACGCGTTCGGAGCCAGGAAGGGAGCACGCGCACGCTGACAATCTGCGCGTTCACAGACCACAATCTGCGCGTGGCCCAGTCTGTACTCCCTTGCAAGCCGTCACGGTGACAATACATTTTGCTGGTGGGAGCGCTTCGCGCTCCAACACCAGCGAGCCCTAAAAAAGACCGCTGCTATTGGGATTCCTGGAAGCAAAGACAACAGAAAATTAAAAACAGGCAATTTACCAAGCAACACCTACCATCTAGAACTTTCCAGCCTCATACATACACTGCTCTAGGCCTCTTTTTCTCATTAAAACTGAAAGAAATTCCCTTTAAATCACTCTATCCCAAAAACGTAGGAGACCAATTCCCACTCCCCTTCTAGTCCAATGTCATCTTCTCTGCAAGTGTCACCTCCCGGGTAGGTTTGCCACTATAGGTATTTACATGAACTCTTGCTGGCTAGGTTATCAGTTGTTGCCCAGCATCCTGCTGAACCTGTTTCATGATCTGCACTATATACACAACCCTAACCAAATAATTATATTTAACAGAAAATGTGCATTACAGATTCAGAGATCTTTTAAAGCTAAGATACAGCTGAATTGATAGAAAATGTTGTCTTCTCCCTAATGTTCTATGGGGATGACACTCAAATTATCCTCTTGGTGTGGAGGAGTCCAAACACTACTAATTTACTTGCCTGTCTAGCCTCTGAAGCTGATTGGATATGCTGTAAGTCATTAAAATTAATGAGGACAAAACTGAATAACTCATTTGGTTTGCTTTCCATCTCGAAGAATCCCCATTGGTGGCTGACAGAGTGAGGTACTCACCTGACCCCCTTTACTTGTGCAGAAAATGACCTAGACACTCAACACACCTTTGAGAGACACAATGATGTGGTGTTGGTGTCCTGTTTTTTCTATCTACGGATGATCAGCAAAGTCCTCCTTTCTTGCCAATGGAAGTCCGTTGCGCAGTGGTTCAGGCAAAATTTTTATCTTGGTTATATTACTTTAATGCTTTCTATTTGTGCTGGGCTTTTAAATCTCAGCCACACCACCTACAGCAGATTTAAAAGATGGCAGCCAGAGTTCTTTTAGGCCTGTCCCTAAGCTGTTCGCTAACTTCCCCACACAGTTTTACACTGGCTTCTGGTGAGCATTCTTTTTATGTTGAAAGCTTTATTCATTACTCACAGACCATTTTACAAGTAAGGCTGGTGGTGCTTCATTCAGAATCCAAGTGGTACATCTCCATTGAATATTAAGTTCGATGGATGCATTCTTACTTTACATACCTTGCATCAACTGTGCTCACCAGGGTCAAACAGCCTTCTCATTTCTGGCCCGTAACTGGAATTCCTTCCCTTTGCCTCTTTGCACTGAAACCAATCATACTGAAGTATACAAAAAGTGATTGATGGAATGCTTGGATTAATCTTAGCCACTGATAATTAGTAGTGGCCACATCCCAGTCCATCGTTATTTTTCACACCATACTGCCTCAGTTTGGACCTGACATAGGTAAATCAGTCTTAACCCTGCCCCAATGGGAACTGCCCAGTCTGAACTTCAGGCCAGGTCCTTCCTCAACTCGAACACAAGCAATCCAAACCCGGTTGCACCCTTAATAGGGCTAATCGGTCATGCATAGACCATATCAGGGCATTCCCGTCACACTTAGGGAAGGTGACAGCCCCCTTCTTGTGCACTTGCATTACATTTTCTCCTGTGCAGGGTATGCAAGTGCATCTTTCTGTTTATGAATCATGTGCCTATTGCACATGTGCCAAACAGCCGTATTTCCAGGTGCAGTTACATGCAAATCATTTGTTTCATAAATCATATTGTAGCTTTTACTCTCACCCTAATGTTTCCCTAAATGTGTAATGTCTATATTACTAACCAGTAATCACATTATGGCCATTATCCCTGCCTTACCCCAGTCCTTATTTTTTGAGAATACTCTACCTTTCATCCCATCCTGGAGTACAAATATTTCGGGGATAGTGGGAGGAACTAAGGCTTTGGAAGAGTAAGTGAGAATCAGAGCAATGGGAAATCCGGTTAGTAATTGTGAGACCCGGAGTTCGCTAGTTGGCTGAGGTAGATACCTTAGGCCAAATAGGGACCCTTGCTTCCAAGTCAGGGAAAGGAAGGACACCTTCTCAATAGCCCCCGCTCACCCCCTCGGTAGCTTGGCACAAGCATTCAGGCTTATCTTCAAGGCAAGTGTGTAAAGTATTTTCAACCACGCTGTCAGTAACCCAATGATGGCATCACAAATGGACTCCACATGAGTTTCATAAAAACGAGCCTAAATTTATATAAAAAGATGTACGATGAGACCACACAATATATATCCAACATATGCGTATTTGTAATATTCCTCCTAGACGGTTGTTAGGCCAGCCAGCCTTTGTAAGTTCTGGCGATATTAATGATCAAGACTAAATGATCCCCCTGCAGTCCTAATGCAATGCTATGCAGTTCGTAATGCTAGAATCAGGCACTTCGCAATTTAAAAATAATGCAGTTCCTAATGCTAGAATCAGGCACTTTACAATGTAAAAATAATGCAGTTCGTAATGCTAGAATCAGGCACTTTGCAATGTAAAAATAATGCAGTTCGTTATGCAACAATCAAGCAGTTTGTAATGCCAAAATAATGCAATGCGTAACGCAACAATCAGGTAGTTTGTTATGCAACATAACGCAATACGTAATGCAACAATCATTAGTTTGTTATGCAAAAATAGTGCAATGCGTAATGCAACAATCAGGCAGTCCATAATGCAGAAATAATGCAATGCGTAATACACTAATCAGGTAGTTCGTAATGCAGAAATAATGCAATGCGTAATACGACAATCAGGTAGTTCATAATGCAGAAATAATGCAATGCGTAATACACTCCAGCACCGATCAGCGTGCCCTAGGCAGTCTCTCCGCCACTCATACTGACTCGCGGTCAGCTTCTGTCGTCAGATGCCCCCACACGGGTATGGTGTAAACCAAAGTGCAGCTCCGCACTCCGGCCCTGGCACTGCCACTCCTTGGCAAGTACGGGCCACTATACGAGTTGAAGCAGAGGCTCGCGCTGCAGGAATGGGAGAGGCTGAAAGCGTCTCTCTCCGAGCCCGCACCTTGCCCCAGGCGGCGACACACGCTACCTGGGAGGTGCGACCTCGCTCTCCTCTTCTCGCGACCTGGGCCTCCGATGCAATCTTTGTGGATTCCGGGCAGTGGAACTCGGTCCTCCCTCGAACGGGGTTGGGTCGAGGACCTGCTCTGGCAATGGCGGGCTTGGGCCGTCAGCTCAGCTCCTCTGGGGCTGTCTGTCCGGGCCGCTGGTACTACAAAGATCTCCGGCTGCCACACGGCACACGCACACAGCATCGCTGAGACTCACTTGAGATTTGGTCGTGCATGATCACAGGGCACTCATCACGAATGCCTCAGGCTGCACGAGGCGCACGCACACAGCGTTGCTGAGACTCACTTGAGCTCCAGGTGCACGATGACAGGACAATCCTCACAAAGGTCTCAGGCTGCACAAAGCACACGCACACAGCGTCGCTGAGACTCACTTGGACTCTGGGTGTGCACGATAACAGGGCAATCCTCACGAAGGTCTCAGGCTGCACAAAGCACAGGCACACAGCATGGCTGAGACTCACTTGGACTCCGGATGCATACGATCACAGGACAATCCTCACAAAGGGCTCAGGCTGCAAAAAGCACACACACACAGCGTCGCTGAGACTCGCTTGGACTCCAGGTTTGCACGATAACAGGGCAATCCTCACAAAGGGCTCAGGCTGCAAAAAGCACACGTAGACAGCGTCGCTGAGACTCGCTTGGACTGCAGGTGTCCATGATCACAGGGCAACTCTTACGAGGGTCTCAGGCTGCAAAAAACACATGCACACAGCATCGCGAGACTCTCCTGGAAACATTTGTGTTCCTGAGTTTCCGCAACAGGGAGCCAGCTCACCTCGGGCCCTTGGGGATAAGTTACTTCCGGACACAGCACACAGCAAAGTCTTTTCAAGCAAGGGGACACAGCACACAGCAAAGGCCCTTTAGCCTCTCCATGGTTAAAGAAGCAAATTGCAGGGCAGCCCCAGAATACACTGCAAGGGCCAGGCCTTTCCGTCAGTCTCTTCAGCTGTTTATTCCTTGACAGAGATTTCTCTTGACCACGAAGTAGGTTCAATCCTTTTCAGTCTTGATCAATCCATTTCTCCAAAGTTCAGGGGCTTCAGCTCTTATAGTTATACCCCTAAATGTCTTTGAAGTCTTTGTGTTCAGGGGGGCACTGGCCCCTGTTCAAACCAGTCCTGGGTGCCTCCCTGACAGTGACAACTTCTTCCTTTGAGTAGTGGGGGTCTGGATTCTCAATCACTCAGCTGGAGATGGGAACATTGTTTTATTGGCAGCAACCCAGGCCTCTTCACCTCTAGGGGCTAATACTCCCCCCTACACTCCAAATGCAGGTCAGCCTGTTGCTGTCTCCCCTCCTCCCCTGGGTCAAGACATTCCCCAGATCCTATCACTTTAAAATCCAGACAGTCAATCCACAACCGGGCAAAGACACACAGAAATGTTAGTGGACAAAACCCAGCCACTTCTAAAAGAGTGGTTTCTAAACACACAATGCAAAAACCACCCTCATAAAAAGAAGTTTTATTACATTGTGAGTTCAGGCACACTAAACTTCACCTCTCCATCTTAAGCCTTTGGGAAGATAGGCTGGAAAACATATTACACAGCCTCCCCATTCTCTCATATGGCCAAGATGGCCTTTCAACAGTGAAAAATGAAATGGAGATTATTTTACTGTCAGGACACGGTACACACCTTAGTACATGTCCTACCTTTCACATGCACTGCACCCTGCCCAGGGGGTGCCTTGGACCTACCATAGGGGTGTTTGATGTGCATAGAAAGGGAAGGGTAAGGCCTGGCAAGTGGGTGCACTTGTCAGGACAACATGGCAGTTTAACAAACTGCGCGCAGGCACTGCAGTGGCAGGCCTGAGTTCTCTCTTTAGGCATACTTGTGTGGGTGGCACAATGAGTGCTGCAGGCCCACTAGTAGCATTTGCATTACCAGCACTGGCACACATAGTGCACTTTACTAGGGACTTTACTAGTAAGGCAAACATACCAATCATGGACAACTAATTACCATTACACTTTACACAGGGAGCACTTGTACTTTGACACTGATCAGCAGTGGCAAAGTACCCAAAGCATCTAAGTTGGCAACACCATGTCAGAAAAACGATCTAGGGGGAAAGTAAAGAGTTTAGGGAACTTTAGCCAAAAAGGGCCTGGTCCAACAGTAATCTAGATATTACCTCCTCATTATCCTTCTTCATCTCTGTAATTATGAGGATATAACCAAGCAGTAACAGCAGCTTTGAAATTGGACAACACACACAAAGAACCTTGAATAGAGAAAAGAAAAGAGGAAACTGCCTTGGAAAATGCACAAACTGTCCACACAAGCATGAGAGCAGCCATAACACCATCACCAAAAGACAATCTCATAAAAGAAGCCACATCAGTGGGTCACCCAGGTCTGTTACAGAACTTTGACCACAAATATATGAGGATACAAAACTCTTGTTGCAAATATATCAAGAAACATAATGATTACTTATTATACACTGAACAGAAAATACTACAGTATAGAGTACATCAATAACTGTAAAACTATAAGAAAACGTATAGGGGCTTATTGCAATGGCGGTTGGAATTGAAACCGCCCGTTTATTCCGGCTGGCATCCAACGGGCTCATGTAGCCCGTTGGCCAGTCCGGGGCTGGACTGTAATCCTAAAGGGAGGCTTTTACTCCAATGGGAATACAAAGCACGGTTTCCAGCAGGGTTTCCATGCCGGCCTTTCAGACATGGAAACCCTGTCGGAAAGCGTGTTTTGGGACTTCTAGCAGGGCCCCCTTGTGTATGTGAAGTGTGTATGTGGCCCCTTAGTATCTATAAGAAATTAGGAAATTAAAAATATCGGCTGCACATCAAAACAGTTGAAACACTACTTTAATAACAACAAATATATCCTCAACCAAAATAATGATCAAATGCATACAAAAAATATAGATACAAATATTTTATCAAATTATGTAAACATAATGCATATTTAAATGAATGGAAAATATGAATAATTGTCCACTATCTAGAGATAAAAAACAGAGGGGCATAGTAGGAAGCTGTTTGCGATTCGCAAATGCTGGAATTCGCAGAATTTCGGCATTTGCGAATCGCAAACGGCGTTTTGGTATGTATAGGCCACATAGCAAAATAAGGAATCGCAAAAATTGTGATTCCTTATTTTGCTCAAGCATTTAAGGAATCGCAATTTAGCGATTCCTTAAATGCTATTTAGGGGTGCCTCACAAATTGCGATTTTGGCTTAAGGAATCGCTAAATACCACCTACTCCAAGTAGATGGTATTTTGCGATTTCCTGTCAAAATGCATTTTTTTTTATTCAAAGTGCCATGTGGCGCACAGACATGCCCTTAGGGCATGTATGTCCGTCACATGTACTAACAGGCACATTCCAGGGGTGCAGCAGGTGTCCTTTGGACACCCTGGCACCCTTGGAATTGCGATTCTCAAATTGCAATTTTCTCATAGAAAATCGCATATTTGAGAATCTATCCCCATTCATTCCTATGGGCCTCTTGGCCCATAGGAACGTGGCGGGCGGTGCTAATGTTAAAAATGCACGATGCACGATGCACCCGCCATTGTGGCGGGTGCATCCTAATTCCACGGACAGGACCTCCGCCCCTGTGGCGGACGGTCCTGTCCTCAGACAGGCTGGCGGACGGACATCCTAATGGACCTCTATGTTGGAACTGCAGAGATTCTTTCGTATGGTACGTACGATTAAAGGATTTTTTTGCCAAACAAGTCTGACATCTGAAGCAAAACTAATAGGGCTGCATAAAACCTCTATGGTCTACCCTAGGCCTGGGTGGTGAATTCCGTTCCGCTGGCGGAATTTGCAGAACTTAGGTAATTTTGCGATCCGCGGAGAACACGAAATTGCCCAAAATTCTACGTTCCGCAGCTTCGCGGAATTTTTTGCTTTTTCACGTTCTCAAAATGCATGTTTGCAAGATAATTCCCCCCGATCACGCAAATAGCGATCGCGAACAGAAAAAAACATTGCGAACAAGCAATTTCGCATGTTCGCGAAATTTCTGCGTGTTCGCTGAGATTTCTTACCGTTTCGCAGAATTTTGCATAGCGCAACTACGCAAATTCAGCCCACCCCTAGTGTACCCCTTGAATTTCATGATAGCCAAAGAAATTGTAACTTGTTAAAATTCTATCATCACGGAAATTGAGAATCTTTTCCATAACCCAGTAATAACTAAAAATAATTTGACTAACGAAGATCAGAAAGCTCTGCGCAATCTTCATTCATTGGCTGATATGATAATAAAACCAGCAGATAAAGGCGTGGGCATTGTCCTATTAAAGAGATCAAAATATATAGAAGAGTTGCTTCGACAACTCGACATGATTGACCACTATAAACCGCTTGCCCAAAATCCAACACAAGAATTGAGCAATAAAATATTGGCCTTAAGTAAACTTGGTCTTGAGGGGCGTTGGCTTTGAAAAAAGGAATCAGCATTGCTTATCAATGATGACCCTACTGTACCAGCAATATATATCTTGCCTAAAGTACATAAAGATTTGAATAACCCTCCAGGACATCCCATTATCTTAGGCTGCAACTCTATTCTAAAACCTTTGGCACAATACACTGATATCGTTATAATACCTTTTGTAGTCAACCATCCAACATAAATCTGAGACACAACTGCTGTAATTAATGCTAGTGAAGAATTTCCTTTTGATTTGACAACTGAATTTCTTGTCACAATGGACATGGAGAGCCTATATACCAATATACCACAACGAGAGGCACTATCCCTAATTGACATGATCCTGGACACGAGACCACATCTCCTAGTGTCCCCACATCATTTATTTTGTGATGTACTGAATTAGCATTATGTAAACATTTTTTTATCTTTGAGCCACAGTTCTTTGAACAAGTTAAGGGAGTTGCGATGGGGGGCATTTTTGCTTCAGATATAGTAAACATCTATTTGGTGGATTTTGAGACAAACCTCATCTTTAACGATGCAAATCCATCCAAATTGTATATAAAAAATGGATGCGATACATAGATGATGTTTTCCTTATCTGGAAAGGAAATTCTGAGTGCCTCAAAGATTTGCAAAGATGGATCAATACCTGTAATCCCAATCTTTAATTTACCATACAATATGATAATTCAAGTTTACATTTTCTTGATATAACCATCAAAGTAGAAAACAAGCAGCTGTATGGAACCCTTTGTACCAAACCTACAGCAAGGAACACACTGCTAAAATATGAAAGTCATCACCCTAAAGCACTTCAATATAACTTACCCATCGGTCAATTCTTGCGCCTACAGCGCGACTGTTACAGAAAAGAAGATTATTTCCTCAAGGCTGCTAAACTCAAAGAAAAACCGAAAGCTTGAGGCTATCCATCACCACTTCTGAAAGAATCTCTTAAAAGAGCATGTTATAACAATAGATCAGTCTACTCGAGATTAGAGAAAGACCCACAGACTCACATCTAGTTTGTGTCACAACACTTGGCACATTTTCGAATACATCCAAACAATTGGTAAGCAAACATTGGAGTCTTTTATAGAACATTTCAGAATGAATTCAAAGGAAGACCACACTTTACATATAAAAGAAGCACTAATCTGGAAAACAGGCTAGTGAGAGCATATGAAGAACCCAAAAAATCTTCAATTTGGCATAGGCTCCAATTGACTCCAGTGGTTGGACATTTGAAATGCTACAATTGTGCTGCATGCAATACAACTTTAACCACAAAATGTTTGAACTTAATGGCATCAACCACCAGATTACAATCTTCTCAAATTGCAACACAAGCAAGGTTGTCTATTGAATCAAGTGCCCTTGTGGCTTGCCCTACATAGGCAAGACAACACAACCCATATGCAAACGAATACTCCAACATCAGTCAAGTATTAGGTGTCAGGTCAAGCACACCCGTTTGGTCGAACATTAGATTCTAAAGGGTCACTCTGCAAAATAAATGCTTTGGTGGGTCATTGATATGATTAAACCAGCAGTGCGACCTGCAAATGTTGACCATTTGTTAAACGTAAAAGAGAACCGTTGGATCTGTAACTCAGATAGTGTACGGAATAGATTAAACATAGCTGTCGAATGGCAAACGCGTATACATATATTTTTGAATCAATGTAACCGGAAGACTGTTATACTATGGTTCACTTTCTAATAAGATGTCAAATGTTACTTTCTCTAGAGCTCTATTTTAAAGAATGTTCCGAAAAGAATCAACCACTTTCTTTTGAGACTCTGTATTTAGTTTTCACACATTTAAAACACTACATTGCAGTAGTGATTCCATTTGTTTAGGTCCTGATGAAAGCCTGGATTAGAGAATCCATAGGCTGAAACATGTAGACCTGTCATCCTTGTGGACTGTCTATAGTTGTTTTTTACAAACTGTATACGCTCTGTTTTTATGTTTGGCTCTTAGATAGCGTTTATTAAAATTGTTCAGTATCCTGGTAGTCAATTTTAAATTTCACTTCTTTTCACATGTATCTACATCCACTGCAATCATCATCATCACCCATCCTAAATTAAAATCTTATCTCATCATTTCTGGGACCACAGTGGGCACCATCTTAGGCCACTGATGAAGACATCTGTGAGCTCCCTTTCCATGTTGAGAAGGGTGTAGCCCTTGGCTGCACTAGGATTTGCAGTTAAGAGGAGATCCCAGATAATTAAATTTGCCACCACGGTGGGCTGATGGGATTCTTTCCTTCCTTTTTAAAGGGATTTTCTCTGACCAACACATTTTAGTTTGTTGCTGTCTGCTTTTTAGTTTTTTAGTTCCTTGTTTGTTATTTAAGGTTCAGTTAGGGATAGAATACTGTTTGGTCTCTAAATATTTTCCCTAGGATCCCCTGTTTAAATAATTTGTGATACAACTGTTGAATTTTGCTCTATAATAAAGCCTCCTACATACTAACATATGGACCTCAATTTGTGAACACTTTTTGTGACCAATTTCTTCTCACGTCTGTTTCTAAAATGTATGTAGTAAGGTTTGCAGGGATTTTCTGAAAACCTATTTCCACATACCCTGCAATAGGGTTGTTGTCGAAAAAACTAAATGGACAATGTTTCGGAACAGACGAAAACAGTAAATAAAAGTAAATTCATATTGAAAACTCTTCTTTTATTGTTGTATAAATTAAAACTTTAATGTCTTTCGTTTGGGCCATGCTTTGCATTGTTTTAATTCATTATTTACAAACCAGCTGTTTTGCACATTTTCTCCACGTCCAAGTTGCTGATACGGCCTTCTGTACTGCTCTTATCTGGTATATGTTCTGAAGAGACTCTGCCAGTGTTTGTCATTTAGTTAATCATTAATTCAACAAAAAAAGAGGCTGATCAGTAGATTTATTTTACAGCTAATATGTACGCGTGTTTCATTGAAGTCTGACTATCGAGGTATCAATATCTGACACATTTATTAACAAATATAGTAATTATTTAGTCTTATTCTGAAAACAGTTGAACGATAAAAATGTAGTTCTTCAAATTTTAAAATTACCTTGATGGTTTGTTTTTCTTATTAGTGATAACATACAGCCATGCTTTATTAACCAAGGTAGCAGCGCTCTGTGATAACTGTTCAAATATAGATTCAGCTCTGAACAAACAGCACAATGCAAGATGCACGTAATGCTCCAGCATTTAAAGCAAAGCCATTGTTGGATTAAACGCAGACGTTCAGAATTTTAAAGAAAACATTGATAACCCTTGAAATGTTCGTGCGCCTTAATGTAGTCAGGAATAAAATTAGTGTCCTTCCTCTTTACATGTTTCAGAAATCTATTCAAAGCAAATAGTTTATGAGAATTGCTTCTTTTTATGAGTGTTGGTACTTCCCATTCCTGTATGACAAAGTTTGTCTGTGACCTCTCCATAATAACCCTACGCCGCCTTGGTTTGTTTGATCTAAAGCATGGGTACTCACAAACTTTCTCTCGGGGGCCAAATTTACAGTATGGTTTGTGTCCGAGGGCCGCACCGGTGGGGGCGGGGTCAGTGGGGGAGGGGGCGGGGCTAGAGCACCAAAAAATTGTGACCATGAGGTTGAACACAAGTCCCTGCAGCGGACGCCTTCATCCACTGAACCACCAGACCCGGCATACATACATCTCTCTCTCCCTCTCCCTCTCCCTCCATCTCTCCCTATCTCTCCCTCTGTCTCACTCAGACTGTCTCACTCCCTCTCTCTGTCTCTCTCTCTCTCTCTCTCTCTCTCTCTCTCTCTTTCCTTCCCTCTCCCTCTGTCTCCCTCTGTCTCTCTCTCTCCTTCCCTCTCCCTCCCTCTCCCTCTCTCTCTCTCCTTTCCTCTCCCTCTGTCTCCCTCTCTCTCTCTCCTTCCCTCTCCCCCTCTCTCTCTCCTTCCCTCTCTCTCTCTCCTTCCCTCTCCCTCTGTCTCCCTCTCCCTCTCTCTCTCTCCTTTCCTCTCCCTCCCTCTCCCTCTCTCTCTCTCCTTTCCTCTCCCTCTGTCTCCCTCTCTCTCTCTCCTTCCCTCTCCCCCTCTCTCTCTCCTTCCCTCTCCCTCTGTCTCCCTCTCTCTCTCTCCTTCCCTCTCCCTCTGTCTCCCTCTCTCTCTCTCTCTCTCTCTCTCTCTCTCTCTCTCTATCTCTATCTCTCTCTCTCTCTCTCTCTCTCCTTCCCTCTCCCTCCGTCTCCCTCTCTCTCTCCCTCTGTCTCCATCTCTCTCCTTCCTTCTCGCTCTCTCTCTCCTACTCTCTCTCTCCTTCCCTCTCCCTCTCGGTCTCCCTCACTCTGTTGCCCTCCTCACAGTGTCGCCCTCCTCCCTCTGTCGCCCCCCTCCTCCATCCCTCTGTCTGTCACCCTCCTCCCTCCCTCTGTCTGTCACCATCCTCCCTCTGTCTGCAACCCTCCTACCTCCCTCCTCCCTCTGTCTGTCACCCTCCTACCTCCCTCTGTCTGTCACCCTTTGACTAAAAGTTTTTGGGGCACCTTGGTACTGAATAATAGATGTGTGGTGTCCACCAGAATTTAAACCATTAGCCAGTGGCAAGTGGTGAACTTTCAACGTTATGCTTCTTAAAAATCTGCATTGAATGGGACTGAATGACTCAGGCTTGTTTTACTGGTTTTCTTGATGGTGAACGGGTGGTGGTGACGTAGGGGCTGAATTTTGGACACCGGCATGGGTAAATTATGCTTTAACAACACAGTTTTATGTGGTTAATAAATAGCTTGAGGTTTGAAGGGGCAGCGATAAAACTTTCTAAAAATATTTTGAGTTGCCAGGCAGCCCATACACCCGTCATGGGTTACCTGCTCTTTCACTCTCATACTCCAATTTCTCTCTCCCTTTCTACTTCTCTTAGCACTTCGTCCACTGCTTGTCTCTTTCCATGTTCTTTATTTGTCCGTCTTCATTTTCCCTCCTCTCCCTCATTCTTTTGTGTCAAATATTGTTTCTCCTTTCACCTTCTCCACACACCGCCAGAGCGTGCGTGCAATTTACATCCTTATAATGAAGTACATTTAAAACAGGCTTGTTTGAAATGTTAGGCTTGGCAGATAATTTGCAACTCTTTGAAAAATTAGTCACTTTTCAACATATAAACATTGCCTTGTATTCCTTGAATCGCGGGTTGTAACGCAACGTAATGTGATTCATTAACAAGGTCTAAAACAGAGAACCAAAAAAATGGGCGCCAGCAATAACACTAATGGAAATGACATACACTTATTTCTTCCTGAGGCGAGGAGATGCGGCAGGCAATTGTTGCCACGGTAGGTGGGCGAGGCGTGCTTTCTTATCAAACCATCCCCTGCCGCGACGCACAGTGGCAGGTGAGGGCGGGGGGCCGCAGGTCAGCATGCAAGACACTGATTGTCTGCTCATGCCCTTTTCTCGGCAAATGCGGCCCCCGAGGAATCACAACAGCATTAATGGGCCAAGTCCATGACTGTTGTTGTTTTCCATGGGGGGCCGCAAGGAGAGGTCTGGCGGGCCGCAAATGGCCCGCGGGCCGTACTTTGAGTACCGCCGATCTAAAGTCACACTCACATGCCTACGTTTTGTTGATAAATCCTTCTTTTATGGGGGTACTAATTCCTGCCAAGGTTTCCACGGTACAACGAGACCGCAAGACAAAAAGCTGCTTTCGCTTCCCTCAGATTCACTCCTGTGCACCCAGTCTTCTGGAGTCCACACCAAAAGGTGTACATGAGAATTGATCCCCTTTGGAGAAGGAGGGGATTCTGTGCAGCTGTGGAAAACGCACCTTTGGAGCCGGGAGAACCTGAGTTTGGAACTAATCTCACTTTCCCAATTTGCCATGTTTCAAAACCCTTATTAATGGTGGCATTCAGACGCATTACTACAACCTATCATGTTTTCTCTTTCACAAATATTTGACCGAAACTGAGATGGCAGGGTGTGCAAAATAATGGTGGACGTGGATACAGCCCGAGTAATTATAAGTGGCTAAGAATCATTCAAGTATACCATTCATCATGTTTTTGTAGACTTCAGTGTGACGCACTAATTGGGATTTGTGTGCTCAGTGCAGACTGTGCCACTGGAACCAATCTATACCCAACTGATGAGCCCTAATGTTATGTTATGTTATAAAAAGATTTATATCGCGCTCTAATAAGCTAGAGTGTCCTGGCGTGTGCGCGGGCTGTGGAAGAAGGGGCAGGATAGGTTAGATGACCAGTTTAAACAGATGAGTTTTAAAAAGTTTTTTAAAAAGGCAAAAGTCCTGTGTATGCTGTAGCTCCACGAGGAGGCAGGCAGCTGCTCCTTTGACAGAAAGGGACTGGCCTCCCAAGCGTGCCCTACGAAACCGTGGGATGGCCAGCAGGTGCTGAGTGGCAGATCGTAAAAGGCGACTCAGCGTATACAGAGCAAAACGCCTCCTAAGGTATGCCGGCCCTTGGCCATGAATGACCCTGTGGGATAGAGTGAGGGCCTTGAATTGCACCCACTGGACCACAGGTAGCCAATGCAGATCCCGCAAATGCTGCCGGACACTAGACCTCCGAGAGATGTCAAACAGGAGTCTGGCCACGGCATTCTGTATGATTTGAAGTTTCTTAACCAGATAGCCTGGAATGTCAATAAACAAAGCATTGGCATAATCAAGGTGGGAGAGGATGAGGGCGCGCGCTACCATTTCTTTAGCCTCCCTCGGAAACAAGGGAAAGAACCTTCGTAAGGCCTTAAGGGTCCCGAAGCAGACTCCAGTAAGTTTTTTTATGTGTTCTGCAAACCGTAGTTCTTCCCCAAACCACACCCCCAAATTCTTTGCCGGGTCACCCACAGAGCTGGGCATGGAACATTAGGAGGCCACAAAGATTCTCTGAAGGCAGGGGGGTACTGGCCATACAGGAGTACCTCCGACCTATCCTCATTGCACTTAAGTTGGGCGTGTGCAAGCCAGTGGAAAACAGACGAAAGGCAAATCTGAGCGGCCTTGGTATCCAGATCAGAACCCCTCCACATAAATAGCAGCTGGGTGTCATCCGTGTAGACTATAATTTTTGCACCCAGTTCCTCTGCAAAAAAAATCAGGGGGGTCAGATATATATTGAAGAGCATGGGGCTCAACGTGGAGCCCTGAGGCACTCCCGTTGAAAGTTTCCTCACGGAGGACGCATGGGGAGGCATCCAGACCTGCTGAGTCTAATGAGGGGGAAACCTGTTTTGGGTTGTATTCCAGCTAGAGGGAAGTTCAGGAACCTCTGCAGATCCTAGGGTAACCAGTGGATAATGGGCAATATGCATGATTGATATTCGTTAAATTGACCAAGACTCAAGTTAGCTTACACGAGCAGTCAAAGCTTAATTCATGGAGACAGTATAGGTTTGGAACTCAGATACTCTATGAAACAGTATCCACAGGTGACTGCCTTGTTATTAGTAACATGCCAGATGCTGTACAATAATGACTTTGAAACCTTGGGTGACAGAATGGTGTTTGAAACGATCCTGAATTCAGTGCCAAGAGGCGAACACAATAAGCATTCATCACGGTTCTTGGGCTTTGACTGCGATGATGCAGAATTCATGGTTTCTGGAAAATAATTGTATCATGGTATTAATTTGTTATTTTTAATTGACAAAATGTGATCATAACCAAATATGTAGCATACTGATAATATACACACAAAAGACTTGTGGTGAAAACAAGATTTTAATTGGCCTATATGCTTAACATGCTTATAAGATTATTACCTGTCTGAATCACCCACAGGAGCTAGGATACAGGTTGGATACACATTACTGATATGAGAGCCAACACTTCAAACACTCAAACCTTTACCAACTACACTCACTGCCCCTGGCCTTAGAAATGATACATGCACAATGTACACAGACGGGCTTGCCTGGTACTGCCTATGGGATTTTTGTTGAATTGCAGGGACATGAGTGGAGTTGAGAGACAGAGGAGAACATCATAAGAGCCAGTATGCTGACACTTTGGTTTTTAGTTTTCCTGAAAATATTTACTGCAGGATACACGTCATGTTGTTGTAAAAGTAGAAATGTGAAGAATGAAAATTTAGGTGGAATTGGTTTAGGGATTATTACCAATGACAAACAAGACCGCCCCTTTGAAACCTCATGCTTTCTTCTCATGCTTGCCCCAAGCAACAAAAACACTGTATGCCAGAGGAACACTGACGTCCCTTTAGAGCCAGTCCCCTAATGGTTTCCTCAAGGATATATGGAATTGAAGAGCCTGCCTGCTGGAAGAGCTGGCCCCAACTAGTCTGGGTTGAAAGGAGATGGGGACAGCATAGGACCATAGGGATCTGATGCTCAGAGAGACTTAACAAAGGGCATGGACTCAAACGATCCAGTCCAAGGCAAAGTTTACCTAAATTTATGTTTCAATCTTTGAATTGCTGAGACCCTCTATGTTAATGACCGGAACCATGGCTGTTAAACCGGTAGGTCACAGCAACAAGAGTAACCTACATCAACTCAAATGTTTCCATACCACATCACTTTTGAGTGCTTTTTTTGTTACAATGTCAAATGTTATTATTTTAATAAACCACAATTGTACATTTGATACATGTATACTACTATAAGAAATGAAAATCCAGCAAAATAGCATAGTCCATGTAAAACCACCCACTAATTAAGAGAGATCATTATAAGTCAACCATTTCCCCCACTCTTATGTTTCTGTGGACACCCCCTGGGAAGTTAGATTGTTTCTTCTGGTTTAGCGCACCAGTGCTTTGCTGCTCGCCAACTAGCCAGGGTGGGAGGCGAAGGAAAGTTCTAATGTCTGGCTATGTCTCTTTTGGCAAGTACTGTCCTAATCCCTATAAGAGTATGGTCTCCCCAACTTTCCTTGAAGTCTTCAATGTTACCCAACAGTGCAATATGAGGAGATGGATTGACCAGCTCTCCCAGTACCCATGGGAGGAAGGCAAACACGTCTTGCCTAATGAAGATACACTTTCACACCACATGGAAAAATGTGCTGGTGCTTTAGAGCATTGATAACAGGCGATTGTGGTCAGTTTGTTAGCTCACCATAATCTCAAGTGTGTGAAGTAGGCCATGTGGATGTACTTAAGTTGGATAAGTCTCAGTCTTGACTAACACCCTAGGGATCATATAGAGTTTTATAGATATGGGTATACCTCACATACCTAATGGGCCCATAAGAATTGTGGCTTCAAGGAGGCTAAACTTGGCTACATCACAGAGGGCCTCTTGGTGGGGATGAAGGGCATGGTAGAGTTGTAAGCAAAAATAGAATTTTAATGTATGTAATGAGAATTTAGCGTGAAGATCTTGGAATTATTTAAGGTGGGAACCCTGCCAGATATCCCAAACTACTGATATGTCAAAGAGATCCTACCTGTGAAAACCTTTGAGGGAGGTCGAGTGGTGCAATTAGCTTCCCCTCCACAGGGGGGTTTCGAGTGTGATCTTTCTATCACATCCAATCCATTTCAAGGCAGACCTCCATACGAGTAAAATCACCCTGATGAAATTCAGGAGGGTTTAAGGAATAGGGGGGCATATTACCAACAACTAGCGATAACTATCGCTATGTTGGTTTAGCGGCGATATTTTTATCGCTGAGCTGCGGCGATTTTTATCGCTTAGGAACCTTGCTATTATCAAGGTATATCTCCTAAGCGATAAAAATCGGCCGAAATGCATGAATATCGCTGAAAAGTCAGCGATATTCATGCATTACCGAGCTAATGCTCTTAGCCATGTTATCCACCTACCATTGGATAACATGGATAAGAACTGCTCAGGGGCAGGTGTTAGCTTTTGGAGATATTCGCGCTTAGCGCAAATATCTCCAAAAGTTGGTAATAGGAGATAGCAATGTTAGCGACTGTTTCCAGTCGCTAACATCTTGGCACGCCCACTTTGCATGTCATTAGTGATAAATATCACTGACATGCAAAGCGGGGCCCAAGATGGTCGCTATCTCCTACTAGCTGTCGCTAACTGGTGTTAACGACAGCTAGGTAATAGGGAGATAATTTTATCTCCGCTTTCTTGGCTTTTAAAGCCAAAAAAGCGGAGATATACCCCCTTGATAATATGCCCCAGGGTCTTCATAAATCAGACCAAGAATGTTATATCGTTTCACCAGTGTTATTTCCAGTCGAAAGGAAGGATAATTTTTTCCGCTGTCATTAATCACTAACATATGGGCACTAACATAGGCACATATCTGCCATGCCCTTCCTATGTCATATGGCGATTGAACACATTTACTAAAGGATGTGCCTGAGGGTCGGTTTGGCCACAAAAAGTATCGAATTATGGCAAGTAAGTTTTAAACCAGGTTTGAGGTAGAGTTGATGGAAGTTTTGGAGGACGTAAAGTAACTGTGGTAATGCTATAATTTTAAACATGGCAAGCCTGTCAAGAATATTAAGAGGGAGTTTGGCCCAGTTACTAATATCTACAGTCAGTTTCATCATTAAGGGTCTCCAGTTTAGGTTTCAAGTTAAATTGGGTTCTAGTGGTATATAGATTCACAGACATTGGAAACTTAGTTTGCGGATCAGCAGTCTTGATTGCCAGTCCACCACATGCCTGTCACCTTTCAGAGGAATCAGGAGGGATTTGGACCAGTTGACTTTAAGACCAGAGTTTTCCCCATAAAGGCACAGCATTTGAAAAAGGCATGGGCCAGTGGGGGAAGTTCGAGAAAGGAACATGAGGACATCATTCACATAGAGGGCAATCTTGTCCTCAATTGCCATACCCCTATTAAATCTCCATATCTGGGCATCACATGAGATCAACCCCACCTAGGGTTTTAGTTATATGTCTAAAGGAAAAAGTAAGGGGCTAATGGACACACTTGCCGGGTGCCACAACCAATTGGAAATGTGGATGAAAGACTGCTGTTAACTCGAACCTGGGCCAGTGAGTGCGATTAGAGTCCCCAAATATATGATCTTAATTTAGGCCAAACTCCCATTTTCACTAAAACTCCCTCACGGATAAAATAATCCACTGAATCAAAGGGCGTTTCAAAGTCTATGAGCATGAGGGCACTAGGGCCATCTAGATCTGAAAGGCATGCAAGCGTTATTTGGACTCTACGGATACAGTGTCTAGTGCTACAAAACGGCATAAAATCGCATAGATCTGGGTGGACCAATTGTGGTACCGTTTGAAAAGTCTGTTCTCCAAGGTTTTTGAATAGATTTTAATTTTGGCATTAATGAAGGAGATTGGTCAGTAAGAGGCACATCACTGTGAGGGGCTGCCTGGTTTACGTAGAACCAGAATGGTTGCCAAGTCAAGTTCTAGGGGAGAGCGGCAGATTGCTGTTGATTCTTCGTACATGTTTAGCAGATGAAGGATCAGAAACAATTGAAAGTCGGGGTAGTATTCAACAATGTTCAAGTTCAAGTTCAAGTTCTGAAATTTGTATAGCGCACTACTCACCCAGAGGGTCTCAAGGCGCTTGAGGGATGGTGGGTGCGTTATTTATCGAATAGCCAGGTTTTAAGCTGCTTTCTGAAGGAGGGGTGGTTCTGGGTAAGGCGGAGGTGGGTGGGGAGGGAGTTCCAGGTCCTGGCCGCCAAGTAAGAGAAGGATCTTCCTCCCATGGTGGCTCTGTGGATGCGCGGAATTGCAGCGAGGGCTTGATTGGATGATCGTAGTTGGCGGGTGGGTTTGTAGAAGGATAGTCGTGTGTTGAGGCATTCGGGTCCTAGGTCGTGTAGGGCTTTGTGTGCGTGGGTGAGGAGACGGAACGTTATTCTCTTGTTAACGGGGAGCCAGTGGAGTTCCTTCAGGTGGCCGGAAATGTGAGCTTGACGGGGGATGTCCAGTATGAGTCTGGCTGAGGCGTTTTGGATGCGTTTGAGTTTATTCTGTAATTTGGCTGAGGTTCCGGCGTAAAGGGTATTTCCATAGTCTAATCGGCTGGTGACTAGTGCGTGGGTGACTGTCTTTCTTGTTTCGGTGGGGATCCAACTGAAGATTTTTTTGAGCATGCGAACGATGTTGAAGCATGACGATGAGACGGCATTGACTTGTCTGGTCATTGAGAGGGAGGAGTCCAGGATGAAGCCCAGGTTGCGTGCATGGTCCGTAGGTGTGGGTGCGTTGCCCAAGGCCGGTGGCCACCAAGAGTCGTCCCAGGCAGAGGGGGATGATCCTAAGATAAGGACTTCCGTTTTGTCTGAGTTTAGTTTTAATCGGCTGTTTTTCATCCATTCGGCTACATCTTTCATTCCTTCGTGTAGGTTGGTTTTGGCAGTGTTTGTGTCTTTGGTGAGGGAGAGGATCAGCTGGGTGTCGTCTGCGTAGGAGATGATGTTGAGGTTGTGTTGTCGTGCGATGGATGCGAGGGGACTCATGTATACATTGAAGAGGGTGAGACTGAGGGAAGATCCTTGTGGTACGCCGCAGATGACTTCGGTGGCCTCTGATTTGAAGGGGGGGAGGCAGACTCTCTGGGTTCTTCCGGCGAGGAATGAGATGATCCAGTCCAGAGCTTTTCCTTGAATTCCGATGTTGCTGAGGCGTTGTATGAGGGTGCTGTGGCAGACTGTGTCGAAGGCGGCGGAGAGGTCAAGTAGGATGAGGGCAACTGTTTCCCCGTTGTCCAGTAGCGTTCGGATGTCGTCGGTAGCTGCGATGAGGGCAGTTTCGGTGCTGTGTTTAGCTCGGAAGCCTGACTGTGAGGGGTCAAGGGAGTTGTTGGATTCGAGGAAGGCGGCGAGCTGACTGTTGACGGCTTTCTCAATGACTTTGGCGGGGAATGGGAGGAGTGAAATGGGGCGGTAGTTCTTAAGTTTGGAGGGGTCTGCTGTGGGTTTCTTCAGAAGGGCGCTGAGTTCGGCGTGTTTCCAGCTTTCCGGGAAGGTAGCGGAGTTGAAGGAGCAGTTGATGACATCGCGGAGATGGGGTGCAATGATGGAGTCTGCTTTGTTGAAGATGTGGTGGGGACATGGGTCGGTTGGAGAACCTGAGTGGATGGAGTTCATCAAGCGGATGGTGATGTAACCATCAGGGCCCAGGGTTTTACCAAAGTTCACATCCTTAAGAATAATAGCTAATTCCTCTGGTGTGATGGGTTGATCAAGCATGAGACGGTCACTCGTGGCAGCGGGAGATCTTCTGCAAGTGGGGCAGAGGTTTCTTGCAGGTTGCGTCCCTGTGTTGTATAAAGGAAGCAGTAGTAGTCTGCAAAGCTGCAGCAATATTGGTCACCTTAGTTAATGTCTTGCCACAGCCTCCACAAGAGATAGAACGGCCACGTTCCTCATCACCAGCCAGAAGAGCAATTTTGCCCGACTTATACCCCCATTCATATAACTTCCTCGTCAAGGCCATTCAGCACTCGTGAGCCTTTCCAAGAGAATGCTGTGGGAGAGATGCTCTTTGAAGGGCTAGGCAGTGTTCCACCTATTCTGTTAGTTGGCTTTGGGCAGTACATTCTAAGGCCATAAGGCTAGCCACTAGGTCAGTTATCTTTCGGTATTTTTCTCTTTCTTTATCCTTCAGTTAGGATCAGGCAAACCACCCAGTAGTGTAATTGTGCCCTTGTTAACTCAAAATAGGATTGTACTTCTTGGTGATAAATTGTGTGATTTGTTTATCTGTTAAGTACCACACATTAAGCCACCAGATTGGGTGGGCCTGTCTCCTCGTGAACCAAAATTTTGTGTCACAGTGGCATGGTCCGAAATGCTTTGAGGTAAAATAGAGGAGCAAAATGTATGAGTGAAGTCACTGGCAGGGAGGGGACATCTTTTTGTGTGTAGCAAAGGGATGGGTGTATGCCCAGGAGAAGGCGTTTCAGAGCCTCCATGCATCACAGAGGCCCAGTCCCTCAGCCCACTTTTTCAGTCCTCTGTGTCTGCCACCTGCCTCCCCAAGTCTAGTAGAGTCAAGGGTTGGGGCATAAGGTCATTAAATTTGCCTCAAATTGTAGTGAATCCCTTGGGCAACTGCAACATTACCTCCTTGAGCCTCTCCAGAGTGTTTGTGGGCAGGAGGAGCAGGATATAAACAATACGGAAATTATAGTGACAACCCACAAGGTAAGGTAAGAAACTATTCTTTTAGCTTCAGGTATAATGTAGTTTTTGTGTTACTTTACTAACATCCACTGTTGCAAGATTTTTTTGTTTTTGGTAGGGACACCATTTACAAGAATGATAAGTGGTCCATCAACATCTCTCTCAACACCAACAGTTTCAATACTCCATTTAAAATCTAAAGGTAAGGAGACAACTCTTCCTTTAAGGTCTTTCTGTAGCTCTGTCGGTGGTAATTTCCCAGTCTTTGGCTCCATACAATCTATTGCTTGAAAAGGGTGTATATATTGCTTGAGAATGTATTCATAAAGATTTAATTCCTGAAGTTTGTCTGGAATTGTTACTAATTCTACCTTGTTATGTATTGCCCAGGCTGGCATTTTGTTATCCTCTAACTTATCATAGCAATACATATAAAGCCCTGTGGTGGCAAATCAAAGCGTTCCTCTATAGATAAATATACAGCACATTCTTGAGACTTATCTCCGTTCTCTTTTTCAGTTTTTTAGTACAAAGCAACATTTCAAGTTTGGCTTTTGTAGTAAGTGCGTCGAAAACAAATACATACATAATTTGGTTTCTTTGAAGAAACTGTGTTAAACTTTGCAATCTCTTGTGTAAAGTTATCAATACTAAAACCGGACTCCTGTTCCACTACACCTGTATATACCAACTTCTCATTTTCCCCAGACTCCTGTTCAGGACTAAAGAAACAAAAGTGAACTCCTTCACAAACTTTTTCTGCCTCTGCTAATGTACCATGCAATAGAGCTCTATTCACTTCTCCTAATTATAAGGCAGGAGTTTTCACAAAGTAAAGTCTTCTAACTAAATTTTGCATTTTAGAGTGATGAACACTTTACATTCTGAAGTTATATAATGTGCTTTTGCACACTTTCTTCCACAGGCATGTCAGTGAATGTCCCTGTAAATTAGTATTCTTTCTCACTTTGCATTGATCTAAACCTTGCACAATTCCAATTTTCTATTTCAGACTTTTGCATGGAAAGTTACACAGGAAATTTCTATAAAAATTGATCACTGACAAACACTGCACATACGGCTACAGTTCCATTTTTATATAGGGGCCTGTCTACATCTTCCTTTTGCCTCTTTATCCATCACTTCCTCTGCATTCATAGGAACTATCTCTTTTACAACGGGATGTACCTTCTTTCTCTACATATTATCGACCAGTTGTTTCAAGTGAATTCACTAATGTGTTCTCTTAGAAATAGCTTTCTTCGTTAAGAAAAAAAAAGCTCAGTGCTGGACGCATACTTTTTTTCTCCTCTGAAGATTTTACACAAATTACTTCTATTCACTAGTCTTTTTTTGGCTTCTTCATAGACAACCCTGTTGTATCTAGTTTTCTGTTCAGAATCAAAATATCAATTATCAACTATAGCCTCAACATGTTTTTGTTTGAGTGCTTCTCTTCTCCTTTTATACTTCCTCATAGTTCATACAAAATTCTTTATGACCTTACTACGAAAAATTCTGACTCTTAGGGCCAGATTTATGTTAACTGGCGCATCCCCAGGGATGCGCCAGTTAACATGCGCCACAGTGCGCCTCTGCTCCGCCACCCATGGTGCGCCGCATTTATGATGCGGCGCACCATGGGGCAAAAACGGCACAGATGCGTGACGCATCTGTGCCGTAAAGGTGGCGCATTGCTGGAGTTGCGTCGCAAGCGCGACGCAGCTCCAGCAAGGCTCGGGGGTGCCCATCTTAACAATGCTGCGTCAAGACCTACGCCTGCTTCAAGCAGGCGCAGGCTTTTGACGCAGCATTGGCCTGAAAGTGACTGAGTGAAATCTCATAGATTTCACTCAGCCACTTTTGCGAGGCGCACCTGCCCCGGAACGCCCCCCCTGCGCCAGAACGCCCACAAGCGGCGCAGGGCTTTACAACGTGACGCATCTGCGTAGATGCGTCACGTTGTAAATCGTTCGTAGGGATGCGCCACGTTTACGCCGCCTTGCGTGACGCAACAGCGGCATAAACGTGGCGCAAGGGCCTCATAAATCTGCCCCTTAGTTCTTTAAATTCCTTCTGTATTCTTGTTAAAATATCCGCTTTCTTATAAGATTTATTACTCTAGATGTCACATAGCTTTTCTCCTTTCTTAGCTGATTTGAAACATTGCTTTTTATTTACATGGTTTTGCTCATTTAGCATTTTTCCACATTATTTTAAGAAAATTCTTAGTTTGCTTACCAGCAGCTCTATTCTCTTTCACCACATTCTCCACATTTCTCAGTTTTCTTTCTGTATTGTAGGAAGATAGTATCCGTTCCTCTGTATCTTTCTTGTTTGTGATTTTTTGGGCATTATAACTCTGTTTTAATTACAAGATGGCTGAAAAGATAAAAAAGCAAATGAATACATTTAGGTTTTCATTATATACTACTAAAGTACATAATCTGAGCATTTAAGCACCTACATTAATAGGTATGTCAGTATGTTATAGGCTAGCCACTCTAAGTCTGTTACTTTCCACATCTAAATTAGTGTGTGCCAGGGTGTCTCAACATATGCATTGGTGTATCCCTGGATGTGTCAATCTGTGTATAACTGTGTGCTTGGGTGTTTTATTGTATGGATCAGTGTGTCAGTAGGGTGTGTCACTCTATGCATCAGTATGCGCCTAGTTGTGTAAGCATTTGTGTTAGTGTGTGCTTAGATGTGTTAGTGTATTCATAAGTGTGTGTCTGGGTGTGTTAGTGTATGGATCAGTGTGTGACTGGCTGTATCAGTGTATGCATCATTGTGTGGCTAGGTGTCTTAATGTATGTAAAAGGGAGTCCCTGGGTGTGTCAGTGTATCCATCATTTTCTGCTTGGGCATGTATGTGTATATATCAGTGTGTGCCTGGGTATACTACTGTATGCATCAAAGTGTATCTGGGTGTCAGCATCTGATTTACTGCCTACCTGGGTGTGTTAGTGTGTGCATCAGTGTGTGCCTGGGTGTCTTACTGTAGGGTTCAGTGTGTGACTGGGTGTGTTAGTGTGTGCATCAGTGTGTGCCTGGGTGTGTCAGTGCATGCATTAGTGTGTGTGTAGCCATGTCACTATATGTATCAGACTGTACCTGAGTGTATTAGTGCATCCATAAGTGTGTGTCTGGGTAGCCCAATTCCAACCCTAAACGGCCTGCGTCAAGGGTGCCTTTTAGCTCCCATATTGTTTTCCTTATATTTGAGCGACCTACCGGAAAACCTTAACCAGGTCAATAACTTTCCACCTAAGATTACAAATTTTAAAATCCACTGTATGTTGTATGCAGATGATGTAGTAATTCTAGACCTGACCCCATTTGGGCTCCAAAGAAATTTGGTGGCACTTACCAAATATACTGAAGAAAATCATCTAATCACAAATGTCACCAAAACAAAAGTAGTACCATTTACAGGAAAGAAGAGTTCTGTGAAATATAACTGGACATTAGGGGGAAAATCACTGGAAATTGTAAAAGAATATATATATCTCGGGCGAATTTTCAATCAATCACTGAACAACCTGCCTCACTTGCAAAAAATGGGTTGAAAAGCAGACGTCCACCTAGGGGCCCTCCAAAGATTGTATCTCTCCACTGGGCAAAGACACTTCTCTTCTCTGTTACAGGTGTATAGCTCTAAAATTCCTGCTGTTTTATCATATGCAATAGAACATATTCCAATCAAAGAATGGAAACAAATTGATATCAAAGAAAGGAAAATCCTCCGGAAAGTAACCAGGATGCCGCAAGCTGTGCCGGTTCAAGCTCTTAGGCTAGAATTATCGATAGTCAGCTCTTTCGCCAGAGGGATCACAAATATAATTAGATGGGCATATAACCTGGTCCAAGCTGATCAAGGAACTTTAAGAGCTCTGCTAAAAATCAAAACACTTGAGCCAGACTCTCCGAAGAATGTATTTTAAAAAACTTATGCACAGCTTTCAAATTATCAACTGTTACTTTGGATATGTTAAAATCTTGGTCACCAGCCCAATTGAAACTAAGCTTAACCGCATGCGTGCGGCGGTTATTTTTGCGCTGTGCGGCTTTTTTCTAAAAGCCGCGTTACATGACGAGATGAACTTAGACATGCCACATTGCTCTGAACTCTCAACGTACAAACAGTACGCGGACACATTAGTTTTTAAAAAAACGCAACAATATATCTTTTTTAATTAAAATCATGGAGTCAGGCGATGCATTATTCTATTACGACTTGGGATATTACCCCTGAAATCACACACAATTAAATGGTTGCCAAAAGGAAGAGGGTCTAACCTCTGTGACTTATGTAAAGGTGGGGTGCAAGATCTGGAACACGTCCTCTTTGCCTGTCCTAATCCGTCTGTTGTTGCCGCTAGGAATAGATACATAACACCGATTAAAACTAAATATAATATAAATTCTGTTCAGAATTTGATTACCCTTTGTAATGGTCCACCTAATGAATTTGTGTGTATTAACATGTATAACTTTTTTAAATCATTTTTTAAATTATATTAATAAGATAATTTTAATAGTAAAATTGTAATTTTTATTGTTAAAAATGTTGTTGTTCTCGCAAGAGAACTAAATCAAATAAACTAAACTTTCAAACTTTCCATAAGTGTGTGTCTGGGAGTGTGAGTGTGTGCATCAGTGTCTGCCTGGGTGTGTCAGTGAATGCATACGTGTCTTCATGGATGTATTACTGCATGCATCAGTGTGTGCCTGGATGTGTTAGTGTATACATGTGTGTGTGGTTCAGTGTGTTAGTGTATGCATCAGTGTGTGCCAGGCTGTGCTACACTGTGCTTTAGAGTATGTCTGGGTCTGTCAGTTATGCATCAGTGTCTACCTGCGGACTACATTAGAGGTGGCTTAAATGTAGAAAAAAGGGAATTGAAGGCTTGGCAAAGAGTTTGAAATGCCTACTCGACCTTGTAGGAAAACTACACACACAGGATGTGCAGTAGCAGGTCTGACACATGTTTAAAGGACTACTTGTCTGCATACGTGACTTAGAGTGTCACTACTTGAGTATATACCTGAATAAGTGTTTCAGTCCCTCTCTAGGTGTGTTACTGTATGTGCAACTAACTATGTAGGTGTGTCACTGGCTGGCTTAGTATCTCTATAAGTCTTTTTATATTACTTACTGGCTCTATTACTGAGTGTTGGGGTATATATGTGTGTGTGCAACTGGCTCTGGTACTGCTGGATACATAAGTGCTGTATGGGCATGTGACTGAATGTGTAAGTGCCTCTGTCTCTGTTTGACTGGGCGGTTGAGTGCCTCTAAACTATTGTAAGTACGTATGTGAGTTGCGGTATGGTGGGAGACTGGATGTTTAACTGTGCATATGGGTGTGGAAGTGCCCACATGACTAAATAATATCTAAATAAGTGTATCAGTCCCTCTCTGGCTGTGTTGGTGGATGTGTAACTAAGTTTCTATATGACTAGCTGTCTTAGTATCTCTATGGGTCTCTATATGGTGCACAGACATAATATCGACTCCAAAATATCGTTTGGACATAATATCGACTCCAAAATATCGTTTGGAGAAAATATCGACAGGACAGAATATAGACAGCCAAAATATCGTTTTTAAGGTAAGTGAAGTAATATCGTTTTTAAGGTAAGTGAAGTAATATCGTTTTTAAGGTAAGTGAAGTAATATCGGTTTTATTTTTAGGGTTCAGGGTCAGTTTGGGGTTTTTGGGTAAAGGGGTATTTTTAGGGTTCAGGGTCAGTTTTGGGTTTTTGGGTAAAGGGGTATTTTTAGGGTTCAGGGTCAGTTTTCAGTTTTTGGGCAAAGGGGTATTTTTAGGGTTCAGGGTCAGTTTTCAGTTTTTGGGTATTATTTTATTATATTTTATTACTATATATATATGTTTAATAAATATGAAATAAAAAAAATTATTTAACTTTCATTAATTATTTAATTATTATAAGTTAATTTAAGTAATTTTAAGTATATTTTAGTAATTCATTATTAATATTAATTTAATTTAACACTGTTTTTAGTAAATACGATATTTTTTACAACTATATTTTTGTAAACGATATTTTTAACTCGATATTTTTGTACTTACCTGTTTGTAGATAGAAACTCGATATTTTGACTGTCGATATTTTCTCAACGATATTTTTGATGGTCGATATTCTGTCCGTCAATATTCTTTCAGTGATCCCTCTATATGTGTATGTAACTGTCTGTTTATATTACTTACTGGTTATATTACTGAGTGTTGGAATATATAATTGTGTGTGGAAATGATTCTGCTACTCCTGGATACCTAACTTCTATATATACATGTGACTGAATGTGAAAGTGCCTCTGTCTCTGTTTTACTGGGTGGGTGAGTGCCTCTATTCTGTTGTGAATATGTATGTGAGCTGCAGTATAGTGAGAGACTAGATGTTTAACTGGGCATATGGGTCTGGAAGTGGGCATGTGATTCACTAAAACTTCAAACCTCTAAGCACATAGCACCCTGCCCTATGGCCTACTTACTCCCTACCTTAGGGGTGGCTTGTATGCATATGAAGTCAAGTTTAAAGTTTGGGAGGGCTTTTTAAATATGAACTCGACATGGCAGTAAAACTGCACACACAAGCTGTACAGTAGCAGGCTGAACACATGTTTAAAGCCTACTACTATGAAAGAGTGACTAGTAGTACCACTACTTCAGTACATAGCTAAATAAGTGTATCAGTCCCTCTATGGCTGTGTTACTGGATATGTAGCTAAGTAAGTCGCTATAGGACTGGCAGTCTTAGTAGCTTTATGGGTCTGTATATGTGTATGTAACTGGATGTCTATATTTCATATTGACTCTATTACTGAATATTGAGGTATATAACTGTGTGTGTAAGTGGCTCTGTTAGCTCTGGATACATAAGTGCTGAATGGATGTGTGACTGAATGTGTAAGTGCCTCTGTCTCTGTCTGACAGGGTGGATGAGCACCTCTATGCTTTTGTAAATATGTATGTAAGCTGCAAACTGCAGTATGGTAGGAGATTGGATGTTTAACTGGGCATATGGTTCTGGAACTGCGCAAGTGACTCACAAAAACCTCAAAGTGCATGTCTTACCTTCTAAGCACATAACACCCTGCCCTATGGCCTACCTACACCCTACCTTATGGGTGACTTGCATGTAGTAGAAGGGAAGTTTTAGGCTTGGCAATGAGTTTTAAATGCAAATGGCATACCTGGTATTAAAACTGCACTGACACAGGCTCTGCAGTCACAGGCTCAACACATGTTTAAAGGGCAACTTCTCTGGTACATATCTAAATAAGTGTATCTGTCCCTCTTTTGGTGTGTCACTGGATGTGTAAGTAACTATGTGGCTATATGACTAGCTGTTCTCTATGGGTCCCTATATGTGTATGTAACTGGATGTGTATATATTACTGTCTGTGTATATTGCTGGCTGTTTATATCACTTACCGGCTCTATAACTGAGTGTTGGAGTATATAACCATGTGTGCAACTGGCTCTGTTACTCCTGGATACATAACTGCTGTATAAGCATGTGTCTGAATATGTAAATGCCTCTGTCTCTGACTGGGTGGGGAGTGCCTCTGTGCTTTTGTAAATACACGTGACTTACAGTGTAGGTGGGAGACTCTGTGTCCAACTAGCTTAGTTAGCAGGATACATAAGTGCTATCTGGAGTGTGTGAGTGAATGTGTAAGTGCCTCCTTCGCTGTCTGACAGGGTGTGTGAGTGGCTGTATAGTCTTTGATGTAGGTATGTCAGTTGCAGTACGGGTGGGAGCCCTGGTGTATAACTCACTGAAACCACATACTACATACCTTACCTTTTAAGTACATAGAACCCTGCTCTATAGCCTACCTACAGCCTACCTTAGGGTTTTAGGCTTAGTAATGAGTTTTAAATGCCAACTTGACTTGGTAGTAAAACTGCAAAGACACAGACTCTGCACAAGTACGCCAAAGCAATGTTTAACCACTACAGTGCTAGGAGTTTTCCCGCTGTGCGCTGGATGTTCATAAATCCCATTATTCATGACAAAGCCAGCTCGTCATGTGCGCAGCGCAGGTAATGCCCATGACGAGCTGGCTTTGTCATTAGCGTGGAAGGGGTTAAAGAGCTACTTCTCTGGATTTGTGATTTGGAGTGTCTGTACTTGAGTGTAAATCCAAGTGACAATATCAGATCCTCTGTGGATGTTTCAGTGGATGTATAAGTAACTATCTCGCTATATGACTGGCTTTCTTAGTAACTATATGGGTCTATAAATATGTATGTAAGTGGCTGCATATATTGCTTACTGGCTGTCTTAGGAACATTTGGGGTATATAGCTGTGTGTGCAACTGACTGTTACTGCCAGATACATAAGTGCTGTGTGGGCGTGTGACCGAATGTGTAAGCGCCTCTGTCTGTATCTAACTCAGTGGGTGACTGACTGTATGGTTTTGTACATATGTATGTAAGTCGTAGTATCGGTGGGAGACTGGATATATAGCTTGTCATATAGCTCTATAAGTATGCATGTAACTCACTGAAACTTCAAAGTACATGTCTTACCTTTTAAGCACATAGAATCCAGCCCTATGGCCTACCCACGGCCTACCTTAGGGGTGACTTATATGTAGTGTAAGGGGAGTTTAAGGTTTAGCAAGCAGATTTAAATGCCAACTTGACCTGGCAGTAAAATTGTACACACAGACTCTGCAGTAGCAGGCCGAACACATATTTTAAGGGCTACTTTAAAGCTCACAGCGGAGACTCAGGCCAAAACATTGTCAGGTTCCTGTTTTGGCATCCTGAAATCTCTCAGGAAAGTCTTACAGATGTTACTGGTATCCACATGGAGGGTAGTGGTATGGAGTCTAATAAATTCACTCTTTTGGAGTCCTAAATATGTGATAGAAATGCTCCAAGTGGTGCAGAATGCAGTGAAGAGTGGATTTCAGTCAATTGGTTCATCATGGTAACTAATGAAGGTATTGCAACTAGCACTGGGAGGCCAGGTCAGGTAGCCATGTGCTATATAAAAACAACTGAATTAAATTGAATACTTGTCTGGATGAGTCAGTTCTTCAGTACATACCTGTATTCATGTATCAGTCCCTCTGTGGGTAGTTCTTTGGCTAGCTAAGTAGGTATGTCAGCATATCACTAGCTCGCTTAGTAAGTCTGTGGGTCTGTAAATGTATATTTAAGTGGTTTTATGGATTGCTTACTGGCTGTCTTAGTGAGTGTTGGGATATGTAACTGTGTGCGCAGTATCTTTACAGCCCTTCCCTCTACTCTGTTTTAGCTCAGTTTCCATAGCAATTCCTTTTGGAAAACTCTCATGTCCCAGTACGTCAAAAGTTCACACCATTTTCTATAAGTATCATATTAGCTTCTAGTTCAACTGTAGCAGGTGTGTTTGACTGTGATATGAGAGCACGGCCTCCAACCATTCCACACAACACTACAGGTGAGAGAGCCTGGGGCGACACAACCCTCAACATCCCCGCATCTGCTGCCTGTCCCCCCTGCTGTGTGGGCCTGAATCCATAGCCTGGGCGTGAGCTGAGGGTGCGCCGGACAGCGCAGGAGGGGGCGCGGCTACACCTGGATAAATCAGCCTTATGCAGACCGCATCACGGGAGGCCCGGGCCCCAAGGGGGTAAAACATCTGCCTAATCAGAGACTTTAGGGAGAGGAGAAGCCTGGGGCCAAGCAGGGAGAAAACAGAGGAGACATTGAGGCTTGACATAGAGCTTATGTAACTGCGACCCCAGTGTGGTACTCTACGGGCCTCTGGAAGCCCATATGGCGGAGGGTGCCCTGTCGGGAGCCAGGGATAGCAGACTAGCACCGGGAAACCTCCGGGTAGCTGTTGCGCCATATACATTTAAATATAATAATAATAATAGCACCGGAACACGTGCAGTGATCTAGCAGGGGGCGCAGAGCTGGGGGTGTGCTGGGGCCTCACCCCTAGAATTTTATAAAGAGCCTGTTGAGAGCAATACCCGGCCTTAGCCCTGCTGTCGACTCTACTCTAGCCTGGGCATTGAGTGCCCAAAACAAGAAGCAGTGCGGCAGAGGGTGAGTCTGGACTTTGCATACTTATGGCACATTACGCATAATGCCTGAACGAGCCGCAGGGCTGCACAGAGGAGACCTTCGCATTATAGCTTACAAGCAACCTGGGTATCCACGCTGACATAGCCGGTCTTGATGATCACAGTAAGCGTACAACAACGAGAATCGATTGCATTGCTGACCCCTCAATAGCGGTGGGTGTGAGGGAGGAGTCCGCCACGAACCATGGGGCAACCCAAAGGGAAATTGCCCGAGGGAGTCACCAATAGTACGCAGCAAACGGAAGAACTGGAACATTCATCATTTCCACCCTCTCTCCCCTGCACACCGCCCACAAAGAAAGAGGCACCCCCGGACAAGCTAGATTTAATACTACAAGAGGTCAGAGAGTCCAGAAAGGCTATAGAGCAACAGATCGGCTCTCTCACAACCGGCTTTACTCTGCTCAAAGTTGATCACATTAAACTTGAAGGCACAGTGAAGGGCAACAGTTAGGTTCTGGAAGAGGTCCTCCCACAGTACAAGGAGCGCACGTTGCAAATTCAGCAACTGCATAAACAAGTCGCAGGCCTGCAGGACAGAGTTGAAGATGTAGAAGGAAGGGCCAGGCGGAACAATGTGCGCATCATCGGGCTTCCGGAACGCAGTGAGGGCCCCAATGTTGCTAACTTTATGCAACAGCGGTTCCGCGACCATGTGGCCCCAGACGGATTATCGGACTACTTCTGTGTGGAAAGGGCCCACAGGATACCCACGGGGAGACCCAAGGCAGGAGTTCCACCGTGGCCGCTGATAGCCAGGATCCTAAACTATAGGGATTGAGATGTATTGCTTCAGAAAGCGCACAAGCGGCCCCAGATACAATTTGAAAATTGCCGGATATCGCTGTATACCGATTACAATCTCATGGTCCTGTGACAAAGATCTTCCTATCAGGCAGTTAAAAAGAAACTAAGGGCTATGGACCTTAAATACGCGCTCTTATTCCCTGCTGGCCTGAAAATCATTCATGACCAAAAGACTTATTTTTTCGAGAGCCCAGAAGATGTAGAGGAATGGATAGTGGTCATGGACCCGACCTCGCTACCCGGGGCCGCCTCCCAGAGTCTACCAAGCAGCCCCAGGCAAACGCAGGGTCGGCGGTCACGCCGCAATGTGAAGTCAGCCCACAAATCGCAGGTGCTCAGCCCTACACATGAACAAGTGCAACGGAGCGAGGTTGAAGCTCTAGCGACAGCAACCACGTTCATAGAATGTGTCCTACATACAGCCTCTGAACCCTTGGAGGGCAGCACTGTGCGATCGGATTCTGAGAGCAGTGTACCTTTATTCCCCATGGTGTCGCCTCAGACTGCAGACGATCTACTGGACTGAAGCAACACGAGAAAGACTATCCTGATCGGCCAGACAGACATAAAGTTCGATGGAAGAGGCACATAATCTAATAGCCCTATATATATATCCTCTTTATGTGGTTTAAATGGCACTGTAGCAAAATGAATATTAGTCCCGGGCTCAGCTTAGCTCACATATGTAGTTCTCACACCATGGATGGCGCAAGTGGCAACCCCCTAATTGCGTTCGCACTATGTAAATGCAGCACAGTTCCACAGGTTGTGTTTTTAGTTTGGACCGGCTAGGTTCACCGGCTGGGCCTAGTATTAGTAGTTGAGATGGAGTTTTGGGGTTCTGGCACACAACTTATGTCCTGTTCTAAATTATAGTCTTCCTTTCACACCTGTGACACATGCTCCAGTATTACTGCGTACCACACATGCTTAGCTCCTATAACTTAGTCATTTGGAATGTTCGGGGTCTAGGGTCAGTACAAAAGTGTCACAGGGTACACACACAATTAATTAGGTAAAAGGCACAGATAGTGCTCATGCAGGAATCACACCTTACAGAACCAGAAGCGGTGATAATGCGCAAGAAATGGAAGGGGTAGATCTTCTCTACTAATTACTATGCCTTTGCCAGGGGAGTGACAATATGGATCAGATATGGAGTCCCTTTTATAGAACTAGAAAGGCGTATTGATGCGCAGGGTAGGTACATATTTCTCCATGGGATACTCAATGGAACACACATTGTGCTGGGTAACGTATATGCCCCAAACTTCGACCAGGATAAATTCTTTGTGTTCAACACGACTGACTGCATTGTAATGGGTCCATGTAATATTTTTTAGTCCTTTATGAAAGTCTCCAAAGGTTCTCTGATGTTAAATAAATAGGGGTGGTGGAGAAAAAAGTGTGTGGTTAAACTATCACTAGATCAGACCAGAAGAATTATAGAAAGTAAAGATGCCCAACAGGATGAAGTGATTGATCCATCATATTGGTTCCCCCAGAAACTCAAATTATGTAGATAGGAATGTTGCAGATCCTGGTGTGTCAAGTTCTCATGCTCTTGAGTATGAAAGTTGTCTTAGTTCATCTTTGCAGGATGAAGAATCCTCATAGTCTTTGACCAGTCCCTCAGATACTGGCTAACATGATCTTCACCCTGCTGGGTTACAGCCTGTTCAGTCGGAACAGTATGCTGTAGTTGAACATGCAAGTCAAAGTGTAGAAGATTCCAAATCTAGAGTCCCTCGAAATGTGTCTGTTCCGTTAAGGTATGAGGATTTTTATGTTCACTAGTAACATTGTTAGGTCTATTTGTTTTGTTTTCATTGTTGTTTAGGGGAAAGAAGATGTCATTAATGGGTGCCTGGAATATTCATTAGTCCTGCGTTTGTGTTCATCATAGGATCTTGTTACATCATACTTACCTGATGTGGAATCGTTTATGCTTAACTTGTGCTGCCCTGCACACTTCCTTACCTTGAGAGTCCCAAACGCTACTGCTAGGCAGTTGCTGTTGCAGGTAGCAGTACGAGGATCATCCGGACGTGGGCTCTTCTGCATCATTCTAATAAACTACTTCAAAGACAGTTCTGTGCTAAGGGAAGTGAGTAAGGTCGGCCCCCGGGCAAGCGAGGTGTTATCGCTGCGGTGGCGGTGAGTGGAAAAGCGGCCCAGCCCCCCACAATGCACCCAGGTCCTCGCATGCACTGCTGCGGTTCGGTCCCCTTGGCAGTAGACCTATGCTGGGAGGTCGTATCCCTGGTGTGACATAATCATTTATAACATGTTTACACTTTAACTGACTGCTTGGGCCTCTAAGTATTTACAGCTGTAGTTAGCCACATGCACTTTTTATGAAGAACGAGTTATTGCTGATTCGAAGCTGCCAAATGTATGAACATATGTGCTCCTTGTAAAAAATTATTTACAGTTAATCTGAATGTTTGGGTATTATAGGAGCTGAGCACAGTTACAAGTCAGATCGAGGCTGTGACTCTTCTATTTCCCAAATTGTAGGAGTTCGGTTCCCTACAGATATGCTGAAAGAGTTAATGTTAATAAAGACACATGTGTGTATAGTATGTAAATGAACTAGTAAAGGACGAATTCCAGACATGTTTTGTACACATTTTGGAAATATTTTAGAAAGGGAATTAAAAAGATTTTGGACCGTAATTCATGAATACAAATCTATGCCACAGAATAATCTTTTTTGCGATTGAGGAATTGAAAACTGTCTCTGTTTTTCAAAGCACGCTCGATTAATACACTGCAGCCATGATTCTTTACGCCCCCGGCTAACTACTTTGCTAAAATGTACATTGTTTGCAAATCCTTGGTGGTTCCTGCATTAAAATATCTCTGTTTACATCTTTACTGGAAGACTTACCTGTAATATTCAGTTGTTAAATATGTATTCAACTTTTTGTCTGTCCTCAGTGTGTACCGTGCATCCTTTTAAACCTCACTGCTATTTCGCTCTTTCATGGAGGACTCATTCTGTTGATGTGTATTTGCTCATAATTGGGTCTAATCTGTCGAAAGAAAGCACGGTTTAAAGGGCTTACCATTTGCATACCGACCACAAAGGAAATGTTGTATCTCTAATTGCAATACAGAGCACCTCTGTCGCATGCTCATGACGTATCATGCAATGACATTATGTATGTGCCAGATGGAGAGAATGACAATGATAATGTGCTGAGATGGAAGTTAAACTCTTTGCATTTTGAAAAGTCTGTTTGGTTTTGTTTTTCAAGGTTGTACACCTTTGATGCATGCTGTTTCTGGACGCCAACTTGATACAGTAAAGTTGTTACTGAAGATGGGCGCTAATATTAATACTCAAGATGCCTGTGGACGAACCAGTTTATCTCTGGCAACATACCTGGTATAAAGTTTTATGTTTATATTCTAGCGAAATATAGAACGATCTAGAATAATTTGAAACTAAAAAAAGTAGATAAGAGAGCATAGGCTCATTGGTTTTGTGTTGGTGTAAGAAGCTTTTCACCTAATGGTCCCCACTTTTAGAATGGCTGCAGCCCTTTGCTGCTGAATGTTATTGCATTTTCTATTTGTTGTAGCGATGTGTAATAAGTTTGGTTGTCTCAGTCCAAAGCGGGAGAGGGACAGGGGAAGCAACAAAGCAGGAGGAACAGTGGTAAGCCATAATGCGGGATGGAGCAGAAGGGCCTGGGCAAGCAACAACACTGGAGGGGTGGGAGGGCTGTTGCAAGAAACAATGTGGGAGGGACGGCTGCAAGTAAAAGAATAAAAAGGACCTCCAAAAGTCCGAGCTGTGGAAGTACTCACTATTGGCAAGGAAGCAGTACTTGGGCCATATTCTGAGGAAAGACAAAGTACATGAAGAGGTAGTGAAGCCGGCAGGCGCTTACCAAAGATAAACAAGGAAATGTGAGCAATGATGAAGTCAACCAATGGTAAGCAATGGGCGAGCTCTAAACCCCTTGTAAATAGCCAAAATGTTTCACAAGCGTCAGTGCATATGCTGTCTCATGCAAGACCTAAAACGTGCAACAGCACACGCGTTGTCTCAGACGCGTCCTAAAAACAAGTCTAGGTTATTGGTGGTGTCACTCAAGAGCTAAAGAAAGCATTAAAAAATCTAAAGCATCTTCTTATTTCTGTTTCTGTAGTTGTAAATCTAGGTCTGAAGCCATGTCGAAGTATAGTGAGGGTAATGCATATGGCTAATTATGTTTCATATTATATAGACTTCACCTATATTCTACTACAGGATAGATTGATGGTTCTGGTTTTCTAACACCCTGTTATGGTATTTCTGTGGTTTGGTAAAATCTCAGAAAAATGCATTCCGTTTCTTTAAGAGAGGAGCCAAATGACTTCCATTTTTGGCACAGCAAGGAGCTAGTAAGTGCTTTGATGATTTATGTGAACTGAAATGCACATACAACATATGCTAACGCGGGATTACTGGTTACTAATTATCTTACCAAATCCCATTTCCTGTCGACTGAATCGTTGGTACCTGTCTTGAGTAAAAGGTAATCTCGCAGTAAACAATCAATTTAAGAACTTACACCACTCTAAATGACCACTGACCAAAATTAAGTTTTAAAGATTTAATATAAAGTCAAAGATAACTGAAGATACAAACTTCTCAAAATGAGATTAAGAAGATAAATCGGTATCACTATGAACATGAACTTTTTGAATAATCTGAGTCTGAAAAACAGAATAATAAGTACAAGCTCGAAAACCATCAGGGTTGCTAAAATGGATACAAGTTGCAACCTCAAAGTCATTACAGAAAAGAAAAATTAAGTTTAGTCTGTCCCTACACTACACTAAATGACATCCCTACTTAACAAGATCTTTACCCTCTAGGTGTCAGCCGTGGTGATTTCCTAAGAAGATCACGCACTTCTCTTTGTCTCTTCTCTGATAATGGGTCTCTCCTGATCAGCCTATCTGCCTACCCATCCGCTTCCTTAGGCTCCCAAAATCATCTGCTCTGTCCTTCTCCCGGGTCACTTTCCCTAATACCAAATCACATTTCCAATAGAAACGCCCCTTGGGACGCCCCTCACGTGGTACATCTTTGCGCGGTAAAACTCCATGATGGTACTCTTGAAGACCCTCGTTATAGTTGACCTTGGTTCCCAGGCTCCTTCTTCCGTGCGCTGATACCCCCTGAAATTCCTGGAAACTCCTACAGGCCTGCGCAAGGCGCCACTGAACAAAGTCCCTTTCATTCGAGCTGATTAGGACCCTCGCACCTGCATACAGCTCGTCCTGCAGTGGGCCTCAAATTCCAGACTTCACCATATCTTAGGCCATAAAACACTCTCAGAGCTCCATACTGGACACCTCACGACCTCTCCTCTAACGAGCACATGACGATTTAAACTACATGACATTATCTGTTCTGGCCTACTTGATTTACATGCAGCAGGTTCCTGCACTCTTAAAACGTTAACTTGATTTAAACAGCAAACATTCTTAACTAGCATACGTTTCTAAAATAACACATCTATAAAGCATATACTTTTAACCCTAAGTTCAATAGTACATTTTGAAAGAACCATGTCAACTTTATCTCACATTATTTTAGCAGCACGTTCAGGTTTGCTGTGAATTGCCCTAAGGCCTACACAAAATACTGGAATCCAAAATTACATTTAATTCGGACATGACTCTTTTAACATGAGAGAACCATGAGGTTTTCACCTATACTCCAACATTTCTACATTTAATCTCACACCGTTATAATTATGGTTACTCTACTTAACATTCTATACATTTCGCTATTGAATATAAAACACTCGTGTGCAAAACATGTTTAAACTAACTACGTGCTTGTAAATATGGCGTACTTATACATTTTTTCAAACTTGTGCTCTCTCAGTCCCCCCTTTGATGACCTTTAGGGGTCATCATTACCATGACACTAAAATGTAGAACCTTTAAAGTGAAGACAGGGCAGTACCACTTCTTTTCATACTCTCTAATGCTTTCAGACTCTTATATTGAGTGTCCTGCATCGCTGTCAACTCTTCTTCCTGTTTCTTCATAGCTCTCTGTAACCTATTTGCTCTATACCATTGATACAAACGCACCAATCCCCACAAAGTGATTACACAAATCATTACTATGATGATGGGCTTCAATATGTACCAAACGATACCCTTTCCTAAGTTGGCAAACCAACTTCCAACTTTACCCATTCCATGACCTACTTTTTCCCACACATTTACCTTTGCCAGGTCCTCGATTTCGTAGTGTATGGCAGTGATGTTTTGTATATACTTCTCTAGAGGCTTTGAATTGTCTGGAATGTAAGTACAGCATTCCTGTACCTTCAAGGCCCTACAGACTCCTCCCTCTTTTGCTAACAGAACATCTAAAGCAAGTCGGTTCTGAAGAACCATTGCCCTAATCGATTGCATCTCCCCCTCTATCAGCATCAAGGATCTTGCAGTACTGGCAGATAGCCTATCTACGACTGTAGCTAACCTCCTGATCTTAATGTCATTCATTATCAATCCTAAGAAAGGGAATGCAGCACCTATTACATCTCCAACTACTTCTGCTGCACCCAGCCCTCGCTTCCATCTAGTTGATATTTCTTTCTTAGGCGTGTCTAAATTCTCAACATGATATATTTTAGGGAAGACAACAGCCAGATAGCATGATCCGTACCAATTATCTGGTAACTTCACATAGGCATATCTTCCACATACAAAATATACATTTGGTATTGCTTGCATCCCTTTCATGAAGTTCTTAGAGTAGTACTCCAATTGAAAGGCATGTTCACAATTTACTTGTCCTACATAAACGTTTTCATAATAGGAGTAACTCCTGTGAATGCACAGTTTCCCCCGTTTCTCCTTATCCAAAGCAATTGGACCAATACTACCTTTTCGTTGTTGTGCCCTTTCCTCCTTGGTCCAATCTGTTTCCCCTTGTCCTGATGCCTTCAATATCTTCTGCCTCCTGTATCTAGTATCTACCTGAGCTATAAACTTTTTCTCAACTTCCGATATTTGACAAGTCAGATTGTTGATTCGAGCATGTGAAGTATCTAACGTTCTCCATGGAATAAACCATTTGTGTAACCTGTCTTCGCTTTTGTAGTAGTCCCATTTGTTCAAATGCTTGAAATTCGGAACCTCTGGCAATGTCGAGTCGAAATTCGAGAAGTAATACTCAAATCCGTCTCGTCCATAAAACATACTTAACAATAAACTGCACGTTATCCCATATGTCAACGGGAGATGATGGTATTTGATACCCTCCTCCACCGAAATTGGTAATTGCATACAGACATAGCAATCCTTTACCTCCATGGCATCAACATATTCATAAAGCAACTTAGCATAAGCATTTGACTTGTAATTCCCCTGTGACTCATCCATGTGTAACCTTTTTACTTCTGCATCTAACAACGCTTTGTCTTTCTCATTGATGTTTCCCTTCTCCTTAATAATGGTAGTTCTCGGTGTTGACACTTCCTTATCCTCCTTAACTGTGGTTCCATCCCCTTCGTGTCCCGCTAGGAATGAAACAGTTACCACTAAAATTATAAGAGAAACCACTACTCCTAAAAATGTAACAGCTATACATTTTGCCCTGCGGTTCGGGTTGCCAGCCTCCATGTTCTCAAACAGTGTAGTTTTCGACTATCTTCCAGCCTTCACTTCCTCTTCTTTTCAAACAAAGTCTTTCTCTCTTGCAATGTCTTTCTTGGAACACTTGGAAGCTTGACAATGTATTTCCGCAAAACAATTCAAAGTCCAGTAATATAGACAACCCTAGCCCTTCTCCATCCGCTAAAAGGAAACCCCTACCATTTTTTTTTCTTCTTCCACTCGGCGCTAGGTTATCTTGCAACAATTTACAATTTCTTTTCAAAAGTCTTATTTTCGTCTGAAGTTATGTATGACTCAAGGAGTGACACTACTTCTTCATAAACGTCCATCCGAAGTATCATTCCCTCAGGTTCTGGACAGTTCGTACCACAACATGGAAAGTCAACCTTTTCTAGGATTATTCTCCTTATTTCGCTCAAGACAAGTGGACGGACGAAATTGAGAGTTAGCGTTTTTTCAATTTCCACTCCTGGTACTATCAGTTCTACATCCACAATTACAAAGGGGTTCGTTCTAATCAAGATCACTTTCTTCACCTTCCCAGTTCTGCACCCCCTTGAAGACATTCGCAATATGATATTAGTCCACAACAATAAGCGCTCCTAGCATTTCTACTACTCGCTCAAGCATTTCCAAACGAAGAAGAGTTCCCTCCAATATTGGATATCGTGAACAACAAACTGGAAACTCAACTGTTTCTAAAATCAACTTTCTTATTCCACTCAGGAGAGCAGGATGAACGATGTTGAGTGTCAGCAACCTTTCGGTCTCCGCTCCTGGCAGTAGAAACTTTATTTGCACTGTGATGATCGGGTCAGTTCTGATCAGTTCCACTTCCCTGATCCTCCCTGTTCTGTGTCTCCCAGACATCTGCAACAAGGTAGGTCCAGTCGGGAGTAGAGTATCTTCTGCTAGGCACTCGCACCCTACTTGATCTTCTAAGACCCTCCTCGGCTTGATCCTGGATATCTTCTTCTGGATCTGAGTCTTCGGATATAGGAGTAAGCGTTTCTTCCTGGGCCGACCTCAAACTTAGCCTTCTTCTCCTTGTTGGCCAAGTGGCAGCTCCAAGCCTTATTCTCCTATTCCTTGTCCTCCCACTTGGTTCTTGATCGCTCCGATACGGATCTGAGTCTGAGTCGTATTCACTTCTGCTCTCTCCTTCAGTTGCGTCTTCTGTCTCACTGCCGTCCTGCCTTCGCTCTTCTTCTGAATCCGATGCGTTCCCAACTTCTTCCGACACCCCCTCAGCCGCCTCTATCCCTTCTTGCGACTCTTCTTCCACTTCCGGGCTTTCGTCTGGGATGGGAGCTGTTCCCTCTAGAGGTGCTGGAACTCTTCTAGTATGGGATGCATGGATCCAATTTGGCAGCCCCCCGCACTTCACCGCGGTGTTCGTGATCAGGATTACCTGAAAGGGCCCACGCCAGCGAACATCTAGGCAGTTCTTCCGGACGTGCTTTTTAACCAAGACCCAGTCCCCTGGGTTCAGGTCATGACACAGGTTCCTCGCTGCTGGAACTTCAGCCGCATGCACCTGAAGGGACACAGAATGGATGGCGTCAGACAGTCCTTTACAATAATCCAAGATCAGATCATCTGTAATATTCAATAGAGCAGTAGTTGGAACTGTAGGAAGTCTCATGGCCCTCCCCATCAGGATCTCGTGGGGAGAGAGACCTGTCCTCCTATCAGGTGTGCTGCGCATGCTCATGAGCACCAATGGAAGAGCATCTGGCCAACTCAAGGATGTGGATGCCACTACTTTAGCCATTCTATTCTTCAAAGTGCCATTCACTTGTTCCACAATTCCTGAAGCTTCTGGTCGATAACTACAATGCAGCTTTTGATCGATATTCAGTGTGGAGCACAACATCTTCACTATTTCGCTGTTAAAATGTTTTCCTCTGTCCGATTCCAAAGAGGCAGGCACCCCGAAGCGCGGTATCAACTCCCTGAGCAACAATTTAGCCACTGTGAGTGTATCGCACCTACGTGTAGGGTACGCTTCAACCCATCTGGAAAATACGCATACAATCACCAACACATACCGAAGGCGATTGACTCTTGGCATTTCAATGAAATCTAGTTGCATTCTATTGAAAGGCCCCCCCGACCTCCCAATGTGACTCAGTGTGACTGGTGTTCGTTTGCCTACGTTCAGTTGTTGGCAGGTAACACATCGCTTACATACTGATTCTGCTGCTATTCTGAATTTCGGGCAATACCAAGTCTGCCTAAAAACTCTCATCATAGCATCCCTTCCTAGATGTACTGGACCATGTATTTCTCTCGCCATGGGATTAGCTAATTCTTCAGGTAACACAGCTCTCCCATCTGCTGAAACCCAAAAATCCATTTCACTTCACACACAGCCTGCTATTTCCCATGCCTTTTTCTCTGTTTCAGGTGCGTTCTCCTGCATTATCCTTAAATCCTCCCAAGTGTCTACAGTTTCTAACATCATACTTAATTCAGTCTTTTCTTCTGCACCTTCTATTTCCACCTTTGAGAAAGAATAACTTTGTTCCGCACAATAGCGTGCGACTTCATCAGCATATCTATTACCTTGTGACACAAAATCTGTATTCTTAGTATGAGCTACACACTTCACTACTGCAATGTCAACAGGACCTTGTAATGCTTCTATCAGCAATCGCACAAATTCTCCATTTCGAATGGGCGAACCAGAGGAGGTCATGTAACCCCTCTGAGACCACAACTGCCCGAAATCATGAACCACACCGAAACCATATTGGCTGTCCGTGTAGATGGTGACTCTCTTTCCATTTCCTGCTATGCAGGCACGAGTTAGGGCAATAATCTCTGCTACCTGTGCGGAATGTACTCCTTCCAGGCAAGCGGCTTCCACAACTCCAGTAATGGTACAAACAGCATAAGCTGCTCTCAACCGACCAGTATCGTCTCTTAAACATGAGCCATCAACAAAGTAAATTTCATCGGGGTCTGACAATGGCTCATCCACTATATCTGGTCTGGGTTTCGTGCATAGTTCAGTCACATCAAGGCAATCGTGGTCTTCACATCCTTCGCCTTCTATTACCGAAGGTAATGGCATCAAAGTAGCAGGATTCAAGACAGAGCATCTCCTGAGAGTCACGTTTTCTGCGGCAAGTATAACTTGCTCGTAGCGCGTGAGCCTGCTATTGGTCAGATGCTGCGTCTTCGTCCTGGTCATTAACAATTCAACTGAATGCGGTACATACACCACTACTGGATGTCCCATCACAATACTCTCGCTCCTTTCAATGCTGACACCCGTTGCAGCAACGGATTTGAGACATCCGGGCAACGCTGCGGCTACTGGATCTAATGTAGCCGAAAAGTATGCAACTGGTCTACGGGCATTACCGTGGGTCTGTGCCAAGACTGACAAAGCACATCCCTCTCTCTCACAGTAATAGAGTGAAAACGACTTTTCATAATCTGGCATTCCCAGAGCCGGAGCACGACATAAATCGTCTCTCAGCTGTAAAAACGCCACCAGACATTCTTCATCCCATGGTACCGGATCACTCACCTCCTTGTGCGTCAGTTTCTGTAAGGGCTTTGCTTTCAGTGAAAAGTTAACTATCCACTGTCGGCAGTAACCCACCATTCCTAAGAACATTCTAACTTCTCTCTGTGTTGTAGGCGCATTCATTTTCATTATCGCCTCAATCCTCTCTGGGGACACCTTACGTTTCCCTTTTTCTAACCTGTGCCCTAGATACTGTACTTCTGTCAGACAATACTGTAACTTGCTCGGAGATACCTTATGTCCATTTTCAGCTAAATGATTCAGTAAGGCAATTGAATCTACTTTACAAGCTTCCTCTGTTTCTGACGCAACAAGTAGGTCATCTATGTACTGTACCAGAACCGAGTTCCGTGGCAGTACTAGATTCTCAAGATTCTTTTTCAACAACTGATTAAAGATGGATGGACTGTCTGTGAATCCTTGTGGGATTCGACACCATGTTAAAACGCGATCTTCCATTTTAAACGCAAAAAGGTACCTGCTCTCTTCATCCAATGGGATTGAAAAGAAAGCCTGACAAAGATCTATCACTGTGAACCATTCTGCTTGACATGGTATTTGAAACAATATTACTGATGGATTCGGTACCACGGGACAACATGAAACGACTATGTTGTTAATTTTTCGTAAATCCTGAACTATCCTAAACTTCCCGCTAGGTTTCTGCAAACCCATAATCGGGGAGTTACAAGGACTGCCCACGATTTCCTTCAGTATTCCCTGCTGTATCATTGACTCGATCACAGGCTTTATTCCCGCAATCGTTTCCTGGGACAATTTGTATTGAGGCGTTCTTGGAAACTCAACATTTGGTTTTACCAGAATTTTTACCGGTTCTACCCCTTTAATCAATCCTATATCTTCTCCTGTGAAATCCCACACCTCTGACGCCACTGCATCTCTTAAGTCTTGTGGAAGATCTTCTACAGTCAGAGTAGGATATAGTTCTACACAGAATTTTGAATTGGCCACCTTAAAGGTAGCATCATCGTCGGTAGTCTGTACCTCCACTCCTTGTGGGGTGCAGTATATGGTGCAATTCAATTTGCATAACAAATCCCTACCTAACAGACATACCGGACTCGAGTCACAAACCACAAACTGATGTTCGTTCATGTGGTTTCCAATTTTCACAGACACTGGTTCTGTCAAGGGACTAGTCATTCTTTTATTTGCGACTCCTACCACTTGAATTGTTTCCCCTGACATTGGCAAGTCTGGAACTACCGCTGATCTCAGAGTCGAACGAGTAGCCCCAGTGTCCACTAAGAACGTAGTGGGACACCCTGCCACTTCTGCCTCAACAAATGGCCCTCTCTGATCCACTTCTAGAACTGCCCCGAGGGTACAGTCTTCTTCACTGCTCACCCGTTGTCCTGTCAATGGATCAATGTAATAACATTTTTCTTCCTCGATAAACAGAGGCATTTGTTTAAAGACCTTTCCTCCAGCTGCTATCTTCGGTGGCTGTGGGAATTGGGCCCGTGGAGCCGAAGTCCCCCCTTTGGCCACCTTACTGCTTGGGACTGTCACTTTTTGCACTGGGTCTTCTTGGACCTGCTCTTCTACTTCTAGCTCTCCGTTTTCAGGGTTAAAGGGACACTCGCGTCGCCAATGCCCCACCTGATGACACAGATGACACTTTGTCGTTTTCTTTAAAGTGGCAAAGTCTATCCTAGGTCTCTGCCCTTCTTCATTATCTTTGCTCTGACCATTTGGTTTTCGTCCCATCCCCTGCTTCTGCTGGCCACCCTTCCCAGCGGACTGCATTTGCACCACCATCAATTTCTCCTTTAGATTCTTGGCTTTAGAATCTATCTCGTCACTGCAGTACCTCGCATAGCGTAAAATCTCATCTACTGGTTTGTTCTGCCAACAGATTAAATGTTGCTGTATCATCAAACAAATATCAGGTCTCAACCCCAAGACAAACTTTGACACGAACTGCCCTATATCTTTGGGATCCATTACATCTAGTCCACTGTATTGCTTGAATGTTTTCAGCAATCTTTCATAAAACTCGTGAACTGTCTCCTTGGGTTCCTGCCTTGTTCGGTCTATTTTTACCCAATCTATATCCTGTGGTGGTACCTTATCTTTCAGCCATGCTATTACCCTTTCATACTTTCGCATGACAATCTCAGATGGTCCATTTGTTCGAGCATCCCTCAATGGTTCAGCATTTGGCCATTCGACACTAGTCTTACAAGGGGTCCATAGATCAGATGGGACCACGATGTCAAACAACGTGTTCAAATCTATCCACAGTACTTTCGAGATTTTAACGAACCTCTCTACCTGCTTATACCATTCGACTGGATTGTCCCGCAACTTCGGAAATGAGTTGGTAAATGCGGCTAAGTCTCCTCTACTCCAGGGCACATGTACATAATTTCCATTTGATATTTCTCGCAAAGGGAATGCCTCCATCTGCATTACCCTTCCCTCAGGGGTCATCACATTTGTACTTCGCCTAACTGTGCCCTTTTTCGACCACCTTTCTTCCCATTTATCCAGTTCTCTCCACACTCTTATCCCTGTTACCAACTCTCTTATGTGTGTTTTTAATCCAGTAGTTCTCTTCTCATCTAGATCTTGGTCTGCGTACTGTAATCTGTGGTTGCTCTGCAATGCCCTTGTCCTAGACAAATCCACGGCATACTTGTCTGCCAAATCAGTCAGTTTCTCATGAAACGCTCTAGCTTTCCTAGTAATATCCTTTGCCATGAACAATAACTCATCCTGTTCATACAATTCTATCCTTTCCAAAGGCAATGTTCCATCTATTATCTCATCAACATCTGATTTTAAACTGGTAACATCAAGCCTTTTTGCCTTTATTTCAGCTTTCAAGACACTCAATTTAGCTCCTCCATCCGCATCTCTCCCATCCCAGCTCCGAGATCTACGTTTAGGTATTGGTGAATTATAGGGAGTCCTCCCCTGTTCCCATCTCTCTAAGTCCCATGCCTTTCCATCTTCTCGGGGTGGGTGGTGAAACACTCCTTCATGCCTCCCAGCCTCTCTCTCTCCATCCTGGCTAGTTTCACGGGATAGAGGGTAAGAGGTTCTATTACTCCCTCTTTCTTCCCTACTTCCCTGTGATTCCTGATTATTCGAGGCGTGGCGGGACCTATCGCTGTTCTCCTTTCTCCAATGTTGAACGTCTTCCCCAAGTGTATGATGAAGGCACCTAAACCTATTCTGAAAAGCCCGTACCGCCTCATCTCCTCCGTTCCCCCAGAGACGGGACATTTCCTCACATTCTACAATCTTAGTATTTTGTTCCGGCTGTTCTCTCTGATTTGTAGGACATGCATCCCCTCTATTCTCTTGACTTTGGCCTTCCCGGCTCTGACTACTCTCGCTGGCCCCACAATGAGATACTGTCCCGTTTCCCCTGCTTTCCCACTCTGGTTCCGTTCTTGTCCTGTTACTCGGAGATACTATGGACCCGTCCCATTCCCTCAAATCAGCTCTTAACTCTGAAAAAGATCTTGGCCGCGGTCCCCTTAGATCCATTGGTCCTCTCGGACCTCCCTGTTCTGAATTGGGACCGACAGTTGTGTCTAATGGGGTGTTCCACGTTACCGAACCTGGTAATTGTTTCCATGCATTCGTCACATTATTCCTCCTTTCCATCTCAATCCTTTCCCTATCCAATTGCCTTTGTTGTTCCCCTCTATCTCTCTCAGAATTATAGATCGAAACTATGGGTCCTATGGTAACAGGCACTTGAAGAGCGTCTGGCAATCCCACAGACTCAACCCTTTCTGTGGTTGGCGTTTTCTGCACCACAAACCTTCCCACTACACTCTGTACAGTGTTGTTTGGAGGTGTTTCTCCGCCTTTGCTAGGTGTCCATTCCGATATAGGGAGTGGTGTATATCCCTCTATCTCATTCCCATCCTCCCTTGCGAGCCCTCTATCTTCTATCAACTCCACTCTCGGAGGTGGTCTATCCATTAACAATCTGTTTATCAGATTGTCCTCCGACTCGCTTTCCTCGTCTTCTTCCATGAGGTTTCCTCCTCCTGACACCTCCCTCATCGGATACATCTTCTCCACCTCAATAGTCTGTACCCTCCAACGCTTTTCCTCCTCATCCCATTTGGAATCTCGCACTGCCCTTACCGATCGCGTCAGCCTTTGTTGACGCCTGTTCAAATTTCGGTCGTGTGCAGCCTTAATCCATGCATTAAGAGCCTCAAACTGTGTTGGTCTAGGTGAGGGTTTCGATGAGGACATGGTTGCTTTTAGCCGATGTAACACCTCTAACTTAAACGTTCCATACTTCGGGAACTGCATTTCCTCATTTCCTTCCGTAAGCTTATTCCAAGCCCCAATCCACAATATCGTATGCAGCCCCACATTCGTTGCCATATAATGAGCTGGCGTACCCTCTGGGGGAGCCTCTTCCCCGTAATAATGTTCACTTCGTTTACGTTTAAAAATCCCTTTCAAACACTTAAAACACTTCATGATTTCTCTTTTCTCCGCGTTTGTTTACTTCCTGATGATATTCCACCAATCTCAGCGCCGTTCTCACTAACTGGCCTATCCGTACGCGGCTTTCCTCCGACGTCACTCTAGCCGCCCAACCAGAACGCGGCTCTAGCTAACGTCACACCAACCGCTCAATCAGAGCGCGGCTCTAGCCGACGTCACCCGTCCCCCTTCGCAGCAGTTCCCCTCCTTTCTCAGCTCGTCTCCTCGGTCATGCACACATCCCATTCATACTCTGAAAAATGATTACTTCCGTCCAAGCGATCACCTTTCTTTGACTGTACGCCCACAGTCTTTCTGTAGTTGTCACCCTAACTTGGCGAAATGTCTTTCCGTTTACTTCCAGACAATCGCCTTCTCCGATAGGTTACTCACACGCAGTAACTTTCGACCAGCGTCCGTTACTCATACACTCACTCTTACACTCCCCCTATCTTGGATCCACGGCGGTCAATGGTACCTCGTGACCTCCGTACTATGGTCGACAACTACCCTGGATGTTCGATACACCCAAAACCACTTAAGCTCTGGCCTGAACTTAAGATTTCACCAGTTCACCCGTTTACCAGGTTACCAGTTTACCAGGTTGCGCGCGCTCACAACCTTCTCTCTTTCACACTACAGGCATTCAACTCCGCAAGACATTACAATACAAATACAACACAAAACACCGCAATCTGTTCACGCATGACCCTTTTTATACTCACTCTCCGATACTGCTGCTTTTCTCGCACCGTCTGCACCTTTCGGCACACGATTCTTCCGCTGCTCGTCTCTCGGCGTCTCGGGCCTTGGGGTAACTAACCTCTCTAGATTACCTTCCTCAAGAAGATAACCATCCTCTGCTACCAACTGCTAACGCGGGATTACTGGTTACTAATTATCTTACCAAATCCCATTTCCTGTCGACTGAATCGTTGGTACCTGTCTTGAGTAAAAGGTAATCTCGCAGTAAACAATCAATTTAAGAACTTACACCACTCTAAATGACCACTGACCAAAATTAAGTTTTAAAGATTTAATATAAAGTCAAAGATAACTGAAGATACAAACTTCTCAAAATGAGATTAAGAAGATAAATCGGTATCACTATGAACATGAACTTTTTGAATAATCTGAGTCTGAAAAACAGAATAATAAGTACAAGCTCGAAAACCATCAGGGTTGCTAAAATGGATACAAGTTGCAACCTCAAAGTCATTACAGAAAAGAAAAATTAAGTTTAGTCTGTCCCTACACTACACTAAATGACATCCCTACTTAACAAGATCTTTACCCTCTAGGTGTCAGCCGTGGTGATTTCCTAAGAAGATCACGCACTTCTCTTTGTCTCTTCTCTGATAATGGGTCTCTCCTGATCAGCCTATCTGCCTACCCATCCGCTTCCTTAGGCTCCCAAAATCATCTGCTCTGTCCTTCTCCCGGGTCACTTTCCCTAATACCAAATCACATTTCCAATAGAAACGCCCCTTGGGACGCCCCTCACGTGGTACATCTTTGCGCGGTAAAACTCCATGATGGTACTCTTGAAGACCCTCGTTATAGTTGACCTTGGTTCCCAGGCTCCTTCTTCCGTGCGCTGATACCCCCTGAAATTCCTGGAAACTCCTACAGGCCTGCGCAAGGCGCCACTGAACAAAGTCCCTTTCATTCGAGCTGATTAGGACCCTCGCACCTGCATACAGCTCGTCCTGCAGTGGGCCTCAAATTCCAGACTTCACCATATCTTAGGCCATAAAACACTCTCAGAGCTCCATACTGGACACCTCACGACCTCTCCTCTAACGAGCACATGACGATTTAAACTACATGACATTATCTGTTCTGGCCTACTTGATTTACATGCAGCAGGTTCCTGCACTCTTAAAACGTTAACTTGATTTAAACAGCAAACATTCTTAACTAGCATACGTTTCTAAAATAACACATCTATAAAGCATATACTTTTAACCCTAAGTTCAATAGTACATTTTGAAAGAACCATGTCAACTTTATCTCACATTATTTTAGCAGCACGTTCAGGTTTGCTGTGAATTGCCCTAAGGCCTACACAAAATACTGGAATCCAAAATTACATTTAATTCGGACATGACTCTTTTAACATGAGAGAACCATGAGGTTTTCACCTATACTCCAACATTTCTACATTTAATCTCACACCGTTATAATTATGGTTACTCTACTTAACATTCTATACATTTCGCTATTGAATATAAAACACTCGTGTGCAAAACATGTTTAAACTAACTACGTGCTTGTAAATATGGCGTACTTATACATTTTTTCAAACTTGTGCTCTCTCACATATGTAAAAATAGAATGTCAAGCACTCTATGATTATAGAGAAGTACCACAATCTTCAAAACTGCAGCATGTGTTCATACTTGAGAGACTGCAGACTCTCGCACACATACTGATTTAGCTTGATTTAAAATCATTGGTAACTGCAAATCCTTCAAATTCTGTAGCAAATGTCTAATAGAGTGTAAAATCCATGGACTGTATTTTGTGCTATTACTGTGATGTAGAAATCAGCCAGCGGATTCTATTTCATAGTTAGTATTTCCCCCTGAAGTTCGAGGTTTCTGAGTTACAACTGAATCATAATTCATGCCCTAAAAGACAAAGGTCATAGGCAAAAGAAGGAGGGGCTGGCCCATATAACCCTATAGAACCTGGGCTTAAACACATGAGCAATAATAAAAAATGTATATAATGGGGATCGGTAACTTCTAAAGAGGTGATCACAATAAGACACTTAATTCTCATTGGAACCTGATTTAATCAAACATGTTATTACAATCAATGAACCATGTTATATGACCCGTCACTCTTTACATCTAAAGTACCCCAGAGTCCCAAAATACATTTGTATGTACATTTTTAAACAACATATACCACAAAACACAGATGTACAGTATTCTTTATACAATAATGAACATTTATTTTACTCTCTTATCTCTCCTGAGCACTTTCCACTAAGTATGTCTAAGTCATGAGTCCACCTAGAGGTAGTCAGTCGGGCCATGAAGATACCAACACTTTCTGAATATCTTTCCTACTTGTAGTCGCAATACTTCAGTGCTGCTCAGTATATTTATTAGACACTCCACAGGAAAATGTCGATGCATTTTGGCCTTGACAATGTTAAGACATTTCCTATAGAATGTGGTGTCGTCGTTGGACGTTGTCTTACGCTCACTAATGACCACACGTAGTCACTGGTATGTTAGTGGGCAGCAAAACTGAACCAAGCCCGGAGCCCCGGGCTTTTTATTAACTCTTTCCACCGATCTTCTGGCATACGCCAGTCCATCTCACTTTTGTCACGCACATGGGGGTCACGGCTGTTCCCCCGTGTGCGACTGGGAGTATTGTACTCTCCCAAGTCTCGACGACACTATATTCCTCCTTTACTGAGAAATGTCAACAACATAATCCAACAGGGACAACTAAAAACGTAAACAACTTAAAGTTCCCGTGATAGTCATAGTTCAGATACAATAATCATAGCATAATCTAACTTGATCGCAGGATAATCCGGCACCTGTCCGCAGCAGCAAGCTTGTTGGTTACTTTGGATTAGCCAGACACAAAGTCTTTATACTTTTGAGATGGTTTCGGGTGCTACCGCAACTGCTACTGTGCTTGGCTACCTCTCATTGAAGGTGTTGGCGAGGGCGTTTTCTGTTGTTCGGCGTCCTTGGTTCCTGAACTCTCATAGCTGGCAGCTGGGAGCCTAGGCTCCAAGTCTTGGGAGGTGCTGAGAGAGGGCGCTGCACATAAGTTCTCAGAGAGGGTATCTGGATCCGGTGTTAGGTCACACTCCTCGCTGGTACCTTGAGGGTCCGCCGCAGCAGCTACTCCTGACAGGCGAGTTGCAGGGAATTCTTCAGTGATGTCCTCTGGGAATTTCTTTAACTTCCACCACACCCACAGGTCCAATTCAAAAGGCAGTCGGAACTTCCCTCTGGGATGGCGGTCTCATACTAGCACTCTGTCGTTCACAGAGACACCATCCGTATCCCGACCAACTCCGACGACATCCTCACCGCCGCCGAGCACCTCCACTTCCAGATACACACCGACCCCAAAACCACCCTCAGAGGCACTCTCATCTACAGACCCCCGGGACCACGCACACAATTCAGCGAAGCCATCGCAGACTTCGTCAGCCCGCACACCCTAACCTCCCCAGACTACATCCTCCTAGGGGACCTCAACTTCCACCTGGAGAACAACAATGCCAGCAACACCGCCGCCCTGCTGGGCAACCTCGCCAACCTCGGACTCAAGCAACTGGTGAACACCCCCACCCACTACGCCGGCCACACGCTTGACCCTGTCTTCTCCTCCAGCAACCACATCTCCTCAGCCACTCCACCAAACTACTCTGGACAAATCACAGCTGCGTCCACTTCAACTTCAGAAAAACCACAACCCACCACCACCCACAACAAGCTCCCCGAAGATGCTGGAGCAAGATCACCACCGACCAGCTCACCACCTCCCTCAGCCAGAACCCTCCCACCAACACGACGGACCCCAACGAAGCAGCCCGCAACCTCACACAGTGGCTCACCAACTGTGCCAATGACCTCCCACCACTGAAGAACCCTCCCAGCAGACCCAGCAGCAGGAAAACCTCGTGGTTCACCGACGACCTCAAAAGCTCCAAGAAAACCTGCCGCTCCCTCGAGAAAGCCTGGCGCCACGACCAGACAACAGAAAACATGACAGCCCTCAAGAACGCCACCCACAAACACCACCAGCTGATCCGCACCACCAAAAGGACAACATTCAAGGAACGACTGGACAACAACACCCACTACAGCAAGGAACTCTTCAGCATCGTCAAAGAGCTTGCCAACCCCAGCGCCTGCAACAACGACATCACACCCTCGCAAGATCTCTGCGACTCACTCGCCTTGTTCTTTCACCGCAAGATCGCCGACATACACAACAGCTTCGGCGCACAGACCACGCACCCAACCACCGAACCAGCACCCCCCACCACCACCCTCTGCACCTGGACCCCGGTCAGCACCGAAGACACCACCCGCACGATGAACACCATCCACTCCGGCTCCCCTACCGACCCCTGTCCACACCACATCTTCAACAAAGCCAACTCCATCTTCGCACCCCAAATCTGGGACATCATTAACAGCTCCTTCGCATCCCCCACCTTCCCGGAGAGCTGGAAACATGCAGAGCTCAGCGCCCTCCTGAAGAAACCCACCACGAACCCCACCGACCTCAAGAACTTCCGCCCCATCTCGCTCCTCCCTTTTCCTGCCAAAGTCATCGAGAAGACCGTCAACAAACAACTCTCTGCCTTCCTCGAGACAAACGGATCCCTCGACCCCTCGCAGTCCGGTTTCCGAGCAAACCACAGCACGGAGTCTGCCCTCATCGCAGCCACCGACGACATCAGGTCCCTGCTCGACAACGGGGAAACAGCTGCCCTCATCCTCCTGGACCTCTCAGCAGCCTTCGACACCGTATGCCACCGCACCCTGATACAGCGCCTCAGCAACACCGGAATCCAAGGAACGGCCTTGGAATGGATCATCTAGTTCCTCGCCGGAAGAACCCAGAGAGTCCGCCTCCCCCCATTCCGGTCCGCGGCCACCAAAGTCATCTGCGGCGTTCCGCAAGGATCCTCGTTCAGCCCCACCCTCTTCAACGTCTACATGAGCCCCCTCGCAGCCATCGCACGCCAACACAACCTAAACATCATCTCCTACGCCGACGACACCCAGCTGATCCTCTCCCTCACCAACGCCCCGCCAGAGCCAGCCTCCAGGAAGGAATGAAAGACGTCGCGGAATGGATGAAGCTCAGCCGTCTGAAACTGAACTCAGGCAAGACGGAAGTCCTCATCCTGGGACCATCCCCCTCTGCCTGGGACGACTCCTGGTGGCCCCCTGCCTTGAACACCGCCCCCAAGCCAACAGACCATGCATGCAACCTGGGCTTCATCCTGGACTCCTCCCTCACGATGACCAAGCATGTCAACGCCGTCTCGTCATCCTGTTTCAACACTCTGCGCACGCTCCGAAAGCGTTTCCGGTGGATCCCCATCGAAACCAGTAAGACGGTCACCCAGGCCCTCGTCACCGGCCGACTGGACTACGGGAACACCCTCTACGCTGGAACCACAGCCAAACTCCAGAAGAGACTCCAGCGCATACAGAACGCTTCTGCATGACTCATCCTGGACATCCCCCGCCACAGCCACATCTCCGCCCATCTGAAGGACCTGCACTGGCTCCCCATAACCAAGAGAATCACGTTCAGACTCCTCACCCACGCACACAAAGCTTTCCACGACATGGGCCCCAAATACCTCAACAGCCGCCTCACATTCTACACACCCACCCGCCAGCTCCGTTCTGCCAGCCTCGCCCTCGCCACCGTCCCACGCGTTCGCAAAGCCACCGCCGGAGAAAGATCCTTCTCCTACCTGGCGGCCAAGACATGGAACTCCCTCCCCACCCACCTACGGCTGACCCAGGACCATCTCTCCTTTAGGAAACAACTCAAGACCTGGCTGTTCGAGCAATAGCGGCTCCCCCCTCCTCCCAGCGCCTTGAGACCCTAGCGGGTGAGTAGTGCGCTTTACAAATCTGTTTGATTTGATTTGATTTGACTAGGACAGGGCGTTCCTGAGCGTGTCTTTTACAGGAGGCTTCCTCATTGTTATGGGCTGTCCGGAAGTTTGATTGATTCGGAGGGTTAGGTGTTTCTTCTCACACAGGGTGATGTGGGATGGTATCCCTCACAGTCCTGCCAAAGCATAGCTTGCTCAGAGAAATGCTGGTGGTGCAGTGCGGCGTAAGCCAATATTCACTTAAGAACTGGTATAACGCCTGTTCCAGGTTGTGATTCGCTGCCAACGCGATCTGGATCGTTTTGTTGAGGGTTCTCAGCAGGCACTCTACCTCGCCATTGGCTTGGGGCCATTGAGTGGTTATTCGGTGGAGATTGATATTGTGGGATGCTAGATAGTCCATCAGTTCAGAGCCAGTGAACAGCGGTCCATTATCGGTACAAATTTCTCCGAAGAGCCCATGTGTTGCTATGAGCTTTTCTAACTTCGGGATCACCACTGCCACAGACGTTGTTGCTATTATCTCCACCTCTGGGTAATGTGTCCACCATGACTAGCATGTGTCTCCCTCCGGGTAAACTGCCGAAGTCTGCTACTCTATTCCACAGGACATTCGGAGCCGCTTCGGTGATGATGGGCTCTGGCCGATCTGGTGGGCTGGTGGCCAGGAAGACAGGACAGTGTTGCACAATCGCCTCAATTTTTTGGTCTAGGCCCGGGAACCAGACCGTGCTTCGGAGCCAGTTTTTGGACTTGATGATCCCTTAGTGAGCCCCCTGTGCTAGGAGTGCAGCTTTCTGTGCAAGGTCTTCATGGCAACACGAGTCGCGTACCTCTGAGGAGACAACCCTCGTTGGTCACCGACAGCCGACTCCGTGTAGAGTGGTGTTGGATTTTGTAGCGTCTTCCAGTCTCCAGAGTTGACAGCTTGGATGGTGATCTGTAAGCAGTAATCGCGCTGTGTGGACGCTATGACATCTTCTAGGGAAATCAAAGTGGCCTGTATCTTTCCACGGTCATGCTCACATAATCATCCGTGGCTGCAGCTTCTGCGGCTTCAGGTGGCATGACCAGTCGGGCATACCTAGGCAGGAAGTTAGCAGGGTTGCGGGTGCCGGGCTGGTACTCGACGGAGAATTGAAATTCTTGAAGTTGCAGGATCCATTTCTCAATCCTTGGTGCGGGTCGTGATGATGAGCCGTGAAACAGAGGGATTAGAGGTTTGTTGTCGGTGATGATAGCAAAGGGGTGGCTGTATAAATAGATGTAGAAGTGTCGACAGCCCCATAGGATTGCGATCACTTCCCGCTCTATTTGTGAGTATCGCTGCTTCGTTGGTGTGAGTGTGCGGCTAGCGCAGGCCACCGGAGCCCATTATCACCATTCCTGTTGCTGGGCTAGGACTGCGCCTAGGCCGATAAGGCTGGCATCCGCTATGAGTTGTGATTCTCTTCGGGGTCAAAGTACACCATTGTGGTATCTGCGGACTGGGAGTGTGTTGGAACAAATCTTCTTGCTCTGGTCCCCACACCCACGGGCTGGTTGCTTTGGTGAGGTCTCTGAGTGGGACGGTGAGGTCTGACAGGTTCTTGATGAACCGTCCGCAGTAGGTCACCATGCCCAGCAAGCTGCGAACTCCGAACACTGACATTGGGGCAGGTGCTTCTTGGATGTCTTTCACCTTGTTGGGGTCAGGGCTGATGCCTTTGTCAGAGAAACGGTAACCAAAGAAGCTGATGTTGGTCTGTAGGAAGTCACATTTCTCCTGGTGCAACGTGAGTCCGCTCCCGACCTGAGAAAACTGCCTGGAGGCAAATTAGATGTTTTTCTAACGTGAGAGCATGCACCACTATATCGTCGCTCACGTTGAGTACGCCTTGCAGGCCATGGAGGACGCCTTTGACAATGTTCTGGAAGACTTTGGCAGCACTGGAGAGGCCAAAGTGGAGCCTGGTGTACCTTCAGAGCCCTGCGTGAGTCGAGATGGTGGTAATGGGGCGGGAGTCTGGGTGCATTGGAATCTGATGCTAGCCAGACCGGAGATCCATCTTGGAGAACCATTTGGAGCCTGCCAGCTCACCGATGATGTCATCTACAGTCGGTGTGAGGTGGCGCTCTCGCTTGATCGCTAAATTCGGGACTCTCATGCCCACACAGATACGTACGGCGTCTGGCTGTTTGGGCTACTTTGCTACAACGATGGTGAATACACATTGTGTTGGTCCTCACACCTGTTCGATGATGCCGGCTTTCTCTAGGAGTCAGAGTTCGGCTTCCACCTTTGGTCGTAGATGAAAAGCGATCCTTCTGTGCCTGAGAGCTATCGGGGCTACTGACTTGTCGATATGCAACTGGATGGTTGGTCCTTTCCAAACACCTAATTCCATCGAATAGCGGTGTAAAGTCCTGTAGTAGGCGGTCAAGGTCGTGTGCATGCATGTCAAATGCGAATTGTATCAGGTTGAAGTCCTGGGCTGTGCGGCAGCTGAGTAGGAATCCCAAACCTTCTTGCGACACGTAAACCTTTGCACTTTGACGGGTGCATTGTGAGAAAGATCTGCTTGAAAGACACCACACAGCTTCAGCGGTGAGCGGTTGCCAAACGTATATACTTTCACGTTGGTGCTGCGAAGCGCTGGCGGGTTTTGTAGGCTACGGTAGACGTTTGCAGCTATCAGGTTGATGGTGACTCCTGTGTATATGAAAGTGACGATGGGGAGGTCTTGTACTCCAATCTCTCACATTGGTGCAGTCTGCCTGGCAGCCTTGACCCTATCCAGCGTTCTCACCATGTGGACAGTGGCTGTTTCCTCTTCCTCCATGTCCGTGCTTGACATGTCGTCTGGGTGCAGTTCTACTGCACGCACTAGTTTCTTTGGGCCTTTGGGCTATCTTCTTTGAGAGGAGCGGCACACTTTGGAGAAATGGTTCTGCTTACCACCCGCATGGGACGTTTTGCCATTCGCAGGGCAAGCTCCGCTGTCGGAGTACGGCCTCCGCATCACCTGCATGTGTGACTCTGTGGGCCTGGCTTGGTCTGGTGTGGAGATGGTTTGGTGGACTTCGGCTTGCTTCCCCGCGTCTTAGTTTGGATGTAATTGCTCGGTTCCTCTTTGATGGGCGTTGAGGAGTGGGGGTCCATATGGCCCACCTGGGCTTTGGACAACTCTTTGGAATGCCCCAGCATCAAGATATCTCTCATGGGCATGTTGTGTTCTTACAGGATGCGCTCACGCAATTTGGAAGACGCGCATCCTTGAATAAACTGTGATCAGAGTTTGTCATCTTCATCTGGGAGTACACGTGCTGGCTAGCTCCCTCAGTCACCCAGAGAAGATGTCCACCTACTCGCCCGGCAGCTGCCGTGCTTGACGGAGGAGGAACCGCTCATAGTCAGGGTCCCTCCCAGGTGGAGCAGCAGGGGACATCTGCATGGCGCTGGAATTTCTGCAGCTTTGAACTAGGTCTCAAGGCGTTCAACCCACACTTTCCATTGCGCCGCTTGGAATGGTGGGGGCCCTGTGATGGTGTTGGGCTCCAGTGGGGGGACTGATGCCTTGACGATGAGCGGTGGATCATGGCGGTAGGTGGCCAAGCAGAGAGCTGTGCTGTTGGGGGGTTTTCTCCTTGTGTCTTTATAAATCTTTTTTTATGCGAAAGCTGCTGGCTGGGCCGTGGCACAGGCCTGGGTGAGCAATTGAGGCAGCAGTGGCCGTGCGCGCCCCTGATGGTACTCTGGCTGATTGCTGTGGGTAGTAGGTTGCAGCTAGGGTCCACTGAAGGGCTTTGAGTGAGGCAGGCAGCACCCTTTGAGCTACGTGGGCTTAGCGACTGCTCATTCAATGGTACTACAGGGACTTTGGACAATCTGTTCTCTCGTCGGTGTGCAGCGGTGTTGACCAATGCGGCCAGGATCAGCGGGGAAGGCAGACACTCCACGTGGTGGCAGGTGGAGTCGCTCTCTGTTGCGATGTTGGTGCGACTCCAGCAGGGTGCGCTGCAGCATGTGAGGAGGGCTCCGCCTCTTGAAATAGGTGGAATGAGCAGGGGCCGCTGCTAGTTAGAGGTACCTCTGTTGGTTGTGCCCAGGTCGGGTTTCTGGGGCATGCTGGCAGTGGGCTGTGTTCTCCTGCGCAGCAGCCAGAGAAGGAAAATGCATCAGCAGTGACACAGCAGTAGTGGCGGTGGTGAGTGGAGACGTACGGGTGCAGCTAGGAGCGCAGGTGGCTAGGTACGCTGTGGGGCCTTGGCCACCTCGTCACCAGTGTGGTGTCTTCGTTGGGCCTTGTCTTGCACTCACTAATGACCATACGTAGTCACTGGTATGTTATCGGCCAGCAAAACTGAACCACGCCCGGATCCCCAGGCTTTTTTTAAACTCTTGACACCGCTCTTCTAGCATACGCCAGCTCAGCCCACTTTTGTCACGTACATGGTGGTCGTGGCTATTCTCCCCTGTGAGGCTGGGAGTATTGGACTCGCCCAAGTCTTGACAACACTACAGAAAAGAAGATACAGCACCGAAATGAAACTTAGTGCATAAACCAACTGAAGCAAACGTCTCACATGTGTGGCCACTCACCTCTGCACTTTAAATTGCTTGCAAATGCTGCTCAAATCCGCAGTGAAGGGTGCCTGACCGAGTCCCATCATTTAAGCAAAAGAAACCAGGTGAAGAGCCAGCTGGCTTATTTCTGTGGCCATCAGAGTGCTGGGGAAGCGTGTCATGTGATAATTCTGTGATTCGAGGTGGCTATTTTAAAATACCTCTGAACTTAAAACAATATTCGCTTAGCCAAATCTGCAAAGAACGAAGGACCAGATGTAGGTAATCTCAATTTACCTATTCTTAAGTACCAAATCATACTGATTCGGTATTTAAGAATAGGTAAATGGGATATAGGTAATTTTTCGTTAAAAATGACCGAATCTGTAAGTTTCGGTAATTACCGAATCAGTATTTACCGATTCGGTAATTGCCATTCATTCCTATGGGCCTGGGGACCCATAGGAATGAATGGCAATTACCGAATCGGTAAATACCGATTCGGTAAAAGGCGGAAAACATTGAAGGGTGTCACTTTGACATCCTGTTGCACCCCTCAATTGTGTATGGGTGCACATGTGGAACACATACATGCCCTAAGGGCATGTATGTCTGCCACATCGCACTGTTGAAAAAGCAAAAAAATGCTTTTTCCAAGGTTTTCATTATTTACCACCAACTTGTAGTTGCTGGTAAATAACGAATCCTTAACTGAGGAATGCACCAACTTGAGAGATCCCTAAATCCTGGATTCGGTAATTTACCGTATCGGTATGTTAAGAATTCGGTATAAAATACCGAATCCTAAAAAAATGCCACCTACATCTAAAAAGCCTAATACCGGTCGGTAACGGCCAAAATTCGGTAATTTCGGCCGTTACCGACCGGTATTGGGCGACCTACATCTGGCCCTAAATCTCTAAAAAACTTCCATCAAAATCAAAATAACATCCCGAGTGTCGGAAACGCCCCAACCACCCGGGAGGGGGCCTCGCCATCGCCCACAAGAACAGCCTACTCCTGACCGCCTCCAGTGAAACATTTCCCTCCGCCAAACACCTGCACTTCCAGATCCAGACCAGCCCCAACTCCACGCTCCACGGAACCCTCGCCTACAGACCCCGGACCCCTTCGCCACCACCATCACTGACCTCATCACACCCCGCGCCATAGCCTCAATGAACTACATACTCATTGGTGACCTGAACGTCCACCTCGACAACCCAAGCGACCCCAACTCCACCCCACTTCAGGACAACCTCACCAACATCGGACTAAACCAACTCATCACCACACAGGGCAGGGCAAACCCCATCTTTGCAGCAGGGAACAGCGTCCACTTCAGCCACACAACGCAACCCCCATAGACCGACCACCACTGCGTACACTTCACCGTCGACAAACCCAGGGCACTCAAACCTGCCCCATGCCCACCGTGAAGGAACTGGAGCGAGGTCACTGACAAGCAACTCAACTCCACCCTCACCTGAGACAGCCACACCCCGGCATCCGATGCCAATGCAGCAGCCAGAGAACTCCACACCTGGATCGCCAACTGCACAGACAAACTCGCCCGCTATGCAACACCGACAAACAGCGCCCCAGGAAAGCCGCCTGGTTCACCACCGACCTCCAAGAAGCCAGATGCACCTGCAGAAGCCTAGACAAGAACTGGGGAAACGCCAAGACGCCCGAAAACTACACCACCTACAAGGACGCCATGATGGGCTGCCACAACCAAATCAGAACCACCAAAAGATCTTTCATTCACAATAAAATCCTCGCAAACTCCATCAACTCAAAGGAACTCTTCCCCGTCATTCAGGTATTCACCACCCCCCACAGCAAAGCCACAAACATCACCCTGTCTCAAGACCTCTGCAACATGCTTGGAACCTTCTTCCCCTCAAGATCAAAAACCTCTACGACAACTTCGCCAACCACCCATAGAGGCCACAGGTAGCCCGTCCCTCAGTCACACCAGCCAGCCCACCATCTCCGCCTGGACTCCGATCACAGCCGAAGACACCTCCTCAACCATGAAAGGCATCCACTCAGGGCCCCCCACGGACCCTTGCCCCCTCACATCTACCACAGAGCCATCACCTCCATCGCACCCAAACTACAACACATCATTAACACCACCTTCGAAACAGGCCTCTTCCCAGAGGACTGGAAACGCAAAGAAGTCAGGCCCCTGCTCAAGAAGCCCACAGCTGACCCCACCAACCTCAAGAACTACCGGCCCATTTCATCGAAAGACAACGTCGTCCTTGACCCGTCCCAATCCAGATTCCGGAGCAAGCACAGCACCAATATCGCCCTACTCACTGCCACAGATGTCATCCGCACCCTCCTGGACCAAGGACACTCTTCAGCTCTCATCCTACACAACCTATCAGCAGCCTTCAACCCCGTCCCCCTCCGTACACTCATCGCCAGGCTACATGACACCGGCATACAAGGAACAGCCCTAAACTGTATTCGATCATTCCTCACTGGAAGAACCCAAAGAATCAGACTGCCACCTTTCCTTTCCGACCCCACGAATATCACATGCGGAGTCCCACAGGGGTTGTCACTGAGCCAATCCCTCTTCAACATCTACATGGCCCCCTCACCGCCATCGTCCGACAACACGGCCTCAACATCATATCCTACGCCGACAAAACCCAGCTAATCCTCTCCCTCACCAAAGACCCCGCCACCGCCAGACTCAGGTTCCAGAAAGGGATGCAGGAAGTAGCAATCTGGATGACCAACAGCTGCCTTAAGCTCAACGCTGAGAAGACGGACGTCCTCGTCCTTGGAACCACCCCCTCAGCATGGGACAACACCTGGTGGCCGTCCGCCTTCAGAAGCCCACCGACCCCCTCGGACAATGCCAAAAACCTCGGCATCATACTCGACTCATTCCTCACCATGAACTGACAGATCAATGCCGTCACCTCAAGTTGCTTCAACACCCTCCGAATACTCCGCAAGACTTTCAAGTGGATCCCCCCTGAGTTAAGAAAGACAGTCACCCACGCACTCATCACCAGCAGACCTGACTATGGAAACGCGCTGTACACTGGCATAAACAATACTTTACTCCGCAAACTCCAGACGATACCAAACACCTCCACCAGACTTGTCTTCGGCACCCCACCGCACAAAAACATCAGCCAACACCTACGAAGGCTCCACTAGCTCCCCATGGAGAAAAGAGTCACCTTCAAAATCCTCACCCACGCCTACAAATGCCTGCACAACACCGGACCCGAATACCTCAACGACAGAATCAACTTCCACGTACCCAAAAGGAACCTCCGATCTTCCAACCTCGCAATGGCTGAAACCCCGCGCATCCACAGAGCCATAGCAGGCGGAAGATCATTTTCCCACATCGAGGCCAAAACTTGGAAGAAACTACCGGCAGACATCAGGCACGCCCCCAAGACCTGGCTCATCGGCTGAACGGATCTGCTTACCCCCCACCCCCATCCTCAGCGCCTTGAGACCCTCACGGGTAAGTAGCACACTTTACAAAACCCTGATTGATTGATTAATCACTTCTCATGTGAACGGCTCGCAGCACTTGTAGTCCATTTCAAATTGCAGATACCAGAGCATGTATGCAGATCTTCATTTCAGTATTTGTCAACATCAAAACATTTTGCACTATCAAAGCAATTATTCACCAGTGCATGATAGCTACTTCCAATATTTATATCAATTCCTAAATTTCTTCCAGGTTATTTAATCCAGAGATAGCTGTATGCAATTTCTCAATCATTCTGGCTTCTTTCTTAGATAGTAGATTATACATAGGTGGGCCATTCAAATTGAGCTGTACAACATAAAAAACTGACCAGAACAAATCCTTTTTGGAATGTTTCAAAAATTGATAGTGATCAACCAAAGGTGGCCGTGAAAAAATATACAGTGGTCAAACCACTCAAGCTGTATCTTGCAACATAGGTCCTGGATAAGATGCTGCACGCAAGGTGCCACTCCTTTTTATTTAACACAGTTTTACTAAGTTCAGAGACATTTTAGCATGGCTGCCTCGAAACACAGGTTTATCACATGGCGCACTGGTATGCACTCCGATGGTCACAGATATAATCCGCCCGGCTCTTCGTCCAGTTTTTTTTACTTGAATGGCAGGACTCGGTTGGGCCTCCTTTCTTGATAATTTGAGCAGTGGTTTTGAGCAATTTAAAACAAGCAGGTGAGTGGTTACACATGCAAGATGTTTTCTTGAGTGGGTTTATGCACTAAGGGGTATATTATCAACAACTAGCGATAATTTTTGTCTCTAACTTGTTTAGAGACAAAAATTATCGCCGCACATCGGCGATTTTTATCGCAGATAAACCTTGCTATTAGCAAGGTTTATCGCAAATGCGATAAAAAACGCCCGCAATGCATGAATATCGCTGAAAAGTCAGCGATATTCATGCATTATCGAGCAAATGCTCTTAGCCATGTTATCCACCTCCCATTGGATAACATGGCTAAGAACTGCTCAGGGCAGGTGTTAGCTTTTGGAGATATTCGCCCTTAGCGCAAATATCTCCAAAAGTTGGTAATAGGAGATAGCGATGTTAGCGACTGTTTCCAGTCGCTAACATCTTGGCACGCCCACTTTGCATATCATTAGTGATAAATATCACTGACATGCAAAGTGGGGCCCATGATGGTCGCTATCTCCTATTAGCTGTTGCTAACTGGTGTTAGCGACAGCTTGGTAATAGGGAGATAATTTTATCTCCGCTTTCTTGGCTTTTAAAGCCAAAAAAGCGGAGATAAAACCCCTTGATAATATACCCCTAAGTTTCATTTTGGTGCTGCAATTGTTTGTAGCTGGACAATTACCAGTCCCAGACAATGTATTTTGCGCAGCTCAGGGTAAATAAGGAATTATGATGTGCTCAGCTGATTGCTCTTTTGGTAAACCGTGGATTACAAAGTATTGGATTTGCGTCTGTAGGCAGGGCCATTTGGGTGTCTTTCTTGGTGACTGGTTAACCACATGTGCTCTTTATAAAGATCTGTGGTGTCTTTTGGATTTGAATGGACATTTAGTATTTTTTACAAATAATGTTTCCCACTACTATTGTTTATTATGCATGTGGCTCGTGGAGAAGTTCTTTGGACACCTCAACTATGGTGCGGTGGGCTTTTCTATACATACAGCACTTGTTGGGGGCACAGTGGATTTTTTTGGTTGGCATGTGTTGGCCTTTAACCTTCTATTAATTATTTTAATTACTTTGGGTATTTTTGATGGAATTAGCCCTAGTGGCAAGTACTTTGTGAGCGCATACAGGTATGAGATTGTGCAGGTAACAATCAGCACATATTTATTTGTATGTTCTTCTATAGGAAATGTCTTCTTGTCTTTCGCTTCTCTCCTGAGGAGGCCATGAATTGTCTTGGTCAAAACGCGTCAACTTTTTCCTGTGGCGGAATCACTAATAAATACATTTAGCGGCACTGCAGTATTGGGACGACAAAGAGGAAATATCATGGAAATGTTAGTCTTCTTCCTGGTCTGATTGACTACCTCAGAGGGGGACTGTGTTATGAACTCATGATTTAGGCACCTCTAGTGGAAACTGTTCAGGAGAGACAAGTGTATACAAGACATTTTTATTGTTGTTTAAAGTTTCTGCACATAGGTGTTTTGTGGTATATGTTGTGTAAAAATGTACATATAAATGTATTTAGGGACTGTGGAGTACTTGTAAAGAGTGATGGTTATATAAGTTCATGGATTGTAATAACGTGCTTGATTAAATCAGGTTTTAATGAGAATCAAGTGCCTTATTGTGATGAATTGTTTGGATGTAATTTATCCTCATTATATTCTATTTTCTATTGCTTATATACTAACAATAAAGGTCAGCAGTAATTCCACAAAACAAAGCTATTGTTTCAGGCACTGTACATTTATGGAGGTGGCTTACAGCGACCCCAGCAAGGAATAATACTGGTGTCCGTTTTACCTGTATTTAATCAAAAAAACTGAATCATTTCAAAATTATATAGAGTGTTTGATGTTGAGAATAAAGCCGGGAATCCCCAAATGAATGGTATAAACAATGAATGTACTTACTTGTCACCCTGAAAAGCCATGTGAGAGAGGGCGGGGCTTGGAATGTGGCTTTCAGCTCTCATTGCCTAAACAGCCCAGTAGTGTCACCTTAAGGGTAAGGGAAATAGAAAGAGGGTGGGGCTTATTGGCCATTGTTTTCTAAGAAATTTCCTCTGCCACCTTTCAAATACAAAATCAAAGGATTTTTGCCCATCTCGAGTATTCTGTGAGGATGCAAAACTCTACATGGACTGCAATGGGTTAAAGCATCTAACACATTAGAGTATTTAGGATTTTCCACCTCATTCACTGTTCTCTGTGTGATGTCAACTTGATACCGGGTAATTGTGTGAAGAGTTCTGACATCATGTGACACATGGTGCCACCATCTGAGTTGTCATGTCTGCATGTAGGGGAAGATAACTATTTTCTCATACTTTTGTGATGCTCCCTTAGAATTTTTTAGGTATTTTTGCATTTCTCTACTGTCCCAGGGACTGCAGTGGGAATAGTAAATTTTAACTCTCCAAAGTCCAACACTTTACCTACTGTTAGGCTGACTGGAGTGTGACTAGTACATTTTACCCTTCTGAAGTCCAGTGCATTCCATACTGTTGGAGTAGGAGAAGTAAATCTAACCCCTACGAAGTCCAACATTTTCCCTATTATTGTGGTGACTGCAGTAGGAATAGTAAATCTCACCCCCTACAAAGTCCAGCACTTTCCCAAGTATTGCATAAGCTAGAGTGGGAATTGTGGGGCATATTACCAAGGGTGTCGATAGGCAATTATCGCCGGTTTAGCGGCCGTTTTCTGCCGCTAAGCGGCGATAATTCTATCGCTCTATTAGCAAGCGGTCGCTAACTGATGTTAGCGACAGTTTTAAGGCGATAGCGAGCGGTTTGTGGCCTACTTTGCATTTGAGCGATATTTATCCCTAATGACATGCAAAGTGGGCGTACCCAACCTGTTAGCGACTGAAAGCAGTCGCTATCGCCTATTAGCAAGGCAGGCGTAGCGATGGAAATATTCCCGCTATCGCCAAAAACCAATGCCTGCTCAGACCAGTTCTTAGCCATGTTATCCAATGGGAGGTGGATAACATGGCTAAGAGCATTTCGTCGCTAATGCGTGAATATCACTGTATTCTCAGCGATATTCACGCATTTTGCCGCTATTGCTGGATACTTTAGCACAATGGAGAAAAACGTTGCTAATAGCATGTTTTCTCCGCTAACATATCCAGGGATTTGCAGCAATAAAAAAATCGTCGCTAAGCCTATTTAGCGATAAATATCGCTCCTTGTTGTTAATATGCCCCTGTATTTTTATTATTCTTAAACTCCAATAGTTTTCATAATTTTGTTTGTATAAATTTTTATAGCATTAACCCGAACGCTGCTGCCGACGTTCTGCGGACGTCGCGTGCACTACCTCGGTAGTGCTGCGCACGTCCGTTGAACGTCGCGGCTCTGCCCGCGCAATAGAATGTTCCGCACTAGCGCGGAACGTTCAGCGCAGGCAAGGGGTTAAGTACTCATTGTTTATATTTTATATTATTTGTTTTTATTTTTACATTTTTTTTAAGGCTTATAGGTTTTTTGTAAATCTGTTTTTAGATTTAAAAATGTTTAATATGTTAATTATTGTCTAAATTAATTCATATATTTTTTGTTATTCAGCTGTTTATATTTTTAATGGTTTTATGTGTATGTATGTTATAGATATATTTACATTATATATTAATTTTATTAATATCTTACATTTATTACTAAGAATATATATAGGTAGCTATATGTATAAATGTAAAATATGTTAAAAAAATGAATATGTAAAATATATATTTTTATTAATTAAGTTTCACTATACATGCATATAAATAAAAACACATATAATTGTGTTTGTGTATTTATATAAGTATATATTTTTATATATTATAAAATATTAGTTGAATATATTTAATTCACATTATATTACATTTATGTAATAAAATAGTTAATATTTGCTACTTTAAACTCTATACAAAACAAAAAAGTTTTTGTCTATTTGTGGATGATGTTAGTGTCAATGCAATTTTTTTCCCGACATTTTGTGCTTACCATTGTAATTATAGGAACACAATATATTGGTAAATGATATTTTTGACACAATATATTTGTTTACCATGATTTTGTGTCAGTGAACCAAATCTGGTCCAATAAAATGTGTTCTGGCGCAAGTGTACAAATAAACGTGCATGTACTCCAGTGGAAAGGTAAAATGTCATGTTAGCATCAAAGTTTTATATTTCTAACTTGAGATCACTGTTACTGCCTAACAGATTTCATGTTCTGGCGATTTAGCAGATGAAAACTGAGGCCCTACTCAAAAGACCTAGGGGCAGATTTATGAGGCACTTGCGCCACGTTTACGCCACTGTTGCGTCACGCAAGGCGGCGTAAACGTGTCGCATCCCTACGAACGATTTACAACGTGACGCATCTAGGCAGATGCGTCACGTTGTAAAGCCCTGCGCCGCTTGTGGGCGTTCCGGCGCAGGGTGGGCGTTCCGGGGCAGGTGCGCCTCGCAAAAGTGGCTGAGTGAAATCTATAAGATTTCACTCAGTCACTTTCAGGCCAATGCTGCGTCAAAAGCCTGCGCCTGCTTGAAGCAGGCGTAGGTCTTGACGCAGCATTGTGGAGATGGGGCACCCCCGAGCCTTGCTGGAGCTGCGTCGCGCTTGCGACGCAACTCCAGCAATGCGTCACCTTTACGGCACAGATGCGTCACGCATCTGTGCCATTTTTGCCCCATGGTGCGCCGCATCATAAATGCGGCGCACCATGGGTGGCGGAGCTGTGGCGCATGTTAACTGGCGCATCCCTGGGGATGCGCCAGTTAACATAAATCTGCCCCCTAGTCGATAAGATTGTTTATCAATGGAGGCCTCTAACACTCTATGGGGCAGATTTACAAGCCCCTTGCGCCTCTTTTGCGCCGCCGTTGTGTCACTTTTGTGATGCAGTGGCGGCGCAAAAGATGCGCCATGGTGCGGGGTATTAACAACGTGACGCATCTGGGAGATGCGTCACGTTGTAAAGCCCTGCGCCATAAGGAGGCGTTCCTGCGCAGGGGGCGGCGTTCCTGCGCAGGAACGCCTCCTAAAAGTGGCTGAGTGACATCTACAAGATGTCACTCAGTCACTTTTAGGCCAATGCTGCGTCAAAACCCTGCGCCTGCTTGAAGCAGGCGTAAGGATTGACGCAGCATTGACAAGATAGGGCCCCCCAGAGCATTGCTGGAGCTGCGTCGCACTTGCGACAAAACTCCAGCAATGCGTCACTTTTATAGCACAGATGCGTGACGCATCTGTGCCGTTTTTGCCCCATGGTAACGGCTCCGCCACCAATGATGTGCCGCATTTACAATGCGGCGCATCCATGGTGGCGGAGCCGTTACGCACAATAAGTGGCGCATCCCTGCTGATATGCAGAGATGCGCCACTTATTGTAAATATGCCCCTGAGATTACAATTTTATGCTTACATACCTCCATATAACGTCAGTGAACTTCAGGGCCAAAATAAGTAGCCCAAACTTGGGCTACAAGAGAGAGAGGGAAACAGCAACACAGTATTTAACATTGACACAACAATACATCTCATTGATCTTAAAAGTCTAACAACATGAAACGTGCAACTTATAGTACTGCTTCCAATAACCCGATTTAGAAAGCAGAATTAGGCCTAGCAAAGGATCATATTGTGTCAGACCTAACCAAAGAGCCCGAAGAGGGACGCCCCTTCTGCTCTGGCAGTCCGTTCCTTTCATTGACCAAAAAAGTCTCGGATGCCACCTGTTGGGAGAAAACGGGCACCTTGTCTCCATGTCTGATACGTAATTTAGCTGGAAATCAGAGAGCACCAGCAATGTCATTTGAAAAACACTCTTTTTTTGTTGTAACATTTTTATTAAAGAAACAACTTACAAACACACAATGAAAAAAAACAGGTGCAGTATGGTGCAGTAATCAACCTTCACAGGTGGTCATGATAAGGTAGTACAATCACGATAAAAATGTATCCCAGGGTCCATGATGCGATCACATTTTTCGTAGTTTCCTCTGTATTCACACATCAAATATCTCCGTTATCTATCAGCGCTGAGGGGGAATCAGAGAAAGGGGTACAGAGTAAGCCCCTGCTTTCCTTCCATGAGCCCCAAATTGTCGACCATTTGTGCGGGCAGCCCCAACTTTCGTAAATTACTCTCTGCTTGCATACACCAGTCCATATCGGACCCCCAATCAGTGTGTCGTAGTGGAACTCCCCCCAACCATGTTCTTGCTATATTACGTTTCGTAACCATGCAGCCTAAAGAAACCCACATCCTCTCTGATCGGGACAGGTCCGTGGCTTCCAAGATATTTAAAAGACAGAGCCGAGGGGAGACATCAATAGGTGCCTTACTTATCCGGGACATATCTGATATACCCCTGAAGGACCGGACATTCCCATTACTGGTATATGTAGGTTCAGACGTGACCACATCCCCGAGGGCAAGCCGGGGAGTCCAGTATCCCCATCTTGACCAGCAATGAACGAGTATAGTAGACTGTATGGAGTAGTTTACGTTGAATGAGTTTGAAGCAGGAACGGATTGCTACCTTGGGCTGGGAGGTGGGGGCCTCCCGCCAGTCATTGCCGTCCATGTCCTCTATGTCGTCCGCCCATTTGGAGCGAGTTTTCTGCTGGGTATCTGGTGTGTTGTTCAGGATATTTTACGGTAGGTTAATGAGATGGCCTTCTCCTGGAGATAGTCGTCCAAGAGCCTATCCTCCAGGGGCGCGGAGACCGGCTAGTCTGTCCCTTTAGGGATCGCTCTACGAAGAGTGTTGCGGACCTGGAGATAACGAAAGGTCTATCCTCCCTATAGCTAGAAGTCTCTCTACAAGTCAGTGAATGGAGACACCCCACCCGCCTTCCACATATCTACGACCTTTGAGAGGCCGATCAAGTCCCACTTATCGAACCCTGGTTGCTTGGACAACATCCTCAGTCGGCAAGAGTCAAGCAGCAGGGTAACCTGCATGATCCTATCTTTCCACCCAAGTGCAGCCGTTGGTTTATTCCATAGAGCAACCGTGGTGGAAGTTGGTGTGAATCTGGGTGTGTGTTTCGCACCACCGTAAAGTGCCCTGAGATAGTTACCTGGAAGCATATTGGGCCTGCCCATCCTATCGGCGTGGTCTGCAATAGGTCGATGTGTCCAGTGCTTCGAGACCACTAGTTGGGAGGCCCAATAATAGGATTCAATGGCGCGCTAGGCAATGCCGCCATCATATCAGCTTTTTGTAAGTTTGGTAAGGGCAATGCGGGGAACATTGCAGTCACAAAGCAGGGTCCGTACCTCAGCGTCAACAGATTGAAAGTAGCGAGGTGGAACCAAGTGTGGCGTATTCTGTAGGACATATAGAAAGCGCTGGAGCGCCATCATTTTATAAAGGGCAGCTTACCTAACAGCATGAGGGGCAATGTTTTCCAGTGCTGCACATCCGCCCAAAGGCGGTGCAGGGGGGTCAAAAGGCTCCTATCATAAAAAATGGAGGGGTCATAAGTGATATAGATACCTAAATACTGGAAGCCATCCGTAACTATTTTGGCTTCACAGCCATTGGGGACCAGTGGGGGGCCCCCACTCAATACATAAATCAAAGATTTATCCCAATTGATAGTGTAACCGGAGTACCTTTGGAAAAGAGTAAACATATGTAGTACCCTGTGAATAGAGAAGCGGGGGTTAGCTATATAAAGCAAGACATCATCGGCTTAGAGGGAAATCTTGTCCCCCCCAATCTACTAACCAATTGAGACCCCTAATAAGGGGGGTCCGTCCTTATCCAAATAGCCAGTGGTTCAAGAGCCAAAGCGAAAAGCAATGGTGACAGGGGGCAACACTGTCTCGTGCCGTTTTCCAATAGAAAAGCTGTGACCGGCCACCATGTACTGCGACCCGGGCTAGAGGCTTTGAGTAAAGAAGACGTAACCAAGACAAAAATCGAGGACAGACCCCATATATTTTGAGTGAGGCAAACAAAAAGGGCCATTCAATCATATCAAACGCCATTTTGGCGTCAAGTGACATATTTACGTAGTCCTCTTGTATAGTGGAGGCCCATCCCTGGACCCCGAATAGGCGACGGAGATCAGTGCGGTGTTTCTAGCTGGCATAAAGCCGAATTGGTCCAGATGTATCAGCTTGTGAAGGTAAGGCAAAAGGCGCCGAGCCAGCAGTTTAGCTAATATTTTGACTTCTGGATCCAGGAGGGAAATGGGTCTGTATGAACTGCAGTGCTCAGGGGCTTTCCCCTTCTTATAAATGACCGCGATAGTTGCAAGACGCTGTGTCTCTGGTAACACACCTTTCGTCGCGCTCTCTTCATACATTTGCACGCGGAATGGGGCAATAGTGGAAGGGTTGGTTTAGTAAAGTTCAATTGGAAGGCCACTAGGGCCCATGGCTTTACCGGACTGCAAAGCGCCAATCGATTTTGACATCTCTTCGCTCGTCAAGGCGGCATCAAGATCCCGACATCCTGAGGTTCTAAGACAGGCAAAGGCAAAGTCGATAACAGTTCCGCCACCTCCACCTGGGTGAATGAATGCGTGGTAGGATAAACCCGCCAGAAGTAGTCGGCAAATGCTCCTGCAATCCCAGCTCTGTGTTGTATTGTCATACCCTCACGGTCAATAATTTGAGCAACCCAACTTTATGCCATTTCTCTCTTATCAAGCCACGCTAGTAGTTTAGTGGCCTTGTCGCCTATGTCATAGACCCAATGTTGTGTGGCTCAGTACTGGACCCTTGCCGATTCCTCCGCAATATCTCTATACTCTTTTAATTTATTAGCCAGTTTGTGTGCGGTGTCCGAGGTACCCGAGGTCACCAGGTCACTTTCAAGGTGGGCAATCTCACTCTCCATCTCCTCCATCTGCTTGCATTTTTGTTTTTTGTGGCCTGCTATCGCCGCGACCCCACAGCCCCGGATCACAGTCTTAGAGGCCTCCCAGAGAATTATGTCTGATTCAACAGATCTGTCATTATCGTCAAAGTAATTCTTGGTGGCCCCTGTTCAGTTTGTCTCTTATCATCGGCACTCTGAGGTACCAGGGATTGAGCGTCATGTCGTGATGAGAGGGAGGTGGCACTCCAATCCCCCCCTGTAATACGTCAAAATCTGGGAGTGAACCGAGATGCCCCTGGGAAGGAAGGAGATATCGCCAAACATGGGAAGTTGGGAGGCCTTGCCCAAAAAATAATCTATGAATAAGAGACTCCATTGTGCCCTGAGTGGAATGTGTAGTGTTTGGTTGTGGGGTTACAAGTCCTTCAAACATCTATCAGGCCTAGTGCCCCCAAAAAGTCCACCAGTAGTTTACCGGTTGGTTCCTCCGTTTAGTCGGCATGTGGTAAAGATCGCCATTTAGCGCTGTATTGCCGTCGACCCCCATCAGTATATTACCCTCAGGTAAATTCAACATATGCGGGCCCAAGTCTTGCAATGGAGGGGAATAAAATCTAGGGGGCACGTATAAACAAGTCACATTAAGGGATCGACCCTCCCACTGCCCGAGGCCGTTACGAACCTACGCAGTGGATCCTGCGGGGCTGTGTGACTTTTTGTATTTGGAAGGGGAGGGAGGTACGTACCAGGATTCACACCCCTCTGGACCCCCTAGTGTAGCCGGCATGAGCCACCAACCTATAGCCCCACCTAATAAGAGCGCAATAGGAAACTCCCTGTAAATGTGTTTTTTGGAGTAATACAAGGTCAGGGGTGTGTCTCTTCAAAATTGCAGTACTGTACTCCCCTTGATACGATCACCCAAACCGTTCACATTCCAAGAGATTAATTTGAGGTGGCCCATCGGTGGATTTGCATCATAATCAGCACTTATTCATACTGGGGGCAAGGTGCCCCTCCTCCCGAGGGGTAACAAAGAAAAGATAAACGTCTGTCCATCACTGTTCCCCTGATAAATGTTAGATATATTGCTGATGACCCTGGATGTGGTAAAGAAAGCACCATCCATTTGACTGCACTGAACCTACTTGTGATGACAAAAGTAAAACCCGTTGAAACCCCCCTGAACCCCCCACCCTACATCTCTGCAACGTGGACGGAGAACTAGCCACACCCCAATTGAGTAAGGGAGAACGCTACAAAGCCAAACTACCCAAGGACATGAGCACATTCCCCCATGATAACTATTACGTGATCCCAAGGCATATTAAGTTGATAACAGTGAGACCCTTCGAACACTGAGTCCAAATAGTCATAAGTGGAAGTCTCATCTCGATCGAGAACCAGGAGCAATGTGCTTAATTTAGGAGCTTGCCTAATTTGTACAATGTCCAACAGTATATATTAAAAGATATCGCAAACATTACATCACACAGTATAGTCACCCTCACCCTCATAGGGCCAATCGGTATTTATAGTCACTTCAGCCTGGCGAGAGATACTGCCGTACATAAAAAAGGGGACAATGCACAGCCATGGAACCCGGCCCATCTGCTATCAATCGCTCTCATTTCAAGACGGTTGTCTTGCCTCTGCTGTCGGTTGGGGGAGGAACGTCTCCCATCGCCAGAGGAGCGCCAGTCTTCCAGCCACTCCCAGGATTCCTCTGGTGTCTGGAAGAACCATGATTTCCCCTCTGCCTGCACCCACAACTTAGCCAGGAAGAGCATTGCATACTTCAGGTTTTGGTTCCGTGTTTCGAGCGACTTTGAGCAGGTAGCATAGCAGCTAAATCAGCAACATCCTCAGATGCTTACGTGCTTAAAAGCATATATCCAATTCACTAAAGTGAACTTTTACAATGAAAACATTAGACAATGAGAAAGCTGATGATTTTGGGGTCCCCCTTAACCTGGGAGGAGGACCAAGCAGATGCCTTGAACACCTGGGGCCTCATTTATGAAAAGTGACGCATCGCTGCGTGAAAACAGCGATGCGTCACTTTTCATTGCGCCCTCCTTGCGAAACCAATGATGCGTCATATTTACAGTATGACGCATCATTGCGCAATAAGTTACAGATACGTCAGTATTTCTGACGTATCTGTATGGCGCGAAAGTGACGCATTGCTGGAGTGTGCCACAAAAGTGACGCAACTCCAGCAATGTATCCTTTCACATGGGGCAAGCCCCATGTGAAAGGGCCTGCGTCAGTCTTACGCCTGCTGTGAGGCAGGCGTAAGAAATTGACGCATTTGTGTCCTAGAAGTGGCGCAGTGAAATCTCATAGATTTCACTGCGTCACTTCTACAACCCTTTCTTGCATCAATACGCCATCTTGCATACATTATACCTGGCGCAGGTATAATGTGGCGCAGGGGTTTACAAAGTGACGCATCTACCTAGATGCGTCACTTTGTAAATATGGCGCAACAAGGCACATTTTTTTACACCACTGGTGCGTCACAAAAAGTGACACACCAGGGGCGTAAAAGTGATGCACAGCCTCATAAATGATGCCCAAAGAGCATAAACAAAAAGCACATTTTGTTGAACTTCAGTGGTGGTCCCATCCTCTTAGGACCACCCCAAGCACAGTTATGGGCAAAAAAACAATCCCAACCAAAGGCCCTGCAAAGCATTATGGGACGAGACTAAACAAAAAGCACATTTTGTTGAACTTCAGTGGTGGTCCCATCCTCTTAGGACCACCCCAAGCATAGTTATTAGCAAAAAAACAATCCCAACCAAAGGTCCTGCAAAGCATTATGGGACGAGATTAGCAGTGGGCAGTGAATATTATACTATGCCATATGAAAATTATTTTACAAAGAGCTGCAGTTCACCTAGTCGTTACTAGATGTCCCTCACGAGTCAAATGCAAAGCATTGAAATTATTCTTACATCAAACTGTTGTTCCACTAGTCGTTACTAGATGTCCCTCACGAGTCAAATACAAAACCATTGAAACCCTTTCATCAAGCATTTGCATTTGACTCGTGAGGGACATCTAGTAACCACCAGTTGAACTGCAGCTCTTTGTAGAATTATTTTGATATTTGATACTATATAATATTCACTGCCCACTGCTAATCTCATCCAATAATGCTTTGCAGGGCCTTTGGTTGGGAATGTTTTTTTGCCAATAACCGTGCTTGGGGTGGTTCTAAGAGGATGGGACCACCACCAAATTGTTCAATAAGATGTGCTTTTTTGTTTTCAAGGCATCTGTTTGGTACTCCCACTAGGTTAGGGAGGATCCCAAAATCATCACCTCTCTCACTGCTTGCTAACTTTACAGTTTCACTTTTGTGAAAGTACTATATGCACTTTAATATATAGAGATAGAGATATTTAATTTTATCATAACTGGTATTGTGCAGGATGCCATTTACAATAATTTTGCAATTTTTCCACAGTTCAGACAAGTACACAGTGTCATCAGCTATGTTACCAGACTGCGTGCTACCTGTAGTACTGCTACGCAAACTACGTCCAGGGTTAGTCTTTGGTTACCTTAACTCTATTTCCCATGTTGCGGAAGTCGCTGCGGATAAGGGTGACCTAAGTCGTGACCACGTCACTCTTGTGTTCCAGCACGTTCAGACTTCCTGGATTGCCTCCATGACGTCCACTAATGTCGGGCCCCTACATTGCTGTGCTGTCTCATTTCCGGGTCATCGTGTCTCTCTTCAGAGGCGTCCAACTTAGTGTGAGCAAATTTCGCCAATGTTAATTGATGGGTCTGTTGGGAGCCTTTAGCAGTGGCCATTGTATCAAGATAGAGAACCGGTGCAGACCTCAAGTGGGAAGGGCAGTGGGGGCAAAAACGTCCAGAATTGTCACCACCAAGAGTCCGGAGAAAGTACAGGTGAACCACACCACACCCCAAAGTTCTTCAATAGGGGCCCTCAAGGACAAACTGTATCGCCAATGCCACAACCATCCACTCTTATGACGGTTCGATCATGGCCAAAGTGTACCAACTGTACCACCAGAACACAAGTCTGCAGTGGTTTGGGGCCATATACAACGCAAAGTATAGTCCTTTGTTCAACACCCCTTCCCAAGGGGCGTCTAGCAGCTGCCATGAAGTGCAGGGGGCCACAGGCAAGAGTTCCTCATTACGGAGCCGAGAATGAGGAGCGGCTGGGAGAGTTGAGAGGGACTGTGGAAGGCGTCAGACCCCGTGGAGGCTCGATCTGCCGCCAGGGCCCACCTCGGTGACTCCGGAGTGCCATGGTTGAGCACTGGGCAGCGTCGCGGTCGAAACTCTGCCTCCTTCCTGCACAGTTTTACGGAGCCGATAACTCCGATTGGTGGTCAGATTTTCCCACCCGATGAATCTTGTAGATTTCACTGCGTCAGTTTTACGGGGCTTTCCTACGAGGGAACACCCACCCTGCGACAGAACGCCCACATGAAACCTGACGCAGGATTCATGTGGCGCAGGGCTTTACAACGTGACGCATCTGCCTAGATGCGTCACGTTGTAAATAAGTTGCAACATGGCGCATTGTTTACGCCGCCACTGCGTCACAAAAGTGACGCAACTGCGGCGTAAAAGTGTCGCAAGGGGCTCGTAAATCTGCCCCCTGGTGAGCAGACACCATTTAATGGCATAAAAGGATGGCGGCTTTCCTCATTAAAACTCCTCCTTGGTAAACATCCCAGCACCGTGAGCATGCCACCATAGACACCCCCCAGGCCCACATGCTGAGGGCCAGGGGAAAGCAGGCCCCCAAAGTCAGTTTCCGACAGCCAGTCCATGTCAGAAAGGCCTACACGGATTTGCTGTCGAAAACCGACATCATAATCCTGATGGTGGTAACAGCGTCCTTAAGGGATTATGGTGCCTTTCCGACTAACCGAAGGCTTCTTTGAGCCAGTCGGAACCACGTGAGATGTAAATGTAAATGTGTTGTATTTGTAAAGCGTACGGCTGCCCACGTGACGGGGCGTCCCGGCGCTGCACTCATACCGCTGTGGAACCCTTCCTGGCTTTTCCATGTGAAATGTCCACTCCTGGGCGCCCCCAAGGTGAAGCCAGGCATCCAAGCGCTGCAGGGGCCTTTGTGGAGATTAAGCAAGCTATTGCCCAGAGTCACAGAGTGGGACCCATGTTTAGAATAGGCACCGAGGCGAGAATTATCAGGTCCGGGGAAGTTGAGTCCAAGAGCCACCGAGGCGGGAATTGAACCCTGGTCCCGGGCCAGACCTCTGCATCAGGGTCTGCTGCTCTAAACATTGAGCCACGCTTCTCCACAGATTCCCCCGCCAGTTTAAACTCTGACCGCTGTCATCCTAATGCAGCGGTTGGACTTTAAACCTACCCAATTTAAACCTACCATGTTCGGTGGAAAGCATCTGACCAGTGGTCGGAGGCTTTCTGACCGACATTGTAATGAGGTCCTTAGTGTCGAGTCCTGGTAGATTTCCGCTCTTCATAACTATACTGCACAAGTTACATCTTTTCCAATCCACGATTGCAAGTTTTGCCTAGTCACTGTGATGACTGTTTAAAAAGACAATGGTCCCTAGACAGTATAGATAATGAGAGGTAATGAATATAGAACAAAGAATCGTTTCTATAGTGTCTGTCTAGCCGGACAGTGTTAAATAACAAATATATTTGTATGCCAAATGTGATCTATATGCAGACTTCTCCTTCTTGACTAAACCGACACTCCCTATGTATGCCACGATTGTCCTTGTGTGGTAGTGCATGGAATAATGATTATACAAATATATTTGTTATTAAACACTGTCCGGCTGGACAGACAATATAGAAACGATTCTTTTTCTATATTCATTACCTCTCATTATCTATACTGTCTAGGGACCATTTTCTTTTTAAACAGTCTAAGCACCCAAGGTCCCTGACCATTTGCTCCTTTAGGTTCTCTTGTTCCATATAACCGTAGTTATTGTGATGAGGCACAGTATTTTTTTCAAATGACGAAGCACCAATTTGTATAAGGAAAAGTTGACCGAAAGGCACATCCCATCAACACAGCTCAGGTAAGCGCAAGGAAATGCAGGTGAATGGCATCCATTTTGTTCAAAACCTGTAAAGGTTCTACTTTTTGCTTCCAGGGGCCAAAATTGTGAAACTCTTCTAATCTTCCTGTGGGTCAATTACTTTGTACTTGCCTGTCATTCAAGCATAACATACTCTACTCTTGGGAGGCAAGGGGCTTGGCTGCTGGCATCCATCTTTCTAATATTATTACAGTCTCTGACACCGAGCTCCTTAGGTTTTACCTGCGTTTTGGCTGCCCTAGCCTGATTTCTGTGCTCTGTTCAACATGGAATGCTTGCAGAGGAGAGAAGAAGGGATAGGAGAGCCGATGATGACGTCTGAATAACTAAAGAGCACGTGGTCACTTGTGGTATGGAGATAATGGCAACACCTCACCACCTCTCCCTCCCATGTGACAGGGATGGAACAAGCTGGTCTCCAACAGAGAGAGGAGGCTTAAGTATCACTGGCCTGATTGTGAGAGGTGTCTGTTTGCCTAAGCACACACCATCACACAAGTGGTTGGAGGCATCTCTCAGACTTATCAGTATATGTCAGCTGAACGGGGCTTAGCCATGGGTGCTGGGTGCTGTAGTAAGCAGGTACACTCTCTCTGAAGAGAGTTAGCTAGCAAACCCTACTGAGTCTAGCTGCAGTCACAGCGGCAAGGTGAACTATGAATTTCATGGTGGCAAAAAAGCACCAAAGAAGAGAAAAGAGAAACATTTTCCATCTTCAAAAAGAAGTGAGTGCTGATAATGATTGTGGCACAACAGCTGGCAACTTGGCTGAGAGTCAACGTGAAATTGCACTAGAAATTATTTAAAAAAAGCTTGGCAAGGTGGAGAAAACAACATCAATAGGTGAATCTCACTTGGAATATATGGAGACTAAGGTGACAGGAGTGGAGGCTTTTATGGACATAGTAGGTATGAAAGTGCAGCAGATGGGGAGCTGAGTGGGCCCGGTAAAAGTTGAGCTAGGTGAAACAATCTGATTTTTGAGGTATTATGTAAGTTGTCCAAGTCCCCCACAAGGTCCCCCGTGATCCACAGATGATAGTGATGATAGCATAATAATCATGGTCCTCAAAGACTCCTTATTGAAAAAAGTGGAGTCTTGAAACATAACCTAAGAGTGAAAGATGGGGAATTGTACTTTTCCAGTCCACCACAGCAACTCAAGTCAGAAAGAAAGAGTGCTAGTTGACAAAAATGAACGCTTAGACATTAGTGTCCCATCCTCTCTGTGGTTTTCAGCACTTTTGAAGAGAAAGCAAGAAGCCAAATTGTAAATGTTCATGCCATTGGAGATAGACCTGGCTGTACTGGATTACATAAACAAGGCAAAGGGATGGTGACATGATGTGATGGCAAGAGTGTTAGTCAATAGCAAATTAGGCTGTTAACACGACTTGAACCTTTGCGTAGGCCCAAGTGGAGGGAGGGTGGAGAATTTTATTTTGTGGAGTGCTGTTGCCTTATCGTTATTTGAACCTCCCTAGTTAGTTCCTGTTGATGCAGAACCTTCGTGGAGCCATCCTTGCCTTACTACCTCTGCCGCATTCTATCCCTTTTTCCGTTGATTGAACCTTACATGTTTCTCTGTAGAGACATCTCGCATTGTCATTTGAAGTGTTATTCTTAGATAAAAATGCTGTGAGGAAAGATTCATTATTCGCTGCAATACCAGCAATTTAAGCCTATTGTCGGTTGTTCCTTCCTTCCAAGATTTTTTGTTTTGTGGTTTACTGACCTTAGCGTAACCTAGTTTGCTATTAATATAAAGTGATTTAAACATAAAAAGATATCTTTCTGTGTAGAATATAGTGGGATATGAATGAGAGGCTAAATGAAGTTTGTCAATCATGTATGATCCATGAACAGCCTCAATAATATTCCTTGACTAGCTGTGGGTTTCATATAGCTATTCGGTTAGTTGATGGTGAGGTAAGGTGAGCTGTTTTAGTCACCTCAGCCAGCAACTGAATCAAGAGTAACTGCCACTCCTAGAGAAACCCTAACACAGAGCCTGATTATGATGGCGGACGTCATGAGTATTGGGACCGGCTGCCTATATGGGGGCAGTCCCGCGAGTGCAATTACAATGAGACCGCCACTGTGGAGGTCGCACTGTGCATTTTTACCATTGCGGTGGGTGCTGCTGGCTGCACCACCCGCCGCAATGGTAAAAATGCAAGTTTGGCATTTCCCTGCACTATGTGGCGGGCACACGCGATGCCTGCCACATAGTGCAGGGAAATGTTGGGCGGCACCACAGGTGTCCCCCAAGTACAAAACTTGAGTGCCCCTGCTGAAGGGGAGCTCGCTACCTGCCCCCAAAGTACATCCCTGCCAGCCTGTGAATGGCAGTTGAACCGCCATATACATGCTGGCGGGTATGCAGCATCCTAATCTGGTGGACACCATTTTGTGGATGCAGGGTGGGTCAGACAGCCAATTGTAATGATTGCCTGTGTCGGACCTGTGGCGGATGGACTTCCCGTCCGCCAGCAATCCGCGCGCCATCCTTATCTGGCGGGTGGAGCTGGGCCGCACGATGGCGGTAAATCCCCCACTGGCAGGCTGCCGGTGGTGGATTCGCCGCTATCCTAATCAGCCCCATAGTGTTTTAGAATGTAGTGACCTAGAGAGGATTAACAGACTATAGCTTACCCTCAAGAGGACAGTAGCACATTAGGACACTACAGTTAGTTTCTTTGCATTGCAGTCATTGCAATACAATTTTAACTTAGCACTGATGTGAAGTCCCTCCTTGATTGAGAATTTGTTTTAGTTTTCGATCGTGAACTAAGGCTAAACATTGACATAGACTTTCTTCTAATGAAGTAGCTGCAGGTGAAGAAATCACAAACATCTAACTATGGACTTTAGTAGTAACAGACGAACAAAACAAGAAGGGCTGAATAAACAGGAAAGATATTTGCTGGGGAAATCAAGTTTCTAGTTCCTATTTTTATCTCATTTTTAGGGGTGGCTCGAAGGCTGTGTTAGTCTGCTGAGAAATGGTGCCAAGCAGAATATCCCCGATAAGAATGGGAGGTTGCCATTGCATGCTGCAACTGCAGAGTCTGATGTGAGGTATGTTTTCTCAGTTTATTTTTATTTATTTTGAAATTAAACAGTTAACAACTTTTTAAGCCTATATCACATATGTTAAAATCCAAAATTGTTCACTTTTAGATAGCTGTTTTGATCATCAGAATAAAGACCTCTTGTTATGTTACAATGCTGTAAATTAAATCCAGAATCGTTTTGCAAAAAAGATCACACATATTCTGCAAGTTATTACCTCCTTGCCATCAAGGGTGGGCCTCATCCATTCATAGTTCATTTTGTACAAGATCATATAAAATAATTGGCATAACAAAAACACCAGGTGCAACGATAAGTGGAATCACAAATGCTAATTATGCTATATCACCTGATCCAAAATGTAATCACAATTACAATTGCACACTGGGCGAGGTGAATAAAATGTCGGGGGGACTCATCATCTTGTAAACGGGACCGACCGACCTCCAGTCTGCCATCCCGTCAACCACATTAGGATCCGACCGAACACTTTTCGGTTGCATTCTGACATTTCCCTATGGAAGCATGCATTACGGCAGTAACCCGGCTGTTACATGCCCCCAATAGGAAATGGGATGTGTTGTGTATCCCTGCAACCCGTGGCAGGCACCTCAAGGTGCCTGCCACGGTGTGCAGGGATTAACAGGGGGGCACCATAGGTGCCCCCTAGGCCCCCAACCAGAGGCCGCAACCACAAGGGGGCCTAGCTGGGGGCCCCTAAACACGCTCTCCAACATGTCTTCCATGTCACACAGGCCAGCATGGAATCCATGCCGGAAACCAGGCATCTTAATCCCAAGGGTGGAAAGGCCTGCCCTTTGGGATTACGAGCGGGTTATGACTGGCCGACTGAGCCAGTTGGAATCCAGTTGGAATGACCGGCTGGTTTCAATTCCGTCCGGATACATAATCAGCTGGTCGTAATTGAAACTGATGAATGTCAAAGGTTTTCCAACCTCCACCATAATAGGCCCCTTGGTCTTTAATCACCTCTGGAACTACAGATGCTGAGCTTCACCCCTAAAAGATTCAGTAATGATATGCAAAGTAATTGCTTACTAAACTTATATACTATGGTGCCTAGTGTGTCCAATTGAAGGTCAGAAATTTGAGTAATAGTTGGTATGACAAAAGCATACTCCTGGGAAGTAATACTAATTAAATGCAGAATTTATATTTCATATGTTAATGGTTTTCCAGTGAACAACACATTATGTTAATAGCCTAAGAACATAAGAGTGCTGCCTGTGAGTAGCCCAGTGCCATGTGTGTAAACAAGCCCATCATTGTCAAGAATATCTTAACAACTATTGGAGTAAATCAGGTCCACTAAGTCCACTTTGTACTGGAATATCGGAATATTCATTATATGAGTCGTTATATTAGTCTGTGTTCATCGTGTCTTCTTACTTCCAATTAAATTCCCAAAATATTTTTATTGAACTTCTGCCCTTAGTATAGAATATATATTCTTTTCCTGAAAGTACTGTATAATTTAAATGTTCTTTTAGTGTCAACTAATATTGCAAGTTGGTATTTTCTTAACAGAACATTCACGATCTTAACAATTAATATTTGCAGTACTGACATATTCAATGGACGTACCAGTATTTTCCTCCCATAAATATAGACTGCTATGTACCCTGGCAATATGCTAGATACTGTGTGCTTACAAGTTTCTCTTGTTCTTGTATGTCAAAAGATCTAAAGGTCAGTTTACAAGTCTCACTAGCCTGACTAACACATGTATTGCACATACATTAGGTAGGTTTTGAAATAATTCCAAAATGAAAGTTAGGTTTGACCAAAAGGGCATACTACGTAAATAAGCATTCTGATCTACAAAATAATTCCAAAGTCCTAAGTATTGATTCAATGGGGTGATCCAGAATTAATGATTCTTAAAGTAAGGTATTGATAGACTGCTTGGCAATGCAGGGTTATATTAGTTTGTTTTGTTTGTAAATATGAGAACATAAGGAAGTATTTGATCACTGGGGGACTAATTAAATCTGATCTACCCAATAATACTTCTCAAAGTTAGACAGCGTGAACTTGCAAACAGGTATATCTCTCTCTAATACCCAGGAGAATCTAATGATATCCATCGCGGGCAATGGTAGCGTCACCCAAAACACATTTTCTGCTTAAGTTGATTAATTAGAAAGTGTATATTTGAGGCATATGTGTCTTCTTTGTTATGTTTATACCTGGATATCTGAATCAAATGCATGACCATATATGATGAAGTCTTCATTTGCCACACGAGTCAGTGAAAATAATTCCAGGTTTGAGCAGATGATACTGAGCCAGAACATTTCCCCATATTTGTGGAAAGGGGACAAGATTTCAGGTAGTGACTGTGAGGAATTAATGAAAAAATTATTCTTAAATGTATTTGCAAATCAAAAATTTTTTTTTTGTTTTTGATAAAGTTTGAATTTTAATATTTTCTTTATATCGAGGTTATATATTTTTTATTTGGAAAATATGTTAAATGTGGTTATTATTTATTGATTGTTAAGTTTAGTTTATGTATATTATTTCTTTATTATAATTAAAAGTAAAATATTTAAGAAATGTATTAATGTATTTTAATATTTCTGACAGTTTTATTAAAATTTGTAATGTTTTTTGCTTTTATAAAATAATAAATGTTATTTCAATTGAATTTGTATATTCGAAATGTGCATTTATCATATATCTTAGTAAACCATTATTTGCATTTTTTAATTTTTTTAATTAAATGATCAATAATATATTCATTAGTGGGATGTTAGGATGTAAGGGAAATTGGGTAATTAGGAAGCATTTGTTATTAGATGTATTTGTTTATAATTTTTTTAGTTTATAAGTAATGTATTTCTAATTTATAGAATTTTAATTATCATTTTATAATATACAAAAATATTAAAGTTTTTTTTAAATGTTCAATTTTTGATGATATAGAATACATTTTACATTTATGTATATGTGTAGTTATTTTATGTGTTTATTATTTTATTTTGATAATAAATTATGTCATTTACATCATTAAGTTTCAAAGTTATATATATATTGCTTGTAAAGGTGTTGTGGAGGATTACAATCTTATAGTTTAAAAATATTTGAATTATATTATTATTTTCATTTATTATGTTTACATTTATTTATATGAATGCTAAATGTTTGTTTATTTTTAGATTTTGTTCACATTTGTTGTTTTATTTTATATTATTTTAAGCTTAAGTTTTAGCGTATTTATATAAATTGTAAAATCTGTATTGTAAGTTATATTTACTTTGTTCAATTATTATTTAAAATGTTGAAAAATTATGTATTGTCTTGTATGAATACTAAATGTTTCCCCTTTAGTAACCAACACAGTACCCACAATGGTTAAGATTGGAGTGGGAATGGTAAATTTAAGCCCTTTAGTGATTACTACCTTCCCCAAATTTGTTTAAATTGGAGTGAAAACAGTAACTTAGGGGCCAATTATGATGTCGGGTGGATTGCCCCCGCCAGGCTGGCGGTAGCCACAGCCAGCCTGGCGGGGGCAATCCGCCCGACATCCGCATTTGTTTTCCCCCCCGCCATATTAGTATGACGGGGGGACCTCGGCGGACGGAAAGACCGTCCGCCGCTATTCCGCCCCGGTCGCCTTGCAGCCGGTGCGGAAAAGGAATAATATGGTGGCGGTGTCTATCAGACACTGCCACCCATATTATGATCGGCAATTGTGGATGCCTTTCTGTGGCGGCAATGCCACCACGGAAAGGCATGCAGAGAATCCCTGCGGGGGCCTGTTGCGGGCCCCCAGGGACTCCGGGGGAGTGGGGGGTGCACATGGGGAGTGCACATGGGGGGTACCTATGGTACCCCCCAGCAGTTCCATGCACAGCATGGCAGGCACCGCGCGGTGCCTGCCATGCTGTGCATGGAAGTGCACAGCATGCTTTCCTGCCATTGTGGCGGGCGGTGCTGAGTGCACCGCCCCCCTACAATGGTAGGAATGTGGGATGCGCCCTCAACTGTGGCGGGTGCATCCTAATGCTTCCGACAAGACCCCCGTCCTTATGGCGGTCCCTACTACCGCAAGGATTGCGTGCGGGCAAAGTCCGCCACCTAATGGGCCCCTTAGTGTCCAAAATCTTTTTCATAATGGTTTAGATTGGTGCGGTAATAGTTAATAGTAAATTTAGCGCCTTTAGGGGTCGATTCTGAGTTTTGGCGGTGCGGGAGGATGCCGTATGCCACATCGGTGCCCCCGCACCGCTGAGACTTGCTGCTTGCCCCCCAGACTCCGACTTTAAAGTTGGCTGGTGTGCAGGCAGCGTGGGGGTCCCGCGGCAGTGCCTATTTCAGAGGTGGCGTGTCTTTGAAAAAGGTACCACAAGGTTCCTCAAGGGCATGGACTCGAAAGTCCATGCCTTGCAGGCACTGGTGTGCATGCACACAGAGGGGCATGTTATGCCCCCTGTGTGCATCGACATGTGGTGGAGGCACAGGAGGCCCTGTAGGGCCCCCTTTGATTCCTCTCCACCACGTTGTAAATGGAAGAGGAACCTCCATGACACCGCCGGCAGAAAGGAAACTTGTAATATGCTGGGTGGGACCACGGTGGTCCCGCCAAGCATATTGTGGCCTCTGACCGCCGCGTCACCTCCAGGGATTGGTGGTTCCCATGGCGGCGGTTCCAGGGTGGTCTAATCACCCAACTCGTAATCAGTCAGTCGGACTGCCAGTGTGGCGGTGGCTGCACCGCCACCACCGCACCCCTACGAGTATGATGATCTTCAGGCTGCCAGACTTGTAATTTGGCCTTTAATGTCCAAATCCTTCCCCAAAATCATTCAGATTGGAGTGTGAATAGCAAATGGAATCCCTTTAGTGCCCAACATCTTCCCCAGAATGGTTTAGACTGGAGTAGCAATATTAAATGTAACCCTTTTTTGTCCAACACCTTACTTAAAATGGTGTAGATTGGAGTGCGAATATTAAATGTGCCCCTTTAATGTCCAAAACCTTCCCCAAAATGGTTTACTTTGGAGAGTGAATAGTACATCTAACCTCCTTTAGTGTGGAACAAACACCATGTCCGAAATTGTTTCTATTAGAGTTGGAAGAGTAAATGTTATCCTTTTGTGTGAAACACCTTTTTTAAAATGGTTTGTAGTTTGGTCTTTTGTATAGTGTGTAGCTTTTTTACAATACATATGAAGGGTTTTATATATTTTTTATTTATGTATTGTATTTATTTTATTGATTGCACATTTTTATTTTTGATACATACTTTTTATGCAAAGAAATAAAAAATTACATGTTACAGTGGTACAACATTTTAATTTGATTTATAATACAGGTTAAACAACATCCTAAGCATTCAATTCAAAACTTAAAGTGAGAAAAAACTTCTATAAATCACAATCATACTATTAGCTTCACATGGTACACAAGCACATCTAACTCGAATAGAAGAAGGGTGTAGGTGAAGCACATGCTGATAATGTGTTGGACTAGCAGTAATTTCTTAGTGCAGATAGATTGATACGGCCCTGTGGAGCTTGTGTTTTATCTCCATGGTTATGGACAAGTCCTTGATTCCAAGCCGGAAGTAACAGCTGCTCTGTTTCTTTCAGTCTGCCTCATTAGCTTAAAGTCAATGGATTAAAGTCTTCCTGGATATGATGATTTCACTAGCAAGTTGAGCATCATGTATTTATCTATCATTTATTTAGCATTGCCAAGGAATTATTAATTGACTTATTGGTTGTGGGAAACATGTTTGATATCTGAGTTGATGGTGCTGATTTGTCAAATTACGTGCAAAATTAATTGCATGACACTAATGACGAAGTCAGTACACTAGACAATTAATTTGTAGTCTGACTGATTTTTTTCCACAGCAGAATTGCTGTTTGGAATTGTTATTAAATGAATATGGCTAGAGCACCTGACACATATGTAGGAGAGAAGGGTCTGCTTTCTATGGTCACCCTCACTTTTTGCTGTGATTCTCTGGTTTTTCGACTTTAGTGTGGCTGTGGGCCTGCTAATCTGACCCACAGCCCAGCTGTTTTCTCTCTAAATTGATACCATGTACTTTAGGTACATACCTGATTGGGTATTGGGTCACCTTCGTGAGCCCCTGTATAGTGTACCATAGGGTGCATCCAAGGCCTACCAGGGGCTGCAATATGTATTATGCCACCCCTGGCTGGCCACCCAAACTGACACCACAGGCTGATCACTCAGCTTGGGTAAGGTGGTGTAATCACCCCTTACTTAGATATAGTATATCTATAGCTTATATATAGACACATATGCACCTATAAGTCACTCCTATGGTAGGCCTCGACAATCCTGGAGGCAGAGTGCTTGGTTTTATGTGAGAGGGTGCTCTAGCATGAGCTGAGCCCCTCTGCAGCTTTTGGAACCACGTCCATATAGCCATACAATATACTCTTAAGCGCATTATAATCCTCGCGGTTAATGCTAACTTTGGTTTGGCTTTATCAAAACATGTTGTGTAAGGTGTCAAACACTTTGGAATACTACCACCCCGCCAGTTCTGGCGGCGGGGGTATCATTACACCCTTCTAGAGGGAGAAGACATGTAGTTACTGCTTTACCCGGTTAAAGTTAAACAGAGACTCAGCATCACAAAATGGATGCTGCTGCCACAGACACGAGTCTGACCTCCTGCAGCTGGATGAAACTCCGGCAAGGGAGGCCTGGACAATAGGTTTCCTGTCGAGGGAGGTGCTAGCACCTGCTAGCACCTCCCCAGACAGCCTGTAGTGTATTGGGGCAGGGTGGGTCGAATGGAAAGATGCTTTTCCAGACACTACCTGAGGCACACAAGGTGCTCCATGCATAGCCCGGTTCAAACCAGTTGCTGGGGCACTCCAGCCCCGCTCTGGCGCGAAACTGGACAAAGGGAAAGGGGTGTAATCCAGCTGCGGCCCGTGGAGGGAGTTGGGGTGGGGCAGGCAGGCGGGGCAGGGGAGGGGCAGGGTGGGGGGTGATAAACAACGGAATCTGGATGATTGCAGGTAAGTAAACAATTGCATTAATAAAACGAATTTCGTTCCGTGCCCTGCATCACAAAATGCGATGCAGTGCGCGCTACGAAATTCGTTTTATTAGTTTAATTGTTTACTTACCTGCAATCATCCAGATTCCGTTGTTTATCAGCCCCCACCCTGTCCCTCCCCTGCCCCGCCTGCCTGCCCCAACGCAATTTCCTCCATGGGCCGCGGCTGGTGTAACCACCCCCTTCTCAGGGTCCACCCATAGGAGGGACCTAGCAGGTAATCCAGCCCCTAAAATCAGTATAAAGAAAGGAGCTGTGTCTAGAGACATTAGATTATCCTGGACTGAAACTCTGAAATGAAACTCTTGGACCTTCGACATTCTATACCGACTAGAAGACTGAAGACATATCCCTTGTGGTCAAGGAGTGACCACCCTGTGCAAACAGGCACCACCAGTAACTTGCTGGTTTGCTTTGTCGACTCTCCTGCCGGAACCCGAAGTCTCAGAGACTCAGGAACTGGACTTCCAGACTTCTCCGACTCCGATCCACATCCACAGCAAAGCTGAGACCCGTGGCGGACACGAGAGACGTGGGAACGGACACCCTGGACTACCTGCACTTTGCCAACAGTGCAACTACCGAGGCACCCTCGCAGTTGTGCTTTGGGGTTTGAGAAGCCCCAGACCCGAGCGCCATTTGCACCGAAGCTCAGCCCTTCACACTCCACGAGTGCCGTGTGGGGCCTGCTCTTGCGTTTCAGCTTGACGCGTCTTCCTGGTTGCTAGCCCGTTGGCTAATTAGCCCTCCGAAGACTTGCTTTTAAAACTACATCGTGTTCCTGGTTGCTCCAGGCTGGCTCCAGCTTCCATGCGAAGGAGAAGCTCCCCAGACTTTGCTGGTCTGAACTGAAGCCCATCTTCCCTTCCTGCGTGGATTGTGTTTGCCAAGGCTTGTTGGGTCGGATACCGACACCACAGTCAACTGGATCCTTTGTGGGAGAGCTCAAATCCAGCTCCTGGTCATCGTCGATGCCTCCTGGTCCTCGTGGCTGCAGAGACAAGCTTCACCTTCTTCACCTGAAACACTCGACATCGCCTGGTTCCTTCCTTGTTCCATCCTGGTCACTGGCTAGTGACCCAGACTCTGTCCCCTCTGCTTTCAGGTTCTTCTCATCTTCGATCCACCCTTGTATCCACCCGGACACTTTTCTTCTGATCGCCTGCAGCACTTCTTTGCAGCTCTCCATAGGAAACAGCAACGAAACCCGACACAAAAAGACACCTATGCACCCGGCTACCCTGGGTGAGGTAACTCGAGTACTCCGGTGCTCCCGTGGTGTTGACCCTCGAAGTGTCCTAGTTTAAAAGGGTTTTACCGTAGTCTATCCGGAAGTGTCCTTAATCAACTACTTTGTAACTTTTACGTTCCCATTATAACTTAATGGTAACTCGCGACTGTGTTCCCACACTGCACGCGGTTCCCGTGGGTCTCCTACTTCCTAACCTTTGGTTCTGTAGTGTAACCCCAGCAATTCCCTACGCCCTAGGCCTATTCACTATTCCTGAAGTGGTCCTTACACCACTTACTTAGTATATGGTTTGTGAGGCCCCTAGGGCAGAATTGTATTTGTGCAACTTATAGTATACTTAATGAGTAACTTGTTACGTATCTCGAACTCTGACCATATTAAGAGTGCAGAGGGGTTGTGTTAGTGATAAATACATATATATTTGATATATACCTTGTGTGGTGTCCTTTCATTTGGTATTCAATGGATTATATATGGTAAAACAGCTGGCTTCACATGCTCTCTGACGTTTTAGCCTAAGACTGCTGGTCCATGCTACCACTAGGATAGCTTGTCTATAAGGTTGACTTTACAACCACCATCAATAAGGGTCGTTTAGACTGTGCAAGGTGCCCACTAGAATAGTGGACATCATATGCCAGGCTAACCTCTCATAACATATTTTAATACTTGGAATTACATTAGCTCTAGAAAATAAAGAGGATATTCGCTTACACATTACATTGAATCATCATAATATAAGTATATGGAGGCAGTTCTGTGAGTGGTAATTAGATGTATGTTTACAAATCAACCCAGCTGGTTGAGTTCAGGGGTAATGTATATAGGTCACTTTCATTGATAAAGCTCAATCATGTCTATTGGTGGAGTTATAGGGGAATAGGTCAAGCCTAATGGGAACCTCAAATGTGAGGACTTTAGGTATATAGGCCAGTAGACTTAAAGTCAGTGGCGTAACAAAAGCCCTAGCAGCTCCCACAGATCCCCTCCGCAGCACTGGCAGGTCCCTGGACTGTTTCTCCGAACTGGATCCGGAGCGCGGGGTGCCCCAAGAATGTACTTTGAAGTGGGGCCTCCTTAATTTTCTTTACTCCACTGCTTAAAGGTAATGTGTATATGTCGCTGTTAAAGTGAAACTCATGGGCCGTATTATGAGGGGCTGCTCTAGTCCAGAAAAGAGTCCACTGCTTGTTTTAACGCACCCGTTGCGAGTAAAGTGAATTAAGTTAATACAATATTTTTCTAAGATAGCCCTCATTACGAGTCCAGGGTTAAATTCTGATCCATGTGGAAACTTGTGTTTGCACAGGAATCAGAATTAAGAGTTGTGTGATAATCATCACACCCTCAACTCGTTGAATTGTTCGTGTCCCTTGCTCATTTGTTCCACTTTGTGATATTTGCCTATGTACTTGATTTGAAAGTTTCCTGCCACCATCATTTTATAGTAAATGTGGTACTTGAGAATTTCTTTTAAGCTTTGACCAAATGAGTCCATGGCACGAACTCTCTGAGTTTTTGGGGGTTAAAGTAACAGTTAATTAGGAGCAAGGGAGAAGCCTTCTGACCTAATCTTAAGCCTTTTATGGATACCGCTTGCAAACCCCCGTGGATTTGCATCCACGGCGAGATTAAGATTTTGTCTGATTGCTTTATGAAAATCGAGAGGCCACCTGAAGGCCACACAAACAGGCTTGTACATGTGGCCGGTTGGAAGATTTAGTAGAACCCATATAATACTGTGGAATTTCATGCCCATGTTTCCTGCATGCATAACGTAGAGTTGAAGCCAGGCCTGCCACATTCCATGAGATGATTGAGAGCTGATTTTGTATTGCCTGTTTCCCGATCCTCGGTCTTAAACAAAGCAAAGAGCAGTGTTGCATTGTGTTAGGAGGAGTGGTGTTAGTTACATCTCTGGGGCCTTGAGGGCTGGTTTCTACTCATGGGGTTCTGAATTGACATTTGATATCTGATGTTTCTTTCCTTGATTCCTCAGTGTACTATCAAGGGGTTAGAGATGCTATTGTGGTGCTTAATAGCCAGTCATGGGTTGCACCCCATGCACCCTTCAGGACGCTTCAGCGAGGAACAGCTGTATTCGCCCTAAGTAGAACATGCAGGTATTTGTGGGAAATATAGTTGAACCTCAATGCCCCATTCCTTGAAGGTGAGGGCTTCTCACAGATGGCGTCTCTGATTGCAGTTGAACCCCAGTTTGTGGTTGTGGACTCTGATGTCTCATTGCCAGGGGTGTGGGCAAATTTAACCGAAATAAGCTCGTTGAGGTAAGGATTTTTCAGAGATGGAATATGTTGAAATAATCGCAGCAGAGTCAACTTGTTTAATATATCCAGAGGGCCATTCAAGAAGAAGTGTGGAATAAATGCTAAAGCTGCATCGTGGTTGGCGGCCCCCTTCTGTGCAGATCCATTTGTGGAGGTTTGAGTTGGTTCCCCCAGTTGCAAAATGAGGGGTTCATTACTGTCTCTTCACAGTGAGCTCGGTTGCTGGATATTCCTGAGGTGAGTGGGCAAGTACAATTGACTGTGATCGTCCATAAGGTGGTTAGATTGCAAAAATCTTCTACGGTTTCCTCCAGCTTCATTTTCCTCCCTTGGAAACTGGCACTGAAGGGGATTAATGGTTACTGGCTCTTCCTCGGCACATGTACCCTGTAAGATGCCTCTTGTGGATTCCCTTATGTCAGAATTCAGGTTATCTTGAGCCTGACCATTGCTTCTCAAGGGAAGCCGTGGAGTTCTTGTAGTTTCCTAGATGTAAAGCTGTTTAGTTTTGCAGCGCTTGTCTAAAAGTGGCAGAGACCTGGAGAATTACGGTGGCGTATTCTCCGTTTGGTTGTGCCGTTCCTTTTATGTTAAATGTAGGACAAGAGTCCATGATTGCTAGTCAACTCTGGCACAAGGTAGTGATTTCCTGTTCTCCCAGTTTAATTGAGGTGGGCCCGAACTACGCATTAGCGTAGCATCATTTTCTGCAGTGGCCCGGGTTGTACTCTTTACGTGAGGGGGAGACCAATTAGGAGCGTATATTTCCTAGTACTTGGGATTTTATAGCTGGAGGCGTTTGTGCTCCCTTTTTGTCCCTTGATTCGGTTATCTGTTGCATTGTTGGCAGGGATGTCTCCCCAATCCCTTATAGTGCCATACTGTTTTCAATAGGCCGTCTGCCTTATTTACCGCCACGGTTGAAAATTGGGAAAAATTTAACTATCTTTCCTTGTTGTCTAGGTGCACCTACTGTGAAGTTTGGTCCTGTTGTCGCCGGCTACGTTTTTAGGTCTTGCCTGGTGGCGCAGCGCGAAAGCGCTGTCGCCAGCGAGATCTATTGTCATCGACTTGCCTCGGAAGGGAGACAGGAGAGGGGCACGCGCAGGGCGAATGGAGGTCGTGAACATGCCCGTGAACACACGCGATGTGCACATCTCCTGTCCCCCTTCCGTCCACGCAAGCCAGCTGCATGCAGTAACTGCGTTAACCACAAGACGCAGCAGGATAGCATAGACCACAATTGCACCCACTCAAGAGTCCATTTATAAGCACTTAAAAAAGGATGGTAGCCTCTCTCAACTCAAGCTCTATAAAAGTGTTAAGGGCCGTTGCGCTATAAACCCCCCCTCCTGCCCCCCCCCACCCCTGACAGGATAAAACACTTCAGGGCCTACAGTTCAAGGAGGCTGTCGTGCTATCAATTCCCCCCGACAGGATTAACGATCTGTCACTCGGCCAGCTCTCACCTGCTAAACTCCAGCAGAGTTCTACACGTCCTCCGCCAACAAACACACATGCACCAGCCGCACCCAGCCACCACACACATACTCGCCCCCATCAACGCGCGCATGGCGTGCTTTCGCTTTGCCTTCCTCCGGTGTTTCAGCCCTCGCTCAGGTTTTCCCGCCCGCTGTGGCCCCCTCTCTTCCTCCCTCGCAGCTCTCTCCCCTCCTCTCCCTGCCTCCTCTTCGACCCCCTCTTGTCTTCCTCCCTGCTCTTTTTTTCTCAGGTTTGTCTTGGACGGGTGGCTAGCACAGCGGATAATGCATACACTGTAGAGATAGAGTAGGTCCCAGCCTCGGATCAAACACGAACGCAGTGGGACTTAACAATAAGGTTATAACGAGTTCTGTTTGCCCAAAAAAAAAAACATGTTCTTAGTGAGTTTTGCATTAAAGCCATCACTTTTTGATCAGTGAGGACATATATACGCAAAAGACGACCAGTTATGTATTTTTTTAAATTAAGATTTATGATGAACATCTCGGTTATTTGATCTGGTCTGTTGTGGAGATCTGCATTTCGAGCAGCAACATCCTCATTGGGGCAATTTAGCAAATACATCTCACATTTTTTACAATGCCCATGAAAGGATGTCTAAACACTTGTCGCTCTCTCTGAACAGCCTACCACACTAACCCAGTAGAAGACTTAGAAAAGGGGTGCTTTAGAAATCCATAGAATTGAGCAGAGGTGTCAGCTCACCTTCATACTACTGTGTGATCTTCGGTCATTTACACACCCTGAACATCACACATGGGATTGAGATAGTCGTGCATGAGGTTTGGTATATCTTTCAGGCAAACTGTTTACACCAGGAAGCTACAATAGGCAAAATTCAAATGTATTTCCATTAAAAGCTGCGAGTAACCTAGCGTGCGTGCCTGTCTATAGATCTATATGTGTATACACCCCCCCTTAACGAGATCCTTTTGAAGGTGACCCCAGTAGTATAATCTATGGTCCATTTTGTGCCCACTCCTCCCCGTCCCCCCCTTAAATATAATTTCCAGAGACACTACTGCCTTGAGGCAGAAAGGCACTGAAGGAAAGATCACACAAAACAATAGACGGCTCTGGCCTACTGAAATACTATTCAAGGATTCGTTATTTAACAATGCCTCACTCAGTGTTCACAGAGAACCTTCAGCGCACCTCTTCACTTCATCCCAGAAATTGAATGTTTTCATCATCCAGCGAGTTTGTAAAGTACAATGTTGGTAGCGACCTCCCTGAACTAATGCCTGTGTGACCATAACGTTTCCGATTTGGGACAGAACATTTCAGTGGATTGATTGCTTGGTAATGTAATTATTTTATAAAGAACCTTACCGGTCATCAATTTTATTCGAGAAGTTCTTATAAAGACCTGCAAATGTCCTACGCACACCTATGTGGTCTGTGTAGGTCTATTGTATAGTACAGAACAGTATTGTCTACTCATGGGGCCTATTTAATCTACACAGGGGTCAGTCATTCCTTTACACCATCGGCAATGCAGTGTCCTACACACAATAGGTAGTTTCACTGTGTGGTTTGTCTACCTAGACAACAATATTTATTTTATTCACTTCATGTCTTGTGGGTGCACAGTGTGAACTAATGTTTTGAAGCGCCAAGAAGGTCTATCAACAGAGAGAAGCTGGGTCCTCTGATGTAAAGTACGTGCAGTCATTGCTCAGCCACCCCCACTCCCCAATCTTCACAAGCTCCCAAAGGTGACACTACAGCAGTTTGTGAAGATGCTTAACGAGGTTTGCTCAAAGGTCCACGTGACAGGCAGATATCCATTTTTGGACCAAATACACAAATTAATCACATGTGACAGAGTGCTCTCGGCCTTGTCTACAACCATAAGCAGGCTTGGAAAATATCTAGCAGGGTGGGAGGCTGGTCTTCTAGCCAATGTCTAGCCCATCTATAAACCATCCAATACTAGTTTTTTCTAAAGTGATAGACAAGGGCTTCATAAAAGAATGTTTGGACCGTTCTCTCCAGCCGGTTGTAGTGGACTGGTCCTGCCACCAAACCCAGGGCTCCCTCAGTCCTGCCAAGTTTCCCATGTCCATGTGTGATGTTCAGCTCTAGTCCAGGTTTTTTTTCCCCTTTTTTTTAATCCTGGGATTTGCAGTCCGGTTTATTCCACTATAAACAAGCATAAAGGGTGGAAGACTGCTGGAAGTGAGTTAAGGCTGTGCTGAGTAGAACGTTTGTCTGACAGAAGATTCATGGGGAGTGTAGCAATATTGTTGGAAAGACCTGGCTCCGAGTTTTTTCAGGATTTAGGTGTCCAAAGGGTCACTGAGTGCGGCACTGAATCCGCTGTTGGTGTGGGGTTGCTGGATGAGATTTCTTGGTGGTCTGGATGTATATTTCTAAGTATGGGATTTTTTCATTGTCTAGCAGAGCCCACCAACCGTCTGGCAGCCAGGTTAGTTTGTCGATTAGTTGGGTACAAAAACAAAATTGGCCCATTTCTATCTGGCCTAGTTTGTTCTAGCAATATTAGCCTAGTTCCTAGGTCTGCTAGGATTGTGGCAATCAACTGTATTAGAACGATCTGTAGCTCAATTTTTTGTGATTGCCATAGACGAGCTTTGGCTATTGTGTCTTGTTTGAAAGTTTGGTAGGCCAAGTTTGAAGTAGCTGGGCTTACAGGGCTAGCTGGCGCAACAGCAGTTTCATAGGATTGATGCAAAGAGTTGAGGTTAGAGCTTGGTGTCCTCTTGAGTAGGGGCGTGTGTGCGGGAGACGCTTCCATTTGTGCGTCTATCTGTGAAGCTGGGCATTGATCTGACAAGGCCCCCTCGCTCATTTTCTGATGTGCTCCACCTCCTCAACTTCTTAGGTGATGGTGGTTGCGGAACCACTGTTGTTGATGAAGTTACTTGAGACTCTATTCCAATGGGTGAATTTCTTATGTGAATCTAAACTTATGTCATAAAGGAATTGTTCTGCCTTGCCACCCCCTCTGGGTCAAAGTTTGGTAGAGCGTTGGATGGGGATTTGCTCACCTGAATTTGCCCCCATGGGATCTGGAGACTCTGAACTCGTCAAGACCAGCTTGTTTAGAAATAAGGAGAACCTTGTGTTTTCCTTTGGATTCTTTGTGAGATGTGGGAGGTCTGGACTTAAATGGGAGGAGGCCGTCCGAAAGCTCTCTTGGGGCGAGATGGCGCTCTTTATCAGGTCTGCTTCCCTTTTTCTGGTCAAGTTTCTTTTTTTAACCCTGCTGTGAGCCCAACGCACAATGTAACGGTAATGGCACTCTGACACTGATTCCAGAAAGCACTCATCAATTCCTTTGTCCTTTGTTCTTTTGATCCTCTCCTTTTTTTCTTTCTATTTTTTTTTTTGCATACTGGCGGGGCGGTATGTGGTCTTCTCAACTGGCCTTCTTAACAGTTCAGCACCCCGTGCTTGAGCGATCCGAGGCCCAAGCTGCAATGACAGACAGCAAACAACAAAGGAGGCTTACTGAGGCCACCTGTTGCAGGGGCTAGCTACCTGGATTCTGCAGTGGGTCATAGGGTGACCCAGGAAGTGGGGGTTAGAGCAGCTAGACCCTTTAGCTTTAGCTTGTTGGCTTAAAGATCCCCCCCCCCCAGCCACCGCCAGAGGTCCAAGGTTCTGAGGAGGCAGCAGTAAGAGAGGGGGCACCCAAAAAGCCCTACAAACCCCCCCCTACGGCAGTTGCTTCTCCACCAGGAGAAAAGGGGGGCTTGAACGAGAGCACATGGGTAGCCCAAGCCTGGCCTGACTTCTGCCGGGCTGGCCAGCAGTTATGCTAACTCCTAATTTTCCACCTACCTCCAAGTTGCTACACTGGACCGGTGGCCCAATAGTGAGGCTGGTACAGGGCTCATACAAGACTTCCTGGTGTGGTAAAGGAGGAGGCTGGCTGGATACCAATAGCTGCTGCATCAGAGAGATTGGGCCCCTGGTGCACCTGTGGTGAGTGGGGCCAACCAGGCAGACCACAGACCGCACCTCAGACTAACCAGGCCGCCTCCGCATACCCCCTGTGACGCTCACCCCGCAGTCGCTGACTGACGGCAGCCGCATTCGCCCAGGCCGCTTCTACCGTACATTGCCTCACTTTAGCCGGGATGAGTGCCGTGGTCGGAAGACTTAGAATCTTGGAATCAATGAACCCCTGAGCAGGCTCCGGAGCCCTGAGCCTTGAGGTAATGGCTGCTGCAGCTCTCCTCTCTGACCTGCTTGCCCAGCCTCTCACGTCAGCTTCAGAGAATCTGGTGAAGGAGGAAATTTGAGGTAAAGATGAAAATATGGGAACATAGTTCAGAGGTTTGGGCATACAATAGTTGGTACCTTGCTCCACACTTTAGAAGCGATGTAGGAAAAGGCTCGACCGCTGGATATGGTTTTTCCTATGCGTGGGATGTGTGCAAGTAGTACTCCAGATGAGTGGAGGTCTATGGACGGTTTGTGAAAGCAGATGCGATTGTTGAGATATGCTTGGCCAGTGTTATGTAGTGCCTTGAAAATGTGGGTGAAAAGTTTGAATTGTGCTTGTTTGAGTATGGGGAGCCAGTGAAGCACCTTCATGTGTTGATCCTTGCCTAGATGTTGTTCTCGTAGTCCTGCTTGTTTGTGACCATGGCGCACTCAATAGTTTTGCAGGTGCTGATTGGAAGCCATTTGAAAATCTTCAAGGGATGAAAGCCTCCTCATCGTGCTTCAACACCCTGCGTATGCTTCGCAAGATCTTCCGCTGGATCCCGACCGAGACCAGGAAGACTGTCACCCAGGCACTCGTCACCAGCCGACTGGACTACGGAAACGCCCTCTACGCCGGAACCACAGCCAAGCTACAGAAAAGACTCCAGCGCATCCAGAACGCCTCCGCCCGACTCATCCTGGATGTCCCCCGACGCAGCCACATCTCCAGCTACCTGAGGAACCTGCACTGGCTCCCCGTCGACAAGAGGATCACGTTCCGGCTCCTCACCCACGCACACAAGTCTCTCCACGACCTGGGCCCCAAGTACCTCAACGACCGCCTGACCTTCTACACGCCCACCCGCCAGCTACGGTCTACCAGCCTCGCCCTCGCAGCCGTACCACGCATCCGAAGAGCCACCGCCGGAGGAAGATCCTTCTCTTACCTGGCTGCCAAGACTTGGAACTCCCTCCCCATCCACCTTCGGCTGACCCAGGACCATCTCGCCTTCAGGAAACAACTCAAGACCTGGCTGTTCGAGCAGTAGCATACCCCTCCCCCCAAGCGCCTTGAGACCCTCCCGGATGAGTAGTGCGCTATACAAATGGCGTGAGTGATTGATTGATTGAGCATGAGGTGGTGACGGCATTGACTTGGGCGGTCATTTCAAGTTTGCTATCGATGACTATCCTGCTGTAGCGTTTACTGGGCCCTTGCATAAATACTATATTTTCTTGACCTCTTGCTACCTTGTACAGTACAGTTAGTACTGCAATGGATCTTGCTCTGTGCTGAAAGGGGTTGGATATTAGGAGGATGGGCAGCTATTCAATGAGGACCAGGAATAGGATTACTGTATCTTCAACTCACGTTTGTTACAATTGAGTAAAGCTCTAAAAGTGACTATTATCATATGTAACCCAAAACTATTAAATCACTCTCAAGGAATGATAAGTCAGAACAGCAGAGTCAGTTTAGGAATATAGGGGCATATTACCAAGGCCGGCGATATGTGATTATCGCCGCTTTAGCGGCCGTTTTCGGCCGCTAAGCAGCGATAATTCTATCGCCCTATTAGCAACCTGTCGCTAACAGCAGTTAGCGACAGCTTGTAGGCGATAGCGAGCGGTTTGGGGCCCGCTTTGCATGTCAGCGATATTTATCGCTAATGACATGCAAAGTGGGCGTACCCAACCTGTTAGCGACTGAAAGCCGTCACTAATGTCGCTATCGACTATTAGCACGGCAGCGTTGCGATGGAAATATTCACACTAAGCGCGAATATCTCCAAAAACTAACGCCTGCTTAGACCAGTTCTTAGCCAATATATCCAATGGGAGTTGGATATTATGGCTAAGTCCTCATTAGCGATAATGCGTGAATATCGCTGGATTACCAGCGATATTCATGCATTTCGCCGCTAACAGCTGAAATTTGATCGCATTTGACATAAACGTTGCTAATAGCAAGTTATCTCTGCGATAAAATCAGGCGAAGTAGGGCGATAGAAAAAATGTCGCTAAGCCCATTTAGCGATAATTATCGCTAGTTGTTGGTAATATGCCCCATAAAGTTTAGTTATTCACTCTATAGGTACAGAACATTTGCATTCAAATAAAATAACATACAGCAGATTTGAACATTTGTATGTGTTGATAGGGATAAGAAGCCAGGTGAGCCTTGTTTAAAAAAAATAAAGAATTATTGAATTTTTCATTTTTCAACCACCGACCACCCACCCTCCCTCTGCCCACCCATACACAGTGGTGACATATCGAAAATACACAACAGAATTCATTCAAAATTCCACAAATAAATTACAGTGTATATTTTCACATAAAATGTAATTATTGTAAACAAGAACCTGGGAAGAAACAACCAACCCACCCCCTTCTAAAGTGCATAGTGCAGAGCAAGCCATATATATACGATTATCTTTCTGAAACTGATTGGTCCTCCCTCCTACCGAAGCAGGCTCTGATACAGGAGCCCAGATTATCATGCCCTTTCGTCGTGCACAACTACCTTTTCACATATACCCTTTTCTAAATTTTAGACTGTCTAAGATCTATCCAACCATTGTTGGAACCGTTGCTGGTTAGGATCCAGCCACGCCGAGGCAATGCAGAGCCTTACAATTGCAATAAAAATTAAAATCAGCTCACACCCATATTCCAGCTCATCTATACCCGATACTCCTGATAAGATTACATCTGATACTAAAACTACATCCCACTCCCGGTCCTCTGAAAGAAAACTAGATATTTATTTTTTCACATTTTCTGGCTCACCACAGACCACAAAGATATGTACACTGTCTGCTTTATGAAGTGTACATCGAAGGCACACCTTTAACCTCTCCGCATTATGCAGTCTTAACAGGTGTAAAATATAAGAAAAAGCCGGTCTTATAAAACTGTGCTTGTAATCGCGCAGACATTAAGATGGATTGTGCCAAAATAAGGGACTGAAAGATTGTTCCATCTGATATACCCACCTTCTCTTGACATTTTTGTGAGTTTTTATCCATGTCATCGGTCATGACAGAATTAAGGCACACATGCATTTCCTCAATTGGAATGTCTCTTGCACCTAGTACTTTCTCTATAGACTCTGATCTTACAAATCCTGCTGGCCGGCTCCCTGTTCGTAGCAAAAATCTCTCACTTGCAGGTATTTAAAAAAATCTTCTCACCCGAAATTAAATTCCTTTTTCAACTTGTCAAAAGAGCTTAACCCCGAGGAGGAAATAAAACACCCCAACCGATAAACCCCGACTACCACCCAATTATTCATAACTTGATCTCTGAAAGCCTGTGGTAGATTTAGGTTATTAGCCAGCGGTTTATAAAAACTTTATCTGCCAATCCCTAATATTCTATGCTTGGCCTTTAATACTCCATGAAGGGTGTTAAAATGCACTTTTTATAGTAACAGTTGTTTAATTGCCATCAGCCACCATAGACAGACCCATACCTCTTTTCCCATTACAAGTTCATACAGGGAGGATACTTGCTCTATTTCCACACTATCAGGATCTTATTGATGGTACATAAACTTAAAGACAGCCCCACATATTGTAGGGAAGAAGGTAAACACGGTTGCGACAGTTAAGATGATTGACTTTTCATATTTTGGGAGGGGTGAAAAGATAAAAATTGGACTGATGGAAGTTACATGTGTTAATATGTAAAAAGGTCACCTTGATGTAATCAGTATTGAATAAAGAGTTTAAAAAAAGAAAACTCTGAAAGAATACCCAGAAAAAGTTTTTGGGGAAAAAACATCTTAATCACATTACATCTGTCCCCTAAGGATAGATGCAGATATTTGCTTATTTTTACATAAAAGAGGTTTGATATTATTTCTAACGACTTTTTCTATTTTAGGAGACAAACTGACTTCAAGGTAATTTGCTGTCTCCACAACCTGACTATAAGTCATCTTAATTCCCTCATTAATAACTGTCTGGGCCTTGTTTTTATTCAGGTTATAACCAGAGAATCTCCCAAATTGTCCAGCTTCATGAATGCAATGTCATCAGCATAGTCAAGGTTTTTTTGTCTCCAAGCCTTCAGTCTGAATCAATGAAATTGAAACATTGCTCTCCAATCTGCAGATAAAGGGGTCAATATATATAGCAAACAAAAACGGGGAGCAAGGTCAGTCTTGCCTAGTCCCCCGTGAGATTACGAATGACTCAGATAAGACCCCGTTCACAGCGACCCTGCCATTGGGCCAACATATAGCATTTTAACCACCCGAATAAAATCCTGGCCAAGCCTGACTCTCATCATCGCTGTCCAGAGGAACTGCCAGGAGACCTTGTCAAAGGCTTTCTTTGCCTCAAGCAGAATCAAAACCATAGTGTCCACTGTCACACTGGTAGCATCAAACAGTGAGATAACCCTTTGAATATGGTCGATTGTGGATCTTCCGGGGATAAACCCATGTTGCTGCACCAAATAATTGTATGGATAATTGGTGCTAGCCGAGCAGCCAAGACTTTCGAATACAGCTTTGAATCGCCATTGATCAAGGTTATTGGGTGGTGAGGACCCAGTTCAATCGGTGATCTGGGGCCAGATGTACTCCATTTCATGTAACGCCTCGAATTTGCAACAAATTGCGAGGCGCAAATTGCGAGGCGTTAAATGAAATGTACAAAAGTGTGTTTAACACTGTTTGCGATTCCCAAAGGGGTCGTAAATTGCGAAGCTCATTAATATTAATGAGCCTCTCGCAATTTGCGAGCCCATTGCCAATGCTTGCCCTCCCAGGGATGGTGGTCTGCTGGGCTCGGCAGACCACCATGTCTGGGACTGCTTTTAAATAAAGCCGTTTTTTTTTTTTAAATGGAGCCCATTTTCCTTAAAGGAACTCTTCACATTTGCGAATGCATTACCACCTACTTGAAGTAGGTGGTAATTGCGAGTGTTTTGCAACCGCAATTGCGGTCGTAAAACATTAGTACATGGTTCTGAGACTCGTTATTTGGAAGGGAACACCCCTTCCAAATAGCAAGTCGCAAAACCTATTTAGTGAGTCGCAAAAAAATCGCGATGCACTAAATAGGCTTTGTACATGGCCATGATGTTTTTGTATGCGCAAACTGGTTTGCAAACCCGTTTGTGCAAGCAAAAATGGGTCGTACATCTGGCTGTTGTTTTTTTTTTAAAGAAAATCATCAATTTTAGGACCACAAGTTCGGAGGCCTACTGCCCTTAAAAATATGCTCAAATAGCTTAACTTATACACTCCTAGAGCTGGGTAACAAATATACAAGAAAATTTGGTCAGGATACAATCGGTACCCGTGACTTTACCCTCCGCTTTATATAAAGCAAAATCTTAGCTTACTGCGGGGGACCATCTAGTTGCTCCTGATCCTCACTAGAGAATTTCATACACGGAATTGAGTCTAGGTATCCCCTGGAAAAATTAAATTCCCTCCAAATGTTTTACATATACAAGGTTTGATAATATTGCTTAAATGCTTCCCTGATCTGATCATACCTGGGTCAGGTACTTGACCTAATGCTGGGTCATTGATCTACCGGACTGTATTCAGCATCGCCTGCTGTCTAGTTCGTATAGCAAGATGATGGCCCATCTGCTCACTAAATTCATAAGCTGACTCATTCAGAGCCACCAGTTTATCCACAGCTTTTTTACCAGAATTTCTGTAATAACAGACTTGTTAACAGTCACCCTTAATTGACCCTCTCCCAGATACCCACCCACTTGAGTGGCAATGACCAGTCCCTCTTCTGCTGAGGCTAAAACACTGTGCAGCTTCAGTAGAATTTGTCTGCTTTGCTTGTTATAATTAGGGCTCCTGGTTTTATGGTATTTATTTTTTGGCTATTTCCGTCTGTATTTATCCATATTTATTTTTGGGCCATTTTATCTGTATTTATCTATATTTATTTTGTGTTTGCGTATTAATAAAGTTGTAAAACTACCTTTCCATATCTCTTTAACTGACCGACGCACACTCATACTTTGATGTCTGTCGTGTTTTAGCTATGTAAGCTGCCAAATATTACACAATACATACACTGGTAGATATTAGCACCATACCATAAATATATGTAAACATATTCCGTTATTTAAAGACATTTCATCCTGTTTTTTTAATTTCCCATGCTGTTCATCTGCTTAGCTGCTGGCCTATAATTCATGAAAGAAAGCACTGAGAGTCACTTAAAAGGAGCACAATTTTCTGTATTTATCCACTTTTATTTAAAGATAAATGCAGACAGAAAACACATTGTTTTCTGTCTGTATTTATCTGTAAAAATCCATAAAATCAGAAAACCGGGAGCCTTAGTTATAATTCAAGGAGAACCTCAGCGTTTCTCACGAATTCCCACCTTCATTGTAACCCAAACCATCTCTATAGAAGTACTCCCCAAATTGTCCCCCCAAAAATAAAGGGATCCACTGTCTCATGTGTTTACAATATTCTTTTTTAACAGAAGTGTTTGTTCAAAAGTCCAACACCTTGCCTTTAGATTGAGGGCAGTGCCTTCTAGTTCTGGAACTAAGGAGTTATGCTCTGAAAGAATATGTGGTGCTTTTTTTATACTGTATTCCTGTATTAAAGAGTTGGATACAAACATATAATCTAATCTAGCATGCAAAAAGTGCGGCGAAAAAAAGTAAACCCAGGATCGAAAGGTTATGAATAATTCCAACTGTAAACCAAGCCATGATGTTCACACAGGCCCATCAATGCCTGGAAAATCTTTGGTTTCCTCCCTCAGTACCACCACCCTCTTCCAAGTACCACTCACTTAGCAGGTTGATGTTACAATCTCCACATTAAATAATGGGAAGAGGCCATAATGCTAATTCCTTAGAAACAACTTCTCCTGGGTCATTCACATTGCTCCCATACATTGCACATAATGTAATTTTCCCTCCGGAGTTTGATTGAAATTCTGTAATACCCAACGGCCGAACTTATCGGCCTGCATCTGAATAAATAGCCGCTCCCCGCATCCGTTCACTTTTACAATTTATACCCCAGAGATTCCAGCAGATGCTGATGTGACCCTTCAATATGGGTTGCTTGCATGCAGATAATATCTGCTGCCAACAGTTGAAATCCCACTGCTACTTTCTGCCTTTTTTAGCATCAAATGTTGATAGTTGCAACACAAAGTTAACCCATAAAAAATCTGTATCTTTACCCACACATTTACACAAATACTCCAAAATGTCCAATTGTATTTCCGCCAACCCATTTTATATAACCTACAAACTGAATGATTTAGCCAACTTCCCACCCCGCCAGCATGTGGATCTCCCTCCCAATCAACTCCCGCTGAACCCTCCCACCCACCACTAAAACTATGGCAATCAGGCCCTGACTTGAGCCTGAATGAGGACATCCGATGACATCCAATCTTCAACCTTCCCCCTACTCCGTCCTTCAGCCGACATGCTCACCCAATACCCATAATAGCTGGATTGCACCGTGCTCTCCCTTATTTAGTGCCAGATTCCCCATCCGAAATATTTTTGGAATGCCTGGGCCTGAATCTCTGAGGTAAAACTATGGCTCTGGCCCTGGAACCCAACTTTCAACCTAGCAGGATTCTGCAGATACACTGCTGCCCCATCCTTTCTGAAAAGGGGCGAAAAGCTGCCTGAGTTGCCATTGCCTTTCCACTGTGGCATGAGCAAATTCAGGTTTAGAAAAAAAAGCTATTCCTTCAAAGTCTCTTTTAACATTAGGATGTGCCAAGTCATACACAGCTTGCCATAAAAGAAAGTTACCAAAGTACACCAACACTGCACAAGGTCGAACTGAATCCCTGGTGGTTTTTTTTGCCAACATCATTGGGAATCTATGCATGCGCTGGACTTCCTTATCCAGCCACTGTCCGTGCAGGTAACAGCGGTGGGGCCGAGTAAGGGGGGATTTCGAGGGACGATGCCAAGAGAAAAGACAGGAATACAGTTCAGGGAAGGGACCTTTCAGCAAGGTTACAACATACTTCCTAATATCACTGCCCTCAGCTCCTTCCGGTAGCCCCAGCAATCATAAATGTATACGCCGATGACGGTTCTCATGATCTTCAAGCTTCCACATAACATCGGTCAAGATCCCCTCCTCTGATGAACCCTGGGTATTCAGAGCAGCCACCACATTTTCCAGAAATTCTGTGCTGGTTTCAACCATACACATTCTCTCAGCAATGTCAGAAAAGTTTCACCAATTTTTCTCATGGAACCTTGAAGTTTTTTAGGATGTCAATTGTGCCCTTCCATTATTGCTCTTCACTTCCCCCTGATAAAATCTTAATGATTGCAGAATCAATGCCAGTGAGGGTTCTGTACGTTTCCCGGCACCTTGTTTCCCCTGCTCACCCTCCTTGCTTTTTTGGCCAGAGTCTGATGTCTCTCTTCATACTATTTTTTGCTCTGAAGGCAATAATTGTATGCCGGAATAATCCATTCTTAATTCCCCTGGGCTATCTTTTTCACATGCCTCTAAAGGGGATTTCATCCCCCCCCCCCACATCGTCTTCTTTTTCCCCGTTTCAGTTAAAGATCTTCTCTGCTGCGTGGGACCAAACACATCTTTATGCATACTACTGCTGCTTAACTATGAAGCCCCTTCCCCACTAGTCGCCGAGATGCTTGTGTCTGAAATATATGATTCGTCTGTCAGGGAAAAAACTTCTCCATTGTATCTGGGGTCAAGCACATTCCCTCCGCGCCTTTTCCCTCACAGTTTTGATCTCTCACAGCACAAGGATCCTTATCCATTAACTCTCCTCCTTGAAATACATTGCCTTTCTCTGTAACCTTGGTTAGGGGTACCCCCTCCCCCAGATGCCATCTTCAAAGTAATATTTAAAGTTGCCACTATCGGAGGTGCTTCCAGTTACTTCATTTTGCTACAACCAGGGATGTGAATCAATTTCGGAAGCATTACCTGAGTTATTTGAGCCATGATCGTTAACACCCGGGATTCTTTCAATCCTTTTATCAATTTCCATCCGTGATCTCTAGACTCCAGCAGGGCAAAATAGACATGCAATTAGTGGTTGCGAATCCCCCTCCCCCAGGTTCCCGAGTATTCCGTAGAGAGGTTCTCTTAGCCTGCTCTACTTTGTCTTTACCGGGTCGGAGTTCTCCTTTCTTCCCTCCAGTTTGCCTTCCATGGCCGCCTCTCGCCGTGGTTGGGATAGGTGCCGCCAGAGCCACCCGGCGTTGCTAACCCCTTTTACCACCACCGCAGTCATACCTTCAACATAGGACAACACTGGGTGTCCTTCGCAGACGTCACCTCAGTGAGGCAGCACAAATGCTCCGCAGCTGCCACCAAAAACAAAAGCCGATGAGCACTTTCCTCTCTCCATAGCTGCTTCCTGCCTTACAACCGTGAATCCAACCCCGGCATTCCTCATTCAGGGTCCTAGTGCCGGGGCAATCTTCACGCTGCATATTCTCAATCCAACATCCAGAGAACTGGATGCTGGATTGAGAGAGGAGAGGTGAATAGCGACCTCACACAAACACCATCTTGCCCTAGGAAGCCAGAGCAGATGCGCCGTGTTAGGACTCGACTCTCAGGAAAGTTCAGAAAAGTTCCAAGTAGCCAGGTCCAGTTCGCCAAGACAGCAAACTGTCTCAGTCTGTCGCTGTAACCACAGACGTCACAGCAACAAGACCAGAAACCTTCCTCAGAAAGGTTCTATCTGTGTCAGGACACCGGTCAGCAACAATGCCTAGTCCCGACAGCAGAATTGGAATCTAAATCAAAGACTAGAAATCCATATCATGAAAGACAGCCGCAGACAGACGACAGCCCTCGTTTCTCACAAAATTGAACAATTATAATCGAAAGGTTTCCGGGCTTGACACCCTCTAGCATCACCAAATTGTCAGACCACTCGGTTTCATTGGTCAGTCCAAAGTAAGATGAGGGTGATGTAGAAGGAAGAAGATACAAATACAGAAAATGTAAGTAAATTGATTGCACAGTTCCTCATGTCATGTTAGTTAAAGACACATTGAACAATGAGATGCTGGACATAATGACATGAGGGTTGAAATTGTTCCATTCTCATGCAGCTGTTACAAAGTGTAACAAAATGTGATGCAAATACGCTATTCAGTCTGGGCGATGTCAAAAGAAACAGTTATCATTTCAATACAGTTTGCTAGATTTCAAAAAGTTCTCATACGCTTTAGAATATTCAGTCCATGACTTCACTGGAAAGGGAAAGTAAAAATGACGCCTACATGAAATGTTGCTAATGTACGACAATGCAAAACCAAAGGGGATGATGGACGGAGGGTTGAACATTGCAAGCACTCACCCCCATTCAACTGATCTAAGTTTAATCCATCATCATTCTTTAGAGCATCCTGGGACTAGTTTTTGGCTAATCAGCCGTCATCAGCCAGGCTAGCTTGAATCCAGTGGCAAAGTGAGCAAGGGATCCACGTTTGGGCATACCCTGGAGGGTCGCAGCATGCGAGTGGTAGGAGGGGGAGGACCAGGGTTCCTTGCACTGGGTGTGGTCCAGGCATGGATGGGTGCAGATGGGCTTGCCTTTCCGACACACTGCAGCTGCCGTTATAAATGCTGCAATATTTGTGGCTAGACAATGAAACATTGCAATGAAAAATGGTGGGGAGAATTCTTACCGCAGTTGTTAATTAAGGTCCTGCATGGACTTTGTTAACAACAAACTATATATAGTTCTCAAAAGCACTCAAAAGCTGACAATTTCGGGTGGCTCCCGAACTACTAGAGGCACAAACAATCTTTTGCTGAAACCTCGAAGATTTCGGAAGGAAAAAACGTATAAATGCTCCTTTTCAGGAATGGCACCCAGGATCTGGAACTCACTCCCTCCGGAAACAAGGCTCATCTCCTCCGAAACAATCTTTAAGAGGGAAGTTAAAGCGATCCTCATGGCAAAATACACATGATCTATTGCTCCGTATCACTCATGAATCTGCCTTGTAAGTCCTTCCCGACCCTGGTCTACTGTGCCACCCGTGTTATCGAATTACTTAACTGTATACGCTCACTCTTTGTATTTTGTTATAATGTTTGATGCACCTGGTTGATTATGTATATTGTTATATTATTGATGCACCTGGTTGACTTTGCACACTTTACCCTCTCCATCTCAACGTTCCTTACTCCCCTAATACTCTCGCACCTGTGGGACTATACTCCCTGCTCACACCTACCTCAACTGTACCCACCTTTAAACTCTAAATATTCTAAACACGCTTAAGCAAGTATATGCTCCTTATTATTGCACTTTATACTATTGACGCAATTGTCTGTCTATACACTGTGTACCGACACTACCTCACCTGTGACCTACCTCATGTCCTTTGTCCCACCTATGTAACTAGCACCTTGTACCTAATTACCTCATATATTACTCTGCATATACGCTTTATTACTTTGTATTTTTTATCCCCATGCCCTTGTAAAGCGCTCTGATATCTGCAAAGATCTTGTTCGCGCTATATAAAACTTTCAAAATAAATAAATAATAAATAAATAGTTGAGTTCTGATGTCACAATGATTGATGCCGGTGCCGGCAGCCAAGGGCAAAGGCAGGTCAGGTCAAGAGGCATATATAAAGCAGCTGTTTAAAGCACAGAAACAAAACCTTTTTTTTCTTCTCCTCCGATTATCTAGCTGCACATTGGCAAAAAGAAAGAGGATATTTATGACAACAGGTTTCTGTTTTTGCACTCATTGGTAATTATAAAAAAGTTTGAATCTTTCTGCACATTTCTACTGTGCTCTTTCTTTTTAGCTGGCTTGTATTGAACTGCTTCTAATATATTTTCATAACAAATATCATAAAGCTTTTTTGATGGGTTTAATTTTGCGCAAGAGATTTGATTTTTATACTTCTTATTTGGAAACATGCTCCCTCTTTCATATGAAAAGCTACACACTAAGGATTTAAATGGTTTGTGGGAAAGGGGAGGGTGTGACCATGTATAATAAGGAATGAAGTACCCCCCTGCTGTATCTGATAAGGGAATTGCAAGTCACCTCCGAGTTCCATAACCTTATAAAAGAAGTTGCCTTTGCCCTCATTCTTCTATATGATTATGGAACTCCTTGGTGACTTGTAATATGCTTAAAATGTATTGTGGGGGTAACTTTTTCCCATATATTATTAAACTGCCTGCCATTGCTTGTCAAGGCACTTGCACAGAACCTCTCAAGGGGACCAGTGGTGGAGGCTGCCTTGTGCCTGGCATGTTTTGCCCACACTTACTGGCTTCGGGAGCACTGAGATGCAAAGAAGGTGCTGGTAAACAAAGTAAAGATATGTGTAGGGAATGTATATGCTGTGTCTTCTCAACAAGGCAAGCACAGAGATTTGTGTAAGGAGAAACTCAACATTTTAAGAGCCATGCAGAAGTACAGTGGATACCCTGCTTATGGTAAATAGTAATGGAGAGTGAAGAGAGACTTCCAGTTGTGACTGCCTAACTTTGGGCAGATCTGCACTAAAATATGTGCAAAGGATGAACCACTAAAAGTGGAAATAGAGGAATACTGTATCCTTGCTGGCCACATTAAGGAAAATATAATGTATATTTAGATGTGTCATATGCTGCTGTTTATTACTGTTGTTGAGTGTGGGTGGAGGCCATTTCTCACAAGAGGCAAAGCTTCCTGTAGATCATTATTGTCCACTCCGCCATCAGCAGCAGTAATACATAGTATAGTATACTCTATGCTCCTGCACACAAGGTTTATTAGAACATTAGAATGTTGGGAGTAGCATTGAAGACAGTGGACCTGATTCACAAAGGGCTTCCACACTTGTTACGGAGGACCAGCAGTCAGGAGGGAGTCTCCGCTGTCGGGGCGAAATCCCGGCCATGAGAATCCTCATTGTGAAGATTACCCCCAAAGCGCAGAGACACCCCCAAGACTGCGGGGCCTCTGCAACGAGTGCGAAGCCTCTTTGTGACTCAAGCCTATAAAAGTGAGTCATGGATAATGGCTGGTATGAGCCTTCTGCTCTAACATTTCAGTATTTGTAATTCTGTTTCTCTCTTTTAAATTTAGAACATTCTACCCTCATTGAGCAGAAAGCTCTTGTAGCCCTTCTTCCTTGGGCCAAACCTCTTGCTAAGGGCCCGTTCCTGTGGCTCAGGCCCTCTAACTACCAGTGCAGCCCTTGGCACTGAATTATAAGTGCAAGCGCGGAAATTCCATAAACAGCTCCACCTTAAACTTACCAAATTAAATTCCAATTATTTCACACCAGTTTCTTCTCAGGTCGACAAATCTTTTCCACTGTGTTAGAATGGAGCACAACCTGAATACATTTCTAAAATAATCATCAACTTACAGCATTTAATATTCAGTCAATGATGAGAGATTTTAAAAGTTGTATTTTCTTCTTTGAGAGTTAGGTCTGTATTATTGTCTTTTTATTCAAATTACTCAAGGAAATCCATTTACAGAAATATCTAGAAACTTTTGTTAGAGCAAGCATACAAAATAACAGCGTGTTCCATAAAGAAATTAGTCCCTATCTTAATGACCTAACCTATCCTAGCGAGAAACCATAAATAGTTCTTTTAGAAAAGAACAAGTAAAATTTGAAGCTTAGACTAATAGCTGTGAAAGGTCTGGAAACTCAGCTAAGTTCCCTAACTGCTGCAGTAGCAACCGTTAAACAAGTAAAATGAATTATTCACAGCAACAACCACGATCAGCATGGAGTAAGTCCACTTAAAGGTATCAGGAAAATAAGAAAATCACTGTTCGAAGTATCTAACAGCAATCTTGGGCAGGAATAGCACATTCAAGTTCTAAGGGCCATGGCAGCACAGGTATGCATAGAATACCTTAACTCTCTAGCCAGGAACACGTACTATATAGAAAGCACAATACATTTTGTTACAAAGAAAGATGCTTATCTCATTTTGAGCCAATGAGAAAGGATCTTCTGACGGTCTTTCATTTTCTCTTTCTAAACGTCCATGTCGTCATGTTGTTATTTGATTGTGGCTACAACGTATTACAAACAATTACATCTACGAAGGTTCTCAAGAGAACCTTTTCGAACCTACTCTATTTGCCATTCAGTTTACCATTGTGTAATAATGGACTTCTTTGTGAAATGACACATTAATATCTAGCATGTCCTGGTTGGATCATAACATTCAAAACTTTAGCAAGCATTTCTTTCTATAATATACTTGTACATTATAAGCATAAAACAGAGATTACCTTAAATCCGATTAAATCATATGGTATGAGGAGAAAATAAATACATTTTGCAGCAAACAGCACATTTCACGAAAATGTCAAGTTCGGCAGTTCAATTATAACATTGTCAGCATTTACGAAAAAGCATTTATTTTCTTAAAGGGTTCGGAAAGAACCAAGAAAATATTGAGGCCTAGCAGTGAAAGAACGATAGAAATGGGAGTTTTCTGCAGAAATAAGCAGCATTTTTGCTTTTTGCATATTTCATAAAAGCACATTTAACCACTATATTGACACACATTTTCTACGTTAATGTTAAGGCACATTTCTATATTATTATGAGGTTAAAATTACGTATATATTTTCAGCTTCCACATAAGACTATATGCCATGCCATTTTTGCAAGTTTATTTGTTTTAACAAAAGCCAAAACCAAGATTCAGGAGGTTCAATTTGAGCAGTAAGATATAATTGCATTGCAGAGCACTTCTGACTATTAGAGTTGTTTCCCTTGGTAAAATGTAATCAGTATATTCCTAATTTCAATTTTGCTGTACTGTGAAAATAAACTCGAATGTGACCTTGTCACTGATAAATCTATGAACATACATTTATTAATACATTTGCTCTAAACAACCAGTTGTTGGACCACATTTATTTTCACTGCTATTGCATAAACATATATCACACATTTAAAGGCCTCCGGGGGGGGTGAATTGCTGATGGAGAGGGAATGAAGAGTCACCAAATGTTTTGTGATTAAAAAGGAGAGAAGGAGATCGGAAATAAATAAAAGTGACATTGGAGTTTAGTAAGAAGGAAGGAGGAGCCAGATGTGCTAAGAAACAGATCGCTAAACATGGCCGAAACTTGCACATAATGTGCCAGATTCATAGAACTAACTTAAGACAAAATCCTAAACTTACTACCATTTTGGTATTCACAGAAGGCACTTACTCATTTTGGTATTCACAGAAGGCACTTACTCATCAATGAGTAAGTGCCTTCTGTGAATACCAAAATGGTAGTAAGTTTAGGATTTTGTCTTAAGTTAGTTCTGTGAATCGGGCCCCATCTCTTGGAGTTTGCGATGTAACCTATCTGCTAATAAAATCTCAAATCGTAGGAGATCTATATTTTCCATATATTGTCAAGGACTGGAGACATACAGCATTTGTTGAGTATCATTCTGGATTGTCCAAGGAAAGGGAGACCCCTCCCAGTATCAATAGTGCCACCCTGCACATATTAGGACACATGAATGTGTCAAGTGTCTCCTAAGGAGGGTCTAAGCTTTTAGGTGAAAAACATAAATGGTAAAAAAACCTCCTTGGTAATTTTGTAGCTCTTGATTGAAGATGAAAATTACCACATAATTTATTAGAAAGATAATAGCAATTCACCAAAATCCCCTTGACATCAGGGAAGAGAATGAGCCAAGCAAAGACAACCAAAAGTGAAAGAAGCAAAAATCTGGGACAAACATTTTACAAATTTGATGAAGACTGGAATAAGGGAATTAATATTTTGTGACACCTTCATCACTCTTACATTGATTCAAACAGGAACTGACATTACAGGAAAAGACTCTACTTCATCTTGGATTGGGAACCTCAGATATAATTCCTTGGACAGATAACCATCTTGTAAAGGCCAGTGTCTAAAGCTTTGCAATACCCTTTTCCTGAAACTCCTGGCTTTGGGTTAGCACATGAAGAATTAGCTCAGGCTTGACATTCTTTGCCCAGTGATCAACTCTGTATTCCTGCCGCTGCCCTTCCTATCTCACAATCCCTGTGGTTCATAGGCCCTGCTTCTGAGTAACACAGAAACTGCTTGTGTGGTCTAGGCAGTGTCAACGCTTAATTACACACTGAGTGCAGTATACAGCGACATGCTTCATGGCTGCACGAGGAGCACACTGTCTTCTACCGAATGCTTGCAATCTCTGATAAGCAATAATGTATTAATTACTAATGTGATGCATTGTGGAAGGTTCTTTTGTGCTTACTCTAAAGTAAAAGACCACCAAAAAGTAAAATAAAAAAACATTAAAGCAAGGTAGTTGACTACATTTCTGTTATTAAATTAAATATGCTTTTTTATACAATACAGGTAGGATGTCAATAATAAGGCATCAAGGGAGATGTTCTAACAGCTAAAGTCAGGACTTGTGTGATGTTAATAGATTTGAAATGTTCAATGTCTGTTAGTGGAAAGCAGCTTTGGCCCTACATGTATCAAAGAGTGTTACACATTCTGTGTCTGTTGGGAAATGCGTTAATACATATGACTCATTGGGCCAGATGTACATCGATTTGTTATGTTCTCAAATGGCCTGATTCACAGAATCAAGCTGTTTACAAACACAAAATGGCTTTTTGAAATGTACAAATCCTTAATTGCGATTCGGTAACCTATTGCCGAATCGCAAAGTGGGTTTACGATTTCGTATTAGGAAGGGGTGTGTTTAGGGCATCCCTGCCTAACACCAAATCGCTGTGGTAGGTGTGAATGTTTTGCAACCAAAATGTGGTTGCAAAACATTAGCATTTTACCATTTAACATTCTACCACCTACTTCATTCTGCAGCACATAGAGAAACAACAAATCACCGTTAGTAATTGTTCATGTGCAGGAAGATGTCCCTTCTTACACATAAATAATCATTAAAAAAATTACATTGCATATTTAACGGTCCCTGCCGCCACAGGAACGTCTCTTTTTATGAAGTTCCTATGGCGATAAACCCTTTGCTTCTAACATGGCTTAACGCTGCCTTGTAAATAAGGCCCCCTTTCACGCTACACTTATCATGAAAGGGGTGGGCAATGGGTGTTGCGGTGGACGTTCCGCCGCAACACTCATTGATTTTGACGCTGCCCCTATTTACAAGAGTGGCGTAAACAGGAGGCAGCAGCAAAATTAAGACCAGGGAAAACCTGGTCTTAACATGGTGAAACGGGGAGAAATGCTTAATTACTCCGGGACCGATTCACAGAACTAACTTAAGACAAAATCCTAAACTTACTACTTTTTGTATTCACAGAAGTTAGGATTTTGTCTTAAGACAGACTTAAGACAGACTTAAGACAAAATCCTAACTTAAGTCTGTCTTAAGACAAATTTAAGACAAAATCCTAACTTCTGTGAATTCCAAAAGTAGTAAGTTTAGGATTTTGTCTTAAGTTAGTTCTGTGAATCGGCCCCTCCATGTTTTTGTTGTTTCTAAGTGTGCGGCATTGTGCAGCACACATAGACACAGCAAATTGCCACAAATTATTGTTTATGTGCAATAATGTCTCCCTTTTTGCAGATCAACAATCATTTAACAAATGGTGGTTTGCAAATTCTATGTGTGCCGCACAATGCAGCAGAAATAGGAGTTTTAAATTGACACTCTGGATTGTTTATGTGCAGGAAGGGACACCTTCCTGCACATAAACAATCATTTCCCCCAATGCAGACACCCTTGGTGCAAGGGTGCCTGCGTTGGGGCTCGGCAGCTAGATTTGGCGCCAGCGCTTGGCAACACGCAGGGGTGTGGCGTATTCTTGTGAATATGGCACATCCCTGTATTTTCAGAATGGTGAAGCTTGGCGTTAGCAATGTTTGCGTACCACCACACTTCGCCATTCTGTTGTAAATATGCACAGACTTTTTGCAACTTCTATATGTGCTGCATTCTGCAGCACACATTGAAGTTACAACTTGCCATTACTGATTATTTATGTGCAGGAAGGGACACCTGTCCGATCATGAACAATCATTCCCTGCAACGCACTATGTTGCAAGGGTGTTTGCGTTGGTGCTAGACAGCTAAATGTAGCTCTGGGAGAAACGCAGGGGTGCGCTGCATTCTTATAATACGGGGCATCCCTGCGTTTTGAAACTGTCTGAGCACGGCGTCTGCAATTTTGGCTTACACCATGCCCTGACAGTTTCCTTGTAAATATGCCCATCAATGAGAAAAACAGCTTAATATGTTAATATAGTATTTCATTGAAAATCCTGAATTTGTTTTATTTGAAATACAGTTTGTTCTTAAAAACATTTAGCACCTAGACAGAATTGATTTTGCAGGAGTCACTGCACATTGAGAGAAATATGTCAGGAAGGAGCGATATTACATATCTAAAGGTAGATTAGAATCTTTGAAAAAAAATATAGGAAGGACGATTAAAGTATGGAATCGGTAAAATACTAGTTAATAAACAAATAAAGTCCATGTCCAAGTAAATACTACAAAAGTGAGCAAATGGGATGTTGTTTATTGTGCTTTCCAACATTGCAAAAAGTGCAACATTGTGCGTCCAACATACGCTAAGAAATGGGAGAATAAAAATCATTTATGTCCTATTTTATTTGTGTGATAATCCAATTACTGTTCATTTTTCTATTTCTTTAGTCTGACTTAATCAGTAAAACCTCAAACTACCGATGAAAACCGTAAATGTGCAGTAACGTTCACGCTGCACGGTATTACCTCCAGAATTTGCTCGGTGCTCTAAGCATATCCGTAAAAATGAATGTTGAAGCCCGTTAACTGTGTTAGAGAGGATGACTTGGTCATAAATTCTAGAAATGCATTTTATGGTTTATTTGCAGTCGGAGTGAAAGCAGCAAAGTTTGGATGCCATTAAGGGAGAGAGCCGAAGAGTAACGAAAATCCTCAGCGAAGGTGTAATTAAGGCTAATTAACTGAGGTCAGAAAAGACAGCCCAGTAAGTGGAAAACACACAGGAAATGAAGCTCAAACCAGGAAGCCTCGAGAATCCGGTAGAACGGTTTCAATTACACAGATGCAAGAGAAATAAATGTATTACCAATTTAAACAGGGGCAGATGTGCTGTGAATATATTCAAATAGAAGATCAGCATTAGTTCGCATTGCCACATGAAGAAAAGTCAGTAAGATAGAAAGGAACCAGGGTTTTCAGAAAATGCTTCAAAAATTCAAAAGAAAAATGTGGATCTTCTGTACTGTAAAAAGTTAGAGAAGAACTGAGAATAATTGAACCCTAAAACGGGGAATGAGAAAACAAAAGCCAGGGGTTAAGGGGAAGAAGAGGTCGAGTGAGGTAGTGAAATTGAAGAAGATAATCAGTTTAGTTTTAAACGAGTTTAAACAATGGAGAATGCAAAAACACAGAGATGGTGCTGTTCTGCTCCTTGCAGGCCCCCTCTCTGTGATGACAGTCACAGGGCATTGCAAATAGTGGCGTGCAAATTAATATCCATTAGTCAGGTCGGTCTGCAGATTTTATTAGCACATGGGTCACTAAGTTATCATTTATGTTTTTTACCTCTAAGCTTGGACTCTCTTATGAGGCACCTTTTAAAAAAAATGTCTTTATTGCCTTTTAATTTCACATATGTAACAGAACCCATCAAGTACACACATTCCGTATTGGAGGAAGGAAGTCACGCACATTTCAAGCGCATATGTCCTTAAAACCTTTTACTACAGTATGCAGGGTGTGCGCCCCCTCCTATGTAAGTCGATTGTCCCAGGAGCGCATTGGCCCCCCACTGCGTACCAATGAGAGGGCAACCGTTACCAGTGCTTTTACAGCTCATGATGAATAAGATATTATAATAACAAGGAGTCAACTATAACACCCCCCACTGCATGTATGTGCAAAAAATGCCTTATGAATAATCTGTCTACCCAACAATCAGTGTCACCCGTGAGTCTGTGTGGTACTCCAGAATTGGCTAGGTTGCTCCAAAGTCAGCAACTCTGGTATTGCCTCTCGGGGTATGATCTGTACCCATGTGTAACCGTTCCCTCAGACTACCCTCCTGATCAGTTGCTGAAGTGCGGAGAATAGGCATGTAACTGTCTTAGTAGAGTTTTTCTCTTTCAGGACCACCTCTAACTGCACCCCGAAAAGAGTTTGTACCCGGTCAAACACCCAAGTCCTCTGCATTAAATCCCTAAGGGTCGAATTCAGTGGAACCTGATCTGGTCCCAACCCGTTATCCACAACCAGGGACTTAAAAGTATGAAAATCCTACATCTGCCCAGGACTCAATCGCCACTTCCTTCCAATCCCTCGTGCGGTACTTGCTCCTTAGTCCTATGCATTCACGCATTGCCCTTATCCGTAAACTGGGTGCATATTGCATGGAGCGTGAGCCTTCGCAGGCGTACCGTCTCCAAACATGTGGGCTGTACGCAACAATTCTCTGTACGATCTTCTAGGGGGAGCAATGTCTAAGAGCCTATTGAAAACAGGTCGACCCATTAACTCATCTTGAATTCCCATATATTTAAGTGAAGGTGCATCTACCAACCATCTCATTGGCCACTGCAATTGAGCCGCTGCATTGTAGAGCTTGTAATCAGGGTCGCTAAGACCTCCCTCCTCCGAGGGGGAAAATAGTTAACTAAGTGCCACCTGCCGTTGGCCGGTACCCCATATCAAGCTCATCAGAATGCTCCATAGGTCCTTAACCCCTTCGGGGCTGATGATGAGCTCAGCTCGTCATGAGCGTAACCTGCCGTACGCTCATGACGAGCTGAGCTCGTCATGTAACACAGTAATTTTGAAATTGCCGCGTACAGCGGGAAAATGCACCGCATCGATGCGGTTAAAGAATGTCTTGCGTATAATCAGTGGGATTGCCACAAGTAAGTATAATAATCTGGGGAGCACCAACATTTTGGCGATGGTGATTCTGCCCATATGGGAAGTGAGCGGTGGACAGAAGCCACCACTTTTCCCAAGTTTCCTTCCATAAGGGCATGTGCATCATAATATATTTGCACCCCCAATTCTTTGAAGGAATCAAACTGCCAAGACAACTCTGTGCACGGTAGTGCCTATCTCTGGTCGTCGTGTACCGGTACCAAGGGGAACAAGCAGGAGTTAACCAAGTTAATGTAAAACCCTGACATCCTCCAAAACTCGTCCAACACTGCCATAGCTCCCAGTAACACAGTGTGGTCTGCCTTTAAATAGATCAGTGCATCATCCCAACATAGGGGTATAATCTAGGTTCGTCCAATTATCATGAGGCCTCACTGCGGTGCATGGCCCCGTAATATGCATGCCCTGCTATGAGACACATGACACCATTTATGTGTGCTATTAAGTGCAGCATTGATACTAGGAGCAGTCTTCCAGTAAAGAAGAAAACTTAACAGATGTTCTAAGTGGTCAGTCCTTGACAGTAAGGTATAACATCTAGATCCCCTGTGACTAGGGATTTTATGAGCGCGGAGGTCACTTTGCAAAATCTTAGAAAGTTCACACAAAGTCGCTGCACAATTTGCAACTACTTCTAGCTATCTGTTTCCTTGTGCATCTGGCTCCTCCTTCCTTCTCACATATCCCCAATCTTTCTCATGTTGCTTTCTGTTCCTCATTAAGTGCAGCGAGGGACCGGGGATATTAAGAGGCGTCTCCCTTTACTTGGGCTTTCAGGAAAGAAACTCAACAGATGTTCTAAGTGACCGGTCCTTCACAGTAATGATTAATCGCTTATCTCAATGAAGCTGTTAGGCAGAATAAGTGAGGAAGCTCAGAAATAGATTTTGGAACATGAGGAACCATTCACAGACCAGGATTGTGGAAAGGCATCTAGTCAGGTTAAAAATATATATAGTAACACATGATTTAAACTGGTGCAACTGGTTTCAAAAACTATCTACATTAAACCAACTTAACCCCTGCCAAAGCAGAGCAGAATTTATCTTGAACGTTCCTTCATCTGTCTGCAGTTTCAGGAGTACAAACCAACTTTCTCCTTATGACGTGGCACTGACTCAGTACGCAAACTTACTAGTTGGACGTGATGGAGAAATTGCTACCTATCATGAGGTGGTCACCTACACTAATGCAGAGACAATGTCTGTTGAAATTATTCCTGGGTAAGAATAAAGGCAAGATGAAGCTCAAATTGATGACACTGTGAGCAGTATTGGCTAAATGGGCAGTATATGCTAAATGTTGATTAGCCATTGATGGAGCGTGATGGTGCTCTAAAATTGTAGGGCTGCATTATAAACATGAGTAGTCCGCACCCACATACATTCTTGTGTTCTGTTAACGTGTGATTATTAGAAAGTTGTGTAATAATGAGGTGAAGTTAAACTATAGAAATGTATTTGTGCCATGCAAAGAGAAACAAAATGACAGTCATGACCGAAAATGTAATCTTCAGTATGCTGCAATTGCTCTGTGTAATGAATTGCTTTTTAGTTTAAAGGTGCACTCAGATAAAGATTGCACGAAGAAATAATGGGAAGTGTTTAACGCGTATTAATTGTAGATGCTGTAGTGCAAAGCATTAGTAACTCTAGTGTATAATTTGATGTGTAAAGGCCTAAATGAAATGTACACTTTGGAATATGAAAGGCCTATTAGTTTATTCTTACATTGGCCAAATTGTGTAGGCCCGAAAATGTTTTATTTCCCTGGTGTGCTCTCGCATTTAGTAGTCAGCGAATTTCATGTGTATGCAAGGATGTTCTGTTCTCACGTTTCAGTTGCAGGTGGAAGAAGCTGCCTTTGTTTGTTAGAACTAACGCCTTTTGTTTTAGGCGTTAGGCATGGACGAGATGTGCAACAATGTAAGGAATGAAGCGATAATTGGGAGCCAGTGTTCTTTCTCGCTGAGGAGGCCTAGGAATCAAGGTCAACGGAATCCACACGGAGAAGACTGTGGAAAACTACCTAGGAGAGATGTCCGTTAGTGAGGTGATCTGTGGGCATGTGCTACATTTTCGTATTTTGTATTAGGGAAAGCGCCCCAAGGGAGGAGAAGCAGAAGGAGAGAGAGAGAGGTTCAGAGAGGTAGTGGGAGACAGGATGAGTTAGAAGTCAGGGGATTGATTTGGGAAGTGTATCTTAGAACGAACTCTTTAGCTTTAGTCATCTGGATTCCATTGTGAATGTGGTTCTTAGTAAGTCTTCACAAGCTGACACCTTGTTACTGATTTTGCCTGGGAAATGCTAAGAAGGGATATCACTTTAGAGATAGTGTAGGGATAGTTTAATGGTTTTTCCGTTTTAGCGACAGATGAAATCTAACTTAAATGTTGGAGCAGTCCTTGCTTGTGTCCTATTTTTGGAATTGTTTATTCTCTTCATGATTCACCGGAGCAGATTAATCCATAGATTCGGTTTTGTATTAGTTCCTATGTATTTCTACAACCTCGTCTTGAGGTGCTTGTATACCCCTAAACTGAAGTTGGAGTCTGTGGTCCTTAAGTCCTGATTGGGTTGGAAAGCTAAATTGTGATGCATTGTTTCTCCCCTTTACGCTTCTCAGCAGGTAAAAAGAGACATTGACTCGAGGTTCCATTTTAAATTTCTGTAGTGGAACCCGATCCTAACACATTTATTGGGTTAGACTGCAAACAGCTAGACTTCCTACGTGGGTCAGAAGCATGACATAATGGGAGACGACGTAAGAGGGTTTGATGTAATCTGTGATGAAAGATGATAAACGTAGTTTCTGGCAGAATGTGCAGGAGTTCTTCTGGAGCTTACTGATCCTCCACAAAGCATATCCCCATGAATGTGTGAGTGATGCGCACTGACAAGATACATTGTTTGCAGGACAATCTCATTAATATAGCGATTGCTGAAATGGAAAGTGGGGAAGAAAGAAGCTTAGGTTGGTGAGTATAGACTACAGAACGTCCAAAACGCTGCAGCCAGACTGGTCCTCGACAGCCCCCGCCGATGCCATATCACGCAACACCTCCAAAAACTCAATTGGCTCCCAGTCAACAAGAGAATCACTTTCAAGCTCCTCACTTACGCCTTCAGAGCTCTACATGACGAAGGACCAGCATACCTGAACTACCGCCTCACATTCCACGTACCCGCCAGACAACTCCGATCCTCCCAACTTGCCCATGCCTCCCTCCCCAGGATCCAAAAGACCAGAACCGGAGGAAGGTTGTTCTCCTACCTCGCCAAGACCTAGAACATGGTGCCCCTCCACCTCAGGCAATCCGCGTCACTGACCCAATTCACGAAGGACCTCAAGACCTGGCTCTTTGAATGATCCTCCACCAAGTGCAACCAGCAGCCCCCTCTTCCCCAGCGCCTTGAGACCCTCATGGGTGAGTAGCCGCGCTATACAAAACCCTGATTGATTGATTGATTGAGTATACAGGAAACTAACAGTGTACTGGTTCAAGGTGGTTCAAATCACTATATAACACTCAACATGTATACTCCGACTTAACAGTGAGAGTTATTCACAGGGTGCTAAATATTAAGAACTAGCTCATGTCCTTACAATAGTCTATGAAAACCCACATCTGGTGGATACTCCTTTCCTGAAAATGACAACACCTTTGATTTTTTACTATTAGTTTTTGATAGCAGTAGGATACCATGTTTTATTATAAACATTAATTTATATTACCTACCCCTCAGTAAATGTGTTGGAATGGTGTATTTTTAATGGTGTTTTACATTTGAGAAAGCACAAAAACAACCATCACAAACATTCGGTACATTAAGACACTGTGACATTGTTTCAAGTGAATGTTTGAGATGGAATCTCTCCTCTTTGAAGTCTGAATATAGTGATAATTAGTAGAAAGCAGCCAATCACACTGTCAGCGTTGGAGTGGCATCTGATTTTAATGTTTGGTCCCTTTAAGCTACTTTTCATAAATCAGCAAATTTAGGATTACATCAAAATGTCATACATCTGTAAATATTCGATATATACTGTGTCCACAGGAACAGATCATTTCTGTGACCAAAAGTAAAACGTTTACAATTATGCAGAGAAAGTCACAATGGTGAATCACCAGCTTCTGACAATAGGTCCTTTATTACTAATTTTAGTAATTTCTACCGAGATTTCAATGTGCCTGTGTTTGATTCCTGACAAAGCTCAGTTTGTCTTTCATACTTTTCAGTTTGATAACTTGAGTACCATTGGGTTGGATAATAATACAAACTTTTTACAGTGCTGCCGGTGCTTACCAAGACAGAGGAAGAGTGGAACAGTGCTCTTCTAAACCGAAATGGAAAAATTAAAAAGGCATGAATAAAACTGCCTTTGTCTTTGGGAGTAGTAAGCATAAGCAATGGTTGCTGGAGACAACCCATACAATGTAGCCTCACATCTCCGAAAGAAATCAGGTTCTCAATTCTCTAAGGTAGATCGAAACAGAGATCATTAAAGTGCTGCATAGAGAACAATAAAAAACAAAATCTTTTTTTGTTGTTAAAATCCAGTAATAATCCTTTAAAACAGCCACATTCACATCAAATCTATGTGTAATACACTTGGGGGACTACACGTGTAAGTTTAGTCCTACACTTTTGAGTAAGTTTACTATTTTTAGCTAATCACTACTTACGAGTATTTGGTCACTCAAAAGTGTAGACTTGGATGCCAAGGGTAAGTACAACAGGAACAAGCTCTTTTGTAGGGATAACGGAGGTCCTTAAGGGGACACAACCAGGGCAATTCCTAACTAACTTGCTGAAATCCTGTACGCCACTGGATACTTTCAGCCTGATTCATCAAGCTAAATTGCACTCGCAAAGGGCAAGATTCTCAGAATCTTGCCTTTTGCGAGTGCAATTTTTGCATTTGGGATTCATCATCCCAAATGCAAAATTCGCTATTAAAGAATTTGCACATTTGCGAAGAATTGCATTTAAGGAATCTCTATTTGAGATTCCTTAAATGCAATTCATGAATCATTTTAAAAATGCGAAATCACAATTTTGGGCCGCTATTTACCGAGAGGTCAGACCTCGTGGTAAATAGCAAAAACTTAGAAAAATGCATTTAAATGCATTTTTCTAAGTTGCATGTTACACACACACATGTCCTTTGGACATGTGTGTGCGCAACACCAATGTAGATTACATTTCAGGGGTGCTACAGGGTGTCCTTTGGACACCCCTGCACCCTTGAAATCGCATCCTTATTTGCAATTAGCTAATTGCTAATCGCAAATAAGGAATAACTCCCCATTCATTCCGATGGGCCTGTAGGCCCATAGGAATGCATGGGGAGTTATTCCTTATTTGCGATTAGCAATTTGCTACTCGCAAATAAGGAACATGTAGGAATCGCAATATTTTTTGCAATTCCTATATGAATCCCGTTTTGCAAGTCCTTATTAGCGCTTCCTTGTGAATCGCTATTAGGGGCTCGCAAAACGGCAGATTGATGAATCAGGCTGTTTGTTCTCTTGTTTCACAATTTAGAGGGTGCATCAAGCCCTGATAGCCAGACCTGTCCCTGGGTGCCCAACCAAGGTCCATGATTGTTTCCCTCGTAAATTATCTGGATAGAGTCTCAGTCATCAGCATGGCACGTCTCAAGTCAGGTCTCGCTATGGACTCGTCAAGGAGTAGTGTTTTCCTGGACTAGACAGCTCATGTTGAACAACAATGCCAAAGAAGATGGTGGGCTGATGCCACAGCTGAGAGCACTCTCCCTGAGGTGCTCCCACAGTCTCTGCAGAACCTCCAAGCTGCTGTCGAGGGCAGCAGATCTCAGCGGCTGGAGTCACTGAGTCATAAGTTATGGATGCGGAGTGAGACCCTGAATGTGGCAGTTCTGTGGCTGGGTACTGGAAGATCTCCTTGCATTCCTCTGACAACCTGGGCAGTTCGCAATCGACTACGGTCCCGGTATCTATCCAGTAACCCGCATGGGCATTATGGTGCCACCTTGGACGAGTGTGCTCTGTGGAGGGCGGGGAGATTGTGCAGCGGCAAAGGCTATCTTTACAGAGTCAGCCTCAGGAGAGGCTTTGGATGAAGGAGTCAGCTTTCTACTTGCTTCAGAGATGGTGACTACCTCCTGGGTTGGCCACCCGATATTAAAATGATTAAAACCACTTTGCTTCAGGAGTGCAGCGAGGAGCAGTCTGAAGCAGACAAGAAATCACCTATAGCTAACATTTTGATGGCGGCAGCCCAAGCCGGGCAGATTTACTCACTGTGGCAGCTCCTTTACTGCTGACTACGACTGGCCACAATTTTACATAGACTATGACAATTCTTTTTATACCACAACAAGGTAACTCTCCTGGGGTGCCTCATGTATCTATTGAACCTGTTAACGGACCAGTTACAGCTACAGAGGGGAAGTACAGAGGAGACCATTGATCGAGGCATTGAGATGGAAGGAGGGGGCATGGTGAGGGCGACTCACTGTGAGGGGTTACTTACCCTAGTAGTGCTGTTCCTAAGCATGATAACTAGGCAAGTCCCCCCGCTGCCGCTTTTTCTGCAAATGGAGGATACGATGGTAATGACATCCGTGACACTGCTTTGAGTACTGCATCACACGAAAGTGAGGCATCTAAGAGGAGGCGAGGAACGCAGCTGGTTCAGAAGGGCCGGGGTAATGGGAAGAAATGCACTGACTCACATAAGAGTACTCAGTATGGCAACTCAGCAACTCCCCATTTGAAAAACAGGGTTAAAAGCAGTAGTATTAAAGGAAGTCTCAGGCGGAACTGGTTAACATCTAAAGGGGAGGTAAGCTCTAATATCCAGAGTAACTACAGCGACCCGACAGGTCAATCCTGAAGGAGGGAGGATAAGCAATCAGCTACTGATCGGCTCTCCAGTTTTGAAATAAACCTGACCCAGGGGAGTGGTCTTGACTCCTCAGGCATCACCCTCTTGGGACTCTACACACCAGAGGAATCTATAATCCTTCTATACCAGAGGATATAGAGGAGCCGTCTGTCTACAATCTTACATCTGCTACAGGTTCAGCGGTCCGAGGCGCAACAACATTACGCTCAAGTCAGACCAGACAATGCGAGACTGCAACAGTCCCTGGCGGAAGTAACTGGAAATGTCACAACACTTACCACAGAAATGGTATGGCTCCAGCAACGGGTCACAGGAGTGGCGGAAGTAGAAACAGCCACAGTAAAGTCTATTGGGAACCACTGGAACTTGTTCTGTCTAAGATTGAAGATTTGTAGACTCCCCAGCGCAGAAATACCTTGAGGGTCTTTGGGATACCTGAAGGGAAAGTGGGGAATGACCCAATGTAGTTTATTTTTAAGCTGTTTGGGAGAGCGTTCCCTGATCTGGTGGACTAGGTCATGGACTCTCAAATACAATGTGCACATAATTTCCTGATAAACCGTAGTCATTCTAATATAAATGTAAATGCTAAGCCGATGCATCCTTGCCCAATCTTAATATGTGTGGGCAATTTCTTACTAAGGCTGGTGATTTCTCTCAAAGCCTGCCCAACTACACTTGTGGTGATAGATGATATGTCTGTGTAAGGTCAGTCAGATCACTGCCAATTTACTGTGGACCGACGGTTGAAGCTGCGTCGATTGATTGACACACTGAAAGTTGTTGGGGCACAGTCCTTCCTGCAGGAACTTGCTAGGCTTAAGATGCAGCACAGGCTCTCCGCCAATGGCAGTTAATTTTATCGTAGATATGATTCGGATGAACATTAAGATGGTTTGACTTGATGCCTGGGGTTTCATTGCTTATGCAAATCTATGCCTAATGAGTCAATGTCAGATTCTGCATGTTTGAGCGTTTTTGGTTATTTTTCTTGTGTTCTCACCCTTGTGATCTCTTTCTACTCTATTTTTTCTTTTCTTTGGCAAACTTTTTCTATCTGGGTGTGGATGTGGCAATGGACCGAGGGTCCTGAGGTAGAGCTCGCTAGGTGCTGTCATTTCAGTTGACAGCTAAGGGAGTGGGAGGATTAATTTATTTAGACACGGGGAAAGGAGGTCATGCAGGAGGGGCTGGGGGTGCACAATATATGCTGGCTGATAGAAAATCTGCTTTGGGAGGGAAGTGGGGGTTCAGGGACAAAAATAGTCTGACTGTTTACAAGGTGATGTTGGAATGGGTTTGCTATGTGTTATGCTATTGTCCAGATTGGGATCAAAGTATGGTTTTGCTGAATAATGGTGTATTTCAATGAATGGACTGAATGCATGTGCTGGAATATTTCTGACCTTAAACACTCTAGTAAGCAGTGTGAGAAGTTGGCCTGATATATGATGCTCACTAGTTCTAGTGATCACCTTGTATCAGTCCAAACAACCCTTATGGTGATTGGTTGTAAGTCAACCTTATAGACCAGCTATCCTAATGGTAGCATGGACAAAGCAGTCTTAGGCTAAACTCTTTTGGCATGTGAAGCCAGCTGTTTTACCACATATAACCCCTTGAATACCAGATGAAAGGACACCACACAGGTTGTTATAAAAATAAACAATATATTTATTACTAACAAAACACCTCTGAACTCTTTATGAGATCAGAGAGCTAAGCACATGACAAGACTCTTAAGAAAAATACAGTAAGTCGCACAAATTACAATGGTGCCCTAGGGGCACGACAAACCATATACTAAGTAAATGGTATAAGGAAATCGATAGAGGAAATGAAGATGCCCAGAGGCTGTAGTATCGCTGGGACTACACTACCCTAACCTTAGGTAAGTAGCATGAGGCCCACGGGACTCGTGTGCAGAGTGTGAACTCACACGCGAGATGCGGAACAAAGTCAATGGGCAGAACAAATTACGAAAAGGTAAGTAAATGACAGTTCCGACTAGTTACGACTAAAACGACAGGATACCTGGACACTAGGAGAGTCAATCTACCTATGAGCACCGAAATGCTCTCGTTACCTCACCCACGGGCTGCGGGTGCTATAGTGTGAAAGTGTGTCGGGTTTCCGCGTCGGAGTCTATGGAGCCTTTGAAGAAAGATGCTGCAGGCGACCAGGAAGAAGATGTCCGGAGCGATCCAAGGGTGGATCGAGGAAGAAGAGGACCTGAAAGCAGAGGGGACAGTGTTCAAAGTCACTAGCCAGTGACTGGTGTGGAACCAGGAAGGAACCAGATGCTGTCGTCGCGATCAGGTGAAGAGTGGACGCTTGACTCTGCAGCCACGTGGACCAGGAGGTGTCTTCGATGACCAGGATGGAGGCACGAGCTGTCCCACAAAGACTCTCGCTGTCGGCGGTGTCGGATCCGGATTTGGAGTCAACAGGCCTTGGCAAAGGCAACCCACGCGGTGAGTGGAAATGGCGTCTGGTGTGGACCAGGAGGGTCCGGGGTGCTCCTCTTTTGGAAGGGAGCAAGGGCCAGTCTGGAGCAACCAGACCAGCAGTATGGGTTTCGTGGATCGTCGTCTAGGAGGCCACTAGCCAGCCGGCAAGTGACCAGACAACGCGTCGAGCAGCAATCAAGCAAAAGGGCCCCACGCAGATCTCGTGGATGCTGGAGGGCTGATCTTCTGTGCAGGAGCTGCTCCGAGCTGGGGCTTTTCAATCCCCAAAGCACTTACTCGAGGATGTCTCTAAAGTCGTGCTGGAAGCGAAGTGCAGTTTCTTCAAGATGGCCAGTCCCACGTGTCTCGTCGCACCCACGGGTTTCAGCTATGCTGCAGATGTGGGTAGAGGTCGGAGAGGTCTGGGAGTCCGGGTCTCGTCGGGCTCTGAAGTCTGGTTCCGGCAGGACGATAAAGTGAACCGCTAGGACGCTTGATGGTGCCTGCAGTTGCAGGGTGGGCACTCCTTGCCCACAAGGGAGATTCTTCAGTCTTCTGGGGAGCAGAACGTCGAAGTCCAGAGTTTCTTCTTATAAAGTTGTTCAGGATAATCTAACTTGGAATGGGACCAGCTCCTACCTTTATTCTGCTAAAGGGGGCTGTACTAGTGACTAGGTCCCTCCCATGGGTGGGACCAGGAAGGGGGGTGGTTACACCCCCTATCCTTTGTCCGGTTTCGCGCCAGAGCTGGGGCTGGAGTGCCCCAGCAACTGGTTTGAACCGGCTTATGCACAGGGACACCTTGTGTGCCCCAGGCATGTCTCATTCCTTTCAGCCCTCCCTACCTCAATACACAAAATCCTGTCTGGGGTGGTGCTAGCACCTCCCAAGGCAGGAAACCCTTTGTCCAGGCCTCCCTGGCTAGAAGGACTCCGAGCAGCAGGAGGTCAGACTTGTGTCTGTGGTGGCAGCATCCATTTTGTGATGCTGAGGCTTTGTTTAACTTTAACCGGGGTACACAGTTACATACATGTTGTGTCCCTCTAAAAGGGTGGAATGCTACCCCCGTCGCCAGAACTGGCGAGGGGGTAGTAATCCAATTCGTATGACACCTTACTCGACATGTTTTGATAATGCTATACCAAAGTTAGCAGTAACCGCGAGGATTATAATGCACTTAAGAGTATATGGTATAGCGTTATTATGGAACAGCTATAAGGACTTGGTTCCGCAAGCTGCAGACAGGCTCAGCTCATGTAGAGCACCATCTCACATAATTCCAAGCACTCTGCCTTCAGGATTGATAAGGCATGCCATAGGAGTGACTGATAGGAGTATATGTGTCCATTTTGGGGTTAGATATAGGTATACTATATCTACAGCAAAAGGTGATTACACCACCTTGCCCCAGCTGTGTTAGCAGCCAGTTTTGTCAGTTTGGATGGCCAGCCACGGGTGGCATAATACATGCTGCAGCCCCTGGTAGGCCCTGGGTACACCTATGCCCTGGGTACCTAAGGTACATTGTACAGGGGCTGATATGGTGACCCAGCATCCAATTAGGTATGTACCTAAGGTACATGGAGTCCATTTTACAGAGAGAGCAATTAGTCTGGGTTCCTGAATAGCAGAGCCCCAGGCCAACTAGGTCGAAAACCAGCTAAACACTAGGCAAAAAGTTGGGGGCAACCATAGTCAGATATCCACCTTCCTACATAACCCCCCCAAACGAAAGGAGATAAGGCTATCCTTGTCCAGGTAAGCCTCTATTGCCTAAGTGGCCATATAAGGAAGTAACAGCACTGGCATGGTTACCCCCTATCTCATGGTCCACTAAGCAATCCCTCACCCCAAGGGTATCTGAGGGTCTCCACCATAGGGAATCTCTACCTGTGGTGTGTTTTGGCAAAGTAAAAGGCTGGTGCTGAGATGGAGTACTGAAGTGAGGCTCCACTAATGTTGGGCTCAGCTTCCTCCAATCACCATCCACCATATAGGCCTTTCTTTCCACAACTGAGTTGTGTTGAGCTCTCAGGGTCAACCTCTGGCTACCTAAAGCTGGAGGCTGGGTCCCTCTGTTTGGCTTACTGGAGGGACAGGTCAGGTCTGGGGCCCTTAGGTCCCATGTTTGGCTGTGCCCAATGTGAGAAGTTGGCCTGATATATGATGCTCACTAGTTCTAGTGATCACCTTGTATCAGTCCAAACAACCCTTATGGTGATTGGTTGTAAGTCAACCTTATAGACCAGCTATCCTAAAGGTAGCATGGAGAAAGCAGTCTTAGGCTAAACTCTTTTGGCATGTGAAGCCAGCTGTTTTACCACATATAACCCCTTGAATACCAGATGAAAGGACACCACACAGGTTGTTATGAAAATAAACAATATATGTATTACTAACAAACAACTCTGAACTCTTTATGAGATCAGAGGGCTAAGCACATGACAAGACTCTTTAAGAAAAATACAGTAAGTCGCACAAATTACAATGGTGCCCTAGGGGCACGACAAACCATATACTAAGTAAATGGTATAAGGAAATCGATAGAGGAAATGAAGATCCCCAGAGGCTGTAGGATCGCTGGGACTACACTACCCCAACCTTAGGTAAGTAGCAGGAGGCCCACGGGACGCGTGTGCAGAGTGTGAACTCACACGCGAGATGCGGAACAAAGTCAATGTGCAGAACAAAATCAGAAAAGGTAAGTAAAAGACAGTTCCTACTAGTTACGACTAAAACAACTGGATACCTGGACACTAGGAGAGTCAATCTACCTATGAGCACCGAAATGCTCTTGTTACCTCACCCATGGGCTGCGGGTGCATAGGTGTGAAAGTGTGTCGGGTTTCTGCGTTGAAGTCAATGGAGCCTTGAAGAAAGATGCTGCAGGCGACCAGGAGGAAGATGTCCGGTGCGATCCAAGGGTGGATCGAGGAAGAAGAGGACCTGAAAGCAGAGGGGACAGTGTTCAAAGTCACTAGCCAGTGACCGGTGTGGAACCAGGAAGGAACCAGATGCTGTCGTCGCGATCAGGTGAAGAGTGGACGCTTGACTCTGAAGCCACGTGGACCAGGAGGTGTCTTCGTCGACTAGGATGGAGGCACGAGCTGTCCCACGCAGGCTCTCGCTGTCGGCGGTGTCTGATCCGGATCCGGAGTCAACAGGCCTTGGTAAAGGCAACCCACGCGGTGAGTGGAAATGGCGTCTAGTGCAGACCAGGAGGGTCCGGGGTGCTCCTCTTTTGGAAGGGAGCAAGGGCCAGTCTGGAGCAATCAGACCAGCAGTGCAGATTTCATGGATCGTCGTCTAGGAGGCCACTAGCCAGCCGGCAAGTGACCAGACAACACGTCGAGCAGCAATCAAGCAAACGGGCCCCACACAGATCTCGTGGATGCTGGAGGGCTGGTCTTTGGTGCAGGAGCTGCTCGGGGCTGGGGCTTCTCAATCCCCACAGCACTTACTCGAGGATGTCTCGGTCCCACGTGTCTCGTCGCACCCAGGGGTCTCAGCTGTGCTGCAGATGTGGGTAGAGGTCGGAGAGGTCTGGGAATCTGGGTCTCGTCGGGCTCTGAGGTCTGGTTCCGGCAGGAAGGATGACAAAGTGAACCGCTAGGACTCTTGCTGGTGCCTGCAGTTGCAGGGTGGACACTCCTTGCCCACAAGGGAGATTCTTCAGTCTTCTGTGGAGCAGAACGTCGAAGTCCAGAGTTTCTTCTTGTAGAGTAGTTCAGGATAAATCTAATTTGGAATGGGACCAGCTCCTACCTTTATCCTGCTAAAGGGGGCTGTACTAGTGACTAGGTCCCTCCCATGGGTGGGACCAGGAAGGGGGGTGGTTACACCTCCTATCCTTTGTCCGGTTTCGCGCCAGAGCTGGGGCTGGAGTGCCCCAGCAACTGGTTTGAACCGGGGTATGCACAGGGACACCTTGTGTGCCCCAGGCATGTCTCATTCCTTTCAGCCCTCCCTACCTCAATACACAAAATCCTGTCTGGGGTGGTGCTTGCACCTTCCAAGGCAGGAAACCCTTTGTCCAGGCCTCCCTCGCTGGAAGGACTCCCAGCAGCAGGAGGGCAGACTCTTGTCTGTGGTGGCAGCATCCATTTTGTGATGCTGAGGCTCTGTTTAACTTTAACCGGGGTTCACAGTTACATAAATGTCGTGTCCCTCTAAAAGGGTGGAATGCTACCCTCGTCACCAGAACTGGCGAGGGGGTAGTATCACAATTTGTATGACACCTTACTCGACATGTTTTGATAATGCTATACCAAAGTTAGCAATAACAGCGAGGATTATAATGCTTTTAAGAGTATATGGTATAGCGTTATCATGGAACAGCTATAAGGACTTGGTTCCGCAAGCTGCAGACAGGCTCAGCTCATGCTAGAGCACCATCTCACATAATGCTAAGCACTCTGCCTTCAGGATTGATAAGGCCTGCCATAGGAGTGACTGATAGGAGTATATGTGTCCATTTCGGGGTTAGATATAGATATACTATATCTACAGCAAAGGGTGATTACACCACCTTGCCGCAGCTGTCTTACCAGCCAGTTGTGTCTGTTTAGATGGCCAGCCAGGGGTGGCATAATACATGCTTCAGCCCCTGGTAGGCCCTGGGTACACCTATGCCCTGGTTACCTAAGGTACACTGTACAGGGACTGATAATGTGGCCCAGTACCAATTGGTAAATGCACCTAAAGTACATGTGTGTCAATTTAGAGAGAGAACAGCTAGGCTGTGGGTCTGATTAGCAGGCCCACAGCCAGGGAAAGTTGTAAACCAGTGAAGCAAAAAGCAAAAATCTGGGGTGACCATAGGATTGCAGACCCTACTCTCCTTCATAACCCCCCCCCCCAAAACTTAGGGACATTAAACTAACTTTGACCAGGTGAGTCTTCCTGTTCTAAGTGGAAATACCTGGAGAGACCATCTGCATTGCCATGGGCAGTCCCTGGTCTGTGCTCCACTGTAAAGTCCACCCCCTGTAGGGAAATGGACCACCTAAGAAGTTTGGGGTTTTCACCCTTCATTTGATTTAGCCACAAGAGGGGCTTATGGTCGGTCTGAATCTTGAAGTGAGTTCCAAACAAGTATGGCCTCAACTTCTTCAGGGCCCAAACCACAGCAAAGGCCTCCCTCTCAATAGCTGACCAACGTTTCTCTCTAGGGGTCAGCCTTCTACTTATAAAAGCAACGGGCTGGTCATGACCAACAATATTCAGCTGAGATAGAACAGCTCCCTCACCCAACTCAGAAGCATCTGTTTGGACAATGAAGGTTTTGGAGTAGTCTGGACTCTTGAGAATAGGTGCAGTACACATGGCCTGGTTCAGGTCATCGAATGCCTTTTGACAGCTAACTGTCCACTGAACTTTCTTTGGCATTTTCTTGCTTGTCAAGTCATTAAGTGGTGTCACAATGGACCCATAATTTTTGACAAACTTCCTATAGTAACCAGACAGGCCCAAGAAAGCTATGACCTGTGTCTGGGTGGTTGGAGGAGCCCAGTCCTTTATGGCCTGTATCTTGCTCTCCAATGGTTGAACCTGGCCTCCACCTACAAGGTGGCCCAGGTACACAACCTGACTCTGCCCTATCTGGCACTTGGTGGCCTTAATAGTGAGGCCTGCCTTCTGCAGGGCCTCCAAAACTTTCCTCAGGTGGATCAGGTGATCCTCCCAGTTGGAGCTGAAGACAGCAATATCATCTAGATATGCTGCACAAAAGTCATCCAACCCAGTGAGAACTTGGTTCACCAACCTTTGAAAAGTGGCAGGTGCATTTTTCAAACCAAAGGGCATCACCACAAATTGGTAATGACCTCCTGGGGTAGAAAATGCTGTTTTGGCCTTGGCCTCCTCAGCTAACCTGATTTGCCAATAACCAGCTATTAGGTCAAATGTACTCAAGAATTTTACAGTAGCCAATTTATCTATGAGTTCATCTGCCCTAGGTATTGGATGGGCATCTGTCCTAGTGACAGCATTGAGACCCCTGTAGTCTACACAAAACCTCATCTCTCTCTTACGATCCTGGGTGTGAGGTTTTGGCACTAGAACTACAGGACTAGCCCAAGGGCTCTCTGAGGGTTCAATGACTCCCAATTTCAACATCTTTTGTACTTCTTTCTTTATGCAGTCCCTGACATGGTCAGGTTGCCAGTAGATTTTACTCTTGACAGGCAGACTGTCACCAGTGTCCACCTCATGGGTGCACCAGTTTGTCTGACTGGGTGTCAGTGAGAACATGTGTCTAAAGGATTGAAGAACCTGTTTGCAATCCTTTTGTTGATGCTCAGAGAGGCTGTCAGAAAAGACCACACCATCTACTGACCCATCATCAGGGTTCTAAGTGAGCAGGTCTGGGAGAGGGTCACTCTCTTCCTCCTGCCCCTCATCTGTGGCCATGAGCAAGCCCATGTCCTCCCTGTCGACAAATGCCTTGAGCCTGTTAACATGAAGCACCCTGTGGGGGCTCCTGGGAGTTCCAAGGTCCACCAGGTAGGTGACCTCTCCCTTCTGCTCAATGATGGTATGGGGTCCAGACCATTTGTCTTGGAGAGCTGCTGGGGCCACCGGCTCCAACACCCACACCTTCTGTCCTGGCTGGTAAATAGTCAGGACAGCCTTTTGGTCATGCCAAGCTTTTTGAAGTTCTTGGCTGGCCTCAAGGTTTTTGGATGCCTTCTCCATGTACTATGCCATCCTGGAGCGGAGACCAAGTACATAGTCCACTATGTCAAGCTTAGGCTTTTTGAAAGGTAACTCCCATCCTTCCTTCACAAGACATAGGGGTCCTCTTACAGGATGCCCAAACAGAAGCTCAAAAGGGCTGTAGTCAACCCCCTTCTGTGGGACCTCTCTTTAAGCAAACAGGAGGCAGGGTAAAAGGATGTCCCATCTTCGCCTAAGCTTTTCAGGTAACCCTTTTATCATCCCTTTTAGGGTCTTGTTGAATCTCTCCACAAGCCCATTGCACTGTGGGTGATAGGGTGTGGTAAATTTGTAATTTACACCGCACTCCTTCCACATTGCAGTCAAGTATCCTGACATGAATATTGCACCCCTGTCAGAGATAACCTCCTTAGGAAACCCCACTCTGGAGAAAACTCCAAGTAGGGCCCGGGCCACAACAGGAGCTGTAGTGGTCCTAAGGGGAATAGCTTCTGGATACTTGGTGGCATGATCCACTACCACCAGTATAAATCTGTGCCCAGATGCTGTTGGGGGTCCATTGGTCCAACAATGTCTATCCCCACTCTTTCAAAGGGCACCCCCACCACAGGTAGTGGTATAAGGGGGGCCTTTGTTGTGCCACCTGATTTGCCACTGGCTTGACAGGTGACACATGAGCGACAAAACTCTGTTGTGTCCTCAGACATGTGTGGCCAGTGAAAGTGAGGGACAAGCCTGTCCCAAGTCTTGTTCTGGCCTTAGTGTCCTGCAAGGGGAATCTCGTGGGCTAAGGTAAGAAGGAAACCTCTAAGAGACAAGGGGATGACCAGCCTCCTTGTAGCACCAGGCTGGGGTCTCTTGCCTCAGAGTATAGAAGTCCTTCGTCCCAGTACACCTTGTGGGTACCTGTAGCATTCCCTGCAGCCTCAGCAGCAGCTTGCTGTCTGAGGGGTTCAAGGGAGGAACAGTCTAACTGTGCCTGCCTCAAGTCTGCCCTGGAAGGTCCCCCTGTCCCAAGAAACTCAACCTGTTCAGGTTCAAGTTCTTCTAGGAGAGTTCCTTCTGGGGTCTCTGGGTCAGCCTCCTGAGAGGGCTGATCCTCAACCCGAGGCAGGGGGGAAGGCACTGCCTTAACCCTACTGCTCTTCCTCTTGGGTAGTGTCTGGTCCATTGTTCCAGGATCCAGCACTTGTTCAGCTGGGCATTTTCTGGCCTCTGACCTGGTCACAGCAAGCGGTACAAAAGGGGGTGGTGATGGACGGATCATCTGAATCAATCAAACAATTACACCCAGTCAAAAGATCTGGGTTTAATCCATCACCGTTCTTTAGCCCACTCTGCCACCCCAGTTCAGACATGGCTATATGCAAATCAGTCTGACCCTGTGCCTCATGGGAACAGTCCAGCCCGAACTGCCAAGCCATGTCTTCCCTGGACCAGAAACAAGCTTCCGAGAACCGGTTTCTGGCATTCCAGCCGTCTTCAGCCCGGCTTGCTTGAATCCAGTGGCAAAGTGAGCAAGGGACTCACGTCTGAGCATACCCTGCCACACTTATGGCGGCCAAAAGCGGTACAAAAGGGGGTGGTGATGGACGGAGCATCTGAATCAATCAAACACTCACACCCAGTCAAAAGATCTGGGTTTAATCCATCACTGTTCTTTAGCCCACTCTGCCACCCCAGTTCAGACATGGCTATATGCAAATCAGTCTGACCCTGTGCCTCATGGGAACAGTCCAGCCCGAACTGCCAAGCCATGTCTTCCCTGGACCGGAAACATGTTCCCATGAGGCACAGGGTCAGACTGATTTGCATATAGCCATGTCTGAACTTGGGTGGCAGAGTGGGCTAAAGAACGGTGATGGATTAAACCCAGATCTTTTGACTGGGTGTGGCGGCATCTGATGGAACGTCGATCCTCTTCTCTGGCGACGAGCCGTGACAGGCCCTGCGACATGCTTCCCAGCGAAGCGGCAGCGTCTGCTGCTACGTCGATCCTCTTCTCCTGGCGATGTGAGGCGCTTCGGTGGACCTGCGATGACTCAATGATTCTTCTGCCACACGCTTCTCGGTGATGCGGCGGCATCTGCTGCGACGTCGATCCTCTTCTCCGGCGATGCAAGGCGCTTTGTGTTGTGAAGCAGCAGCGGCAGTTCGGCGACATGCTTCCTGTTTTTGAGTCGCACTTCCAGCTCCTGCGACACGCAAGTCCTCAAAAAGTCCTGTATAATTACAAGCACTTCAAAAGAACTCTTGGGGAGCTGGTGGGTGAAGTCTGTTGTCCCTGAGACTTCAGCAGGAGGCAAGCTCTTTCTCAAGCCCTTGGAGATCCTTACACAAGTTGATGAAAGTACACAAAAAGTCCCTCTCTCCTTTCTTTGACAGTCAGGCAACCACTGCAGGCCAATCCCCCAAGCAGCACTTCAGCTTAGGGGTAGTCTCTCATCGGTCTTTCTGGTTCCACTCCTCAGCAAAGGTTTCTTCTTGTTGTCCAAAAGTGATCTAATTCTCTGGGGTCTGGGTACCCTCTTTTATATACAGTTTCTCTTTGTTCTCTGAAGGCAGAGAGGCCTTTGCCTAGTCCAAACCAGACCTGGTCAGTCTTGGAGCACTCTATTTACATGACTCCTTCTTTCCTTTCACAGTGCAAGGCAGAGATATCAGACGCACCACAGGGGTTGGAGCCAACATTGTGGAGGGAAGCCACAGTCCTATTCAGGTCACAGGTGCAACTCCTCCCACCCATCTAAATGCATGCAGATCTCTCTATTCAGCACTGGGCTGACTCACCCTGTCTCCTGGAATCCCTCAGCCCCTGTCACTCAAACTCCAGACAAGGAATATACAACCTAGCAGAGGCCGGCTTGGATAGTTAGACAAGAAAATACCTACTTTCTAAGAGTGGTATTTTCGAACACAGAATGTTAAAACCAACTTCACTAAAAGATGTATTTTATCATTCTAAGTTCAGGCATACTAAACTATTTCTACCTAGTTCCCTGAGTCAATTAGGATTATAAGATGTAATACTCAAACTGCCCATTCTGGCCTATGGGGAATAGGTAGCATCGCAATAGTGAAAGACGAAAATGTTATTCACTATTAGGACATGCCACACGCATCACGGCGTGTCCTACCTAATACTTACAATGCACCCTGCCCTTGGGCCTACCATAGGGGTGTCTAATATGAAGAAAAGGGAAGGTTTAGGGACTGGCAAGTGGGTGAACTTGCCCAGTCAGCATGGCAGTACCAAACTGCACACAGGCTCTGCAATGGCAGGCCAGAGACACACTTTTACAGGCTGCTTCTGTGGGTGGCACAGCCAGTGCTGCAAGCCCGCCAGCAGCATTTGATTTACAAGCCCTGGGCACTCCTGGTGCACTGTACTAGGGTCTGACAAGTAAACCAATCAGCCAATCATGGAGTCACTAATCCATACCTCAATTTTACAATAAGGAGAGCATATGCACTTTAGCACTGATCAGCAGTGGTAAAGTGCCCAGAGTCATAAAACCAACAACAACAGGTCAGACAAAATACAGGAGGGAGGCAAAAAGTTCAGGGATGACCCTGCAAAAAGGGCCAAGTCCAACACAACACCTTCCAGCCAAAACGCAGGGTAGACCAATCACTACCTTGATGGTCTTCCCTGCTTTGAGCGATAGAACCTGGACCTGGCCGCAACTGCAGGTGCATACTGCAGTTCTACGCCAATCTGAACCTATTGAAATTTCTCTGTCCATACTCTCAGGTCTAACCAAGCTAAGCCATGTGGAACCCTTCTCCTCTGTGGACACCATATGTGCAGCACCTAACCTTAGCTTGCTCACAGGTGTGTCCCAACAGACAGACAGCAAGCCAGAGTGGCCACTGACAGTAGTCAGTGAGGAGACCCAGGCCTTATGCCTCTCAGGGCTCTCAAACCTCTGTGGCGTCCGAGAGCAGGGGGAAGTAACCCCAGGTGCTTGGCACCCTTTGTCCACTCTCCCTCATGTTAGGTCAGGTATGACATCCTGACACTGACCCACCAGCTCCAGGCCTGTTCCCAGTGGCTGGACCAGAGACTGGAGTGGCCTCTCACACATCCGATCCTCCTCCTTTGGGCTCTCTACCCTTCCAACTGGAGCGGTACCCCCTTCCAGAATTGTCAGGGTGCCGGTAGTAGGTATCCTGCACAATTCGCGAACCAGTTCAGGGGTTCTATCCTGCAACTGGGCTACCAGGTCAGGGGGGGACACCCTGAACCTGGCCCTCCAACCTAGGGTCTGAACACTCTAGTTGAACTGGGGTCAGAGGCGAGGACTCCCTCCCTCTGCACCCCCTTCCAGAGTGCGGTACCCTCCCACCTGGAGTGGTACCCCTAGAAGCTACATCGGTCAGGTCACTGATTACAGTTGCCCCTTCCTCCAGGTCAGACAACACTTGAACCTGGCCTCCCAATCCAGGGACCAACCCCTGCGGTTGAACACTTGCCTGGCAAACCAGGACTTCCTGAGGAGTGCACATACCCTCCCCGAGGGTGACACATAACTCATGTGTCATGTGACAGTCTGCCTGGCGCCGATCTCTCAACTCCTGCCCCTCTGACAGTGCGCGAAGATCCCCAGGACAGAAGTGGTGTCACCATGGTCACTCCTTGGTGGCTCAGCCCTTCTGGCTGTCCCCTGACCCACTGGTTCTTCCACTGGGGATTTTCCCCCCTCTCACCCCTCAGTCTGGACTTCTGCACCCTCCACTAAGGAGTGGTACTGCCAGACACCAGAACGGATGGATGCCTGCCTACAGACACTCTCAGTTCACCAGACACTAGGGGATCCCCCGCAACGGGCGCCCCATTAGGACAGCCTAGGCTCCCCACCTGGTGTTCCCTTAAAGAACGACCCAGGCCCTGAGACTGGGTTTTGGGCGCCTGGGGATACGCAGCTCCACACTCACTCCTTCTCCACCGAGACAGGACGCGAGTCCCTACACCCCTCCCACCAAGCAGAGGCAGGCTTGGAAAGTCAGACAAGAAAATACCTACTTTCTAAAAGTGGTATTTTCAAACACAGAATGTTAAAACCAACTTCACTAAAAGATGTATTTTATCATTCTGAGTTCAGGCATACTAAACTCGAATTTCTACCTAGTTCTCTGTGTCAGTTAGGCCATTCAGGCCTATGGGAAATAGGTAGCTTTGCAATAGTGAAAAACGAAAATGGCTGTAATTCACTATTAGGACATGCCACACACATCAGGGCTTGTCCTACCTTATACTTACAATGCACCCTGCACTTGCGTCTACCGTAGGAGTGTCTGATATGAAGAAAAGGGAAGGTTTAGGGACTGGCAAGTGAGTGCACTTGCCCAGTCAGCATGGCAGTACCAGACTGCACACATGCTCTGCAATGCCAGGCCTGAGACACACTTTTACAGGCTGCTTCTGTGGGTGGCACAACCAGTGCTGCAAGCCCATCAGTAACATTTGATTTACAAGCCCTGGGCACTCCTGGTGCACTGTACTAGGGTCTGACAAGTAAACCAAATCCGCCAATCATGGAGTCACTAATCCATACAACAATTTTACAATAGGGAGAGCATATGCACTTTAGCACTGATCAGCATTGGTAAAGTGCCCAGAGTCATAAAACCAACAAAAACAGGTCAGACAAAATACAGGAGGAAGGCAAAAAGTTCAGGGATGACCCTGCAAAAAGGGGCAAGTCCAACACCGAGCTAAACATTGTGTACATGCAACACATTCATGTTTACAGAGTTTATTTTTTTGGCATTTTAAAGTTCAGATGGGAGTACATATATACATTACTAGATGTGCGATATACTACACCAGGCACTGAGTTGGTGACTATTGTATGTATTGCATGGAACAAGGAGAAAAAAATATTGTTCAAAACCAACCAGGGAAAACCAAAACTGAAGAAGTCAGTCATGGTAAATGAAACCATAGATGTAGATGACAAATTGTTTGAAGTCCAATGTCCAAAATACTACTTCAATCAGAAAGGTAAATGTGTCCAGAAATAGTTCACAGAGTGAATTTGTTACATACACTGGAAGAGATTCGGTGCAAGGTCTCTTGCTGGTGGTGGTGGAGGTCCTGCCATCCCCACCTCCTGGAAAGTTGCATGGACATCCCCGCTTGGCAGTGCAGGGGGATCCATAGCTGCGGGGTACAGGGGTGTGTGTAGGTATGTCTTCCTCTGGCAGGGTATCCCTTCCTGTGGCTGCCGCAGATGTAGATGGGCCTCATGCTTTTGGACCACAGGAAGAAAAAGATGGTGCTGGAGAAGCCCTGTCCAGGTGTGTGTGGATGTCCTGTAGCACCCTTATGAGAGAGCCCATGTTGGTGTTATGGGCCTGCATCTCATAGTGTATGTCCCTCTGCAGCTGCTTCATCTCATGGATATCAGTTAGTACCTGACTGATCACGCCTTAGGAGTCCTGATAATCTCCCAAGACTTGGTTGATGGTGACCTGGGTGTAAGTGGCACCAGTGGCCTCAATCAGCTGGCTCAAATTACCTCTTTCACGACCCCAGGGTGCCCTCTCCCTATGGGTCCTGACTCATTTCCTGATGGTCCGGTTATTGTCACTTCAGGAACAATGATTGTGGGGCACATGATAGATGTAACCGTGCTAGGTACACAGGTTGGGGGGACTGAGGTTGGCTGAGGTGTTGAGGAAGTGCTGGTGTAAGCTCACAGTGAGACTCACTGTTGCTGTCTGCCCAGGCTACCCAGATGGAACAGCACCGTCATCTATGTCCAGATCTCTAGGAGTGCTGTCATCACTGAGGGCTTGATCCTGGGGTGGAGTGGGAGTCTCTTTGGTGTCCATGCTCTGGCCAGGTACTCTGCCAGATTCACCTGTTGTGAAATAGAGAACTTTGGGGCATATTATCAAGGGGTTTATCTCCGCTTTTTTGGCTTTAAAAGCCAAGAAAGCGGAGATAAAATTATCTCCCTATTACCAAGCTGTCGCTAACACCAGTTAGTGACAGCTAATAGGAGATAGCGACCATCTTGGGCCCCGCTTTGCATGTCAGTGATATTTATCACTAATGACATGCAAAGTGGGCGTGCCAAGATGTTAGCGACTGGAAACAGTCGCTAACATCGCTATCTCCTATTACCAACTTTTGGAGATATTCGCGCTAAGCGCGAATATCTCCAAAAGCTAACACCTGCCCTGAGCAGTTCTTCACCATGTTATCCAATGGGAGGTGGATAACATGGCTAAGAGCATTTGCTCGATAATGCATGAATATCGCTGACTTTTCAGCGATATTCATGCATTGCGGCCGTTTTTTCTCGCATTTGCGATAAACCTTGCTAATAGCAAGGTTTATCTGCGATAAAAATCGCCGATGTGCGGCGATAATTTTTGTCTCTAAACAAGTTAGAGACAAAAATTATCGCTAGTTGTTGGTAATATGCCCCATTGTTATTGGTGAAAGTGTGGTATCTACTTCCAAATGTTTTGTGATACAGTAAGAAAAAACAAAATAGGTAGAGATTACTATTGTAATATATTTCAGTGCTATTGAACTTGTTAACAAGACATTTGGAGACATTAAATACATGTACTTTAATTAAGTAGCTCATTAGATGTCCTGTGGTGTTGCATTTTGGATTAAGGAATGAACATGACATCTCCCAAATATTTAAGGCAACACAGTGGAGAGGTAACGTGTATTTGACCATCCATAGGTGTATATAAAACAGGCGATCAAGCGGCTTGGTTGTACTTTTAGCATTAGTCATCAAGTTAGCAGTGCAGAGTCAATGGGTCAACTGCCACTACTAGTCAGTTGAGTTAACTTCATGCCTTACCAATATCTGAGCTACACACTTGGAGCCTCATTTACAAGGCCATTGCACCAACAGTGCGTCACTTTTTTTATGCACCTTTGGCGCATTGTGCCTGCCCATATATACAAGACCACGTAAATGCACCCTGCTTGACTTTTCATGGCCTTGTAAATATGGGTCCCATTCACGTATTAATCTACGTGAAAGGGGAGTTCCCTGAGTGTTGCTGTTCCCACACAACATCCATGCAACCTGACACATTCCAGTGGCAGAACAAGGAAAAAGACATGTATTTCTGCTCGTTTTTTCCTCTTTCTATGCGTTCTGCATTCTGCATGCTCCAATAATGTCTTAGTTATTATGGACTCATCCCTACCACTGTCCTTGCTTCTGGTCTTGTCTGGGGGCATTCCTGATTCCGCAGCTTCCGATAATGTGTCTGTTTTTTTGCACTTGACCAGGCAAACCTATCTTTTACGGAGGGATCTTTTTTCGACGTCCGGTTGGGGGACATCCTGGCTATGAACGGGCTCACCATGTGTGGGGCCCTACAGTTATTACATGACACACCTTGCCTGTGTGCCCCTCTTCCAGGCTTGTCGTGCAATCCTTCTCAGACTGGTGGAGTTATAAGCCTCTGGTGAGGTGCTTCCAGCCTCTGAACCCGCCTTCAGTGGAGGGGAAGGTGAGTGGGGTCGAGAGATAGGCTTTGGGGGAGGAGCAAAGTCCGCCAGGGTGGGCCAGTCCACCACCAGTGGGCCGCTGAAGCTCAAATCAGTAGCCCTCGCCTCCGGTTATCATCCTGTGGCCCTAGGAAAAGTCAGTGAGAGCCTCCAGCTTGTTTATCCAGGCTTGCCATGCTCAAGGGTCCTCAATGCCTTCCCCGCTTGTGTGCTGCTGAGGTTTCCGCCCTTCCTGGCGTCTCACTAATGGTCCAGTCTTGTCAGGTAGGGGTCCATCCCCTCGGACCACCAGTCTTCCAACCGTTCTGTTCACGGGTGGTATGATGGGTGATGCAGATTAGGGATGGGTTGGTTCACTCAACGTGGGCTGCAGCAGGCCGCAAGCATCGGCCCAAGTCCTGCATTATCTTCCCTTGGGGTGTGATGATTAGGTGGCGGGTGGGTCGCGCTGCACCCCCACCTCATGGGGTGCCTACACGAGTGCCACCGACAGCCCCACTATGGCCAGGGAAGGAGAACAACAAGGGGAAGTAGGTGATTTCGGCTCCGGGCCCCCCATCCGTGTTAGGCTTTACGCTGTCCCCTTGGCCTCTCCTTTTCCCGCACATCTCTGCAGGCCGCAGCGCAGTCCCCCCCCCCCCCGGGTGAATGATAACTCTGCATACTGTTGCTGCCCCCCATCAGCACTGGTTAAAACCACCCACCGCGGCAGGTTTGAATCCGGGGCGCGGCTAACCGACCGGTGCCGGATGTGTGTCACAGGACCAGGCCGGCAGGAATGACGACGCCCACGCCGTCTCAGGTAGCTCCACGCAGCAGGCCCCATCGCTTCACCAGACGACCTGTCCGGACAATCGGCTAGTCACCTGCCCTCGCCCCCAGGAGCTTCTCCGTTGCGTCCCCGCAGGTGTCCCACGGGTGCATGGGTGCTGATTCTGGAGCAAGAGCCCTTTTCCTCCGCTGTGCTTTTGCAGGGCCTGACAGTGCGGCGGAGCACCAAGATAGGTGTCCTATGCTGATGCCATCTTGGACATGCCCCGTAACATAACTTTAAAGTAAAGTAAGTGACAATGAAAAAAGAAACAAAAAAACAAGGGATGTGAGAAAAATGTGTAACTAAAGTGGGTGAAGAGTGGTAATAGCGATGGGAGAAAAGGGCTGTCTATCTTCCCCAAAAACTTGAGCTCTGCCGTGCTGCAGTGGAGTGGCAAAGGATCATGGTCTGAAATGGGGTGTGTTTTATAATTTGATTTTCACGTGTATCCACTTGGCATAAGGCATGTTGTATTCATACCCACCCAATGATAACTGTTATGGTGCTTTGCTGAGAGCGTACCACGTGGGCCACCCCCATCAAGGAACCACCGCTTGGGGACTCCGGGGCAGATTTACAATAAGTGGCGCATCCCTGCATATCAGCAGGGATGCGCCACATATTTTGCGCTGTGGCTCCGCCACCATGGATGCGCCGCATTTACAATGCCGCGCACCATGGGGCAAAACCGGCACAGATGCATCACGCATCTGTGCGGTAAAGGCGGCACTTTGCTGGAGTTGCGTCGCTAGCGCGATGCAGCTCCAGCAATGCTCTGGGGGGCCCTATCTGTACAATGCTGCGTCAATCCTTACGCCTGCTTCAAGCAGGCGCAGGGATTTGACGCAGCATGGCCTCAAAAGTGACTGAGTGAAATCTTGTAGATTTCCCTCAGCCACTTTTGGGAGGCGTTCCTGCGCCGGAACGCCCTCCCCCGCGCTGGAATGCCTACTTCTGGCACAGGGCTTTACAACGTGACACATCTCCCAGATGCGTCACGTTGTAAATACCCCGCACCATGGCGCATCTTTTGCGCCGCCGCTGCATCACAAAAGTGACGCAACAGCGGCGTAAAAGAGGTACATGGGGCTTGAAAATCTGCCCCTCCCAGTACAACTGTGTTTTCATAAGCAGCTCAGCGGGAACCCGCAGCCCTGAACGCGATGGAGTATGCATCGTCAACATTTAAGTCTGCCAAGGCACAGGCGGGACACACTCCATTGACGCCGTCTGCGGTTCAGGCTGCATGCATCGTAATAGGGCGGGCGGAAGACAGTCAGCTCAGCTGTCTTCTTGGGACTGCCGCCACAGCGGTACGGCGGTAAGACCACCAAACTAGTAATCAGACCCTAAGGTCTGATTCACAAAAGGGAAAAAAATCTATTTTACCTGCTATTTTTTTTGTTTTATTAACGTATTAATGTGAGCCAAGAGTGCACATTTTCTGAAAAAAGTATAAATTGTGTTCCCAAAGGCTACTCAAATACCAGTTTTTCCTATTCTGAAAACCCAAATGTTTGGCTCCCCTAATACCAACATATTATTTTCATCAAATGCTTGCATTTACAACACATCGACTGGATATGTTCTAAAGTCCTGTTAACTTCAAACACATGCAACGGATGCCCATCATATGTCAAGGGCAGCTATTACATTAACAGAAGTCCTCCTCCTGCTAGGATGGCTATCAGAGGCTTAGGCTGGACCGCAAATGCAAAAGACCAACGATGGTTGGTCTAGATCCTTAATTTTCCTTCTTCCTTTCGCTTCCTTCCATTTTCCCTTTTCTTACATCTTTCTTTATTTTTCCTTCTTTCATTTCTGTGCTTTCTTTCCTTCAATCCTTACACTCTCAACCTCTCCCCTTTATTTTCCAAATCCCTGCTTTTCTTTGTTCCTATTCTGATTGTGTCACGATTGGGCACAAAATGATTACATATCCATGATATGTAAAGGTATTTAAAGCTGTTATGTAAGTGGAAATTCATGCTAAGTTGGTGTTAGTTAACACTGGTGCTATTAATTTGCTACTAGAGGGTTTTTGCTGCTATGACGACAAATACATAATTTGTGTGCAGGCATTTACTATAGCCTTATAGCCTGCGGTAGCGGGCTATACCAGCCATTAAAGGCCCGCTTTAGCGTTAAAGGCACGAGCCGAAGGCGAGGGCCTTTAACAAGGGAGCGGGACTTTAATAGCTGGTATAGCCCAGCTATGAAGGGCTATAAGGCTATTAGAACATTCTGCCACTAGAGGGCAGAATGTTCTGACAAAATAAACAAAGGCCTCTCGGAGTCCCAGGGGATAGAAATCCCCTCGGGCTCCGAGAGGCCTTTGTTTAAACAACATTGGAATGTTTTTAGTGGCCCGTAGAAACACAGAGCACTCCATTGTCTGCATTCCAATGTTCCAATAAGCTATAATGAGGAAAATTTTAAAATATTCTTTCCACACTCTGCCCTCTCCCAGAATGTTCTTCGTCATAAAATGTGAATGAAAATCTAGTTGGAAAAGGCAAGATGAGGATCTGAAAGTGATGTGATAAATCCATCTTTAAAATATCAATTTTATATCCAGAGTTCTTATATTGGCTGTGAACCCTCATTATTTTAACCAATTTATGGGTAAAATGGGCTGAAGTGTTTTATTTTGCCACGATTTTTACCAAATGTTCTTAGGTGGAGTGGTGTGGCTCACTGGTTAGACGCGGCAGACCCAGAAGCAGAGAATGGCCCGGGACCATGGTTCAATTCCCGACGCGGCAGGATCGTGGACCTAGGGTCAGCGGACTCGACAATTCTCGCCTCGGTGCCTACTCTAACCAGGGATCACACTCGGCAACTCGTGGCATTAAGCTTGCCTCATCTCTACAATGGCCCCCCACAGACGCTGGGGATGCCTGGTTCCACCTTGGAGATACCCAGAAGGGACCATCTCACAGGGAAAGCCAGGACGGGTTCCCCAGCGGTATTCAGCGCCGGGACGCTTACGGGCAGCTGTGCGCTTTACAAGTCCAACACACACACACACACACACACACACATACACACAGGGGTGGGTCATCTATTACATGTGATGGCGTAGTCTTATTTAATGTGGAGTTCCTCTTCGCAAGTGTGGAGAAATATTCTAGGACAAGGGTTTTAAACCTTTAAACTTCTGTGGACTCCCACTTAATCATTACTCTTACTGAGGGCCCCCACTATATCTTTATTGGAAACCAGAGATCCAACTGAGTAATTACTGGAAGCCGGGCCCCCTGGCCTAAACATGTCTGATAATTGGAACTGCAAAAAAATACAGAAACAAGCGTTCATCAAACAAATATACAAATGATGAAATATTTTATATAATTCACAAACAAACAGAAATAAATTTAATTTGTAATATTTATGCGAAGTTTGGAGCTGTTCTAAATTCAACTGAGGCCACTCATAGCGCATAGTGTGTCCTGTTTGATTTACTTGCACTTTCCCATGAATGTCTGAGGATACTAACTTAGGGGTATATTATCAAGGGGTTTATCTCCGCTTTTTTGGCTTTAAAAGCCAAGAAAGCGGAGATAAAATTATCTCCCTATTACCAAGCTGTCGCTAACACCAGTTAGTGACAGCTAATAGGAGATAGCGACCATCTTGGGCCCCGCTTTGCATGTCAGTGATATTTATCACTAATGACATGCAAAGTGGGCGTGCCAAGATGTTAGCGACTGGAAACAGTCGCTAACATCGCTATCTCCTATTACCAACTTTTGGAGATATTCGCGCTAAGCGCGAATATCTCCAAAAGCTAACACCTGCCCTGAGCAGTTCTTCACCATGTTATCCAATGGGAGGTGGATAACATGGCTAAGAGCATTTGCTCGATAATGCATGAATATCGCGGACTTTTCAGCGATATTCATGCATTGCGGCCGTTTTTTATCGCATTTGCGATAAACCTTGCTAATAGCAAGGTTTATCTGCGATAAAAATCGCCGATGTGCGGCGATAATTTTTGTCTCTAAACAAGTTAGAGACAAAAATTATCGCTAGTTGTTGGTAATATACCCCTTAATTTCTAGCCTCCAATTTAAAACTTCTTCACATTTGCAGAATGTATGATCATTTCCAATGGTACACTTTGCTTCTTTATGAATGAAATCTGTTAGCTGAACTACATGAATATGCAAAATGCTGATCTGTTAGTACATTTGATGTTCAACATTACACTGGGTTTGATTGAGAAAGATACTCACAAAAAGAATTCAGGTAATTAACTGAAAAAATATTTTTTCAGTACCAGTAGCGTCTCCCCTGCATAACAAGTGGTGGGGCGGAGGGGAGGTGTGAGGGATAGGTGGGATATAATACATTTTTAAAAAGCACTTACCTGCTGCTGCACTGCCAGCCGCTGTCTCGGGATTCTTCTGCTCGTGGTCCCTGCACACTGCAAAGTCTCCTAGACGTCAATCAAGACGCTGCTCTGAGGAGAGCAGCGCCGTGATTGGCCTGAGCGTGCTTGTTTAACGCTCCCTCAGGTCCTAGGAACTTGTGCCTCTACTCCACCCAACTGTACTACACAGCTCAGGTGGAGAGAGATCAAAGTGCGCATGACTGTTTGGACGGCAGTAGACAGCCGGCCAAACCGAAATGCGCACTTTACAGTGTGCGCTACTCCTCCCCCTGCACTCGTCATGGCCCCACCCCGACTTGGCTGCCTGCAGCAGAAAGAAAAATAAAGTGATAACTTAATTTTATTTTTCCCGTTTCTGTCTGCTGCCTGGCACTCAGCAGGAGGGGCGACGCTCCTCCTCCATTACGAATACCCCGCTTCTTTGTAGACCATGTATCACTGTCCTAGCTCATAGCTGTCATTACAGGATGAAACAGCTGTAAAATGCAATGGTCGGCACAATGCAGTGCAGTGCTATACAAACACATTCAGGATTGACGGGATGAAAGGTTTTTGAAAGACACAGAAGCCGCAACTACACTGATGAAGGTCAGCTCTGATTTTAGTGCACAGGAGGCTGAAATCTTTAAAGAGCAGGAAACTCCAAACAACATATTTTTTGCAACCATCTGTATAATGTGCCATGCTTTTCCAAAGGGCTTTTCTGAGCGTGGTGTTTATCTTGTAAGTGATGCTTAGTCTAGGAGCTGCTCCTAGCACAAAGAATCATTTGCTGACCCAAGTTGCAGGAGGACTTTTTCCCCTAGAACTTCTTTCTGAGTGGACATGAAAACGCCCCCTGGAGTTACCAATAAAGCGGGTATCTTCTGTTACCCGCCCCATTGGGATTACGGGCCACTCAGAATGAGTACCTCTTGAGCCCTAGGAAGATCTGGACCCAAAATGTCTTTTGCTGACACAGAACATCCCTGGCCCAGCTGGACCTATCATGTCGGCTCCCGCTCTCTCCCTGTACCTTGCATTGCGCAGCGCCCCGCACGTTGCCCTTCACATTAAGCAATTCTTGCCCTCCATCTCAGCATTACCCATTGCACAAATCTACTCTAAAGGCCAGGAGATCCAGCCTTCTGCGGGGCTTGCAGAGTTGAAGATCCACACAAACAAAATCGCAAATCTGTGTTGTTTTTAGTAAAACAAAGGGGCATATTATCAAGCAGGGCGATAGGCAATTATCACCCGGCGATAATTCTTTTGCCCTATTAGCAAGCTGTCGCTAACTGATGTTAGCGACAGCTTTTAGGCGATAGCGAGCGGTTTGGGGCCCGCTTTGCATGTCAGCGATGTTTATCGCTAATGACATGCAAAGTGGGCGTACCCAACCAGTTAGCGACTGAAAGCAGTCGCTAACGTCGCTAATGCCTATTAGCAAGGCAGGCGTAGCAATGGAAATATTCGCGCTAAGCGCGAATATCTCCAAATACTAACATCTGCCCAGACCAGTTCTTAGTCATGTTATCCAATGGGAGGTGGATGACATGGCTAAGAGCATTTCGTTGCTAATGCGTGAATATCGCTGTATTCTCAGCGATATTCACGCATTTCGCCGCTATCGCTGGATATTTTAGCACAATGGAGAAAAACGTTGCTAATAGCATGTTTTCTCCACTAACATATCCAGCGATAGGCAGCAATAAAAAAAATGCGCTAAGAGTATTTTGCGATGAATATCGCTATTCTTTGGTAATATGCCCCAAAGTTCCCTGCCTTTGTCTGGCGAAGCAGGTGAAGTATAAACTTTGATACCTTTAGTTTCTGCACAGTTCAACAATCCACGTAGATGTTGACCAGAGATGCCAACTTTGGAACTAGGGAACCAGGTTTGAGCCCCATCGTTGGCTCAACATCCTGTGCTTCTGACCACATTAATTAATCCTGCGAGCCAAAAAATAAAAAAGAAATTAATCTGACCTTTTGTACTATAACTGGTGTTCATGTAAAGCACTTCAACGCCTTTGGGCCGAGTTTGCGCTTTATAAAACCGCAGTCAAAGAGATAAAGATGCAGTAATCTGTAGCAATACCCTATAGGTTCAGGAAAATTCTGTGCAGATTGCCCATAGGCAAAGGCTGATGGTAACGGATTGCAAAATAGTAAGAAATCATTTGCTAACCAAAGTTGCATCAGGGACATTTTCAATACAATCCCATTCCGAGTGTACTTGAAAACAAACCAGTACCACTTGCTGTTTATCATTGTATGACACAGTACTGAATCAAATGGTAGTATAATGTAGTACCATTATTACAACGACTAGGTACTAGAACCAGATTTACTTCACCTTTCTAAATAAGACCCCAAGTTGTACCCAAATTGCAGTAAACCTAACTTTAAATGTTGGCACTATTTTTTATTTTATTTAATTTTTTTATTTTCTATATTTAAACCCATAAAACCAGTTACAATATGGTTCAACATTTCATGCATAGTAGGGCAATACATTATTACAAAATGTCTATATACAAAAAGTAGCATTTGAGATGATTAATACCTGTTGGTTTATAAAGTAGTTGTTCAACACAGAAAAGGGTTGAGGGTCCTGTAAATTTAGACTCTACCACCCCTGACCCCCATGAATCACAGATGTACACACACGAAGGGGGTGGATAGAGTAGACCACACAAGTAAACCACAAAAACTTAAACATAAAAAATCCCAACGAGGCAAATCGCTCTGTTTGGAAAAACTGCCCTCACTCACATACCGAAGTATGTGACATGCTTCATCATTGGGCCTGCTTACAATACGCCCTGGTGTACCCACACAGGACGGAGCATAAGGGAGGGGGAAAAACAATAAATTCCACTTAACAAGACGTACAGCCAGAAAAATTCAACATAGGACTACACATAACATAAATTGCGGTGAAAGCCGTGCAAACACCCAGTGACTAAAACTGTAAGTGCGACCAAAAGTGCAGTACAAAGGACGTGTTTAAAACTGATTAGGGGTGCCAACCAAACAAATATATTTATTCAACTTTCCTTGGTACCCCTATCAGGATTAAAAAGTAAGAAAGGGATGGGAAATGCCTTAAGGAGAATTTTAGGAATCTCAAGGCTTCCCTCCTACCACTGCTAAAGTCAACATGTTTCGACCGTTAACTGTGTGCCTCTAAGGGTCAATTCGGTCTTCTTCAGGACTGTCGCAATCAGTGCCACTCTGGGTCCTCCCGTAATTCGGACGATGGATCCCACAGGATGGGCAGGTCCACTGGATCCGTACCCTTCCTACGTTATGTGTGGAGACTGGTCCCTGTGGTGCGGGACTTCATTCACTGTAGAAACACAAAGGGTGATAATAGAGACCCTCACTTAAGCCTCTACTCTCCTCTTCCCCATCTACAATTGTCAAGCCCCCTCAAATTAAGCCTATGTCAAATGAGTACTGGTTAGGCAAACTACTCAAGTATCTGCTCATAGTTAGCTGCCTATTCCTGGGACATGCCCTCCTGTTTATTTACAGCATAACGCACTAGTTGTCCGTTGTTTCTAGGTTTTTCAACCTCTATACACCTTGTGCACCCATGCATCAACAGGGCCCCCCTCTCTCTAGGATCACGAGGGTCCCCCACCCACACACACACCACACACACCCCAGTAACTTGCAAAAAGTATATAAGAGCCTGGCAGACTTCACGTATATGTTTGACTCCCGTAATGTTTACTCACCGAGTTTATGTAAATGTATTGCGACTTATATAGCGCACGTATCACCCGAAGGTATCAAGGCGCTTGCTTAGGGAACCCGTCCTGGTATTCCCCTGTGAGATACCCCGGCAGGGTATACGCAAGGTGAAAGCCAGGCATCCCGCCGCGAGGGGCCGTAGTGGAGATTAAGCAAGCTATTGCCCAGAGTCGCAGAGTGTGACCCCGTGAGTCGAGTAGGCACCGGAGCGAGAATTGACGAGTCCGTAGAATTTTTTGAGCCCGAGACCCGCCGAGGCGGGGAATCGAACCCTGGTCCACGGCCGATCTCAGCTTCCGGGTCTGCCGCCTCTAACTACTGAGCCACGCTTCTCCACTTTATTTATTCTCCACAGTTTATGTGGTCCATAAACCCGAACTGGTGTTCGGCAGGGAGATAGCCAGAGAACACAACCTGAGTAATAGATAATGGGAGTCGGAGAGTTACCTTTAGTTCACCCGTCTTCCGAGGTGCACCGAAGAACTAGTACGCCCTCCACGTGGCAAGCGCTTCAGTGCCATCCTCGGGTACCTCCTCATATCACCAGCCCCTATGGTCACCCTTTGTACCCCCTCCTTACTGTTCCGTAGGCGTACCGTCTTCTGACAGCCTGTATTCCGTAACACCGTGCAGCTAGTGAGCGCGATGTCGGGGAAAGATTCTTAAAGCCATTTCCTCAAGTTCGTGACCCACGTGATCACGCTGTCAGCGTGATGACGCGGCACGCTCTTTCCATGTCGGGTGCTCGGGAACACGAGAGATGTAGTTTAAAGGGGCGGATCGACTAACTATGTTGGTTCTAGCCGCCTACGTATCCTTCCTAACCAAACGGACTCGGATTGACAATATTACCGGGAGTACCAGTATGTTAAAGAAAAAGAAAAAAAGAGAAAAGAAAAAGAAGAAAAAGAAGAAAAAGTCTCAAAGGTTATCAATGGCATGTGCTGTGAGGGATGTTCAGAATATTCTGCTAGGGTCTCGATTCACTAGGTCACATCGGCAATCTCCCCGAAGCCCGTGTATCTATCCCTCTCATTGCGGGGACCCCTGCCCGGTTCCCAAGTCTGGACATACTCCCCTCCTACTGGATGTTAGAATATGGCCATTCTGCTGCCATGTGGGTTAACAATAAAGACTGTAGCCCCCTATGGAAAAAGTAACTGGGGAGTACATCAATTAATAATTAATGAGTGAATTGACAGTACTAGAAGGGATAGGAACTCTAGATGTAATTGGTATCATCTTGTTCTAAGCAAAGGAATCCCTGATACTGCTGCTATGTACAGGTAGGACCGTGTTGATGTCCAAAAATGTAGTTGTAAGTCTCTCTTACCTGCTTAATGACTGCCATGGGATATCATCGTTGAGTCCCACCACATGGCTCCTAAGGCGATACACCCATCTTTGCTCCGGTCGAAGCAGGAGCCTCTGATCCTCTATCTGATGTCTCCCCAACTGGACCCTTTCTATCACGGTCCATCTTAGGTCATCTATAGCATGGCCAGCCTCCTGAAAGTGTGCTGTGAGTTTTGTGTTGGTTTTGCCACACCTTATCGTACTCCGATGTTCCGTTATTCTAACACGCACCTTTCTGTCGTCATCCCCACGTACATTTTTTCACAGGGGCAGGTTAACAGGTAAATCACTCCCTGGGAGTTACAGTTAGTGTGGGATCTCTGCTCCCAGGTTTATAAAGTAGAACATATCATAAATATTAAGGTATTGCATCCATTAAGAGCATAATAAATAAGGCACACACAAAAAAAAGATTCCAGGGATAAAGAATACATAGGCGTAAGAGTGGTAAACTCTCAATGGCAGCAATGATTTAAAACATATTATTGTGGGATACAATACAACACAATTTAAGTCACTACCCTGCTTTCACTACGACTGCTTGTGTCAAGGCACTTCATATTCTCTCTCCATCTAACTATGGGTGCCCAAATTGCCTGCCCCAGCTTCCTTGCCTCCCTACCCTGGCATGAGTAAAGTGCTATCTCTTGATTATAGACCCCCAAGAGGCGTGAGGTATCGGGTTCTGTCAGGCCTACATACTCTGCAAAAACACTCAAACACCATAGACAGAAATTGGCACGGAAACTGAAAATGCAAAGAGACAAGTTTATTAGGACCCCATGGGGTGGTGGTACATTCCTACAGCACCCTTCGGTAATGCAAGAAGTATCACACCGAACATCGGTGCGCGACCTCTTTTATACAGTTTAAAGGTAATAAAAAGGTAGGCGGTACACATTTGAACAGTTTTAGGTACATATAAGGACATTTTTGGCGCACAGCCAGCATGTGGGAGGAGCTTAATACCACTGGTCAGTTAGGGGACCATTCCTAAAGAGTGACCACTCTCTTAGTCCAGAGATCGTGTGTGCGCATGCGTGAAACTGACCATCGCTAAAAATAGCCTGTTGCTGGGCAAAGTGAAGGTTCATTGGCATGAAGGAAGGACAAAAGGGCACTCTACCACGAGGCCGCATGTTCGTACAAAATGGAAGCCACAAAATACAAAATGGCCCCCGTACGCTTAAGTCAAGTTAACAGAAAAGGTCGTGTAGCTGAGCTAAACGCTAACTCAGGTGCTGCCAAATTACGACAGACTGCCCTTTTAGCGTTTAGCTGAAGCTACCTCATAATGGAAATAATCCGGATGTTCATCTTCGATATCGATCATCATGATCCGCTTCACTTCGGCATTACTCATTTGTACATTTTTAGCAATAACTCGTTTGGATGGGATACAGGCCGTAATACATACAGAACATAGAGCAGGACCACATTGAATACATAAACAGCAAAAGAAGAATATTCCAATAATTACACATAGAATCGTTAGCAGTTTCCAGCCCCATGTACTGAGCATAGTCCAAAACCAACCCGAAAAAGTCCAAGTACCATTGTCAGTGTGAATTTCAGAGGCGATTTTGTGCAATTTAGAAATGGCATCATACACAGAAGGCGAATTATCAGGGACATAGACGCAACAACTACTTCTGATGATACGACATGCACCCCCACGATCAGCTAACACTACATCCAGAACCATTCGGTTCTGAAGCGTAACAATTCTAGTAATCTGGAGCTCTTCAGTTATATTCCCTAAAGCAGAAACAGTTTCATTAGCAACTGCCTCCACAACACGTGTTAGCCGCCTAATTTTCCTGCTGTTTAGAGCGGCGCCCACAAAGGAAAATAACCCTAAATTAAAATCCACATATTGTTGTAGGGAGGTGTCAGTTTGATCAACACCATCAATGTCCAATGTCCTCTTAACTCTATTCAAAATAAAATCATGATATAATACAAAATCATTATGGTACATAGGAGGAGCAATAAACACAGGGGGTAATACAAAGGATATGTAACATGTACCTAACCATCCAAGAGGAAGACGATGATAACCTTTATTACCACAGATAAAATAAGTGTTTCGTGAGGCCACAAATGAAATACCATTGGGAGTATCAAAAGCAAGAGTAATATTGCATTCACTTCTCCCCACCGAAATTGTTCCCTTATTCCTAATACAGAGATCTGCTTTCGTATCAATGACAGTAATTACGTGTAAACTAGACATATTTGTAAGTCTCTGTTTAGTGAAGATGCGAGGTGCAGATACATTGTCCGGTCGATATTCTTCCCACTCGAACTTAGTTCCTTCTGCTTGTGGATAGCCATCTCGATCATTATAGCAGACCTTGTTCAGTCGAAAAAGTAGTCCACCTTTTGTTGGCCATCTCAAAGTAAAGAGAAGAGTGTACCAAGCATTGCATGACCCATTATGAGAAAAAGGAAGAGGAATAAGTGGGGTTCCTCCCTTCTTCTGATGCCCAGGTAACATCCCACATACCCAACAGTTGGATGTGTTGGTCATATTATGCGTGTGATGTAATATCTGAATGAAACTATTATTCAAATAAGTCTGTTTATGTCTTTCTTCGTGATAGGGCAAAGTAAAATGAAAATGTTCAGATGGAATCGGAGTAGTAGGCAGTAAATAGTCCCGTGCAGGAAATAGTCTTTCTATAGTCCAAGCTATTACTGCTATTACCACTATTGTCGCAACAAAAAGAACCGCACCCAGAATTCTTCTGTTTCTCAATGTCATAGGTGCCATGGTACCATGAACAGAAGTCTCAAGAAACAAACTAAAAAATAAAAATATGGTGCTGAGAACCGAGGCTGCCGTTGAGTTTTTCTCCGAGATTCAAGACGGGTGTCGCTACACTGGACAGAACTGATCCCCCCCCCCCCTTGATATTCCCGGCTTCCGTTTCACAAACCTCGGAACGGTTACCAACCAGTCATGAAAAATACAAAAAAAAATTATTTCCTTGGCCGTAGATTGTACTTCACTCCACCAGAATCGGTGTGGTCCGGGAAGGCTCCCTCCGACTCGTGAGGCGTAACAGCTGGGCTCTTCTCCGCGTCCAAGATGTCTCTGTAGTCGGACAGCACAGTAGGGTTCACCAGATCTGGAGAGACACGTCGGCAGTGCGTCAAATGTATCCACCGCTTCTTATTCGTGACACGCACAGCCGTCCGCGTTGCCAGCAGCACTTGCTCAGGGCCACGCCACCTCGGCTCCAAGCTGCTGGATCTCTCAAACACCCTGATCATCACGAAGTTGCCAGGATGAAGATTGTGAACCTCTCCAATGGAATTGTCGGGGAGCGCTTCTCGAACCTGTTGATGAATAGAAGATAAATCATTTGTTAATCGTGCCAAATAATCGTTCATCATTATACAAGGCACATCATGTATCAAACGAGGCTTTGGAACTCCCCAGATATTCATGGGCCTTCCAAACACCACCTCATAGGGTGTGAGGCCAGTCCGAGAGTGTGGTACTGATCTAATAGACAATAATGCCAATGGCAAAGCGTCCGGCCATTTCAAAGACGTGGATGCCACGATCTTTGCTAGCTTCAGAGTCGCATTATACCTTTCTACTAGACCTGCTGACTGCGGGTGAAATACAGCGTGGAACTTTTGTCTTATTCCCAATCCTTTCAGGACATGCTCCACTATTTTCCCAACGAAATGAGGGCCATTATCATTCCACAAAAATTTACAGACACCATAACGTGGGAAGTACTCTTTCAGTAACACCTTAGCTGTTGTTAATGCTGTATTATCCTTCGTGGGGTAGGCTTCAACCCATTTACTGAAAACACACACCACCACCAGGACATACTTGAGGTTATTACAGCGCTCCAGCTGGATGTAATCCATTTGCAGTACTTTGAATGGTGCAGTAGGTGGAACGAACCCTCCTTTAGGAGTAGAGGTTCCTTTAGCAGGATTGTACTGTAGGCATATCAGACAGGTCTGTACTATTCTCCTAGCCGTGCTGGTAATCTCAGGATGCTCCCAAACTCGTGTAAGCAATTTAGTAATCGCAAGAGCTCCAATATGTGCCAGCCCATGCGTCATTTGAACCATTGCCTGCAAGTAAGCAGCAGGTAATTTCCATCTCTTCATGTCTTTGCTTCTCCAGCAACCCTCATCATCCAACACTCCCTCTATTGCCCATGCTGCAAGCTCCGCTTCAGACGCTGATTTCTGTATGTCTAAAACTTCCTCTCTAGCATCATGCTATCGCTCGGCTTGCGATGTCACCACATACATAGGGGAGTCATTTTGCAACATGGCAGTCTCTCTCGCTATGCGGTCTGCAAAAGCGCTTCCTTGGCCTATTTTGTCTGTCACTTTCTTATGTGCACTACATTTTATTATCGCCACCTTCCTTGGGCATAATAGTGCATTCAGGAGATCACATACCAACTCTCCGTACATAATGTGTGTTCCGTGTGAAGTCATAAACCCTCGTTCCCTCCAGAGTAGGCCAAAATCGTGCGCTACTCCAAAGGCATAACGACTATCGGTGTAGATATTCACACATAATCCAGCACTTAGATCACATGCTTTCGTTAAGGCTATCAATTCAGCTGCTTGAGCCGATTTCTGCAGTATCCGTGCTGTTTCTACCACTGTCTTAAGTGTCATGATCACATAGGCCGATGAGACCGTTCCATCTGGTAATCTCACACACGACCCATCAACCCACAATTCCCCATCTACATCTGGAAGTGGCGTGTCCTGTAAATCAACACGACCCTTTGTTTGTTCATCTGTCAGAAAAACACAATCATGTTGTTCTTCTTCCTGGGTCTCAGTAACAGGATATGGCAATAAAGTGGCGGGGTTCAAAGTGGCGCACCTCTTCAATGTAATGTGTGGCGCCAGCAGTGTTAACTCGTATCCTGTTAAACGGGCACTGGTTAGATGCTGCGTTTTCGTTTGGTTCAATAGCGCATCTACTGCATGGGGAACTAACACCAACAATTTGTGCGATAAAACTATTCCCTCACTCTGCCGTATAGCTACTGCTGTTGCTGCAACTGCTCGAAGGCATCCAGGCAGTCCTCGAGCCACAGGATCGAGTACCGCTGAAAAATATGCACAGGGTCTCTGTTTGTCTCCGTGCAATTGTACTAAAACTGACAATGCGCACCCATCCTTTTCGTGTACATACAGTGTAAAGAGTTTTGTATAATCTGGTGTACCTAACACTGGTGCAGAACAAAGAGCTTGTCTCAATTGTTCAAAGGCATTCTGACATTCATCCGTCCATTCGAGGGAGGTTGGTGCAGTTTTGGACAGCAATGCTAACAAAGGTTTTACAATGTACGAAAATCCTAATATCCATTTCCTGCAAAAGGACGTCAAACCTATGAAAGCACGAACATCCTTCTGTGTGCAAGGGACTGGTGTATCTAAAATTGCTTGGATTCGGTCTGATATTAATGCACGTCCCTTCTTAGACAAAAGATGACCAATATATGTCACCTTTGGTCTACAGTATTGCAGCTTCTTCCGTGAAACCTTATGATTATGTTCAGCAAGAAAAGAAAGCAGGGAGAGCGTACTCTCCTCACTTTGCTCCTGTGTGTCTGCCGCAAGTAAAATGTCGTCAACATATTGGATAAGCGCCACCCCAGACTGCAAATCAAAAGAATCAAGCTGTCTTTTCAAAGCCTGGCTGTAAATGCTAGGACTTTCTGTGTAACCTTGAGGAACTCGACAAAATCTATAAGATTTATTATTTAATGTAAAACCGAACAAATATCGGCTATCAGGATGAATGGGGATCGAAAAGAAAGCGTTTTTCAAATCGATCACCGTAAATGTAGTAGCTGTGGGTGGAACCAGAGTAAGTAATGTGGTGATATCGGACACTACTGGATACTGGGTACAACTATCTTATTAATTTCTCTCAAATCAATAATGAAAGGATAAATCTTGGAGTCTGTATCTTTCTTTAGAATCGGCAAAATTGGACTGTTGCAAACATTGTAGGGAACTTCCTCCACCACCCCTGCCGTTATCAAGTCATTCACAATATGTGTCAAAGCCAGTTCGCCTTCTCTAGAGATCTTGTACTGATGAACACGAGGTAAAACCGCTCCCTCCTTTACAGTAATGTGCACAGGGGGAATAATCATTTGACCCACATCAGTATCAGAAGTGGCCCATAACGTGCTTGGAAGGGAAGCTAATGCATCGGACTTTTGCATGAGGCACAATCTCTCAATTTCTGGGTAGTTCTCATTCAAAATAACCTGCACCCCTTCAGGGGCACAGCGTATTGTTGCACGAAAATGCTTTAGCATATCAAGTCCCATAATATTATCTGGTGTATTTGGGGATAATAGAAACGGACATGGGGCAGTGAATTTGTCAACATGAAATGTAAGAGGTTGAGACAATGGGCTTAGAGAATGTGTTCCATCGAACCCTATTGCTGTAATTGTTTCGCCAGACAGGGGAGCCCTTGGAACCAAGTGTTTGGACAGAGCGCTACGAGTAGCTCCTGTGTCAACCAGAAACTGATTAGTAGAACCCAAAACATGTGCTGATATATATGGACCCCTCTGATCGACTGGTACCTCAACCGATTCCACACCCCATCCTACGCAATCCTATGCATGTCTATTATCCTGTGACTCAATACATTCTCCTTCAGCTACCTGATATTCATTCCGTCGATCAAAAGTATTATGTTCAACCTGACCACGACCCCTCTCTTCAAACCTACCACGGTCATTCGCTCCACCTCTCGGTCCTGAATAACTATTCCGTGACCTTCCACTTCCTCGACCCCTCTGACTACGCTGTTCACGAAGTACCGGACAATCTGCAACCCAATGTCCAAACTGTTTACAGTATGCACACCGATCCTCAGAAATGTCGGAACGAGGGGGAGACGTAACGTACGATCCCCGTCTACCCCTATCATTCCCTCTCGATTGCGTAGCATGAACTTGTGCCAACATCACCTTCGTCTTTAAGTCTTTCACTTTCTTATCACTACTTTCTTTTGCCTCTAATTCCTGTCGTTCATAATACTGAGCCATGGTTAATAAAGAAGCGGGCGTTGCAGTGGTCCATGAACTTTCACTAGCCTTTAATCGTTTTGCAATCTCCGGTAGGAGATTAGCCACATACTTGTCTACAAACAAATGCCTGCCCGTGTCCTCTGTTAATGATTGACCACTGTAATCATGGAATGCTTCCTCGAAACGTGAAAAGAAGTCAGAAACTGATTCATCTAGCTTCTGTTTACAAGATGCCAATTCTGTCCAATCTATCTTCTTAGGGGGGACAAGCGTTTTTAATTTAGTCAAGATAGCCGTCGGTAATTCTAAAATTAACTGGCACGGCTTACATGCAGGTTCCCTATCTAGGTCAGCTCTCACTATCTCCTTCCAATCTGCACCTAATATCGTACGATCGTCAAACTTACGAATCGCCCTCCACATATCAGGAGGCAATATCAACCCAAAGAAAAGATCAATATCGACTAACGTCATAATACATGAAGAAATAGCGCCCTCCACACCTTCATAGAAAGCTGCTGGATTTTTACGGGGGTCAGGCAGAGCATTCTTAAGTGCCATAACATCTGCTCTATTCCATGGCGTATAAACCCAATTATACACAAAATAGCCCTTTGAATCTTTAGACATCTTATCATCATCCGTACCGTCCCCTTTGGGAGGGACATACAAAGGTGCGGCTTCCCGCATAGGCAAAACATTAATCGCAACACTCTTATCTGATCCATAGATAGGGCACACTCGAGAAGTTTCCGTCGATTCAGTCGCTGGTGGGTTCGATGCCTTTTTCACCGCTCGCAATCGTGTCGCCTCATCCCGTAACCAAATCAACCGTCGGAAAAATTCCTCCGCATCTGAAAGAGCAAAAACACCTTTACGAAAATTCTCACGACCAACTGATATATCCTTAGGTTCAAACTCAGGAGATTGTTTTCTAAACCGCTCAACAACTTCGCCTGCAAAATGATCTAAAAAATACAATCGTTCCTTGTCAGACCACTTACTCATAAAATCATCAACCTCTGAAACAGTTATAAAATTTACATTAAGTTTACGGGCAACCGAACGCAATTCCGTCATACGCTTGGCATGTAACCTGGTACGTTGTTTGTCCTGATTATCCTCGTCCAATTCCACATCCGGAGCCGTAGGCTGAACATACGGAGGCGGGCAACGATCTAACAATGAAAAATCATCTAATTCATTAGTAAGGACAGGATAGAGAGGACGACGAAGAGGAAACTGACCATTAACTTGTAAATTACGCTCTCGACTCTCTTTTTCTTTCTGTTCCTGCAATTCCTTCTCCTGTAGCTGCAAAGCTTTATCCCGAGCAGCCTTACGCTGCTCTTTGTCCGCCAAGGCTTCTTCACGCTTCATTCGTTCACGCACCGCTTTCTCCCACATACGCACCCAATCAAACATGTCCTGTCTAGACCTGCGCTGGAACAAACACTGCTCCACATACTGGACTTTTCGCAAGTCGAATGACCCATGTAGTGGCCATTGCAATTCACGATCAGATTTTGTATATTTGTGCCATAACGTGCTATACATTATGGGAGGAAGGCCAAATTTAATGTACATTTCACGGTTAGGAGTCCCCTCTGGGGGAGCCGGCTGAGATTCATTTAATCGATAACTGGTACCATTTCCAAAACAGCACATTCCTCGGAGTGTGCTGAGAACAGGCATGTTCAAAATATCACAGGAACGTGATATTACAACAAATGGCACTTAAAAAGGTTCTTACGCACGATGTGCCGTTCAAACAAATTCAAAATCAGAGAAATATCCCTACATGCCTGCCTATGTGAGGTGCACTCCACATATAATTCAAATCATAGGTCCAAACGTTAGCTAACTCATACAAATTCAAATTCAAATTCAAAAAAGCCACAGTAAGTGTCAGTAGACTACCTTACCAAACATAAGCTTACCAAATATCTTCAAAAGTGTCCAGATTTCCAACTGCCAAGTTCCGTAGCCGAATCAGCCAAAACGGGCACTACACGACAAACCAACCGATCAGGATCTCAGTCGAAGACCGGCGCCACCTGGAAGGTCAGATCCGAAGGAAGGGAAAAACACCGTGGGTGCCGAGACTCGGGTCACTCAGTGGCAGCGTACGCGTCCATAGCGAGTTTCCAATCCTTCGTCGTGACCTCTCCTTCGGGCATCCGAGTCGCCGATGAGTCCCTTCGTGGTCGCCAATTGAGGTATCGGGTTCTGTCAGGCCTACATACTCTGCAAAAACACTCAAACACCATAGACAGAAATTGGCACGGAAACTGAATATGCAAAGAGACAAGTTTATTAGGACCCCATGGGGTGGTGGTACATTCCTACAGCATCCTTCGGTAATGCAAGAAGTATCACATCGAACATCGGTGCGCGACCTCTTTTATACAGTTTAAAGGTAATAAAAAGGTAGGCGGTACACATTTGAACAGTTTTAGGTACATATAAGGACATTTTTGGCGCACAGCCAGCATGTGGGAGGAGCTTAATACCACTGGTCAGTTAGGGGAACATTCCTAAAGAGTGACCACTCTCTTAGTCCAGAGATTGTGTGTGCGCATGCGTGAAACTGACCATCGCTAAAAATAGCCTGTTGCTGGGCAAAGTGAAGGTTCATTGGCATGAAGGAAGGACAAAAGGGCACTCTACCACGAGGCCGCATGTTCGTACAAAATGGAAGCCACAAAATACAAAATACAAAATGGCCCCCGTACGCTTAAGTCAAGTTAACAGAAAAGGTCGTGTTGCTGAGCTAAACGCTAACTCAGGTGCTGCCAAATTACGACAGACGTGCTAACCACATTTGAAAGGTGGGGGTTTCACATCCTTCTATCTGGAAGCTATAAGTATCCTAAGAACAGCTACGCAGATACATATAAAATATTCTTCCATAGTATCTATGTCTAGGCTGTTTTCATGGCCCATTATCAGGGGATAGATTGATTCTCAACCGTAGCAGCCCCTGCCAGAATCTTACCATCTCATTTTTTACTGAGAGTAGCCTAGCACAATCATAAAACATATGCATCAGAGTAGATGGCCCTTCCCCACATCTTGGATATTTATCGTCCTCTCTTCTGTCCCAGTTGAAAAGTTTAGCAGGGGTAAAATATAAGTTAAATAACATTTTATAATGTTGAGCCTTAAGGCTAGTTGAGCTAAAAGTTTTAACGGCTAATGGCAAAGCCTTATACAAATCAATGGCTTCAGTTTACTCCAGATCATCCTGTACACTTTGTAGCAATATATTATAAATATTCTTGATTCTTCTACCGCTCCCTATTATTAGTTCAATTAGTGGAATTCTTCCCGCAGGGGATACCATTGGTCTGCGACTGGCAACATTTTTTTGGATTTGAACATATTTCAAATATTGTCTGGTCGGAATCCCATACTTCTGTTGTAGAGCACCAAAAGAAAGTAACTGGCCTGATTCAAATATGTCTCCTTCTGTCGTTAAACCAAGTTGTTCTCAGTACATTCTCACCCTATCATAAAAGATCATGCACGTGAGCGCCATTGTGGTGTATAGTGATTAATTTTTGGTATTATCATAACTTTCTGCACCTTGTTCCATAATTCCAATGCGATGCGCTGGACCTTTGAACGCACCTTCTTTTAATAGCTCCCATCTACCTGGAGCAATAGCAGCCCACGAGCCACCTTCCCAAAGATAAGCTCGTATAGCGATGGGGGTCTATTATTACTTCCCTCTTCTGCATCTTTGCTTTTAGCTGGGTAGATTAATAACGACATCTGGCACAGGGGACACGCCCAATGATAGAATCCAATATTAGGGAATGCCAACCCACCCGCACCTGCGGAAGTGTCATATATTTTACAGAGAGCCTGACTTTCCCGTATTGCCAGGTAAAGTTTGAGAACATGGCTTACAGCGCTTTCATAATATCTTCATCTGTCATAAGTGGAATAGGTCGAAACAGATAAATAATCTTTTGCAGCATTGTCATTTTAAGACTGTTTCCTCTTCCAATAATGGAAAGATGCAAACTGTTGATCCTCTTGTGATCTGGTGCGATTTTCTTTACCACTGGATTAAAATTGATCTTGGCTATTGTATTAACTGCTGGACTAATACATACCCCCAGGTAGATGGCATTCTCTGTACACTGTGGGTCATTAAAACTAATGTTGTCTGTACATACAATAAGAGTCTTGCCATAATTCATCAGATATCCTGGTATCTGCCCAAATTCCTCATCTATAGCGGTGGCCTCCTTAATTGCATTGGCAGGATTGGTGGTTAAAATGACTAGATCGTCTACATAGGTGAGTATTTTAGTTTCAAAACCTCTGGTAATAATAGGCTTGATAGCTTGACACCCCAGCAATTTTTCTATCAGAGGGTTTATGTATAAGGCAAACAGTATGGGGGAACAGGGACACCCTTGTCTAGTCCCTCTTGATATAAGAATATTATCCGATGTTTTCCCCATTAATTGTATTCAGGCCTTTGGATCCGAATACATTGCCTTGATTGCTCTAATAATTCTTGGCCAAAACCCTTTCTGCTCTAATATTCCCCAAAGAAAGCTCCAGGCCACCCGATCAAATGCTTTTTCTGCGTCGAGGTGGATCATGGCCATCCCTCCCCCTTCGCAGCCTGGATATCAAATAACATGATAGTCCGCTTGATATGTTTGGTTGTCCTTCTTCCAGGGATGAACCCATGCTGCCACGGCGAGACCAGATGCCCTATAACCCTCCCTAATCTTTTGGCTAATAATTTGGAGTATAATTGTGTATCAGAATTGATCAGGAGTATAGGTGTGTATGAAGATGCATTTTCCGCTGGTTTACCTTTTTTATGAAAGACTATAATGTGTGTGTCTTTCCATGATTCAGGAACTTGTCCATTATGTTGTATTCCTACACATAGATCTAATAGTAGGGGAGCAATCACGGTACGTAATTGTTTGTAGATTTCTAGTGGAATGCTATCAGGGCCAGCTGCCTTTCCTGATGGTAACTCCTGTAAAGCTGCTAATACTTCCTCTAGTGAGAAGTCCCTATCTAGTTCCTCTTTTACCTGGCTATCTAACTGGAGTCCCAGTTCAGTTTCCTCTAATCTAGACATGTCTTTGTGCTCCTCTTCCTTACAGAGAAGCTGATAATACTCCTGAAATACCCTAAGTATATCGCTAGTCTGTGTATAGGTTTGATCGTCCTTTTGTATGGCAGCTATTTGATTCTTGACATTTTACTGCCTAATACGAAGCGCTAATAGTTTTCCAGCTTGCTCCCCGGTCTCATATGTTTTGCCCTGCTGCGTCTGGTATTCCTCCGCTGATTTCTGTGTAAGCCATTTATTTAACTCGGCTTTTATGGACAAAATCTGGAGTTGTAGGTCTGTTGCCTCATGCCCCTGAGTTATTGAGGCTGTGTGCGCTTCTTCTGCCCTGGCAAATTCACCTAATAGCAGTTTGTTTTCAAGCCGGGTCACTTTTCTTTGCCTTACTACAAAGCTTATCGTTTCGCCCCTAAGGGCAACTTTAAATGTTTCGACTAGCACTATATCTGATGATATCTAAAAAATCCTGAGCTCATTTCTTTTTTTTTTTGCAACACAATATTATGAATTACACATTGATACCTGAGGAATTATCAATCATCTTTTTTACATACAGAAGGTGAAAGACTAATACCATAAAAAGAATAAAAGTTTACTTATACTGCCCTCTTTTTATACAATAGTAAGAAAAGAAACAAAAGTCCCCCCAAAAAACTTTCAGGTACCGATTAATTCTCGGCCCATGTTTCCTTCCATCTGTAAATTGATGCCCAGATACGCCTGTGGAAAATCTTAGAGAGAAAATAGCATGAACATTTGACAGGAGACCGAGGAATTTTTTATTTTGTTACATGACCATTTGGAATCTGTTGACAGGCGATGTGATGTGTTTTTTACGATACAATATGTCTCATATTTACAATCTGTCAGTGTCAAGTACATTTATTTCTATTATTGTTGATTAGTAGCGATGTGTGACAATTTTGTGATACGCTATGCACATGCACATGATAAATCATTTGATGCAAAATATAGATGAGTCCAGCTTTTCTTGATAGCACTAAATTGCCACTGTACACTAGTGAATAACTACACTTCCAATCACACAGTGTTGCATTATTTTTTTGAAATGGGAAGGACACGAGGGATGCTGCTGGTCCAAGATTAAAATACGCCACCATGGCATTGCTTAACTACTAGAACCTTGTCATCCTGGCTGCACCGCCACCACCTGGGAGAGGTTGTGCCAACTCCTCTTTATTTTTGTAAACAAGCTTTATTGCATTTTCCATTAAACCAGTGCAACAGGCAATATTCTGACGTATTTACTAGGTCCTTCTCAGTCACTTGTGCCAACTCCTCTATCCACAGTTCTGAATTCCTAAAAAGAATTTCTCTTCGACATGGCTGGAATTCCTTCTTTACCTGTGGAGTCCCTCTCTTTTGGAAGTGTATGGCCCTGTGCATCTGCAGAGTGGGGGGCTTGCAGGCAGCAGACTTCCAAAGCTGACAAATAAGCCACTAAAGACAAATACAGACTCTGAAACCACTGAACTCAACAGGTGTGTGTTCATTATTAGCCTCATTACTATTGGCTCTCACTCTGGAACATGCTGATCCTCAAGGCCACTATGGGGATGACATAATGAAGTACAGAACACCAGCACTGAAGTACTTGAGACAACAGATGGTTCAGCCAGCAGAAACTTTGTGATCTCATTGGGGTGGTACAGGCCTTTGTAACCAGTAGTGGTCTAACGTAGCAAAGAAGATAACTGACTCCAGAAGTGAAGCAACCAGGTGACATATTTGCCGCTCCTGGACTCTGCCATCTTACCTCTAGAGAATATTAGAAGCCTGGCTGAGACTAAGAAGATAAATGAAAGTCCAGGTTGCAGATGAGGAGGAATACAATTCAATGTTGCTGCCCTTAACTTTAAATAATACTCCCTGTAATGGAGGAAGGTTGTAAGCACAACAGCTATCTGCTCTGCTATACAAAATGTCTTGCTTTAACTGTCACATAAAGGACAAAAGGGGTCACTTTGAACAATTTGGTAATGCTTTGTAGTTGGATTGCCAGCAGTTTTTCACTCTGCAGAGCTTCACATAGATTTCCTGAAATTAACAAGAGGTGCTGAGGTAATGACACATGGTTTCAGTTGATTATCAGAAATGTCTCTGGTGTCTAGAAAGAATTTTACTGCTGAAGCAGACATTCATTAATGATTTTCTCCTATAATCCCTAGACACATTTAAATTTTGTAATATTTTGCTGGATGATTTGCACTGGGGCCATAAACTCCTGGATCTGGTTTAATCGATATGGCCCTACCACCACTATGGACTGTGGTCTAAAGACGATGGCCTACCGAGTTGTTGCTGGAGCACTTGATGTCTTGACATGATATTGCAAACAATATTGGGTTTAAAAGGGTGGTATGTTGTGTTATGTTGATTTGTGTAGTGCACTAATGACCTGAGAGGGTATCCAAGTACTTGGGCAAGGTGTATAGGTTTGTGGTCCCAAGGTCCTTTAATGAAGAGCCAGGTCTTCAGATTTATGCTTGTTCTATGTCTTGGGTGCGATGTACCACACAGAAGCCGCTGCTGCCGCTGTGCGAGCTCTTTGCATTTTAGAATTCTGATTAATTGTATTAATTGTGAAATTGATTTTAGAACCAGCTTTTGCTTACTTTGCACATTGTGAATTTTTGCACAGAGGACGACAGCGAGTTAGGCTGCTCCTCATATTTTAGAAGTTTTAAAATCCAGGCTGCCCCTCACCCTTAGCTGTGATTTTACTGCATAATTGCTAGATATCGTGAACCTTGTCACACGCTCTGTTCATTTGTCACATCTGCGAGGACGTCAGCGAGTCAGGCTGCTCCTCTTTTCCACTAGCTCTTTGGTCGCCGAATCCCGAGCTCTGGTCCACCACGGCTGAGTGCCGATTGAGTGGAGAGCTCATGGGGAGGTAGGCGGACCAATCAGGGACATCCCAGCAAGCCGGAGGGCGGAGACAGAAGCCTGCGCCTCCCGCTACCCCCATATTTATCACAATGTGTTGGCCGAGGCGCAGCGGTCGGGCGCAGCGGGCGCGACGATGCCGCGCCGAAGGTGCGCCTACGGTAAGCCCGTCTGCGCCCGTCTGCGCCTGGACCGAGCCCATGGCCGGTCAGGCTGCCTCTTTTGACCCAAGTATCTTGAGCTCCCTTGTCTACAGTCGTGAAGCCCTGCTTTCCCTGAACCCAGGTTCACATACGGGTCTGAAAAGGTGCATTCCGAGCTCTGATATGGTGTGGGAATGCCAGGACTGCAACTTCCACATCCCTCCCCTATTAACATGTCCACCATCCAAAGTCCAGAACGAGTTACGGATTAAGGCTGCTCTCATCAATGCCCGCTCGATGGTGAAACACGCCGATAACATCTTTGAGCTCATTGGGGATAACAACCTGGACATCCTGTTTGTCACGGAAACGTGGCTCAGTGAATCTTGCGCTCCAGTGGTAGAACTGGCGGTCCCACGTGGCTACCGCCTGGCTAGGGCCGACCGCACCTCAGGTAGAGGGGGCGGCACCACAGTAGTGTTCAGGGAAGCGTGGGCACTTTCCTGTGACAAATCTATTAGTGTGCTGGAGGGAGAAGCCTTCGACTTCTCCTTTATCCTCACTCCTCATTTTACCTTAGGGGGAACCCTGATCTATAGACCGCCAGGGCAGATTGGTTCTTTTCTTAGCTCCCTAGGAGATGCACTGGCGGAACGGGTGTTACGCTTTCCGAAATTTCTCCTTCTTGAAGATTTTAATATACATTTAGATTCCCCCAGTTCCCCGGAAACACTGGGCCTTCAAGACCTCCTGGGGATAACTCAGTTGACACAGTGGATCTCCAAACCCACGCACTCTCGCGGGCATGTGTTAGATCTGGTATGATCCAATTTTGCAACGGTCATTAAAGACCCCCAGCCGGTCACCTGGTCAGACCACGCTGTGATCAACTTCTCCTGTGCCACGGCACTGCCATCTTGCCACCCCCCTCCTCTGGCAGGTCCCTTAGCACGAAAAATTAACATTCCTGGGTTGGTTGAAGCCCTTACGCACTCCCAGATGGCTCTCGCGAGTAATCTAGAGGGGCAAGTTGACCTCTTTAACGCCTGGGTCAGTCTGGGGGTTGAGGCCATTTCCAAACCTGCATCAAAAATCCCCCGGCGTGTGCTGCCCTCCCAACCTTGGTACACGCCAGTGCTTAAAGAGCTAAAGAGGACATGTAAGAAGCTTGAGCGGCTTTGGAGGGCTGCCTATTCCCCGCAAGCCAAAGCTGATCTCCGCTCATCCCAAAGAGAATACTATACCGCAGTTAAGACTGCGAAAAGTGCCTATTTCGCGACTAGAATCATGAAGGCGGATAATAATGACAAGGAGATCTTCGCCATAGTCCAAAGTTTTCTGTCGCCTCTGGCGGAGCAAAAAACGATCCCGGTATCTGCTGGCTGGTGTGAGGAGCTCTCCTCCTTTTTCATTAATAAGATCAAGCTCATTGAGGAGGGACTAGCCTTGAGCGATGCCACCTCACGCCTTCTTGTTGAGACGCCCGGCCCTCTTTCTAGCAGTTGCCTTGCCCAATTTGATAAAGTTGATCAGTCGGACATTCTTGCTCTTTTGAGATCTCTCAAATCAGGCTCCCCCTCGGACCCTTGCCCTGCAAGAGTTTTAGCGGGAGAAGCAGATTGTGTCGGGTCTGAAATTACAGCTATGGTCAATTGGTCACTGCAATCTGCAGTGGTGCCTAGGCAGTGGAAGCAAGCTAAACTCCTGCCTCTCCTGAAGAAGCCATCGGCGGATCCCCTCATTGTAGCCAACGACCGTCCCATCTCCTTGCTTCCTGCACTGGCCAAAGTCTGCGAAAAGGTCGTTTTTCGGCAGCTGAACGCCTTTGTGGAAGATTCCGGGGCGCTTCACCCGGCTCAGTCTAGTTTCAGGGCCTCCTTTAGCATGGAGACGGCCTTGGTAGAGGTGGTGGAAGCCATCAGGGAGTGTATGGACAAGGGTGGCAGAGCGGCGCTAATTTTATTGGACCTCTCTGCCGCCTTTGATACGGCCCCCCACCAACTCCTCCTGGCTCACCTCGCCTCTATCGGCCTTACTGGGGCTGTGTGGTCATGGCTGGAGTCTTTTTTGGATTCCCGCTCCCAGCAAGTCTGGATGCCCCCGTACTCCTCCTCAGCCAGGTCAGTTCAGACAGGGGTCCCACAGGGCTCAACATTGAGTCCACTTCTTTTCAACATCTATATGACCTCGCTGATCTACCTGGCTGAGGAGCTGGGTGCAAAAATTATGGCCTACGCCGATGACACCCAGCTCCTGTTCACCTGGGGTAACTCGAAAGTAGAAACGGATGCGGCACAAAAATGCCTTGCGGCCGTATTTACCTGGCTGGCCCAAGCCAAACTTAAATGTAACGAGGGAAAATCTGAGACAATACTATATGGCCAATTTCCTACCCAGTTTACAGAATTAATATGGCCTCCTGATTTCCCCCGTCCCCTCTCTGAAGGTGGCCCAGCCAAGAATCTGGGCATTTGGTTTAACGATGATTCAAGGTTATCAGAGCACATAAAAAGACTGACAGGTGTCTGCTTTGGGACCCTTAAATCCCTGGGCAGATTCTTTCCTTTACTGCCCCAGCCGGCCAAAGAGACGGTCGCTAGAGCCCTCATATTGTCCCGTCTAGACTATGCTAACGCTCTTTATTTGGGCTCTCCCTCCTTTCTGTTGAACAAGCTGCAACTCATCCAGAATGCGGCCGCGAGACTTCTGCTGGGCATTCCCAGACGTATCAGCATAAGATCGCAAATGGCCGCACTCCACTGGCTGCCGGTGGCCCAAAGAGTTCCATTCAAGGCTCTGGTTCTCACTCATAGAGCCCTGCATGATACTGGCCCTGCCTACCTCAAGAAAAGAGTGGCTTGCCATATCCCCAGCCGAAGCCTTAGGTCGGCCTCCCAACGTCTGGTGGCAATCCCCCGCTTCCGGCGATCCAGGCTGGGCGGTCAATCGTTTTCGTTGAAAGCAGCCATCCTCTGAGTGAGGCAGAGCATAGGTGTCAGGTGGGTTGGAAAAAGGGTATGAACCTGTTTAGGTATTCTGGTCTTGTGTTATGTAGCGCTAGAATGTGTGAGCGAAAAGTTTTAATTGGCTACCCTTGTGAATGGGGAGCCATGAAGCCTCCTGAGGTGCGGTGTAATTTGGGTGTGGCATGGGAGGTTAGGTATGAGTCTTGCAGCTGTGTTTTAGATGGTCTGGAGTCTGTGTAGGTGTTGTTTGGAGATTTCAGCGTAGTTGACTGTTGCCATAGCCCAGCCTGCTAGTGCTGAATTCTTGCATGATGGTCTGTCTGGTATATACGCTAAGCTTACAGTGGCACAGGTGTTGCACCTCAATCCAGTCAAGTTCAATTTAGTGTCCTGTGTATCCTCTTCTGGCACTTGCTGCCGTTTGGTGCCACTGGCGACAAGAAAACAGGAATATGTTCAAAAGGAAGGTTCACCAGAAAATAAAGTCAATGTAGCAAATTTTAGTCCATCGTCTTCTTTTATTATTCAAAAAATATTGTACAAGAATTAAAATCAGCCAACGCGTTTCGTTCCTGTCACACTAGGAACTTCATCAGGGCTGAAACAATCACATAAAAAAACAATATAAATCACCACATATAAAACATGTAAAATGACATAACATACTTACATATATAGACACACAATATATTACAATCTCTATGAATCTCATAGAGATCACACCCTAAAATACAGGTTTAAGGCACATAAAACCATACACAAAGGTCAAATTAGACTTAGTTTTCCACTCAACAGGCCACGTATACATGTATTAAAAAACGACACTAGTCCTATACAGATCCCAACAATTTTATACAAGTGTATACATCATTATATCCAACCTCACATGACTGTACATTAGAGGTTTAGATTCAAAACGGTCCACATCATGATCATAATGATCATAAAAACAGGGGAGAGTTAAATATAGATATCCACATCATCACATTACATTTAAATGACTCTGCAGCATAATCTTAAGGAGGGGAGAACACACAGGCTAACTGATAAGGTTTAGGGGCACATATAACAAGCATTTGCAATGCAATGGGACTCACATTTACGCGAGACCTATTGCTTTGGAAAGTGGCACGAACATGAGGGGGAGCGGGGGGGGGGAGAAGTCATAGACTGTGGGAGGGGCGGGGGGGAGAAAGGGAAGAAAATAGTGTTAGGAGTAAAGGGGCCAATAGCCATGGAAGGATATTAATGACGACATGGCCGTCATGAGGAGGAACTAACAATCCTAAAACCAATCAGAAGGCACCATTTAGGACCCAAGACAATGAAAAAGATGGGCAAAGAGTGGGCGGAGCTTCCATGAAGCTTCCATGATATACTGTATACTGCATGCCTCGTAAAGCGAGCAGCGAATGCGCTGCAACGCTAGGCTCGACCTAAAAACGTAGTTAGTTCTTCTGAACAGGGCACCTTAAATCCTAATTTGTGGAGCATTGCAAGATTACGTGTCGAGATTGCATCATGCAGCAGTGGTTCAGAGGAAGCCACTGGGCTGCGTCATCATTGAGGATGCCACCCATGAGTTGCTTGTGATGCGAAGTCCTGCATCAAAGATGCATTGCGCACCGGTGGTTCCAAAGAAGCTGCAGGGTGCGATGCAGAGTCTGGCATTATTGTTTAGGATGCCATCAACAAGTGGTTTGCGATGCAAATTCCTGTGTGAAGGATGTGTCATGCAGTGATGGTTCCGAGGAGACTGCGGGCTGTGATGTGAGATTCAGCAACAGGGATTTGTACCACTGTGGTAATTCTGAACTGGAGCTGCAAGAAGTTATGCACAAATTCGGCTCACAGTGCCACAGCTGGGATGGCAAAGTACCTTCAGACCCACCTCCAAGGGTCCAGGACTAGGGTGGCACCACTCATAGAAAGGAGCGTTCAGGTGTGGGCTTCAAGTTGGTTGGAGCCTTTTCTGTCCCTGAGGCTGTGCTCAGTAGGCCAGCAACTAGCCATTGGAGTCTCTATGCTGGTCCTGGGATCAAGATGCAGGTCCAGTTCTTTTACTCAGGCCACTAGGTAACAAAGTAGTAGTCCTTCTTGCAGAGCAGCAAAGCAGTCCTTCTGAGTCTTCTTCATGTCCAGAGGTGTACTGATGTGCTTTGAATTTTCTTCCATGCTGCCCTGTCCCCAGCTTCTCTGCTGTCACAAAAAATATGAATCTATGACAAAATATCGACTACAAAAATATCTACCTACCAAAATATTGCAACAAAAATATCGATGATAATATTATCGAGATCCTATCTCTAACAAGGTAAGTACAAAAATATCGAAAAAAATATATTGATTTAAAAAATATCGTTTTTTTTAAAATATCGCTTTATTTTAACAAAAAAACAATGTAATATTAACAAAATAATAAATGTAATAAACATAGTTAAAAATATATTATAATATTTAAAATTATAAACAATGTAATAAAAACTAATAATAATATAATATAATGCTTAGTATATACTTCATTAATAATAACTCTAAAATAATTATTTTAATAACTTATAAATAAATGAAAATATAATAAATTACAAATAAATTTATATACATAAAATAATAATATAAATACCAATTAATTACAATGTAAAACTAATTAAAAAACATTAAATACATTTTGGATAGCGTACGGGTAAAAATTACTATTCCCACTCCAGAGAGTGCAACAGTAGGGAAAGTGTTGGATAGAGTAGGGGTAAAAATTACTATTCCCACTCCAGAGAGTGCAACAGTAGAGAAAGTGTTGGATAGCGTAGGGGTAACAATTACTATTCCCACTCCAGAGAGTGCAACAGTAGGGAAAGTGTTGGATAGCGTAGGGGTAAAAATTACTATTCGCACTCCAGAGAGTGCAACAGTAGGGAAAGTGTTGGATAGCGTAGGGGTAAAAATTACTATTCCCACTCCAGAGAGTGCAACAGTAAGGAAAGTGTTGGATAGCGTAGGGGTAACAATTACTATTCCAACTCCAGAGAGTGCAACAGTAGGGAAAGTGTTGGATAGCGTAGGGGTAGAAATTACTATTCCCACTCCAGAGAGTGCAACAGTAGGGAAAGTGTTGGATAGCGTAGGGGTAAAAATTACTATTCCCACTCCAGAGAGTGCAACAGTAGGGAAAGTGTTGGATAGCGCAGAGGTAAAAATTACTATTCCCACTCTGGGAGTGCAACAGTAGAGAAAGTGTTGGATAGCGTAGGGGTAAAAATTACTATTCCCACTCCAGAGAGTGCAACAGTAGGGAAAGTTTTGGATAGAGTAGGGGTAAAAATTACTATTCCCACTCCAGAGAGTGCAACAGTAGGGAAAGTGTTGGATAGCGTAGGGGTAATAATTACTATTCCCACTCCAGAGAGAGCAACAGTAGAGAAAGTGTTCGATAGCTTAGAGGTAAAAATTACTATTCGCACTCCAGAGAGTGCAACAGTAGGGAAAGTGTTGGATAGCGTGGGGGTAAAAATTACTATTCCCACTCCAGAGAGTGCAACAGTAAGGAAAGTGTTGGATAGCGTAGGGGTAACAATTACTATTCCAACTCCAGAGAGTGCAACAGTAGGGAAAGTATTGGATAGCGTAGGGGTAGAAATTACTATTCCCACTCCAGAGAGTGCAACAGTAGGGAAAGTGTTGGATAGCGTAGAGGTAAAAATTACTATTCCCTCTCTGGAGAGTGCAACAGTAGGGAAAGTGTTGGATAGCGTAGGGGTAAAAATTACTATTCCCACTCCAGAGAGTGCAACAGTAGGGAAAGTGTTGGATAGCGTAGGGGTAAAAATTACTATTCCCACTCCAGAGAGTGCAACAGTAGTGAAAGTGTTGGATAGCGTAGGGGTAAAAATTACTATTCCCACTCCAGAGAGTGCAACAGTAGTGAAAGTGTTGGATAGCGTAGAGGTAAAAACTTACTATTCCCACTCTGGAGAGTGCACCAGTAGGGAAAGTGTTGGATAGCGTGGGGGTAACAATTACTATTCCAACTCCAGAGAGTGCAACAATAGGGAAAGTGTTGGATAGCGTAGGGGTAACAATTACTATTCCAACTCCAGAGAGTGCAACAGTAGGGAAAGTGTTGGAGAGCGTAGGGGTAAAAATAAATGTATTTTTTTTAATAATAAAAATATTAACTATTAAATAAATATAAACCATTTACAAATACCAATACATAATTATTAAAAACATGATTAGCAGAATATTTTTAACCAAACAAATTAATAAAAAATACCATATAATAATATTTAATTACCAATTAATAATTAATTAACAATTATATAATTAACAAAACAATTAATTAAAGAACATTATTACTTAATTACATTTAAATTACTTCCCACCCTATTCCCCTATAAACCCACAACCCGCTACAGAACATAATTATCAATTAATCAATTAATTAAAATTAATTACCAATTAATTAAAAATAATTATCAATTAATTAAAATTAATTTATAATTCTTACTAATTAATAAATAATTTAACATAATTAAATTACTTCCCACCCTATCCCCCTATAAACCCACAACCCGCTACAGAACATATTTATCAATTAATAAATTAATTAAAATTAATTACCAATTAATTAAAATTAATTACCAATTAATTAAAATTAATTTATAATTCCTACTAATTAATAATTAATTTAACATAATTAAAGTACTTCCCACCCTATTCCCCTATAAGCCCACAACCCGCTACAGTACTAAAATACAAATTTTATATTAAATTACATAAAAATAAATTAAAAACATAATAAATACATAATAATATACACAAAAATAATTTAAAAATCGATATTAGTAACATCAAAATTATTAACATCGATATTACTGACATCGATATTTTAAACTTCGATATTACTAATATCGATATTAAATCTATCGATATTACTTACCTTCTATATTATGTCCCTTCGATATTTAAACTTCAATATAATTGTATATCGATATTTAAATATCGATATTTTGTCTGCATACCAAAAAACATAGTGTCAAGCCATTCATGAGTTTGCTACGCAGAGCATTGGAGAAGTGTGGCTCACTGGTTAGAGGAGGCAGACCCTGATGCAGAGGTCAGACCCGGGACCAGGGTTCAATTCCCGACGCGGCAGGGTCTAGAGCTCAAAATGTCCATGGACTCGCTAATTCTCGCCTCTGTGCCTACTTGAATCATGCGATACATGGTGATGGATTAAACCCAGATCATTTGACTGGGGGTGAGTGTTTGATTTGTTCAAACGCTCCGTCCATCATCCCCTTTTGTATCGCTTTGTACGCCCTAAGTGTGGCAGGGTATGCTCAGACGTGAGTCCCTTGTTCACTTGGCCACTGGATTCAAGATAGCCTGGCTGATGAGGATTATGAATCCGAAACCGGTCCCAGGATGCTTGTTTTCGGTCCGGGGAAGACATGGCTTGGCAGTTCTGGCTGGACTGTTCCCACGAGGCACAGGGTCAGACTGATTTGCATATAGCCATGTCTGAACTGGGGTGGCTGAGTGAACTAAAGAATGGTGATGGATTAAACCCAGATCAGTTGACTGGGGGTGAGTGTTTGATTTGTTCAAACGCTCCGTCCATCATCCCCTTTTGTATCGCTTTACTCGAATCATGGGTTCACACTCTGCAACTCTGGGCAATAGCTTGCTTAATCTCCACTACGGCCCCACTGCGATGGGATGCCTGATCTTCACCTTGGGGATGCCCAGTAGGGGTTATCTCGCAGGGAAAGCCAGGACGGGTTCCCAAAGCAAGCGCTAAGAGACCTGTCGGTGATTTGGCGCTATATAAATCGAAATTAACATAACATAACATGTGCAAGTGTGGTAGGTGACATCTCCTACCCCTCATCAAGTCAGAAGTAACCTATCTTACCAACACGGATTCTGCCTTGTATCTCACTGTCTGGGAACAATACAGAAAAACCAACTGCAAGCTACACCTAGTCATGTGACCCAGTCTACAGGCAGCAGGTACCAAATGGTTGGGACAAGAAACCGTCAACATTCTAAAAATTGCATTTTCAGAATTGTGACTTTTAAACACCAAACTCAGCATTCCCATCTGCTCCCAATTGAAAGTTAGATCTTATTTGCTCCCAATTGAAAGTTAGATCTTATTAAATGTAATAAGGTAACCCAATACTATACTATGGGAGAGGTATGCCTTGCAATAGTGAAAAACTAATTTAGGAGTTCTTTACTACCAGGACATGTAGAAGTTAAAAGTACATAGCCAACCTTTCAAATATACTGCACCCTGTCCTATGGGCTGTTTAGGGCCTTCCATGGGGTGACATATGTATTTGTTGGAAAGTGGGTATTTAGTAGTGGTAAATATGTGTCAACCACTGGCAATAAGACCACTAACACAATATAGGGCACAGTATAGATCTTAGAAAATTATTCCCATGCTCATACCTTGGTAGCGTGGCTGCTAGCAGGCAGGCCTAACCTCAAAGACAGGGATTTAAAGCATTTAAAAAAAAACACAAACTCAGTAAATAATTTAGACACAAACCCTAATTAAAATCCAAAACCAATTTATAAAAATAGGAAATATTTGTATCTTTAAAACGACACCCAAACAAAAAAAAATCGAAATGTAGTGAACTGGAGATATGAGTTTTTAAAGATTTACCACTATATAGAACATAGAAACCTATAGCGCCTTTGGGGACATCTGGTTGCACTTGACCGGTAGTAAGTCAAAGTTTCAGGCCAACCATGATGTAGTCCTGCATGGACCATGATGTAGTCCTGCATGACGGCTACCCCTCGTGGTAAATCTCAGTCAAAGTTTTTACCTTTGGACTCCTCTGGAGCTTTTCTTCCCCGGGTCCCTCAAAACTTTCAGCCAGTCTGAGTAGGTGAGGGTTCGCCGGCTTGCCTTGCTAAGAGCTCCCAGTCAAACTTGTGGAAGTCAGACCTCCAAGGCTTTCCAGCGGGACAAACCATGGATCCAGGCGAGCTCACAGTTGAAGGTGGGCGGCTTGGCTCTTGCGGTTGGTCCCGGTCACCTCTCTTACATTAGGAATTAGGAACATTTGCAGAGCTTTTTCTTCAGGTGTCCCTCGCTGTTTTTCACCAGGCCGGCTTCAGTCAGGGTCCGCTGGCTTGGGTTTCAGCTTGCTCCTGGTCAAACTCTGGAATTTGGACCTCTGGAGCATTTTAGCAGGATGAACCTGGACGGTAGTACTGATAGAGCGCGCGAGGTCACCCAGCCAATAATTTCGCCGTTTTCCGGCTTCGGGCCCATATACTTTCAATTCACAATATACATTGACCGGGTGACTTCACAGGCTGCTACCAATTTGTGTGAATTTCCCTACTGTTATTCCTCAGCGTACCCGACTTACCATCCACCGACACGGGTACCTATGACCACAACGGATCAGGGAGCTAGCTGTAAAGGAAAGGCAGCAAATACAAACTCAAAATGACATTCAAATACTGTTGTAAAATGACCACGGACAACTGGAAGTTTTAAAATGTTTATCTAAAGTTCGTTTTCTTCTAACATAAGATTTACAAGAATAAGGCAATCATTAACCAAGATAACGAAAAGTACATAACTATAGAGGAACAAAGTCAGGGTAATCATTTAAATGCTAATATGAGATGCAAAGGGAAACGCTATGCATTTAGGGCAATAGTTCTTTAGACAAATTAAGCAAGGCCGTTCTAGACCATATCAGGAAATGACAAACCGCAATGCAAAATATAATTTCTAACAGGTAGGGTAACATGGGAATATTTATGAAATTATGCAAATGACTTTACGTTTTCAATGATTTGCGGAAAGCATGGAAAGTTCAACATATGCAAAGGTGTGTCTTTATTGAAGCAAAAGTCAGAAAAATAGAAAGGTGCAAGTTTAAAGAGTTTAGAGCAATATTTACCTAGACTGGTGTGGAAACCAAACCCTGGCCACGGGTCAGTTAAGGACAGGAAACCCTCAAGGAAGGATACCCCTCAAAGGACAGCAGGTGCAGAATGGACACCCTGGACAGGACAGGATACCCTCAAATTAGGAATCAGGACAGGACCTCAGGACAGGAACCCCTCAGGACAGGACAGCAAACCCTCAGGACAGGACCGCTCAGGACAGGACCGCACCCGCAGTTTGGAAGCAACGCCTGCGCTCCACCCTCTCTGCAGCTAATCGATCAAGACCCCGATTGGGTCAGCGAACTCCCAGCAAAGTGCTTCGCCAGCACTTTAAGGTTCAGTAGAACCTTAGTCTATGGTCAATTTCGGACAGAGTGCTCCGCAGCGCTCTGTATCTTCAGTCACCTATTGAGTACGATGGGTCAGTGACAGGTCAGCTAAACCAGACAAGTCGGACAATTCCCTAGGTGAACCCAGGGTAGATATACAGTTTGGGGACGGTGTACCACCCCCCAATGTTGCAAAGTGTCAGAATCCCTCAATTTGGATTGGTCCTAAGATAGGATTTGGGTAACACACCAATCATAACACACTATTTGGATGCCTAATTTACATCTCTGGGTACCGCCTAGCAAGATTGGGGTTCCCATGAGAAACTGCGCAGAATACAGGCAAAGAATACATTTTTGCAACATAATAGAACAATATCGCGATGCTGCGGGGCGAAGGTGCTGCTTTCCCAGGGTAGCTTCTGGTATCAACCTTCTTTGGCAGCAATTCAATGCCAAGATATTTCGGTCGAGTCTGCGCACAAGTACCCTCCAAGATGGCTTTCGGCTCAGTCAGACCCCCATTCCCCGCGGTACATGAAAAGTAAGCGAGAACAAATTAATACATAGAAATAACATTATGAAAACACATCACAGGGTTTGTACTTTCAACTTATCACTAAGAAATATACTTATGCAGTCTAAATGTTAGCTACATATATACGAGTACGAGAGCAGTGGCACGAGCAGTACCACGTTACTGGCAAAGCTATGCATTACGCATGCGCAACTATTTCCCTCCAAACCCGCGAACACATCAGGACACGTGAGTGTGACTGACGCATGCGCAGACACTTATTACAAAGCAGCGGCCATTTTTACCGACTCGAATTAATGGTATTAGAAACACACATATGCAAGCTTCATGGACCTCGTTCAAACATAAAATAAACGTTAGTAAGACGTACAAATTATTACATTGTTACACATGAACGAGGTTCATGACAAAAGCAAGTCGCAAATGCGAAGCTTTGCTTCATCAGTACGGCTCGCGGTTGAGGGTCGCCGGCTTTGCTAGTCAGGTTGAGTCGGTTTACTTATGGAGCTTTTTTCAAAGTTGCTCTAAAGTTCTCTAAACTTCTGGAACTTTTTCTTAAGGTTCGTCAGAGGGCCCCAAACTGTCCAAAACTTACTCTAAGGGTCTGAAGCTCTTCGATTGTCCTTGAAAGTATGGGACTTCAGTTCCTACAATCCACTCGGACAAAATCCTTACAAAACCACTGGTAGTACTCCAGGACTAGGGTCCGGGTGGAGATGGTCCAGATGAGCTCAATTAACCTATAGCTAGCAGGAAGTCCACTCTTTAATCCTTTTGAAGCAGGTTTGATCCACTGAGCTGTATTTCCAGGTTGGTCAGTCAGAGTGCAGGGCCTGGTTGGTGCAATTGAAATTTCAAGCTTGGACCTTTCTTTTTCTTTAACCACATCGCTGCGGCGGCTTTTCCCGCTGTGTGCGGCAATTTTTAAATTACCGCGTTACATGACGAGCTCAGCTTGTCATCCGCGTACGGCAGGTTACGCTGATGACGAGCTGAGCTCGTCATCAGCATGGAAGGGGTTAGGGTTCAAGCAGCAGATCTAAGAGTCTCTGCCTCTCTTAGATACTTATTCCAAGTTCTCTGGGTCAAACAGGGGGGCACTCATGTCCTAGAATGTGCAGGGCAACATCCCAGGGTATAACCACATCCTCCAACGTGTGGCTCTATATTCTCCCAGAGTGCACCATTTCTACAAATTCATCGTGGCTGATTTTCCAGCAGAGAGAGAAGAGGTAACTAAAGCTGCCTACAGGCTGGCTTATCTACATATGCTCTCTCCCCTTTGCATCTGGAAATTCCTGCTTTAAGCCTGTCATCTGGCTGGGTTCAGAGGGTAGGGCTGTAACTGGACCAGACTTTTTTTTGTGTGTGTAGTTTTATATAGCACAAAATAGACCCGAAGGTATCAGAGCACCAGTTACATTTCAGACAGACACATTCATTTTTTTTAGGCATGGGGTGATTAAGTGATTTGCCCAGAATCACAGAATGTTGAGCATCCCTGCAGAGACTTGAACCCGGTTCCCCAGCTCCGAGGTCGACCACCATAGGCATTAGGCCACAAACTCTCCCCAAGACTTACACTGTCTGTTCCCTTTGCCCTTTAAAGAAGATGGTTTATGACCCCTCCTCCTACCATAACTTTCCTCTGTAGCAGAACCCAGTATGGCTCCCTGACCTCCTGGACTACTAATCACCTTATGAAAGCAGCCTGACTAATCCACTTAACTCTGGTCAATAGATCGGAGCACTAGAGGGTTGAATCTTGGCTTACAGACGACAAAAGTGTTATAACTTCTTGTCTGTACATTTTAGTATCAATTCAACAATACCATTTTGTTGGATTTAGCAATACCATTCTAGTAAGTCTTTGAATGGGTTTTTCTCACCTCCTTGACGTTAGTTATTATTTAATAACTTCTTGCCATGTTAATCTATGTGGCTGGGGATCTGCACTGGGGAAAATAAACTGGGCAATTTCTCCAGCAACAGGCCTTATAAAACATTGTTTGTAAGGACCCTCCCTGTATCTACAGAACCCACTACCCCTGGAACACCTACAGAGAGGTTTTAGGGGTTCTGGCTATGTAAAAATATTGCAGATCCTCCTTCCACAGTGCTTCTAGCACAACAAAAGTCGATTTTGGGAAGCACTTCACTGCAATGTGTGGAGTGAAATGTGCAATTTCACTAAACCCCAGGGCATATAAAAACCTATTTTATAAGGGCCTTCCTTATAAATACCTGACCCTTCACCATAGGGACACATAGGGAAGAAACTGGGGGTACCTAATATGCCCATAAATTGGAGTTTATTAATTTTAAAGTGCCTCAAATACCAAAGTCGAGTTATGGCACAATTTGCATTTCAAATGGAGTCCTGTAACACAGGCCTGATTTAAACTGACATCAGGCTCCAGCAGTGCACACATGTGGTAAACATTGTTTACCACACATGCGATACAACGCATAGCAATTACACACGGTCATAACGATGACCGCATTGTTACATCGCATGCCATTACAACGCAAGTCGGAACAGCGACTTGACTGTAGGGGTCTAAAGGTGTTGGATTTAAAATCCAACACCTTCCCTACTGTTGCACAGACTGGAGATGGAATAGTAAATTATACTATTCCAAAATCTAGTGCCCCCCGTACAGCAAGTCGTTGTTCTGACTTGCGTTGTAATGGCATACGATATACCAATGCAGTCATTGTAATGACCATGTTGTAACGGCAGGCGAAGAAAAGCATGCAATGTAACGTGGCCTATTCACACATGCAAGTGCAGAAAAACTGCTAGCATTTAAACTGCCATCCCTATGATATTCTAGGGTTTTAAAGGTAGGTTTACCCCCCTGCCCTGTTATGTACTAGGACCTTATAGGGGAGGTCATGCCAATCATAGGAGTACTTTAACCCATAGTGTACCCTTGTGTATGTGGGTGTTTTCACTGTATTCTAAGTATCTTTTCAGCATCACACTGGTCCTGGGCCTGGTTAGGTAGAGCCCAGGGGCAGTCAGAGTCAGTTACCACCAGTACCTGTCAGCAAAAACAAATGGGGGGGTGCCCAGGGCACAATGATTGCTTTGTAACAGTATTATAAAGGAAGGTTTAAGCCTGTCATATGGTTTACTTTGCCAGGACGATGTGGCTGTTTAAAAGTGTATACACAGGCTGCAATGGCAGGCCTGATACATATTTGAAAGGCAACTTGAGTGGGTGATACAGTCAGTGTTGCAGGCCCACTAGCAGCATTTAATTACCATGCCCTGGGTACATGCCGTCCCATTTTACTAGGGACTAACAAGTAAATGAAATGTGCCAATTGGGTGTAAGCCAATTTTAACATGTTTAAAGTAGAGAGCACAATCACTTTAGCAATGGTCAGCGTGGTAAAGTGCACAGAGTCATAAAAGGTAACAGAAATGGGTTCAGAAAACAGGAGGATGAAGACAAAAGGTTTGGGGATGGCTCTGCGGAAATGGCCAAGTCCAACAGTCCTTTTAGACCACTGCAACATCTACTGTTAACATTAGAAATATATTCATGAGATAGTTAAGCATTTTATGCCTCAGTGCTTTTGTTCCCTTTCTCGTTCACCAGAGCAGTCAAGTGGTCCCATGATATGTGCTGTGAATGCAGGCTTGTTAGGCAATAACAATTTTTCATCCTAGAATTCTGCATTGGTTTTAGAATTACCAGTGTGCAAAGTGCTGTTGGCTTAAACGTCAGCTCTGACTTATGGTGTTGCACATGACATGGGTCCATTTGGTAGCTACATGTGTCACTGGTGTGATAGTAATCAATACAATGAATGACATGGCTGTCAATCTCAGAGGAGAGATGATATTAGCTGTGAAGTAGTACAGAGCAAGTGTGAAGCACTAATGCTTTTGTTACTGGGGACCGATTTTGCAGCAACACTGCAAAACCGGCCCCCAGTAACACAAGCATTGGCAATATGATATGATGATACAATATGATGAGGCGCACCTTGGGTAAGGTGTAGATTGTTGGGGTTCTAGGATGGTTGACTTTGAGATATTCATATTCCTTATCTGTAAGGAAACCTGCTTTTTTGCCCCTTCTCCTGATGTCTTGGATCTTTTTTCTGATCTCTTGCATGTCTTTCATAGCATCTTAAACGCGGAACTAGGTTTTTCTTTAATATTTTTCTGACTCGTGCACCAACGTAGCCAACTATCCTTCACCCCGCAAGGCCACATATATTTTTGAATCGCGGACTAATCCTGCTTTCCATCCTTCACTCCACGAGACAGATTCACTATCTCTTGTCACAATTTGTGGGATCAAGCTCCATAAGGGCCCGGCCTTTCACTAATCGTACGGGGGGTATAACCACACGTAAGCCTGCATTCTTTTAAACACCTTAACCAACGATCAGCAGCCGATCACTGAACGAATGACGTTTTTTTAGTCCACTATAATTGAGATAATTGCGTTCCGAAAAGCATTTAATGTATGGATACACAAATGAAATATATTTGAGTGAATACATGAAACAACATTTTTGTTTTGAATTGAAAAGAATCTAACGAATGTGTCACTCATTAGAATAAACCTATGCTCTTGACAAGCAAGAAATATCGCTGTGGTGTATTATATGTTGAAATTTATAAATATTGATACTACCTCGACCCTTTTTCTCAAACGTAGCGTCACAGAAGTGATGCAACAGTGGCGCAAATGAGGCGCAAGGGACTTGTAAATCTGCCCCAAAGTCTGCTTCCAGTGGGCTGGAGCTTTAAAAATGCACCCGCCAGCTGGGAACAGACTTCAGCTCTTTTTCCCTGCCCGCACTGATGCGGCCAGAGAAACAGTTCAACAGATTGCTCCTGACCGGAGAGAGCAGCATAAATAGCTTCTCCCTTGGGATGGGAGCAATGCCGGCTCCTGCAGCATGCAGGGAACCTGCTAGGTCTGTGGGGGTCCTGGGGCTCCCCGCGGGCCTGCAACATCTGCGCGTTTGATGACTTGGGGGAGCACCAAGCCATCTACCTTTAATTAATGCAGGCCTGTAACTGACACAAAGTCTACTGAAGACTGAAAGAGAGTGCAAGAGAGAGATTTGGATCCTGATCTCCTTTCATTCAGTACAGAAATTGTAATGCAGTGCTGTGACCAAGAACCTGATCACAATACTAAAATGTCACTTTACACTGAGGTACAGCAATTATGCTCTACAGCTGTCTTGTCTATTATATTGAAAATTAAATAGAGAACAACAGTAACTGTTTAAGACAGGGTTTGCATTCATAGTAGGATGGTGTTTGAATGATGACTCACTAATGTTTGCTCCAACAGGCTTCTAGGAGTTCTGCTGCAGCAGTCGACACTGAGTGAAATTAACCACCAGGACAATGAAGTAAGTGACCAATTTGTGCTTTGTAATTCGTGGCATTATACAAGTGTGTTACTTGGTCATCTCATGCAGAAATGCTCATTTTTATTTAGTATATGACTTTTAACAATATTTTAGCAAGCAAGAGCAGAGTTATCATCCAACTGCATTCTTCACAACCCAAGTATGTTTGTGCAAATATGAAAGCCAAGCAAGTATAATAAATGGTCACTATCACTATGAAAATGTACTCTATATCTGCTTTGGATAGTGCTCAAGATACGATGAAGCAAGCGATATGACAATTTGAGTAAACAAGGCATAACAAGAATTAATATATATTCTTCATTACTGTACAAGATCTCACATGCTGCCTGTAAAAAATGGGAATTATGGAGCAATCTGAATTATGAAAGCACCAGGAGTAGTCATTCTGTTATCTACATGAGGGGTGCTTGGGCTTCCTACCTTACCTTCTCACACCACAGGTATACATAAATATTACACTTTTTCATTGTAATAAATAGCACATAAATTGCAATGAAATGAAAAATATATGACACCCCTTGAAATGAATGTGACCCTAAATGAAAATAGTAGGGCATGCTTTGAAGGAAGTATCTCCCACAATGAAATAAATATGACGTGTTAGTGTAATATAATTTGCCTCAAACGATAGTAAACATAGAAACAGATATAGAAACAGATATAAAAATCATTGTAATTAGTATGGCCAATTACTAAAATAAATGTGGCAGCCACAGAAAAGAATATTACAGACAATTAACTTAATATGACGTGCAATGAAATTAATATGACATGCATCGTCACAAATATGCCATGCACGGAAATAAATGTAACCACCATGAGAATGAAAACAACATGGTTTTGAATGGCTATGACCAGGGCCAATAGAATTATGCAGCAGGGAAGGACCAAATCATGGGGCAGGGTTTCCTAAAGTATGCAGCAAGAAAAAGCAAATTATGCGTCATAATGCAGCATATTTTTTGGTACTCTTAATGCATAATTCTGTCCATGTCTTTTTACATATTAGCACTGTCTGGGCAAAGGTTTCACCTCTTTAGTACTAATTTAACATCCAACTACAGCAATAGGCAACAGAAAGATGGCCAGTCAACCTTTGGTAGGGCCTTCCATCCACTGGGCAGCAAAACTTTTGATCCATTTGAACTAGAAACAAAGATTTGTTTATGAAAATCTACAGATTATGCAGCAGATGATGAATTATGTGTCAAAAACAGCAAATCCATAATTGTGCAAAAATGCCGTGGCATCGCATAATTCCAGTGGCCCTGATATGATTATAGAAGGAAATTAATCTGCAGTGAATTACGATGAGTCGAATACCCACTGAGAAGAATACACATTATTAAATGTGCCAGTGTTCCTTTCTGAAGGAAGGGTCACCTTAAAGTTTAGGATGCACTGTTCCTGTGAGGAGCATGGACAGTACTGGCAAGCCTCTCTTTAGTGTGACACACTGTTCCAAAAACGATGGGCTCGATTCACAGAACTAACTTAAGACAAAATCCTAAACTTACTACCATTTTGGTATTGACAGAAGACACTTACTCATTTTGGTATTCACAGAAGGCACGTACTCATTTCGGTATTCACAGAAGATAGGAGTCCTAACTTTAGAACTCCTAAATGCATTTTGTGAATACCGAAATTCTTAAAATGAGGATTTTTCTCAATTTAGTAGTAGTAAAGTTAGGACTCCTAACATTAGGACTCCTAAATGCCTTCTGTGAATACCGAAAGTCTTAAAATTAGGATTTTTCTCAATTTAGTAGTAGTAAAGTTAGGACTCCTAACTTTCGGACACCTAAATGCCTTCTGTGAATACCAAAAGTCTTAAAATTAGGATTTTTCTTCATTTACTACTACTAAACTGAGAAAAATCCTAATTTTAAGACTTTCGGTATTCACAGAAGGCATTTAGGAGTCCTAAAGTTAGGAGTCCTAACTTTACTACTACTAAATTGAGAAAAATCCTAATTTTAGGACTTTCTGTATTCACAGAAGGCATTTAGGAGTCCTAAAGTTAGGACTCCTAACTTCTGTGAATACCGAAATGAGTAAGTGCCTTCTGTGAATACCAAAATGAGTAAGTGCCTTCTGTGAATACCAAAATGAGTAAGTGCCTTCTGTGAATACCAAAATGGTAGTAAGTTTAGGATTTTGTCTTAAGTTAGTTCTGTGAATCGGGCCCGTAGGCTCGGAACAGGGTCAGAGTGGCCTACATAGCAATCAGACAGTGCCGATGGGCTGGTATGATAGGTCAGTATGTAGGCCAGTTTTTGGGCTGTTAGTTGGCCCGTATTATGGTCTGCTGGGCCGGGCTTTACTGTTCATTTGCCTGATAATAATCCTTGCAAAACACTTTTATAGCGTGTCCTTACAAGTTCAAAAAATCTCCCAATTTGCAATTAAGGACCACTCATTTTAGCGATCTGATTTGCTAATGCGGGCTACTTTTATTTTGGTGCCCGAATCTGTTTTCTGTCTCAGTCCCACCCTGGCCTGTAACGCTACCCCGAGCTATTCCCAGTTGTTTAAGACTATCTGTAAACATTTCTCCCTTCACCTTTTGGGGCATATTTACGAGTTCTGGCGCATCTCTGCATATCAGCAGAGATGCGCCAGAACAAATGCCTCACGCAAAACTACCCTTATGCATTACAATGCGGCGCGCTGTGGCGCGAGGGTAGGCAGATGCGTGATGCATCTCGCGACTTAAGGGCGGCGCATCGCTGGAGTCGCGTCGCAAGCGCGACGCAACTCCAGCAATGCTCAGGTCCACCCAATACTTAACATACTGCGTCAGTCCTTACGCCTGCTTCAAGCAGGCATAAGGAATTGACATAGCAGCGTCGCAGAAGTGCCTGCGTGAAATCTTGTAGATTTCACGCAGGCACTTTTGGAGAGGCGCACAGGCGCCGGAACGCCCACCCTGCGTGGGAAAGTCCCCATTGTGGCGCTGGGCTTTATAACGTGCCGCATCTCCCTAGATGCGTCACGTTGTAAATGCCTTGCAGGGAACGCGCCACGTTTACGCCACTGTTGCGTCACGCAAGGTGCCGTAAACGTGGCGTAAAGGGCTTGTAAATCTGCCCCTTTGTGTTTAACTATTATTTCTAATTTTATATCATCAGCAACAGACATGGTTTGCAAATATTCATTTCCGATATTTTAAATCACGGCAATGACTCTTTATAGGATTACGTGAGTTTAAATTAAATCACTTCTTTTACCTCTCTAGTGTTTGTTTTTAACTTTATGTATTTCATTATGCCCGGAATGCAAACTCATAAATATTTCGGGGCAGATTTATGAAGGCCTTGCGCCGCCGGTGCGTCACTTTATTTGACGCAACGGCGGCGCAAACAATGCGCCCTATTTACAACGTGACGCATCTAGGAGATGCGTCACGTTGTAAAGCCCTGCACCTTAAGGAGGCGTTCCGGCGCAGGGGAGGGCGTTCCTGCGCAGGAACGCCTCCTAAAAGTGGCTGAGTGAAATCTATGAGATTTCACTCAGTCACTTTCAGGACAATGCTGCGTCAAAACCCTGCGCCTGCTTGAAGCAGGCGTAGGTCTTGACGCAGCATTGTGGAGATGGGGCACCCCCGAGCCTTGCTGGAGCTGCGTCGCGCTTGCGACGCAGCTCCAGCAATGCGCCACCTTTACGGCACAGATGCGTCACGCATCTGTGCCGATTTTGCCCCATGGTGCGCTGCATTATAAATGCGGCGCACCATGGGTGGCGGAGCAGCGGCGCAAGATGACTGGCGCATCCCCAGGGATGCGCCAGTCATCGATTAAGTTTAGGAAGAAAACGACAGAAGTTTTATTGCTAGTAAAGATGAAGCAGAATGTGCATCCTATCTAAAGTGCCAGCAGGGACTGAATTACATTTATACATACCTAGAATTATTTATATTTATTATAAGTCCTGTAGTTTTCTGGTATAAAAGTATATCAGACGTGTCCTGTATTCTCAAAGCAGCACATAATTAAATACACTTTTTGTATTAGAACAACCACAATAATCCCGATTGTTCGTTCAAAAACATACCAAATGTAGGTAAACACATTTGCATGTTCATTAATTTGTATTACATTTCATGGCCAACTGCATAGATAGGTTTGGTGAACTCTGCATCTACAGCTGTGTGGTGGTTGTATTTTGGTGTTGCCTTAAGCCCCGCAGTCTTGTGATACTTTAGATTTAATTGTTGTGCCACGTTTTGACCCCCCAGTGCATCTGCAGCTGTGTGTTTGCAGATCCCCACATTTCGTAGCACTGGTGTAGTCTGTGAATATGAATAGACTGGACATGGGAACCTGCTGTAGTCTCCGTGTGCTGTGCATGCTTAGCTGTTGTGCTGGAGCAATGGTGGCCACAGCTTCCATATTGAATGTGATAGATATATTTACGGCCTGGAGTGGGGCAGGCTTCTCAACGCCCATTCATAGGTACTCGTCTATACATGATCCAGCGTAGGTTTACCAATCCAGAGTCCGATTAATGTACACATGCAGCAGGAGTCGCACAGGTAGGTGTTCAGGTGTAAGTGCTTTCGAAGTGCCAGTGCTAGGCTGCCAGCACATTAGGGTGGTGGCATAATAAACATCAATACAGTGTATCATGTACATTGTGAAAATGCTGTTATTGTCCTCCTCTTCTGCTTTGTTTCTCTCAGTGCCATTGTGCCAGTAGTCCATTATCCCTCATTAAAAAGCTGAAAAGATCATGCAGTTTCATTCTGATATGAAATATATTCTTGTTCCGATTTTGACTTTGCTCTTACTTTTAGTCCTCCTCAATATATTCATATGTGTCATTTTTTCCATAAGGGCATTTGAATTATTTCCAACAGTTTTTATTTTTATTAAAATATGCCAAAAGTGGCCATATTGCAAACCGCATCACTGCAATTCACCTTCTAACACGTCTAAGATCCCTAATGGAAGCCTCCAACTACATGGCTTAAACCACTTGGAAGACCTTCCCCAAAGCTGTTAGGAACTGAATCCTTCAAAACTCATTTGCCAAAAAGCAAAACGACAGAATTACTATCTGCACTCGATTTAAAATGCATAACGCGTAGTGTGCTGTAGTTTCACAGACAGTGCCTTTGTTTCTTTCAGATCTTTAGAATACCCTTATTTGTGTCAGGTTCTAATGATTGGCAGCTGCCAATCAATTAAAAGCCCCTCACTGTCCTTTGGATAAGTTGTGGAGAAACACCTAATTAATCCTCCTCGAGGAGAGCACCATCAAGACAAACTCAGTGCACAACTCAGCAGCAATCACACCCCTTTGCAAGATGAAAGTTATAAGAGCCAAGATGTATTTTGTCTTGTTAGACACCCGGTCGTAAACTAGAGAAAGATTAGCATTTTAACTAATTTCACCTACTCACCCAACAGAAAGCCTTGTTCCTTATAGTGAGTTAATCTGATTTTGTTGTTAACATTTCTAGGGAATGACGTCGCTTCACTGGTCTGCGTTCCATAACCGCCCTGCCCATGCACAAATATTACTGCAGAAGGGGGCAGACCCAACTCTTGTCGACAAAGACTTTAAAACAGCTCTTCACTGGGCGGTGCAGGTAAGGATCTCAGAGCGAAACCGAGCTCCACACTTTCTCTTTTCACTTTCATCATTGCGAATGTACCATTCACAACATCTCGGCAATTGCTGCCTCCCGCCCACAAAGCTTCAGCTGCAGACTGCAGTCATTGTGCGTCCTGCTGGTATGACTGTGTACGTTTGAAGCTGATAAGCACCTTTACGTGCTTTATTGTTCTGGGAATGAGGCAATGGCTGCAGTCATTTTAAGAGAATTGCCATCATTTCGACTGGCAGAGGGTAAAAGCAAAATAATTGGCACAGCCTTTCTTCATGTTGAATTATTCCTTGCACAACGACTGTCCATGCCGCACTGCAGGGCTACAGCATGACTCATCAGGCCGCTACTTATCTGGTTCTGACCACCATCAGAGGAGCAAACTGAAACACCACAGCTTGATAGCAAGTTCATTTTATTCTAAGCGCTAGCCGGAAAGGCTTTTGCTTGACTTCAAACTGTGAGCAAAACTATGAATCCTTGTTCTCAAATGAGGGCCCAGATTTACAGATAGGTTGCGTTGGGTTTCTGTTACTTTTTTAATGCAAACCGGCCGCAAAGTGTAGTGGTGGTGTTTGCATTCCAGTGCAAATCGCAGTTTCCCTTGGATGGTGACTAAGAGTAACTTCAAGCTATTCAATGCGCTGCCTTTCAATGTTTTGCGTCAAAGGGGCGTTCTGTGGTTGGTGCATTGGCGTTCCCATGCGACTAGCCATGGGTTTTGACACAAATTCCTATCTAAAAAAATTTAAGCGAGGGACTTGCCCCAAAAAGTGCTCTCCCTTGAGGATAAGTGTGTCCATTTGTCCTTGTTTTCCCTCTTTATGTGTGTGCTGCATTCTACAGCACGCAAACAAAGTGAGAAACGCCTTAAAGAATAGTGGGGCATATTACCAAGCAATAGCGATAATTATCGCTATTGATTGGTTAGAGAGAAAATATTACCGCTAAGCTGCGGCGATTTTTACCGCAGATAAACCTTGGTGTTACCAAGGTTTATCGCAAATGCGATAAAAAACGGCCGCAATGCATGAATATCGCTGAAAAGTCCGCGATATTCATGCATTACCGAGCTAATGCTCTTAGCCATGTTACCCACCTCCCATTGGATAACATGGCTAAGAACTGCTCAGGGGCAGGTGTTAGCTTTTGGAGATATTCGCGCTTAGCGCGAATATCTCCAAAAGTTGGTAATAGGAGATAGCGATGTTAGCGACTGTTTCCAGTTGCTAACATCTTGGCACGCCCACTTTGCATGTCATTAGTGATAAATATCACTGACATGCAAAGTGAGGCTCAAGATGGTCGCTATCTCCTACTAGCTGTCGCTAACTGGTGTTAGCGACAGCTAGGTAATAGGGAGATAATTTTATCTCCGCTTTCTTGGCTTTTAAAGCCAAAAAAGCGGAGATAAACTCCCTTGATAATATGCCCCAGTATGTGTATGGGAAGAGACCCCCTTCCCGTACAAAAACAATGCTTATCATAATGCAGACACCCTTACACTGTGGCGCAAAAGTGGCCACATTGGCGCATGTCAGCCAAAATTGCGCTACACAACGGAGAGCAGAACAGTGCCACATCTTAGTAGATATGGTGCTGTTCTGCTGTCTCCAGTTCATACAACGCAGCACAGCAGCTTTATTTGGTGCAATGCATTGCATGATTATTTAGTAAATATGGGCTAAGGTTTGCTTTCGTGCTGTAGAATAGGCTATTTCATAAATCTGTTATTTTTATGTAACATCAGAATGTTCCAATTCATTTTCGAAAGGCACTTTGCAGGTGCACCTTTTCCATATAATATCACAAAGGGCTAAATTAACAAAGGATTTTCCTAGGTGCAAATCAGGTATGTCTCTAGGCAAAGATATATCTGACACAAATGTTATTAGCACAGTATTCAAAGGTGATACCCTGGCGATTCTGATTTGAGCTCCAAAAACTGCATAATGAGTAAATAAATAAAGGCATAATTAATAAATACAAGTGAGGGATAGGTTTGTGCGTAACATACTCGTATGCTTCATATAAACGTAGTTTGTTTGCCTGTTTTAAATTCAAGGACATTCTCAGAGGTGAGTAAAGAGAGCGGATAGTGAGGTCTTATTCATATGTTGTGACCACCCACTCACTCTTAAGTTAGGGAGTCCCTTGTCACAAATATTTAAAAACTGTATGCATTCGTGCATGTCGGAGGCGGAAGTGAGAGACCGGAGACTGAGGAACCAGGAGGAGGAGAGAGGGAAGAGAGGGGCTTCTTGCCTGAAAGCAGGCAATTATTGAGTGCGTGTAGCCCAGCAACTCAACACTGAATATAGGCTTACTAAAATTACTGGTGATGTTTTCAGAACAGATTAAGATCATATCATCTATCATTTTTGAGAGCCTGACATCATTTGGATGCCGGGTTAATCAGAAGTGTCACCTGTTTTATAAGGTAATTTCTCTTCATGCCTGTGAGTTCCCTTTAAATGCATATTAAGCATCCACAACGTGCTCCCGTTATTGGACATTAAGGGGCATATGTAGGTAGCCGTTTGCGATTCGCAAACGCTGAAATTTGGCTAATTTCTGCGTTTGCGAATCGCAAACAGCTTTTTGATATGCAGGTGCCACTTGGCAAAATAGGAAATCGCAAAAATTGCGATTCCTTATTTTGCTTATAGCACGATTCCTTAAATGCTATATAGGGGTGCTTTGAAAATTGCGATTTTTGCATAAGGAATCGCAAAATACCACCTACTTCAAGTAGATGGTATTTTGCGATTTCCTTCAAAAATGCATTTTTTTAAAAAATTCAAAGTGCCATGTGGCGCACAGACATGCCCTTAGGGCATGTATGTGCGCCTCATGTACTTACAGGCACGTTCCAGGGGTGCAACAGGTTTCCTTTGGACACCCTGGCACCCTTGGAATTGCTATTCTCAAATTGCGATTTTCACACAGAAAATCGCAATTTGCGAATGTATCCCCATTCATTCCTATGGCCTTTTGGCCCATAGGAATGAATGGGACTCTCATTCCTTAATTGCGATTCGCAATTTGCTAATTGCAAATAAGGAATGTTAGAGATTCACAAAAAAATTGCGAATTTATACCTACATTCCATTTTGCTATTCTCAAATAGCAATTCCTTAAAAATCGCTATTTGGGAATCGCAAAATGGAAATTACCTACATATGCCCCTAAGTTTTTTAAGGTTTTTTTTTTTGCCAAATTTTTGTTCTTGCCCCATGAACATCATAATCTGTATTCGGCATAATATTTTAAGAACTCAATACTCGTAAGCATTGGGCAAAGTGCTAATTTATGAGCATTGGGCTAAGACGGTACTCATCTATGGTTTAAGTGTATACGATGCATTTTGGAGGGAGTATTATGATAAACACTTTAGCGGATTGGGAAAGGGTATTAGGAAATACAGGGCCTCATTTATGAAGCCTTGCGTCAGTTTTGCGCTTCTGATGCGTCACTTTTTGTGACGCATCAGCGGCGTAAAACATGCGTCGTGTTGCGCTCTATTTACAAAGTGACGCATCTAAGCAGATGCGTCACTTTGTAAACTCCTGTGCTACATTTTACCTGCGTCAGGAATAATGTATGCAGAGGGGGCGTTCCCGCGCAAAAAGCCTCGTAATAGTGACGCAGTGAAATCTATGAGATTTCACTGCGTCACTTTTAGGACGCTGTTGCGTCAAAATCTTGCGCCTGCCGCACAGCAGGTGTAAGACTGACGCAAGCCCTTTCACATGGGGCTTTCCCCATGTGAAAGGACGCATTGCTGGAGTTGCGTCACTTTTGTGACACACCCCAGCAATGCGTGACTTTTGCGCTTACAGATACGTCAGAAATACTGACGTATCTGTAACTCCTTGCGACATGATGCGTCATATTATAAATATGACGCATCAATCATGTCGCAGGGAGTGCGCAGTGAAAAGTGACGCATCGCTGTTTTCACGCAGCGATGCGTCACTTTTCATAAATGAGGCCCACAATTTTTATGGGTATCCTATGTATTACTCAATTATAGCTTGAGTACTGGCATCAAAGAGCAGATGCTGCATCTAGGAGGCATCACAGCAGCTGCATTAATGCATGAAGTTTGTACAATATGATAAGCACTTTACTGCCTGAGCAGGTATAACGATTTATGTCCTTCAGGAAGTAAAGTACAAGGGGATTTTATTCAAGCTGGTTCCTGTGTATTCCCAAGATCTATACTGACTGGTATTCCTAGGTTTAGCTCATTCTGATTGATACTAACATGATATTGTTTCAATTATTATCCAAGCTCAGCTTAATTTGATTGTAAGTTATGTGGCGTTTTTTATGTGTTTTGATGCACATGTAATGGTTTTAATTACCTATGCATGATAAATAAATACATTTGAATTTGAATATCAAAACTGTTTATGAACTGGATTCCTTCTCCATTCAGCAGATGCAAGTTATACCAGAAAGATCCACGTGCAAGTGTTCCTGAAAATGTGAGGAAGTGCGCCAGTTACTCCAGTTGTCACTAGGGCATGTAGGAAGGATAGACATTTTAGTAACAATATGTAAGTTTAAAGGAAATATAAATTCCCTTTTTCAGCATTCCTTTGCAAATTTCCTAACGCTCTTCATGTATAATGTGAAGAGAGTGCACAGGCATATTTAGCAAAACAGGCACAAGATTTCTCTTTTTGTACATATAGATAACATATGCTTGGCACCTCTGGACACAAATTGTGTGTTTGAGGATGTTAAATAGTGTCATTAATAGTACACACGTGTATGACTTACAGATGCGTGAGAGGATATAACCTATATGATGAGTAAGGTATTCCTACTTTACTTTCATCAGTTAGGCCCAGTGTGGATGTTTAAGCTATTGGTCGCTGGCTAAGTGCCCACGTGCTGTCTTTCCTCCCTTTCAGTGCCACACCATTCATGCTAGTCGTGTGTCTTTAGTAGCAATAAAACTGCGTGATACTGAATAAAATGAAAGTATTCTTTATATGAAGTCTGTAAATATTAGTACAGAACTGATTCAAAATATGGTTTGTGGGACAGCACAGATCATGCAAATCCATGACAATAAGCGGTGAATAACTGCTTTGAAAGAAAAAAGAAAGTCAGAGAAAGAGAATTGTGAGGGTGGATGTACCTGAAAATGTTGACACATTTATACTTAAATAGCATTTGTACATATGGCTTCCTGCCAAACTTGTGCAGTCTTCGAGAATCCCAGTCCTTCAGCTTGTTCTCTGTAAATGGGTTGGACTCAAGCCCTGTTGTCCGCGAGAATGAAGGGGGGAAAGGGAAACAGAGGAAAAGAGAGAGTGAATGAGAAAGAGAGAGAGAGAGATGGCTCTCATGAGCTTATTTGGAATGTCAAGTAGGTTGGCTGGCTCAGTAGGTATCTAGGTTTAGGTTACAGATAAACACATGAATATCATTTGAGTGAATGCCCAAAGTATCCAATCAGTAAAATTTGTAATTCCTTACCAAATTCCTAGGTAGATTGAGCTGTTATCCCACAAAACAGAATTTAGGTATGGAATTCCTTTGACTTTCAGATGGAGGATGATGTTAGAAAGTACAAAAAAGTAAACACACAAGTAGACCCTGCCTACACCCTGCTAAACTTGAGGAACCGGAAATAGGGATGAACAAGAAAGGCGAGGGAATCAGAATACGGTGCCAAACTTGCCGGAATGGGAAGCCATACAAAACAATGGAATGTTGTCAAGGGGCTACTGCATAACATGCTGTTGACTTCAGCCTATTGTGGTACAGGACATTCAGTGACAATCCCTTCTTAACAGGGTACATCATGAGAACGTGATAAAACTGCACATTATGAGGCACCACTCCTCAGACATATAAATTAAGTTAGTAATGTTTATTCCAAAAATGTGTACTGTGACATATAAACATCAACTGTTGCTATTGTAAAAGAGTTTAATGCAATGCATCCTAAGACAATTATGGAAAGGACTGCGCATTTATCTTTCTACAGCACTGTGTCCGGTTTATCCTAGCAACAAGACTCACAACTCTCCCAAACTGAAAGCGGCCGTCCTTAGACAATAAATTGCTCCTTCCCCTCTTCCACCATATCTTATATGTAAATGTAAATGTATGTATACTTGTAAAGCGCACTATCACCTTTCAGGCATCCTGGCGCTGTATACCGCTGTGGAACCCTTCCTGGCTTTCCCTGTGAGATGCTCCCTACTAGGCACCTCCAAGGTGAGGCCAGGCTTCCTAGTGCTTTCGGGCCGTTGTGGAGATTAAGCAAGCTATTGCCCAGAGTTGCAGAGTGGGACCCATTATTAGAGTAGGCACCTAGGTGAGAATTATCGAGTCCGTGGACATTTTGAGCCTAAGACCCTGCCGCGTCGGGAATTGAACCCTGGTCCCGGGCCAGACCTCTGCCTCAGGGTCTGCTGCTCTAAGGGGTGAGCCACACTTTTCCATGTGATGTGTCTAGCAGCCAGCCATTTGTCTGCTTTTTGCTTTTGACAACAATTCATAAAGCATCTTTGCTGTTCGTCTGTAAAAAATACTTCCCTCGCTTGGAGCTACAGATTTTTGTATTCTGGTTCAACCTTCGTGACCTGCTGGATATGACCCCTTCGCATTGTGATGTCCTTCTCTCGTCTAGATTTCTAGGTGATAAGCAGGAAACATTTATTGCAATTCTGATTAATGTATTATTATTATTAAGATCTTAGTATTATTAACCAATCAAGCAAAAGCCCCTTCCTTTATTAACAAATACATGTTTTCATTACTTACAAAGACTTTCATGCTAAATCCGATTATGCTATGAACGTTAACAAAATGCTTATTTTCTCACTAGCAATCAGGCGAGTGGCAGTATGTATTATAAACAGTTAAAAGTCGATACTGAATTTCAACAGACACTATTGTGTAACTGGCTTACATCGGTGATTCCAAACCTTTTTTCTCATGTGCGAAGCCCTAAAATACCTTTTCATATTTCGTGTAAATCCTACTCATGAAAATATTTAAAAGTAAAAATAGCAATGGAAGGTGAAGTAATTGTCACTATATTGTAAAGAATTTTTTTTAAAGATATTAGTCAATTCTCTTTCTGTTTTACTCATACTTGATCATTTTCATTTATTAGCAGTGTTCTCTATTGCACTGACCAACAACTATTTTTTGAGCTGTATGAAAATTCTGTTACATGGGTAGGAATGTTCGAACACAAAATCAACCACAGTTTTTGTCACAAACCAAACATATGCTAATAAATAGGACATACTGGACACCCAAGAGAATCTATAAACTTAATCTCAGTGAGAACCCGACATGCTGGAACTGTAAATCTCACGTCGGCAACCTCACCCACATGCTCTTCTATTGCCCTACTTTACAAGCATACTGGTTAAGGTTTCAGAATGTATGAGCAATACATTTAACATAGCCCCTCCAAAGGAATTTTCCTAAATTATACTAGGTGCTCTGGACACTAAGATCGAAGATGTGAATGACCGATACTTGCTAGATCCCATCCTCTCTTTAGCCTGTACAGTTATACTGTGTAAGAGGAAAAACTCCAAAGAATCTTTTTTTAGAATGTGTCAGGAATGGCTATCTTTCCTTAGAGGAGCAGATAATGTCGCACTTCATACATCACCATGTCGTAAATCACACAGGAATTGTGGAAGTCCCTTGATGCCTCTTCCTTCTCACAAGATCCCCCGTAAAAGTCGACCTAAGTCCCAAGACTGTAATGAGTATTGTATGCTACATTTGCGGGGATACTCCTGTACTGCATTGTATTTCATGCCTCCACAACTGCGAAAAATGTACATGCTTGACACACCTGTACTATGTATTGTATCGTATCTGTTTTTGAACTCTTATAGGTGAACTGTGCTTGTTTGCCCACCTGTACGTCACTGCGGGCTCACTGCGACTTCAATGGCTAGGCACTTGAGTAACTTGTAGTTTTCCATTTATTTATCCTGTACTTCTCATGATTTGTACTTATTGTTATCATCATTATTACTATTATTATATCTATGATGTGTCAGTACTTCTCATTTTCGCTCTTATGTTTCCATTATTGTATTGTATTTTTATTAGTTATTTGTCTATTTCTTGAAACTCAATATAAATGATTTGAAAAAAAAAACTTTGATTACAAAACTACGCATAGCCTACAGATCTACAAAATAGTGAACAACTGTATTTACTGGTTGACTGGAGTGTGAGCCCTTGTCAAACAGCAACTGCAATATTTGTTAGGGTAAGGCATAAGCAAACCTCAAATTAACCTGTGCTCAACCCCTAGTAGCTTTGCACTGAGCAGTCAGGCTTAACTTAGAGGCAATGTGTAAAGTGTTTGTGCTACACTTCAAACAGTAAAACATTGAAAACGTGCCACAGATAGACACCAGAGGTTCATTGGGGGAACAAAGCAGATGCCGGTTTAACGGCCGCTGGTTTCCGGTCAGCTTTCTCATGATCTGAGTAGAGCTCTCTTCGCTCACCCCCCCGCCAGGCCAGCATACCTGATTTCTTACGGTTTGTCTCGCCTGCTTTCTGTCTGAGGTGTAAGGGGAGCATGAGAGGCAGCTGCTTCTCCCCTCAATGGTGTTCGAGCAGGGCGCTGATTGCGCTGTTCCACCCCCGTGGCACCGAGTTCCCTGCTGCGAGGGAGCTGCCGGGAGGCCGCACAGCCGCAGGATCGTGCTTTCCTCTTCCCGAAACACCAGTGGAAGAGTCAGCACCTCCAGGGGTGTTCCTCATGGATTGGATTGGAATCCTCTAGGAGATTGCTCCTGACCCAGAAGCGGGTGGGACGGACTGTAGGATGGACTGGTGCCTCAAGGGATGGCGGCGGTAAGATCTTCCCATTAAGGGAGAGGGCAACATACCGCAACACCTTTGGTAATTGTTTTGGCAATACCAGTAGGCAAGCTGATCAAGTTGTTACCATATGCTCTATATCGGACAGCGCTGAAGTGACTCCCTCTGTACCCCCTCTGTCCCCCTCTGTACCTCAGAGAAGGGGGACTGCAAAAGTAGCCACGGATAGCCCAATAGGGCATAGCTGGGGGTCTGTTTTGCAGCATATGGAGAGGGGGAGGACTATACAGAATAGAACCTCCTTAGTAACTGAGAAGGTGTGTAGGGACACTCTCTGCACTAGGTGGGGTCTGATGACATCTCTTCAAAGGTTGGAAACCTTGCCCCTTCCTCATTTTGGCTTTGATCTAAATTCCGTAACAAAAGGAGGGTGTAAAACTCGCGAGCCAACTAAGGAAGAAGGGAAAGCAGAGAAAGCCATATCTTCTACAATAACGGCCGGCAAGTCCCCCAGGAGTAGGGGCAGAGGGAAGAAAGGTGTTGCATCTAAGGTTAAGGTCATCCCCTCCCTGAAATCATTTTATAAGGTTCTGGCTTCCCCTGCTGCTGCTGTCTCTGAAGCTCTTGGTCCTCCTAGAATGGAATCTCCAGTTGGTCTAATTCAAGGCCTTAATGCAGCAATACCTACTCTCTCTCCTCCGCTGGAGACACTTCAAAATGTAGCTCCATCTTTAACTTCCATTCTTACATCTAACTGATTCCAGGCCTTGAGGCACCAGAGGTAGAAGGGGCATGCGGAGCAGACCTTCATATTAGGCAGGAGCCCATACAACCTATGCCATCATTACCTGTGGTTAGCCAATCCTCTCAGGCAAACTCAGAAACACTGGTTGACATTCTTCTAGCCTTTAAGGAGGAAATGAAGAGTAGGTTTGCAATTTCGGAGCAGAACCAGGTTGCTATACAGGCATCCTGTGCTATATTGACACAAGAACTTGAGGTTTCCCTGCGAACAGAGGGGCAGATTTACAAGCCCCATGCGCCGCCGGTGCATTGCTCTGCGTGACGCACCGGTGGCGCAGCCTGCTAAGGGATATTAACAAGCACAGGTAAAGTCACCCTGCTTGACTTAACCTGGGCTTTTAAATATCGCCCCTGTCCACGCAACACTTTGCGTGTTAAGGGCGGGACATGGGTGTTGCTGTGGGTGTTCCCACGCATCACCCATGTCCACTGAGGCATTTCCAGATTTACGAGAAATCCTAAACCTGGAAATGCGTCAGTTTGCTGCACCACCATAAGGGGTGGCGTAGCCAAGCGAAACGAGGAGAAATCTAGTTTTTTTCCTCTTTCAATGCGTGCTGCATTCTACAGCACGCATTGAAAAAGAAAAATGCCTGCAGTGATTGATTTTGTGCAGGAAGGGGCCCCTTCCTTCACAAAAGCAATCTCCTCAAGGCACAGGCATCCTTTCACCAGGGTGCAAGGGTGCCTGCGCCGGCGCATGGCAGCTGTTTCTGCGCCAGCGCAGGGGAGAGAACAGGAATGCGACATATCATTGTAGATATGTTGCATTCCTGTGCTCTGAAAGTGCTGCAGCGTGGCTCAGCCAAAAGGCTTGCGGTGCCGCGTTGCGGCACTTTCTTGTAGATCTGCCCCAGAGCCTTTAGAACATGAGGTACCTATGTTAAGACAAACTATTGATAAGACGTCTGCAGGGGTGAGCAGATTAACCCGTCAAAATAAGGAATTGAGGGAGGACCTGGAACGTCTCGAGAATCACAGCCGAAGGAACAACCTCAGACTTATCAATATCAGTGAGAATGTGGAAGGTCCGGATATTAAGGCCTTTGTGATCAACTTATTACAAGATACAGCCTTAAAAAATTGGTCAGCTATTGACCTCTCAAATAAAATCCAGCAGGTACATCGAGATCCATTTAAAAGGAAACCCGGACGGCAAAGGCCAAGGAGAATTTTAATTAATTTCCTCACTTACACTACTGAGGAGCCTATTTTGTCCTCCGATTTGAAAGAAGGATCTTTTTCAACAGGTTCCTACTCCTTCTCGATTAGATCAGATGTTTGCCACACTACTTCATTAAGGCAGTGGGACCTGGGGAAAAGGGCGGAGGAACTAAATAAACTTGGCGCAAAAGCTCAGTTAAAGTTCTCCGCTTCACTCCGTATAATGTTAGAACAATTATATGTATATGTATTGCTCTGTGGAGGAAGCTGATTTGTTGACTGAGGGAATTAAGAAGGGGGCAGCAAGTAGAGGGACGTGGTTGAGGGGGAGGGTGTGAAGGGAGTTCAGATATACTGAGTTTCTTTTTTTTTTTTTATGACTTTGGAGACCGCTAGGTTTTATGCCTATTTCAGCTGGGTGGGTTGGGCACTGATAGTGAATGGGTGGGTGGTTAAGGGGGGGTCATGAGGTGGGGAGCAGTGGGAAAAAATAGAAAAACAACTGTTTTCTCTCTATCATCTTAGTTTCTTTACTTGCCAATCCTTGGTTATTGTTGTCCTTGATAGGTTAGATGTGGGGGATTCATAAGTTAAATCCTAACCTGGAATTTGAACGGGTTTAGGTGAAAATGCATGGAGAGATTGGCAATGAAGTATCTGGAAGAGAGTAGTGCCCATATCTGCTTGATTTAGGAGACCCACTTAGACACCGTAGAAGGTAACATAGTATTCTCCAAGTGTTGTTGGATAGACCATTTTTCAGTTTCAGAACAGTCTGCACACTGTAGGGGGTTGCAATCTTAATTAAGAGAGGAGCAGGCTAATAAAGTCTGATTAATCTGGGAGGTGGCTGATTGTTACCCTGGAATGTGGTGGGGTAGAATTGGTTTGTCTTATTTTCTGTGGGCCTAACATTGACGATTCCTCTCAAGTATCCAATCTGGAATGTAACGTAATGGAGGGTATGCCCCCTATTATAATGCGGGGAGATTTTAATGTACTGCTAGACCCCGTTCAGGATAGATCTAGTAGGGGTCGATTTGATAACACTCTTCAGGTCCGGCGGACGCAAAAAAATATTCTGCTAGAATTAGGCCTATTGGATGTCTGGAGATATAAGATGGGTACAAAGCAGGGTTTCACTTTCCATAGTAAAAAACATGGCCATTTTTCTAGATTGGATTATTTCTTTGTTGATAGAATCATGGCGGAAAATATAACATCTATAAACATACTACCAGTCCATATTTCGGACCATGCAGCTATGACTTTTTCCCTGGTCGGGTATTCTAGTCCTGTAAGACCTAGATGGACTCTTAGGAGAGCTACTTTATCTGATCCAGAGGTAGATGGGGTATTAAAACAAGTATGTAGGTTGCTCTTTCAGGACAACCTAGGTTCTGCCCCTCTAGATATCTTATGGGACCCGTTTAAGGCCTTCCTCAGAGGGAAACTGCAAAGTCAGTCTTCCGCTCAGAAAAGGGCTGAGCTTTCAACTCTAAAAGCCTTAGAGGATAGAGTAGGCCTATTAGAAGGCAGCCTGCTTCACGTCGGAATGCAGCCCGCTGACATTCAGGTATGGTTGCTAAAGCAACTTGAGGAAGCAAGGATGGAATATAGGGTGTATCACGATCAAAAATGTAGAGCCCAGTGGGATGCAAAGTCTATGCAGAATTTTGAATACGGGGAAAAAGCTGGTGCATTACTGGCCTGGAGCCCTCCGACAGACAGGTCTAGGAACTTGGAACTAGGAAGTTGGTCGTGAACGACAGGGGTGGCACTTCAGGGAAGCAGGAAAATATGTAGGCATGTCTATTGTCTCTTTTTTCCAGTATATGGGAAAGAAATCTCTTGTGATCCAGACTGTGTTAAGTGCTGGCTGGGGAAGTTGCAGCTTGCCAACTTAACAGACGCCAGCTGCAAGTCCCTTGATGATCCAATCACTAAGGAGGAGATTCGCTTGAGTATAGGTAAGGGTAGGAGGGGTAAAGCCGCAGGCACCGATGCCTTACCAAATAAAGTGTATAGCGTTTTGATCGATGAGCTGATACCATTCCTGGAAACTTTTTTTAATTCCATCTTTAGCCATGGCGGTGAGGTCCCAAAATCCTGGGAAGAGGCCTCCATAGTCCTTATTTTAAAACCTTCTAAGGATCCTACTAGGGCGGATTCTTATCGGCCAATCTCTCTGCTCAATGCGGATAATAAAATCTTTATGAGCATTTTGGTGGGGAGATTGGTTAAGCTCGCCCCCAGCTTATCCACCTAGATCAGAAGGACTTTATCCCCAAGAGACATATACAGGAACACACCCAGCAGTTAATCGGTACGATAGACCTTGCCATATATGATCTTCCCCTTTGGCAGTAGTAGCGTTAGATGCCGCTAAGGCATTTGACCGAGTATGCTGGGTCTATCTCTGGAAGGTTTTGAACTCAATGGGATTTGGCCCTAAATGTATTAACACAATTAAGGCGATCTATGCGGGGGCTTCGACCAGGATTTTCTTTAATGGTATATTGTCCCCCAGTTTTAATATCCTAAGAAGGACATTGCAGGGCTTTATCTCCTCTTCTTTTTTATATCTACATAGAGCCTCTCGCCCAACAGCTGAGACTGGAGCCCTTAGTTGTTCCATTTTGCTCTTCGCCCTGTAGCTGTTGAGTTGCACTTTACGCTGATGATTTATTAACCTATACAGCAGACCCTTTGACTTCTGTTCCTAGAGTAGAACAATTACTGGTGGAATTTGGCTCGTTTTCCGGCTACTTAGTCAATACTGCCAAAACGAGCTTATGTGTTAGAACACCACAGATTGGGGGAGGGAAGTAAGTTCCAAGTTCAGATATATATGTATCACAATAAAATTGATATAGAGACAAAAATTCAGATCTTAATCTGTCAAGGGTCTCTAAAGAGATTGGATGTCTATTAAGTAGGTGGAAAAACCTTCCGTTGACAATCCATGGATGGTTTAATTGATAAAAATGGTTATTCTTCCTAGACTGACCTATCTGTTTAATGCTATCCCTCTTGGGTACCCCGAACAGGGTATTGATAAAATTCAGGGGAGGGTGTCAAGCTTTATTTGGGCCAATAAAGGTGCTCGGTAGTCTTGGAAAAAACTCAGACGCAAATTGAATAAAGGGGGATTGGCTTTACCTGATTTAACTGGTTAAACTCAACACCGATAAGACAGAGGTCCTAATCCTCGGCCCTACTCCCACCGCCTGGGACGAATCCTGGTGGCCCCCCGCCCTGGGCAGCACTCCCCAACCCACCGACCACGCCCGCAACCTCGGCTTCATCCTGGACTCGTCCCTCTCCATGATCAGAAAGGTCAACGCTGTGACATCGGCATGCTTCAACACCCACCGCATGCTCCGCAAAATCTTCCGCTGGATCCCCACCGACACCAGGAAGACCGTCACCCACGCCCTCGTCACCAGCGGCATGGACTATGGGAACACTCTGTACGCCGGCATCACTACCAAGCTACAGAAGAAACTTCAACGAATCCAGAACGCAGCCGCACGACTCATCCTGAACATCCCCCGCCACCACCACATCTCCGGACACCTGAAGAAACTTCACTGGCTCCCAGTCAGCAAGAGGATCAACCTTTTAGGCTCCTCACCCACGCACACAAAGCCCTTCACAACCTCGGACCAAAACTCATTAACCACCGCCTCTCCTTCTACTGTCCTCCTCGCACCCTGCGCTCGACAGGACAAGCCCTGGCAGCCGTGCCCCTCATCCGCAGGGCCACCGCCGGGGGCAGGTCCTTCTCCTACCTGGCAGCGAAGACCTGGAACTCTCTTCCCAGCCTCCTGCGCGCCACACAGGACCACCTCTCCTTCAGAAGGCAGCTCAAGACCTGGCTTTTTGAGCACTGACCCCCTCCCCCCCCCACGGGTGAGTAGCGCGCTTTACAAATGCAAATGATTGATTGATTGATGGTATTGTGTTGCCTTTCAGTTGAAAAATATTCAAATGCTTCTTGTAAAAACGGATGTTTCCACTTGGGGGAAACTTATGGGGTAAATGGTAAGGCATGGAGGGTTTTCGATATAAATTTGGTGGTTCTAAGTTTTTTAAGAAGGTTTGGCTAAAGGTATTGAGAGCTGCCTTGGATGTTTGGTATAGAGTCAGGAGGAGGTGGGGTATTGGATATTATTCGGATTTTGCCCCAGTTTGGGATTCCCCCTAAACACAAGAATGCTTAAAGGATGCCCTTACTTTTCCACTCAGATGGTTGGGGATTACAACTTGGTCATACTTGCTAACATTGAAAGGAGTCCACCCCTGGAAAGTATTAAATACCAAAACCAGTAATGAGCTGTCCAGATTTACATTTATTTAATTATCCTCCTGGTTTGTGCATCAAACAAGGAGATTGGGGGTGGCTATGAATTAGAGCTGTCTCTCCAAGACATCAGGCCCAAGAACAAAGAAGTGGCAAGGTGGTATGAAGGATCCTTAGTGGCAGAGGAGAGAATGTTGTTACCCTAATATGCAGTATGGAGAGGAACGCTCCCAGAGGAGGGCATCGGGTCAGTTTGGGATAGCTCATTGAAGACGCTCTACTCAACTGTTAAACCTGCTAACTTGAAGTGGAACAATTTTTTTGACTATTAATCGTCTTTATTGGACTTCACATAAAATAACCAAGTTTGCCCCTCAAGCTCCCCCCAAGTGTGTGAAGTGTGGTTGCATAGGAGCCAATGATGTCCACATCTTTGCTGATTGTCCATCTGAAAAACGTTTGGGACAGTCTAGGACTAGCACTTAAAGTGATTTTCGATCAAGAGATTAAATTAAACATAACTCTAATCCTTCTGGGAGAAGATGGAGCATTAACTTTACTGTTGAGGAGGCCACATAGAAGGTTGCTCTTTTAGTTAATCTTATCGCTAGGAGGGAAATCTGCTTGAAATGGAGTGTCCTTTGTCCCCGACAGCGGAAGATTGGGTCAGGGTCTGTTGCCTCGATCAGAGAATAACAAAGAGCCCTGACTTATCTACATGGTCTCCCTTTCTGATATGGTCTCATTCCTTGGGTGTTGGCTATTCATCCCTATGAATACACCGACTCAAGCGCAGAGGTGAGGGTCCAGGTGGAATAGACCAGAGCGAGTGCAGTGACCGCTGGAGGGATAGCTAGACAAAACGATTTTCTTTGTTTTCCAGACGCTTTTTGGTGATATGAGGGGAAAATAAAAACATTTAAAAATGAAAAAACCTGCCACAAAAAGATCTTACTAAATAAAACAAGACCAAAATAACAAAAATCTAATCAGTAGAACCAGAGTTATGAATTTTCAAAGAATAAAGTGAAAAATAGCACCTAAAAGCAACGGGGAATATCTGGTCATACTGTACAGTCAAAAGTTCAGGCCAGCCGCGATAGAGCACAGGTCGAATTAATCCAGCTGAAGGTTTACCTTTTCAACTTTTGTGCCAAAAGTCCAGTTCACATTGGAGAGGGCCACAGGGTGCAAGGAGAGCGTCATGAGCGGTAATTGGTGTGGTGTGAAGAACAGGTCAGGTGTCACAGACGTGCAGGATGGAGCTTCGCATTGGCGCCCTTCTCCAGGTGATCGATGCTTGCTGTGCAAAGAGACGGGCTGGTGGTGGTTTGTGATGAACTTCATTACGAGCAGCACAGTCTTGATGCGTTTGACCCATATGTGGTTGTGAAGGGCCCAAAAGCTTGATTTGAAGAGCCTGTGAGCCATAACAAGAGTCAAGAAACTGAGAGGCACCACTTGACAGTCAGGAACCTTCTGCAGCTGGGTCCAGTAACTGTTTGTGGAGCCTTTCTTGTCCCTGAGGCTCAGATCACGTGGCCAGCAGACTAACCCTTAGAGTCTCTCTGGAGTCCTGGGTTCAAGATGAAGTTGCAGGCTCAGTTCTTCTGACTCAAGCCAGAGGGCAGAAAGCAGCAGATCAGCACAGCAGGGCAGCAGTTCCTTTAGAGCACCAGTCCAGCAGAGTGGCTGTCCTTGTAGTTGCACAGCAGTCCTTCTTCCTAGCAAAGAATCCACAGGTCCAGAGTTGGTGTCTGAGGTCCAGTATATATACACAGTTGTGCATTTAAAGTGGGGAGAAGCTTCTAGATGCATGCCTTGAAAGTGAACAGATGCCCTGCCATCCTGTCCCTGGCTACAGACGAACTATAAGCGGCATGAAGCCATTTGTGTGAAAACAGGATACAGCCTATTCAAGCTTAAGACGGGATGGGCCCAGCTCCCCCCACCTATCCTGCCAGTGCTGGCCAATCGAGTCACACCAAAGCTCCCCATTGTATGTGGCTGTCTAGGAGGAATGCACAAAGCCCAACTATCAGCTACACCCAGTGATGTGACCCAGAGACATGCTGCAGGCACCAAATAGCTAAGGCAATAAAATGCCAACATTCTTAAAGTGGCATTTGTTTTCGAATTGCAATTTAAAATCCAACTTCACCATAAGTTAAAGTTTTTATTGTAATTCCAGAGACACCAAACATGAACTGATTATCTCTTCCCATTTGGAAATTGCACCTTAAAAAATGTAACAAGTCAACTCCAATATTATCCTATATGCGAGAGAGGCCTTGCAGTAATGAAAAAGGAATTTAGGAGTTTTTGACTACGAGGACATGTAAAACTTAAATATGCATGTCCTGCTTTTTGCACCCTGCTCTCTGGGCTGTACAGGGCCTACCCGAGAGGTGTCATATGTATTACATATGAAGGTTTGGGCATAACAAAAGGTTTACTTTGCTAGGTTGATATGGCAGTTTAATGGGCTACTTAAGTGGGTGACACAATCAGTGCTTCAGATCCACTAGTAGCATTTAATTTACAGGCCCTGGGCACATGTAGTTCCACTTTACTAGGGATGTATAAGTAAATGTGCCAATTGGGTATGAGCAATTGTTACCATGTTTTAGGGAAAGAGTAGAAGCACCTTAGTGCTGGTTAGCAGTGATAAACTGTGCGGCGTCCTATGGCCAGCAAACCGAAGTCACGAAAGACAGGCGGTCTGAAGGTACAAAGTTAGGGGAAAACCACGTCATGGATGCCAGGAGTAATAATCACTGTCGCTGATATCTGTGGAACTGTCTACTCTGTCTACACAGTTGCCAGATCGCCACTCTTAAATAAAAGCAATCAGTAGGTCTGATGTTGGCCACCAGCCGGTTGACTTTGGCAGTTCTTGTTTTGTTCTGTCCTGGTCAGTGCAAACCTTTTGTTGGAGAAGCAGCTGTCCTCTCATCAATCTAAAAACATCATTGGTGAAAGGCAAAAATCGACATATTACCATTGTAGCCCCGTACACAGAATTTGAATACTTTGTGGATGTGCTCCTTGTAAAATGGTTGCATGAGGTAACTCAAAGTGAAATCAGCCATTGTTTGAAGTGTGGTGACCCATTTCCACATGTATGCTGTAGTACATGGATGACAAGTTTTAATAGCACAACAGATCAATGAATAACATATGGCTGAAAACCTCTCTAGGTAACTATATTATACATATAGTTTTAGTACAAATCAAAAGGTTTTGGCTAACACCAGACCTAAAAAAGCCAATAGAAAAAATAGAAAGATAGACAGATAGATAGATAGATAGATAGATAGATAGATAGATAGATAGATAGAAAGAAAGATAGATACCACAAAAACTACTACATTAACCTATGCTTGTTGGAGAAGGTTGTGGGGGGGGGCTTTTGGTGTGAAGAACAAGTTGGGCATTTTAGATGGTCGTCACTTTCGCGCAAGAAAACTGTCATCACTGGAGCTTTCCAATGGTGGATTGTCATGGACGGTCACTGTAGGTCTGAAGTGCAGACTTTGCCTTGCCAGTTGTCACGGGCTGTTGCTGACTACGCGGTGAGGGGGGTCTCACTGGAAATTTGTTTTAGATGTCGCAGAGGGCGGCAAGGTTATGGCGCGAATGGGCCTAGTTACAGTCCCGAACAGCCCATACTTCAGGATTATCACCTTTTCATCAGCAGGAGCACTTACTCACACCAACCGAGTGTCCAGGACCTGAAGGGCCCCCATAGGGGATCAGGACTCACTCCATGCAGAGACCAATAGCAGGGGTTCAGGCAGGTTCAGCTGGAGAGTTGCAGGGAGGCCTCTGGAAGCTTGTTGTGTCCCTGTAGCTCACACAGGAGGCTAGCCAGGTAGCCCTTAAAGTCACTCTATTGGTCCTGGGTTCAAGGGAGCAGCTCCAGAATTTCTTCCTCAGACAGCAAGGCAGTCCTAACAGCAGGGCAGTCCTTCTTCTGAATTTTCCCAAGGTCCAGCAATTACCTTATTTGGAGTCTAAGAGTGCCAACTTTTATCTCCAGTGCCATGCTGTGGGTGGGTGATGCCCCTCCAAATGTTTTCACTGCAAAGACATGTAAAACTAAAACCCACATACTCTGCTTTTTAAATACCTTGCTTCCTGCCCTAGGACCTTTAGGGTGCCTTTGGGTGACTTATAAATATTAAAAGGAAGATGCAGGCCTGACAAAAGGTTATTTTGACAGGTCATAATGGCAGTTCACAACTGCACTACATGCTACAGTGGCAGGCCGGAGACATGTTTTAGAATCAAACATTTTTATTATTATTATGCGGTTAGAGTATCTTATAACACAGCCCAGCTGCCTACATCAACTCGCCGGCAGGGCGGATTCACATTATAATAGGACACAGTTTCTGGGTCTACATCCCAGAGGACGACCCTGCGTATGTAAAGAATCACCACCATCTCACCGGAAGCATAGAAACCGCTTTGAAGGGAGAAAATCAAAAGAACAAAAAGAAGAACAGGACCCCCCCTACCCTTGCCCCCACCCCATCTGTGTTAAAGTGATACTTTGGTGAGTGGCACAGTGAGTGCTGCAGACCCACTAGCAGCATTTTATTTACAGGACCATGGAGTACCACAGGACACAGGACAAGGAGTACCACATACCAGGGGCTTACAAGTAAATGAAATGTGGTAATTTGGTGTAAGCCTATGTGAAGGGTCCGGAGACCTGGTGGGTGTTGTGTGGTTACTGCTTACTAAGTCAGTGTGTACCAAAAATGTAAGAAAGAAACATTTCTTTCTAGAGTCCCCTCACTCACCGGGGTTGCCCCACGGTGACATGCTTCATCATTGGGGCCATCCCAGTTCTCTACGAAAAGGGGCGTGCTGCGACAAGGCGACTACGCTGGAGCACTGGTTTTGTGAGATGACTATGTGTGGTGCTAGTGTGGTGATGGTGGAGTGGGTGTGAAATTAAAAATACCGTGCTAGTGGGCCTCAACAATTTATTTTGCTCCTAGTGTGGTATAAAAATTAAAAAGGGGTAACACTGTATTCTAACTTTTACTGAGCTAGATCAGTGTTAAGGTCGACATGTTTCAAGCTCCCCCAAGCTTTTCCTCAGGACCATACAGGGTCCAGCCCTGTATTGCCACTCCTGTTTTCAATTGAAAAAGTATAATAATAAATACTAATTATTTATATTGATAATAAACGCTGTTGATAAAAAAACATGCGTGTAGTTGTACATACAGTATGCGGTCGGGTGAGGAAGCATCAGGTATTACCGAGCGGGTCTGCCGATAGGAACAATGTTTCCACGAGGCGTTCCTGCCCTTGCCTAAGACCATGGGGTGTTAAAAAACACTCGTTTATCATTACGAGTACAATACCAACCGTATGTACAACTACACGCATGTTTTTTTATCAACAGCGTTTATTATCAATATAAATAATTAGTATTTATTATTATACTTTTTCAATTGAAAACAGGAGTGGCAATACAGGGCTGGACCCTGTATGGTCCTGAGGAAAAGCTTGGGGGAGCTTGAAACATGTCGACCTTAACACTGATCTAGCTCAGTAAAAGTTAGAATACAGTGTTACCCCTTTTTAATTTTTATACCACACTAGGAGCAAAATAAATTGTTGAGGCCCACTAGCACGGTATTTTTAATTTCACACCCACTCCACCATCACCACACTAGCACCACACATAGTCATCTCACAAAACCAGTGCTCCAGCGTAGTCGCCTTGTCGCAGCACGCCCCTTTTCGTAGAGAACTGGGATGGCCCCAATGATGAAGCATGTCACCGTGGGGCAACCCCGGTGAGTGAGGGGACTCTAGAAAGAAATTTTTCTTTCTTACATTTTTGGTACACACTGACTTAGTAAGCAGTAACCACACAACACCCACCAGGTCTCCGGACCCTTCACATAGGGTTCCTGTATTGCAAATACTGACTGGAGGCCGACCTGGTTGGGTTTAACCTCCTTCTCCCTCTATTTTTTGTTTATGTAATTTGGTGTAAGCCATTTTCGCCAAACATTAGAGGGTAGCACGAGCACTTTAGCACTGGTTAGTGGAATAAAGTGCACATATTCCTAAAGCCAGCAAAAGAAAAATCAGTAAAACAGAATGGACAAAGGCAAAATGTTTGGGGGACTACCATTAAAGGGTGTCTAGTTTAACAGATAGGGTCGGATAGATAGATAGATAGATAGATAGATAGATAGATAGATAGATAGATAGATAGATAGATAGATAGATAGATAGATAGATAGATAGATAGATAGATAGATAGATAGATAGATAGATAGATAGATAGTTAGATAGAAAGATAGACCTCTTGCTAATACTTATTGAGGAATATTTTTGTAAAGTTTCTTACAAGTAACAAGGTTTGCAAATACATAGATAGAGGATAGCTGGATGGATGGATGGCTAGATAGATAGACAGATAGATAGATAGGATCGACAGGTAGATAGATAGGGCAGATGATTGGGATAAATAGCACAGCTTCAATTAGTAATATAAAAGTTAAATATCCGTAGAAGCACAACATGGAAGAGCACTAAAAGCACATGAGAAAACTAGAGCACACGAGAAAACTAGAGAAGCAGGATATACAGACTGAATTTGTTTACAAATATAATGACATATAAGAGCACCGAAAGTCCATCAAGCAGGACATACAGATTGGTTTACAAATATAACTGTAGTCCTCAATAAAATACATACCAACATAATATAAGGGCGTGTAGTTATAAATGCATTTTATTGCACGCATACTAAAATAAGCATTTGCAATGCAATAGGTCTTGCATTTGCGAGGTTTTGAGCTAATGGCATTGTAAATGACAATGCCTTTTATTTATGTATTAAAAAAACCTGCAATAATATTAGTCATTGTCATTTATAATACCAATAGATCAAAGTTTCGAAAATGTGAGACCTATTGCATTGCAAATGCTTGTTGTGCAGTTCTTATCCCTTGTTCAATTTTTTTAGTTTCTCAAAAATCTGTGCAATTCCGTATTGCTGTGTTCATTATATGCCCCACGCCTCATTACACATGCTAATCTGCAACGGAACCCTGTGACTCCGTAAGCAGGAATATTTACTTGCTTGTTCTTATCTTTTTTATGGTACTTTTATCCTGAACAGGAAACAGAGCAGAACGCAAAAGAAACTACACAATGTCAAGCCAAGCAGAGTTAAGAACTAGAACAGAGATGCATACTAGGATATAAGAAAGATGACTGTCTAGATGGCAATGATTTCAGAGGAGAGTGGCAAGCACATCGAAGAAGCAGAACCAAGATGTGGAACAGGAGGAAATAGTACATACAGGCTGAGAGGTAGAGGCAACAGGGCGAGAGGGACAGGTTGGCTAGCTTGGGGGATGACTGAAAGCTGCATTTAATAAATCAGCATATTTGAAAAGAGCTGTAGATATACTTAAGGATGTATGTATATGGTATATACATAACACAAACCTAGCCATAAGGTGGAAGCGAGTATAACATAGTGGACAAGGCAGTGGATATTTAGGGTATTAAAGCGAGTGCAATACAAATGTGGAGTCAAAAGAAAGGAAAGCATAGACTGCTTAGGTTCAGAAGTTTGAATCTACAGGAAAAGGGGAGGGGTAAATGTGAACAGAGAAGAAACTATTGTAGAGTGAGGGAAACAGATAGATAAAGGCACAGAGGAAGGGGGGTCAGCAGGAGATAGGAAATGTATCAGTTCAGGAATGGTTTGTGCTGAGCTGAAGTAGAGAAACTGCTAGCTTGATGGAGTGCGAAGAATGGATCCCACACAACAATGAGAGAATAAGACATGTGAGAAAAAACTGAGGGGAATATGTACAAGCTGCGCCATATGTACAAGGCAGCTTTAAGCCACATAACGTGGCTTAACGCTGCCTTGTACATGAGGCCCTCTTTCATTCTTTGGTTAGCGTGAAAGGGGTGGGCAGTGGGTGTTGTGGTGGGCGGTCCACCGCAACACCTATTCATTTTGACTCCTATGTACAAGGGTGGCGTACATAGGAGGCCGCGCCAAAATTAAGAGCAGGTAAAAACTGGTCTTAAGATGGCAAAATAAGGAGAAATGCATTCCCACTCTGAGGCTGTTATCTGTACAGGGTCCCTGGTTTCTCCCTTGCTATCTGTGTCCCCTGCGGGATGCTCTGATGTTGTCTCTCCCGCGGCTGTCAGTATGGAAGTTGAAAGGCAGGGGGTGCGACGTAGGGGGTTCCCGGAACATTTAGCAGTGGCTCTTCAGCAGTCTCGTAGGCCTTCTACCTTAAAATCCTATGGGCCTCAATGGGGTAATTTCCAGCACTGAAGTTTGGCTATGGGTTTGTCACCTTTGGAGGTGCTGCAGTTCCTTTGGAAGGGCTTAGAGTTTGGGTTGGCGGTTTCCACTTTGAGAACTCAGTGGGCCGCTATTCTGGCTTTCCCTTCACCTTGGGGTAATTTTTCAGATGTGGAGGATTTGGTCTGTTATGTTATGTTATGTTATTTTTATTTGTACCGCGCACAGCTGCCCCAGCAAAGGGGCGTCCTGACGCTTTGATAAGGCAAACACAACACAGCACTGAAAGGAAACAGAGGGGAAATGCAGTACATCATAAAGGCTAAACAAATAAAAAGGTCTTGATGGCCCGTCTAAACTGAAGGAGCTCATCTATGACCCGAATTTGCGGAGGAAGAGAGTTCCACCAGCTTGCCGCCAGGACTCGAAAAGAGCGGCCACCAACTCTACTCAATTTAAAACGCGGGACCACTGCTAAGTTCTGACCCAGAGATCTAAGAGTGCGCGAAGGAACATAAGGTGTTAACAAATTCTCTAAGATTTGGGGGGATATACCTCTAAGGATTTTGAACGCGAGGCAAAGAACCTTGAATTTAATCCTCCGCTGCACAGGGAGCCAATGGAGAGAGCGCAAAGATTTAGACACTGAGCACCGCCTGGGCAAGCCTGTCACCACTCTCTCATCTGTTTGGGAGTTTTTCCTTTTCTTGTCCTGCGGTGCTGCCTTCCTTTCCATTATGGGATCTATCTTTGGTTCTGAAAGCTTTGGTGGCTCCTCCGTTTGAGCCTTTGTCTGAAGTGGACATCAAGGTAGTTACTTTTAAGATGGTCTTTTTTGTGGCCATTACCTCAGCATGCCACCTGGGGGGAGTTAGAGGCTCTGATGGCACGGGAGCTGTTTTTTGCTTTTCGGAGGATGGTGTGGTCTTTAGGCTGGATTCCGCTTTTGTCCCGAAAGTTTCTTCTCAGTTCCATCTCTCCCAGGAGTTGGTGTTGCCTGCTTTGGGTTCTGATCTTGACTCTCCCAAAGACCTTCCTTCGTCTTTGTTGGATGTGTGCAGGGCTTTGCATATCTATCTGGTTCACACAAGTCCCTTTGAAAAATCTGATTCACTTTTTGTTTCTTTTGGGGTTGCCTCTTGTGGTGGGAAGGCTTCTTCTGCTTCCATTGGTCGTTGGCTTCAGCATGTCATTGGATTGGCTTACTCTCTTTCTGGGTATCTTCTTCCGGCAGGGGGCAAGGGCAGTCGACCCAGGGGGTGGCGGCTTCCTGGGCTGAGTTTCGGAGGGTTCCCCAGTCCGAGATGTATAGGGCAATCACTTGGGCATCCTCTAATACCTTTGTGAGGCATTATCAGCTGCAGAATTTGCTGGGGGTGATGCTAATTTTGGTTTGGGGGTACTGCATGCTGTGTGCTCCTGAATTTCTTGTGATGCTGTTTAATAAATCACTGGGTTTTGGTGTATTTTGTGTCCTTGTGCTTTGTTGTGGATTAATGCCGATGGTTGCTTGGATATTCTCACTTTGTAAATGAATGGGACGAGGACAGGAGGGAACTGAGGGTAATACACTTTTACTTACCGGTAATCTTCATTACTCCTGGTTCCATTGTCCTCATCCCATTCATTAATTCTTGCCGGCATTCATTAATTCTGTGCAAGTGCAAAGAGACTTGTCTGGCTACTCCCAGAGATGTGTTCGCCGAGCCATCTCTCTCACATTTGCTTGAAAATGCACCATTTGCCCACTCTTTTTTCACAATCTTCTCGGGGAAGAAATCCCCGAAATCCCCCATAGGTGGTTTGGGCTCGCTCGCCACAGTGCAGTATTTACGACACACCACTTTCAAATGTCACAAGCCGCCACTGCTGTTGGAAATTAGCCCTGCGACCAGCCTCCTAATTTAGAGTGGCCAGTTGAATGGTGTTTTTTTGTGCTGTCTGTAACCACCATGTTGAACATGGCAATGAGAGACAGCAAAACAAAAACAATTACCCCTGCCTCCAACATGGGAGAAAAATCCCATGGTGTGGGTGTAAATTCCCGCTTTGAAAAATTTTAAGCTTTGTAAAAGTTGGAGGGCTGGGCGTTATGTCTGACGAAGCCGCACATTGAACGTTTACAACATTGACTGGAACCACCATGATATTTAGTAGCTGTAAATTGTTCTTATGCAGTTGCTAAGAGAAAGTCAGCCTTGATTGTAATTGTAATTGAAATCTGTATTTACATAGCACTTACCACCCCTGACGAGGCATAGAAGGGCTTTGCTGTGAGTAGTATGCTACTCCGGAACCCAAAGTTAGAGGGAAAGCATAGTGAGGTAGTAATATATGCTTCCTTTTCCTGATAGGATTAGTTGTGTTAAGTCTTTGAGATCTCATATATTTAAATGTACTCTTGTGTTTTGTATGCGGGCAGAATAATTCAAATGGGTTAATAAACAAGTGAGATATTTTTGGGAGTGGTGGACATGTGTGCTTGTTAGGTTGGATGAATTGGATAGAAAAGAGGGAAAGTAATGTAAATTAAATTTATAAAGTACAGCTTATACCCAAAGGCGTCTTGGCACTGTAGAATTCTGATCAAAGGACAGCAGAGCTAAGCATTATGATAGACGTGAGCAAAAGAAACGTTATCTGTCCTGTGTAAAAAGCCATGTTTTGAGTGACTTCCTGAATCTGAAAAGGGAAGTAGTTGTTTTTATAGAAAGTGGCAGATCATTCCAGAGCATTGCTGTTGTCCTGTAAATACTTCTCCACCCCCATGTGCTCTTTTTAAATGGGGGGGGGCACCATGTTCCTGGCTGAGCATGAATGCAGTGTTCTTGCCGGAGTATACCATTTAAATCTTTTCATAAGCATGTCTGGCCCAAGTCCGTGCAAAGACTTAAACGCCAAGCAGAGGGCTTTAAACTTACACCTTTGTCTAACTGGCAACCAGTGTAGTCTTCTGATGGCTTCTTTTTCTGACTCATATTTAGGTATTTTAAAAATAAAACGGGCCGCAGCATTCTGTAGAATCTGGAGTCTGTTCAGGAGGCCTGATGTCAAGGTGAGATAGAGACCATTACAGTAGTCTATCAGTGTAAGCACCAAAGCCATGGTAACTGTTTTAAAAAAATCAGGGGGTAGATACTTTTAGATTTTTTTTAACATCCTTATGTAACAAAAAGAAACAGATGCTATTTTGTTACCTTGCTCTTTAAATTTTAACTCGCTGTCCAACACAACTCCCAGGTTCTTTACCTTGGTCGAGGGTGTGGGCAGTGTGACTAGCTCGGGCAGCCACCAATCTGGTGTCCAGAGAGAGGGTTTGTTGCCGAAGAGGATCACCTCGGTTTTTGAGGCATTCAGCTTCAGGCAACTATAATCCATCCAATCGCTCACCTTTTTCATGCATGAGCTGAAAGCAACGGATCACTGACATAATATCGACCTCAAAAATATCGAGATATCAAAATATCGAGGATAAAATATCGAGGGACAAAATATCGACTGCCTATCTTCAAACAGGTAAGTACTAAAATATCGACTCCAAAATATCGACTTACAAAAATATAGACTGTCAAAATATCGATTTTTTTAAATGTCTTTAAATTAAGTTAAAACGAATATAATAATAAATATATTTAATATAAACTTAGTAAAAATGATTAAATAAATGTAATATTAATAAATAATTAATATAAATAAAAAAACACAAAAATAATACATATATATATATATATATATATATATATAAAAACATATTATTAAATAAACATATATAATATTTTTACCGTAGCATAGCAAAATGGTTAAAATTTATTGTTACAACTCTAGTGAGTTCAACAGTAGCAAAAGCGTTGGATAGTGTAGGGTTAAAATTGACTATTCCCACTCCAGTGGGTGCAACAGTAGGGAAAGCGCTGGATAGCGTAGGGGTTAAAATTACTATGCCCACTCCAGTGGGTGCAACAGTAGGGAAAGCGTTGGATAGCGTAGGGGTAAAAATTACTATTGCTACTCCAATGAGTGCAACAGTAGGGAAAGCATTGGATAGCGTAGGGGTAACAATTACTATTCCCACTCCAGTGGGAGCAACAGTAGGGAAAGCGTTGGATAGCGTAGGGGTAAAAATTACTATTCCCACTCCAGTGGGTGCAACAGTAGGGAAAGCGTTGGATAGCGTAGGGGTTAAAATTACTATTCCCACTCCAGTGGGTGCAACAGTAGGGAAAGCGCTGGATAGCGTAGGGGTTAAAATTACTATTCCCACTCCAGTGGGTGCAACAGTAGAGAAAGCGCTGGATAGCGTAGGGGTTTTTATTACTATTCCCACTCCAGTGGGTGCAACAGTAGGGAAAGCGTTGGATAGCATAGGGGTTAAAATTACTATTCCCACTCCAGTGGGTGCAACAGTAGGGAAAGCGCTGGATAGCGTAGGGGTTAAAATTACTATTCCCACTCCAGTGGGTGCAACAGTAGGGAAAGCGCTGGATAGCGTGGGGATTAAAATTACTATTCCCACTCCAGTGGGTGCAACAGTAGGGAAAGCGCTGGATAGGGTAGGGGTTTTTATTACTATTCCCATTCCAGTGGGTGCAACAGTAGGGAAAGCGTTGGATAGCATAGGGGTTAAAATTACTATTCCCACTCCAGTGGGTGCAACAGTAGGGAAAGCGCTGGATAGCGTAGGGGTAAAGATTACTATTCCCACTCCAGTGAGTGCAACAGTAGGGAAAGCGCTGGATAGCGTAGGGGTTAAAATTACTATTCCCACTCCAGTGGGTGCAACAGTAGGGAAAGCGCTGGATAGCGTAGGGGTTAAAATTACTATTCCCACTCCAGTGGGTGCAACAGTAGAGAAAGCGCTGGATAGCGTAGGGGTTTTTATTACTATTCCCACTCCAGTGGGTGCAACAGTAGGGAAAGCGTTGGATAGCATAGGGGTTAAAATTACTATTCCCACTCCAGTGGGTGCAACAGTAGGGAAAGCGCTGGATAGCGTAGGGGTTAAAATTACTATTCCCACTCCAGTGGGTGCAACAGTAGGGAAAGCGCTGGATAGCGTGGGGATTAAAATTACTATTCCCACTCCAGTGGGTGCAACAGTAGGGAAAGCGCTGGATAGGGTAGGGGTTTTTATTACTATTCCCACTCCAGTGGGTGCAACAGTAGGGAAAGCGCTGGATAGTGTAGGGGTTAAAATTACTATTCCCACTCCAGTGGGTGCAACAGTAGGGAAAGCGCTGGATAGCGTAGGGGTAAAAATTACTATTCCCACTCCAGTGGGTGCAACAGTAGGGAAAGCGCTGGATAGCGTAGGTGTTAAAATTACTATCCCCACTCCAGTGGGAGCAACAGTAGAGAAAGCGTTGGATAGCGTAGGGGTAAAAATTACTATTCCCACTCCAGTGGGTGCAACAGTAGGGAAAACGCTGGATAGCGTAGGGGTAAAGATTACTATTCCCACTCCAGTGGGTGCAACAGTAGGAAAAGCGCTGGATAGCATAGGGGTTAAAATTACTATTCCCACTCCAGTGGGTGCAACAGTAGGGAAAGCGCTGGATAGCGTAGGGGTTAAAATTACTATTCCCACTCCAGTGGGTGCAATAGTAGGGAAAGCGTTGGATAGCGTAGGGGTTAAAATTACTATTCCCACTCCAGTGGGTGCAACAGTAGGGAAAGCGCTGGATAGCGTAGGGGTAAAGATTACTATTCCCACTCCAGTGAGTGCAACAGTAGGGAAAGCGCTGGATAGCGTAGGGGTTAAAATTACTATACCCACTCCAGTGGGTGCAACAGTAGGGAAAGCGGTGGATAGCGTAGGGGTAAAAATTACTATTCCCACTCCAGTGGGTGCAACAGTAGGGAAAGCGCTGGATAGCGTAGGGGTTAAAATTACTATCCCCACTCCAGTGGGAGCAACAGTAGAGAAAGCTTTGGATAGCGTAGGGGTAAAAATAACTATTCCCACTCCAGTGGGTGCAACAGTAGGGAAAACGCTGGATAGCGTAGGGGTAAAAGATTACTATTCCCACTCCAGTGGGTGCAACAGTAGGGAAAGCGCTGGATAGCGTAGGGGTTAAAATTACTATTCCCACTCCAGTGGGTGCAACAGTAGGGAAAGCGCTGGATAGCGTAGGGGTTAAAATTACTATTCCCACTCCAGTGGGTGCAACAGTAGGGAAAGCGTTGGATAGCGTAGGGGTTAAAATTACTATTCCAACTCCAGTAAGTGCAACAGTAGCAAAAGGAAAAAAAAAATATATATATAATTATTAGAAATATTATTACCAATTTAATTTAATTTCCAATACCAATTACTTTTATTTATCAAGTACATTTTATTTAATGGTCAAATATTAATTAATTAACACTTTTAATTAATTAACATAATGAATTAATTATTATTAAATTACTTCCCACACTATCCCCCTATAAACTCACAACCCACTACAGAAATTAATTTACTAAATATTATTTATTTATTAATTAAATATTTATAATTAATTACCAATTATATTTTAATTAATTACCAAATAATAATTAATTAACAATTATTATTAATATACATAATTAATAATTAAAATTAAATTACTTCCCACCCTATTCCCCTATAAACCCACAACCCGCTACAAAAATAATTTAGTAAAAAATAATGATTTATCAATTATTCAATTATAATTATTTTTCAATTAAATTTTAATTATTTACCAATTAATAATTAATTAACAATTATAATTATTTTACATATTTAATTAATTATATTTAAATTACTTCCCACCCTATTCCCCTATAAACCCACAACCTGCTACAGAAAATATTTTACGAAAATTTAATTATTGATCAATTAATCAATTATTATTAATTACCAATTATATTTTAATTAATTAACAATTAATAATTAATTAACAATTACTATTATATTACAGATTTAATTAATTATACTTAAATTACTTCCCACCCTATTCCCCTATAAACCCACAATCCGCTACAGATTTATATTACATAATTATTACAAATTATAAAACACTTACCTTATTTTCGATATTTTTGTTGTCTATATTCTATCTAGTCGATATTATGTCTAGTCTATATTTTGATTCGATATTTTGGCTATTAATATCGATAGTAATCAATATTTTTGTAGTCTATATTATGTCTGGTCGATATTTTGTCTAGTCTATATTTGTACCTCGATATTACGTCCAGTCGATATTTTTGCATCAATATTATGTCTGTTCACCGAAAGACACAGCATTGCTAGTTCCCCTATTGGTCAAAGACACCACAATTTGGGTGTCGTCGGCGTATGAGGCCAGGGTGAAGCCCGCGTTTTTGACAATCGAAGCCAATGGCGTAACATATAGATTAAAAAGTATAGGGGTCAATGCAGATCCCTGTGGAACTCCACATGGCAGGGAGAATTGCCTGGAGACACAGTTGCCCAATGCTACATTTTGTTGTCGGTTTGTTAAAAATGATTTTAGGAGATCCCTAGTTGTTCCTTTTAACCCCAAGTCCTGGAGCCCGCCGACCAGGATCTAATGGCTGATCGTGTCAAAGGCAGCGGAGAGATCAAGTAGCACCAGTGCCGCCTTCCCCCTGCCATCAATAATTTCACGTATGTCTTCCGTAGCCACAATTAGTGCTGATTCAGTACTATGGTATTTCCTGAATCCGTGTTGTGTGTCATCTAAAAAAGAGTTTTCTTCTATATATGTTGAAATTTGTTGATTCATAATTTTCTCTTCCAATTTAGCAGCAAAAGGGAGTCTTGAAATAGGGCGATAATGGTTCGGGTCAGCGGAGTCCAGGTTATCTTTCTTCAGAAGTGGGAGGATAGAGGCACGTTTCCACTGAGCTGGGAAGATCCCACTAGCAAACATCTGGTTCAGAATAAATCCCAAGTTTTTGGGCACTTGGACAGGCAGCATATGCATTATACTGGGCGGGCAAGGATCATATGGTGAACCAGATTTGATTGACAGGATTAGGTCTCTAATTTGTTCCTCCGGAGGATTACTGAAAGTGGACAAATTCCTTCTGTCCTCTTGGTTGGTTGTCAGCTGTTCCGCCTGATGGCTGACTTCTATGTTTGTAACAAATTTATTATAGACGTTAACAACCTGAAAAAAACTAGCTAGCATGTCGCAAAAGTCTTGGTTTATCCCAACGTGATTGGCACTGTTAGGTGTAACCAGTTTCTGTATTTAAAAGAGAGTTTTATTAGAATCACAGGTGGCTTTTATGTGCTTTGTGAAATAGATGGTCTTTGCAGTTAAGATGCTTTCTTTATGCTTAGCTAGTTTAGCTTTATAAATGGTCCTTTCTTCTGCCTCATAATTTTTTCTCAATCTTTGCTCTTGTCTCCAGCAATCCTGCCTAGATAACCTGAGCTTCTCATTATACCATGGTTGTGATTTTTTTTCCCTTGAGAATGTTTGTAAGTAATTGGTGCTACAGTGTCTAAAGCAGTTTTTAACCAAAACAAGAAGTTCCCCACATTCTCCTCCAGGTTGTCTCCTAGTTGACAGGGAATTGAAGTAGTGGCCTCTCCTAATTCTGCTGGGTATATTTTGTGCCAAGCTCTACCTCTTGGTTGTTGAGTGGGGGGGCCTATGTTGGAATGTTTTTTTAATTTCTATTAGCCATTTAATCACCCAGTGGTCGGCCCATATCACTGGAAAGGATGGAAAGAGTTTAATGGCCTCATCTTTGGAAAAGATGCCACCCTAAATATGTCCAGCCTTATGTGTTGCACCCTGATTGATTAGCGTAAGTCCAAAGGAGTCAATCAATTTTAGAGAATCAGGGTCGGTATGTTTCTCCAAGTGGAAGTTAAAATCCCCTAGTACGGTGAAATTATCATTAATGATTGAAGACTAATTCTCCGTACTGAGATTACTAATGAAGCTGCTCCTTACTCCAGGTGGGCAATAAATTAGCATCCCCTTAATAGCTGATAAATCTGGAGGCTGTACCGAAAATTTGAATGCCTCAAATCCTGTCGTAAGTAGTGGTTCAAACTGTGTTTTAAAATGATTGCGATAAAAAATCACCAATCCAACTCCCTTTTTTTCTGCCTATCCAGTCTAAAAACAGCATATACGGGTGGTGTGGCAGCCACAATATCTGGGCCAGAGCTCTCATCTGCCCAGGTTTCTGTTACAAATGCCACATCAATGTCTTGGGTTTGGACAAGATCATAAAACTCTAACTGGTGTTTTACCAGAGATCTTGTATTTAATAGTATGCAACAGACATTGGAGCTAACGGGACCAGAACTTTTTTCTTACTTTTGGCCAGACTTTCCTATAGGGACTGCCAGGCTTTCAAAATGAGGTGTGGGTTGCTACTATAATAAGGAGGGCGTGCCGGGGTATCCGTGTTAGTGGGCCTTAAAGCCATTAATGATTCTGGGAGTAGCAAAGGGAAGAGCTTTGAAAGTATGTTTGGAATACCATAAAACACCGAACTGTGTGGGTGAGTAGTCAGAGAATGGAGGAAAAGAAAGAGGTGAATTAAAAAATATATATATTTTATATATAGAGAAGCGCTTGGGAAAGGTGGCGCCTATCTTTGCAATGGTGTGCTCAAATTGTTTGAGACAGCTTTTATTGTCTCATGCTGATGGCTGGCGTTAACCATTTGCACATTGCAAGATATCAGTATCTGTCAGCTTACACTTGGCATGTACACCTTAGAGACCTCATGAGGAATAGAGAGCGATCCCACAGACCACCACATGCTCGCTCCAATGTTCAATTCACAGCATGCCACTGTGATTAGCACGGCAACCATATATGAATTTGTTGTCTTATCTAGTATAATATTTATTATATTTCACAGGTATTCTCACGAGTCTGATTTGATGGTGACAACAATGTGGCAAGTATTGAACTGTAGGAAGTCTTGATTGTCTTTACAAGCATAATAGGGGCAGATATTTTCATAAGGATTCTGACAGCAAAACGGTCAATTTTCATAAGTTACAACCATTGTGAGCATGAAATTCAATTCAACATAAATTTGTGCAATACATCGTTTAAGACAACAACGGACGAAAACCTTTAGATAGCACCCACAACTAACTGTTCATCAAGTGTAGTAGATGTCTCAGTCTGGACAACTGTTCTATCTTCAGTATATAACTTGTGCATGTCTACTACAAGTTGTGCATGCATTGTTTGTCATTGCAAATAGAAAGCTCTATTGTCATAACATGCCACATCTTGTTTTTTTTGGTGGTTACCTTCTATGTATGATAAGTCTTGCTAGTAGTAGGTGTGATAGCAGCCCGCCTGCAGAAGATGGAAATGTAAGGATTTCCTTCTCGTCTACTGCACCCAGTTGTATGACCAAGAGATCAAGCGAAGATTGGAACGGGACTGTGGGATTTATTACATGTGCCCACCTGAGTTTCAGGCTATTTCGGGATTACAAGTTGTGGTTTTTCACCTAGGGATCTCAGCTGCTGAAAGCTGCGAAATCTCCTATTAAAACACAGTGGTAGCCGTGCGGGAACCCGCTCAGATAAACAGAATCCAAAGCTATTCCCAGAAATCTTACTATGGAGAAAGTAAACAATGTCCTCAGTATTGATGACTACAGAGAAAAAAAACAAGAGTCAGATTTCTGGTGGATGATTATATTTTATCTTACAGTGCATTTTTATTGATTTTCAAATACACAACTTACAGGCAGACATTACCAACTTAGAAAACTAAATCAAACCCTCCCCCTCCTGCTGCCTCCATCCACTCCCACTCCAAAGTCTGTCTGGAGTTCCAGCCTGTACTGAATTGACAACAGAGTTCACACACATCGAATCGTATCCCACCAACAAAAGTCAGGTCTTCAAGAATGTGCTCGCCTCTAAAGTGCGTTGGACAAGTTAGAGCATGAAAGGTATGTGGTAGGTATTTGATAAAGGAGCCCAAAGTCCTGCCTAATGTACCCTGAGTGTTCTTATATTTTGTGCCTGGTCTTTTCCATGTCTATAATATACCACAAATTCTGTATGCAGCTGCTTAGTAGTGGTATTTGCTGTGCACCCCACTGTGTAAGGCAGTCTTTCCCCTAAAAGCGTGTGTGATATTTAACTCTAGCAATTCCTGACCTCACTGGGTGGATACTGCCAATGGGGCCACCCAAGACTAAAGTCTGAATTTTAAAGAATGACACCCCTTGGAATGCTGTAGTTCCTTTATAATTTCCCTCCAGATGTCTTGTAGATTCGTTCAACTATCGTAGCTTGTTGGTAATGTCCCTGTGTCTCTACACTCACTTTAACAATTGTGTGACAGCGCTCTGTCAATCAAATGCAGCATAACTGGGTAGTAGAACCATTTGGGGTACATCTTCAGAAATTTTTCACAAGCTTGTATAGGCGAATCGAAATTAGAAACTGTGGGGCATATTACTAACAATAGCGATATTTACGGCTAAGTAGGCTAAGCGGCAATTTTTTTATCGCCGCGCATCACCGGATTTTATCACTGAGATAACGTGCTATTAGCAACGTTTATCTCAAAAGCGATAAAATTCCCGGCAATAGCGGCAAAATCCGTGAATATCGCTGAGAATACAGCGATATTCACGCATTATCGCTAACAGGGTCTCAGCCATTATATCAACCTCCCATTGGATATAATGGCTAAGAACTGGTCTGAGCAGACGTTTTTGGAGATATTTACGCTTAGCGCAAATATTTCCATTGCTACGCCTGTGTTGGTAATAGGCGATAGCGATGTTAGCGACTGCTTTCAGTCGCTAACAGGTTGGGTACGCCCACTTTACATGTCATTAGCAATAAATATCACTGATATGCAAAGCGGGCCCCAAACGGCTCGCTATCGCCTACAAGCTGTCGCTAACTGCTGTTAGCGACAGCTTGCTAATAGGGCAATAGAATTATCGCCGCTTAGCGTCCGAAAACCGCCGCTAAAGCGGTGATAATTTCCTATCGCCCCCCCTTGATAATATGCCCCTGTGTGTGATACCATCCCATGTGTCCCATAGTTGACAGAGAGCTTCCCCATCTGTCTTACCTTGCAAATATTTTCCAAAAAATGTAGACTGCCTGATTGTCAGCTGTAAAAGACAAAGTTGTAATTGAGAATATTGAAAACATATTGCCATCATCAGACTGTAGTCACTTTTTGTTTTCTTAATGAGAGTGTCCCCTAATTTCGTTCACCCCCTCCTTCTAGGCCCATGATTAAGCTTATCCAAACCCTGTGAGAAGTGTCTAATACTCAATAAAAGGGTAATGGAAAGAGGCATGAAATTACCCCCATGCTATTTGCCAACTTTCCAAAACTTGTAAGATGCTCCTGTTAGCTGAAAAGCACAGAGCTTGTGCCTATGGCTTACATTAAGGCAGAAGCCACCGTCCTTCTCGAAGGTGTTTCTATGTGAACTTGCTTATTGGTTTAGTGCCTATCCACTGCACACCAGAACTTTGCTGCCTGGTAACGAATATTTGGTGTCCCAAAGTTGCCTGAATGGGTACACTAGCCCAGTCCTCTTTAATTTTGAGGAGCCACTGTTAAATTTTGTAAGGACTTTTTATTCCACTGGGCATTTTCCCTGTAGGATGGAGCCCATTAGACCGCTTTCGAAAGCCTAGGGCCCCTCCTGGTGCCTCTGTACCTACACCAGGTGCAGAGAGCTTCAAGCAAGAGAGGAGGAAGGTAGAGAGAAAGAGATCAGAGAGGGAGAGAGGAAAGACGGAGAGAGAGAATGGATGGATGAAAAAAAGAGAGAGAGAGCTTCAGGAGACAATGGGAGCAGGGCTGGCTACTACAAGAATAGCTCGGTCAAGTGCTCATACATATCATCCGTAAACATTGTGAGATTGAAATTGCCCCTCGCCCAGCTTTTTTATGTTTTAGAACATCTATTACATGCATGACTTCCTTAGTTTTGTCACTGTGTGCTGATGCCAAATAAAGCCAGTCCGACCAGGTGGAATAAACCTGGCAGGACCCTATTAAGTCTATTACTTAACTTGTTCATGAACAATTTGGCATCCACGTATAACAGGGCTAAGGTCCTACTGGTCTTACAGCCTGATTCATCATTCTCCCGTTGTGCGAGCCCCTAATAGCGATTCATAACGAATCGCTATTAAGGACTTGCAAAACGGGAATCATGTAGAAATTGCATAAAGAAATGCGATTCCTACACATTCCTTATTTGCGATTAGCAAATTGCTAATCGCAAATAAGGAATAACTCCCCATTCATTCCTATGGGCCAAAAGGCCCATAGGAATGAATGGGGAGTATTCCTTATTTGCGATAAGCAATTTGCTAATCGCAAATAAGATAGCGATTTAAAGGGTGCCAGGGGTGTCCAAAGGACACCTTGTAGCACCCCTTAAATGCAAATCGAAACAGGTGTTGCGCACACACATGTCCAAAGGACATGTGTGTGTGCAACATGCAACTTAGAAAAATGCTTTTAAAAGCATTTTTCTAAGTTTTCGCTATTTACCACGAGGTTTTGACCTCGCGGTAAATAGCGGGCCGAAATTGCGAATTCGCAAATTTTAAATGCATGATGAATTGCATTCAAGAAATCTCAAATAGAGATTCCTTAAATGTAATTCCTCGCAAAATAGCGAAATCGCTATTACCGATTTTTGCATTTGGGATGATGAATCCCAAATGCAAAAATAGCGCTCGCAAAGGGCCAGATTCTCAGAATCTGGCCCTTTGCGAGCCGATTTCGGCTTGATGAATCAGGCTGTTAGTTTCCACTGGGTCTGTATTCAGCTTGGCGATCAAAGAGATTTTGTTGCTTCAGTCAACTTCTGAGGAATCGTCTGCTGAATCTCTATGACCGCCATTATGAACCTAATAATTGTTATGACTCATATGTTATCAAGTGTTGGACTTGTAAATGGACTTGTAAATGTAAATGTGTTGGACTTGTAAAGCGCACAGCTGCCCGTAAGCGTCCCGGCGCTTGCTTAGGGAACCCGTCCTGGTATTCCCCTGTGAGAAACCCCGGCAGGGTGTCCACAAGGTGAAAGCCAGGCATCCCGCCGCGAGGGGCCGTAGTGGAGATTAAGCAAGCTATTGCCCAGAGTCGCAGAGTGTGACCCCGTGAGTTGGGCTCTGGAGATCAGCCTTAGGACTGGTCTGCTTCTGCTTAGGGACCTTTTTCTGTTCAACTGCCTCTATTTAACTGTCTTGAAAATAAACGACCAGCAGAGGTCAGTCAAATACAAGAATTGCTTTCTGCTGAGGGACTTTCTTTTTTTAATTTTTCTGGTAACTGCCTCCATTTAACTTTCTTGATAGAAAACGACCAGCAGAGGTCAGTAAAATACCAGAATAACTTCAGCATTCTCTAGATTCCAGTCCGTAGAAATTGTCTTCCACGAGCACCCGTAGACAATAATATTTTTTTTCAAATCTTGTATTTTCCTTGATATGACTACCGAAGGCCCTGATTTTATATTAAAAACAGAGCTTTGAACAATACCATTTGCAGCTGAAAGGCAATATTTCTCTCCATGTGTTCCCATACCTGGCGGGTCACGCAGTTTGGTGCTTACTTTCCCTCTGTTTTAAAGAACAGTAGATGTTCAGCACCCAGGCTAATGTGCTGCATTGCTGATGTAAGGTCCCAAAGGCGAGACCGATTGTATTGCAATTGCTTGTTTTGCATTGCAGAGTCTACTATCCAGCCTCATGTACACTTCAAACTGTGAGGCATCTCTGGCAAGCATGGCTTGTATTATCAAAGTTTGTTTTACAGCATGACTTACTGAGCCAGGGTCTAAATATATATATACATACATTTTTAGGAAGAAATGCATTCAGGGAATGGGGTAAATGTAATCTGTGATCATTATATTTTTCTATAACTTTGCATTAATAATAATAATCATTTAGATATAAAACATATCTTTAAAAGAATTTACAAATTCACAACCTAGCCAAAAATTAAAGTAAAAACTTCTAAGAAATAACACACAGTATAGGTATAAAAACACAATCCAATACAGTCTTATAAAAAAAAAAAAACGGATTTTGTCTCATAGTATTTTTTTAAAATCACAAAAATTGAGGCAGGGCTCCAGCTTACATTCGGTAACCAGAATATATCAACTTTGCTAAAAATAATGTCAGTTATTGTTCATTTCAATGAGAGAAAAATTGAAAATTAAGCACTTTAACATGGTCTCCTTGAGTTAAAGGTGTGATATGCTTGCTGAACAAATTTTGTAAATTTTATGTTTAGCACAGTGTTTTCCGGGTTTATAGCGGCCTTGATGGCTTGTCTGCAGGTCCGAACCCCCAGCCTGTTCCACTCTGATTTTAGTTCGGACCTACGTTCTGTATTAAGAGCTGGGCAAAGACAACTTACGTGCAACATGGTTTCCGCTGTTTTCCCACACCCTCTACAGGAGAGATCTTCCGATGTGCGTCGCCATGATGGTAAGTCCTGCAAGAAACGCCAGTCACCCAGTCTGATGGCTATGAAGCCACGTTTCAAATATAGGGGGTATGTGCTGGCCAAATAACTGACTGGGGCTGGGTGTCTGTAGGAATTTATCATTGCCCAAGCATGGCTGCGTTTCAGAAAAAGTGCTTTATCTGTAAGACAAGAAGTCATTCTCACACATTTTTTAATAGCTTTTTTAAAAGCTGTCTGGCCAGGGTTTAAGGCCCACAAATCGCTTGCTGACATTTGCTTAATGGCGTCTGTGAAAAGTAGTCCGTACAACCCCCCCGGATTAATCTGGCTGATTTCTTGCCAGACTAAGGATTCTAAAGTTCCTGGCTCAGCTTGTCTTAACTTGTGACACAAGTTAAGATATGCCCCGGTGGCTGAGGCCTCATAATTAATCAGCCCCATCTCCAACCTAATCTGTGCTGCAGAAGCTGTCTTTGGCAGCCGGAGCACCCTTTTGTAGATTTTGGTTGTCTGCTGGTTCAAGGTTGTGTTCATTTTACCACAGAAAATCTCAATGCCATAGGATAAAGTGGGGCCAACCTTTGCTCTCATTACCTCCAAGAGGGGAGCTAGGGTTGGACCAGAAAGGTCTTTTGCAAGTTTGCCCAGTGATACCATTAGGGTCACTGCTTTGGCTCCGATCTCTCCGCGCTGTTTTTTGTAACCACATTTTGAGTCCAGGTGGACGCCTAAGTATTTATAGGACTGGCCATTTTCTAGGCTGACATTGTTGAATGACCAACCGCCCCCTGTGTATCGTTTCTTGCCAAATGTGACTACTTGCGTTTTCTTCAGGTTAACCTCGAGTTGGTTATTGATCGTGTAATCGAGTAATTTGTCGAGGAGTCTTTGTAACCCTACCCTGGTTAGGCTGAAGAGAGCCAAGTCATCGGCATATAAAAGATTACTTAGAATCATGCCACCCACCTTTGGAGAGTGATAATTGGTGTCGTCTAGGGCCGCCGACAGGTCTGCTACAAATAGGTTGAAGAGAAGAGGGGCCAGCACACATCCCTGCTTCACTCCTCTGGTTGTCATTATTTTGCGTGAGAGATGTGTGCCGGTCCCCAACTTCACCCGCACCCACGTCCTAGTGTGAAGCTGAATTATTCCCTCTAGTAGTGTCTCTGGAATCCCCCACATCTTTAGTTTGGCCCATAGGGCCTCCCTGGGGACTCTATCAAATGCTGCTTTGAAGTCAACAAAGCAGCAATGAACTAATCTTGAGGTTGCAACTGCCCTATCAACTAGGGTTGATATTGCTAGCAAATTGGTGCGGGTTCCTGAGTTTGCCACAAATCCTGTCTGGTTCATTGGTAATAAATTATTGTTCTTTACCCATAACCTTAGGTCCTCTAGTAGAAGACCTGCATAATGCTTTGCTTCTATGTCCAAAAGGGCGATGAGTCTATAATTGCTCGGATGTGCGTGAGATCCAGATTTATAAATCGGGTGTATTATGGCTCCCCGCCATGACTCCGGTATTGTGGCTGTTCTTAATGCATAATTGAAGAGATTGGCCAGAGTTCCTGACCAGAGGGAGATATCTGAGTTAAACAAAGTCTGTGGCAGGCCATTTGGGCCTGGCGCCCCGTCCGATCTTGCTTTTGCCAATAATTTCGAGACCCTTTCCAGTGTTATGCTCCGCGTAGGAGCGTGCCCTTGGCTAGTCTCGGTTACGGTGACTTTTCCGATGGTGCTTGGATAATCTGGAGACTTAAAGTGATCGAATAAGAAATTGGCCCAGTCTGATTCAAGGATATTAGCCGATCCCGTACACATTGTTCCTAAGCTGGTGTGGTTAATAAGCGCCCAGAATTTCCTTGAGTTTTTTTGCTTACTTTCCCACACCAGTTTACTCCAGAATTGATTTTCATGTGCCCGTTTGTCCTTTTTGGTCGCTTGCTTGAGTGATTTTTGCGAAATTTGATAATTGGATAAACAGTTACTGTTTCCCGGGAATTTGGCCAGTGCCCGCAGGGCCTTATTTCTCGCTTTCTTTAGTGTCGTCTGTGATAATGTGAATTGGTGCGTCGAGGTTACCCTTTGAGCTTGGTGCCTTGCAGGAAATAGTTGAATCAAGTGGGAGCATAACATGGACCATGATTCTGTTGGGCTGACCTCTTGCTCCCGGCCCAGTCTTATTATGTCCGAGCTTGCCTGCAGGATATTCAGGCTGATTTCATCTGTCCACTTTAGGCGCTTTAGGTTCTCTATGTGGGTTCCCTGGGATGTCGATGGTGCCTTTTTATGATGCTCAGGGTTTACGTTAAAGACTGTAACCTGGGGCCTATGGTCGCTTTCGGTTCTTGGGTGTATTCTAAAGTCAGTAATACATTTTAGTAGAGGTGCGGTGCAAATCGTGTAATCCAGGTGCGATTGCTTAGAGCCATTTGTCCAAGTCCACTTTGGTGGAGTGTCCCCGGCTGTTCTGCCATTAATGACAAGATAACCTGCACTGTAGAATTGGCTCACACATAGGTCGCCTAGATTACTTTGAGATTGTATTACCGGCTTAGTTTGAATTGTGGCCTCGGAAATTTGGATTAAGGGGGGGCCGTCGTTATCTGCTGCATTCCCCTGAAATAGGTAGATGTTAAAGTCCCCAGTAACTATACAGTCTGAATTAGGTTGATCCGTGACTATATCATTCATGATCTCAGATAGCCGAATTAGATGATCCTTTTTTGTGCGTGTGCTGGGGTTGATGTAAACGTTTAGGAGGAAGAGGGGGCGATGATTCCGCCAGGGTTCAATCTTAACCCCTAAGATCCAGTCTTCCTTAAGTGGCCATCGTGTAATTCGGGCTTTTAAAGAGTTTGATACGTAAGTTGCGAGTCCGCCTTTCGAATGGCCAAAGCGACTGTCCCTTATTGCTGGATTCCATATCTCGGTGAACCCGAGCATTGGGCACCCCTGTAAAGCCCAGGTTTCCTGTAGAGCTATTACAGAGTGACTCTGCAAGAAAAATTGCGTATCTGAGACCTCAATTTTTTGACGTAACCCACTTATATTCCAAGAGCATAATGAGTTAGTTTGTTCCAATAGTAAGTTGGGTGCTGCTCCTAGCTGTAGAGGGTATGCTGGTGTTTTTGTACCGGTTGACATGATCGTAGAATTAGATGGTCATTCGTGCCTTTTACTTGATAAAATTGCTGGAAGCCAGTCCCACCTTTGGCCAATATTTATAGTGGGTGCATCTCTAAGTTGAATATTACTATCTTCTTCTGGCCCTGAGGCATTTTTTAGAATTGAGTAGGTTTTTTCTTGACCATTCTGCCTTGTCATCCCGGTTTTTTGAGGTGGTGTTAGATGATTAAGGAATGTAATTGGATAGCCTGGCACGGAGTATGGGTAGACTCGAATACCCCATTCCCTTAAAGTTGCTTTGTTGTTCAGAAACGTAGATGCCCACTTTGCCTCCTTGAATGACACCAAAGTTACTTCCGATGGTTGTGTTCCCCTTGGTGGGAGGAACTCGATGGCCTCAATTTCATTGGATACTAACCCCGTAAGTCCAGGGATCCCCTCAGTCAGTTTAAGTATGTTTGCTCTGTTGAGGATGTCGTGACGACCCTTTGATTTATATTCAGGGGCTAAAATGATATACGAGTATGATGTGACCTTGGCAGTCTCTGTTTGCTGGTGACATGTTGTGTTTTTATTGAATGTCGGTCCTTCATTGTGCTTGTTCTCTAGAGCTATCAAGTCGGTCCTGATCTTTGGGGACATGCAATGGTTTATGAAATGATCTGATCTCTGGTTATGGATCGTTTTAGTCAGTTCCTGGCCCCGCATTGAGACGTCGCCCTGAACCGTAAGTGTAGCGTACCCTGTTTTAGGGGGCACTTCAATTTCTTTGGGTCTTAAAATCCCTTTTTTATCTTTTGTCGTGTCCTTATTTACTGAAGCCGGGCCAGGCTCTTTTTTGGCTACTCGCATTAGAGGATCAGTTATTTCCTGGGGGCTCCCCGTTGTAAGTTGGTTCTTAATTGCTGTTGGGTCCTCTTTTGGCTTGAGCGCAGCAGGATTTCCCAGTGAAGGTGGGGCGTCAGTCACACTCAGAGCCCCTTTGCTTGATGCCGTTAAGAATAATGGGTAGTATCCTGGGTTGGCGGCAGTTGTTAGTGCCTTGGCCTTATTTCTTTGTTTACGTTGTCGTTTGCGTTCTCTTTTGCTTAGCTGGGGTCCAAACCCTGGCTGTTTGACCTGGATGGAAAGGGCCAAACACTGAGGGCTGACCAGTAGGCCATTCTTGGAATTAACCGAACTAGTGATGCCTCTTTGTGGGGACCCCATCTTTCCCTGCTCGGCTTCTATCTGGTCGGATTGTGTGTGACCTGGGTTTGCTTGGACCCTTGCCTGGTTTAAGCGGGGGTCTGTACCCTCAGTTTGCTTGATGGCTTCTTTGACGTCTGGCTGGTAAGTAGCTTGATCCTGGGACCTATGTGGTGACTTTTGGGTTGAAGCTTCCGGTGAGGTGCCTGGATTGCTGCCCCTCAAAATCCTTACCTCCTTTAAAACACTGGCCAGGAAGTCAGGGAGCGATGATAGGGAATCAATTATTGGGGAGCAACAGCATACCGACTGAATTAGTTTTGTTGACGCTTGAGCACCTATAATTAGATTGTTCAATTGGTCTAATTTATTGTCTATCCCTGCTGTAAATACGGCTAGCGTATTTAGGAGATCAACCTGTACATCCAGGTTATCTGAATGGTAATGTAGGGCGTTGACAGTTTGTTGGAATGTCTGCAAAAGTTGGGGCCAAACGCTGGTGGCTATGTGGACATCATGGTTAGAGTTTGAAACAGTGGGAGAGACGTTTACGGGGTTTTGAGTGTCTTTGCAAAAGTAGGACAGATCAGCTAAGAGCTGGTCACTTGGGTCAGTTTTATTGGGAGTCTTTTGGGACGGAGGCATTGTTAATCCATATGGTACGAATGAATGCAGAACTGTGGGCAAAGGGCTTGGCTCCGTCGGTTGAACAGTAGGTGTGCTGATTAGATGGAATGTTTGAACAGGGCTGTTACTTGGCACGGAGCTTGGGGCATGGATTTGGGCACAGGTTAACTTCCGATGTGGGTCCAACAAATCTTCAATTACAATAACGGAATCTTCTTCTCCGTTGGAAGTTGCCAAAGTGCATAGTTTCTGGGTTTTTGCTGTGGGACCAGTCTGCATTGTCAGTGGACTCGTTGATGGGGTTTGCGACAGAAAACCACCCTTGGTGTCTGCCACCAGAAGAGCCGGTTGGGGGCCAAACGCCTCACCCGAGAATGTGTCCTGTTGCCAATCGGCTTTACTTGATTCTGGGTTGGCACCACCCCAGCTTCCAAGACTTCCAAGACTTCCAAGTGGTTTGATTGGTATAGCGCCGAAGGTGAATACCTCCCTGGCTTGAGCTGACTTGTTGTTTTCGCCTTCCCAAGGCTGGGCGTTCGGCTGTTGTTGTAAAGGGGAAGTTGGTTTCCACTCCCAAAGCGGTTTTCCGCTCCTAGTTACCTCCTGAAGCGGAGGCTGTTGAAAATTTTTAGGTATAGTTAAAAAATAATTTGACAAATCCGACTGCTTCCCTTCCTGTGATTTAGTCTTGATTATGGGCTTTTGAAAAGAACTGCGGCACCCTTCTGGTGGTGTTCCGTCCACTGCCAGAGTTTCACTGGCTGGGGGGGAAACCATGGCCGATGTCAGTTGCCTGGTCCCTTTTCGTTTTGGGACCGATGCCGCCTTCCTTACTTTCCCAGACCTCATCTTTGTTATGGCTTTTTGTTGCGACTCTGCTCACCGTGCAGAGATTTCAAGTAATCTTTGGCAAAGTTCGGTAACCTGTGAGGGCTGCGTTTGCTGATAGCAGAGTTGTGTGGGTCTGACCGTCTGCACTCAGCTTGGTTTAAATTTCTGAAGCCCGTAGTTTAGTGGGTCCTGACTCCAACTGGGGGCTTGCTTGCTGACAAGTTGGCGTTAGTGATTAATAGAAGCTGGTTAGTGCAGTGTCACTTTAAAGCCTTTTCTTTTCCGTTTTTTACGAGGGTGCAACGCTCTGTACCGCAATTATTTACCCCCTCTGTGTTCACTGTCCAGCATTATGTCTCCTTCCTGACGGATGATATTTAGCAATGGACTATAGAGTGTGGTGAACGACGGTGTGGGTTGTCTTGGCGGTATGTATAATGAGGGCTTTTATAGTTCTTCAACTCTTGCCTCTAGCCTCTGCATTTATTACATTCGTTCCTCTGCACTCACTGCCTAAGTCCTCTTCCCTCTGGCAGCCTCTCTCAGCTGGCAGCGCGCACTGACAGCCCCCGCCTCCCCTGCCCCAGTACAGCTCGCTCTGCGGTCCGGGGCTCACAGAGGGCTCTGCTTTAGCGCGGCACCTACCGGATCGATCAAGGTCCGGAAAACGGCAGGCTGCCTCATTAGTCCTTGGCAGGCTTGGCTTGGGGAGAAGGCATTTGGCAGTGCAGGAAACCTCTGTGGGTCCGCTCCGGATCTGCAGGGAGTAGCGATAACAATTTCAAAGGCCGCCAGCTATCCCGGTTATCCCCACGTGTGCCTCACGAGCCCAGGCTCCTCGGCACTGCTCCTCCTTCGGGTGCCTCGGGACCAGCAAAAGCGGAGGCAATGGCGGCCAACAGAGTTTGAGGCCAGGCAGCTTCTCGACGTCGGCGATGGGGTCAAGGTTGGTGCGGGATCAGTATCGGGCTCAATATCGGGCTCAATATCTCGTGAGCCCCCCTGATACTTTCCGACGCTCCGATGCTCCGCTCCGCCACCACAGCAAGGCTACAATCCGCTTGACTCAGGAGGCACGGCTCGGTCTGCTGCAAACTCCGGGGTGGGAAATGCAAGATTAGTATGCTCAGTTTAAAGTAGCCTTGAAAGCTAGGGTCAGGGAATTGTTTTTCAAAGTAGCAGTTTTTTGCGGGTCACAATAATTTGGGCTCTGCTGGATTCCTATTTCCTGGCTTGTCGTGGATTGTATGCTAAAATATATTCATAAAGCAACATGCCCCAGATTAACTGGATGATTGTGCATATGAGATTTCTACAGTTTTAGTTTCCCACATTTGTAAAATACTGTAAACAAGCAGAAACCTGTAGCTTGGCTTGTCAGTATTGATAGCTTCCCATACCTAAAGTTCGAACATGCAGAGAAGTGAGATCTTTTTGTTAGAGTTGAAATTTCCAATCGTACCTGTTTGATTTGTCAAGTTTCAACACCTTCAGAATCCACTAGAAATCTCAAAGCTTCTTTGCTAATGCCCTTTTTCTTATTTTGTTGTGATATTATCTGCACCTGAGACCAAATGTTTTTGTTTGAGATTCTGTTGCAGGGGTGGTAGCATATAAAAATGTGGCTGCCCTGAAGTAACTTTATATGTACGATTTGCTTTTAAATGTTTTTAATTAAAAAAATTGTAGTTACTTAACAACCCAGTATCATTAACCCATTTTTCCCTTCCCACGTCTGCCCTACGAAACTCTGCCGCGTTTTATCCTGCTCCATGTTGAGATTACCATCCAGAATTAGTAACACCGTAGCTAATACTAAAATGTTTTTGCAGGACGTTCTGCAGGAAGTGCACTTCAGTCCAATTGGGTGCCTATAAGAAGACCAGCAAAATGGCATACCCATTATACCCCTAATTTGCATCCTCCCACTTACCCTTCCTGTCTCTGCAGAAACTGACTACCCGAAAGTCAAAGTGGTGAGTAATTATAACCCAGACCCCCACTACCTTTCTACAAGCGAAGGAAAACATTTTCATGGGAAATGATGCAACCTCAGTCTAGGTTGGTCGTGCATCAAGAGATGCGTATCCTGGAGAAGGCCTGCTCTTCAATTTTTCCTTCCTCTCTAATAGGATGCTAAGTCCCTAGGTTTTTCAGGTGTGCATGTTCAATGACTAGCAATGAGCGTTCCAGACTCCTTAACCCCTCTTTTTCCTCTCAACCCGAAACTCCCAAGACCTCACCAAAAGCAAGCACCTCAACTGAACTTGGGAAATCACCTCTTACCCCTGAAATCAGTAAAACAGAACCAACCTGAGAGATCTCTCCCCACCCCGCAGTGATAGAGCCCCAGATCACGACAAATGGCCACCCCTATGTATAGGCTCAGTTCTCCCTAGCCCTCAAGACTAAGGGTTAGGAGGTTCAAAACAATTTTTGCAACAGTTAAAGTGCTGCCAGATGTCTCCTCTCGTTTAATTAGATTCCACCCTTCGACCAGACATGGTGACCACTCATCAGATTAAGAATATTCTGTTTTTGCACTTGATTCCACTGTGGTACCGCCACAGGTGTTGCAGTTCATGCCTGTGTTCCTCCCCGATTTCCAATCATCTGAGATCTTAATTTGCTCCTTCCCACCTTTGGCCAAGTGGAGACCTTAGCCACCATTGGGGTGCTGGTCTTTATGTGACTGTTGTTTTCTGATACCGCTGCCCTTTGGCTCTTTTGCATGGGTTAGAACTGGACCTGCATCTCTTGAACCCAGAATGACTCCAATGGGTAATTGACTGGCCTCCTAACCGAAGCCTCAGGCTTCCAACCCCTGCACCTAGGCTCCGCCAACCGTGACTCTACCATGACAAGTGGTGACACCGCAGTCCTGGAACTTGGAAGTGGGCCTAAGGCACATGCCAACGGAACTGATGCATCTTCTGTGTGGAACGACACATTTCTGAGCAGAACCGACGCATCGCCTCAGCTGAGCAGCGCATCCCCAAGCAGAACCGCAACACAACAGGAACTTGCACTCTGTTCCAGGCTCGCACTCTCGCACGCTTCCCAGCAGCTCCGCACACTGAGCCCCCTGTCTCTGAGTTGGAAGCCCTCAACCTGCAGGTTCGCTCCGGCTGAGCTCTGATGCCGCAACGCTCTCAGCGCCCCCTGGTTAGGTCTGCTCCGGCTAGGAGACTCGTCTCCTCCTCACCTTAAATGTATTCTTCATTAATTTGAAATCTCACTCGGATTCTGGGCACAGGATAGTACCCCTACTGGTCCTGTACCCATTCCCTGTAGCCTTTTCCCGCCGCTAGTGCCCCGCAGCCCAGCCTACTGTCGCAGCCCCACTCCCTCCTCCCTGCCTCCAGTTCCATCCCCTCCCCTACTTAATGGCGGCCGCTGCGCAGTCGCGCGGCGGACGCGCCGCTGGCGCACCTAAAGCAAGCCTGTCCGCGCCAGTCCGCGCCTGGACCGAGCCCAGTGCCAGACCCCATGGCCCCCGTGAGCGCCATGACACCTGACGTCGCTACGAGGCCCCCTTCCTCCACGGACTTAACACCGGCTGATCACCAGACAGTGTCCAGCCCAACCCGAGGATCACCCACGGACCCTTCTCCTGCGGACACTGCAGTTTCTTGCTTTATTCGTCTGGCACTCGAAATCTCCCTTTATTTTATGTATATCAAAATATCATACGTTCATTTGTGCTACTGGCTCCTTTAAAGTCCTAGACACTGCAGTTTCACCAGCCACTGAGCACCTGCACATCCCGCCACACCTGTCAGGACAGGACAAAACCACATCAGATGCCTTCTACTCAACACCCGCTCCGTCCACAAGCACGCCATCGAACTCTGGGATCTACTCGACTCAGCCTCCCCAGAGGTCGCCTTCCTAACAGAAACCTGGTTGAGCTCCTCCTCGGCACCCGACATTGCCATTGCCATCCCAGATGGCTACAAGATCACCAGGAGGGACCACAACAACAGACCTGGAGGAGGAATTGCCATCGTCTAGAGGAGTACCATCAGAATCTCGACCAACACAGCAGACACCTCCAGCACCGCCGAACATCTCCACTTCCAGATCCACACCAACCCCAACAACACCCTCAGAGGAACACTCGTCTACAAACCCCCAGGGCCCGGCCACAGTTCATCGACGCCATCTCCGACATTGTCACTACGCACTGCCTTGCGTCCACGAACTACGTCCTCCTTGGAGACCTGAATTTCCACCTGAAGAAAACCGACGACAGTAACTCCATAGTCCTGCTTCACAAACTCGCCAACCTCAGACTAAACAGCTCGCCGCGGTCCCCACCCACACCGCTGGACACACGCTAGACCCTATCCTCTCCACCAGCAAATACATCGTCTTCAGCCACACCCCCGAACTCTATCTGACCGACCACCACTGTGTCCACTTCCCCTTCAAGAAACCCACCACGCTGCACCACCCGCAACGAATCCCCCACCGCAGCTGGAACAGGATCACCAAAGACCAGCTCATCACCACCCTCGCCCGCAACCCACCTACCGACACCAACACAGCCGCCCGCAACCTCAGGCAGTGGATCAACGACTGTACCAACACCCTCACCCTCAAACAGACGTGCAGACAGAAAGACCAGCTGGTTCACCACCGACCTCCAGGAGTCCAAACGGAATTGCAGAAAACTCGATAAGAAGTGGCGCCATGAGCAGACACCGGACAACCACGCTGCCCTCAAGGACACCTGCCGCAAGCACCACCAACTCATTCGAGCCACCAAAAGGACCTCCTTCCAGGAAAGTATCAACAACAACGCACACAACACCACAGAGCTCTTCAACGTCGTGAAGGAACTCTCCAACCCCAGTGCCAACGACATCCCACCGTCGCAACACCTCTGCGATTCACTAGCCTTCTTTCACCGCAAGATAGCAGGAATCCAAGACAGCTTCAACACCCAGACCCTACCAACAGCTGCTAACACCATCCACTCAGGCTCACCATCTGCCCCCTGCCCTCCCCACATCATCAACAAAGCCAACCGCATCATTGCACCCCAACTCAGGAAGATCATCAACAACTCCTTCGAGACCGCCACATTCCCGGAATGCTGGAAGCACGCCGAGGTCAACACACTCCTCTAGAAACTCACAGCGGACCCAAAGAACCTCAAAAACTTCTGGCCCATCTCCCTGCTCCCGTTCTTGGCGAAAGTCATTGATAAGATTGGCAACAAGCAACTGTCCCACTTCCTCGAGGAAAACAACATCCTGGACCCGTCCCAATCAGGATTCGGCAGCAAGCATAGCTCCGAAACTGCCCTCATCGCTGCCACCGATGACATCAGGACCATGCGAGACAACGGCGAAACCGCCGCCCTCATCCTCCTGGACCTCCCGGCCGCCTTCGACACTGTCTGCCACCACACCCTTCGCACACACCTCCATGATGCAGGAATCAGCGACAAGGCCCTGGGCTTGATCACCTCCTTCCTCACTGACAGAACCCAGAGGGTCCGCTTCCCCCTATTCCGCTCTGAAGCCACCAAGATCACCTGCGACGTGCCACAAGGATCATTGCTCAGCCCAACCCTTTTCAACGTCTACATGGCTCCACTCCCCAACATCGTCTGCTTGCACAACCTCAACATCGTCTCCTACGCTGACAACACCCAGCTAATCCTCTCACTCACCAAGGACCCCGCCACCACCAAAACGAACCTCCACGAAGGACTCAAGGCCGTCGTCAACTAGATGGAGAACAGTCGCCTGAAACTGAACTCAGACAAGATGGAGGTCCTCATCCTCAGCTCCTCCCCCTGCAAGTGGGACGACTCCTGGTGGCCGGCCGCGCTGGGAGCCGCACCGACGCCCACCGACCACGCACGCAACCTGGGGTTCATCCTGGACTCATCACTCTCAATGACCCAACAAGTCAACGCCGTCTCCTCCTCCTGCTTCAATACCTTCCGCATGCTTCGCAAGATCTACAGATGGATCCCCACCAGAACTAGAAAGACAGTCACCCACGCCCTCGTCAGCAGCAGACTGAACTACGGTAACGCCTTCTATTCTGGGACCACAGCCAAACTTCAGAAAAGACTTCAACGTCTACAGAACGCCTCCGTACGCCTCGTCCTCGGCATCCCCCACCACGCCCACATCACTGCCCACTGGCTCCACGTCAACAAGAGGATCACCTTAAAGCTCCTCACCCACACTCACAAAGCACTCCACAATGCCGGACCAGCATACGTCAACAAGTGTCTCACTTCTACACCCTGAATAGCCAGCTTTGCTCCGCCAACCTCGCCCTCGACACCGTCCCACACATACACTGAACCACCACCGGCAGCAGATTCTTCTCCTACCTCGCCGCCAAGACGTGGACCACCCTCCCCATCCATCTGCGTCAGACCCAGGACCTATTGACCTTCAGGAGACATCTCAAGACTGACTGTTCGAGTAGTAGCTGCTACCACCCCCTCCCAGCGCCTTGAGACCCTCACGGGTGAGGGTCTCAAGGCGCTATACAGATGGATTGATTGATCGATCGTACCTTTTTTCACCTCATCTGCGCAATACATCTTCAATGCGGATCCACGCAAGGCTCCACAACCAAGATTTAAGGTACTCTGTTCAACAGACCCTAACTGGGTCCCTGTAGCTGGCCCATGCTTCATTCTGGTCGGCCTGAACTTATGACTTTTTCCTGATCCGGTCCGCCCAGAAATCCCCAATAGCGCCTTTGTGCTTTTTGTCGCTATTTTTCACTATAAACTTTAAAATTCAATGTCTCCCGTTCTACTAATTTGGTCGTGTTTTATTAAGCTAAGTTCTATTTTTCTAGCCAGGTGTCGGATTCTTTAGTGTGGTGTTTTCACTGTCTTACTGCTTGAAGTTTTGCACAAATGCTTTACACATTGCCTCTAAGTTAACCCTTATTGCTCTGTACCAAGCTACCACAGGTTGAGCATTGGCTAATTTAGGGTGTGACATTACCTTACCCTGACTAGGATTGTGGTTGCTGCTTGACCACACCCCGTTCAACCGGTAACACAGGGGTATATTATCAAGGGGGTTTATCTCCGCTTTTTTGGCTTTAAAAGCCAAGAAAGCGGAGATAAAATTATCTCCCTATTACCAAGCTGTCGCTAACACCAGTTAGTGACAGCTAATAGGAGATAGCGACCATCTTGGGCCCCACTTTGCATGTCAGTGATATTTATCACTAATGACATGCAAAGTGGGCGTGCCAAGATGTTAGCGACTGGAAACAGTCACTAACATCGCTATCTCCTATTACCAACTTTTGGAGATATTCGCGCTAAGCGCGAATATCTCCAAAAGCTAACACCTGCCCTGAGCAGTTCTTCACCATGTTATCCAATGGGAGGTGGATAACATGGCTAAGAGCATTTGCTCGATAATGCATGAATATCGCTGACTTTTCAGCGATATTCATGCATTGCGGCCGTTTTTTATCGCATTTGCGATAAACCTTGCTAATAGCAAGGTTTATCTGCGATAAAAATCGCCGATGTGCGGCGATAATTTTTGTCTCTAAACAAGTTAGAGACAAAAATTATCGCTAGTTGTTGGTAATATGCCCCACAATTTCTAAAATTGGTGATCATCCATGAGGATTAGCCTTGTGTTTGTGCAATGCCATAAAATAATTTTGTATTACACTTCTACCCCACATAAATAATTTAAGATCATTCCAAGTTTTTTTTAAATTATTCTTTCCAAATTTTGGTTCCTGCGTCCCATTCATAGACTTGGGACTCTGTTCTACAAGGAGAGAAGGCTGACAATGAAAAACCTGCAGGACGCCCTGGAAGGTTTTGAGGAAGCACAGTGGTGGAAGGCTTAAACAGAGGGTCATGAGAGGGAAGAGTTTGAGGAGGACTACTTCGCAACTTTAAAGCGAGGAGAGCCTATTTCACTCCTGGACCCAAACCCAGAGGACTAAGAGGGTGATGGCCCTGATAAGGATGAGGAGGAGGAGAAAAATGACTTAGCGATGGCTCCAGAAGAGAGGAGGGAGCCCAGAGAAATGGAGGGGTATATTATCAAGGGGTTTTATCTCCGCTTTTTTGGCTTTAAAAGCCAAGAAAGCGGAGATAAAATTATCTCCCTATTACCAAGCTGTCGCTAACACCAGTTAGCGACAGCTAATAGGAGATAGCGACCATCATGGGCCCCACTTTGCATGTCAGTGATATTTATCACTAATGCCATGCAAAGTGGGCGTGCCAAGATGTTAGCGACTGGAAACAGTTGCTAACATCGCTATCTCCTATTACCAACTTTTGGAGATATTCGCGCTAAGCGCGAATATCTCCAAAAGCTAACACCTGCCCTGAGCAGTTCTTAGCCATGTTATCCAATGGGAGGTGGATAACATGGCTAAGAGCATTTGCTCGATAATGCATGAATATCGCTGACTTTTCAGCGATATTCATGCATTGCGGCCGTTTTTTATCGCATTTGCGATAAACCTTGCTAATAGCAAGGTTTATCTGCGATAAAAATCGCCGGTTTGCGGCGATAATTTTTGTCTCTAAACAAGTTAGAGACAAAAACTATCGCTAGTTGTTGGTAATATACCCCGGAATCCCCTGCAGGATCCTAGTCAGGAAGCAGCATCTCCTCTCACACCCTGGGGCATATTACCAACCAATAGAGATAATTTTTGTCTCTAACTTGTTTAGAGACAAATATTATCGCCGCAAATCGGCGATTTTTATCGCAGATAAACCTTGCTATTAGCAAGGTTTATCGCAAATGCGATAAAAAACGGCCGCAATGCATGAATATCGCTGAAAAGTCAGCGATATTCATGCATTATGGAGCAAATGCTCTTAGCCATGTTATCCACCTCCCATTGGATAACATGGCTAAGAACTGCTCAGGGCAGGTGTTAGCTTTTGGAGATATTCGCGCTTAGCGCGAATATCTCCAAAAGTTGGTAATAGGAGATAGCGATCTTAGCGACTGTTTCCAGTCGCTAACATCTTGGCACGCCCACTTTGCATGTCATTAGTGATAAATATCACTGACATGCAAAGCGGGGCCCAAGATGGTCGCTATCTCCTATTAGCTGTCGCTAACTGGTGTTAGCGACAGCTTGGTAATAGGGAGATAATTTTATCTCCGCTTTCTTGGCTTTTAAAGCCTAAGAAGCGGAGATAAACCCCCTTGATAATATGCCCCCCTGTCTCCTGCGGAGTTGAACGACAGACAGGCTGAGAGCAACCTGAGGCTTCAGCTTGTCCAACAGGCTGCAGAGGAGAGAAAGGCTGAGAGGGCCTTAACCAAGAAGCAACTTGCCATTGAGGCAGAGAAGCCTTGGAAGAGAGAAAGTTTTTGTTGGCCCATGAACTGAGGGGCATATTATCAAGGGGGTTTATCTCCGCTTTTTTGGCTTTAAAAGCCAAGAAAGCGGAGATAAAATTATCTCCCTATTACCTAGCTGTCGCTAACACCAGTTAGCGACAGCTAGTAGGAGATAGCGACCATCTTGGGCACCACTTTGCATGTCAGTGATATTTATCACTAATGACATGCAAAGTGGGCGTGCCAAGATGTTAGCGACTGGAAACAGTCGCTAACATCGCTATCTCCTATTACCAACTTTTGGAGATATTCGCGCTAAGCGCGAATATCTCCAAAAACTAACACCTGCCCTGAGCAGTTCTTAGCCATGTTATCCAATGGGAGGTGGATAACATGGCTAAGAGCATTAGCTCGGTAATGCATGAATATCGCTGACTTTTCAGCGATATTCATGCATTGCGGACGTTTTTTATCGCATTTGCGATAAACCTTGATAATAGCAAGGTTTATCTGCGATAATTTCTGACGATGCTTAGCGTTAAAAAATTCGTTGCTAAGCATCGTTAGCGATAAATATCGCTTAACGTTGGTAATATGCCCCACAGTCTTTAAGAGCTTGACATGAAAGCCAAACAGCTGTTAGAGTCCAGCAAGATTGGTGGCAGCGAAACTACTGTGTCCAGTGGTGAAGGGAGGATCCACATTCCATGGACTTAGTGCCTCACTTTAAGGTGGGGGACAACATAGACAGTTGGTTTGATGCATATGAAGTCGCTGTAGAGGTGCACGTTATCCCTGAGAAGGATTGGGGAGCTGGCCTTTGGAGGCATAATCTTGGTGATGTTAGGGACACCCTACTTGCCCTAGAGAAGGTGGACAGGTAAAGGTATCCCACCATGAAGGAGACCCTTGTCAGATTTTTATTCACCCCTGAAGAGTAGAGGTTGAGGTTCAGGGACAGCCAGAAACGGTCTCACTAGTCCTGGGGGGGGGGGGGGATTGTGGGTTACTTTTGTAAGGCATTGGATGTTATGTTATGTTATGTTACTGTTTGTTTTGTAGAGCGCTCAGCTGCTCCAAAGAGCGTCCCGGCGCTTAAGATCATCACACCAAATACCAGCAGCAAACACACAGCCATAACAGAAAATAAAACCAGAATTAACAATAACAGCATTACATAGCAAACAGGTGAGTTTTAAGTCCTTTCCTAAACACCGAGAGATTGGTGCATGCCCGCAGCGTCAGGGGCAATGTGTTCCAGAGGCGGGGTGCAAGGTAACTAAAGGAGCGACCTCCACAGCGAGCACGCTTCACTGTTGGAACGATAGCCTTGGCCTGGGCAGCAGATCTCAGAGGTCTAGATGGAAGATAAAAATTGACCCTTCTCTGCAGATATTCAGCGCCGAAATTGTGAAGCGCCCTAAACGCTGTAGTTAGGGTCTTGAAGAAGATACGCTTACGAATCGGCAACCAGTGTAGAGAGACAAGGAGACTGCTGGCCCTAGATCTTCTAGTTAGGCCGAAAATTGCTCTGGCTGCAGAATTTTGAACTATCTGTAGACGAGTCAGCAGATATTCAGGAAGACCTAAGTAAAGGATGTTGGCGTAGTCTAGGCGCGAGCCAATTAATGCTTGCACCGTGATTTTCTTATGCTCCAAAGATAAATAGGGCAGAAACTTACGCAACATCCTTAAGATGGCAAAGCACTTCCCCGTCAAGCCAGCAACCTGGGTTTTGAAGGAAAGAGTGTTGTCGACCATCATACCCAGGTTCTTAGCTGTGACCGAATCGCTGGCAGGGGGAGACATGGCCGAAGGCCACCATTGCTTCCATCGTGGGTCTGCAGAACAGCCAAAGAACAATATCTCGGATTTGTCGGAGTTGCATTTGAGGCCGTTTTTCCCAAACCAGTCAAACACAAACTCCAAACACTTCCGAATGGCTGCTCCATCGAAGTCACAACCCCTGTCACAAGTGAACAGGAGCTGCGTGTCATCCGCATAGGATATGATCTGGGCCCCTAGCTCCTCCACCCGTGCCGCAAGAGGTGTAAGGAAGATATTAAAGAGGGAAGGACTCAGTATGGAGCCCTGCGGGACCCCTACCTCAAGCTGTGGCATCCGGGCGGAGAAAGGGGGAGCCCAGATCGTTTGTCTCCGATCGGCCAAAAAAGACTGAAACCATGTGAACACCGTACCCCGCAGCCCAATCTCCCAGAGTCTAATTAGGAGGAGGTCATGGGGGACGGTGTCGAAGGCCGCCGACAAATCAAGCATGATGAGCAGGGCCTTTCCACCCCTATCGAGGGTCTCCTTCACAATCTCAGTTACCTCAAGTAGAGCGGTCTCGGTGCTCAGGTTAGATCTAAATCCAGACTGTGACTGGTGTAAAAGGGAGTTACCCTCTACAAAGTTGGTAAGGGTGGAATGAACAAACTTTTCAGTGATCTTGGCCAGGGCAGGAAGCAGCGAGATAGGCCTATAGTTGGAATGCAGTTTGGCATCTGCATTCGGTTTTTTAATAAGGGGAAGAACTAAGGCCTGTTTCCAGGAGGAGGGGACTTTGCCCGACTTCAAAGATGCATTAATGAGAGGGTTGATGATCGGGTTAAGGGCAGGTGCCAGGGTCGCAAGACACTTGGCGGGACAAGGGTCCAGAGGAGAGCCAGATTTCAGGCTAGACAAAAGGTCAAGCGAGACCTGAGGCTCTAAAGAGGGAAAACAGTGCAGGGTAGGGCCCACGGAATCCATATGCATCGCTAGTGGGCATAACCCGGGGTTGGAAAGGCCGACGACCGCTGAACCCGTACTCAAGCTGATCTGGGTTCCTTGCAAAGCTGACTGGATAGTACGTATTTTATTAGTAAAAAATACTGCAAGCTCCATGACCCAAGGTTCCGAGAAAGCAGACGCAGGAGTGCAGCAGGAGGGGGAGGTGAATTCTTTAACGATCTTAAAGATCTCTTTGCAGGAGCTGTCTGCTTCCTCGATCCTTTTGGCCAAAAAGGATTTTTTCTCTGCAACGATCTCCCTGTGGTATTCTTTCACTGCTACTCTGTAAGACTGCTTAGCCGATGTATCATAGTGCCTCCTCCAAATTCTCTCCAGCCTCTTGCAGTGCCTTCTCTTGGCCGCCAAGGCAGCAGAGAACCACGGGGCTGATGCTCGTGCCAGTTCAGATCTAACCTGGCGAGATGGTGCCAAGGATTCCAGACGTGCAGTGAGCCAATTCTGAAAACACACCACATCATCCTCCAAACTGCCCGTAAGAACACAAGGATGGGTTTCTAAGGCCTGGGTGATCATGACCGGGGTGACTTTGTGGAAGGCTCTAGAACTACGAGCAGCGAGCCGCTGCGAAATGCGAGCGGCCACAGGCTGATGTACTAACGTGAAATCCGCTAGGAAATGGTCCGACCAGAGAACTGGGGCAAGGGAGGAAAGGACCACCGGAACGGTCGAAAAAATTTGATCTAAAATATGCCCCTTCTCATGTGTAGGAGACTGTAGGTACATATGAAGTCCCACCGACGATGCCATATCCAAAAATTTTCGCACTTCAGGATCCTCGCCCTTATCCATGTGGATGTTAAAGTCCCCGAGTATAAGGCAGTGTTTTGCTCTAAGACTCAGTGTGGAAATGATCGATAGCAAATCCTCTGTAAAGGAGCCCAAAGGGCCAGGTGGTCTATAAAGCAAAAGCCCCAGGCAGGATTGATGGGGGGATAGGGCCAGGGAGAAGGCGAGGGTTTCACAGCCAGGTAAATCATCCGTCGACAAGATGGTACAAGGAATGTGCCTTTTAATGATAAGTGCAACTCCGCCTCCCCTTCCCTTGCATCTGTCTCGACGGAAAATAACATAAGAGGGAGGGATGGCAATAGCCAAATCAGGTTCCGAGCCCTCACCGAGCCATGTTTCTGTAAGAAAGAGACAATCTATGTCGTCTTGTGTTAAGAGATTATATATGTCGAGAGCGTGCTGAGGAAGAGACCTGGTATTTAACAAAGCGCATTTACTACCTAAAGGAGGGAGCTTGCCAGAACAGGGAATTGTGGGGACCGGCATCCACCCACACGTGGTGCACTCAGTAATATCCCCAACAGAGTAGGGGATAGCTCGCTGACATGGAGCAGTGTGTACATTGTAAGACAGAAGATCATCTCTAGTGTACATGAAGCCAAGAGCTAAGAGGAACCCACCAGAAACGCTACCCGAGCGCTTCCGGGACGGTGACGGGCGCAGACGGGCTGACTCAGGCGAGACTCCGGCGCAGCGACGGCGCCCCCGCAAACGCGACCGCTAGCGCGGTAGAACACTGATTCCTTATATGTGGTAGACTAGAGCGCTCCCACCACTCTAGCCCCCACTCAAGATGGCCGCCGAGTACAGAAAAGCCTGAGCCCGGTTTGAAGCTCTAACGGCAGCTAGCGCCGTGATAGATGGGCGAAAATGCGTGCAAGTGTATCAGAGGTATGCTGAGTGCATTTGCAACATGAAAATCACATAATTTAAAAATTAGCTAAAAATCACAAAAAACGATCCGTTTTGCTCACGGAGCGCTAAATACAATGCACATGCTCTGTGCTTCACCAAAATCAATTCAGACTGGTATAAGGGATAGATCTCGCGAGCGCTGCTTCAGGGCTCCTTATATGTGGTAGACTAGAGCGCTCCCACCACTCTAGCCCCCACCCAAGATGGCCGCCGAGTGCAGAAAAGCCTGAGCCCGGTTTGAAGCTCTAACGGCAGCTAGCGCCGTGATAGATGGGCGAAAATGCGTGCAAGTGTATCAGAGGTATGCTGAGTGCATTTGCAACATGAAAATCACACAATTTAAAAATTAGCTAAAAATCACAAAAAACGATCCGTTTTGCTCACGGAGCGCTAAATACAATGCACATGCTCTGTGCTTCACCAAAATCAATTCAGACTGGTATAAGGGATAGATGAGGTTAGGTGAAGGGTAGTGAGCTAAACTCCTATGAGGGACTGGACATTTTAATCGCCAGAGAGCACATGCTCAGGCACTGATTTCCAGAGCTACACTAACACCTGGTCGATTGCAAGCTCACTCATCCCAGGAGCTTGCAAAGGAGGCATACTTCTGGGTGGGTACCAGAGTGCCTGGGAAGGCAGCTGGGAGTGATCCTAAGGAGGGTGGCCTAGGATAATCCCATCAGAGTGAGAGGGAAGTACACAGTGACCCAGACAGGTCCCATTATGGTGAGAAGGAAAGGGTTCCCAGGTCTCATCTAAGGATAGGAGGTGAGGTTATGGTGGGCGGATACCCAGAGGAATTTTCAGCTCTAGTGCTTGGTAAGCATGGGCGGATTTTGCGGATCCATGATCCGCGGATTTGCGGATTTACGGATCGTGGATCCGCAAAATCGGCGGATTTGCGGATTTGCGGATCCGCGGATTTGCCCTGCTGCAGTGCTGAATGAGTCACTGATTTTGAGCTTCAACTAGTTCTAGCGACCATGTGTGTGTTACTATGCAATCGCCCCGAGGGGCGCAGGGGTCCCTTGGGTGAGCTGTCCATCATAGTGGGTCAATGGCGGGAAGACGGTGCACACTGCGAGTGTGTGGGGGGGGGTGCTTCCATGCGAGTGCACAATCGTGCACTGCCGATTTTCGACGGTAGATTTGGGAAGAAGGCACACATGCCCAGCCTCGACGACGCTCACAATTGTTTTTGGGCTGATGAATGAGTCACTGAATTTTGGCTTCAACTAGTTCCAGCGACCATGTGTGTGTTACTATGCAATCGCCCCGAGGGGCGCAGGGGTCCCTTGGGTGAGCTGTCCATCATAGTGGGTCAATGGCGGGAAGACGGTGCACACTGCGAGTGTGTGGGGGGGCTTCCATGCGAGTGCACAATCGTGCACTGCCGATTTTCGACGGTAGATTTGGGAAGAAGGCACACATGCCCAGCCTCGACGACGCTCACAATTGTTTTTGGGCTGATGAATGAGTCACTGAATTTCGGCTTCAACTAGTTCCAGCGACCATGTGTGTGTTACTATGCAATCGCCCCGAGGGGCGCAGGGGTCCCTTGGGTGAGCTGTCCATCATAGTGGGTCAATGGCGGGAAGACGGTGCACACTGCGAGTGTGTGGGGGGGGCTTCCATGCGAGTGCACAATCGTGCACTGACGATTTTTGACGGTAGATTTGGGAAGAAGGCACACATGCCCAGCCTCGACGACGCTCACAATTGTTTTTGGGCTGATGAATGAGTCACTGAATTTCAGCTTCAACTAGTTCCAGCGATCATGTGTGTGTTACTATGCAATCGCCCCGAGGGGTGCAGGGGTCCCTTCAGCTCCTGGCCACAGGAACAGCACGAGGATTGCGCTCGTGAAAGTCAAGGATGTGAAGGCCTCTATCCAGCATCACAGGCACAGCTGATTTTCGACGGTAGATTTGGGAAGAAGGCACACATGCCCAGCCTCGACGACGCTCACAATTGTTTTTGGGCTGATGAATGAGTCACTGAAGTCACAGGAAGGGCCTGTTGTAACTATTTTATGATGGCGCCGGCAAGCTGCCAGCGCCATCCTAAAATAGTTACTAAATTAGCTTCAAAAGGAAGCTCTAATAGATAAAATAAAGCAGGTGCTCGAGCACCTGCTTTATTTGATCTATTAGAGCTTCCTGTTGAAGCTAACTTAGTAACTATTTTAGGATGGCGCTGGCAGCTTGCCGGCGCCATCGTAAAATAGTTACAACAGGCCAGCCAGGCTTCAACTTTTGCCCCCGGAATCCGCCGCTCGCGGATTTGCGAATTCTCGGCAAATTCGCGGGAGTTCGCGGATCGCGAATTTACCGAAAATTCGCAAAATCCACGAGCGGAACGGATTTTCCGCCCATGCCTAGTGCTTGGGTTGCTCCCAGTGGGGGCACAAGCAGACGGATCTAGTCTGTACCAAGAGACCATCCACAGTTTCAGGGGACCTGAGTGGGGTGGCCACCACCAACGCCCTAGCAGTTCTGTTTTCTAGGGTACCACTCCATAGCCGAGGGTACAGTCTACAGTGGAAGGGCCAGTGAGTCATGGTTAGCCAGCTCTGAGAACCGAGCTCCCTGGGGAGCCATTTCTGTACGGGGGGATTCCTGCACTGTCAGAGAGTGCAGAGGGCTGGAGACCTAAACCAGGAAGACTCTTGCATGACTCTCTTGAGACTGGTAATGATTACCCCTTGTAAGTCCTGGCTTGCCAGGCTCATGTTCAGCCTAAGGGTATAGACCCTGGGTTGAAGGACCAGCTTCAGGATACTGCCCCTGAAGTGGTGGGAAGTAGAGTGAAGGCAGGGTGCATAGCTAGCACCCGGGGCTACTGCGCCCACTAAGAGACACCTCAGAGGTCAGAGAAAATGTATTTATCTAGTCACCCTTTGTTCTTTACTTCCTTTTCTCCATCTATCCAACTACCCTTTGTTCTTTCCATCCAGACAAACTGTAGAATATTTAACCCTCACACTGACTATATCCTCCAGTGAGCAGTGACTGGAGCCAGCTACAATAAGCAAGCCAGGGTGCACCTTTCCAGAAGCCTCCAAAAGCAGAAGACAGCGGGATCAGGGTGGCAAGGATTGAAGAGGGAGAGGCAATACACCTGTGTTAGGAATATGTCTACTGGCAGCAAATTTGTCATCAAGCAGCACCGAGGTTCTGATCTGGAGTCATTCCAAGCACCAGTACAGAGATCTCCTCTTTCTGATCTACACTGTTTCAATCATGCTATTTGACAGTTGGAGAAATGAAGCACAAGCTTAGAGGTACATACTATACATGCTCTTTCCCCAGAGCTTGATGCAGTCAAATAAGAGTCCCTAGATGAAGGAGTAAAGAAGGCAACAAACGTGCCACGGGGTACCTCGTCCTCCATGGAAGGAACTGCACTTTAGAGTTCTCAAAGTGGAGACCAAAAAACCATTACGGATTGCTACAGCGATTACAGTAATAGGTGATGGTCTAAGGTTTGTCTGCAGCATGTTCTAGATTCCAAGCAAGCACCATATGTATTCGGTGGAAAGGGCTTTCTGTGTCACCCGACCTGGCAGGGCGTTTTATGGCTGGGAGAATGTGGCCCACCAGACCGCCAGTGCCACTGGATTAGGGGCTAACTGGCAGCTGAGTGAGAAGGTGTGCACTTGCCACATCAATCCGCTTGCATGCCTCAGCCCCCGCATGAGATAAGAACCTTGCAAGAGCGCCACAGGCCTCGTGGCACGGCCCGCTGTTGGGAGCCATAATCTGCCTGAAGACCAGCTTCTGGCCCGCTGTGCCTGGGAACCGGAGCGGAGACCCTGATTGGAATCTGGCTTCTCATGGGAGAGGGACTCGTGACCCTGCAGGAGGGACTCGTGACCCTGCAGCTCGGAGCTCTGCTCAGCACGCCTGCAAGTATGGCCCCTACCCAGTGGTTGAAGTGGGGAAAAAAAAGTAGGGGAACTGTGGGCGGAGAATCAGAGGGTGGGAATAACCAGAGGATTGGATCAGTGGGCGGAGTTGGAGGTGTGACCAGGATGCGCAAAGCATCCCAATCTTTAGTATTTGTGTGGCATTTGACTGACCAGTTATAGCTTATTATGTTATGTAATTCAACCAATGGATGATTTTTTAATGATTAATATGAGCTATTGACATTAGAAACATATTGCACTTTGTGAATTTATTTTAATCACAGAATTTCCCAAAAATGCTTAAAAGTGGAAGCACGAGCCATTTGTTTCCGAGCCATGGAGTTTTGCAGCGTGAATCTTTCTGGGTTCACTATGCTGTGCATTATTCCGCGGTCTTGTGGTTGGGTCCGGATTCGTAGTCTTTTCTTTTTTTTTTTTTTCTTAGCCCAGGTGGGCGTCGGCGTCACACCCCCTTGGGTGTATTTCCGGTGACGTCGGCATGCTTCCTGCGGAAGCTCCCACTCTTGGGCGCCATCTTCAGATTCTTTTTTTCCGCGGTCGGGTCTGGATCGTTCCCGTTTGGGCTCCAGACATTTTTGGAGAAAGAAGAAAGAAAATACAGAAAAGACGAGGAGAAGTCGTCTGAAGACTCCAGGGGACTTCATCGACGAAAAGTCAGCAAGTATAAGGCGTTTTCCATCGAGATCCTCGACGACCGTCGACGAACACGCAACCAGAGAGGCCCTGGACGCTCGATGATGGACAACACACCGTTCAAGTTCTGCCGTAACTGCCACCACAAGTACGCGCAGAAGGACCAGCACCCGGTATGCAACCTTTGCCTACCGGTGAACCACGAAAGCGGAGACTGCAACGCCTGTTCCGCCTTCGCCCCGAAGACCCTTCGTGTGAGAGAGAGGCAGAGGGTAGCACACGCCGCCGCCCTGCAGGGGAAGGCCCCGACTCCGTCACTCTACGAGCTGGGGATGTCCTCCGAGGAAGAAGACAACGCTGCCGCCGAAGACGACAGCTACACGGTCGTAGAGACCGATTACACGAAGACTTCTGACAAGGTAGGAGACTCTTCGGCCCCCAAGAACCCGAGAGACTCTGAGTCTAGAAAAAAGGCGGCGTCCGCGACTACTCCCAGGCCCAGCGGATCCTCCGAGAAGGAGTCCCCGGCGCCGAGAGCTGCTGATCAGCAGAAAACGTCGAAAATCGTCCCCGAAAAGGATCGATCGACGCCGAGGGAGAAAGACCCAAAACTGACGACGACGACCAGAGACCCAAAATCCGGTTCGACGTCGAAAACTTCGACACCGAAAGGCAAGGCGACGAGCCATCCGCCGAAAAGAGCAGCCGACCCATCCGACGCGGAACACGCGGCCGAGATGGAGAAGAAGAGAAGGCGCCTCGAGGCAGAAATGGAGAACATCATGCAGCGGAAGAAAGATTTCGACGCAAAGATGAAATCCTTCACGATCCCTCACAAGACCAAGCCACCGGTGGTGGAGGCGGTCGAGGAGGAAGAGGAGATCGCCGAAGTCACCGAGGAACAAGACCAGGACGTCGAGGTGATCGACGACCAGGAGGAGTACGAGAATCCCTACGATAGTTACAACTATGGGGAGGAAGAGGATGGCAGGACGGACACAGAGTCGGCACCCTCTGACCTTCAGGAGGTAGATTACATCGATGTCGACACCGACAGTCCGGAGGAGGTGGTCGACACTTACCCCTCGAAGCCCTCGCCGCCGGACGACATCGGGGCCTACAACTCGGTGATACAATCTGCCGCAGCAGCTTTCAAGCTCAAGCTCGACGAAGAGAAGCAGAAAGCAGACTTCCTTCTAGAAACATTGCTCCCAACACAAACAAGGAGCCAATTCCTTCCAATGCTCGAAAGCGTCTTGGCTCACGGGAAGGAAGCATTCAGGGAGCCCGCAACATGCAAGGCAGTAACTCCCAGAACTGAGAAAAAGTACAAACATGCCACAAAGGACCCGGCCTACATTCAGGGCACGGTCTCCGCAGACTCCATTATCACGGCCACAGCAAGGAGGAGGGCTAACGTACCCACTACCTCGGGCCCGCCACCGGATAAGGAGAGCAAAAGGATGGATCTGGTGGGCAGAAGGATCGAACGGAATGCCGCGACCGACTGGCGCATGGCTAATTCCAACGCCCTGATAAACAGGCACATGTACCAGATCATGGAGGGGCTGGGGCAGTTGGTGAAGGACCTGCCCCAGGATGCCAGGCAAAAGGCCAAAAAACTGGTTGAAGAGGGAAAGAACTCAGCTAATTCTTGCCTTAAGACGGCCCTGGATGGGGCAGACACAGCCAGCAGGCTCATGATGATGGGTGTCACGGAAAGGAGGCACGCCTGGCTCAGGATCTCAGGTTTCAAACCGGAGGTTCAACACAGCATCCTGAACACACCGTTCAACGGCAACACGCTTTTCGGAACAACAGTTGATGAAACGCTCAGTCAACTGAAAAAAGATAACGAAACAGCAAGATCCATGGGAGCATTGCAGTTCAGAGGGAACAAGAGGGGCACCCCGTCACGGAGGCCCGGCGGGAGAGGCGGGAACCAGCCAGGTACATCATACCAGGCTTTCCAGCAAATGCACCAGGCAGACTCGCAGGCTCAGCATGGTCAGCAGAAGCAGTCCTGGCAGTACCAACAAAGAGGCCAGTCCTTTCGAGGGAGAAACGGACGGGGACAAAATAGGAGAGGAGGGCAGCAGCCCACCTCTAAGTGACTTCAAAAAACTCCGTGTGCCCGCCCACAAAAAAGATCCCAGGGGGCAGCACGTACAGATGGGTCAAGACAAACTAGACACCTATGACCACATGACACCAGTGGGAGGAAGATTAAGATTTTACCTCCGAGAGTGGAGAGAAATCACATCAGACAAATGGATCCTCAACATTATCCAATTCGGATACTGCATAGAGTTGGAGGGGAGGCCAACAAGCAGAAAACCAAAAAGAAAAACACTAGCGAGCAAGCAGCTGCAGTGTCTTCAGGAGGAGGCAAAGGAACTCCTGCGGAAGCAGGCCATAGAACGGGTACCCTTCAAGGAAAGAAACACAGGAATATACTCAACGTACTTCCTGGTACCAAAGGTAGACGAGACAATGAGACCCATTCTAGACTTACGGTTCCTGAACAAATTCATAAGAACGCAAAAATTCAAAATGACCTCCCTGCAAGAGGTGCTCCCACAATTGCAGACCGGGGACTTCATGGTCACAATAGACCTCAAAGACGCCTACCTGCACATCCCAATGAACAGAAAGCACAAACACATGCTCAGGTTCACCATTGGAGAAAGCCACTACCAGTTCACGACACTGGCCTTCGGACTAAAATCAGCACCAAGAGTTTTCACAAAGTGCCTCGCAGCAGTCGCAGCGCACCTACGAAGGCAAGGTATACACGTATACCCTTACCTGGACGACTGGCTGGTGAAAGCAAACTCATACCAGAAATGCAAGCAGCACGCACATACAGTGACGCGCACGCTCATAAGCCTGGGGTTCTCCATCCATTGGAAGAAATCATCAATGGAGCCGGAACAGGTAAAAATCTTCCTGGGAGCACAGATCAACACCTTACAGGGCAAGGTGTTCCCCAGCGAGAAGAGGGCGAGGGCGCTGGTGAAGGAAACTCGCCTCTACCAGAAGGGACAGGCTCAGACAGTGAGGACTGCGAGCAAGATCATGGGCATGATGGCATCATGCATCCACCTGGTACCAAATGTACGACTCCACATGAGACCCATTCAAGAATGGCTACAGGAGCAATGGTCACAAGCTACAGGCGGTTGGGAGGATCTAGTGGTTGTAACGCACGCAGTGCAGAAGGAGATGGCATGGTGGACAATGGAGAACATAACAAGGGGAAAGCCTCTAACGCCCCCAACGCCAACAGTGACCATCACCACAGACGCATCCCTGAAGGGATGGGGCGCTCACATGGAGGAGCTCAAGGTGAGGGGACTGTGGACGACAACAGATGCGGCAAAGCACATCAATTACCTAGAACTGAAGACAATCTTCCTTGCACTGAAAGCCTTTCAAACAAGACTGTACAAACACAAGGTATTGATACAAACAGACAACACCACTGCGATGTTCTACATCAACAAGCAGGGGGGCACACAGTCAGCACCGCTTTCAACGCTGGCGCAGGAGATATGGAGATGGGCCATCCCTCTCAAGATAGACCTGCTAGCCATACACCTACCAGGGAAGGACAACATACAAGCCGATTGGCTCAGCAGGCAGACATCGGCATCTCACGAGTGGGAGCTCAATGCTCAGGAGACAAGGTACCTGTTCGACAGGTGGGGGACACCATCGGTGGACCTGTTTGCCACACGCCAGAATGCAAAATGCCAAAACTTCGCATCCAGGCAGCCCGAGGAGGGGTCACTGGGGAATGCCCTATGGATAGATTGGTCAGGGACATTTGCTTACGCCTTTCCCCCGATACCACTGATGCACAGAGTGCTGAGCAAGTGCAGAGCGAGCAACATGACACTGATACTGGTCGCACCACAGTGGGTGAGGCAGACATGGTACTCGCAGATCATGGAGATGACACAGTGTGCACCCCACAGATTCAGCAGGAGGAAAGACCTACTCTCCATGCAGAACGGAGAGGTACTACATCCAGAGCCAGAGAGCATGAGCCTAGTGGCGTGGCTCCTGTGGACATAGAGTTCGCACATTTGAGACTACCAGAAAGCACCCTGAGGGTACTTCGGGAGGCACGAAGGCCCAGCACTCGAAAGTGCTACGTTGCGAAATGGAAAAGATTCACAATATGGTGCAGACAGGAAAGACTCCACAATAAAATGAAGAGGTACTCCACAGTGCTAAGGTACCTGACGCACTTGCTGGAGAAGAACCTTAGCTCATCCTCCTTAAGAGTTCACTTGGCAGCGATAGTCGCCTACACAAGGGGAGAAACGTGCAGGAGCTTCTTCACATCACAAGTGGTGAAGAGATTCCTAGAAGGAGCGAAAAGGATCGCACCACCCAAGCGGGTGCCGCCACCTGCATGGAACTTGAACACAGTCCTAACGGAACTGATGAAAGAGCCCTTTGAACCACTTCACAAGGTCTCCCTAAAGATGCTAACTATGAAAACAGCCTTCCTGGTTGCAATAACGTCCTTACGCAGAGTAAGCGAGCTTCAAGCGCTGACGCTACAAGAACCCTACATACAAATACACAACGATAGAGTTGTGATGAGGACTGACCCACACTTTCATGCCGAAGGTGGTATCCAAATTTCACATGAACCAGTCTATACAGATACCGAGTTTTTTCCAAAAACCAACAACTAGCGCAGAGCGAGCTCTGCACACCCTGGACGCCAGAAGGGCAGTCATGCACTACATTGAAAGGACAAAGGGACACAGGAAAACAAAACAGTTTTTTGTGTCATTCGCAAACAGCTTCATGGGGAAAGCAGTAACCTAACCAAAAAGACCATTGCACGATGGATCGCACAGACAATTCAACTCTGCCACAAGCGTGCAGGACAAGAACTGGCAGAGGGGACACGTGCCCACTCCACCAGGAAGAAGGGCGCTACAATAGCCTTCCTGGCTAACACACCCATAGAGGACATATGCCTGGCGGCAACATGGGCTTCGGTGCACACGTTCACGAAGCACTACTGTGTGGACATACAAATGAACAAGGAAGCTCAAGTGGGACAGAAGGTGCTACAGCACATATTCAACACCCAACGCTCATCTTCCACCCAGGCGCCACAGAGATGAGAAACCGCTACAAAATCTATGCACAGCATTGTGAATCCAGAAAGATTCACGCTGCAAAACGAATAGTTTTCTTACCTGTCGGTGTAGTTTTGCAGCTTGAAGATCTTTCTGGATTCACTAGCGAACCCACCCACCTCCGCCAGAAAGATGAGGCTGGAGAGAGAAGAGGTGGTTAACTAAAGAAAGGACTTTGAAAGTACAAAGCGGTAAATACAAACTAAATAGAACATTGCCATTACTTCGGAAACGAAAGAAACACGGAAAAAAAGAACCCGAAGATGGCGCCCAAGAGTGGGAGCTTCCGCAGGAAGCATGCCGACGTCACCGGAAATACACCCAAGGGGGTGTGACGCCGACGCACACCTGGGCTAAGAAAAAAAAAACAACAAAGAAAAGACTACGAATCCGGACCCAACCACAAGACCACGGAATAATGCACAGCATTGTGAATCCAGAAAGATCTTCAAGCTGCAAAACTACACCGACAGGTAAGAAAACTATTCGTTTCTGTCATTAGCAATATACACAGAGATAATCAATTTTACGTGTGTAAATGACTGTATAGGAAATGTTACATAAGACAAAGGACTACACGGTGTAGGAGTCACATGATAACCATACTAGTAGACAGTATAGTTTAATAGTGATTGGCCTGGAGAAACACAAACTCAGAATTTAAAACTTAATACCATGATTGGGGGTTCTCTTTAAAAATCATTATTGATTTGTATCAAAAATAACACTTTTTGCAACATTAGGATAAGAAAAGGCTTAGGGAAAAAAACATAACGCTCTAGTTTATACCTTGCAGTTTGCATGCAGCTCTTAGATGAAAGTTAGTAGCTCACTGTTCTTTGTTAGGATTTTAACTTATAAACTGCAAGTAGCAAAAGGATCTCACTGACAAATGCAGTAACCCACTGACCTATTTACAATATGTGCACTTTGTGATGGGCCTGGTAAATTTTCTTTGCAGCAGGCACATTAACCCTCTGCGCTATCTTTCTATGAGTCAAAACTTCCACTAGACAAATCTCCGATCTCGCTCTAGGAAGAAGTTTATTCATCAAAGTTATCATGACATTTTTGTTATTGCCGAAAATAGCCGGCGGCCAGGAAGGAGGCAGCAAGTGCTTTTAAAACCATAATATACTTCGCCCCCACTGTAAGTCAGCGCCTGTTGCGGTCACACCAGTCGCACCGCCCTAGAGCCAGCTCTTCTCAGGGGTCCTGTGACCTCAGTGACAGAGTCACTGTTGCTCTAGGGTCTGCTACTTCGTAGGCCTGCCCGCAAGACTGGAGGTGAACTTCAGTATAGATTGTGGTGGGCAAGCCTTCAAGGTGAACCCACACTTGCCACTGCTAGGGTCCACTTGCTGGTGCTAACACACCAGGGCTTTTCTGGTGCATTCTAGGGTCTGGCATGGGAATGTGCTCCCTCAGGAGAGTGGTCTGGGGGACTGTTCATGAAGGCTGAACCTGGTTCCCCAGTTCTAAATTTAGCAGCTCTGCCCCCAGTGCTACATCTGCTCCCTCACTGAACACCATACTGCCCCACTGAGAGAAACTCATACTGCCTTCAGCTACAATCCAATTTGACCTGCTATAAATAACTGGATGCGACTCAATTCAAATTACACACTAGGCAAGAGCAATATGCTGCCTAAAAGAAAAGGTAACAACATCCTGGAAAAAGCAAACATTCATAAGGAATGAAAGATTTAATAAAGCATGTAAAATGTAAGCAGGAACATGGTGAACTTAACGCTTTTACAGTCATTATTCAGAAATCAACAAGTATTTTTGCCTGAAAAGTTAAGGACATAACGACAGGGCCCAAAAAGGACCCATTTCAATGTCCACTGCTTATATGCTTACAAAACGTTAGCAGTATGGTTTCAAAAGACCACATTTGTGAACACAAAGCTGCGGTACACATTTTGTTTTCCAATCCACCCATCAACCAGGTATTGCAGTACCTCCAGGCATGGCCGGTCCTAGGATTTTCGGGGCCCTGGGCAAAAGGGAATGTGGGAGGCCCCTGAAATCTACATAAGTGACTCCTTCTGATCTCGGGGAAGCTGCTTTGTGCAGACTCCACTTGGGCCGCAGCTCCTCTTCTCAGCCACCCCAAGCAACTCTTGCACAGCCCATTTCGAACTGAAGGTGTGAGAATTGCTTGGGGGCTGAGTTAAACCTGTGTGGGATAAAGTGCTGACAATGGGAGCCCTGCCGAGTCTCTGAACTGGCTGCCTGAGAGGTGTGCCTTCCCACACCATCCCTTAGAGGCCCCAGGAGGGGGTGGGGGGGGCCCTCCCATGAGCCCGTTTGTGAAGCATTTCTTTCACTCTGATCGGCAGACATACACGAGGACTAGTGGGGTGTTAATTGCCATTGTGGGGGGCCTCATCCTGGCAGGCAGAGTGCCAGGCCGTGGGCAGCTGCCCACACTGCCCATGCCTAGCGCCGGCCCTGCCTCCAGGTAGGAGGTACTGGAGGAAAACAATGCTGTTCAAAGAAAGACAAGAAAACAAAAGTAGCGCTTTCCGGGCAAACTCTGTAAAGTGGCGCTAATGTGTTGGGGTTTGAAAAAAATTATCTGGCCACTTTAAGACCACTCCATCTTGCTTTATTTAATTATTTTTCAGAGTTTGAACATTTTTTTCCGAGGCTGCACTTTGGAATAGAAAAATGTCAAAACGGCATTTCCAGCAAAAGTGTTTTTCTATTTTGCATCCATTTCACAGGGGTACAAATGGACGACAGGAAGAGACGGTGAGAACAATTTCTTGATTCATGGTTTTCGGAAAAGTGAGAAGGAGTTAGACAGAACGAGAGGGAATAGGAGTAAGAAAGAGGGGGCAGCTGCCAGCGGCAGAGCAGAAGTGGACACCTTCCTTGTCCTGTCTGGGCAGGAAGTAAGAGACAGAGGGGCAATATTACCAACAACTAGCGATAATTATCGCTATGTTGGCTTAGCGGCAATATTTTTATCGCTGAGCTGCGGCGATTTTTTTTTTTTGTAAAAACTGCGGCGATTTTTATCGCTTAGGAACCTTGCTATTATCAAGGTTTATCTCCTAAGCGATAAAAATCGGCCAAAATGCATGAATATCGCTGTAAAGTCAGCGATATTCATGCATTACCGAGCTAATACTCTTAGCCATGTTATCTACCTACCATTGGATAATATGGCTAAGAACTGCTCTGGGGCAGGTGTTAGCTTTTGGAGATAATTGCGCTTAGCGCGAATATCTCCAAACGTTGGTAATAGGAGATAGCGATGTCAGCGACTGTTTCCAGTCGCTAACATCTTGGCACGCCCACTTTGCATGTCATTAGTGATAAATTTCACTGACATGCAATGCGGGGCCCAAGATGGTCGCTATCTCCTACTAGCTGTCGCTAACTGGTGTTAGCAACAGCTAGGTAATAGGGAGATAATTTTATCTCCGCTTTCTTGGCTTTTAAAGCCAAAAAAGCAGAGATAAACCCCCTTGATAATATGCCCCAGAGACCTTTTCCTTCTCTGCTCCCCGCCCATCCACGAACAGAATATTTCTGACGTCCAGGGACGCATGTTCATAATAAAAAAGTTGGGGAACGGAATCTACAGAATTAAAGAAGTAGGGGCACGCCGTGCCCTGCCATTCCCGCCCACTTCGACCACTGCCCCTACCACTCCTGACAGTGCAACAGGAAGCGCTGCCTGTCGGGGTCCAGTGGCGAGAGGGAGTGAAGCCTGCACAGTGAGACGGGCCTCACTTCTCCCTCCCTTTGCCTTTCGTTGGTGCTCCACCTCACTTACATCAGTGCCACCATTTACTGAAATGCCAATACACATCCCTGCCCCGCACCAAGTCCTGACACCAGGTCATGGCCCCTCATCAAGCCTTGGTTGGCTTGCCAGCTGAATCATAGCTGGCTGACAAAGTGCTGCATTGCCTTTTTAGGGTTGGCTACGAGGAGAGCTCCCCTACAAAGACTTCTCACCCGGTTCCTTGTGTGAAGAGCACTCATTGGATTATCTGCCCCCTAACTACCACAGACCACTAACCTTGCATGAACCCACTGCTTATTTGCTACCATGAGTACCTTTATACCAATTGGTGGGGCATGAACTAGGGTGCATGCTTGAAACTTACCCCTGGCTTTGTGGACACTCCTGCAGCAGGATAAATGGCCACCACCTGCCCTCTTGCAGCTGCCTCCCTTATCACTCACCCAGTCACCTTGACTGCTTGGTCGATCCCTGTGGGAGACAAAGGGTGATTGAGCCCCTGATGTGAGATTAGTCTGCGCAGGCTGTCTGTGATTCCCTGACTAGTACAATGGCGGGCTCAACTTCCTTCCCTCCTGGGGTCTACTGGCCGTGCTCCCATTATTTCCCTCCTGGGGCTTTAACAGCTATTTCATCAAAACGTAGCTCACGACAGACGGCATCCCATTCAGAGAGGGACAGTGAACAGTCCTCAACTGCAGTGGCCTCTCTCTTTTCCTTGCACCCGTATTCAGCCACCATGCCTTGTCTCAAACCAGTCAAAGACACCTCACGTGGGTCCACTAAAGACAATTTAGGAACCTCCCTCTGGAGCAACGCCCCTGTCACGGAAGTAGAGACAGTGGACCCGCCTAGCACCAGCGCAGCCAGAGATGTGTCTCCAATACCTATCACACACATGAACCTTTTTTGCAATAAATCCTCTCTGCAATTGGCTCCTTTATGACAGACTTTAAATCTTGCATCCCAAAAATACAGTGAGATGTCTCTGAAATGGGGGAGAGGTGGACAGCACTAGAGGACCAACAAACAGAGCTGCAGACAAAGCAGGATGACTTAGACAATAGAAGTCGTCGGAACAACATTTGTATCAGAGGCATGTTCAGGGGGCAGAGAGCAGTGACATAATGGCCTTTACAGCTGAACTACTGCAAACGATCCAGCAGGACAAAGACACCCCTCTATCGACTCTAGACAGAGCTCCTTGTGTGTCAACAGCCCCAGGACGCACAAACTCCATCCCTGGAATCCTGACGTGAGTTCATTTCTTTATGGACAAAGAAGCCAGCAAGCGGGCTGCAAGAGCCAAAGCAGACCTATTGTAAGGTGGTCACACTGTTCAACTCTACCAAGATCTCTCACCCATCACTTTGCGCAGTGGCTGTGACTTCAAACCCATCACTGACAAATTACGAGAGATGAACATTCGTTATCAATGGGGACACCCTTTCGCCCTCTTGTTTCACAGGGAAGGTAAACAACGCATCGTCCGGTCTCTGGCAGAAGCAAAACATCTATTTGGGCTACTGACCATCCCTTAAAATAGGGACCACTCACCACCTCACTCACCTGCGAGGGAAGGAGTGCACCCTGTCAGGACCACAGTGAGGCACCCACTCCCACAAAAAACAATGGTTGCCGTTTACTACCGAAACTTCTATGCAATGTGGTAGATGTGGCTGAAATCCGTAAAAAGATTACTGAGTACTTTTAACTAAATGCTTTTCCAGATACCCCCACTCTCAAAGCAACCATAAGCGGAGTAATCTACACCATAGCAATAGCTAGAGGCGAGAAGCATGTTTAATAGAGGAGTCCTTGACCACTGAGATTAAGGACTTGGGGAGGCAGAACGAAACGGAGACTAGCCATTCTTCGCAATCAAATGCAGACACATAGAACCAACAGAGCGGAACAACAGAGCACTAAACCAAAAGTTCTATGAGGGGGAAAACAAGGTGGGCTCTTTGCTGGTCCACAGGCTTCATGTAGTGCAGGCCAGGGCATGTGTTGCTTATAATGGGTGGGCAATCTCTAAATAAAACATTTAACTCATGTCACCTGCTTCTCAATTTGTGTTGGTTGAGAGTGTCAGCATGTCATCACTGTCAGCATCTTATCTCTGTAAGTTGCACAGAATCGCATTTCAGTGTGTTCAAATCGGGATCTTGTGAAGACCTAGCGCATCTTCTCTAAGTAGCGCCATGCCTTCCATTGTGGCCTACACTGTAGGGTACATATCCAAGCCTGTGCCCTGGGAAGTTCAGCAGACTTCCACCGTTTTGTGATTAGTCGTTTCGCCACTATTAGCCCTAGCACTATGAAGCGAGAGATTACTTTTTGACTTTTGCCTTTGTGATAAATATGTAGGACGCAACTTGTCCCCTTCAGGGGCACGGGGCGCTCCGTGCATCGAGCTAGGTTATCAGTTACTGTTGTGCTGTATTCCCCAAGGTGCTGGGAGTTCCATAGCATGTGTAGTAAATCCACACCTATGGCATGGCATTGTGGGTACCCGGCATCTGTTAGGTTAAAGTATTTATTAATTGTGGCCAGGGTGAGATGCACTTTTTGTGTTATGTAGCATTATATTAATCAGAAACACATGTTCCGTGGCACTCCAGTAGGACCCTCTCTCGTACCATCGCTCACTCAGCGTCTCTGTGAAAGGACGCTGTAGATCCTCCTCCCCGCTCTGTCATAAGGGCAATAGCGCTATCGCCATTTGCTGCCTAAGACATGCAGCAAACCATTTGGTGAGGTGCCAGCCCTGTCCCATAACACGCAGGTATTGTATAGTTAAATGCATCGAGGGTTCCAGGGTCATATCGCCCCACTGCTTACTTAGTGCTGTTATAAGTGCTGGGTGTAATAGGAACTGACCTAGTAAGAGTCCATTCTCTTTCATCAACAAATCAAATGATATCAGGGCGCCTTCACGGTATAGATCTCCTATATCTTGGATCCCCCCCCCATCTTCCCAGTGCCGCAGCTCCAATGGTCCGATGAACGTGCATACCTTGGGCGTGCCCAGTAATATTATGAAGTAGTATTATGGCGTTTGTGAAGTCTCCCAATGGGATTATCTAGTCTTCCCCTTGTAGGCGAATGACCGCAGCCAGGGGTTCAATAGCTTGGGAGAACAGCAACGGATTCAGTGGGCAGTCCTGCCTAGTCCCTCGCTTTACTCTGATTGGAGCCAAGATGTAAGGCCCTGTTTGTACTCTCATAATTGGTTTGTTATATATCAGTTTGACCATGGTGAGAAAAGTGTCCCCTATTCCACAGGGCGGCAGCACATCGAACAGATACTCCCATTCTAAAGTGCCGAAGGCCTTCTCCAGGTCTATCACTAGACAGCCGCAATAGGCCCACTGATCTACTGAATATTTTACCACCCTAAAAAAGCATCTCAAATTGAATGAGGTGTTGCATATCGGTACAAATCCATTTTGGTCAGCATGTACTAGAGATGGGACCGGAGTGCCAACCGATCTGCCAATAGTTTTGCAAATATTTTATAGTGTGTGTTTAATAGGGCCTCTGTCAGGTTTTGGAAGCAAGCCTCCTTTAATGATTTCAGGAAGGTGAGTCGCTCCAGGGCAGCGCTGTACAGGGCATATAAGCTTGGGGTCAAGGATGTTTCATCGGATTTGTAATATTCTGTGGGTAGGCCATCTAGACCAGGGATCTTCCCTATTGCCAGGGCTGCTATAGCTGTTGGAATCCCATCGGTGGTTAGCGGGTTGTCAGGTGTTATGGTGGGCAGGTGTACGGATTCCTAAAAGGTGCTCACACGTGCCTGATCGTGGTGGGTTGTAGATTTGTAGAATCATTGTAGTGTCTCATCATTCAGGCAGAAAGCCGCCTCCTGACAGTCGGATTCCCCTAGACCGTTTTGGAACCCTACCGACCGACTCAGTCGGTTCCAATCTGCCTGACCGATTACGATGTTTGTGGTCGGATTGTAAACCAAACCGTCTTTCCGAATCGGTTCCAACTGGCTCTCGGAAAGTTTGTGTCTGTCCGAACTGCATCGTACAACTCTACGGACAGCGTTTCGGACCGAGAGATTACTATGCCGGTTTACAACTGCCTTTCCAAGTCAGCCTGTCTGCATGAAAAGGCTGTTGGAAACTGACTTTGGGGGCCCCTGGCAGGCCCCCCTTCATCCTGCGTTAAAAAACACGGGTTGACCCAATAAGTCACTGGGACCTGGGTAAATGAGTGATATCAACAAGGTGGTCCCAAGTACTATCAATGAATATAGACTTAAATAAATTCAGAATCAAAATATCACAACATTGTTTTTAATAACAACGTGTACAATAGAACAGAATTCATAAAATACATCAAAGAACTAAATCACATATAAATGCCCCTACGGGAAAAGGAAGGGAAGGTAGTGGTTGGAAGGTGAGGAGACTATACAATTGATGAAACATTGGTCATTACGACCGCAATAAAAACACCGATGTTTAGTAAAACTAAAAATAGCAAATCCTATAACAAATATTTCAATAACCTCATGCCTCATAAGCGTAGAATCATAAATGATATATCCAGTTGGAGGCTGGGAAGGTACAAAGGATGTCGACGTTTCGACCCAAATTAGTGCAGGTGTGCGATAGAACCTTGCTAGAGGGTCTTCATCAGGACAGGGACAGACAGGGGGCAGATGATCTGCGATTTCAAAAAGCGGGGCCACTGGCTCAAAAGGGTCCTTATGAAATGATTACCCCGGTGGATACAGTCTGTGTTCTTTAAATCTGATTAGCTAGCAGTTTGGAACTATGTGATCGTAGTTTGTAGATTATGGCGTTTTATAGCGGGGAAGAGTATCAGTTCCTTTTATATGAGAATCCCGGACTCACACGGGGGTCCGTTGCACCAATAGACGATATCAGGGTCGGTGGATAGGCCGCTTAAAGTCGATCCAATGACTGAAAGATGGATTCGAGGCTCAAAAAAGTGAAAACGCAGTCCACACTTGGTCATTGGATCGACTTCAAGCGGCCTATCCAGGAGGACGATGAGGAGGATGATCAAGGGCATTATGTGCATGAAGATTTCTCAACGCCATATCAGTCGCCCCTTACCAGACCTCCTCGATCTGAGGACACTAGTCATCTGCCATCTACTTTAATTCAAGACTTACAAGCTATGTTGGCAGACTATCGCCAGAGATTTCCTCCAACTTCAGTTGCACCTAGTGTGTCGCCTACCTCAGTTAACGTGCCAAGGCCTCCATCACCACGAGCATCATTGTCACCGAGACAGGATACTGGCCCTGCACCCCAAGGTGACAAGGATACCTCTTCTCATGATGAGGATGATGGCAGGGAAGAGGGCAAATTGCCAGATAATACACCTATTGATCCGTGGGAGGATTATGTCATTCCTATGCCTTCACTGCCTGCGCCACGCCCGTCAGATTCTCCACCTGAGGATATTGGCGGATTTCATAATATTATGCAGCGTGCAGCTAATAGATTTGAATTGTCTGTCACAGTTGAGCAGTCTGACTGCTTTTTGCATGACTTTAAAGAGGGTTATCGCAGAGTTACCAAAGCTATCCCCATTATTGATTATAAATGGAAGGAAGGCCTCAACATCATGAAAACGCCTGCTTCCATTCCTGCAGTCCTTCCAAGAATAGAGAAAAAGTATTGTGCGCCATCTGATACTCCTTCTTGCTTAATAGGTCATCCTCGCCCAGACTCTGTCATATCCCAGGCTGCACAGCAAAGATCCAAGAACCCTTCTGCTCCCATTTCAACGCCACCTGACAAGGAAGGCAGGAGACTAGATGCCATTGGGAAGAAGTTCTCTGCAAATGCAGCAGCCTCCATTAAGGCAGCTAATTCATTGGCTATTTTGGCCCGTTATGATAGACAGATGTGGTCCGATCTGTCTGAGTACCTTGATTTGGTCCCTGAGGATCGTCAGCAAGAGGTGCGCAGGATCGTACTGGAGGGAGAAAGGGCAGCTTCGGAAATCATTGCTTGCGCCCTTGATATTTCAAACACCAACTTCAGGCAATTGGCGGGAGCAGCAGTCCTCAGGCGTCAAGGTTGGCTCAGGGCTACCAGCTTTAGACCTGAGTTCCAAACAAAAATCTTGGACATGGCGTACGATGGGGATTCCCTTTTTGGAAAACACATCGATGACGCTTTGCTTGCAATTAAAACAGATACGGACACAGCTGAATCCCTGGGTACCCTGCAATACAAGAGGGGATCCTTTAGAGGAGCGAGAGGCCGTGGTTACTCCTCCAGAGGGAACTATTCCAACCAACAAAATCGCCAGTACCAGTCTCAGTACAAACAACCGTACTATCAATCTTCTTACAGACAGCCTACCTCTGGTTCTTTCTCTCGTCAAGGAGGGAAACGGCACTCAGCCAATCAATGGCGTGATTCCAACAAGTGCCAATGAGCTTTGCCGGACGTCAGCCATTCATCCTCCCCTTCCCGTGGGCGCCAAAATTTCCGCCTTTTACCAACAGTGGCGGAAAATAACTTCGGATCAGTGGGTCCTGGATCTTGTCAGGAATGGACACACTCTGGAGTTTTTGCAGAAGCCACCAACAGCGCCGCCCAGGGGTCCCCCTCGTCTTCACTTACTCTTCAAAGAGGCCTTAAAGATGCTACACAAGAATGCGATAGAACGAGTTCCTGCTTCTCAGAAAGGGAAAGGATTTTATTCCCGCTTCTTCCTCGTAGAGAAAAATTCAGAAGAGTGGCGTCCAATACTAGGGGCCTCATTTATGAGAAATGACGCATCGCTGCGTGAAAGCAGCGATGCATCACTTCTCAGTGCGCACTCCTTGCGACATGATTGATGCGTCATATTTACAGTATGACGCATCATGTCGCAAGGAGTTACAGATGCGTCAGTATTTCTGACGTATCTGTAAGGGCAAAAGTGACGCATTGCTGGGGTGTGTCACAAAAGTGACGCAACTCCAGCAATGCGTCCTTTCACATGGGGAAAGCCCCATGAGAAAGGGCTTGCGTCAGTCTTACGTCTGCTGTGAGGCAGGCGCAAGATTTTGACGCAACAGCGTCCTAAAAGTGACGCTGTAAAATCTCATAGATTTCACTGCGTCACTATTACGAGGCTTTTTGCGGGGGAACGCCCCCCCTGCATACATTATACCTAACGCAGGTATAATGTAGTGCAGGGGTTTACAAAGTGACGCATCTGCTTAGATGCATCACTTTGTAAACAGTGCGCAACAGGAGGCATGTTTTACGCCGCCGATGCGTCACAAAAAGTGACGCATCGGAAGCGCAAAACTGATGCAAGGCCTCATAAATGAGGCCCTAGATCTGCGCAAACTCAACAAATATCTAAAGAAACAGAGTTTTCTCATGGTAACGTTGACAGACATTCTGAATTGTCTCAGCAAAGGGGACTTTATGGCTTCTCTGGATCTGCAAGACGCCTATTTCCACATCCCTATTCACCCAAAACACCGCAAATACCTAAGATTTGCAGTGGCTGGCGACCACTTTCAATTCAAGGTGCTTCCATTCGGCCTCAAATCGGCCCCCAGAATATTCACCAAATGTTTAGCCCCGGTGGCAGCCATGCTGAGGTCACAGGGAATACAAGTTTTCCCATACCTCGACGACTGGCTATTGAAAGGACCATCAAGAAACTCCACGATGGAAGCGGTCAACAGTTCCCTCTCCCTATTCTCAAATCTGGGACTGACCCTCAATTCAAACAAATCTCAGCTTCAACCTCGCCAGGAGTTGACCTTTCTGGGAGCGGTGCTGAACACATGCCAGTGCAAGGCGTTCTTGACTCAGGAGCGGCAAAACAAACTGTTAAAGCTAGCAAAACAAATATTTGCAAGAAGGTCACTTTCAGTTCGAACATTTGCTTCCCTTCTGGGGATGTGCTCATCTGCAATCAGCCTCATCCCTATGGCGAGACTCAGAATGAGGCCGCTACAGGAGGAATGACTTCGCCAGTGGAGGCAAGTCGACGGATCGTTCGACGAACGCATCAAAGTAACTACCAAGATGAAGCAAGCCCTTCTTTGGTGGTCGAAGGCGCACAACTTATCACCGGGTCTCACTTTTCTCCAAGACATTCCAGAGTTCACCCTGACTACGGACGCTTCCATGGAAGGTTGGGGAGGTCACCTTCAGGACCTTCAGATCCAGGGACGATGGTCTCGTCAGTACCGACAGAAACACATCAACAGCCTAGAGCTGAGGGCCATTTTTCTATCCCTGCAAGCCTTCCTTCCAAGGATTGCGAATTCGTCCGTGCTGGTGCGTACGGACAATACCAGCAGCATGTACCATATCAACAAACAGGGAGGAACGAAATCTCTCACCCTGTCGCTGGAGGCTCAAGAGATGTGGGAATGGGCCCTACGCCACGGCATATTCCTCAGAGCAGAACATGTGCAAGGCGTCCAGAACTCTCTAGCCGACAACCTCAGCAGGGCTTTCATGGGCTGTCATGAATGGGAGCTCGAACAACATCAAGTAGAGAGGATCTTTCAGACATGGGGAACACCAACGCTGGATTTGTTCGCCACGCAGCAGAACAGCAAATGCCTGTTTTATGCCAGCAGGTTTCCTCAACAGGGGTCAAGGGGAAATGCCCTTTCGATGAGATGGTCCGGAATATTTGCGTACGCTTATCCTCCGATTCCGCTCATTCCGAAAGTACTGCAAAAGATGAAGAGGGAACATTGCACTCTCATCCTCATTGCTCCCCGTTGGCCAAGACAGTTTTGGTTTCAGGAGCTCCTTCTGCCCTCTCAGCAGCCTCCACTTCGTCTCAAATCGACAGTGTCAATGTTAACAAGAGACGGAGGCCAGATCCAACACCCGGATCCTCAATCACTGCACTTGCACGCTTGGCTCCTGACTTCCTAGAGTTCAAGGATCTTAACATCTCCTCAGACTGCAGGGCGATTTTATCACAGGCCCGTGCGCAAAGTACCATCAAGACATATCGTTTTAAGTGGAAGTGATTCTGTTCCTGGTGTGGAGAAAATAATGTTCATCCACTTCAAGCTCCTCCTAAAGCCATCCTTCCTTATCTACTGTCTTTAGCTAGGGCTGGACTAGTTTTCTCGTCCATTAGGGTGCATCTAGCGGCCATATCCAGCTTCAGGAAGAGTTCCAACAAACCATCCTTATGTTCTTCATCTTTGATCAAACAATTCCTTAAGGGGCTATTCCGAGCCTTTCCACCAGTTCGTCCTCCTCCTCCTGAGTGGGATCTTAATGTTGTTCTGTCTCAACTCCTAAAAAGGCCTTTTGAACCTATTCACAAGGCGGAGCTAAAGTTTCTAACTTGGATAGTGGCTATCTTGCTGGCTCTCACTTCAGCCCGCAGAGTCAGTGAAATACAGGCCTTCACTATTGCACAGCCTTTTCTTACAATTCTCTAAAGACTTTGTGACGCTTAGAACCAACCCAAGATTCATTCCAAAAGTACCGACTCAATTCCACATCAATAAACCGGTCAAGCTCAAGACTTTTTTCCCCGATCCTAAAACTCCGGCGGAGAAGGTTTAACATTCCCTAGATGTGAAACGGTGCCTTAAGTTTTATCTTAAAAAAATAAAGGACATCCGCAAATCTAATCAGCTTTTTGTTGCTTATGGTCGAGCCACCTTGGGTCAAGCTGTAACAAAGGCAACTATAGCTAGATGGTTGTCTTCTACGATTATCTTCTATCATGACAAAGCTGACAAACCTTTAACAAGAAAGGTTAAAGCGCATTCCACCAGAACAATGTCAGCATCAACGGCCCTTTTCGCTGGAGTGACGCTGGAGAACATTTGCCGAGCTGCTACGTGGAAAAGTGTGCACACTTTTACGAAGCACTACTGTCTGCAGTCGGCAGCTCATGATGATACAGCAGTTGGAGAAGCGGTGCTGCAGCATCTTCTTCACTAAGGTTAGACTCTTTATAGTCTTTTCTTATTCATTGACTGTTTTAAGCATATGTATTTCATTATGATGTTTTAGCATTTTCAAACGCTATCCTCTATGTAATGTACTTATGAAGGTTTTTGATGCATATGTTATGTAAACAAGTTTGTGCTCTATTACCTTCCTGGTTGTGTGGGGCTGTATATGATTTATTTTGTCTCCCACCTTCCTCTAACGACAGACATGATGTCACTGCTTGCTACTCTGATTCAGGCATGTGAATCTATGAAAGATACCCCAATACTGGATAAGAAAACAAGTTACTTACCTGTAACTACGGTTATCCAGTATTGGTATCTTTCATAGATTCACATGCACCCACCCTCCTCCCCGGCACGGCAGTTTTGTTTTACGGATACTTACTCTCACTTGTGCAGGGAAAATCTGAGGAGAACTACCTGATCTGGGAAGGTTCTAGAGGGTGAGGACAGCTGATTGGCTGAGGCTACTTTTTCAGGTCTTTTTATATAATGAGGTAGATAGGCTGCTAAGTTTTGGGCCTAGCTAGACCTTTAGGCTTTGCCAGCCTGCTACAAGAAATTTTTAGGCACTGCTATTGTATATATTTTTACCGTGGGACTCCCGCCTCGACGACGGGGAATGATTCAGGCATGTGAATCTATGAAAGATACCAATACTGGATAACCGTAGTTACAGGTAAGTAACTTGTTTTCTTATGCTCAAAAGACTCAATGGTGTATGTTTGCAATAAAAAACTCCATTGTTTTGGGTCCACTTCCCCACATCATAGAAATAAAAATACAGATGACTGCACACCACCACACAAATATCATAAAAGAAAGAACAACTGTCCAGAACATGTTTATGGGTTAATCTATGATTATTAATTCCTCAGTTCATTACGTTTGTTCTTAAATCACAAAAACTGCAATTTTGTAAGTTTATTTATTGGGATTTCTTTGTTCAGCCTCCTATTCACAGATAAGAGATGTCAGGGAATGCGCGACGGTTCAGCAGCCAACATGTGTTTTGCCTCGTGTAGGGGTCCCGGCTTGCAGCTTTTTCAAACTTACAAATATATTCTAAAACAAATTATTTCCAAGAGAATTCGCTTACATTACTCTAGCAGGTGATAGCACACCGGTGAGGCACTGCACTCCTGCAGATAAACCACAGTAAATAGAAGAATAAATGAAACACACATGCCTAGAGATCTAATCTATCTATTTGTTCAGTATCAGGATACTTTAGGGAGGAATTTACTTCTTTGTAGTTCTGCATGACCTGAAGGTAGTGGGAGAGAAGTTTTTTGCAAAGCTGTAGGAAGTCTTCCTTTTCAGCACCCTATTTCTGTTGGACTTACAACACTGGTACCCCTATTATACAGGAGGAAAGTCTGTGTGCTCTTCCTTTAAAAAGGCTACATTGGCTTATCCCTGATTGACATATTTAACTTTCCTATACTTCCCTAGTATATGGCATAATAAATGCACCCATGGTGGGGAAGCTAAACGCCACCTGTGAACTTCAGCAACTATTGAAACATTCACGGAGTGGGCCTGGAAAACATGGCTTGAGGCCTACCCTATGTTCCCGCTTTCTAACCTGTCAAAATAACCCTTTAAGGGAGGACGAAAAAAGCCTGCTTTTAAGTATTAATGAGACACCTTGTTGTCCAGAAGGTAGGGTGTTTGATATTTAAAATAGGAACATGCACAAAATTAAAAATAGGCATGTTACTCCAGTGACTAGGCCCCAAAAGATATTTTTAGTGGCAGGGCTGTAGTTGGATCCTACACAATTTCAAAATTTAAATTATAAACTTTAATCTGTGACTTTTGATTGGAAATGGCTGCAAAAGTAATTTATTTACCATTTTTCATATTTATTAAAAGTGCAATTCATTTGGTGAAGTTTGATTTTTAATAAATATTTATGAAATATAGTTTTTAGAAAGTTACCTTATTAATGCCTGAAGCTCCTAGTGGCACATTTTTATTAGTGATCCAGCAGCTGCCCAGCCAGTGGGTAGCCCTAATGACGAGTGAAAACTGCTCCCGGAGCAGGACAATGGCATGGATATGGGATGGAGTTTTTCTTTCCCTTGCGTGAAGGCCAGTAAAGTGGATCCTAGAACTTCATTAATTTGTAAATGCCCTTTGTCCCCACAGTCAGGTTGGCACCAAACCCAGTGGAAAGAAAGCAACCATCACAGCCGATTTTGAATGACCACAGAGAAGGGGATTGCTCTTTTCCCTGGCCGCACCTCTAGGGGGGAACACAGGCTCTCCATCTTTAATTTCTAGCGTTAGGTTCACTGTGGGATTGTTTGCAATAGGACAAACAGGAACTTCTGCAAAACGTTACCCGTTCGTTATATAGGAGCCAGTAGCCACCCACTAGCTGGTGCGAGCCATGAATGTGGCACCGTCATCAGAATCCTTTCTGGACCTATGAAATATCAAAAGAGGACTGAACCTAAGAGGAGCCTTAAGGACAAGACCTGATACCTCTTGAACTCAGGGCAAAAAAGTGAACTCCACGGGTCAGTTGGCGGACCTCCTGCATGGCTACAGGGACAAAACAGCCTGCACAAAGCCTTTTACCTGAAGTGACCAGTTGACCAGTATCAACTGGACTGGACTTCCTTGATGACGTTTGTTGGAGTGAGTCCTTTCCCCTAATAGTGTTGTTTTTGGGGTCCTGATAGCCTAAGAAGTGACCCAGAGGAGTTGCTACATACATCTGCAAAGTAGAGACTTGAAATATTTTTGGACTTCTAAAACCTTTATAACGGTCAGAGCAATCTTGCGGTAAAGGTGTTTCATTTCAATGCTCCTTCTTGGTTTGCTTGTGTTCGGGTGGAGGGAGCACCGGTCTTTGGCTGCGTGTATTCTGGTGTATTCTGGTCAAAGGACACTTCGGGCTGAACTGTTCCTATTGGAGCAGGTTTGAGGCTGATTTGCATATGACTGGGTGCAAAACGAGGTGGCATGGTGTGCAAAAGAACAATTGACTGATATGTAACCCCGAGTAATTACCAGCGGCTGAGATTAAATCAAGCATTTCACTCAAATTTCAGTCAAATTGATGACCAGAATAAACCTGCTTTATGTATCTGGCCCACACTCCATCGTGGTCGACCTGAGATCGTGCCTATGTCACTTTGTATGCCACTTCCACAGACTTCCATTGCTGCTTAGTGCTTTTTATAGCTACTTTTACTAAAAAAAAAAAATAAAAAAAAAATCTTATCTCCTACTTCCCCTCCCTGGATTTTTGTCATTATGGTGTCATTTTGTTTATTACATTTCACTCTATTTTTTATGAGTTTGGGATTTTTTTGTTTGATCTTTTTTTTAATGTATTATTATTTTGGTACTGCATAAATATATTACACATTGATTCCGTGGATTTTGTATATGGCCTCTTCGGGACCCGTTATTCGGGGGGCATGAATGCACTGAAGAAGGAAGTAAAATCGAGGTCGAGCCTTACCTCAGGGGGCAGGATAACACCAGCCGCTCCTGCTTCAGGGACGGCCGTGAGGGGAACGGTTTGCCTCCCGCTGTTGCCTCCTTGTCTTCTCCACTTCCCGACCGGAGGACGGGGCCCGCACGCCATGAGGGAAACGGCCATTAATAACTACATTACCCAGCAGTGACTGCGAGGCGCAGGCTGCTGACGACACCACAGCGACCCCCTGCACCACCAAAAGCGCGCCCGCCTCTCGCAACGCGGGACGCGCTTACCTCAGGGGGCAGTATAACACCAGCCGCTGCTGCTTCAGGGACGGCCGTAAGGGGAACGGCTTGCCTCCCGCTGTTGCCTCCTTGTCTTCTCCACTTCCCGACCGGAGGAAGGGGCCCGCACGCCGTGAGGGAAACAGCCATTGAGAACTACATTACCCAGCAGTGACTGCGAGGGGCAGGCTGCTGACGACACCACAGCGACCCCCTGCACCACCAAAAGCGCGCTCGCCTCTCGCAACGCGGGACGCGCGCGTGCGACGCCGGGCTGTGGCCATCCGGGGCCGGAAGAGGCCGGGTCGGGGTACCCCCCTATCATCCACACCCCAACATCCGCAATGGGCAAGAGGAAACAGGTATGTGCCAGGGAAGACGAGGGGACAAAAGCAAAACATCCCAGAAAGTCAGAATCTATTATCTTGTATCTAACCTCTGCAGTGGGGGTTCTGACTAAAGAGATCGCTAATGCAGAGAACGAGCTGGGCCTGAATGCAGGGGAGGTCGCACAAGCCTCACCTGCAGATCATTGCCGGGTGATACCCTTGGAGCCAAATGTTGTGATAACTAATCGGGGAGTGAACTCAACCCACACTGTACCACCCACCCCACAGGACGCTTCTTCTCAGCCACTGCTCACAATGCCTGCTGCTCTTTCACATAAGCCGTATAAGAAGCGAAAGCTCCTAAACACAGCGGGCAGAAGAAAAATAGCCATGGTTAAGACCAACCGAATAGACCATTGTCTTAAGGATCAAATTGGGAAAATTATGGAGGACCTATTTATCTCACGCCTGGAACCAGCTCTTGTGTCCATCGCCAAAGACATTGTTGACACTTTAAATACCTGCGTAGCTGGGCTTTTGACCAAATGTGAGAAAATTGATGTGATGCTGAAACAACACAGGGGGCAATGGGGGTTCCCATCCAGCCAGCGGACTCAGTTGTTAATTTGACTATAGTTGACACCACAACTACTAATCCTATACCATGTAGGCCCAATAGACCGGTAGGGGATGTAGTTACAGATGGGCACCCAACTGTAAGGGAGGTGGTAGGGAATTGTTTGCCTGGAGTAAACGCTAGGCGAAGCCAGGCATGTGATAATAGTAGGTGCACCCAACAGCTGGCCCATACCCTGGATTTGCCCCCAGAGGCAGCCCCTCTGGTGACTGTTTTTACTGGGGTACCTCCGGTCAGGGGAGGCATTACTGAAACGACTGCTGACCTGATGAACCAAGCTAGACAGTGGTGTCATCAGTTTAGCACGGGTGGAGATGATGTTGCTTGTGCTCTCACTACGGCATGAAGGGTCCGCTGGGTGGGGCACTGCCCTAAGAATATCCCGGGGGACTGTGTGGTGGTGAATTTTAACAATAGGTATAGCGCTGAAAGACTATTTTGGGATGGTTCGAACATTGAAAATAAAGGTATTAGACCACTCCCTCTGGGGTTCTTCTACCCCCCAGTTAGGGTTTATAGTCACCCTCAGCAACCTAACCAGAATTATACACGCCACAATAACAAATGGACAACATCCTACCAGGCCATGATGAGCTCACAGAGGAGAACTGCTCAGGGGCCGCTACGGGGGGGGGGAGCCTGCCCCCACACCTATATCCACACCTATATTTACATCAACAACTATACCACCAGAATCCCCGGTACATCTTCCCCCTAGGGATGAGATAGAGCTTTGTAATCGATATTCGCCTCTCTCACAGATGGAATCCAACGATTGATTGGGTCCTGAAATCATAGGTCAGGGAACTGGGACAGGTGGTGCAACTTATATAGTTAAAAATCGGACGACCACATGTAAAATCTTAAGCTGGAACGTGGCGGGCATTAGATCCATAGGCACTGACAACATTTGGCTGCAATTTATAAGGCAGTTTGACATCCTGGCTTTCCAGGAAACTTGGGACTCAGAGTCTAGCTTTATTCTGGATGGTTATCATAGCTTTACTATCCCTGCGGTTCGTGGGTCTGTGGGGAGACCAAAGGGGGGTTTACTCTTCCTTATTTCCTTAAACCTTGCAGGCACTTTTAGAAAACTTAATGGGGAGTCAGATCATTTTCCTATAATAGAATGGCTTGTCTCTGACCAATACTATCTTTTAATAAATGTATATAATGCCATGGAAAACTCCCTACAGAAGGAAGATTTTAGTCTGTTAGATCATTGTTTGTCAGTCTATAAGCTTAACAACCCTTTTGTGCATGAGATGTTTTTAATGGGAGATTTTAATATAACCCTTGCCCATGGGATTGTTATGGTGAAGATTTTGCGGGACCCACGAATGGGAGAGTACCCCATTTTGAACATAATAAACAGGGCGATGCCTTGGAGGAGCTATTATCTAACTTAAATTTACTCGAACCGGGCAAGGAAGGAGGTAGAGAGGTTGTCCCCACCTTTATAGGACGAGGAGCCGAGTCAGTGATTGACTATATCTTCGTATCCCCCCGAGTCCTGATCAAAACCCTGGAGTATAGAGTAGTGATGTCAACCTTCAGTGATCACAATCCGCTTGTGCTGGAAGTTGAATTGAGGTGTAAGGTGGCTATCACAGTCCCAGGTAGGGAGGCACCACGGAACTTATCCACAAAAGATCAAGGTAGACGGATAAAGTGGGACGCCGTTGTCCCGGAGGCCTTTTTTGAGGACCTGGCCGTCAAGGCAGAGACCAATTTTGGCATCTGCCTGGATGAGCATGCCGTGGGTGCGGAAACTATAACATCCTTTACAGCAATCTGTAAGCAAATAGCTGAAAACCTACATAGGGGAGTAGGCCACATATCAAGAAGGCATATAAATGGTTCGATTCCTCGTGTTCAAAGGCTCACGGGGCTCTTCTTAAGGCCCCTAAGAGTACACCGAGGTATAGGGTTCTAGTCTCCTCTCTCCGCAAGGAGTATAAACAGGTAATCTCCATGCGGAAACGCAAAATTAAAGAGGAGGCATGGGATAACTTGCAGTCAATTGATGTATTAAAGGACAGCAGAAAGTTTTGGGCTACAATAAATCAGCCATTCTTTTCGGAAAGCGACAACCTAGACACGGAATGTGTAATTCCGGATGACATCTGGCTCAAACACTTAAGGAGCATTTATAGCGATAAGGAGCATCAAGAGTTAATATCAGGAAGACCCATCCAGGGTCGTCCTACAAACCCTGTCAAATTTGACCTGGCGGAAGTAGAAAGGGCCATTCGAGATACATCTAAAAACAAGGCCCCAGGACCTGATGGGGTCCCTGCCGACCTTTACATCCTGTACCCTAATTTCTGGGCACAGAGTTTAACTAATGTGTTCAATGCATCATCCTTAGCGGGTTTCCCCCCTCTTGGGCCTCTTCAATAATTGTACCCATTTTCAAAAAAGGGAGCAGAGGGGACCCCGCCTGTTACAGGCCAATCTCCCTGTTGGACTCTGCTGTTAAGATCATGGGCAGAGTCATTTTACAGAAACTGGGAGATTGGATGTCTGGCAGGGGGGTGCTCTCGAACCTCCAGTACGGCTTCAGGCAACATAGAAGTACCATGGACCAATGCTTAAATATACATCTTTTGATTAATAAATACACGATAGCTAAAGAGGGCTTTTTATACCTCGGGTTCATGGACTTATCTTCAGCATTCGACCTGGTGAACCGCTCCAAATTATGGCATATTCTTCTGGAAATGGGCGTAGAGGCACCCTTGGTTTACTTCCTTAGCGACCTTCACCAGGACCTAGCGGCAGCCGTTAGGGTTACGCAGGACGGCAGGTGCACGAGCCAATTCAGCTCCAGGCGGGGGGTCAGACAAGGCTGTATTCTGGCCCCTCTTCTCTTTGCAATCTACATTAACGGCCTGAAAAAGTCTTTGGCCGGGGCCGGTGCAGACATTCCGCGTGCCGGGGGATCGGGTATTCCGGTCCTCCTGTACGCGGATGATGCCGTACTCATCGCCCGCACAGGCCTGGGTTTACAGAGGCTGCTGGATAACTTTGGCGCCTTTATGGAGTCACTCGACCTTAAAGTAAAGAGCAGTAAATCTCACGTAATGATTGCTGGGGTTCGTAGGAAGATTAGCAAGGTTAATACATTTAGATGCTTGGGCGCGCAACTCTCTAGGGTTCTGGTGTTCACCTACCTGGGAGTGCTATTCGATGAGAAGGGCAATTGGGGCCCCCAGCAGAAACAGAAGAGCAATGCTGTCATAAGATCTACATCAGCCCTCCTCAGCTTCGCCAAAAGGTTGGGAGCTAGGCCCATGGAGGCCATGCTCAAAATATACAAGTCCAAATGCTGTGCGATTGCCTCCTATGGGGCCTTTATATGGGGCTACGCCTCCGTGGGTAAATACAACTTGCAGAAAACAGGTTCCTTAGATCCCTGTTGGCGCTACCTCAGTCATCCCCGACCCTGTCTCTACATTCTGAACTAGGTCTGGGTTACATCACAGACTACCTAAAGGTAGCCCCATTGATTTGTTGGGTAAAGACGTGGCTCAATGAGGATATCACCCTCAACCACCTTATCCTAAAAGACTGTTTAGCCCTCGAGAAGGCCGATAGAATCCCATGGCTGGCATACGTTAGAGCGGCGTGTGTCAGACTGGGACGTCCTGAATTATATACAGCCCCAGAGGGAATCAAGAAAGGGGATTTGGAGTGGATCAAATATAATTTCAGGATCATGTTGGAGGCAGATAGGGAGGAGGCGGAGCTTAAAAAACCAGGTGCAAGAAGTATTTATGTCTTACAAACCTCTCCATCAATTGAACCTTACTTGAAGATTTCCACTAAGCCTTTCCATCGCTTTTTGTTGACAAGATTTAGGTTCAACTTAATACACCTTACTCTAGGAATTTTTCCGCAATGGGGTAAACCTGAAGAGTCTGCACCATGCTCCTGTGACAATTTCTCCACACAAGATACTCTCCACCTGATCATTTTTTGTGAGAAGTTTTCTAAGGCGCGTAAACATTTTTTATACCCCATATTACGTGAAGCTGGGTTTCTGCAAGTAAGGCCCGCACTCTTACATCTGCAACTGTTGAGTAGCGTGCACACTATTTTTAGTGTAGCAAGCTTCTTGGTGGCTGCAGCCAGGGCGAATAAAAAAAGTAATATCTGTATGCACTAAGCACAGTAGGACGAGAAGGAGGTACTCTTGTTTTTAAATCATGGAAACATAAAAGATGCACTTTAGATTTTATATATTGTAGATTTTATTGTGGCGCGATAAGTTTGACATAGACATTTGCTTATTAACTATTTTGCATAAATCATGAATTGTAAATATTGTATATATATGAATGTTTGCAAATGAACGTATAATTATTTATTCGTACATATTTTATCTATTTTATGCACAACGGATGTATGTATTGTTTCTTCTTTTATGATTTTAATTAATCGAAATAAAGATTTTTGACTGACTGACTTCACATTGTCTAAAATTAAGCCTGTCTCCTCTATGCCAAAGTTACCAGGGGCGCGAGCCCGGATTAATTTAATGCCTTTGGGGTTTACCCACTTAGTAGTATTATTCCTTGAGGTGGGCAACTGCCCACCCCAAATAATAATCCACTTTGTTACAAACGTATATTGCAATAGTCGAAGAGAGATGAGATCATTGCTTAAATAACAGTTACATGACTAGGCAGAAGAAGAAGACAGATGATCTTGCTCACTTCTTAAGATGAAATATGCATGTAGAAGCAAGGTTACTGACTTATGAAGTGAGGAACAGCCAGTTGTCCAATAAAAAGCCTACATTACATACTAAGTTTTCAGGGGTGGGGGTGGTTTTCAATATCTGGAGGTCATGAGGTTGAGGTCCCAAGAAACTGGTGATGTTATAGAATAAGTAACTGTTTGATCAGTGTAAAGGTGGACAGTTTTTAAGACCAACCACAATGAAATATTGTGCTCTTCAAAGTGAGTGGTGAGGCAGTCTTCTGTCGAAGAAATTTCCATTCTGAGAAGACTCCTTTCGGCACATCGGAAGCATACCAGAGTTCATTACTACTAGTCAACCAAGTGAAAAGGTGCCATTGTGATCCAATTTGCAATTGCTTTCCATAAATTGTCTGCATATTGGAGAACCACTCTGGTCTACAGCAAATCAGTGAACACTGGTCTACACCAAATCATTGACCATTTCTCATGTGCAATGGTTCAATTGAAATCTCGTTTCCACTTGCTCATAAAGGAAGTTCCAGTGGAGTTAATTCTAATCAGGTGCTTTATGTAAATATGTGATCCCTTTGCAGTTAGTTTATTTAGGGATTGGTGTTTCAAGGTCGGAGAGTCCCCTCACGCCTTTCTACTTTCTGAAAGAGAATGTTTGTAATTAATTATATATCCCTCCCCATCGGTGTCTTTAATAGAAATAATCTCTCCTCAACAAACCTGGGCTTATGTTGCATAATTTATGTATTAATGATTGCTCCTGTACCTACACCTATAGGGCTACACTAAATGGGTTGATATTGGAAATGTTAGCTTTGTGCTGTATTTTACAAATGCTTTCTACTCATAATGCACAATTCATAACGTTTAACAGAAATAATATCTACTGTTCTTCTATCCGTCTTTTCAGAGTGGAAATAGACTGTTGTGCTCCATCATTTTAGACCATGATCAAGGTCAATCCATAATCAACTATGACGATGAGAATGGGAAGACCTGCTTGCACATTGCAGCTGCGGCGGGTTTCAGTGACATAATATGTGAGCTGGCAAGAGTCCCGGAGTGCAACCTGCAGGCTCTGGATGTGGATGACAGGTAACCTTAGAAACCTGCTGGAAGCTGTGGTGTGAAGCTCTGTGGCCTAGTTTTAAACTGCTGTCCCGTAAGATCAATACGTTCATGCGCTTGTTAATACATATAGCTATACACTGTTTTCATTACATTTTGAACCTTCTAAAATAATTTGAAAAACGAATAACATTTTTGAAGTTTACTTCTTTGTCATACCAGCTTCCTCTGGTACAACTATGTTATTTTTTAATCTTTTTTGTTGATTTTATACACAAGAGGAGCATATATGGCTTGAAAATACCACATCAATTCAAAGCATAAATCATTATAGATCCTACATAAAGATTCCTTATCAAACCATCAAGTCATTACACTTCGCATACATACAATGGTAGGTCCAATGAATACATTATCTTCTCCATTTAAAATTCACATTCTAATTCACATCGAATTCATGGAAAGAAATAACAGACAGCACCCCTGGTACAACTATGCTTAAATATGTAAAAGTATCATACGCATTCTAGTTAACTCTGCCAATATCATACCATAACCAAAAATATATATTATTTTATTGAAGTGATGTAATGGACACAAAGATTAACTATATAGCAATCATATACAACAGGTCTTTTTCCAGCTTGTTGGTGCTGTGTGTCGATATGTTATGCAATTTGTATACGTCACTGCTTCAATGTAATCAGCCTGCGGCGTCCTTTATATCCCGTAACTGTTACGGGTGGGCAAGTTTGCCCCTCAAACTGCATTTGGTCTACGTAGTCTCATGTTGTAAAGCTTATTACACAAGTACCAAACAGTCCAGAGTGAAATAAGCCCCACCCCACCAGTAGGTTCCATCAGCAGTTCCAGAAACTCATCAGCAGTCATGGTTTGGGGTGAAGTGCTCCGATCGGGGAGGGGTCCGGGAGCAGGCACTCAGCAGATAGTTCCAGAGTGGACCACATATGCCTTTTGGGTAGGAGTGCAATGGCGGATATTTCCATAGGTTTCTGATCCGTCATTACATCCATCCATGTATTTTAATCCAAATGTATTCAAACTAGTGGGACTTTTTACAATACTTTTGCCACTTCCGCTTAGCCAGCAGAAAGATCATTGCCACAAATTAAGGATTGATCTCACATTCCCAAGATGCCCGTTGCTGCTAGTTACTCAAAGGTGTGATCAATGATAGATCCCTGTTTTTTTTTATTTTTTATTGATAATTAAGACAAGTCATGACAAGCATTATATACAAAAAAGGAATAGAATTAGCCAGTAACAAACTAAAGATAATTTAGAATACACAAAAAAACGATCCGACCACAAAAACTGACAAGAGTTGATAGATTAAAACGTATACAGTATTTTTAGAAGCTAGGTAGACTAGACAAAAAAAGGAACGAAAATATACAAAAGCATAGGACATATCTGTACAGCGATACATTAGTCAAACCCCAGTGTGTCCTTCAACCATTACACCACTCCTTGATGGGGGCCCATATTCTGGTTCCCAGCTCCTGCCTCTTTTTCCCCCTTAAAAGATAAACAGAAGCCTCCAGGTTATACAGTGCAAGCATCCTAGCTCTCCAATTGAAAAAAGTTGGAGCTTCTGGACTGATCCATTGAGATGTAATACAAAGTCGGATCATGGACATTACTAGAAAAAGAAAAGCAACAGTATGCCTAGATCGCCCTGCCGACCCAGTACAGTCACACCTCATTATCACGAATTCCGGGGAGATTTGGACTGGAATCTTTAAGACTACATTAATAAAAATGCTCTACTTCTTGTAGGAATTCTCCGAACCTAGGACATAGATAAAACATATGGACTGCATCAGCCGCTTAGAACCAGCACCTGGCACAACTATCACCCTTCTGCCCCCCCACTTTGCTATCTTCGCAGGTGTATAATAGAAATCAAACATCGCCATATAGCATTGTGTCTGTAAACTACCAGAAACTAAAATTTGATTTGCTAATTCTACAGCGAACATAGTATCGGTCCCCATCTTACCAAATTTACCCTCCCACTTAGTATCCTGCGCATCGAGATCATTCGGGAGGGAGGAGATACCGTACCTATTTTTACTTTCTTTTGGACTAATTCAATCATCGTAATGAGATGGCTACAAAGCTCGGAAAGATAACTATGGTTGAATTAGTGATGAAAATATTTAAAATGTAACATTTTATGTTTGTAATTCATGGAGGCTGGTAATTTGTGTGCAGAACCTCCAGGTTTTATCATCAAGAACCATGTCCAGTTTGCCCTCCTAATTCTCCTTGACATATAGGGCCAGATGTAGGAAGGCTAATACTGGTCGGTAACAGCCGATTTCGGCCATTACCGACCGGTATTTGGAGTTTGGGATGTAGGGGCATGTTAAAATACAGATTCGGTCATTTTACCGAATCGGTATAATTACCGAATCTGTATTTTGACATGTAGGTAGCACTGTAATCAGTGCTACAGGGGTTTAAGAATTCTTAATTTACCACCAATTAGAAGTTGGTGGTAAATAATGAAAACCCCTTAAAAAGCATTTCTTTTGCTTTTAAAACAGTGCCATGTTGCAGACATGCATGCCCTAAGGGCATGCATGTCTGCAACATGTGCACCCATGCACAATTGAGGGGTGCAACAGGGTGTCAAAGTGACACCCTGCCACCCTTCAATGTTTCCCCCAATTACCGAATCGGTATTTACCGATTCGGTAATTGACATTCATTCCTATGGGCCTCCAGGCCCATAGGAATGAATGGCAATTACCGAATCGGTAAATACCGATTCGGTAATTACCGAATCATACAGATTCGGTAATTAAATCGGTAAAATTACCTACATCCCAATTCCCAGTTCTTAAATACCGAATCGGTATGATTCGGTATTTAAGAATCGGTAATCTGGGATTACCTACATCTGGCCCTTAGAGTGGTGAACTCCTGTGTCTCCCCTAGCAGTTTGTATAATTTAGTGGCCCAGTGTCAGTGGTCTATTGAGTTTATGATATGTGTCAGTGGTTTACATTCCATGGGTTCTATGGAATAATTTACCATTTTAGAGTATGCTGTGTGTTTTAACCTAAAGTACAGAAAAACATTAAGGGCAGCAGTATGGCAGCTTCTTTGTATAGTCCTAGTGATAAGAAGAATCCTTCTCTGTATAGGTGGCCCAGTTCTATTCTATTCTTTATTTGGTAAAGCGCAAAACAGCTGCCCCAGCAATGAGGCGTCCCGGCGCTGAAGAAGTCACAGCCCTAACCTATAGGCGCAAAGGTGAGGGAGTTAAAGGGAGGGAAATAGGTAGGTTTTAATAGCTTTTCGGAAAGTGGATAAGCTTTCTATAGAGCGAATATTAAGAGGTAGATCGTTCCATAGCTTGGCTCCCAAAACCCTAAAGGAGCGGCCGCCCATGCGGCAGAGTTTTGTGCGAGGGACGCATAAAAGATGTTGGTTAGAAGATCGCAGATTGCGTGATGGAACATAAGGGGTGAGAAGCGGTCGCAGCAATGCAGGACTGTCAAGTTTAAGGATTTTAAAAGTCATGATGAGGGTTTTGAATCTAATTCTGGAGTCAACAGGTAGCCAATGTAGTTTGCGGATAGTAGCTCTGGCCGAGCATCTACGAGGAAGGCCGACCAGGGCTCTTGCCGCGGAGTTTTGTACACGTTGCAGCCGTGCTATCTCTCCTTTGTTAGCGCCCAAGAGGAGAACATTGGCGTAGTCCAAGCGCGAGAGGATGGTTGCTTGGATGATAAGCTGGCGGACTTTGGTATAAAAAAAACCTAGTATGTGTCTGAGATTCCTCAGCAAACCAATGCACGTGCCAGCGACTTTTTTGGTGTGGGTCTGATAGTTAAGTGAGGCATCCATCCACACTCCTAGATTTTTAACTAGGGATTTGGGAGGTGGTATGGTGCCTAAGGAAGACGGCCACCAGTGTTCATTCCAATGGCTGGTGTTTTTACCAAGGAGTAGCACTTCTGTTTTACCAGCATTAAGCTGTAAACAGTTGTCCGTCAACCATTGGGCTACTGCGGAGAGACCATTTTTAAATCTGGAAGCCGAGATAGACGGGCCTTCCGTCAGAGTAATGGCCAGCTGTGTGTCGTCGGCGTACGACACCAGCGTCAGACCCCACTCTCTCGCCACTGTTGCGAGAGGTTGCACATATAGATTAAAAAGAGATGGGCTCAACGCAGAGCCCTGCGGAACTCCCTGTGCAATAGGATGCGATTTTGATAGAAAAGGGGGTGCTGAGACCCGGAAGGATCTGTCTTTAAGGAAAGAATGGAACCACCTTAGAGCCAGGCCGATACTCCGGAAGTCTCCAGACGATCAAGAAGGATGTCATGGGACACCGTGTCAAAGGCCGCGCTGAGATCGAGAAGAATCAGCGCAGCGCTTTGACCGGCATCTAGGACCGTTCGGAGGTACTCCGTAGTGGCCAGGAGAGCAGACTCCGTACTATGGCCTGGTCTGAACCCATTTTGAGATGGGTCCAAGATGTTATTCTGGACCATGTGTTGGGACAAAACGCTGTTGACATGGGCTTCAGCGAGTTTAGACAGCCATGGAAGCAGCGAGATCGGACGGAAATTTTCCGGTTTGGAAGGATCTAGGGAGGGTTTCTTGATGATAGGTTGAAAAGATATAGTTTACCCAGGGAGGTCGGAACCGTTTTCTCCTGGGTCAGAGGTAGAAATAGGTTGTATTGAAGAGTTATCAGTGGTGAGTAAGCCATTGTTAACTCAGTTCTACCACTCTTTGTCTGTTACGCCCAGCACACACCAACTACTGTGGGTATGTCCATTCTTGATCTCGGCACCCCATTCAACAGCTGCATACCTAGATGGCTTAGGAGCACCTGATCCTTCTCAAGGATCTTAGGTGAGGGGTGCCTGATATAAGATGACCGAATAAGGTTAATGGGGTAATACTGTGTCCCTCTGAACCTGGGCTAGTACGATATAGGCTACAATACATTCTGTTAGGTTCAGCAATTGGTTTGACAAACTGATACTTGAAAAATAGACAGCAACAATTGGTTAGCCTAAATGTAGGTCTAGACACACTACAAACAATTCCAGCCAATATATTCATATGTGTGTTTCATTTGAAAAATGGGACTGTCATTCATAAAGAGACAAAACAAACATTAGAAGAGAACATACAGTGTTACTTGGTTTTGTGACAATAAAAAAACTAACATACATTACATTGGTACATAAATTATACATGTAAAACAAGGTCTCCGTCCAAGTAAGGTTACTTACGTTCAACAATAACCCTTATAGGCTTTATCAATTATTCTAGAGTTACAGTGACTCTGGACGTGATCAACTAGAGCATCAATATTTTGACCCTGGTGAGAGCATTATTCAAGAAGCATCATGTAGGGTCTTCTTCAGGACAGACAAACCTGCGCAGACAGTTCAATCGTAGGAGTTAAGACAATGAGAGATGAGAAATTCCTCCAGGCCTGGATGGAGTACATATGTAGGTGTAAATCAAGATGTCAAAAGAGACAATGCAAAATGTTGTCAGTTCTGGCCACCACAGTTTTTCTTCAGCAAAAGTAATATATGGTCATGTTAAACAGTTGATGGTTCGATAAGATCTTGGAGATTCTAAACAGAAAAAGGGGCGGGTTGTTGAAAAATAATTTATATGTGTGTTTATTCATATATAGTGTGGCTCAAGTGGCCATCACCAATATAAACATACTTACAAATTGCCAAGACACAAATTGAGAGTCCATGAGAGACAAAAAAGCCTAATCTGGTTAAACACTTTACTATAGAATAGAATAGAAAAAATATTTATAGAGCTCTTAGCTACCCTAAGGCATCCCAGCGCTAATAAAAGCTGCAAACAAAAGATGACAGGTTACTGAGTGGAGTTTCAGAAAAAACAGGTTTTGAGAGATTTCTGAAAGGCCAGAAGATTGGACTCAAGACGTATATGAGGGAGAAGGGCATTCCACAGCTTTGCAACATTATAGGAGAACAAATGGCCACCGCTTCTCACCTTTTTTATTTTGGAGACAAAGGCAAGATGGAGGTTGGCCGAGCAGAGACATCTGTTAGGGCGATAGTGCGAGATAATGGAGAGATTAATAGGCGGTCCTTTCCTTTCTAGGGACTTATGGGCAATACACATAGACTTAAATTTGATTCTCTCCAATATGAGAAGCCAGTGAAGGGCCTTCAGTGCTGGTTTAGTGGATTGACGGTTAGGGGTCTGAAGGAGCAAACGTGCTGCACAGTTTTGCACAATCTGCAGCTTAGCAATAGTTGCTTCGGGGCCTCCTAGATAAAGGGCACTCCCATAGTCAAGGTGAGAAAAAATCGGAGCCTGGACCATTAGTCTCCTACGGAGCATCCTGAGGATGCCGTAGCAGGTGGGTGCCAGTTTCCTCACTTGATGTTCAAAATTCAGAGAACTGTCCAGCCACCTGCCTAGACTTTTGATCTGGGTTTTGGGGGCAGGAGGGGGGACCAAGACAGTTTGGCCACATCAGTCCTGAATTTAAAAAAGGGGGATTGCCTAGGAGCATTAGCTCAGTCTTATCTCCGTTCAGCTTAAGACATGAAAGCTCCATCCATGTGTACACCTTTTCCAGGCAAGGGCCTAGGCCAGGAGAAGAATTCTCTGAATGGTTTAAGGCCACGACTTATTGTGTATCATCAGCGTCTGTGATTATCTTAACGCTAAAAGGAATGACTGACTCATGGGCTCATATATACATTGAACAGGGTGGGACTCAGGGAAAATCCCTGCGGGACACCACAGCTTAGAGACATATTCCTAGAGATGTTATCTCCTTCAAAGACCTGAAAGGACCTATCTTCCAGAAAGGACTGCAACCAAGAAATAGCGCCACCAGCCACTCCAAGATTCCTGAGTCTGAGAATCAGGGTGTGGTGGTTGACGGTATCAAAAGCAGCACTAAGGTCTAAAAGGAAAATAGCGAGGGCGTGGCCAAGATGGCGGTGTGAGCGGACGTGCTTCCCGGAGCTCCCGCCGCCGGCCGCTAACATAGCACCATCTACAGCATCTCATCCCCCGTTTTTGGGGCCCCTCCGAGGAGCTTTGGTTGCCCCGACGGGCTTGGCCCCAGGGAGAATTCTGGCGGAGCAGCTGGGGCTCCTGTAGCCGCAGAGAAAGGCGCGGGCCGAGAGCGGCCTGGTTTGGCCTAGCGGCAAGACAGGACAAGGAGGCGTGGCCGAAGGTGACGGCGGAGCGTGCCCCGCCTGGGAGTGCCGCCGACAGGGCTCTGCTACGCGAGAGCCGGTGTGCAGGTGGTGGGTCTGGCCCACGCGGTCTCTGCGTGAGGCCCCTGGAGTGGAGCTGTCCGGGGGCTACTGCAGACCTACTGCCGCCGCCTGGGATCGGCCACGGCGGGAGCGGCATCTGCTGAGGCCAACAGAGAAAGAGAGCGGTGCGGCGCTGTGTGGAGGGCCCGCCTGTGGAGCGCCATTTGCCCGTCGACCGGACGTCAGCTTCGGGGGACCCCGGCCCGAGGTGAGGTGCGGTGAGCGGGCGAGGGGTCCACCCAGTGAAAGCGTTCTCGGCCCCGTGGTTTGGTGGGCCGGCAAGGCGCTACGGCGTGACGCTGCCCGCCTCGCTGGACATTGGAAGGCCTGACCGGACCGGAATACCCGCCTGGAGGGGTGCGGTGGGGTCGGTCACGGGCGCTGGGGCCTGACTGGTGGGCCCCGGGGGGCCGGACTTATTGCATGCTGCCGGTTGCCATTCTGGAAGACGCATTGGCCGCGCACCTGAGCGAGGGGTGATCCTCCGTGAGGCGCCTTGAGGGAACATGTTGGGACCTCGGACAAGTGAGCGGAGGCCGGCGGTGGTGTGCTCACCGGGTCAGTACGGCCTACGACAGGACTGGTGGTTGGAGCAACGAACGGGGGAAGGCGGCGCTTGTCCCGACGGCACGGTGAGAGCGTGGCTGAGTGAGTGTTGGGGGGACGGACGCCTTCCCACCGGCGGCGTGGTGCGTGGTGAAACTACGGGGGGACCTGCGGAGGGCCTTTGAAGGCAGTCGACGGCCCCACGATTTCAGGTGGGGAACCGGGCCCTCCCGCTTGTTTGAAACCCGGGCCCGTTTCGCCGCATAACATCAGTGGCGGCCCAGCCGCGAGCCCCGCGGGACATGTCCTCTGTCCGGGGACGGAAAGATAGAACCATTAAGGACCTGTTCACCCCCACTACGTCGGGGAAGCGGGCAGACCTCACTGCGGCGGGTCAGCGGGCGTGTGCCGACAAGATGGCCACGGGCTCCCCTACCTCTGGAACGGCGAATACCGAGGAGCCCATCACCAAGGCCTTTCTAGAATCCCTCTTCGGTGGGCTGCGGGAGGACATCCGCGCTCTGAAGCGGGAGTTAAAGGAGGAGATCAGAGAGGTCCGCCGCGACGCAGATGCTATAGGCGAAAGGGTGGCCGACTTAGAGACCAAAGGCGAGGGGCGCGACACTGAAATAGAGGCACTGTACAGGAAATCACCCGTATACATGACCAGCAGGTGGACCTGCAATCCCACGTCGAGGATTTAGAGAACCGCTCCCGGCGGCATAACATCAGGATCCGGGGGGGTGAAGCAGACCCCCGACACGGAGGATCTCTTCCACTTTACGCAAGGCCTGTTCAACCACGTTCTTGGTAGGCCGGCAGACTCAGCACTCCGCCTGGATAGGGCGCACCGGACGGGCCCGCTCAGGGCCGCCTCGGCCCCGCCGGCTGATATCCTAGTCTGCGTGCAGGATTTCCGCACCAAGGAAGAGATCCTCAGCAAGGCCTGCCAGATGGGATCTATCTCCTTTGGAGTTCGCCCGCCGTCTTTATATCAGGACTTGGCGGCCATCACTCTCGAAAAACGTAGATCCTTCAAACCGGTCACGGCGGAGCTGAGACGGCGCAACATCTCCTATAGTTGGGGCCACCCCTTTCGCTTGGTGTTCAGGTTGGACAATAAGGTCTGCCAACTGCGGTCCTTCCGGGAGGCATGCCGTCTTTTGGACATCGAGGAGCCGAAGGAGGAGGAGGGGCCGCCCGTCAGGGGGGCGACTGGGGTGGACCACACAGGACAGTGGCAACAGCAACGGCGGAGACGCAGGCCAAAACGTCCGCCCATGGGGGAGATCAAGGAAGGTCAGCGAGCGGCGGTGGAGACAGCAGCAACGGAACTGGCGGGCCCAGACAGCGGTTGAATGTCGATCACGACACGCTGTGGCATTACTGAGAAAGGAGGGGAGGAGACTAGAAAGGTTGGCGGCAGGAGAGGAGGCGATGGATTCGGGCACATTTCCCCAATATTGATCGTTACTGTGCATCTACACGAGTGGATGATGCACAAGATTGTTTTTTGTATTCTACACGTTGGGGAGGGGGGGTTAGTTGTGGGTGGGTGGGAGAGGGGGGCTCCGGAAGGGGAGGGTGTTTGGTCCATGGTTCACGGGAAGGGCTGTATGGTCTATACTCCAGTGAGTTGGTTGTTGGGGGGGAGGGATGGCTCTGGGATCCTCGAGCGGGACTGCACAGGTCTGCGTCTATGGCAGGGTCGCAGATACACTTCTCTAGATGGTGATGGATGATTTGGTTATCCTCACTTTAAACGTGAGGGGTCTGAATAACCCAGTTAAGCGCAAAGCGATCCTGCTCCAGTTAGAACAATCTCAGGCGGACATCTGCCTCCTACAGGAGACGCACCTTCTAGCCAGGGACTGTCACCGGCTTCAGTCTTGTAAATTCCCCCTTCAATTTTTTTCCTCATGCCCTGATAAAAAGGCGGGAGTTGCGATTTTGGTGGCACGAAAGTTTAAGGGTAAGGTTCTGGGCAAGCTTGCTGAAATTAAAGGTCGACTTTTGGTCTATAGGTTTGCAGTGGGGGACTTGACTTACACGATTGGCACGATCTACGGGCCCAATGAAGGCCAAGAAAAGTTCCTGCACAGAGCGCTCACTGACACTACTGATACGACAGACCGCTACCTCTTGCTAGGTGGGGATTTGAATTAGGTCTTTGACAACTTGTTAGATAGGTCCTGTCAACGCACTGCACAGGTGGGAGCGCTATCAGCCGCAGGCTTGGCCCGAGTGCGGGACTTGGGGTTGGTGGATCTTTGGCGCGTGCTCCACCCCGGGGAGAAGGACTTTTCAGCTGCCCATAAAACATACGTGCGCCTAGATTACCTGCTTGTCTCCACAGCTACCCGGATGCTTGTCACTAGCGTTGACATAGGTACGGCCTCTCTTTCTGACCACGCGCCGGTCACGGTCACTCTCTCCAGGCCGGCAACGCAGCGCTCCCGCAGAGTCTGGCGTCTCTGAGAATCATTGTTGCATAGGAAGGTGGTGGTCTCCAAAATCCAGAACGTAATAGCAGATTACCTTTCTCATAACAGCAACACCGACACCACGTTGGCTACACAGTGGGCAGCGCTGAAGACAGTCCTTAGAGGAGAGTTTATTTCTATCTCGTCAGCGGAGAACGCGGAACGCCAGGCCAAAAGGGACGAGCTTACCCAGAAGACTAGGGAACTGGAGCAAATACACAGGAGGACAGGGGCCCCGAGAATATGGAGGCAATTGAAAGCCGCCCGCCAACAGCTTGCTGCCTTAGATTTAGCCCGGCTGAAGACGGCTGTAATGCCAGAAACCGGTCCTGGGAAGCTTGATTCCAGTCCAGGGAAGACATGGCTTGGCAGTTCGGGCTGGACTGTTCCCATGAGGCACAGGGTCAGACTGATTTGCATATGGTCATGTCTGAACTGGGGTGGCGGAGTGAGCTAAAGAACGGTGATGGATTAAACCCAGATCAGTTGACTGGGGGTGAGTGTTTGTATTGTCAACGCTCCGTCCATCACCTCCTTTGGTTTTTCTTTGTTCGCCCTAAGTTGGCAGGGTATGCTCAGACGTGAGTCCCTTGCTCACTTTGCCACTGGAGTCAAGCAAGCCCGGCTGAAGATGGCTGTAATGCCAGAAACCGGTCCTGGGAAGCTTGATTCCGGTCCAGGGAAGACATGACTTGGCAGTTCGGCTGGACTGTTCCCATGAGGCACAGGGTCAGACTGATTTGCATATGGTCATGTCTGAACTGGAGTGGCGGAGTGAGCTAATGAACGGTGATGGATTAAACCCAGATCAGTTGACTGGGGGTGAGTGTTTGTATTGTCAACGCTCCTCCATCACCACCTTTGGTTTTTCTTTGTTCGCCCTAAGTTGGCAGGGTATGCTCAGACGTGAATCCCTTACTCACTTTGCCACTGGAGTCAAGCAAGCCCGGCTGAAGACGGCTGTAATGCCAGAAACCGGTCCTGGGAAGCTTGATTCCGGTCCAGGGAAGACATGGCTTGGCAGTTCGGGCTGGACTGTTCCCATGAGGCACAGGGTCAGACTGATTTGCATATGGTCACGTCTGAACTGGGGTGGCGGAGTGAGCTAAAGAACGGTGATGGATTAAACCCAGATCAGTTGACTGGGGGTGAGTGTTTGTATTGTCAACGCTCCGTCCATCACCACCTTTGGTTTTTCTTTGTTCGCCTTAAGTTGGCAGGGTATGCTCAGACGTGAGTCCCTTGCTCACTTTGCCACTGGAGTCAAGCAAGCCCGGCTGAAGACGGCTCTAATGCCAGAAACCGGTCCTGGGAAGCTTGATTCCGGTCCAGGGAAGACATGGCTTGGCAGTTCGGGCTGGACTGTTCCCATGAGGCACAGGGTCAGACTGATTTGCATATGGTCATGTCTGAACTGGGGTGGCAGAGTAAGCTAAAGAACGGTGATGGATTAAACCCAGATCAGTTGACTGGGGGTGAGTGTTTGTATTGTCAACGCTCCATCCATCACCACCTTTGGTTTTTCTTTGTTCGCCCTAAGTTGGCAAGGTATGCTCAGACGTGAGTCCCTTGCTCACTTTGCCACTGGAGTCAAGCAAGCCCGGCTGAAGACGGCTGTAATGCCAGAAACCGGTCCTGGGAAGCTTGATTCCGGTCCAGGGAAGACATGGCTTGGCAGTTCGGGCTGGACTGTTCCCATGAGGCACAGGGTCAGACTGATTTGCATATGGTCACGTCTGAACTGGGGTGGCGGAGTGAGCTAAAGAACGGTGATGGATTAAACCCAGATCAGTTGACTGGGGGTGAGTGTTTGTATTGTCAACGCTCCGTCCATCACCACCTTTGGTTTTTCTTTGTTCACCTTAAGTTGGCAGGGTATGCTCAGACGTGAGTCCCTTGCTCACTTTGCCACTGGAGTCAAGCAAGCCCGGCTGAAGACGGCTGTAATGCCAGAAACCGGTCCTGGGAAGCTTGATTCCGGTCCAGGGAAGACATGGCTTGGCAGTTCGGGCTGGACTGTTCCCATGAGGCACAGGGTCAGACTGATTTGCATATGGTCACGTCTGAACTGGGGTGGCGGAGTGAGCTAAAGAACGGTGATGGATTAAACCCAGATCAGTTGACTGGGGGTGAGTGTTTGTATTGTCAACGCTCCGTCCATCACCACCTTTGGTTTTTCTTTGTTCGCCTTAAGTTGGCAGGGTATGCTCAGACGTGAGTCCCTTGCTCACTTTGCCACTGGAGTCAAGCAAGCCCGGCTGAAGACGGCTGTAATGCCAGAAACCGGTCCTGGGAAGCTTGATTCCGGTCCAGGGAAGACATGGCTTGGCAGTTCGGGCTGGACTGTTCCCATGAGGCACAGGGTCAGACTGATTTGCATATGGTCATGTCTGAACTGGGGTGGCGGAGTGAGCTAAAGAACGGTGATGGATTAAACCCAGATCAGTTGACTGGGGGTGAGTGTTTGTATTGTCAACGCTCCGTCCATCACCACCTTTGGTTTTTCTTTGTTCGCCCTAAGTTGGCAAGGCATGCTCAGACGTGAGTCCCTTGCTCACTTTGCCACTGGAGTCAAGCAAGCCCGGCTGAAGACGGCTGTAATGCCAGAAACCGGTACTGGGAAGCTTGATTCCGGTCCAGGGAAGACATGGCTTGGCAGTTCGGGCTGGACTGTTCCCATGAGGCACAGGGTCAGACTGATTTGCATATGGTCATGTCTGAACTGGGGTGGCGGAGTGAGATAAAGAACGGTGATGGATTAAACCCAGATCAGTTGACTGGGGGTGAGTGTTTGTATTGTCAACGCTCCGTCCATCACCACCTTTGGTTTTTCTTTGTTCGCCCTAAGTTGACAGGGTATGCTCAGACGTGAGTCCCTTGCTCACTTTGCCACTGGAGTCAAGCAAGCCCGGCTAAAGACGGCTGTAATGCCAGAAACCGGTCCTGGGAAGCTTCATTCCGGTCCAGGGAAGACATGGCTTGGCAGTTCGGGCTGGACTGTTCCCATGAGGCACAGGGTCAGACTGATTTGCATGTGGTCATGTCTGAACTGGGGTGGTGGAGTGAGCTAAAGAACGGTGATGGATTAAACCCAGATCAGTTGACTGGGGGTGAGTGTTTGTATTGTCAATGCTCCGTCCATCACCACCTTTGGTTTTTCTTTGTTCGCCTTAAGTTGGCAGGGTATGCTCAGACGTGAGTCCCTTGCTCACTTTGCCACTGGAGTGAAGCAAGCCCGGCTGAAGACGGCTGTAATGCCAGAAACCGGTCCTGGGAAGCTTGATTCCGGTCCAGGGAAGACATGGCTTGGCAGTTCGGGCTGGACTGTTCCCATGAGGCACAGGGTCAGACTGATTTACATATGGTCATGTCTGAACTGGGGTGGCGGAGTGAGCTAAAGAACGGTGATGGATTAAACCCAGATCAGTTGACTGGGGGTGAGTGTTTGTATTGTCAACGCTCCGTCCATCACCACTTTTGGTTTTTCTTAGATTTAGATAGGGCAGAATACGCAGCCTTGCGACTGCGTCATGCGTATTACACAGGGGGGGGACAGATGCGGGCGCCTCCTAATGCACAAGTTACGCGCGGTCACCCAGAAACGGGAAGTCCAGGAATTGAGAGGGAGGGATGGCGTACTTGTAACTGGGGATCAGGCTATAGCTGGGGCCTTCAGCGCTTTCTTTGCAGAGTTATACGCGGCTGCCCTACCAGATCCAGAGGCGGAAGTAGATTTCTTGGCAACGATCCCACTGCCGGCCCTGACACAAGACCAGATTGACTGTCTAGAGAAGGACATTCGTCCAGAGGAGGTGATCTCGGCTATTTCCCGCCTAAAACTGGGCAAAGCTCCTGGCCCGGATGGATTCCCGGCGAGCTTTTATAAAACATTCTGTGGCCAGGTGGCCCCTCTGCTTGCTAAACTCTTTACCTCTTTCGCGGAGGAGGGTGCGATCCCGAGAGATTTGTTGGAGGCGTCTATCGCGGTGATACCCAAACCGGGCAAAGACCACGCTGATTGTGGAGCGTATAGGCCCATCTCTCTCCTAAACGTGGATCTTAAGCTTTACACCGGGATCCTTGCCTCCCGACTGGGACCTTGCATGGGGGGGCTGGTTGACCCAGACCAGTCTGGATTCATTCCGGAGCGACAGACCTCTGACAACACCAAGAGGGCCCTCCACCTTCTAGAAAAGGCCGCTCGCACGGAGGGTGAATACATGCTGCTGGCGATCGACGCCGAAAAGGCATTTGATAGGGTGCATTGGCCCTATTTGGAGAGAGTGTTAGTGAAGGCCGGCATGGGGCCCAAATTCCGAACTAGGGTATTAAACTGTTATAAATTCCCTTCCGCTGCGGTCTGGGTCAATGGCTACACGTCTCCCCGGTTCGCGATCGAGCGAGGCACCAGACAAGGTTGCCCGTTATCCCCCCTATTGTTCGCCCTTTATATGGAGCCTCTGGCACAGCTAATTCGGCTGGACCCGAAGGTGCAGGGAATCAAGTTTGGGGGCGACGTCCAAACCATAAGCTTGTATGCCGATGACGTGCTGATATGGCTTGCCGAACCCCGGAGCTCTCTACCTGCGTGCCTTGACGATCTTGCTCAGTTCGGCTGAGTCTCGGGCTTTAAAGTCAATATGACTAAGTCTGTGGCCCTCGATCTGTCGCTGGAGCCAGCCACGCGCTCCGGTTTACAGGAGGCGTTCCCCATGCAGTGGGCCTCGGAGGCGGTCCCATACCTCGGGGTACAACTGGCGCCTTCCCTACAGACTACCGTAGATATTAATTACTCCCAACTGAGACAAAAAAATCAGAGGCGAGTTGGGACAGTGGAAATACTACCCGCTTTCATGGCTGGGCAGGGTGGCGGCCGTCAAGATGACGATCCTCCCTCAAATTCTCTACCTCTTTCGCACGATCCCCCTTACTCCGCCGAGAGGCTGGATAAAACTGATGCAGTCGGAACTTTCGCAGTTTATATGGAACGGGAGGAATCCCCGTCTGAAGCTGCAGATAGAGATGCTAGCACCTGAACACGGAGGGATTGGGATTCTAGACCAGGCCATGTATTTTCAGGCGACGCAGTTGCGCTTCCTGGTAGAATGGGCCCGATGGGAATCCGGGAAACATTGGTTGTTTCAGGATCAGGCGGTCGCCGGAAGGACCCTACAGGAGATTCCCTTTATGCGCAGAGAACAGAGGCCTCCCAATCTCTATGCGTCCTTTATCACGCGAGTACCGCTGGAAATTTGGGATCGAGTGGGAGTTTCCCAGGGTCTTACCACCCTCCCATCACCCCTCACCCCCATCGTCGAGAACCCGGACTTTCAACCGAGGATGGACGGGAAAGCTTTCGCGCGTTGGAAACCGGCCGGCTGTCGCGCTCTCCATCATATTTATGGCCCAGAAGGTGTAGTCCCTTTCCCACAGTTCCGTCAGGAGTTTGGCCTACCAGAATCCGAACGGCTCCGATATTTACAGGTCAGGCACCGGGCACTCAACACCACTGTGAGATCCGCAGCGGACAGGCGCCTGACGGCTTTTGAGTATTGACTGATCACTCGCACAACAGACAAGCAGTTAATCTCAGATCTCTATAAAATGCTCATGCACAAACACAGATACACTTACAGCGCAAGCAGGGCGCGTTGGGAGCGAGAGCTGGGGAGATCCCTTACTCATAAGGAGTGGGAGGGAGTGTACTACAGGGCGCGCCACTCGGCCTACCATATGGGGCTCACAGACACTCTCACGAAAGTAGCGACTTATTGGTACTACACCCCCGAACGCCTGTATGAGATGGACAGTAGCAAGGACCCCCTATGCTGGCGTGGCTGTGGTCAGGTGGGAACGCTAGTTCACATACTCTAGGAGTGCCAGTTTTTGCAGGACTACTGGCATCAGATCTTAGCAGATGTAGACACTCATTTTGACACTGACATCCCGCGCTTTCCCTCCTATGTCCTTCTGGGGCTGCCTAATGCGCTGACCTACCCGCTAAGATCTCGGAGGGATCGCTTGATTGCCATCGCGCTGGGGTCGGCCATACAGAATATTGTGGCGCACTGGCGATCGGAGCAGTTTCCTACATACCAAGGTTGGCTTCACCTCCTCTGGATGGTTCTGGGCATGGAAAGGCTCTCGTTGTCCAGAGCAGGGGAAGGGGCTCGCTATGCTGAGCTGTGGAAGCCATTTTTAGCTTTGTTATCTTCTGTGTTTGTGGAGGTAACTTGTCCGAGATACCTTCGATTGTTGAGGTTGACAGAGACCGAAGATGAGAGGATGGAGGCTGACTCGGCTCTGAAGGTTGGATGAGATCATGGAGGGAAAGATGAGGACCATGGACCAAGAGGGGTGGGAGCTGGGAGGGAACGGGGGTTGGGGCTACAGGGATGGGAGGGGGTTTGTTGAGTTTTGGGTCGGGATGGGATTGCTGGGGGGTCTTCCTTCCTTCTGAGTGAGTCGGATGACGGAGGTGCGACGCGCCTCCGACGGACTGAGGGCGATGGGAAGGTGCTAGACTGAAAGTTGGTTAGATTCGAGCGGTTTAGCACTGTTATAGGATATAGGCCTAATCAACTGGAAGATCAAGTGACGAATACAGGGGTCGCTTTCTAGCTTCACTATGTTTATGACGCGGCCGGCCCATACTGGGTTGTAGGCGGCTTGCTGTGTATAAGCTTGACTCCACAAGTTATGGCTTTTGTTTGGCACCTTCCCATTACACTGATTTGCCTGTCGGTCATTGGGCTGACCCACGGCCCTCTTTCAGCTTTACTGTAATTCTGTCTTGTTGCAAATAAAAACATTTCATACTAAAAGGAAAATAGCTACTGTGCCTTCACCGTCGAGAATTTTCCTGGACTCTTCAACTACTGCTAAAAGAGCAGTTTATTTCCCCTGTTGGGGCCGAAAGCCAGTCTGGGAGGGGTGAAGGAGATTGTGAGTGTGAGACTCTACGAATGTGAAGAGAGGGCTGAGTTAACGTGTTTTTCAAGAATCTTGCTGATCCCCGGGAGGAGTGAAATAGGGAGGTAATTCCCCAGGAGATCAGGTTTTTTTTAGTAGCGCTTTCACCATAGAACATTTCGACGGTGGGGGGACTACTCCAGTAGAGATAGAGGAATTGATCAATTTCAACATCACCAGGAAGACTGTTCCTGCTGCTTCATTCAGAGAATGAAGGGGAAGTGAGTCTCTGGGAGAACCTGATTTTACAAGGGCCGAGATGTCTTCTTAGGACTTGAGGTCAATCAAAGGGATTTCCTCAAGAAGATGCTCAGAGTTATGCGAGGCAGTCTCCAAAGGCAATGAATCATTGTGGCAAGCCACATGAGAAAAGGTAGTGTATATAGCTTGAATTTTATTGTGGAAGAATTCTGCCAATTCGTTACAGCGAGGGAGGGAATGTTTAATAAGATACTTTGCGATGCTGAAGATTTCCCGTGGGGAGTTGGGCACTGATTTTTCCTTCATAATATGTGCCTTGCACTTGTTAAATTTGTTGTTAGCAGCAATAGGGTCAGGTTCAAGGATGGGCCAGGTGTCTTCAAGAACTGAGACCCACTATTCTAACGGGAGTTTAGACCATATGCGTTCTTGATACATACCGTGCCGGAGAAGGGAGGAGGGCGCGAGGTGCGCCAGGAAAACGGAATAAGGAAGTGGTCTGACCGAGGCATGTGGATAGGAACCCCCACTGATAATTCATCAATATTAGAAAAGATTGGGTCAAGTAGGTGGCCTTTGGAGTGAGTGGAACCAATAACTTTTTGTTTGAACTGAGATGCTGCCATATTTCTCACTAACTCAGAGGCTACTGAGTTTACAGGGTCATCTAAATGAAGATTGAAATCCCCATATATCGTAAAGTTGGAGGTGGAGCTGGCTAGATTGGCTACATTTCGGGAAGAAGTAAAAAAATTGTCCATGGGCTCCAGGTGAAAGATCAATTAAAATGCCTGAGAATGTGTGAATAGGTGAGACACCTATTGCAAAGGAGAGGTTCTGGCAGTCAGGTAGGGGGTCTGCTGTAATATGACATTTTGCGATCTTTTCTCTGAATATGGTAGCCAGGGGTAGGGATAGTACGAGGTCAGGGTCCGACTCAATGCTGAGCCACGTTTCGGTTAGAAACAGAGCATTCGGGAGTTCCTCCTCTAATAGTATAGAAATTTATGTAGAGTGTTTGGGTAGCGACCTACAGTATAACAGAAACATTTTGTAAGGTTCGCGATTCTGCGTAGCGACCTGGGGTTTAAGGAACAGAGAGAGCTTAAAGGAGCAATGGGAACAAAACAAATTGTTACTTGTTAGAGAAATGGAATGTAAGCATTTGTCATTAATGGCCCCCCTTAATCGTAGGAGGTGGTCCGAAGTGTAGAAGAGTTTACCTGTAGAGAAACGGACAGGGGTTGTGGACCCTGACCCCGGTCAGACTTGGATGGGAGCAGGCTTGCTGGCCTTTGGCATGTCAGTGTCACGCCCGCTGCACAGACGCGTCAGCAAACTCATTAATAGTTGAAAGCGGCCAACAACTAGACCCCTAACCAAAAAAGTCAGCCCCGCTCTAACATGCGGGAACCGTCAAGTACAAATCAGAGGTAGGAGAGCCACAAATAAATGTGTAAAGAAGCAAAATAGATTAAAAACCTCAATTAAAACCTTAATTAAAAATGTCCCTGGAGCCTTAACACAGCTCCTGCTTTCTCAGGTCACAGCGCCTATGAAGCCTGATTAATGAAAAAGATAAAATGACTCTAACTGATGAATGGTGTGAATATATCACAGAGTAGATAGGAAGTCGGGGATTAGAAAGGCCTTGTGTGGTGAAAAGAAGAGCTGCTTTAGGGAAAGTTTCCACTGCTAAGCCACAGCGAAATCTCAATGAAAGAGCAGGAACTGTAACAAAAATGCTGTGTGCGCAGGAGCTGCCCCGATTGGAAAATGAAAAATGTGCCCGCCATTGGTAATCAGCACATCAAAGGTTGCAAAAATGTGTGATACTCAGAAAGAGATTCAAAATATTTATGGAAAAAAGGGCCAAATGTAAACAAATGATATAAAGAAATACTATTGGTGCCTCAGTGAAGATGGTTATCTTAAGGGGAGAAACCTTGCTCATCCCGCCAACCTCATGAAAGCACATAGGGCCTCATTTATGAAAAGTGTCATATTGCTGCGTGAAAACAGCGATGCAACACTTTTCAGTGTGCCCTCCTTGCGACACCATGGATGCGCCGTATTTACTTTACTGCGCTCCATGTCTCAAGGATTTACAGGTATGTCAGTATTCCTGTATCTGTAGGCGAAAAAGTGGTAAATTGCGTGGGTGTGTGTAAAACAGGCGCAACTCCAGGAATGTTTCCTTTCACATCAGGCAAGCTCCATGTGAAAGGGCCTAGGTGTCTCCATACGCCTGCTGTGAAGGACGCATAAGAATTTGACGCAGTGGCGTCCTAGAAGTGGAATAGTGTAATCTCATTGATTTCACTGCACCAATACTACGAGCCTTTTTGCGGGGTAATGCCCACCCTGCATAAATTATACCTGATGCAGGTATAATGTAGCACAGGGGTTTACAAAGTGACACATCTGTGTAGATGCAACGCTTTATAAATATATGGTGCAGTGTGACGCATATTTTACACCGCTGCAGCGTCACAAAAAGTGACGCAACGGCAATAGAGGGCTCATAAATAAGGCCCATAACATCTAGCAATAACTTCCGATGGAAAAATATATGGAGTATATCACAGTGAAAAAACTTCATATGGAAGCAAATATTACGATAAAACAATCTTGCCATATGCTACGAAACTTGGCATATGAGCCTTTGACAGAGCCTACTAAGACACACATAGATAATGACACCGAGTAGATAGTTATAGGCAGAATCTAAGGTACCCACCAAAATAAACATAACCTTTTAATTATAGACCATTTTTTGACACAGTGATTCACATCTATAGACAGATTTTAGTAAACAAACAATAGTCCATCAGCCATAGTAAGCTAAAGATCAGATAATCCGTGCACAGTATCAAGGAAACAGTGGAAAAAAGGCAGTGGAAAGAGGGGAGGAAATGCTATTCCATTTGTTCATTGTATTCAGGTTCTGTCTTGTTAAGTAGAAATTGAATATCACTGCCGCCTTGTGAGCAAAAACAACAGTTGATTGACAGAATGCAGAACACTGTCATACATTCACCCCAGTACAGAGATCTGGGACTAAATCCATTGTTTTTTTGCTCACCATGCCATTCCAGTTTGAACCCAGCCATATGCAAATCAGTCTTGACCCTGTGCCCCATTGGAACAGTCCAGCCCGAACTGCCAAGCCAGTTCCTCCCTGGACTGGAAACAAGCATCCTAGGATCGGTTTCGGGCTTTCAGCCCTCATCAGCCAGGCTAGCTTGATTCCAGTGGCATGTAGAGCACGGGACTCAAGTCTGAGCATACCCGTCCCACTCGGGGTGACAAATACAAAAACAGTTGATGGACTGAATGCAGAACAATGTCATACATTCACCCCAGTACAGAGATCTGGGTCTAAATCCATCGTTTTTTTGCTCACCATGCCATTCCAGTTTGAACCCAGCTATATGCAAATCAGTCTTGACCCTTTGCCCCATGGGAACAGTCCAGCCCGAACTGCCAAGCCAGGTCCTCCCTGGACTGGAAACAAGCATCCTAGGACCGGTTTCGGGCTTTCAGCCCTCATAAGCCAGGATAGCTTGATTCCAGTGGCATGGAAAAACAACAGTTGATGGACTGAATGCAGAACAGTGTCATACATTCACCCCAGTACAGAGATCTGGGCCTAAATCCATTGTTTTTAAGTAGCAGTATCACAGCCCCTCACAGATAGTTATGACTTCTGTTACCTGACAATGTATTTCATTGTCTATACGATTTTTATCAACAAATTATTGGACTAAAGGGTGCAGTCATTACTTTACATGTTATTCTGCTATGGTGATGGCACAGTCTAGTTTATATGTTTTGCTTTGTCTGGCCTATTCACAACACATAGCAGGATCACCATGCAGCATGGATAACATTATTGGTGTTACAATTAGAAAATTGTCGCAGTGTTTGCTTGACATCTCCATGTGAGAATTCATTGCATTTTGCCTTGAATTGCCATGGCACAGTTTCTACATCATTAGTGGCCCACGTGTAATACACGGGAAAGCATACAAAAGAAGGGAACGCAGTTTGTACTCATCTGGTACTTCGGAGGCAATAGCAGTAGTGAGTCCCAGCAGTACCAGGAAGCCTGAACCACCCAGAGGACAGTCAAACAAAACAGCTGAGTTATGAAACCAAATCAACTGAGCACAGAATACAAACAAAGGAAAGAAGGTAATGAAATAAACTATCATATGAAACAGGTACCAGGGAAGAGAACAAACCTTCCTGCACAAAAGTAATCCTGAGAGGCGTTTTCCTATTTCCATGTGTGCTGCAGAATGCAGCACACATGGAAAAAGGAAAAGAAGAGGAGAAACAAACATATTTCTCCTCGTTACTCCTGCTCTGGGGAGGCATAAGGTTTTGGCACTGCCCCAGCTGTACATGATTAACTATATCTAGGGCAGCTTCAAAATCCATGGGTGTTGCGTGGAAAAACCCACTGCAATGCCCATAACACCTCCTTGATGTGGTGTAAGGCAAGGCAAATACTTCACTGCTGTGTCTTACTCTATATCTATGAGGTCAGGCAAATCCATGGAGAGTGACTTTGCATCCAGTGGCGGGCGGTGACCCCAAACAGTGGGGAGCCACAGCTCTCAATCATGGCTCGTTAACAGATTGTTGTTTATAACGGCCTTGACTGTTCTGGAGTTGAGGTTCAAGGCAGTGCGAGCGTTGCAATGGAGGTTTAGTCATCAAAGATGCTCTAAATCTTATATTAGTTAAAGAAATATTGTAAGCTCAATACTATAGGGGTCCACATACGAAGCTCCCGTCGCCTCGGCCAGCCAGTGGAAACTGACTCAATCGATGCTCCAAGAGTGCCAGCAGAACTCAGTACAGCTTGAAACATAACAGGATGAAACCAGGCGTATGCACGAGAACTAATAATACAAAAGGTAAACAATTCTAATGGCTGTGAGCTACATCCCACTCGAGCGAGATGTGGTTTGCAGCCTTTAAAATTGTTTACCTTTGTATTAGATCTTGTGCTTGCGCCTGGGTTTATCATGTTATGTTTCAAGCTGTAGAAAGCAAGACAAACCCCTCACATGAGCTGCAACTTACAGTCCCCTCAAACACTTATGCTAACTACAACACCTAGTGAGTCTAAAAGATAATTAAAAATGTACTTACCTGTGCCTCCTTGTTTTCTTCTTCTTGAATGCCGTCAGCGTGATGGCACCTCATGCAGCCTCAGTCAGCCCTCTCCAAATCCCGATGCTGCTGTCATGATCCAGATGAGCAGCATGAGTGCAGCGTCGTGATTGGCTGGTGTGGGCTGCCTTGACACTCCAGCAGGCCGTGGGTGCCTGTAGCGGCTCTCCACCCAGCTGTCTAATACAGCTGGGTGAGAGGTTTGCACTACGCATGTCAGGCTGACCATCGCAAGACAGCTGGCCAAAGTGACATGCACAGTGTAAACTGGTGGAGTAAGCACCTCTCCCCTGCTGCTAATCAGCAACTATGGCCCGCCCTCAAACTGCTAAGGCTGGAATCACTGAAAAATAAAATGGTAATTCATTTTATTATCATTTTATTTTTCACCTTTGCTGCAACCCCAGCAGGGGTGGGAGTGGTGCTCCTCTGCCCTAATGGGGGGCTGCAACTGTTTGCATAGCCACATAGATATGATTAGGCATGCGCCGCCGGAGCATCAACAAAAGTGATGCAAACCTCTCATAATAGGCCCCCAGGTCTCTCCTAACGAGGAGCCAAATAGAATTACATTCCATCTCTTGAATACGCTGAATTAAAGTGAGGTTCTTATGCAGCGTGGCATGTAACCGAGTGGCGTGGATAAGGACTCACAATTGCGCGACATTGTCCTATGAGTATATTAGTTCAGTGGTTATTTTAAGACCCAATACATACAGTAAAGACATTGTGGAGAGGAAACTTCCCTTTGGAATCAGTAATGTTACTTAATTTAATCAAAGTCAAATAACAGATGTAGGAAACAAAAGCAGGATGTGATTCATGCCTGGTTTTTCATATTGTGACTCGCCCTGCAGAACTTCCTTAGAAATTGATTTACTTTGAGTTAATTTGAACAAGTTCTGCATGTTCTCGTGATGTTTTGTAACACGAAATGTAACTTAATTGTATGCTAGGGAGAGCGAGCATTGAAATCTTAATTGTAGAATGTTGTGTGTGGGTCCCATTGACGAGAGGAGCTACCCCTGAGGTGCAGGGCATTCAAATGAGGGTCGACCCACACAACAAAGCTTAAGGATCAGTATTTCTGGAAGATTTATTATCATGTCTTATCTCCATCCTCTGCTACAAGCTTATTATGTTCTGTCTTGTGAGCCCAGCATGAAAATGAGACTGATTAAGATATGCAGAAATTACAAGCATACTTCTAAGAACAACAGTTTCCATGTACAGATTAAAGGAACATATTTATACACTAAATATGAGCCAAGTTGTAAATGACATAAAAATAAAAAGCTTAATATGGTGACTACAAATGCGAAATTAAAAGGTCATGCAAATATGATATGAGAATAAAAAAGCTCCTCTCAGTTTACAAAATGTAAACAAGATTGTAATTTGCAAAAAATAAATGCAATAATTTTACCTTTGCCAGATTCAATAAGAAAGAATCAAGGAGGGAGCAACAGAAAGTAGCGAGATGGCACGAAGTCCACAAAGATAATGAAAGCGAAATACCAAGATGATGTGATGTGCAGAATAAGCCCCAATACTCCAGGCAGAACAGACAGTGCCAAACCATACTTGAAATTCGTACACTCTTCTCTCAGTCCTCAAACCACGGATCGGTTTGGTGACAAGGTCGGTCAGGAGGCAGTTGAAATTATGTTTGTGCGGTACGCAGCAAGTCCAATATTTAAACTTAAAATTTGGCTATCTGAAAATATGTGAACGTCCACTTCCTGGTGGGGACACATTTTTTTTATTTCACTCAATGAAACCAGCTGCTGAGCAACATATTTGGAGAGCCTTGGACTTTTACCTCGGTTGATAATCCTGGAAACGTATACTCTTTCAGAACAACTGCCTAGTCCACAAAACCAACTATGGGAACGAACCACGCTCTCTTGCAAAAAACACTGATCTGGTATAACCCACCAGAACCCTCAGGTCTTCCAACAAACATTTTCTCATCCCTTTTAAAATCCTTACCGCCAGGAATGGCGGGAGATCTTTTTCATACCTTTTCCAAACCCTGTGAAACTCGCTCCCTTTGCATCTACTTATGGAAACCAACCACAGAAAATTTCGTAAGATTCTTAAAACCTGGCTGTTCTGTACTCTCCTTTCCCTGTCGGCTCCCTCCACTCTCTTTTCTTCATGTCCTGGGTTCAGGCTAGCGCTTTGAGACCCTCGGGTGATATGTGGGCTTAATAAAATCCTATGACTATGACTATGGTTTCATAATACATGGCATATTCTCTTTGGGATTAAGTTACTCTAGTCATTTCATAAAGATGTAAAGGAAATTCACGGAAAGTGAGATTCCTAATTATATTTCAGTACTAGTTCAGTGAGTATGACTGCCAAGTAACAATATCGAAGTCAGTATTTGGTCAGTATTTGAAGGAACACTGCATGATGTCCGATTATTTTAAAATACCTTACAATGAGCAAACACAAATCATCAAAGCTTCTTGACAATTAATTTACAAATATTTAATTCATAACAATATTAGGGCCATAGAGTATGGTGCCCATATAACCTCAAACTCTTTTAGCACTCATGGCACTAAAGGAACCCAGGTCTCCTTCCAGGACACATTCTGAGCCGAACCTTTCGTCACAGGGCAAGCCTTTACCCTTAGGGGCAGATTTATGAAGGCCTTGCGCCGCCGGTGCGTCACTTTATTTGACGCAACGGCGGCGCAAACAATGCGCCCTATTTACAACGTGACGCATCTAGGAGATGCGTCACGTTGTAAAGCCCTGCGCCATCAGGAGGCGTTCCGGCGCAGGGTGGGCGTTCCGGGGCAGGTGCGCCTCGCAAAAGTGGCTGAGTGAAATCTATGAGATTTCACTCAGTCACTTTAAGGACAAATGCTGCGTCAAAAGCCTGCGCCTGCTTGAAGCAGGCGTAGGTCTTGACGCAGCATTGTGGAGATGGGGCACCCCCGAGCCTTGCTGGAGCTGCGTCGCGCTTGCGACGCAGCTCCAGCAATGCGCCACCTTTTCGGCACAGATGCGTCACGCATCTGTGCCGTTTTTTCCCCATGGTGCGCCGCATTGTAAATGCGGCGCACCATGGGTGGTGGAGCTGTGGCGCACTGTGGCGCACATTAACTGGCGCATCCCTGGGGAGGCGCCAGTTAACATAAATCTGCCCCTTAGTTCTCTGATTAGCAGGTACATCGCCTGCCATACAGGAAAATGTTGCTTCATTTGTCCCAGCCCCTAAAAGACATAGGGGCAGCTTTATGATGCCCTTGCGCCTCCTTGCGCCGCAATTGCGTCACTAAATGTGACGCAACGGCGGCGCAAACAATGCGCCCTATTTACAACGTGACGCATCTAAGAGATGCGTCACGTTGGAAAGCCCTGCACCATAAGGAGGCGTTCCTGCGCAGGGGGGGGCGTTCCTGCGCAGGAACGCCTCCTAAAAGTGGCTGAGTGATATCTATGAGATTTCACTCAGTCACTTACTACGTCAATTCCTTATGCCTGCTTGAAGCAGGCGTAAGGGTGACGCAGCATGCATTGAATAGGTGGCTCCTGTGCATTGCAGGAGTCATGTCGCACTTGCGACATGACTCCTGCAATGCACCGCCCGTACGCCGAGAGATGCGTCACGCATCCTCACTGCCTTGCACCATGGTGCGCCGCATCATAAATACGGCGCACCATGGGTGGCGGAGCAGTGGCGCACTGTGGCGCATGTTAACTGGCGCATCCCTGGGGATGCGCCAGTTAACATATATCTGCCCCATATTCTCTTTAACCAAATCAGGAATCAGTATCCATTTATTGGCAATCATTGAAAATGTGTATTCTAAAAACCTCCATGCAAGTCAGATTTTGATTCCAACTTTACCTCTCAATAAAATTGCCAGCGAAAGCTGTAGTAAAACTGAGTTACCTCTGGCTCATGTTTTTTTAACATTTGTGTCAATGTCCTGCCTTGATTCTTAAGCCATTTATCACAGGATGTTTTAGTGACCGCAAGTACCAAAATGTATGCTTCTGGCACAGTGCAAGGAATGTAAGAATACGCCTATCAGTATCAAAAGAAGAATCTTAAACGTGTGTATGAGGGTAGACCTCAAAGGTAAAGTTTGCATGTTCATTACCGATGTATATATGATTATAGGCATGTCGTTTAGGATTCTTTTGTTCTTTTGATGCTGATGGGCTTATTCTTACATTCTAGTTACCCCTCAAGAAGGGCGTAACAGCCCGAAATGCATTGGGAGAATTTAAGTCTTGTTGCCCAGGATGTATTGTATATTTCCAACGTGCTAATCGATAAAGCTTAGATGAGTGTGTCCTTTGGCGTTTGAAGCTTGGAAATAGTTTGCCTCTGCTGTGAACTTGGAAAATTCTTAAAGAGATATGGAATAAAAGTTGAATAAATCAGGTTTACCTGGATGGGTTTATACAGTTATTTGCAACTTGATGGGTGTATGACGATGCACCGACTATTTTCATAAATGGAACTTGTGCTTTTGAGACAGAACGCATCAAGCTTGCACGCAATAATATTGCCGTGAACAACTGAAACAAAGGTGTAATCTAAGAAAGATTGGAGTGCATTCAATCATTTATTTTTAACACTTTTAGAAAGTTGGCATTTTCTTGTCCCAATCATTTGCTGACTCCAACCTGTATCCTGGGTCACATAACTAGGTGCAGCTGGCAGTTGGTCTTTGTGTATTGCTTCCAGACAGTGCGACAAAGGGGATTAGATGTTGTCAGTATGTGCCATCTCTGACTTGGCAGGGGTAAGAACTGTCACCTACCACACTTGCACATCAAAAAGGCTCTGCACCAGCACACTCGCAAAGGGTTTCATACTAGTCTTTTGTGTCCCTAGACAACTTGGGCCATAGCAGGGAGGCAGAAAATTCCAAGCACCTCTTGGGGAACCCTCTAGAAATTTTGCCAACTTCAAAGCTGGAATTAAGGATAAAAAGTGGACCCTCAGTCTTAACTCTTCAATACACCTCTTGACCTGTGCTGCTGTGGGCTAGTTGACTTGCCTCCAGATCAGGGCCTACTGGACAGAAAAGGCTCCAACCACCTTGAACTGATCACCTGGACTCTGTCTGTGTGTCAGTCTTGCCCACCAAGGGGTGCCACCCCATTAATGGACACTTGGAAGTGGGCCAGAAGGTGCTCTGCCAATCCAGCTGTAGTCTCTTGGGCCGAAACGACTCAGCATGGCACATTTCCTCGTAGCTCTGCATCAGAATTACCACAGCATGACACACCCCTGATATAGGACCTTGGATTGCAGACCACAGCTTCTCAGAACCGCCGCTGCATGATGCATCCTCGATGCAGGACACCACATCACAAACCTCCATCAACAGCATCCTCGACGATGACACAAGACCGTGCAGCACAAGCCTTGTCGATATCTTTATGGGAACCGCAGCTATGCGACGCCTACTCAGCAACGGACCTTGCAATGCTTCACAACCAGGATTTAAGGTACTTTCCTAAGCGAGCCTACCTTGGTCCCTGTTTTCGTCCCTCTCTCCATTGCAGTCGATCTGAATTTGTGAAAATTCTTTGAGCTCTTTTTATTGCATTTTTTTAAAAAGTCAACCGAAACATCAGATACCGGGATGTCCAAAAAGTAAGGGAACGCCACATTGTGATACACAATGACTACTATTCAGCACAATTAAAAGTCAGAGTATTCATTAGGGTATTACACATAATTATTGGAGTTCGGTAATGGTTAGATGAAGGTAGTGCATCATGAAAGTGTTCCATCCATTTTCCCATATCTTATGGTGTTTCCCAGAACAACCCCGGCTTTTATAAACCGTGGCCTCCGCTCGGGCATGGTGGTCCATACCCTGCAGCCATTCTGCCTGTGTGGGGGCCTCCGGTGAGCGCCAATGTTTAGCAATGTCCATTTTGGCCACTAGGCAATCAATGTTGTACAGAGTCCTGCCCCAGTTTGTGCCGTCCTACCCTCGATGAATGCCCAGTATTGCTTTGCATAGGTCGCTGTTCGACCTGGCCCTTTTGACTGGTTTATTCACAAAGTTTTGCCTTTTGCCTGCTATTTTTCTGACTCTGTTTTTGTTAGCTTTAGGATTCTGGGCACTTTACCAATGCTGATCAGTGCTAAAGTGCATATGCTCTCTGTTTAAATTGTGACATTGATTAGTTATCCATGATCGGCATATTTGATTTGCTGGTAAGTCCCTAGTAAAGTGTGTGCTACTAGTGGGCTTATAGCACTGATTGTGCCACCCACATGAGTAGCCCTGTAAATGTGTATCAGACCTACCACTGTAGTATCGGCGCGCGCAATTGTAAACTGCCATGTTGACCTGGCAAGTGCACCTACTTGCCAGGCCCAAACCTTCCCTTTTCTTACATGTAAGGCACCTCTAAGGTAGGCTCAAGGTACCCCCATGGACAGGGTGTAGTGTATGTGAAAGGTAGGGCATGTACTAGTGCGTGTGACATATCCTGATGGTGAAATTATGTGTATTTTGTTTTTCACTATTGAAAGGCTATCTATCACATAGGCTAACATGGGAGTTGATTTGTAACATTTTACAAGTATAACTTTCCATAGGGACAAGATCGAGAAATGGAGTTTAGGCTCTCGGAACTCAGAATTGGTGAAGGTGGTTTTTAAATTCTATGTTTGAATATGCCACTTTTAGAAAGTGGCCATATTCTTACTTTACCATCCTGTGTGCCTTTCACTGTTTGTGTATTCAGCATCTGTTGTTAGAGGGACAGGATCTGGGGGGGGGGTGCATTCACTCTAGACAGTCACTGGGGGTGTTGCAGTGTGCCCTGCCTTGCCTGGGTGCCTCATCGCTGGGCTGAATTGACCTGGTCTGCATTTAGAGTGGTGGGAGGAGTTTTTTTTTATTGTTTTTTTTAGTAAAAGCTTTATTCGATTTTAGAACAAGATAAAATCATAAAAGCGACAGACATAATATACAGTTTCATTATACAATCATAAAAATAGACTAAAAATAGTATTAAACAATTGATATAAGATTTGTCAAATAAAGTCTTTTGTAACTACAATTGATTTGATAAAAAGGTTGAGTACATCCAAGTGATTATATGATATCAAACATAGGTGCTATAGATGGTTCAGATTCCAGCAAAAGTACAATTTTGGAACTATAGTTAATCATGGGAACGTCAAATTTTTAGGCAGTTTTTAAGGAACATAGCTACACTTTTGTCATTTGATACTGTTTCTAAGTGTTGTAATGCCAGAAGTGCGGGCGGCATCTTCTCAAGCCCTGGGACAACAGTAATGGAATTATCCAGCGTTTGCGTGGTAGGTCGTAAAACTTACAGAACAGAACTACATGAATATTAGACTGTTCGGAAATACCATCGCAAGGGCACCGAGTAATTGAGGAGGACCAATCTTGTCTCCTTGGAAATGTAATCAGTCGTAAAAAATGTATTTAATCTAAACCGTGCCAACATGTATTTTTCATAGTTGGTCAGACAGTAAGTTAGATACGGTTGAATGCCCTGATTACACTGGATACTTAAAATGTGTCGATTTGAGACTTTATTAATTTCTTGGGCTGTGCGTAGTTCTCTTAAATGTGACAAACATGATAATCTCAGGGTCTTTCTTGTAATAGTGTTTAATAACGTGGGTTCATTAAAATATATAGAAAGATTCAAGTCCTTGAGAAAATCATGTACAAAGGACAGCCACGGAATTTTTGACCAATTGTCTAGGCCCAAACACTCTAAAATTAACGCACGTGTTAAACTACATTGTTCTGTTGTCCAAATATGATGCCACAATAATATTGGCTGAGTTTTTATATAATCGGCTATGTAATCCAGTCCCAATTCGATATGACATGCAAACGTAGGAGAACTCTGTGAAACGGCCAACAAATAACAGATCACAGTATTCTCCACCCTCTGCAGGATGTCCACTGGCACGTAGCCCCATACCCCAACGCCATAGACAGCTACGCTATGGCACTTCGCATAGTATATTTGCAAAAGTTCTTTTGGGGAGGCTTCCCTACTTTGCGTGCAAAGGCGATTAGGGCGGATGTAGCTCTTAAAAAGAGAAGGTGCCTGCTAACGATGGCCGGTTTCCAGGAAGAAACACTATCAAATAAAATGCCTAAGTAGGGGTATGTCTTGGTACATTCCAACTTAGAATCTTCAATAAATATCGCTTTTTTCTTGACAATTTTTTTCCCAAAATGCATAACAAATGTTTTTTTAATATTAACCTTTAGATCCAGTGAGTCCATAAAGTTACAGTAGGAATTTAACTGTATTTGAAGTTGTACTGGGGTTTGCGCCATGATCACCGCGTCGTCCGCGTATAATAGCGCAGGAATAGGGCGACGGGCGATAGCAGGTAAATCCTCCCCTCTAACATGGCCTTCTCAAGCCCATTTGTATAAAGGTTAAATAAGAAGGGAGCCAGGACACATCCCTGTCTGACCCCCTTTGTAACTGTAAAGGGGGGAGTAAGCTCCCCATTCACCACAAATCTGACCCTGACCGTTGGTCCCTGGTACAGCTCACGTAAGAAGAATACTATCGGGAGGTCTACACCCAGTTCTATTAGGATTGACCACAACCTTGAATGTGAAACACAGTCAAAGGCTGCGGTCAAGTCCACGTAGACCAGGTGAAGATTACCTTTCTTGGCCTGAGCATACTTCCCAAATAGAAGGGAAAGAATCAGAGCCTGCTCCACAGTGCCCAGCCCCTCCCGGAAACCATATTGCAGGTCTGTCAAGATGTTGTTGTCCTCTGACCAGATCCGTAGTCTGTCTAGGATCAAACGACCTGCAACTTTACCAAGAGAATCCAGGAGAGAAATGGGCCTGTAGCAAGCCGGATTGTTCCGATCACCCTCCTTAAAAATGGGAAGCAGGATAGAAGTTGACCAAGATTTTACGAGACCCCCTTTTAGTGCTGCTTCAATTACTCTGGTTAATACTGGTGCTCAGAGTTCTTGGGTATGCGTATAAATATCTAACGGTACGCCGTCCGGTCCCGGGACTTTACCAGACTTCGAGGATGACAGAGCTTCAGTTACTTCCTCAAGGCTAAAGGTTAGATCAATAGGATATGGTGATATATTTGTACTTGTATTTGGTTTAACAGCTTCTGCTAAAAATATTTTAGAAAAGTGTGAAACCCATCCATCTGCATTGATTGCTACCTCTATACTTGGACCAGTGTTCGCGTCATTCAAAAAGGGTGAGTTGACCACTTTCCAGAACATTTTACTATCCTTTCTGTTGCAGCTCTCATGTAGCTTTGCCCACAGATATTTTTTCCTTTCCTTCCTACATTCTTTTTTCGCCAAATTATAGAGCTTTCTCAGCTTCCTAATTTCCGGCTGATCCCTCTCGGATTTGTGCAGAGCCCTTTTTAAGTTCGATAGGGCTCTGGGGCATTCGGAATTGAACCACCCTTTTTCCTGAGAACCAGCCTGCTTTTGTTTACGGAGCAGCTCATTACTAATTACTTTAGCAATATTAATAAAACTAGTTAAAATATCATCTACAGTGGAGTGCAAATTTAGGCATGTTTCTAACATAGGAAGGGCTTTGGTAACGACATTAGTTGTGATTACATCCGGGTCTACTCTGGCCCATTTTACCGAGTAGCCGTTAGTTTTGTCTAGAGACAGGGCTCTTTGGTTTAACAACCCAGGGTTACCTGTTAGGTCACGTCCTGTTGGCACTGAAATAGTGACACAGTTAGGAAAATGGTCGCTACTAATGTCATTGCCAGTGTTAAATAAAATCAGTTCGTCCTTCATATGAATAGAGGTCAAAATAAAATCAATTGTGGTGTTACAACCCCTGCCATGAAAGGTAGGGGAGAAATCAATTGGGGGTTCAACTAATTCATTCGCAAACCCCAGTCCTAGGGTAAAAAGCTTTTCACTTAGAATGTTCCCAGCACTGGAGTGTGCAAAATGCGTTATGGGGCTCCCATCCTCATCTACAACTCCACAGTTCGAATTAGTATAGTCTTTACATAAGGCAATATTGAAATCGCCACCCCTAATTAATTTAAAAGGCAGAGAAGTACATTTGTTCTGATGCTCATCTAGAACAAAATTTATCTTGTTTAGGACTTTCTCAAAATCGGATGGTAGATTGTTATAGAGGTTTATCAGAAAATATGTATACCCTTGATTTACTGAGAGTTTAAGTAGCTGATAATTCTCATCAGTAGAACTTTCTACCATTTTCTCAAATGTAAGGGTATTGGATACATAAACTGATAAGCCTCCCTTTGGTCTACCAGCAAGGGAAGGACGTGCGCTTGACTGAAACAATCTATACCCCTGAAGGTGGATTGCGGTTACTGACCATGTTTCCTGGCAGCATACTATGTTATGTTTTCTGATTGTTTCTTGCCAGTTAGGTTGGTCAACTTTAGAGCGCAAACCCGCAAAATTCCAAATTAAGATAGAAAGAATCAGGGTAGTAGATGAGGCTGAAGTATCCATGTTGCACCCCTGCAATAGTAAGGAGGCAACCTGTGTTGAGTTCTTTGGCCCTTCAGTCAAAACAGTAATATCTATATCCTTAATTGGGCAATCACTAGTGGAAGAAAAACTGCCACAGTGATCCTCCAATGGAAGTACCTTATGGGGTGTTCTTAATTTAACTGGAGGAAGCAAATCAAAATTATCCTCAAGAGTTGGAGTAAATAAGAGTCATTCAATGTCATCTAAACCTGTCAGACCCTGTCAGAACCCGGTCAGGCAACCAACTATGAGGCGAATTTCCTGTGGGCTGCTTAATGTCCGATCCCTTTGCAAGCACTATACGGAAATTGCCTTCCTCATCGAATCAGAAAAACTCGATGTCCTGTTTCTCACAGAAACATGGACTCGGGAGGACTGTGAGGTTTAGTTGGGCCTAGCCTGTCCTTCAGGCTATAAAATCAGTCACACCCCACGCCCACTCAATCGAGGAGGGGGAATCGGGTTCATTTATAGAGACTCGCTGACCCTTTCCCAGCTAAAGATTCGAGAAGTACCGGGATTTGAACTGATGGGTTTCACAGTCAAACAGCAGGAGCTGATACTTTGCTCGGGTGTCCTATGCTACCGTCCCCCGGGACCGGCACCTTCCATATCGCTCCTCATTGACCTGATCTACGAACTCTCTAGCTCCCACTCCAAGTTACTGATTCTTGGTGATTTTAATCTGTGGGCAGGCGGTTCACTGGACAATGCATTCTCTTCCCTTAGTCAAGCATGCACGGATATCAATCTGGAACAGTTGGTGAACGCCTCCACGCATCAGAAGGGTCATATTCTGGACTTAGTATTTGCGGATCCACTATGGGTATCATTAGATGATATTAAGTGCCAGTTCTGGACAGACCACTTTCTGATTACGTTCTCTCTTTGTTCAGAGGATTATATCTCACGAAAGGCTGGACTATCTCTAGCCAAGCTAGAGAGACCTTGGTCCCAAATTCTTAAAACCTCTCCACTGCCGAACATCTTAGGTAAGGACTTTAAGCTTGGCAATACAGCTGAAGAGAGTTATACTCTCTTCTGCCAGTCCGTATCGAGCTCGCTGGATAAGTTTGCACCCCTTCGGAAGTCACGAGGGAGGGTGAATCGAGCTAGCCCTTGGTACACGAGCGAATTACGCCAGCTTAAACTTGACTGTAAACGCGCAGAAAGGGCCTGGAGGAAACAATACTTAGACTCGGAGAAAACTGTATTCAGGTCCGCTATACAAAAATACAAGGCTCAGATCAAGATGGCCAAAGTGACCTATCTTGAATCTACCTTGAATCAGGCCCCTAACAAGGCACAGGCCCTCTTTAAAATCGTCAGGGACCTTGCCCACCCTACGTGTGTGGCTAGCGCCGTCCCCTCATCGCAAGCTCTCTGTGACTCACTTGCTGATGCCTTCGAGGAGAAAACCCGTAAAATCCTGGAGGGTTTGCAGGACCCAGTTAAGTCCACTACTGGTCTGGGAGCTCCGGAGGAGGTGGCCAGTCGACCCCTGCAGAGGGCTGCTCACCTCTGTTTGGAAGCTCCGGCCACGCCTTCCAGTCGACCCCGACCAGAGGACCAGGCCCTCAGCCTGGGAGCTCCGGCGATTGAGGCCAGTCGACCCCAGCTGAGTAGCTTCTCCCCTCCCTCCTTGGACCCGGCCCTCAGCCTGGGAGCTCCGACGATTGAGGCCAGTCGACCCCAGCTGAGTAGCTTTTCCCCTCCCTCCTTGGACCCGGCCCTCAGCCTGGGAGCTCCGGCGATTGTGGCCAGTCGACCCCAGCTGAGTAGCTTTCCCCTTCCCTCCTTGGAGGAGTTTGGCAGCCTTGCCCTTACGATTTCATCCGGCTCGCCTCTTGATCCTCTTCCTCCAAAACTCTGGAAGGTGTTTCAGGAGGATCTCTTCCAGCCCTTGCATTCCATCTGTTGCCAGTCGTTTGAAACAGGGACGGTACCGGGCTGCTGGAAGAAGGCAGTGGTATCTCCGCTCTTAAAAAAACCTACGCTTGACCCTGTTTGCCTTTCCAACTACCGACCAATCTCCCTGCTTCCTTTTCCAGTCAAAATCATGGAAAAATTGGTTACCCGCACTCTGTCCGGCTTCTTAGAAGGGAACACCTGGCTGGACGAGACGCAATTCGGTTTTCGCCCAGCTAATGGGACGGAATCCGCGCTGGTGACCGTGTTAGACAATCTGCGGGCGCGAGTCGACAGTGGTCGGGCAGCCTTTTTGGTGCTGCTCGACATGTCGGCCGCGTTCGACACGGTCAGCCATCCCACCTTGATTTCGAGGCTGGAAGAGTGCGGGGTCAAAGATAAGGCCAGGGACTGGTTAATCTCCTATCTGGACAACCGTCAGCAACGGGTTTCGCTCCCCCCCTTCAGTTCAGAGGAGCGGAGAGTAGGACAAGGAGTACCTCAGGGCTCAGCCATCAGCCCTATACTCTTTAATATTTACCTCCGCCCTCTAGTCCAGCTCATTAAATCATTTGGGATCTCCGCATTTAACTATGCGGATGATACCCAGCTGGTCTTTTCACTGGAGGGACAGGATGCAGTCCCACTGGAGACCTTCCACCGGTGCATGCAGGCTACAGCGGAATGGCTCCGTTCAAACTCATTACAGTTCAATGGAACTAAGACAGAGGTCTTGTACTGCTCTAACGACCGAGTTCCCCGAGATCTCCCAGACGATTTTTGGCCCCCGTCATTTTCAGAGACGGTGTCAGCCGCACAATCGGCACGTAATGTGGGTGTCATTTTTGGGCCCAACCTGCAGCTGGATCTGCACGTAAATAAGACCACCTCAACGTGCATGATGTTGATCCGCATGCTGCGCAAGGTCTTACCCCTCCTCCCTGAGCAAGCCAGGCCCGAAGTAGTGCGAAGTACCATCCTAAGTCGACTCGACTATTGTAACGCACTACTTCTGGAGGCCCCGGTAACGCTTCTGGGCAAGCTCCAAAGGGTGCAAAATATGGCTGCCAAACTCGCCCTCTCCCGCCCCTATTACAGCTCTGCCACGGCAGCGTTACAGGAACTCCACTGGTTGCCGGTCCATCTACGCGTTCGCTACAAAGCAGCGTGCATTGTGTTCAGGGCTATCCATGGCCTGGGCCCAATCCCTTTGCGGAGAATGTTTGCCTGGTACCTTCCATCCCGAGCCTTACGCTCCTCTTCATCCAGGCTACTAATAGTTCCGCGCTTCCAGAGAGTGAGGATGTGTGGCCGATCGTTCAGAGTAGCGGCGGCCAAACTCTGGAACTCCCTGCCAATATCCCTGAGAAGTCTTGAGGATCTTTTAGCCTTTAGAAAGGCGCTGAAAACCTACCTCTTCCCTAGAACAGGCTAGGCTGCTGAATTTGCTGGATCATGGGTCGAAGCTCCAGGATGCCCTTGGTGGTGACAGGTTTGCGCTATATAAGTATACCACAATACCACAATACAATACAATAAACCTGACAGAATGTTAAAACGGTTTTGTGTAGGAATGAAGAATGGTCTTGTTATGGGTTGGTGAATGGAACTGCCCCCCTGAATAGAGAAATGATTCCAGAGTGAGGGATAATAGTTACCTGGAGGGTTAGTATAATTGTTCTGGTAATAGGGTGTAGTTCTACAATAATCTTCCTGCTGTGTGGGTTGAGACCTAGAGAAAGGATCCTGATATTGAGATAAAGGCCTAGAATAGTCAGCTCGTAAGTCCACTGGAGGCCTGGGATAGTTGGCCTCACAATGTAGTAAGGGTCTGATGATATCATCCTGATAATAGACCTGCGGCCTGGGATGTGTAGGGTTTATCACATTTCTGGGGTAAAAATAGGTCAAATCACGAGGTGTAATTAAATTACTACCGGTGGGGGGAAATCAATCTAAAATGTAAGTAACTGCCCTTGTGTCTCTAAAATGTATTATAATGACATCCCCTGTGATATTCTTTATGCTAGGCCCCAACCAGGGAAGGCGCCTAACATAAAGAATTTCACCATTCACATTAGGGGGTAGAGGACGGTTTTTCCGAAGCCAAAATATAACTTTATTTTTTAGCTGATTTTGATTTTCATTTTTACTCTCATTCCCATCCTCCAAGACCGGAACTCCGGTGAGCACCACCACTAGTGGAACTGCTTCGGGGGTAGTTCCACATTGTGCCTCTTAGGAGCGGGTGGCTTCACCGGAGCTTCCTTACCGGGGGGTTTTGTGAGGATTACCCGGGGTATTAGACTTTCGACCCTCCTGTACCGGTTTATCACTGGTTTTCTCCTTTAGCCTCGATATTTTAGGGGGCATTGGTTTTGGATTTTGCACATTTGTCTGGTTAATCGTTTTATTCACCGTTTGATCAATAACATCTGGGGGCAATACAGTAATTGTAGTCGGTAGTGGGGGAACTGAAAACTCCTAGTTCCTTCTTTAATTTCCTTAATTGCCTGTTCTAAATTACCCAGTTGTTGCCCTATTTTTTGTAGTCTCTCTACCAAGGGCAATGTGAGAGACCTAACTAATTTTTCAATACTTCCCAATAAAGCAAGACCAGTTGAATCTAGTAAGGGGAAGGGAGATTCAATAGGTTGTATGGGTGAAGTTGGTGAGACCAAGACAAGGCTCATAGGTTTGCCACAATCTATACGGCTGATTTTGTTTATCTGTAATCTACTACCCCCCTTTTTCCTTCTTTTCGGGGGAGGACCTTGCGAGCGTAGTTTTTTTGTAGGTTTATTGCGTTTTTTAGTAGACTCGACCACTGGAGATGGTAAAGCTACCAAAACTTCTGCCTCTTGCGTCATGTTACCTGTAGATACAGAAAGGTTTATAAGCAAATCATTATGTGTAGCAGGAGGAGAGGTAATATCTTGTAGGAGTAAAGGAGTGCTGTTTTCGATCGAATCTTCAGCATCTCTACTTTCACAGTAAGTACTAGGGAGCGGAGACAAGGCTAGCTGTAGCGGACCCAGACAGGAACGTTTATTCTTAATTAACTCAACCGATCAACGTCTCTCGGCCCGTCGTTCAGCGAGGGTAATATCCCTGTCCGTATCTCTGATAGCACTGATAAAGTAGTTATCTAGCGTCCCTTGTTTTTCTCCTCCTCCCGCTAAAGGCGTTGTAATTGGGGCAGGTAAAGACATTATATCAGCTTAGCGCTATGAATTAAAATCACACAATAGCAGTCGTATAAATACAGACCTAAGTAAAGACTCACGATCCACCAGGCCCGGTTGTTAAAGTATATCTTATAGAAGTCTTAAATGTATCAGGGGGCTGAAAGACATAAGCGCAATCTAAAAGGCGTTCGTACCTCACCTAAGATTACACAGCTAAGAGGGGGGGCCCGGACCGGGCTCTTCCGGCCTCTGAGGGCCTAAGAGGGCCCGCCCTTTGCCCTGGCTTCGCCCGGCGCCGTCCCGTGCGCGTTCCGCGATGCATGTCAGGGGGCGTGATCTTATAGCCGATGGGCAGGCAGAGCACCTGGGAGGCGAGGTCGGGCGGGAAGAGTCTTCAGGTGCGGCTGCTGAGGACGCCGCAAACACTCCTGGGACTCGCAGTCCCACTCCGTCTTCTAGCGCCCCAAATGCTGGTTCAATGCTGGGCACAGGTAGGCAACAAAGTCCCCTGTTTTACACCACGCCACACGCCACACAACTACGAGCGGCACCTGCGGAGCGGGGGCCGCGTGTCGTGGTAAAGACCACCCGGGAGGCGGGGTCGGGCGGGAAGAGTCTCCAGGTGCAGCTGCTGAGGACGCCGCAAACACTCCTGGGACTCGCAGTCCCACTCCGTCTTCTAGCGCCCCAAATGCTGGTTCAATGCTGGGCACAGGTAGGCAACCAAGTCCACTGTTTTACACCACGCCACACGCCACAAAACTACGAGCGGCTCACGCGGAGCGGGGGCCGCGAGTCGTGGTAAAGAGCACCCGGGAGGCGGGGTCGGGCGGGAAGAGTCTCCAGGTGCGGCTGCTGAGGACGCCGCAAACACTCCTGGGACTCGCAGTCCCACTCCGTCTTCTAGCGCCCCAAATGCTGGTTCAATGCTGGGCGCAGGTAGGCAACCAAGTCCACTGTTTTACACCACGCCACACGCTACACAACTACGAGCGGCTCCCGCGGAGCGGGGGCCGCGAGTCGTGGTAAAGAGCACCCGGGAGGCGGGGTCGGGCGGGAAGAGTCTCCAGGTGCGGCTGCTGAGGACGCCGCAAACACTCCTGGGACTCGCAGTCCCACTCCATCTTCTAGCGCCCCAAATGCTGGTTCAATGCTGGGCACAGGTAGGCAACCAAGTCCACTGTTTTACACCACGCCACACGCCACACAACTACGAGCGGCTCCCGCGGAGCAGGGGCCGTGAGTCGTGGTAAAGACCACCCGGGAGGCGGGGTCGGGCGGGATGAGTCTCCAGGTGCGGCTGCTGAGGACGCCGCAAACACTCCTGGGACTCGCAGTCCCACTCCGTCTTCTAGCGCCCTAAATGCTGGTTCAATGCTGGGCACAGGTAGGCAACCAAGTCCACTGTTTTACACCACGCCACACAATTACGAGCGGCTCCCGCGGAGCGGGGGCCGCAAGTCGTGGTAAAGAGCACCCGGGAGGCGGGGTCGGGCGGGAAGAGTCTCCAGGTGCGGCTGCTAAGGACGCCGCAAACACTCCTGGGACTCGCAGTCCCACTCCGTCTTCTAGCGCCCCAAATGCTGGTTCAATGCTGGGCACAGGTAGGCAACTAAGTCCACTGTTTTACACCACGCCACACGCCACACAACTACTAGCGGCTCCCTCGGAGCGGGGGCCGCGAGTCTTGGTAAAGAGCACCCGGGAGGTGGGGTCGGGCGGGAAGAGTCTCCAGGTGCGGCTGCTGAGGACGCCGCAAACACTCCTGGGACTCGCAGTCCCACTCCGTCTTCTAGCGCCCCAAATGCTGGTTCAATGCTGGGCACAGGTAGGCAACCAAGTCCACTGTTTTACACCACGCCACACAATTACGAGCGGCTCCCGCGGAGCGGGGGCCGCAAGTCGTGGTAAAGAGCACCCGGGAGGCGGGGTCGGGCGGGAAGAGTCTCCAGGTGCGGCTGCTAAGGACGCCGCAAACACTCCTGGGACTCGCAGTCCCACTCCGTCTTCTAGCGCCCCAAATGCTGGTTCAATGCTGGGCACAGGTAGGCAACTAAGTCCACTGTTTTACACCACGCCACACGCCACACAACTACTAGCGGCTCCCGCGGAGCGGGGGCCGCGAGTCTTGGTAAAGAGCACCCGGGAGGTGGGGTCGGGCGGGAAGAGTCTCCAGGTGCGGCTGCTGAGGACGCCGCAAACACTCCTGGGACTCGCAGTCCCACTCCGTCTTCTAGCGCCCCAAATGCTGGTTCAATGCTGGGCACAGGTAGGCAACCAAGTCCACTGTTTTACACCATGCCACATGCCACACAACTACGAGCGGCCCCCGCGGAGCGGGGGTCGCGAGTCGTGGTAGAGAGCACCCGGGAGGCGGGGTCGGGCGGGAAGAGTCTCCAGGTGCGGCTGCTGAGGACGCCGCAAACACTCCTGGGACTCGCAGTCCCACTCCGTCTTCTAGCGCCCCAAATGCTGGTTCAATGCTGGGCACAGGTAGGCAACCAAGTCCACTGTTTTACACCACGCCACACAACTATGAGCGGCACCCCGGTGGGAGAAGTTGCACTTGCACCTGAATAGGCTGTGTCTCCTTTTCACAATGCTCTCTCCGTCCCTAGTGGTCATGTTGCACCAAGGAGGACAGGAGTGGTTTGGACTGCATTCAGAGTCCCTTACACTAAAGAGATAAATGACCTAAAACCCAGTACTTTATATTACTTCAAGGAACAAGAGGACCGTACCAAGAAGAAGAGTGCAAGAATTGTGTCAGGAGCGCGGCCTTTTCTGAGTGAGGGGTGGGTTGGCCTGCAGTTGCTGCTTCTGTCTGTGGTAGAGGAAAAGGACTGACTCCTTTTTCCCTGCTGTGGTGTCCTGCTTGAGAAAAATCTCCAAGGGTTAGTGTGTGCTTGCCTCCTGGTAGAAGTCTCAGGGAGATAAAAGAGTTCAAGAAAAGATCTGTGTTATATCTAAAAAGGACCTGCCATGGAAGAGCACTGGAGAAGCTGTGTGAGGAGTGCTGCCCCTGAGGTGTGTGGGGTAGAACGGCCTGCAGTGGTTGCTCCTGCCTGCGGCAGAAGAACTGGACTATTTTTCACCTTTTTGAAAGAGAAAGCCTGCAAGAAGTGCTTTTTTGTTGTATTTCTCGCAAAGTGTTTGTGGAGCGATGGGTGCAGGCGTGAACTTGTACTGCTCATAAAAGATATAACTAAAACTCTTCCCCTTTGTCTCACAACTACCCCACCACATACTTCCTAACTTGAAGCATCTGTCGCCACCCCCAAGCAAAACCCACCTATTCGCCCTCTAATCTCCCCCCATCACCACCTCCACAGCCTTCTTCCCTACCCAAGTCCCATCATCACCATTAGGTTCTGAGGTTTTATATTCAGTGCCCCCTATCTCTGTATGGTTTTGCAACTGGAGTGTTAATCCCTATTGTCTCCCAGTCTGGGGTCTCCTGTCGGGTCTCGGGTGGGTGTCTGAATAACCCAAGGTGGCTCTTTGCTGCTGTCCTTGGGTGGCATGTCACTCATCCACCCACTCCCATGCAGGTTCAAATGTCTTTAAAAAAATTGTTTTTCCCTGAAATATGACTTTCAATTTTGCCAGGTACAGTAGTGAGTATTGTAGTTGCATGGCTGTATTGCCGGACCTTGGCTGTGTAGTTAGGAAACATTTTCAGATGCTCAGATGTGAGTCCCTTGCTCACTTTGCCACTGGATTCAAGCAAGCCGGGCTGAAGACAGCTGTAATGCCAGAAACCGGTCCTCGGAAGCTTGTTTCCAGTCCAGGGAAGGCATGGCTTGGCAGTTCAGGCTGGACTGTTCCCATGAGGCACAGGGTCAGACTGATTTGCATATAGCCATGTCTGAACTGGGGTGGCAGAGTGGGCTAAAGAACGGTGATGGATTAAACCCAGATCTTTTGACTGGGTGTGAGTGTTTGATTGGTTCAGATGCTCCATCCTTTACCACCCCCTTTTGTACCGCTTTTGGCCGCCATAAGTGTGGCAGGGTATGCTCAGACGTGAGTCCCTTGCTCACTTTGCCACTGGATTCAAGCAAGCCGGGCTGAAAACGGCTGTAATGCTAGAAACCGGTTCTCGGAAGCTTGTTGCCATTCCAGGGAAGGCATGGCTTGGCAGTTCGGGCTGGACTGTTCCCATGAGGCACAGGGTCAGACTGATTTGCATATAGCCATGTCTGAACTGGGGTGGCAGAATGGGCTAAAGAACGGTGATGGATTAAACCCAGATCTTTTGACTGGGTGTGATTGTTTGATTGGTTCAGATGCTCCGTCCATTACCACTCCCTTTTGTACCGTAGTTTTATATTATGGCAATAATCTGGGTTCAGTGAGGTCCCTAGAGCTGTTGGCCCCGGTGCCACTGCCCCTGCTGCACCTTTCAGATCAAGTCCCTTTTAACTGAAAGGTAACTGCAATTGTGACTGCCTGTTTAGTTGTAAAATATAGCAATAATTGGTGTTTAGAAGAGTTCTGACAACCTTTGTTCCCCATGCTACTGCACCCTGTGGCACCATTCAGATCATAACCCTGTTCTCTGCAAGGTAACTGATCTTGTGGCTGCCTGTTTAGTAGTAAAATATAGCATAGCTTTTGTATATAACATTTAGAATCTGATTATAATGACCAAATAGATTAAGTTGAAAAAATAAATCTGATAATGCCTACAAAGTAGAAAGAAGGGTACTGAGGCATGAATAGGAATGCCACAATCATTCTAATGTTAAATCATCTGCTATACACATCTTAGTAATAAAAGGAAAGCATTCCAGCATACTGTTAGAAGCTGTCTCCCTTTTCCGTGGGAAGAGATCTTATCTTGAGATTGAATGGGGCTTAAATAGTGTGAACAGCGTTAGTAGAAGTATTGTAAATGCTTGCAGCCAGCGAAAGCTAACAAAAAAAAAGTTCCACACAACAGCGAATGAACACAGTAATTTGCGATTTAGGAACTGATAAGAGCCCACTTTTAAGATGTATTAAGTACAAGAGATTTCACAAGCACAGCGAAAGCACTGTGCAGGCGAAACCTAAAAAGTAGTCTAGCCTCAGGTCTTCACACCCTGGAGCTGCCTGCTATTACCTCATTTATTCCTATTGTCTCTCTTTCAAAGATTCTGTATGGTAAGGGCTCAATGCGTCACTTTTGCGCCTACAGATACCTCAGAAATACTGACGTATCTGTAACTCCTTGCGACATGATGAGTCATATTATAAATATGACGCATCAATCATGTCGCAGGGAGTGCGCAGTGAAAAGTGACGCATCGCTGTTTTCACGCAGGGATGCGTCACTTTTCATAAACGAGGCCCCTAGGGCCTCATTTATGAGGCCTTGCGTCAGTTTTGCGCCGCCGGTGCGTCACTTTTTGTGACGCATCAGCGGCGTAAAAAATGCGCCTTGTTGCGCCATATTTAAAAAGTGACACATCTAGGTAGATGCGTCACTTTTTAAACCCCTTGGGCCTCATTTATGAGGCTGTGCGTCACTTTTACGCCGCCGGTGCGTCACTTTTTGTGACGCACCAGTGGCGTAAAAAATGCGCCTTGTTGCGCCATATTTACAAAGTGACGCATCTAGGTAGATGCGTCACTTTGTAAACCCCTGCGCCACATTATACCTGCGCCAGGTATAATGTATGCAAGGGGGGCGTATTGACGCAAGGAAGGGTCGTAGAAGTGACGCAGTGAAATCTATGAGATTTCACTGCGTCACTTTTAGGACGCCGTTGCGTCAAAATCTTGCGCCTGCCTCACAGCAGGCGCAAGACTGATGCAGGCCCTTTCACATGGGGCTTCCCCCATGTGAAAGGGCGCATTGCTGGAGTTGCGTCACTTTTGTGACACACTCCAGCAATGCGTCACTTTTGCGCTTACAGATACGTCAGAAATACTGACGTATCTGTAACTCCTTGCGACATGATGCGTCATACATTAAATATGACGCATCAGGAATGTCGTAAGGAGTGCGCACTGAGAAGTGACGCATCGCTGCTTTCACGCAGCGATGCGTCATTTCTCATAAATGAGGCCCCTGCGCCACATTATACCTGCGTCAGGTATAATGTATGCAGAGGGGGCGTTCACCCGCAAAATGCCTCGTAATAGTGACGCAGTGAAATCTATGAGATTTCACTGCTTCACTTTTAGGATGCTGTTGCGTCAAAATCTTGCGCCTGCCTCACAGCAGGCGTAAGTCTGACGCAAGCCCTTTCACATGGGGCTTTCCCCATGTGAAAGGAAGCATTGCTGGAGTTGCGTCACTTTTGTGACACACTCCAGCAATGCGTCACTTTTGCGCCTACAGATACGTCAGAAATACTGACGTATCTGTAACTCCTTGCGACATGATGTGTCATATTATATGCTCCCTCTGCATGCATTGGGCCTTATTTATGAAAAGTGACGCATCGCTGCGTGAAAACAGCGATGCGTCACTTTTCACTGCGCTCTCCCTGCGACATGATTGATGCGTCATATTTGTAATATGACGCATCATGTCGCAAGGAGTTACAGATACGTCAGTATTTCTGACGTATCTGTAAGCGCATAAGTCACGCATTGCTGGGGTGTGTCACAAAAGTGACGCAACTCCAGCAATGCGTCCTTTCACATGGGGAAAGCCCCATGTGAAAGAGCTTGCGTCAGTCTTATGCCTGCTGTGAGGCAGGCGCAAGATTTTGACGCAACAGCGTCCTAAAAGTGACGCAGTGAAATCTCATAGATTTCACTGCGTCACTATTACGAGGCTTTTTGCGTGTGAATGCCCCCTTTGCATACATTATACCTGACGCAGGTATAATGTAGCGCAGGGGTTTACAAAGTGACGCATCTGCTTAGATGCGTCACTTTGTAAATAGTGCGCAACAGGACCAGGGTCTTGGACCAGGGTCAACGGACTCGATAATTCTCGCCTCAGTGCCTACTCTAACCAGGGAACACACTCGGTAACTCTGGGCATTAAGCTTGCCTCATCTCTACAACGGCCCCCCACAGACGCCGGGATGCCTGGTTTCACCCTGGAGATACCCGGGGCCTCATTTATGAGAAATGACGCATCGCTGCGTGAAAGCAGCGATGCGTCACTTCTCAGTGCGCACTCCTTACGACATTCCTGATGCGTCATATTTAATGTATGACGCATCATGTCGCAAGGAGTTACAGATACGTCAGTATTTCTGACGTATCTGTAAGCGCAAAAGTGACGCATTGCTGGAGTGTGTCACAAAAGTGACGCAACTCCAGCAATGCGCCCTTTCACATGGGGGAAGCCCCATGTGAAAGGGCCTGCATCAGTCTTGCGCCTGCTGTGAGGCAGGCGCAAGATTTTGACGCAACGGCGTCCTAAAAGTGACACAGTGAAATCTCATAGATTTCACTGCGTCACTTCTACGACCCTTCCTTGCGTCAATACGCCCCCCTTGCATACATTATACCTGGCGCAGGTATAATGTGGCGCAGGGGTTTACAAAGTGACGCATCTACCTAGATGCGTCACTTTGTAAATATGGCGCAACAAGGCGCATTTTTTACGCCACTGGTGCGTCACAAAAAGTGACGCACCGGCGGCGTAAAAGTGACGCACAGCCTCATAAATGAGGCCCCCAGAAAGGGACCATCTCACAGGGAAAACCAGGATGGGTTCCCCAGTGGTCCACAGCGCCAGGACACTCGGGTAGAGTAACAGTGCGCTTTACAAGTATCCCACATTTAGGACGCATGTTTTATGCCGCCGATGCGTCACAAAAAGTTACGCATTGGAAGCGCAAAACTCACGCAAGGACTCATAAATGAGGCCCATTATACCTGGCGCAGGTATAATGTGGCGCAGGGGTTTACAAAGTGACGCATCTACCTAGATGCGTCACTTTGTAAATATGGTGCAACAAGGCACATTATTTACGCTGCTGGGGCCTCATTTATGAAAAGTGACGCATCGCTGCTTGAAAACAGCGATGCGTCACTTTTCACTGCGTCCTCCTTGCGACACCAATGATGCGTCATATTTACAGTATGACGCATCATGTCGCAAGGAGTTACAGATACGTCAATATCTCTGACGTATCTGTAAGCGCAAAAGTCACGCATTGCTGGGGTGTGGCACAAAAGTGACACAACTCCGGCAACGCGTCCTTTCACATGGGGAAAGCCCCATGTGAAAGGGCTTGCGTCAGTCTAACGCCTGCTATGAGACAGGTGCAAGATTTTCACGCAACAGCATCCTAAAAGTGACGCAGTGAAATCTCATAGATTTCACTGCGTCACTATTACGAGGCTTTTTGCGGGTGAACGCCCCCTCTGCATACATTATACCTGACGCAGGTATATTGTAGCGCAGGGGTTTACAAAGTGACGCATTTGCTTAGATGCGTCCCTTTGTAAATAGTGCGCATCAGGAGGCATGTTTTGCGCCGCCGATGCGTCACAAAACGTGACGCATCGGAAGCGCAAAACACACGCAAAGCCTCATAAATGAGGCCCCAGATACTTTGAAAAGATGGGTTTGTTTTCAGAGGTGCTTTGAACGTAACCTCCGACGGTATATTGCGAAGGTGGTCAAGAAGGGAATTGCACAGCGTTGGTGCCAAAAAGGAGAAAGCTCTAGCGTGTTTTTGATTTATGAATACATAAAAGATTTTAATGGGAGAATCAAACATTTCTGTAGGGTTGTTACCTTCTAATCTTGTTCTGAATATAGCAAGGGCCTAATGAGTTTATGACCCTAACGGTAAAAAGAAATGCTTTAAATCTAATTCTTTTACTGATGGGTAGCCAGTAAAGTGTTTTTAACCCCTTTCTAATAGAGTTGTGATGTGGAATATTCCGCACAAGGTGAGCTGCAGCATTTTAAACCCGCTGAAGTCTATTGAAAAGCCCTTGTGGAGCCCAAGAGGCAGGAAATTTGGCAACATGAAAGAGACAAAAAAAAGAGAATCTAAAATCCCCTCAGATAGGGGAACAGGGGAACCAACAAGGGAACTCAGGGAGAAAGGGGGGAGAGATCCGTACAGGTTGAGCCGATGAAAGAAGCAATGCCACTAAGGGTGCGGGAGCAAAGGCTGGGCTAGAGCTAGGGGCTCGATGCCTGGGGGACGGAGACCGGGTATGTGGGGTTTTCCAGGGGTGGTCATGGTGTCCCTGACAGCAGTGAGGTCTGTGCACAAGGAAGGCAGATATCCTCCACTCAAGAGGATCAGACTAACAGGTAAAGATCACGCAGTTTGTGTGGTTGGAAGTAAAGGTACTCCATCCGTGACATGTAGTCGAAGAGAGGTTGCCATAACCGGATGAACCTTTTATTGGTGAGAGAAAACTTATGTGACAGGTGTTCTAGTGGTAGTGTATGCCAAAGTCTAGTAAACAAGGAGGATATGGGAGGGGAAACAGGAGTCTTCCAGGCAAACGCTATCAATTGTTTTGCCGCCCCCGTCATATGATGGATTAGGTACACTACCAGTCAGCATGGGTTAAACTTTCAAGTATATTTGGGCGGAGGCCAAGTATGATCGTGCAGTAGTCTGCTGGGATTGGAAACCCTTAATGTAATGTAAGTGTCTTGTAAAGCGCACTGCTGCCCTGAGGTGTCGTGGCGCTGTAGACCGCTGGGGAACCCGTCCTGGCTATCCCTGTGAGATGGTCCCTACTGGGTATCTCCAAGGTGAAACCAGGCATCCCCGGCGAATGTGGGGGGCCGTTGTAGAGATGAGGCAAGCTAATGCCCAGAGTTGCCGAGTGTGATCCCTGGTTAGATTATGCACCGAGGCGAGAATTATCGAGTCCGCTGACCCTGGTCCACGACCCTGCCGCGTCTGGAATAGTGAGCTACACCACTCTAAAGTGTTTTTAATGTGTCCCAGGACCTCTTTTCAAAAGAAAGTGATTTGGAAGAATGTCCACCAGATGTGTTTGAAGTTACCTTCCTGTGCCCCACATCTCCATCAAGTAGCGATGTCATGGGTAACATGGTGTGCAGGCAAGCTGGGGTGTAATACCATTGGAAAATCAGTTTGTAAGTGTACTCTTGGTGCAAGATACTTCTATGTGTTTTTGGGATTTTTCACCACAGCAGCTCCCATTGTTTCTGAATGATGTCTGCTGGAGCTTCTGGCTCCCATTTTGCCTGATACAGGTGGCGCTGCAGGACCTGAGACTGCTGGCGGATACTATAGGTATTGGAGATCAGACCCCTTGAGCCTTCAAACTGACGAACGTATTTATTGAAGGGCGTGAGTGTTCGCATTGCCCCATCAACATTGGGGTGGATAAAGCGCCCAGTGTTGAAGCTGGAGGCACTGATGTCTACGTTTGTCAGAGAGACAGAAGTCAGATATGCATTGGTCAAATGGTTTAATCTGTTGCCCCTGGAGGAGGTCCTGAAGTACTCTGCATTCACCTCTCTCCCAAGCGGGGAATGAGCCCGGATGCAACCCTGGTGTAGAATACGGGTTATGCGCGATAGTATTCAGGGAGGGGAACGAAGTCAAGCCGTACTTCACTGCCACCCTATCCCAGATCTCCATCACCTTTCTAGTAGGGGTCGCAAGGTAAGCACTTTGAGAGAGTGGGTCTTTGGTAGCCATGCCGAGTCCCAAAGTGGCCAACAAGTCATCAAAATATTTTTGCTTGAGAGCCAAAAGAGAGCACTCAGCTTTGTTAACTCTGTGTGCTTGCAATGGCCCGTGAAGTATCATGAGCTGGCATTTGTTACAGCTCGAAGAGTTGCGTTTATCTAGTTCCTCCAGGATCCTAATCTCGTCAGTGAGTTTGGTTTTGAATATGCGCACCTTGCGTGCCAGTGCTTTGGCAATGTAGGAAATGACACCCCGTATTGTTGCCTTAAAGCCATCCCATAGCATAAGAGGAGTGGTGTCAGGTAGAGCTTTGAGTACAAAATATTCTTGGATTGCATCATTGGTGGCAACCTTATCTACTAGATCATGCGATAGCTGAGGGGGCATCTAAGGTACCGCTAGGTGTGCATGGTCCGAAATAGAAATGTCGGTAATCAGTGCTGTCTCCAGGCCATGCCGAAGGGAATGCGTAAGGAACACATAGTTAAAACAGGAGTATGACTGATGTACATGTGAATAAAAGGAGTAATCTTGGGCATCGGTGTGAAGGGAGCGCCAGGCATCAACAAGGCCTCAGTCAGTGATTTTCCTCTTAAGCTGAGCCAACATAGCTTCCATGCCTTGAAAGTGAGTGTTACTCCTTTCAAGCGTGGGCTCCTATGCCAAGATAAATGGTGCAGCCTGCTCAAGCAAAAGTCAAGAGTCCGAGCCAGAGTGTTGCGAAGATTCCCGCTTCATATTTTTTTACTGCTCAGAGGGCTCTTGCCTTCCCCAGACGATCCCTGCTACGTCTGCCCACTGTGTTCCACGTCGGGCGCCATCTGTCTCCCTCCTCCAGGGGAGGGAGCGAAGTCTCGCACTCCGGGCAGCCCTCGGGTAGGCCAAGCTGGCATTTGGCTTCAGTGAGGGAGCGTCCAAATCTCTGGTTTCCATGCAACAGGAAGAGCAGGCCAATAGGATGTATTTATTTTTTAAGGCGAGAGGTCTTGAAAGATTTGCAGTGTATGGCCTTCAAATCGGCCATGCCCCTAGCCGCTTTAAGAATGGTATCCTTCTCCCAAAAAAAGTGGACTCTCGTCAGTATGTCTAGAGTGGTGTCTGGCCAGCCGACATTGCCACAATGTGTTGAGCATGGTCCAGAAGCAGCAGGTGAGCCCCTTATCCCATTGAGTCGCTTAGAGTAGGTCTGTAGTGAAGGTCATAATATGACCACAGTCTGTGCCCGGTGGAACACCCAGGATTCATATATTGCTTCTGCATCTGCGATTCTCCAAATCCTCCTGTCTGGATTGGAGTTCAATTTGTTGGTCCTCCAAGGCAGTAACACGGTGCATAAGCATCTCTTGATCCTCTGTGCAAGAGTCCATTGTGCGCTCAAGGTCATGTACGCATCTACCCACTTACGTAACGGTTCTGCATGCAACTTTTAAAGTCTGTTGTTAGGGACCCAATTTCTTGCTTAATGTCATTTAGGAATTGGGCCATGGAGTCCTGGTTGATACGCTGAGCTGCCTCAAGAGCTTGTGTGGAGTCATCTCCCTTAGTAGCCATTGTCTGCTAGGAGGATTTGGACCATAAAGAATCCACAGAGCAGTCTCTGGTGGATTTGCCCCTCAACATATTATCATGGGGAAAGCATTGGATGAGCATGAAGGTTGGTGCTGCAGGGTCCCACAGTGGGTAAACATCAGAGAGCCCCGGGGGCCCACAGATAAATGCACATGAGGACACCCAAGGAGATTAATTGTGGGCCATAAAATACAGCGCCCAGAGGTCTCACTCAAAGACCACAATGCAAAAGAAGTGCACAGCCAGGGGATCACTTCATAATGTCCTCACTTCTTCAAGAGCCATCCCTCAGATGCCTGCAGCAGAACATTTATGGGGGTCCACATTGAACTAGAGCACCTTAAAGGGGGCCACCACCTCCAGGGTAGCAGCTAGAGGGTTTAGGCCAGGAAGACCCCAAAAGGCAGGCCCAGTCCACAGAGTTTGGGAGAGTCTGTGGGAGTCAGGGAACTACACCTCCTCCGGGGACCTCCAGGGACCCAGCGGGCCTCAAGCAAGGAGAACAAACAATAGGAGTGCTCTGCCTTCAGAGTGCCACAAGGTGCCGGGCCTCCACCTCTTGCCCCAGGACCGCGTGGGATTCAAGATACCCCTAGAGAGGGGCACTGAGCAACCAAGGAACTCCGTTGATGTGCCCTGGGGCTCAGTGCAGCAGTAGGCCCTGCTGCCGACACAAGTTTGTGGGCCAGGAACCTGTAAACCCGTCACTGGGAGCCCACAGGCAGCGCTTTGTCCGCCTTTGAGGCTCCTCACTTCTGCCAACTGAAAGCTGCCCGGGAGTACGCCATTTCAGTAGGCGGTCCCAACTGTGTACCAAGGTGCACTCAACGTGCTTGTCTGTGGTCGGGAGGCCAAAATGGCAGGTGCTGCCGGGCCCCTAGAGCAGAGTATTGCACCTCTTCCATCGGGGGCCTCGTCGCCGGACTGCAATCATCCATTTATCAGACTTCAGGGACTTCTGGGGTCACACGTGCAGCAAAGAAGACGAAAGTCAGCTTTAAGGCCCACAGGAAGTGACTCGGAGCACAGATGAGCTGCGTCCTACTCCGTATCCCCATGTCCCTGTCCCCCCCCTTGGAGTTTACCGGTACCATGCCGATTTCTAGGGAAAGGTTGAACAGTTCGTTAATCTGCGGATTAAGGGAATTAATTGCACCTTTGGTTATCTATGAAGGGCAGGCATACAGTGGTGAACCAGATTTAGATTCTTGAAAGATCCTTTCCGAGTATTCTAAGGGTAATCGGTCAAATGAGATAAGCTGTAGCTGAATGTCCTGATGTTTTAGTGGAGAACCCAAGGGATCATCAGTCTGAATATCTTCAAATTTGCAGTACAGTTTGGACACTTTCTGAAAAAACAAGATAGATTATAAACATATTCTTGCATTGTGGGGATTGGTTGTTTACGTGGCTTTGGGTTCAGGAAAGAATCTACAATTTTAAATATCATCCTCTGTGCATTGTCAACCCTACCTACCAGGTGCTCCTCACTAGAAAGTGAATATGTTTTGTGAGCTGCAAATAATAGATGTAGTTTATTGAGCCTTTATATTGTTTCTGCCCCATATCAGTCAGGCCTATGAAGTTTAACCATTCTCCGCTCTTATCAGAGAGGGTCCTATCTTTAAGCCCTATCCTTGTTGCCTTCCATTTCGAAATTGAAATCCCTCCGTATGAGGACGTCACTCAAAATATTTCCTGATACTGACCTTCAAGAAGCTATTCTGACCAGTGGCGGTTCTTCCATGGGGGCGTTTGGGCGCCGCCCTACCTGCTTTCTCGCCGTGCGAGAAGAAGGCAGAAACAAATGGTAGTTATTTATTTATAACTACCATTTGTTTCTGCCTGCCCTTCTCGCACGGCGAGAAAGCAGTCAGCAGAACTTCCTGGTTACTCGAGCCTCAGGGCAGGGGGGAGTGGCTTGGGGGAGTGGCTTGCCCACTGTTGTTAATACTGACTGTTTGGACAGCCTGAGAGCAGTCCAAACAGACAGTATTAGCTACAGTGGGCAAGCCGCTCCCCCAAGCCACCTCCCACTCTCTCCGTTCTGCAGGATGCAGACTAGGAGAAATGACGCGGTTAGGGCAGCCGGCCGAACCAATCAGCGCCGGCTGCCATGGAGGGGAGGGAGGCTGCCTGCAGCCTTCAGTGACGAGAGCCCACACCACGTCAGACGCAGCGGCGGCATTCAAAATCCAGGACGGCGGGAGTTTGCAGTCTCGGGACTTGAGTCGGGAGTCAGCGCGGGAAGCCAAGGTAAGTTTTTTTTTATATTTATTTTCAGCAGCGGGTTCTCCCTGGAGACGCAGAGACAGGCTTACAGAGCAGGACCACACTGTCACATGTCGCTTTTTATCCGGGCCAGCAGCTGTGTGACGCAGCAGCGGGATAGACATCTGGCCTTGTTAGCGCATTAGGGATTGCATGACACTGGGGTAGTTATACAGCAGACTGAAGCTAATATAAGATTGTGTTTAGTTTTTCGATGCAATCACACAAATGTCCCTTAACAGTCTTCAGGGACCCTACTGCCCGGTTGTCCTTGCAGAGTTAGTACTTTTCTGAATTTAGCAGTTTTGTGAGAACCTTTCTGGTCCTCACAACATTTTAAAAACAGAATCACTCATTCTCACTCCTTTCTCGCTCTTTTGGGCTTTTTTTATTATTCTCTTGGGACCTCTGTGCTTTTCTTTAGGAGCAATATGGGAGGCACCCTTTACGCTACAGATAGTAGGCACTCCACGAATGACGCTTTCATGTTTGTAGACACTGCTGTGCCTGTTCTATGTGTGATGAGTAACCTAAAGCATGCTCTCTGCTGCTTCCTGATCTGTACTGCTTCCTGATCTGTCCACTTCGGCTTAGCGATGTGTATCATATGGCTGAGGGGCATTTCAGCTGCAGTCTTTATGCTGAGTCTGTTAAGCTTGTACCCCTGCTTTATGTGCTGTCTTTTCCATGTGTGAGTGTGTGGGAAGTCTGCAGGACTGTTATCTCGTGTGGCGCATATTATGAAATCACCGGCCAACTTTTCTCTAACATTCTAATAGCCTCTGGTGTTTGTTCCTGTATGGACTTTTCTCCACCGCCAATTTTACGCCTCGCCAATTTTACGCCTCACCAATTTCAAATGTCACCAGCCGCCACTGATCCTGACTCATGTTAGGTAAGTAGAGTGTGTGTTTATGAACTCCAGTCTCCAAAGCCAAGGCACTTCCCAATAATATTTGGCATACCTCCCAATCACGTTTTTTGAGATGTGTTTTTTGGATACTACTTGCCTCCCAACACCCTTTTCTTCAGCATGTAAAGAACTGCCACCTGCTTAATTTGTCATTCACTTCACAGGCATTAAAGCTATCTACAACATTGGAGCAGCGGATGTTTCTTCATTTATGGACAATCTTATCAAAGCAGTTCTGAAACATTACAATCTGTGTCCCTTATCGATAAATGCATCCTCTGAGCATAACGCCTGCATGCTTTATTACCTCTTCTTGAAAAAACGTGCACTCTGGTAAGGATTTCATGTTTTAGATCTTTGCGAGTACCAAGCGAGAGCTTTCTGAATGTGATCCAGATGGATTGATGACCCAGACGTCCAGTTCCAAATTGCTTGTAGCAGACCTTGGGTTATCCCCTCTCTGTTCCCAATGTGAAACCAGAAATGTGAATGATGTTGCGTCTTACAAGGTTCTTTAGGTCTTCTTGGCATGCTTTATGCTGCTTATGTTCTCTTTTTAGGATTCTAGCATCCTTATCTCCTTTAAAGAGCTGCCAACTGCTTAGCTGGGATATTTAGGGGTATATTACCAACAACTAGCGATAATTTTTGTCTCTAACTTGTTTAGAGACAAAAATTATCGCCGCAAATCGGCGATTTTTATCGCAGATAAACCTTGCTATTAGCAAGGTTTATCGCAAATGCGATAAAAAACGGCCGCAATGCATGAATATCGCTGAAAAGTCAGCGATATTCATGCATTATCGAGCAAATGCTCTTAGCCATGTTATCCACCTCCCATTGGATAACATGGCTAAGAACTGCTCAGGGCAGGTGTTAGCTTTTGGAGATATTCGCGCTTAGCGCGAATATCTCCAAAAGTTGGTAATAGGAGATAGCGATGTTAGCGACTGTTTCCAGTGGCTAACATCTTGGCACGCCCACTTTGCATGTCATTAGTGATAAATATCATTGACATGCAAAGTGGGGCCCATGATGGTCGTTATCTCCTATTAGCTGTCGCTAACTGGTGTTAGCGACAGCTTGGTAATAGGGAGATAATTTTATCTCCGCTTTCTTGGCTTTTAAAGCCAAAAAAGCGGAGATAAAACCCCTTGATAATATACCCCTGAGTTCCCAGGTATTGAAGCTATCCTGACCATTGAGCGGCACAATGCAGTACAATGGCTAAACCACAGCACATTTGTTGAATTCCAATGAGTTAAGCTTCTCCCGCCAACACCAGTGATTCTTATTGGCATTCCTTGATAAGTCATCTCCCTTTCTTAAGAGTGCAGATTTCGCCCCAAATATGCTAGCTTCTAGAATTTATAGTGCCACATCTTACTGTGCACTGTCCTCTTAAATCTTCACCCTCTTCGGGGAAATCACAGCGCTTATCATTCAAACGTAATAAAAAAAGAATCTCTAGCTCCACCAACGCCCCATGATTAAAGAAGGTTAGTCACTGTTTAGAATGGTTCAGTCATTAGGCTGGACTAGTTTTCACCATCACTGCCATTGGCCTAGGCTCTGGACTCATCTCTTGCACTAACGTTCTCTAGATTTGGAGCCCCCCTGGCTGTATGCCACTGCTATGTCTTTGGTTGAAGGGAAACAGCTCTTGCTTGAATGTTTAGTTGTCTACCTCTCTAATTGAGATCCATGGCTGCCACTGTCACACTTTCTTTCCAATCCCGAGGAGCTCTTACGCATCCTACAAGGACTACAACCCCGCTTTTTTATTTTTCTATATCAGCAGGGTAGCCTCCAATGATGAGCAGCTTTTGCTATCATAGGTATATTGTAACTAGGCTGAGGTTTGTACGTTTAAAGCATTAGAATCTGTGTCGCCTATAGATAACTTCCTCCCCTGAGCATAAAGCCTTCATTAAAGCCTTCATTGTTTATTTCCTGTCTTCAAAAAGTGCACTCTGGTAAAGGTTCCATGGGGGAGAGCTTTGCGGGTCCCAAACAATAGCAACGTCTGAATATTATCCAGTCTATTGGAAACCTTGAATGTACATGGGGAAACCCTCTCTCTCTAATTCTTATTGTAAACCTGAAATTTGAATGCTGTTGCATCTTCAGGGATTCTCTAAGTCTTCCTGACATGCTTAAAGCTCTTTGCGTTCTGTTCTTACAGTTCTAGCGTCTTTCTCCACATTTGTGATTTTCTCTTTAACTCCTTTTGATGGGTCATTTAGATGAATACTTCTACCTGCGAATTTCTCATCTCATGGGTCTCCTTGAGGCAGCAAACTGGATTGGGGAAGCTATGCAGGATGTACACTTTGCCCCTAATTTTCTGAGATCAGTGGGAAACGGACTTCTGAACAGACACAGAGGTGCATATCTACAAGAAAATAATGCAGCATGGCGGTGTGGCAAATTTTGCAGCGCAGCGTCATTAAAAAAAATGCAGGAATGTGCTGTATTTAAACTGATACAGCGCACCCATGTGTTTCCCCTTGCGCTGGTGCTTCAAATAGCTGCCCAACGCCAACACAGACACCCTTGCGCCATAGTTCAAGGGTGCATGCGTTGCTGGTAATGATTCTTTATTTGCAGGAAGGTGTCCCTACATGCACATAAGCAATCAATAATGGCGATTTGCTAAAGTATGTAGCAAATCGCTTTTATTTAATGATTGTTTATGTGCAGAAAGGGACACCTTCCTGAACATAAACAATCATTAAAGGAATTTTGCTCTTTCTGTGTGTGCTGCAGAAGGCAAAACGCACAGGAAAAGCAAAAAACGAGGAGAAATAAAAGTATTTCTCCTCGTTCACCAATCTAACACTTCCTTTTGCATGCCGTTAGTTTTTGGCACCGCCTCAGATTTACAGATTCTTGTGAATATTGGGCAGGGTCAAAAAGCAATGGATGTTGTGATGTTACACCTCTTTCATGCAGATAACTGTGTAAAAGGGTTCCATATTTATAAAGGGTTGTTAACTCCTTCCGTGCTCATGACGAGCTCAGCTCGTCATGAGGCACGGCGGCGCTGTGCTCATGACGAGCTGAGCTCGTCATGACACGCGTGGCGCTCAAACGCGGGGCTAATGACCAGCTGTGCTGAGCGTTCCGAGAAATGGGCGTGGTCATGACGAGCTCAGCTCATCATGAGCACAACGCGACCGTGCAGCGTGATGATCCGAGCTCGTCACAAGCACCGTGGCGCTGAACGCCCCCCCCCACACCCCCCCAGCGTCGCGGGGGAATTAGCCCCACGGCAAAGGGGTTAAGCCACGCAAAGTGGCTTAATACCACTTTGTAAATATAGTGCAGGGCATGGCACCACCAGACGTCGTAAAAAGTGACGCTCTGGCGGTGCAATCCCCTTGTAAATATGCCCCAGAATGTCGTTTCAGGATATAAGAAAAATTAACTTAACTTTTGTAACAAGAATTTAGGAGATATAGATATGTTTTGAGATATTGAAGAATCGCTTTTGCACAATATATCCATTGGATTGTTAAAAATGCACCTATAAGTATCTAAATCAGGACATTTTATTAAATGAAGAAATCTGAAGAAAAAAAATTTAATCACAAAAACACCAAATAATGTAAGCCTTCAGCGTGAGGAATTTCCTAGTATTTTGTGTAAAAATACATTATTTCTGAGATTGTATTTGCAAATACAGATTGGTTTTGTGGTATGTAGATGGCTCTTTTAATAGTTTTTAGGTCTCGCCTGTCGATGCGCATGCGCATCGAGCAAGCGAGACTATAGGGGCTCATCCAGACTTTATCTAACTTGCAAGGAATCGTGGCGATTCCTTGCAGTGCCCGTGACTTTTAAGCTCAATGCGCATGTGCATTGAGCTTAAAAGCGCGTGCACATGCCCCCAGCCGCCTGCCTTGCCTACTCTCTCTCACAGCCTCCCCCAGCTCCGCCCCCTCACTACTTGATTGCACGGCCGCTAGGCCGTGCCTCCCCTACTCTCCTCCCCCCTCCTCCTCTCCTCCCCTGCCTGCCTGCCGCTAGGCCGTGCCTCCCCTACTCTCCTCCCCCCTCCTCCTCCTACTGCCGTGTCGCACCTCTCCCCTCTCCGCCCCCTCCCCTGCCAGCCGTGTTACGGTGAAAGGCTTGTTTGTTTATTTTACCCGCCGTGTCTCTGCTGCTTCCCCCTGTCCTGTCTCTCCTCCTCTCCCTCTCTATACCCTCCCCCTCCCCCCCACCACTCCCATCAAGTCCCTCTGGCCCTTCCCTCCTCCCCGGACCCCTCCTCCCCTGCCCCCTCCTCCCCTGCCCCCTCCACCCTTTCTTGTCTATTGCACTTCTCTGCCATCTGTCTTTTCTTGCGGAGTGATGCTGGCTTTCACAGCATGCCGAGCTGCTGCGTGCGTCCCTTCTACATTAACTGGCTCCTCTCTCTTCACCGACCACTTTGGCGATCGGCGTCCTGAAGCAGCAGGTAGAACAGTGTGAAACAAGCAACAGGGACCGATGCTGGGGATTAACCTTCCGCAGACCAAAGCCACCCGACCTGTATAACTCTGTGTCAGTGGTGCGTAGTGTCCTGTGGCCGCATCCAACACTTCCTGTGCAGTGCATATCTGCCCTGGTGAAAATACTTTCTCCGGGGAGTTTCCAGCAGTTTAATGGCTTCACTGGTATTTCCTAGGGAATGGGGCATTGCACAGGAGAGTGTGCCGTCGCCTTTCGGTATCTTTTTATGCGTCGTCCCGCCATGTACTATACTGTCCCCTTGCACACGTACAGTTATATGAGAAGGTGCTCAGCAGGGGTAGGCTGCATACATCCTTTTGCTGCCACTGCTCCGAATGCTAGTCTTCGTTCTCCCTGCTCCTCAGTTGCGGGGCTGTGCTCACACCGCAAACAGTGGTCATTAGAGCTCGGCCATACGTGTCAACGTTTGGGAGTAAGCGAGAGGGAACTTAAAGTTGTCCCAAATTGGTTTGCACGTTAACTTGCATTTAGCTAAATTCTTTGTTTCTTTATGGAATGCATTAAAATCGCCAATCAAAAGGATACACTTCTTTTCAACGTGCAGGCTTCAAGACAAACCAGCATTGGCCAGGTGATTATTTATGCAGCCCCTCACCCTCCAGGCTCATGCTGTGACAGCACACTCCTCCATCCCTATGGGCGCCCAATACTCTCCCCCTCCAGGCTTGTACTGCAACATTACACCCCTCCACTCAAAGACACTCCCACGCCCCTCCCCCCACGCACCCCCCATGAACATACTGTACCATTGCACTCTTCCATCCCAGGACACTCCCAGGTCTTCACCCTCAAGACTCATGTTGTGCATCACGCTCCGCCGTCTCTGGAGGTGCCCAAGCATCTCACCCTCCAATATGGCACTACGACGTCACACCCACCTTCCTCAGAAACTCCCTGGCCCCTGACCCTCCAGACTCTTACTGTGACTTCGTACTGTCTCATAAGTAAAGCAACAAAAAAACTTTTTTTTCTATTGCTTTACTTATAAAGCTATTGCAGCACCCTTGGTTTAGCTTAAGATGTGTAAAGCTAAAACGTGGGTGCCGCAAAGGCCTTGCATTTGCAATAGTTTACGCTATTGACATTGTAAATGAGAATGCCTTTCATTTATATATTTACAAAACCTACAAGCAGTGTTTATGCACCGCGTTCAGGATTTGTAAACGCATAAATAAAAGGCATTATCATATACATTGCCAATGGCTTAAACGCTCATGAATGCGAGACCTATTGCATTGCAAATGCTTGTTAAATATGGTGTTTAAGACATGTTTTTATCTTTATTTACAGCCTTGGGAAAGAGGATTTCTTTGCATAATAAACTTAAGAATGAGTGTTTAAATAAAGGACCATATATTTTTCTTAACCTCTATCAATGGAGTTTGTTGGATTAATACATTTTATTAAAAGGATATAAGGAAGACCACCTTTTGGGACATTATCTAATGAGAATGCACTGTTGGAGTTTGGTGCTGGAGGTGGAGACGCTGTGTGAAAATTCCTCTCTTTGTTTGTGGTTTATCAGAACTTTGCAATATTCTCCCACTTTGAGAGGGCTCTGAATAAGAAAAGTCATAGAGCAGGATTGGTGTCAATAAATTAGTTTCAACCTCTGTCCTGTGTAACGCTTGACACTAACCCATCTTCCGTCTCCCTTCCTCTACACCGTGGAACTCAGGTGTGACCTACATTGTTAATTTAACAGTACGAACTCAGTTAGTTCTCTGGTCTTGCTCACTTTGTAACATTTACAAAATATATTGTTTTCTATTCCTGATGTTAATGAAGAGAACAGATTTACAGTTGTTTACAATTGAAGGCCACATCCTTCGGCTGAATGGAGTCGTTTTTGCCATTTTTTTTGTGGTATTGTTTTCAGTGCAAAGCATAGCACAACGGATTCATAGATGCAGGGAAAATGTTAACACATCTTGTGATGTGTTTTCTGTTTACCTATTGGTTTGGATATGAAACGTTCTCTGTCAGACCACAATGACTGCATAGTTCCTCTATCTAAAATTGTATAAGGCTCACCATTTTGGGGACGAGACAGATTTCTTTCCTGACTCTTCAAGAGGGAGGCTTCACGTCAAGGGCTAGTTTATTTTAATACTTGGAAAATGACAAGTGTTCTTTCCCAAGTCCTTTTAAGGCTGTTGTAATAATTAGACGGAGAAGTCTGAAGCTGTTCTCCCAGGCTTGAGGGTACTTTTTATACAGTCTTAGTTTGGTTCCGTTGCCTTCGATCTTGAGTAGTGCCTTCCAACTTGAGGGCAGGTGATCACAAACAGCTCCTATCCCAAGTTTGACATTCGCCTCACCTTGTTGCAGTATTGGGAGTTGGGCCTTCCAGGTTCACTGGATACCTGTTCTGAGTTAGGAGAATTCTCCTGCTGGTGCATGATAGGGTGTTCATGGTAGCTGGTTCCTCTTCTTTATTTGCTTACTCACTTCTGTATCCTATTGCCCTTCACTCTGGAACAGTAGCAGAGTTCAGGCTATATTTGTGCTTTTGGGCACTGCAGCGAGTGAGTAAATAGTTTCAGATCAGATACCATTGTGTTCTATTTTCACTCTTACAGTTGGCCAACCTTCACTGTCCTTGAGGGTCACATTTCCCCAAGGCTTTATTACCTTGTGCTTGCTTGGCCTCTGTTAACATTTTCTAAAGTTATGGCTGTTTTCCCCTCTTTCTTTGATGTTTTTATGGCTTTTACTTTAATGTATCTTCCGTTACTGATTTATGCAGACTAATGAATACTCCCTTTTGGGTGGAACTTGGTGGAGTCGTCCTGCTCCCAGTGGTTGGTTGAGTTGCACAGGTTTTACGAAGGTAGAGATCTCCCTTGTGTGCCTGGTCTCAGCTAGATGGTTCCGTTTCTAAGACCTTGCTTTTCTTGGTCATGCATTTGTTTCTCTTTGTGCCCTTATATCAATTGGTGGTCCTTTTTCATTTGTCCTAGGATGGATAAAGGTTCTGGGTCAGGTGGTTGGTCTGGGTAATTACTCCTTTAGTCCCTTTGATTGGCTTTTCTTTTCTTTCTTCTATGTTGTGAATTTTATCTTTCGGACCAATTAGAGGTGTGGAGTTACTTTTTCTCGGATGCCTTTTTCTGTTTTAGTAGTTAGCTAGTGCCCAAGCGTGTGAAGGGGTGCACCAAATTGGTACGGTTTCGGCCTTATTTTGGTGATGCTGTTGGAATACAGCCGATCTGTTGTGAGTCTTGTTGTGTCTTAAGATGTACTTCTTATCTGTTAGAGATATAGCCAGATTTAGGGGTTTATTACGATTTCGGTCGGAATTTCCTCAGACCGACATTGTGAAGGAAACGGGACTGACCTCTGGTCGGAGGTCCTGACCGCCTAATTATGATGCGACTGCACATGGTGCAGTCTCATTTCTCTATGGGAGCTTGTGTTACGGCCGTAAACCGACCGCAACACAAGCTCCCATGGAGAAATGTGAGAATGTGTTGATCCTTGAGGTGCCTGCCACAGGGTGCGGGGATTAACAAGGGACCCAAAACTAGCCTGCATAACAATGTTGACTTCAATATCAAATTCAGTAAAAAAAATAACTCATTTAAAAACACTGGGGAATTCTGAACACAGGCAATTTAAAAATCACATCACCTCTGTTTGTGTTTAAAAGCAGTCGGAACATTCAAGATAAAATTGTCAAAACAAGCCCCAGAAAAAAAGCAGGAGAATCACAACAAAAACTCTGGAATCTTCCTCCACCCACCGGTCACCAACCATACGGTGGATGTGGGGTATGTAAACGTACAAACATAGTGCACCTCAGTAGACTTGGGTCCCCCCACACCATGGAAATGTAAACATTTTACAAACTGGAATACTAGCAATGTAGTTTATGCACTGAAACGCCCATGTGGACTGTTGTACATAGGCATGACATCACGCAAGCTTAAGGTGCGACTAATGGAACACAGAAGCACAATTAGGTGCAAAATAGACAACACGAAATTGACAGGGCATTACACCGACACACAGCACACTGAAAATGATATCGAATGGTACATAATAGAGAAACTAGAACAAAGAAAAACGGATATAACAAAGACACTTTTAACATTCGAGCAACGCTGTGTGTTCCCCCAGTTGCCTAAAAAATAGGCAATAACAGGGGAGAAAAAACAACTACTCCCACCTTTATATAACATTCCAGTAGGAAGGGGGTATCTATTGGACAGAAATGACCAGTTCCTATCTTTTAGATATAATGGATTAGGAGAAATGTATCCTTACTAGTGGTTGACACACTATTGGACTTGGCCCTTTTTGCAGGGTCATCCCTGAACTTTTTGCCTTCCTCATGTATTATGTCTGACCTGTTTTTGTTGATTTTATGACTCTGGGCACTTTACCACTGCTGATCAGTGCTAAGTGCATATGCTCTCCCTGTTGTAAATTGATGTATGGATTAGTGACTCCATGATTGGCTTATTTGCTTTACTGTCAGACCCTAGTACAGTGCACTGCGGGTGCCCATGGCTGTTAAATCAAATGCTGCTGGTGGGCTTGCAGCACTGGTTGTGCCACCCACAGTAGCAGCCTGTAAAGTGTGTCTCAAGTTTGCCATTGCAGAGCCTCTGTGCAGTCAGGTACTGCCATGTTGACTGGGCAAGTGCATCCACTCACCAGTCCCTAAACTACATCTTTTAGTTAAGTTGGTTTCAACATTCTGTGTTTGAAAATACCACTTTTAGAAAGCAAGTATTTTCTTGCCTAACTAACTATCCAAACCTGCCTCTGCTAGGTTGTGTATTCCTTGTCTGGAGTTTGAGTGACAGGAGCTGGAGCTTGGGGATTTCAAGAGACAGGGTGAGTCAGCACAGGGCTGAATAGAGATATCTGCATGTAGATGGGTGGGAGGAGGTGCACCTGGGACCTTGATAGGGCTGGGCCTGCCTTCCACTATGCTGGCTCCACTTCCTGTAGTGCGTCTGATGGCCCTGGCCCACACTGTCAAAGGAAAGAAGGATTCTTGTCAACAAAATGCTCCAGGACTGACCAGAACTGGTTTAGACTAGGTGATAGACACTCTCTGCCTCCAGAGACAAAGGATACTGGTGTATAACAGAGGGGACCCAGACTCCAGAGAATTAGATCACTTTTTGGAAACAAGAAGAACCTTTGCTGAGGAGAGGAACCAGAGAAACTGGGGAGGAAACTATCCCTAAGCTGAGTGCTGTTTGGGGGATTGACCTGCAGTGGTTGCCTGACTGCCAACGAAAGGAGAAAGGACTTTGTGCTACTTTCAAATCAACTTGTAAAGTATTTCCAAGGGCTTGAGATAGAGCTTGCCTCCTGCTGGAGTGTCGGGGACAACAGACTTCACCAACCAGCATCCCTGCCTTCCCTTGCTGGGAATTGAAGTGCCTGCTGTTGAGCTGGGCCTTCTCAGAGACTGTGTGTCGCTGGGAGCTGGAAGCGCGACTCAAGATGAAGAAGCATGTTGTTGCCGCAGCCGTTGTCGTCGCATCACCGGAGAAGAGTCACCATCGCAGCAGACGCAGTTGCATAACTGGAGAAGTGTGCCGCCGCTGTGGCCATCGCATCACCCGAAGCTCCTCGCATCACCGGAGGAGAGTGTCGCCATCGCAGCAGATGCCATTGCATCCCCAGAGAAGCGTGTCGCAGGGCCTGTCGAGGCTCAGAAGAATCGTGGAGTCGCTGCACGGCCGTCGGGCATGCACGCATCAATGTCGCATCAAGAAGAAGACGCCATTTTGTTTCATCGCAACGGATCTTCATCGCATTACTGCGCCGCCACGGAAGCGCAGTACAAAACCGACGCATCACCTCCCCACGAAGAGAAGAACCGACGCCTCCTCTACGCAGCAGTAGGGACCCGGCGCATCACTGTTCTTGCGTGTAAGGAACCAACACATCACCTTCCCTGTAACACTTTCGTTGTATAGTGTTACACATCCAAAGGTACATTGAACTCAAAGTGTAACATTTTACATCAAAAGAGAATTAAGCTATTGCTACCATTTTTAAAGTACAGTATTGTGGATTTTTGTCGTTTGTGGTCTTGTGTTAAGTCTATATAAAAATACTTATTTTTATACTACAAATTGTGTGGTGTCCATCTGTAGTGTTGTCAGTGGGTTACTGTATGTGTTCACAAATGCTTTACACACTGCCTCTGAGATAAGCCTGCCTGCTAGCGCCAAGCTACTAATGGGGTGAGCAAGGGTTATTTTAGGAGTGGACCCCCTTACCCTGACTAGACGCAAGGGTCCCTATTTGGTCAGAGGTATCTACCTCTGCCAACTAGAGACCCCCAAATCTAATACCCAGACGTGCTTAGCCTCAGTATTTAATTGGCTGACCCAGGCTTCCCTTAAATGTAACGAGGATAAATTGGAGGTCCTCTTGTATGGCCAGTTCCCTGCTGACTTCAGAAACCGTGTGTGGCCACCTAACCACTCCAGCCCGCAGTCCGAGGGCGGGCCAGCAACAAATCTGGGGATCTGGTGTAGTGAGGACCTATGATTCAGCGCCCACGTGAAAAAATTGACGGGGGTCTGTTTTGGCACTCTCAAAGCACTCAGTAAAATGTTTCCTTTTCTCTCCCGAGAGTAGCCAAGGAGACGGTCACCCATGCCCTGATCCTGTCTAGACTGGATTATGCTAATACTCTGTTCCTTGGTCTGCCTGGCTACTTGCTTCGCAGGCTCCAAATTATTCAGAACGCCGCACCTAGGCTCCTCTTTAATGCCACAAAGAGATCCAGCGCGCGTCAATACTTACGGGAATTACACTGGCTGCCGGTGGCTCAGCGGGTGCAGTTTAAAGCGATTACTCTGGCCCACGGGGCTCTACACGGGCAGGGCCCATCCTACCTTAGGAAGTTGAATTTGAATTTTAAAATATTTATAAAGCGCACGTTTACCAAGTGGTTTCTTGGCGCTAGGAATCGCTTTCTATGTGCCAAATTGCCCTTTGTGATCGGCGGGTTTCCGCCAGATGGTCGTTCCGCGCTTCCGCAGAGTGCAACTGGGGGGTCAGTCTCTCTCTGTCAAGGCTGCTGAGGCATGGAATGCGCTTCCTATTGATCTCTAACTCATCCCTGAGTTTCAACTTTTTAAGAAGCATCTTAAAACACATCTGTTCAGCAAGATCCACTAATCCGAATCTAGCTCCTACTCCTGCTCTCCCCATGCGCCAGGACACTCTAGAGTAACAACGCGCGTTACAAATGCAATATAACATAACATACCCACATAAGAGCCACATGCAATAAGACAAACTTTGGAGAGAAAGGCCAGAAAATGCGACCGTAACCGGGTTTCATTCGCTTCTAAAGAGCAGGATGTAATCAGCATTAATATACATAATCTGTACAATAAGTGCATAAATACCCTCACAATGTGTTGTGTTTGGCCCACACAGGATCTAAATGCACTAAGAGAAACTATGGAGAAAACAGACAGAAACTATGACCATAACCACGTTCCATTCACCTCTAAAGAACAGGATGTAATCAGCATTAGAAAATCTTTACAATAAGTTTATAAATACCATAATATTGTATCAGCGTGCACTAACATATAGACTACATGTCCCAGGAGGTCGCCATATGAAATTTAAATGAATGTGATAACGTGGCCCTCATTAACACACAGCAAGCTGCATAGGGATCACACACGTCAGATAACGTAAGAAGAAACGTCGCAAGCACTACATGCTAGGTTGGTGCACGCACGCATGTAATACACACAATCTGGGACCCTCCTACCCCAACCATGAAGGTCTGAGAGTGGGTAGAAAAACCTGGTACACGCTACCCTTTCAAAAGAGAGGAATGTGAGCGAACGGTCAGTGTTACAAATGAGGCCTTGAAACCACAAGGCAGTCCAAAATCCTTCTCACTCCAGGCCGTGTTTTATTTGAGCCTTTCAGACCCTCGGTCACCAGTAACAGATGGGGATGAGGCGGTTCATAAGAAAGTGTGTGCCAACATGTAGCTTCCACCAGTTGGCTGTTCGTAGGGGCACGGTAGGACAAGAAGTGGGTTCTCCACCATGATGAAGTAAGTGTAAATAAAAAATATGCTTGTAGATACTAACATTGTATGAAGGCACAAAAGGCTCTAGGTCCTTATGAGAGGAGATAAGCTAGTTGTAAACAAAATAACATGTTCTCATTATGCTCAGGCTTAGCTGCTAAACAAATCTATATAACCCCACCACCAGAGAGTGACTACAGGAGAGACCATGCAGTAATTAGCACAACCTAAATAGATAAAAACAATTCTTTGGTGTCTTCACATGTTTTCAATGCCACTTATGCATGTTGTGTCAATGAATATAATCTTAGAATTACCTAATCATGTTTGGTGTACTCTCATGTTAGTCCAAGGTTTTTAAGCACAACTGGCTAAAACGGGTGTACAAGTATGTGGCTCCCCAAAAAAATGGACTAAATGAGCCTCCTCTGTTTATAAGTATATAAATGATGACCCCCTTTAATTTTTCACTCCTTTTTATTGCTTGTATTTTTAGGTTGTTCTTAAAAGGGAATAGTCCATACGTGAGAGGTAGGTCCTCTCCGCATACATATTCCTTTTCTTTGGATGCCCTGCACTGACTGCTTGCAGTATAGGGACTCTTAGACACAACCCTGACGAATGACATTGACGACTAGGCCAACGGAAGGCAGAAATATGTTGGCCCCAAAAATATGAACCCGAATACAGAGACACATATAGGTCTTGCACCTATATATATGCCTCCTGTAGTTACACCCATAGTGACTTTTTAGCATATCTGGGATACCACCAGAATAAAGGGTATCGTTGCGGTTTATCCTAAGATATTTTTAATCCGTCAGCTGGATCACGTTACTATCCAGACAAGAGATATTTAAGAACTCCCTCTTGGCAAGCCCCAGCCTGAGGTTGAGTCCGCCCTGTTAGTATTATCTTACCTGGGTGGGACGAGGTGGCAAATGATGAATCATATCACATTACTCAGCTAAAAAACTGGGCTGTCACGCCATTTTTGTGTTTTGATTATTAACAGGGGAGAACCAGAGGTGCCCCCTCAGCCCCCAACCGGAGGCCGCCAGGGAAACGGGGCCCTGCTAGGGGCCACTAAAGACACTTTCTGACAGGGTTGCCATGTCGGAAAGGCTGGCATGGAAACCCTGTCAAAACCATACATCGTAATCCAGATGGCGTAAACTGCCGTCCATATGGAATGCGGGCCGGTTCTGGCTGGCCTCCTTGGGCCTGTCGGAAGCCAGCCGGAATGACTGGTCGATATCGTAATCAGCCGGTCAGAATTGAAACCGACGATGCAAGTCATATAGCCTACGGTCGGAGGCTTTATGACCAACATCGTAATCGACCCCTAAGAGTCAACCCTTTGTCTGTTACTCTCCACAGACCCATTTCTCTGGGATACTGCTTGGCTATCAATTCATTAGGAAAGGAATTTGCTGGTATAAGTAGCTATAAGAAGCCAAATTTAGGGGCATATTACCAAGGGCAAGTATCTCCGCTTTCTCTGTGAATTGTGCCGAGAAAGCGGCGATACGGGGCACTAGAGGGCGCATGAGCAGAATGGCCGCACTTGCATGAGGCTCCTGCTGCCTGGATCATTAATCCTTCATTTATATGCTTAAACTAGCTCCTTATCTGTCACAATCACGGTCGAGTGTGTAGAAAGTGTTCCTACAGCAGCGGTGAAACTTTGGCTGATTTGCGACTTGGCACGGTGAAAATATCGGAAGCGACATCCCCGCCGAGACCTGCGCTGGAGAGTAGTGGAGCAGACTGCGGGGACCCGAGAGCTACGCAAGGCCGCGGCGCTCCACGAGGTGACCAGGCCTCACACGGACGGACGGCTGGAGTGACGACTGCCTGCGCTGCTGCTGAAGTGTGGGGGATGCGATATTCGGTCTCCGGAGCTTTATAACACCGGCATGGCGCACATGGTGAAATAGCTGCTGCCTATGAGTGACCTGGGCCCCGACATCAGAACTCCCATTCATTTGCGGTAAGGAGCCGGGGCTCGTGACGTCCCTGTGCGCTTCGAACCGCAGCGGCGCCTGACTGAGGGTGCGGGAGGGACCAGCATGCCACCGGAGAGGTCGTTAATAGAGAGGCCCCCCTGGCTCCCTCTTTCTCTGGCCAGCTGCGCTGAAGACTGCAGGCGCTATACAAGCAGCGCGCCTCCCGCAGCGGGGGTGACCAGGAAGACCGGGACGGACGGGGTGCGGTATTGAGGGATGGCCGGCCCGTGTGACCAGGTGACGGAAGGCATCACCGGTACGAGCGATGTGGTGACTGTACAGGCGCCGCGATTACCAACGGTCCCGAGCACGCATGTAAGGCCGGTCTGAGGCTGAGGGGAGATTCGGCGGAGTGTGGGGACGATCTCCCGGACGTCTTTACAGGTATAACTCTGTGGCACATCGAAGCACCAGTGTGTGATCCTGGACGATTGCGCGCTCTGAGTCACACTACAGTGCTCTCCTTTCTTTACTGGAGCTAGTGAGGTGTGGAGACATATTTATGCTACATTGCCGCCATATAGGACCTTTGGCGGGCTGAAGCTCCGCGCTACACACAGGCTCTGTGACGTTACGAGGGAAAGGACATCTTGGATCGGATTAGGTGCAGTGCTCTGTGGCGATTGCGGTGCTGCGCTGCTAGGGCTTTGAGCCTAATTCAATAACCCAGGCCTAGGAGATCAGATTTGCACACAGCGAGGCCCAGACTGCGTAATCTATGCCCCTTTGACTCCAATCGAGTCCCCGTGGCTCAAGGTGCTCCTGAAGAGATCCTGAGCGTAAGGATCTGTACACGACGCTGTAATATTCAGCTGGCCTCTTCGTGCTCCTTTGTTTTCTTCCTCCTGTGGCTCTGTACACGACTCGGCGTTGCTCTGGTGAAAGGGGCTTGGTTGCCCCCCTCCCCGTCTCCTGCTCTGGTGGCGCATGTCTGTGTTGGGCCTGGCCTTCTTTGGACACTAGTGACTGCACTGCTCACTCGTATCGCGTCATAGGAGTGTCTGCAGGCCTTACCCATGAACTGCGAGAGCCGAGACTATCGTCTGTCACCACACGCCCATACAAACAGTCGACGATGGGAAAACCGGATAATAAGTAACCTAAGCTGACATTCGACAACACACATAGCAAGAGAGGACTGCGTCCTCCGCCGGATGCGGCGTGCTCCCAGAGCCCTTCGCCAACCGAGGCTGGTCCTGACTCCTCCACGACTGCTCTACAACAATTGATGCAGGAGATGCGGCAGGGGTTTGCTACCATAGTGGACAAAGTAGATCGAATGTCATCCAGAATGGACGCTATAGCACAAAAAATGGATGTGCATGAGGAACGCATCACGGAAGCCGAACGGCGCATATCTGATCATGATGACACGGCGGCCTCTCATACTGCTCAACTTTCGCGAATGGACAATGTGTTAAGAGTCATTGCGGCTAAGAACGAGGAGTTGGAAGCTCGCAGCCGCAGGAACAACATCCGCGTGATAGGTGTGCCGGAATCCACCAACACAGGGCGCATGGAAGATTATGTGGAGAAGATACTGTTGACAGCGGTTGGAACTGAGGCTTTTTCCAAGCAATTCATTGTTGAGCGTGCGCACCGATCGCTAGGGCCACAGCCTAAACCAGGTGCCCCGCTGAGGCCTATAATTGCACGTCTCCTCAACTACCGTGACCGCGACACTGCCCTTCGAGCTGCACGCACCAACCGCGATCTCTCCTGCGATGGAGTCAGCTTCTCCATTTATCCTGAATTTACGCCTGTGGTGCACGAACAACGGCGGAAATTTCTGGATGTGAAGAAAAAACTGAGTGCTCTACAGATCAATTATGCGTTGTTATACCCTACCAAGTTAAGAATAACTCATCAAGCAAAGCAACGCTTTTTCACGAATCCACAACAAGTGGAAGACTTTTTGAAAACCTTGCATCGTGAAAGAGCTGAGCGCAGGAACAACGAAGATGACGATCGGGATGGCGACCTATAGCTGCATGAAGACACTTGATTGTATGACTTGATTCTTGTTACAACATACTGCAATATCGGCATTGCCCTAACGGCCCTAGAAGATAGACGGATGTAAGATGACGCCGCTGCTGTGCGGGCATACCATGGACGGGTATTGGACTGCTAGTGGTAACGTACTCCAGGCACCACCCCCCTTCCCCTTGGCTGTGCCCGTTGGAGGCCGTACAGGATGAGGGGTGCGGTGGAGGGGGGTGGCTATGTGCATGCCTCTTGATGTTCCCCATAGGGTATACCCCATGGACTGTACTGATTACTTTGCACCTCTTTAGTTGTTTGGATGTTGCGGAGGGGGGGATGCGGATACTGGCAAGTTGGGGATGCTCCAGTGGGTGGGGGGTGGTATGAGGAACTGCTTACACAATATACTGATCTGTGGTGTCAAGGGCGGTAATGATGCATATTCAATGAGAATGCTTAGCAAATACTCTTCCAGTACCGAGACGTGCCCCTCTTTGGAGAGGAAGATGGGTCACCCCAGTGATTGGATCCTTCTTACGATGTCTGCTCTGGGAGTAAGTGGGGATGGGGGAAGGCCGATTGTACCTGGTGATGGCCATCCCACGCTCCGGCAAGTGGGGCTGCTAAGTGATATGTGTTCTGAAATCGATGATGTGGAGACACTGGTGATGCTTGGCACTACAAAGGGGGGGAATTTTCAGTTAGAGGGCAGGGGAGGGGGGGAGTTCGGGAAAGTTCACATTAAGTTTGGAGTCACAGATCTTGAAGTCATGTTACCACAGGATCCGACAGGATTGTGGGTAAGTGTTACTGTCAGTGATGGAGGGAGGGGAGGGGAGGCGGCAAGGGGATTGTCTGACATGGTTGGGGGAAGTCAGTGGGTGGGGGGAGGAGACGGGAAGTGTGGTTCCACTGGAATATGGTTACGAATGCGGTTACAGGGTCAATGGACGTTTTCTAATGGTGCAGGAGTGAGATGGTCGATACAGGTAGATACAAAAACTGCCAAGGGCACCGGTGGGGCAAATGGCTGAGGGTGATGTGAGTAGAACATCTATAATGTCCTGGAATGTGCGGGCCTAAATGATGCCAGAAAGAGTAGGAATGTAGTTGCATACCTGGATAGACATAATGTACATATAGCATTGCTACAGGAGACACATATACATCCCCGGTCCGACCCCAAGATAGCGAGTAAATGGGCGACGATCAGGAAATTCTCATCATATTCCTCACATGCTAGAGGGGTAGCGGTTCTGATAAAGAAGTCGATTGCATTTCAGGTATTAGGGGAGCTCCTGGATCCCAACGGGCGCTATGTAATATTGTGGGGTAGATTAGGCACTGATGTTGTAGTCATAGTGAATTGTTATGCTCCTAATGTGGACACCTCAGACTTCTTCACGACACTTTGGGGGCATGTGATGGGAGTGGGGGCTACCCATATCATTTCAATGTTGCATTAGTCCCTGGTGCGGATAGGTCAGATGGGAGTGCTCAATATAACCGACAGGCGAGAGATGTTCTACTGGGCATACTTGAGGAGGCAGGATTGGGAGATAGCTGGAGGTTCGTTCACCCTACACAAAGGGAGGGGACGCATTTCACAACATATGCTAACACATGGGCTCGCCTTGATTACTGTTTCGTATCCCGTGGGCTTAGTATAGGCCTTGGTAAGGTCGTACATTTGCCAAGGACATATTCAGACCATTGTCCTGTGGTGGTACAACTGGCTGTACTGGGACATAAGAAAACACGACCGCCATGGAGACTGTTCCTCTCTATATTGTTAGATCCGGTGTTTAAGGCGGAACTGGGAGAAGAAATAGAGGCGTTTTTTCCCAGAAACAAGGGATCGGTGGCAAGTGTGGAAATGGTGTGGGAAGCATTTAAAGTAACGATTAGAGGGTTCTGTATATCGAAAAGCTGTGGGGTGCTGCGGGACATTACAAGGACACTTGGGAAGTTGGAGAAAGAGCTTAAGGAACTTGAAATAGTGATGGCAGGGGGATTTGATCCAGGGGTGCATGAAAAATTCAGAGATAAGCTCTCACAATATAAGGAAGAAGCAGCGAGGGAAGTAAAGTATAGGGGGAAATACTGGACTGCACGGAGATATTGTGAAGGGGAGCGACCGAGTAAAGTACTTGCAGCTATCACGAGGAAACCGAGATTTAATACCTCTATACTTGAAATTGTCACGCCTGAGGGTACGCGCTGTCAGGATACACAGGGGATCCAAGAGGAGTTTTTGACACACTATGGGCAGCTGTATACTTCACAACAAACGGGCATGGTGGAGATGGGGGATTTCCTGGATGATATTGCCCTCTGCTGATTAAGTGACGTGCACAGACTATTTCTGGGTGCTCCCCTGGAAACTGATGAAATACGGGACGCGATTATGGCACTTGCTAATGGCAAGGTGGCGGGTCTAGATGGCTTGCCTGCCGAGTTTTATAAATGCTATGTAGATACTATTACGCCCGTCCTGAAAGAGGTTTATGAGGAGTCGCTGGAAGTTGGGGAATTGCCGGGATCGATGAGGGAGGTAGTAATAGCTTCCTTGTTGAAACCGGGTAAGGACCCGCTGGATACTGATTCCTATCGGCCGCTGTCTCTCATTAATAGCGATGCGAAGATCCTCGCTAAGGTACTTGCCACACGTTTATCGCTAATTATGACTAAGATAGTATTGCCAGATCAGTCAGGCTTTGTGCCAGGCCGTGCCACTAATCATAATCTTCGCACGCTGTTTTCCTTATTGCCAACTATTGCCCCGGAGCTCTCAGTCGCTGCCATATTCCTTGAGGCTACTAAAGCGTTCGACTTGGTTGAGTGGACATTCCTTTTTACTATATTAAACAGAATGAGGTTTCCAAAATTGTTCGTGGCATGGATAGAACTGCTTTATACCAAACCTGTTGCTAGAGTGGTAATTAATGGTGTGTTGTCACCTCAGATGCCAATAACACGAGGCACTAGACAGGGATGCCCCCTTTCCCCTTTACTTTTTGCTATAGCAATAGAACCACTGGCATGTCGTGTTCGTCAGTTGCACAGGGCTAGTGCCTTTAATTGTTTTCAGCGCCAGATAGGGGTGTCGCTATATGCAGACGATATCACGTTGTATGTGAAGGACCCTCAGGTCACCCTTAATCCTATTTTGCGTGAATTCCTGGTTTTTGGAAGGATGTTGGGGGTTGCAGATTAATTGGACGAAATCGCAATTTTTCCCGCTCACGAGTGCGGTGACGCGATTTCAGCTGGATTACCCACTGGAATGGTGCGACGCAGACCTTCGCTACCTGGGTATCGTGATCTCCCTGGATAAAGGAGAAACTCTTAGACTTAATTATGGTGTAGCCATCACGAAGCTAGCTGAAAATGTCACGCGGTGGATGACACTGCCGTTGTCTATGGCGGGTAGGGCGTCGCTCATAAAGATGGTGGTGTTGCCGCGATTTCTGTATCTATTTCAGAATATTCCTTATTATCCTGGCGCTTACTTTTTTCAACGTCTGAGGTCGGAGCTTCTTCGCCTTTTCTGGGGGGGCAAGCAACCGCAGTCAAGATGGTCCATTTTAACGCAGCCCTATGAGAAGGGAGGTTTTGATGTCCCGGATTTCAAAATCTATTATCTCAGTGCCCAGGCGCAGTATGCATACCATTGGATGAATCCTACACCTTTTTATGCCGCAAATTGCAGTGGAGGATTGGATTGTACGACCTCTTCCCCTCAGTGGCATGATCCAGGGCACGGTGGGAGACATAGAAACACCGTACACCACAGTAACTTGTACCATAGACGCGTGGCGTCGTCTGAAGAAAGTTTTAAACGTCTCACAGCTGTATTCTCCACTAATGCCACTCACATACCACCCCCGACTGTCGCTTTTATAAGAGAAGGGATTCCAATTAATGTGCAAGCGGGTTAGGATTGCCAAGTGGGGCGACCTGTTTCTCAATGGGCAATTCCGCACCACAGAACAGTTGTTTCAGGGAGTGCAACCTACTCCACTGGAGGTCTTTTATTATGTCAGACTGAGGCAGGGGTTGAGGGATGTCTTGTCACACTTCCCAGATGAACCGGCGGTAGTTCTGCCATTGCATGTCATGCTGCTGTCGGATGGACGCCATCTTGTCTCTAGATTGTATAACACCATTAGACTGCATCGTGCGGGATTGGAGAGTCCGGCGCGCTGTTTGTGGAGTGCTGATATGGGCCAAGACATTACCGAAGACCAATGGCGCCATTGCTGTGCCATCACGGCTAATATATCATCTAGTAGTAGACTGAAAATTATTCATTTCAAGTTCTTGCATAGATTCTATTATATGCCAGCTCGTAAACTGCGGTTCTAGCTGACAGATAACGATAGATCTGATCGGTGCCATGCAGAGGGGGCGGGATTTATCCACCTGGCATGGGAGTGTCCCGGAGTGCATGAATACTGGACACAGGTACATGCTGCATTGCAAATTATGACAGACGGGGCGATTCATAAAGACCCATTAGTCATGCTATTGGGATATACACTGAATATACCTAAGCCAATCCGTAGGTTGGTCGACACTGTACTACTGCTTGCTAAGAGGAGAGTTGCTTGCCGCTGGGGGAGGGGGAGAGCTCCTAAGTTTAAGGAATGGCTAGAGGATGTTGTCTACTGCCAGGAAAAAACTTAATATTTATGCTGACTTGTTACCAGTTCGTAGCAGGCCACGTGATTTCTGGGGTCCTCTACAGGCATACCTTTTGACCACTGCAACGTCACAGGACGACTCGGATGATGGCAGCTAATTGTGTGACACATGGCTGACTGTTTACCAATGTATTGCATTCTTACATTAGTGGGGGCGTACTGATAGCCAATCTTCTGTATAAAGTAGAGCATTGCTGGAAACCGGAGTTCTCCCAGGAAGACTGTCAGAACTTCCAGGATTTTTTTATAAGTAAAATCGAGGATCTTCAGGGTGAAATATCTCGGACCCCAATCTTTGACTGTCCATCTTGTATTCTGCCAGTTACCCCTGATGTACACCAATCCATTAACACATTCCCCTTGATTACTAAGGAGATGTTCCCCAGTTTGGTGGAGAGAGTAAACTCAGGCTCTCAGGTAGATCCGTGCCCCCCTAGTGTCTTCAAACTTGCTATTTTGGGATGTGAAGAGGATGTTCTTACCCTCCTAAATAAGTCGCTGGAAATGGGACAGGTTCCAACGTCTTTCAAAGAAGCTCGGTTGATTCCGCTTCTAAAAAAACCTGGGGCCGATGCTAAAACTGTAAAGAATTACAGGCCCATCTCCCAACTACCCTTTCTAGCCAAAGTAATTGAGCAGCATGTTCTGACACATCTGTCGAAACACCTGGAGACCAACGACCTACTAGAGCAAAATCAAGCTGGCTTTCGCAAACATCACAGTACGGAGCTGGTGATGGTGTCCATTTTGGATGAACTACGATGCAGAGCTGACAAGAAGATCCCCGGGGCCCTGGTGCTCTTAGATCTCTCTGCCGCGTTTGATACGGTGTGTCATAATCTACTGTTGAAACGTTTGAGAGATCTGGGCATCGGGGGGACCGCGTTAGGCTGGCTAACTTCATTCCTGCAGGGAAGATCGCAGAGGGCCCAGCTGTCAGACTCTGTATCTACTGCAGCAGCCATAACTTGTGGAGTTCCGCAGGGTTCAGCTCTCTCACCGCTCCTTTTTAATATATACCTTCAGCCACTGATTTTCGCTCTTAACCACATGGACTGTCAGATTTACAACTACGCCGACGACACTCAGATTATCATACAAATTGAGGATACATCTGGAGCCCAGGCTAGGTTGCATAACATCTTAAAGTTCACAAGCAACTGGATGTCCACCAACTCCTTAAAAATCAACCCAGAGAAGACCGAAGTGTTGCCCATCACCAGCTCGGGTAACCCGTGGAACGATCGCTTCTGGCCAAAGGAGTTGGGCAGGACCCCGGCACCAGCTGCGGTGGTGAAAAGCCTGGGCATCCACATTGATGGTAATCTTTCTATGAAAAATCAGGTGTCGTCGGTGGTGGGTAAGTGTGTTGGCCTCCTTAGGCAGTTGCGCAAAATCTCGCAGATGCTGTCCTTTTCTACCCTAAGAACTGTGGTGTCTGCAACAATTCTAGGCCGTCTCGACTACGGAAATTCTCTTAATGTAGGACTCCCCCAGCAACAACTTTCAAGACTGCAAATTGTGATGAATGATGCAGCGAGATTGATTTTTGGAAAGTCTAGAAGAGCACATGCATCTCCTCTCCTATGCCAACTACATTGGCTTCCAATTAGGCAGAGGATTTTATTCAAAGGTATGTGCATTGCGCATAATGCAGTCTATGGCAATGCTCCCAGTTATATTAAAGCTAGGCTGGTACAATATTCTCCAAAAAGAACTTTGCGCTCATCCGAGGATTCGCTTTTGATCTGCCCTCGCTATCGCATGGCTACCTGTGGTGGACGTGCCTTTTCAACTACTCTACCGGCAGCTTGGAATAAATTACCTCTCTGCCTACGGAAAGAACCGAATCTATTGCCTTTTAGGCGGAAGCTAAAAACGATCCTCTTCCGAGAAGCTTGGGGCTTGATCTAATTTGGGTACCTATCCTTTTGTACTGATCAGTTTTCACACTACAAGCGCTTAGAGACCTACTGGTGATAATTGCGCTATATAAATTGAATAAATAAATAAATAAATAAAATAAACTTCAGGATGCTTCTCTTATGGCGTGCTGATCACCCGAACCTGTGTACCCTGATACCCCTGTCTTTGTACCTATATTGATTGATACTAAGCAGTGAATGTATGGCCGGGGGTGGAAGGGACCGACATATGTATACTCCTGCATGCTCGGATCATCGACTCATGTACTGTACCTATATGATTGTCAAGGGATTGTGACTCGTATGAATGTAACCTAACTGTCTGTTCTCTGTTCACTATGAAAATGATAAATAAAGGTTTAAGAAAAAAAAAAAAAAAGAAAGCGGCGATACTGCTAGAGCCCTATTAACAAGGGCATTTTAAAGCCTGCCCCAAGCCCACTTTGCATGTCGGCGATAAACATCGCTAATGACATGCAAAGTGGGCGTTCCCACGTCCAACCACATGAAAAATGTGATTGGAGGTGGGAACACCCTATTACCAAGGAAGGCGATGGGTGGAAAAGACCTGCGATAAACTCATTTATCGCAGGTCTCCCAACGCCTGCTCTGACCAGGCGTTAGGCATTGATAACATGGGGGTGTGGATCATAAAGCTGAATCCACCCCCCATATTATCAAGGCCCACATTAGCGCGTGAAAACAATGTTTGTTTTCATGCGCTAATGTGCCCTAACGCCGGATTTCTATTCGCCTGCCTGATGCACATTGATAATTGCGCGCTAAAAAGGCGATGAAATGGGGCGATAGCCGGCGATACGGGAATGTGCGTTGTGCGTTTTCCAACGCAATCTTCGGTAATATGCCCCTTAGTTCTCTTTGGGAATTATCTTTCTGGTGGATATTATACCTGTAAATTCTTCACTGTCCCACCTGCCTCCTAACTCTGAGGAGTGGTTACTGCACTGAGAAGACACACAGTTGGTTATCTACTTTGCTCTCCTCTAAATTTGGGAGGCACGTCTCTGCCTCTAATGGTATTGGGGTGGTAAAAGGACAAGAACTAATGTCAGAGCGTCTGCTGGTGCCATCTGTGGCTCCATGTCTGAGTCAACATGGAGCCATGGCCCCACCTATCAGAGCTGGAGAGCTATTACAAAGTTTTCAAGATCCAGTCTGGCACCTGGAGGAGGTCGATACAGTAGGAAGGTAGATCCAGGCCCCAACAGAAAGGTCATTACCAAAGGTATGTACATTTTGTTTCCAGATCAACTCAGTTGCCTATCTCTCCAATGTTTTTTTTTAATCTCAAGAGCTGGACGCAATGGTCTTCTCCTTTTCACCTTTCTTGATTTCCCAAGAATGACGCCTGTTCCCAGCAGACATGTTGCCAATCTGGAAAGGGATATATGTGCCAGGTGTCTCCTTAGCTGAGTCTCAAAATAGAAAAGAAGTAAAAACTCCAAAGTACAAAAAAAGCATCAATTTTTCAGATGCTTTTATCAGCGACTAATGCAAAAATACGGTGGCCATCATGAAACATTGTTCTGCATACTCATGTTGTTCTACCTTTCCGAGATGGCTGATATGTATATAATGAATAGGCGAGCAGCCTAGCACCACTGAAACTGAACAGTTTCAAAATACTGCAGAAAATAAAGCAATTCTTTTTATATCGGGGTTTTGACAGCACAATTTTCAAACTGGCCTATTACTTACAATATAGTGGCCCTTGGCTCTACCCCTTTTAGCCATTGGTTTTCTTCTACCAGCCTCTTCACAGTTATTGGCTTGAAACATTGTTAGTCAGATCTTGGCGCAGTCCACCACTGGAGTATTCATCTCTCATCTAAAACTATTGACGGTTACAGAGTTTTCTTCTACCTCCACTTTGCCCTCTCTATATATCCTGCTGACTCCCTTCCGTGTATCTAGCTGAAAGGTGCTAACTCTGCATGCATTAGCACATTAAACTTAAACCTTTTTGCTTTGCAGATGTTTGTTTCCCATAGCATCCATTTGTTAAGATGCCTTTGTCTGTTTATTAGTAAGTAGGTTTGATGTTCGTAGGATACGAGCCCCTCCCAATTGCACACCATACAGACGTCAAACCTTCTTCCTTTGCCAGTGCTTGTTTAGGAATGCAACACAGAAAACAGCTTTGAGACCTATCTGATGCAATGCAGAATATAGCAACCTTCGATTTTATAGTTTCATTAATATTGTTGCAACATATTGGGTAGCCACACCGTTTTACGAGAATAGTATGTCTTTGTTTACAATGGTATGTACGAGAGATTCCATTTTCTTGTGTTTGTCTATTTTTTCTAGGACTCCGATGCACTGGGCAGCAGCCGCAGGCAGAGCTGATTGTGTACAGACCCTCATGCAGCTGGGAGTCGATAGCAGTCCGCGAGACATCAATGAAAACACTCCGCTCACATATGCTATGTACTGCGGTCACACAGCTTGCATCAAACTGCTCTCTCTGGAGAATAGGTAAATCAACAGCAAATCAATCTTACGTGTTCGAAACACCCTTTGTTAGCTCAAACTTTACTCAAGGACGCTGAAATGTTCTAAGACCTTTAACGAGTGGAAATATATGTTACAATAGGGTGTGAATGCAGATTAATTACTGTATTTGCAGACTCGTGCATCGTTTTGCATCTCGTGGTTACATTTATACAGATGGAATGTGATATTACCAGTTTAAGTGCAGTTTGTGTACCACCGAGGAAGTAATGATACTGCTGCTTACTTCACTCTGCTTCCCATGCATTCGGGCTGAAGTCACCACTGATACTGAAGACCTGGGACCAGATGTTCGAACTCTCCATATTTTTCGAGTCGGTCACCGATTACCGACTCGCAAAATAGGATTCGCGAGTCACTATTAGGAAGGGGCGTCTCTTCCTCATAGCCAGTCGCACTGGCATGTATGAATGTTTTGTGAGTGGAATACGGTCGCAAAACAATCATATTTTACCGACTCTGCGAAGGAGGTAGTAACCCATTCGCAAACCGGAAGGGGTCCCTACAAGACCCCTTCCCCTAAGTGAATGTGTGCACCAACATTTTTTAAGAGCAGGCATTGGTCCCACGTACCACTCCCTAGTCTTAAAAAATGAAACAGAATCATCAAATTTTTCTTTTTTAAATGCATCCTGTTTTCTTTTAAGGGAAACAGGCTGCATTCCATAAAAAAATGCTTAATTTAAAAAGCAATCACAGACATGGTGGTCTACTGACCACAGCAGACCATCATCCTTGTGATTAAAGGACATTCCCAATGGGTCACAAAATGACCTCCTCATGAATATTACTGAAGTAAGTCATTTGAAACCCCATTGGAAATCACTAACAGCTAGATTCATCAAAGACCCATTTTGCGAGTCTTTAATAGCGATTCATAAGGAATCGCTATTAAGGACTTGCAAAACGGGATTCATGTAGGAATTGCAAAAAATATTGCGATTCCCACATCTTCCTTATTTGCGATTAGCAAATTGCTAATCGGAATAACTCCCCATTCATTCCTATGGGCCTAAGGCCCATAGGAATGAATGGGGAGTTATTCCTCATTTGCGATTAGCAATTTGCTAATCGCAAATAAGGATGCGATTTCAAGGGTGCCAGGGGTGTCCAAAGGACACCCTGTAGCACCCCTGAAAAGCAAATGTAGCCAGATGTTGCGCACACACATGTCGAAAGGACATGTGTGTGTGTAACATACCACTCAGAAAAATGCACTAAAGTGCATTTTTCTGAGTTTTCGCTATTTACCACGAAGTTGCAATTCGTGGTAAATAGCGGCCCGAAATAGCGAATTCGCTAATAGAAAATGGTTAATGAATTGCATTTAAGGAATCTCAAATAGAGATTCCTTAAATGCAATTCCTCGCAAATATGCGATTTCGCAATTAGCGATTTTTGCATTTGGGATGATGAATCCCAAATGCAAAAATTGCACTCGCAAAGGGCCAGATTCTCAGAATCTGGCCCTTTGCGAGCCGATTTTTCTTTCATGAATCTACCTGTAAATGTGTCTGAGATACATCAGTACAATATATTTTGTGGCTCGCTAATTGCGAATCGCTAAAATCGCAATTGGCGAGTCGCAAAATGAAATGGTCATATATCTGACCCCTGGCATACAAATGAAAGTACATTGTTTTTTGTGTTTAGTTGTGTGAGTGAGGTATGAATGCTGTTGGTAGGATGTGCAGAATTTGATGTAAATATATGTAAATCTTTTTGCTTTTGTATAGTTTTATAAATGTTAGTACATGCATAAAAATATATGATGATATGATTGAAAATTAAATACGTTCCAGGAGTTTAAAAAATAATAAATTTAATTACTGACGTAAATCAACAACGGACCGGTATGTTTTATTCATAAAGGTCAAGGTCTGATTACATTAAACCACGTCCAGTATTGGCGATTGTTCTGTTTTTTCGTTATACTTGGCTTAGCCTTACTGGGTTCAAAGCCAGAACCCTGTGTTGTTTTTTCCATACAAATGAAAGTGGCACATCGGTTCCAGCAGTCCTGCGACCTCCCAGACCTGTATATTGATGACGTTCTGGCATTCAAAACCTTTTCCAGATTATACCTGAAAGGTTGCAGTTTTTTAGGCATACTTCAGGAAAGTTGTTGTGAATTCATGGCTACACCTTTGCGTCTGTAATTTGACAGACTTAATTGTACAGCAATACAATTGCACCTGCTGCATTGCCAGCATTACAGCTGCATGATATATCTTTTTTTCTTCTTTTTTGTCTCCTTGGAAAAAATATCCCTACGGGGAAACCCTTTCCCCTGCACTGCAAAGAAGCTTAGGGTTTTCCATTGCTCTTCTCACCATACAAAGGATTACTACTTCCCCGAACAGGAGTAAAACTCAACATTTCTAGGATGAAGAGGAATTTGTAATTACCCACAAACTCATGAATATCTACTAAATTTGAAAACAAACTATGTCTTGAAATGCCCACTCCCTACCACCACTGAGTGGTAATATTACACATGAGTAAAAGGGGACTGCAAGATCACTTTAATTCGCCACTGTCAGAAACCTAATGAATGAATGAAATGTGATTTATTCACGCGCTACTATGCCCAGTGGGCGTCAAGGCGCCTAACTCAAAAAAAAATTAGCTGCGGGCAGACAGAGACACGAGCTCACTGATAGGCTTTGGAAAAACACCAAGTTTTCAGAGCTTTCTTGAAGAGATCAAGTGAGGGCTGTAATTTGATCTCCAAGGGAAGAGTGTTCCACAGTTGAGGTGCAAGGATGGAGAAGGCCTTGCTCCCCCATCTTGCCATCTTAGCGCGTGGGACTACCAGTTGATTAAGCTCTAACGAGCGAAGACATCTGGTTGGAACATACCTAGAGAGCAAAGAACCCAAGGCATCAATCGGGCCTGCCCTCAGGGCGCTGTAGGTAAGACAGAGAAGTTTAAAAGAGACTCTGAAAGGGATAGGCAACCAATGGAGACTCTTCCTTGCCGAGGTCGCAGAGGACATCCACGGCAGGGCCAGAACGAAGCGCGCCGCGGCATTTTGCACAACCTGCAGGCGTTGAAGAAGGCCCTTGTTGGCCCCGGCATAGAGTGAATTACAGTAATCCAGCCTTGAGCCAACAAGGGCGATCACAACCTGTTTTCGTGCCTGTGGGGAAAGATAGTACGCGATTCTTTTCAGAATCCTGATAACACCCCAACAGGTGGCCACTGTCCTGTTCACCTGCAGTTCCATGGAGAGCCGGGTGTCAAAAATGACGCCTAGGTTCCTAGCAGATTGTGTGGGTGTGGGGCAGATGCCTAAAGATGAGGGCCACCACTCGCCTGACCACATTTCCTGGTCTTTGCCGAAGACCAGGACCTCCGTTTTGTCACCGTTCAACTTTAATGACTATTTGTACTTATAAGTCAAACTTACATGTAACTTACAAATAGCTTTGGGAATAGTGCCTAAAGAGTACTGTAGTTACCCCTATAACACTTCGTGCTAGTGAACAATTCAACAAGCGAGAAAGAAGAAGAGAGAGATAAGGCAAGGAGGAGGGAGAGATATGCTTTTTCTCATTGTAACATGGATGTAAAGAAGTGGGAGAGATAAATGGGGGAGATAAAAGACATGAGAAATTCCTCTTTTTACGTGGTCACCCCTATTATATTTTGCAGAATTGTATTGCTGTTTTTTTTAATTTGCACACTGGGGCACTGCTGTCCAGGTAAGACTGGCTAATTTCAAAATAACAAATTTAATGCTACAGTAAGACCATAGGATATGGTGCAAGAAAACACACCAGTGGCATGGAAAATTAAATGTCACCTGTGACCTGCAGCACTTTTTGTGCCACCCACTAGAATTACAAAGAAAACTTGACTTCATACCAACCTGGAACACCTGACTGCTTTAACTGTTTTAACCTGTCAAAATAAACCTTTTCGACAGCAAAGAACCCTACACTTAAGCAAAATATGTCACCCAAAAGTAGGTTTTGTAGCCCACAAAGTGGGGTGTCTAGTATTTAAAAGAAGTATATACAAGAATTTAATGTTGGCATGTACCTACAGCGAGTATGTCCTAGCCCTCAAAAGCTATTTTCACTGTCCTATGAGTAAAACAAAGTTCCAAATAAAATCATAACTCTGCTATTTCTGGTTTGGGAAAAGCTACTAGAATAATTCAAAAACTATTTTTAATGTTTATTGAAAATCCAGTTCAGTGGTGAAGTCCAATTTTTGATAAATATTTATGAAAAGTAACTTTTAAAAAGTTAGATTTTGTCTGCCTGAACCTTCGGTAGCCTAGTTGTCATTAGCCTGCTGACAATTGAACCTGCCAGTGCGTTCTCTTGGTGAGGTGTGAAAAATGCTCCCAGAGTAAAAGCAATGGTTATACCTTCTGAAAGGAAAATGTGTGTGAGGTGTGTGACAGGAAGGGCAGCTGGGGAGGATTCAGGAATTGATGCACAAAGGTATCCCACCTAGTATGGAGAGTCGGGCACTATTCTCAACTCTCGGGGCACCAAACGCTCAGGTGCAGGGAAGGAAGCAATTCCTTTTTGTTAAATAACCCCCACACACTCTAGTAGTGTCATGCTTCATCATCGGGTTCACCCTGACTCCTAAAGGTCTGGGTGGGCTCAACCGTATTGCAGGGAGCACTTAAGAGAAATAGGCCAGGGGGTTTAAAGATAAAAAATCTTCCTCTGACTCCAGGTATCCCTTTATTGGCAGAGTCGTAGGGGATATTAAAAATAAAAAACAGGGGGGGTCATAAGGAGGTAATGGTCCTATGACCCTAATGTCGACATGTTTCAGCCCTTTTTAAAAGGCCCAAAGGGATCCTGGACTTTCTTCAGTTCTCCCTGGTTCTTCACGTAGGTACTATCCTATATTTCAATATGGAGTGCAGAAAGCTGTGCTCATAAGGGCCAGTAAGTAGAATACTTATCTCTCATACGGAACCGATTGGTTTCATGTCCGCCTGTAAAAGAAACATTGATTTGTATGATCACATGTGTCCAACTTACGCTACGCCTGTATCACCCATATATTTCATTCAGAACAGATTCTAAAGTGTGCTTTCATCCAACATGCTTTGTGTGGGTGAGATCAAAACTAGCTTTCTGGTTATAATGCTGTCCGAGGTTGTTAGTATTATCGAGTGGTGATGCCATTCACATCTAACCACCACTATCATGGAACCAGGTACAATTGGTGTAGTGTTTCTGCACCCTCATGTTACATTCATCCTGCAACTTTACACTCATACTCATACTTCCGGGTTAAGTATTGCCCATAGTTTGTCACCTTACAGTCGGAATTGCTCACTACATCGAAATATCTTACCCTCTTGTCGCACTGCAGGTAAGTGGGGATAGCCTTGTAGTCCGCCTCTGTACGAGTACAAGCCAAAAATAAGATGAGGGAGAGAAGACAAAACAAAAGAGACACTTGCTTTGTTAATGAAATGTGGCCGCTAGTCTCACACATAAATCTCTCGGTTGCTCTGAATGCATTCTTACTCATTCTCGCCTCTTACTTACTGAATCAAAGGTCCTGCCCCATTGCCTCACCTACTTGGGTCCTCTGATGGTGCCACTGGGCTACATCGCCGACATTCCAAAAGCGCTGCGTAGGTATGTTGGTATAGCACTACTCCTTGCTAAAAGAGAGCTGGCAATCCATTGGTGCAGCAAAAGTACACCAACACTTGAACAATGGCTTCACAGTTTAATGCATTGCGACACCAATAGTGAACTGTATGCTACACTGCAACCTATTACTTCTAGGCCTAAGGATATTTGGCGACCATTGGGAAACGATTTGATTCAGGAATGTCATTAACTTGAAAGGGGCCAGGGAGAGGCCTGCCAATTCATTGTTAATTGTAAGTGGAGACATGAGGAAACAAAACCTTTTATTTCCTGGTTTCTCTGTAGCTAGTTTGGCACCAGCCCAGTGGGAGGGGGTGCTGGTCCCAGAACCAATTTGGGGTAGATGAGTAGGAGATGACTGGTTATTTCCCCCAAACATTCCCTAGGCTCTTTCCAAGATCAGAAAGGCTATGCCATCTTGGTTTTCAGTTAGGATAGCATGCTGTGGGATAGCTTGCAGTAAGGTGAACAGGATGTGCTACAACAGTGGGAAGGTTTGTCCTTGGGAACTTTTTCCTCAATGGTTAGGGAGTGTGAGCATGTAGGAGTCACTTCCACCCACTGGCTAGTAAATCCTATAAGAATCACAAGGGGCATACTTAGACTTCAGGTCTAAACTTAGACTTCAGGCCTATAATTAGACTTCAGGTCTAAGTTTACCTTTCTGAATCAGGCACTAGTACATTTGGCCAATAAGTCTGAAGGTTGGAATCTTGACCGGATGAATGTGTTTAAAGTATCCACGCAATGCGGCTGCAAAATATGAATTTCTCACGGTCACAACTTTTCCCACCAAAACCAACAGCTTCAGATGGGCCTGGCCAGCAGTGTTCCAGCTTTGAGAGGACTTCATATGATACAGCCTGCAACCTTACCTCGATAGAGTATTAGAACTTCCATTTCAGAGACAAGGCAAACTCTTTGCCCGGAACCAACCTGCTTGATGTATCCGATCATCGCTCCATCATAGTCGGCCTGAATTCATGCTTATGTCCCGGTCAACTGCGAACAGTGACTTCTGACTGGCTATGTACTTTCTCTTTTTAAAGTGCCCTATTTCTGGTTCCCATATTTTTGTTGTTTTGGTGTCCTCTTAATCATTAAATGTTTCTCTATTTTTATTTTTATTGTGTTGTTGATTATTATTCGGGGAGGCTGGCTGCCTAATTCAAAGAATAATCACAACTCTTGTCAGGGTGACCGCATAATGTGACTTAACCTGAGCTCAGCCACCTCTGCAACCTCTTGTGTTATGGTGCAGAGAAGACAGCCTTAACTTAGGGCAGTGTGTAAAGGATTTATGCAGTACCAACACAGTAATAAAGAAAAAATACCAAGCAATACAAATCCTAAAGTGAATTAGAAAAATGGGGAAAGATTTTGGGAAGAAAATGACACCAGACCAGCAACAATACAATAGGGGAAACCAGAGATATATATATTTTTAAATTAAGTAAAAGTAGCCCCAAAAGTGCAATGGTAGTCAATGGTCACAGTAGGCCAGGACCTAGGCATAATTTGAGGCCAACCGTGTTGGTGCCCCTGTCGGATACACCAAGCAGAAATTGTCCTGGTGAAAGTCTAGAAGTCAAAAGGTTTGATAAAGTCGCAAGTCCTAACCTAAAAAGGAACTTTGTCATCTTTTTGAAAAAAATGTTATTTCCCAGTGGGACAAATCTGATGTTTTAGTCGCTGCGGTGGGACTGCCGTTGGGATGCCAGCCACAGGTTCATCCCGCTCAGGCTCAAACTTTTGAGTTTTTTGTTTGGGAACATTTTGAAGTCCCAAAACAGAGATACTTGTTTTTCCAGAGATACTAGATCCTTTCAGGGGGACGAATATGAAATTTCATCTAAAGGCCTGGACTGCTGATCAGTTTAGGAGTAGGTTCCCCTTGGCTCTGAAGCCCTGAAGCAAAAGTATTCAAAACTGTCCAACTTTTTCCTTGTGACCGAGCAACCACAGGCATACACTTCTAAGCCCCACCCGACTTCAATGGGGCACCTAGAGACTCTCAGATTGCCTGGCAGAGGTCAAAGGTGAATTTCAGTCCAAGTTCCAGTTGCCTCTGGTCAGCGTGGCACTTTAGGAAAAACACCTGTTGGAGCTTGTTGTGACCTTGGTGGAACTACCTAGGAGGTCAGACAACCAACCCTTGGAGTCCACTTCCTTGGCCTGTGTACAAGAATGATCAGGTCCAAGCCTTCAGAGCTCCTGTAAGGTTACAGTCAGCAGGTCCAGTCCTCTGCTGTTCTTCTTCAGGTCCAAAAAGCATACAGATGGGTCACATTTATGCCTGGCACTAGCTAGTGGGTGGGGGTTACACAGAGGCACTCCCTAATCAATGCTGTAAAAGTTCCTGGGGGTAGCTCTACCCATTTTTTCAGTAGTTACTGTATGTGTCAACGCATTTACAAGATGCAAAAGTCTTGTGCCACACTAAACGTGAGCTGTGGTGGTTGTGGGTATGTAGGGAAGTGCCTTATGTTAATCACTAGTGCCCACCCACATCTAGTTTTAAAGTCCGGTTTGAAGCAGTCCCTGTACTCACAACAAACTATGACACGGAAGTATAGTAGGACAAAGGCATGTTCATACAGCACCCAGAAAGGGGATACAGAATAATTGCCCTGGAATTTTGTTCTCTTCCCTTTCAATTGTGTCAAAGTTTTAAATGCGACTCAAACAGACCTGTCAGGCAGGATTTGATACTGTGGTGTCAAAGGGTATGACCATAGCCTTCACCCTGAAGGTTCTGCAGGGCTCAGAGGAGTCATACCAGCCTTTTTATGTCATCCCATTGTGTAGCTCCTGGAAGGAACCTCACCATTTATTTACACCTCGGTTTGCACTGCAGCAGTCAGGCTACACAAAATAGACCTGTAGCCATGTTTGCACTGCTACTGTAGTGGATGGCACTATAGGTACTGCAGACCACCTGTGGCATTTAACTTCCAGGATGAGTGCACTTTCTACACACACATACTAGGGACTTGCAGGCAAGTTAAATGTGCCAATCAGGAATAAGCCAATGGAACCATTTCAAAGGGGGAGTATAGGCACGTTATTTCTGGTTGGCATGGGTAAAGTGCACAGTTCTTCAACCAGGACAAATAGGTCCAAGAAAAAGGTAAAATATCATGCAGAAAAGCAAGATTTTCTAGTTAGTTTTGACTTTTCAACTGTTTTATTACTTCTAAGTGCTTTACACTATTTCCTGTTAAGCGAGTGGGTTGAGCCCAGGTTTAGATTATTGAAACTATGTTTTACCATGAAAAGTTTGTAACCTTATTCCTTGTAGTGGATTCACACCCGCCCCAATTACTAACCCATTACCTTACAGAAGAGAAAATGAAATACAGAGAGAAAAGAAAAAGACAGAGATGGGTAGAGAGCAAAGAAAGCAGAGATAAGCGAGATAGAGAGAAGGGCGAAAGCGAGTGGTGTTGATTTGAACATTTTTGCCAAGTCTACTCTGATTCCCAGTCTAGCCCTGACCACACCCATTTTAATTCCGTTATTAATTGAACAGCGAAGAAGTCCAGTAATTAATTATAATATTCTGCAAACATATACGGGTGAGTGCAGTCATGGAATACTCATTTGAAACTGGTGTGGTGACCAGATAACCAGCCCCTCCCAGCAAGAGAGTGTAACCTTTAATACAGAACATTAGCAGAGGTTATTTTACCCTACACCTCCACCGGCTGCCTGCTTATTGTCAACCACCATTCATGCCTTACAACCTATTGTTACTTGTTTTCCAGGTGGTGGCACAGGTACTGCTGCCACCAGATGACTAGCTGGTACTGCCAGAGACTCCCACTGCCCCCCAGAGGCTGGGTGGCCACTACCACCAATGAGTCCACTGCCCAAATCATTGCAGCCTCTTACAACCTCAACACTAGCCTACTGTCACCTATTTTCAGATGTGTTTCCAATACCAGCTTTTATGATGAAAAGCTAGAGCTCTGCTAATATAGAGAGCTACCCTAAAGCATACACATCCCTAACGACTTTGTTTAATAGTCTAATTACACCTGCACATTGCACAAAACACCTCTTACTGTGAAATTATGCAGATTCACTAAGTGTTAAGGGCCTCACTGATCAACCATGCACTCCTGCTCAGGAAGGGGTGGTTTGAAACCTGATGATGCCTTGCACCAAATCAAGTCAGTGCATCAGCGCCATATAGATAGGGGCAGTGCATTAGAAGCTCCCCACACAATCCACCTCACCAACCCAATAGTACACTGGCTGTTATCTGTGCCTGGCCGGTCTTTTCTCCAGTTACAGCACTGGCTATACAGGGCCATAGCCATGTTGGGTGGGTATTTGAGAGCCAGGACAGCCGAGTTTAATCTTTGGCCCCTCCAAATGACTGAGGCAGCCGGCACAGTATTTATGGAAAACTCAGAATAGAGGTGCAGGGGTAGTTCAGAAGTTGAATGAGCAATGAAAATGTCTTTACAACATGTTTGTATCATTTGTTTTGAATTCAAAGGCAGATGTCAGAGGTCAGGCTGTGTATTCTGTCAAATTGTTGCTGCTTCTTTTAACATGAAGATGGTGGTTACTTTTCTTTCTCTGACTGCAAAGTGAGACTGCTGGCTGGTATTGCATTTCAGAGCTTGGTGGCTTGTACTGGAAAAGCAGTGCCTCCTGCGTATTTGTTATGGAAAGGTGGTATGATGATAAGTGGTACAAGCCCGAAGCACAGTGCCCTGTTTTATTTGTGTTGCTTGAATTTAAGTTGTAGGTATATTTGTCCTTTTCCGTGGGAGGATCTGTGGGCAATATAAAGTGCCTTGTACATTGCCCTTCTAGCTAGAGATAGCAAGTGGATGGACTGCAAGACTGAAGACATGTTTTCTTGGGTGAGGTAGAGAAAAGTATTGCAGCAGCATTTTGGATGAGCTGTATTTTGTCTATGTTGAATGCGAGTGCACCAAGGTATAGGCAAATGTATGTTACCACACATGCCATTACCACCCAAGCTTTTAGCATGCAATTCCTTTACCACATATTGCCTTTACCGTGCAAGTCTTTACCACACATATATGCCTTTATCATGCATGCCTTTAGAATAAAAATGTAAGTATATATCAGGTAAGTGAAACCCCTTTTTTTAATATATGTATTGTGTGGCTTACGAAACGTATGCAATACCATATGTGAACTGAAAAAACGTATACTAGAACATGTACGTTCTACAATCAACAAAGATAGAAGCAACGCAGTAGCCAAACATATGAAAACCCTTCATGACAGTAATTGGAAGAGTCTAATATTCTATGCAATCGAAGAAGTAGAGAATGATAAAAGGGGAGGAAATCGAAAACGAAAATGAAGACAATATAAATCAAGACACATCTTAAAACTACTTTCTCTTACACCACTGGTCTGAATCAAAATGAAGAATTATACACACTTTTATAATTGGCTTTTTTGATTTCGGGGACAGCAATACAGATTAAAGCATGGGAAACAGTTTATTATCCCTCTATCCTTAAATAACAAAAGAGATATATCGTCTGTATAAGATCAAAGATACTATTATGGACTGAATTCACAGTGGCACTTTTGCACTTGTCACTTTCACTTTTGGAAGGCATTTTAACAGAAAGCAGACTGTATAACAATAGCAATGACCATGTTTGATTACACCCAATAGTGTGCTTTACAGAGCATCAACTAAACCAATGAGATTTTGTGATGCCCATAGAATACATGGGATGAGTAGGACAGCGAGAAGGATAAATTAAGGGTACATACTCAAACCCCAGGTCGTTCTTGTCATCACAAAACAGTTTTGGTAAAAAGAAGAGAGAGAGATGGAAAAAAATGACACTTTATAAATTTGGGTAGTTTTAACAACAATATTTTTTTTATTTAGCAATATTATGTATACTTGATTTATAGTGCCATCTAGACGCCACAATGACTGTGAATTGAAATGCCTGGTTTTCTGCAGGCTATTTTACACAACAAACATGCATCATGCACTACATGAACCAGAATTGCATAGGTGCACTGAACAGGAAATGATGTAAACACTGCTGCACTTTATACAACTGCCCTGGGTGGTTACTGATTAACCTGTGATCAAGGTTTAAGGTAGACCGAAACGCGTAGGGACTATTTGGTCACTGCTAAGAGAAAAATAAAATTCTTCTCGTTTCTATCTTCTTCTGTGTAGGAAAACGTGGTGAATATACATATATATATATATATATATATCGGCGAAATTTAACTCCCGCTACTTCCAACCCCACACAGCGGTGGCGGCGGCAAAGAAGGAGACTCGGACCCCGCAAAACAAGATGTTTTATTACTTGCAACAACCCACGCACAACGCGTTTCGGGCCACAGGAGCCTTGTTCACGTGCGGTTTTGTGTTTCGCCATTGCATTTTTTTATGTGTTTGGTAAGCACTCACCTTCACCTCTCCAAGTCACATGATGATAATCATGGAAAACAGACTCACTGTGAACAGCAGCATATGTAAAAGCCAAATACACATGTACCATATCGGGTGTTTATACATCTTGTCAGTAAAAACAAAGATTTAATATACACATTTATAGAATCTATGTGCATGAGTACTAAATCTGAAAATATAAATACATATATTGTTCAGGTAAATAGATATTGCTGGATAAATCCACAAAACATGTACATTTCTTCAGTTTCGAGTCTCTGTTATCATTGACAAAAAAGCTTATTCCCGGATAAATCCGGTATATAACATTGGAGTGCATATGTAATAAGCAGCAGAAAATTGAAAAGTATTTCAATGTGCAAACTAGTGCCTAATGTGCAAAAAAAGCTAATATAAAATGCGACACAAAATATACATATAGACCAATTTTAGTCTAATTACGGTGCAGACATTTAAAAATATTGTTAACAGTAAAATTCCACAGAAGGAAAATACTATTAAAAGACATATTTTATAAAAATATTCTTGCTTTAAAACTTCATTATACATAAAAACAGATCTAAGTTGGGAAAAATTTCATTCTTTGTGGTGGCTGATTTTACTTAAGCAGTGCACCTATATAATCATATCAGTATCATTTTGTTGTGCTGGTCTAGAGTTGCTCGGGAGAATCTTAAAAAAACTTCATTTATACTAATAACCCACGGAGTATGATGACATTAGAATACAGAAAAACAACAATGCACATAAATAAAAAGACTTTTACAAGAAATTGTGCATGTCTTCCGTGTTGTTTAACCCATTAGGCCACTTGCTATCGAACTCTAAGATGATCTTGGTTTCTAATTGTCTGAGTTGCCGTTCCCTGTTACCACCCCTTCAGGATTTAGGGATAGTATTGATCACATAATAGGAGAGACAATTAATATCATTCGCATGAGTTTGTTTGAAATGCCTTGCCACTGGGTACGCGGGGTCACTGTGGAGAATAGCCCTTATATGCTGCAAAATTCTGACATGCACCTGCAGCTTCGTACTACCAATATAGTTAAGGCCGCAGGTGCATGTCAGAACATATACAGCATATTCAGTTTTACAATTATAGTTGCCCTGGATTGGAATAGGCGACTCACTGAATGGGGTGGAATAGTGTGTCATATTGCAGCCAAATTTACATGCTGTGCATGTTGCACATTTTCTAAAACCTTTCGTTGGTTTCAACCAGGTAGCAGCTTTTTGGGTCTCAGGGGAGTTTTTATCAAGAATAAAACCCATTGATTTCCCTTCTCTAAACGTGACCGTTGGGGTCTCTGCTAATCTGTTACGGAATACACTGTCAGTCAGCACTATCGGCCAATGTTTGGTAATAATGGCTCTGATTTTCCGTTCTTCATTACAAAAGGTTGTAATAAGTCTAGGGGTATCAATGTTTTTTGACCCATCAGTAAGTTCTAATTCTCTCTCATTATTACCATTTTTAAAGAGACTGTGTTTGGGTCGTGTGCTAGCTTTTGTAATTGCATCATTATTTTATCTGTATACCCTGTGGCTTTTAACCTTTCCAACATCTCGATCTGGCACCTATTGAAATCTGCCTCATTGCTACATATACGCTTAAGTCTGAGGATTTCTCCATATGGTATATTCGCAATCAGGTGTCTGGGGTGTGAACTGTTTGCATGCAACGTAATGTTGCCAGATGTAGGTTTTCTATATAGAGTGCTTTTGAGCCTTCCTTCATTAATGTGAAGCCTCACAACTAAAAACTCAATCTGTGTCTTATGAATGTGGGATGTAAATATTAGGTTCATGGAGTCTTTGTTAATGTCCTCAATGAATTTATGGGCTTCTATCTCATTACCTCTCCACAACATAAAGACATCGTCTATGTATCTCAGATATGTCACCACATGCGACTCAAATGGTGCTTGGTGTGTTTTTATGAGGACCTGTTCAACATAATAAGAGTGTTTAGATAGGTGCAGGTTTGTGAGTGGGTGTGCTGAAATGACAGATTATTACATAGCTCAAACCACCATTTTAGATAAATTGTGCGCAAATTGTTTTTACTAGGGCGGTTTGTTTTACACATGACATTGATTGATAACACCACCAACATAAATGTGACGGGTGTGCCTGTTTTTCACCACAGGCGGTCAATTTGTGGATGGATTTTTGCTACTGCCATCCTCAGGTTGTGCTCCACATCCAGGGTCAGATTTACAAGGAAGTGCCGCGGTGTGGCACTGCAAGCCCTTTGGCTGCGCCATGTTGCAGCACTTCCGAAGCACAGGGATGCAACATATTTACAAGAATATGACGCATCTCTGTGCTTCACCTGCGCTGGCGCACAAACTGCAGCCATGCGCTGGCGTAGGCATCCTTGCACCATGGTGCAAGGATGCCTGCGTCGTGGGGAGATTGTTTTTGTGCAGGAAGGGGCAGAACTTCGGGTGGGGGCTAACACTCCCAGCCAGGGCTGGCCCAAGCACTTGTTGCACACAGTGCAACAGTCTTTTTTTGGTACCCCTTCCCACATTTCCTCCTTCTTCATGAATTCTCTCACTACCACTCACCAACGATGCACCTCATCTCTCTTTATTTTGTGATAGCGCTACTCATTGTTTACTCGCACTCAGTTCTGTGATCTGAATGGTACACATTCTGTGGAGCAGTGACATTAACCCTCTGTGCTGTGTGCGTGGCAGGAGTGCTCATGTGAGTGCACAGTGAGCCATGCAACAGTTTGCAAGTAGGGTAAGAGGAGTGACTGCAGGGTGAGCGAGGTGACCATATGAATTTGGGTGCAGATATAAGTGCAGAGTTGGACGAATTAATGTATGGTTAGAGGTGGGCTTATTTGAGTGAGATTGCAGATTGAGCAGTGAGGGGGACAGGTGAGTGAAATGTCATATGAGTGCAGGGCGAGTAGTGTGCTCCTGTGACTGCAGGGTGAGGTACAGGGTGAACAGTGCAAGTGCATTGTGAGTGCAGAGTTATCACTGTGAGTGCAGGGTAAGTGCTTGAATGGTGTGAATGCATGGGGATCAGTGTGAGTGCAGGGTGAGCGTGAAAGTGAAGGGCGAGAATGAGAAGTGAGTTGTTTCAATGCAAGGTGCATTCGCAGACACTTGAAGTAACTCAGAATGTTATTGAGGGCAGCATAGGGTTTCAAATGTGTTAAATTATCGATTGCACTTAGAAGACCAAGGCAAACAAACACATTCCCAATATTAATAAACAACAACGTGTTTCAACATAGCGCTCCATACCGCATGAGTGCCGTTTTCTAAGCGCTGTAACATCTGTTAATATTACCCAATGTATAGCACTTAAGCCCGCATAAACATAAATTCTTATTGTGGAGAAATGGCCGTCTTCTTGCTTCTTTCTTGTGAAGAATGTGCACATCTGCGACGATAGAGTAAAAAATACAACAAATAATAATGCGCTTTTTCAGAACTTCCACTTGACAAATCTCCGGTCTCTTTCAAGGAAGATTATTAATCAGCTGAGTTATCTTGACATTTTAATTGATGCCAGGAACGCGCAGCAGGTGTTTTAAAAATGATGATATACTTGCAAAAAATGACGCCCCCACCCCTATTCAGCGCCCGGTGCGGTGGCACCGATTGCACCGCCCTAGAACCGGCCCTGGTCTCCTCTACTATAATATCGAATGCAAAGGAACAGGCCTGTCTGTTTGTTTACCTTCGTATTTAGCAGAGGAGACTTCCTACCTCCTCACTGCAGCTGAAGCTGAATGAATTAACCCTCTCCTTGGACGGTGAACATAATAAAAGCAGGGCACTTCGTGCCCCGTTGATTTTCCCTCCCTCCACTTGCCACAGGGAACAAAGGTTAAATTAGAGTGGAGTGCGGGCCCCCCTAGGATGGCGCCCCACAGTTTGAAGAACTCTGGTCGTATGTGTCTGTATTTCTTCCAAGATCTTCAACAGACCTGTGGGCATCAAGTACACGCAAAGTAATCTCCTTTGGAGTGAAGGAGTCACTCTCCTGCATCTGCAGACACTGAAAGGAAGCTGACCAGCCTGCTGCTCCTGATGTCCCTTGGACCCCGAAAGGCTCGGTAACACAGGTGGTGGTTCTGCAACTCCCTCGAGGCCTGCCCTGTCCTCTGTAATTTTGAGGCCAGCATCCCTCGTTGGAATCGCTGGGACCGAACCCCTGTGCACCACATCCACTTGTCATTACCAAGGTTTGTTGGCTCTGCACTCCAGAGATCTCCAGGCTACAAAAGCTCTAGCCTCCACCATCTCTTCCTGCCAAGTACAGCGTCTTCACTGCATCCTCTGCATCATAGGCCTTCATCTTTGGTGAGCTGCTCGAGGTCCTCTTTCGAGTCCTGTGCCTTCGGCCTGTGGATCCTCTCGAGGATCTTCTCCTGCTTCAGTGGGTTCCCCTGCTTATGGTGCCTGGCTCTGGCTCTCCTGCTTATGGTGACTTCCTAGGACCTTGATAGTCCCAACGTTACTCCTCCTTTGCTTCCCACGCCTGTGGCAGCTGCCAAGGCATGTTGGTGCTCCCGCCAGACACGAACCCCCTGGTTCCTGACTTACGACGTGGGGAAGCTTGTGCCCGGCTTCCTCAGCATCGCCTGGTGCTCATAGCTGCAGCAACAAGGTCACCGTCATCACTCCTGAACCTTCGACATCGGTGGGCATTGCTCTTCCATGCCTCCTGGTCACCTCAGAGTGGCATATACTTTGTCCTCTCTGCTTGCAGGTTCTCCTCTTGGATTCCACTGGACTCTTGTACAGCCTTCGCTGTGTTTTTCTGAAGTGCTCCATTGCGATCTACGGCGGTTTCCGACTTCACTTCGCACCTCTTCCCCGGCTTCCCTAATGTAGGTATTCTGGTTCCTGGGGTACCTACGGGTGGGTGACTCTCCAACCTTCTGTCTTCCATGGGGTTTCTTCAGGGTCCACTGGGAAGAGTCTGCAACAGCGACTTTCGATATGACTTCTATTGGAGATGCAGCTGTGTTTTCACTCTGCACATAGAGTCCGTGGGGATCCAGGGTACTTATCTTGGGTGGCGCCTTGTGTCCCCAGCTCTTCTGAGTCTCCTGTACTTTGGTCGCAGTGCGTATTCCATTTGTTTAGTAGGAGTGTGTAGTATTGTGCTTACTTACCTATTTGTAATTGAAGCATTATTGTGTATTTGTGTTTAAATCTCCGGGTAGGAGATATACCAATGTGTTAGTGAGTGTTGTGTAATAAATAGACATATTTTTATATAGACATTGTGTGGTTCTTTTTCATTTAACCTGCACTACATGATTAAATCGGGTAAAACAAGTTGCTTAACACTCCTTCAAGATAAGCCTGAAGGTTGCTCTCCGCAGCTACCACTTAAAGAGCTTTCTATTGTTGTCCAAGACCACTAAAACCACCAGAATGGTTGCTTGGATTAGTGCAAGGTCCTTCTCTTAAATAAGCGTGCACCATATACTAAGCCAGCATCCTACAATCCCTTAACCCTAAAACCACCCTTGCCACCTGATAGACCTGGCATCCTCGGCGTGGTTTTCCCTAACATTTTGCCTTCTGACCTCCTGTTTTGCTGACCTAATTTTTGCTGGTGTTAGGATTCTGAGCACTTTACCACTGCTAACCACTGCTAATGTGCACATGCTCTGTACATGTTGACATTGGGTTATCCACAATTGGCATATTTGATTCACTTATAAGTCCCTAGTAAAGTGCACTACCAGTGCCCAGGGCCTGTAAATGAAATGCTACTAGTGGGCTTGCAGCACTGATTATGCTCCCACAGAAATAGTCTGTCAAACTTGTCTAAGGCCTGCCATTGCAGGGCCTGTGTGTTTAGTTTAATACAATTTCAGCTTGGCATTTAAAAGTACTTGCAAAGCCAGTAAGCTCTCCTTTTATTACATATAAGTCACCTCTAGCTTAGGCCCTAAGAACCCCTAAGGGCATGGTGCTATGTACGGAAAAGGTGGAACATGTACTGTTGTGTTTCACGTGTTCTATTGATGACAGACACCCAGATTCGTTTTTCAATGCTGTGAGGGCTAGTCCTCTCATAGATTAACATTACGAGTTCCTTAATGCCCTTTTAAGCTGTCATTCCTGATTGCAGTGGAGTAGCTGCTTTAAGTTTCATATCTTTGGATTGGTAATGACAAGTCCTCCTTGATGGTAAAGTTGGATTTGGCATTATTAGTTTAGGAATGCCACTCTTAGAAAGTGGGAATTTCTCTGCTCTTAGCACTCTGTGCCATGCAGCCTGTCTCCAATACACAGCTGAGCTGGGTGACAGCTATACTTTGTGCATTCCCTCTAGACAGCCACAAACACAAAACACTTCATGGCATCTGCATTCATCTGCATAATAATGGGTCTTCCTGGGCAAGAGGGAAGGGAGGACCTGAAAACCTACATTTCAAGAGGTAGTGTGCTGTCCTCACACTAAACACTAATCAATCCCCCAATGATAGCCTGACAGACAGGACTGTTCTGAAAGGGGACCTGTGTACTTCAAAGACTTTCCTTTGTAGTCACCCCACTTCAAAGGCACTTTTGAGTATAAGTACTGGGTTTCTGACCCCCTCAAATCAGTTCACTTTTAGGTCCTGAGGAGATTCTGCCAAGAAGTGGAGCAGCGCTGAAAGAGGGACTGCCATTTTGCTATCTGTGTTGTCCTTCTGACTTCTCGGCTATAGGAGGGACAGCCACTTGGCAAATTACTCTGCTGTGTTGGCCTGCTGCCTGCTACCTCTTACCTAATAGTGAGGATGTTGGATCCTCCCTCTACAACCTTCTGGCTCTGCGAAGTAACTGCAAGGGCTTGTTGATTTGTCTCCTGTTCATGAAGTCTGAAGTCCATCAAAGACTTCACCTTCCATCTACTGCTGTGGGATTCTAAAACTCTTGAGTCCGGCAGTTCAACTGTAACAAAGACTGAGCGCTCTGTTTTATGAAATATTGAGTGCTTCATTGGGAGACCAGCACTGCCCTCGAGCTACAGGTAAGCTCTGTACTCTGTGCTTCACTGCACAAAAGTACAGCGCTTCGATTTTTAATCTGCCGACTTAGGAGCAGCTGTTTCCTGACGGACGTGCGTGGCTTCTCTGTGTGCCACAGAGTATTGCTGTGTTGGCCCATTTGGAACAAGTTTGCTGCATCTACAAGGAAGGAGAGCCAAGGGCACCGTGAGTTTGATGTTGGGAGTCTGCTGCAGTAATCCGGACCATTATACCTGCCTGCCAAGTGACTCGTCGCCGCACAGTCTGCTCCAACACGGGAGAAATCACCAACAAGGCCCTCTTCCGATACTGTGTATCCCTCCGGCGACTAGCAAGGACCCTGTAACTCTACCCACAATATCGCAGCAACCAGAGCCAAGGTGTCACAGCATTCTCCAGTGACCAGCTCCAGTCTTTCCCGAATGGTGACTTTGTAACATACTGTGTTATCCCGCATATATCTTTTGCCAATTTACCTTGGTCCAATGTGGCCACAATTACCAGACTGAGCGTCGGTGTTCTCCAAGCACTAGAATTGCTATATGCTTAGAGTCTGTATAACTGAAGATGTATTATTTGGATTTTTGTCGTTTTGGTCTTGTATTGCACAGTAAAAAGAGTACTGTTTTTCTAAACTGGTGAGTAGTCTTTTTGTGGAATTTACACTGTGCTACTGTTGCAAGTGATGCACATATATTTACATATTGCTGTCCAATTTAAGCCTGACCGCTCTGTGGCAAGCTACCAGAGGATGAGCAAAGGTTAATTTAAGTTGTTTATCTGACTTACCCTGACTAGGATTATGATTGCTTCTTGAACAAAGTACATACCCCTGCCAAGTAGAGACCCCAGTTTCTAACATTGGTGGTCAGTGGTGGGGATAGGACTTGTGTGTGTGCAGTGCCTTATAATAAAATGGTGTACACTACTATCCATCCACATTAAACCAAAGCAAATCTATTGTTTTTAATCCCGCATTTTGCATTTATTGTGCAGCTCTCTTTTTAATTGGCATATTACATTTTTCAGTTTTCTCTGATTGGCATTTTTTGCTTTTTCTTTAAATCGTGTCTCTGATTGGTGGTCCCATAACTGCTTCTGCCCATGCAAATATGGAGTTTGAGTTGGCCATAATAGAGAAGTACACAGTAGCTCAACTCAAGGATTTTTGCAAAGGATTTGAAATTTCTACCAAAGGCGTCACCAAGAAGGTGGAGCTGAAAAAGACGCTGAGCGCCTGGCTAGAATCTAGGGATTCAGCACATCAGACCAGGGAGAAGGATGAGTAGGAGGAAATAGAGGATGATAATGAGTCACTCCAGGATTCAGTGGAGAAACTGAGACTGCCTATGGGCTGGGGTCAAACAACCAGCAGGAAGAGATGCACTTCAATCCCTAGGGCAGGAAGCAGTGTGTCCTCTAAAGGCCTGACTCTAGAGGAGCTGGGTGACAGGAGGGAAAAAAGGAAACTCAAATTGCAACTTGCCAAGCTACAATTGGAGGCAGGGCAAAAGAAACACACCAAGGCCATAGAGGGAAAGAAGTTGGCTATGGAGGAGAAAAAACTATGTATGGTTAGGAGTTGAGCCTGAGGGAGTTGGAAATCAGGGCAAGGAGTCCTAAGTCCAGCTAAGATGGCGGTAGCAATTCTTCCATGCCGTCTGGCAGGACTGTTCACATACCCAAGGGTCTGGTGTCTGATTTCATAGTGGGGGACGACACAGACAGATAATTGGAGGCCTACAAAAATGCCCTATGAATTCACAAGGTCCCTGAAGCAGATTGGCGAGCTAGTTTGTAGAGGCATAATCCCAGTGAGGAAATGGGGACTTTACTGGCCATAGAAGGAATTGACAGGACAAGGTATGCCCCCCCATGAAGTAGGCCCTAATCAAGAAGTTTGGTCTGACCTCAGAAAGGGATGTATGTTGTTTCAACGCATGCTTTTACCATGCATGTCTTTACAACGCGGGGATTACAGCGCAAGTCGTTACAACGACTTGCATTGGGGGCGCTGGATAGTGGAATAGTTTAATTTTCTATTCCAACTCCAGTCCCCGTGGATAGTAGGGAAGGTGTTGGGTAGAAAATTAAACTATTTCCTATCCAACAGCGCCCTCCACCGAAAGTCGTTGTAACGACTTTCGTTGTAATTCCTGCGTTGTAATGGTAGTGCGGGGTAAAAGATTCGTTGTAAACGATGTTCCCCCTCAGAAAGGTACAGACAGAAATTCAGGGATAGAAGATTTCCCAACAGACCTGGGTGGATTGTATGGATTCATTTTGCAAGGCACTGGATGGGTGAGTGAAGGGAAAAGAGGTAAAAGATTACCAGGGGCTGTATAATTTTTTTTCAACAGAACATATGTTCACCCTTTGTTTTCCAGATCTGCACCAGAACCTTGTTGATAGCTAGCGCACGGACCCCAGAGCGCTTGCTAAGGAGGTGGACTGCTGGTCAGCACCGGGGTCCATAAGAAGGTATCTGGGGGGATCTCCACAAGGGTGGACAGGGTCCTCACCAGAAGAAGGAGGGGGGACAAAAAGAGCAAGGAGTTCTCTAAATGGCCTCAAACTAGTTCTGAGGGTCAGGGTTCCCAGTCCCCTGATGAGAAGAAGAAAGGGTTCCCTGCTAGTAAGTCTCAAGGGAAGGCTCCCATGAAGTGTTATGAGTGTCAACAGGAAGGACACTACAAAGGGAATGCCAAGTGTCCCAACTTGACCCAGCCCTTCAGAGGTGGGCAGTCACTAGGGTTGGCTTGTGTAGCACTTAAGGAGGAGATGGCCCTAGATAGTTCTGGCGAGAGTGTACAGTTGACCCTAGTGTCCCTTGGTGATGGTGAGATGGTACAGAGAACCCATATACCTGACAATACTAGCATGTACAGTGGGTGTCCATCAGAGGGTGGAGGGTCTGAGAGACACAGGAGCCAGCATGTCAACTGGCAGGTGTAATATGGCCTCTTCAGAGCAGGTAGTCCCTAATATGTGTACACCCAGCCTGGCAGGGCTATATGTAGGCGCTTTTGAACAAATGACCATCTTGGATACCAACGGACCGTGGTTTAACAACCTGCGACTATGGCGTCGTTACATCGATGACGTTTTAATAATCTGGAGGGGCGATAAACCATCAGTAGATCGCTTCTTGGAATGGCTCAATGCCCAAAATCCTTTCTTACATTTTACCTCCACCATCACCAAAACACAATTACCTTTCCTGGATTTGGTGATTGAACCCTCCAATGGGACCTTAAAGACAAAGGTGTTTCACAAATCTACGGACAAGAATTCCTTACTGGAATTTGGGAGCTTCCACCCCCGCTCCCTGCGGGAGAATTTACCCGTGGGACAATTCTTCCGGATCCGGAGAAATTGTTCAGAAACTGAAGATTTCCAAGCTGAATCAGAGGTACTGACAAATAAACTCCAACAAAGAGGGTACCCACTCAGAATAATCAAAAAGGCCAAGAAAAGGGCCCTCAATACGAACCGAGAGGTATTACTTGTGAAAACTGTGAAACCAGAAATGAATAAACCAGTTTTCGTGTCAACCTTCAACACGGCCTCACACCATATTAAACACTTGGTGATGCACAACTGGAAAATCCTGAACACCGGGGGAATGAACATTCCATCACCTCTGTTTTCATTCAGACGGAGCCAAAATCTAAAAGATTTACTGGTACACACCAGACCCAGGGATCTGGGGAGAATGAGGGAGACCAACACACTACCAGGTCTACCGAAATTGATTGGCCACACGAGGTGTGGTTCATGTAGCGTTTGCCATCTCACACATAATTCCAAAACCATTGATCTAGGCCTTCGCACCCCCTGGGAACAGCGAACTCATACCAACTGTAATTCCCAGGGGGTAATATACTTGATCACATGCCCTTGTCATTTAATGTATGTGGGGATGACAAGTAGGAAGGTACGTGTGAGAATCACTGAACATCGCAGTACCATCAGATGCGGGAAGACCAATACCCGACTCACAGCCCACTTCCAAGAAAAAGGACATGGCATAGATGATCTGGAGTGGACTGTTATAGAAAAAATTCAATTAGGGAGATATCAAGCAGACGATCAGAATCAATTGCTCCGGAGGGAGCAAAGATGGGTATACCGACTGAAGAGCCACCTGGTAGGACTGAATGATGACATTCCCTGGCAGGCGCTGAGTAGGCAATAGCTCCGTATTCAGAGATGAAGCTATTGATGCCCCGACACACTAATTAGCCAGTTCCAGCATCAGGGTTTGGCCTTAGAACTATATGGGCCTAGATACTATAGAAAATCCACATCGGTCTCTTAGAATACATTTAAGCACTCAATATAACTGATACCAGCATCTACTTTGAGACCGATGTTGAGCCATGAATGAAGGAGAGGGATGTCTTATCCTACCTATATGGTGGGAGATTGGCTTTTTTACTGTGTGCATTTTCCCTTGTTGGTACTCCAATATAGGCTTACCCGTGCGTGGAAGATCTGAGGCATGGGACTTAACTGAGGGGGGATTCTTGTTTTATCATGACACGTTTCCCTACTTTACTCTTTTGTCTCAGAGAGGAATATGGGACTTAAAGTGCGCCTAACTATCCGTGCACACAACAATTATTAACGAAGGTAAACTGCCAGAGGGGATTTCAACCTCTAACATTAGTTATTCTCCCGATCACATTTTTTGACCCCTTCTAATTTTCCAACAGCGATTTTGTAGTTTTCTAAACATCTCTTCCCCTTTATTGAATTTACTTGAGTGGGGAATATCAGTGAATAACATCGAAATATTTTAAATAATCACGCCACATCATTAAAGAACGTTATAGGTTTCATAGTAGTCTCGAACCCTGTGTAGTGTAGTTCCTATTATCCCAATAGGCTCTGCGCATTGGAATAATACCTTCAATAGTATAGGCCTAGACCAGACGTTAACTAGGTCTTCTATTGTCGATATTAGACTTAAAGTTTTGGGTTTGCCAGCTAGCTCATTGTTCACTAGAAACTTTCTCGACTAGGCAAGGAGGAGTTGAACCTCCCTGGATAGACAAGAAGGGATTTAGTTTCTGACAACCATAGAACATGACAACTTTGCTCTCCCCTAATCAAGAGTGTATCTCTAGAGTCGTGTGAAAACAAAAGACAACTTATTTTACTCAGTACGTGCATTCTTAGTCTCACCAGATTGTAGAGAAAAGGAAGAGACGGGCGTGTTCAATAAAAGATGGTATTTATTGATCAGTCTCTTTTCTCATACAAGAGAAATGGATCGATATTATCGCAATATTTATGGTTAAGTAAAGTGCATACAATAAAAGCAGAAGTATAAAATAATACTGTAAAAACATTTATATGGTTTCTAAGCCATAAGGTGGTTTAAAATGGATAAAATAGATACATACACATATACATTTGACTAATCGTACTCAACTGGTGTTTCTAACTACGCCTACCCCAGTGTACCTGACCTAAGCCTAATACGTGGGCGGGAATAAAAAGTAGCAGTTTAAGTTAAGTTTGTTTTGCCAAGTGACTGACTCAAGAATTCTCTGCAAGGGGTTATTCAGTTCCGTACCTGGAATCTAGGATGAATGAGGGATGGTATCTCTCGTCTCTGGTCTCGATATTCCAGGCTGCCTGCGAGGGCTACCCGGAAGCGCCGGAGCTGGATTTCTCGGCAGGAGAAAGCAGCGTCTCGTTCTCAGCGTGTCAGGAAGGCGGGGCTGCGCCAGCGGGGTCTGCTCTGCTCTGGGCTTCGGCAAGTCTGGCTGCTCCGATCTCGTCACCACCGCGTGTGTTTGCTTAAGGCAATACCGGTAATATTTATACCTGTAAGGTGCCGAGATTGACGTAATGATGGACATAGATACGTCAATAAGGATGTCATACGACTTGGTCGTTAGCACATTCTTTTGCTGAAGTTCTCGATGAAATCAAAACAATGGCCGCAGGGTTTTTCCCAGGTTGTCATAGGTTTGATTTGTTTTGAGAACTCCGTATGCCTTATCAGGGGCTGGAGGAATATCGCTTGTCTAATTAGATGGCAAGCGTTATGACCTAATCAGATAACACGTTCCTGTGCCGTGGTGTGGCTTCATCAGATAACGGTTTCTGCATCATGGGATGGCTGCTAGTTAACTTTTTAACCAGAACAGGGTCAGGAATAGGGGGATCGATACAGAACCTATAGGAATACATCACACCCACTCCACGCTAACTATGGCCATGTTTACGAATCTAGGCATAGTAAAACATACTGTAGAGTATTGTGTATACCTTACCACCCCAAAATACATAAAATGCATTTCGAAATTATCTAATATACGGAAAAAACAGTCACATGTATTATATGCACTCAAGCTGTAGAATAATGCTAAAGTAATCACGCATATGTATACATTATTGCTAATTGGTATATGAGAATTTACACATGAAATGGCTCTTAATACAGAAGAAAAAAGTTCGAGACCATTTCATCACAGAATAAAAATAATTATGAACATACCAGCGGGCAGCTAATGTCTATAAAGTTTCTAAAATAGAAATTTTAGTTCTCTAAGAATAGTTCTTACTTTAAGCAGAAGATAAGTGTCCCGAAAAAATCGTAAAAATATTTTGGGGCTGCTGAAAAAATTACTGTCCGTGAACTGGAGGGGAAATTGTTCATGTTATTTTGCTATTCTAGTTGAAGGCCAAATTCAGGGAACGCCGTGTGCTAGCTTGCTCAAAAGTCTCTATTTCTGCTCTGGTGAGAACATCATATCATTTAGACTGTCGAAAAAGCTGTCAACAGCTTCCTGGGAGAGTTCCACTAACTCGGAAAAAGGTGTAACCATGCATTCGTGTGCATGATTGTCTCCATTGACGTTTTGATTAGTATTGCTGACAGAAGGTCGTACCTGATCGATGCTGCTTTCATCTTGAACTTCACTACCCCTCAATCGTAGTGGTGAAGTTTCCACGAATGCCGTCATCAGGATTGGTAGCCGTTGAGGGCAGCACAAAGCATGAGCCTTTATTGGACTCAACAATGTTTCTGCATCCATTGGCGCATCTGATTGTAGCGTCAGACAGGTGTCCAACACGCATTCTTCTCCGCACAGCAGGCACCTTAATACAGGTAAAACACATCGATGCCACATTGGTCGAATGAAAGAAACCAAGTCATGTTCAGGTCTCTAAGCCGGGAAAGTCCCAGGATTTTTGATATCCGGTCCCGGTATCCAATGGCTCGGATTGTTTCTTCCCTTGTCGCAGGTGTTTTGTCTGTGACACGGTTTGCCATAACGAAATATAAGGACTAAGAATAGGATTCCTGCAATTAATCCCAAAATGAGGGGAAGTCCGCCAAAAATCGAATGGACGAAATCTGGAAAAATACCCAGTATGGCTTTGAATGGTGTTAATGCCATCGAAAATACTGTCTTAAATACTTTTGAGACTCCACTGGTATCAGAAATATTTAAGATTTCATTCAGGATTTCTGCGAAATGTATGGGGGAATTAGTTGATAACAATGAGTGAATCTCTGCAGTCGTCCTTGCGACTAGGAGATCATACGTTTCTTTTGATGACGTGAGTCTGGTCGGCGTCTGAAGAAGCACTGTTTTCATTCTGCTTAAAGTATCTATTCGAATAGAAGTAATTTTCAAGTTGGGCCATGCCCTTGCCTCCCTGTCTGGAAAGGAGCTGGGGAACAATGAGTGTCCACAGCACATGACCTTCGCAGTCGTAGTTACGAGATAAGGAGTCCCGGGCATAAGACTACAACATCTGCGATCCACAATTAGAATGTAACTCCCATTATAGAGTCTTTTAAAGAATGGTTCTATCTCTGTTGCAGGTGCGCCTAGCTGGTGACATGAAAGGTTATTTGAGTTCCCTTCACAGGCTCCATGCAAACTAATTCCATTACACAGAAGTGTACCGCTTAGTGACATCGCACAATTATTGCCACTAAGAAACACTTTCTGTCCTTTATTACTGACACATGCATGTGAATAGGGCAAGTTCCATGTTGTCTTAATGTACCCTTTTCCCAATTTTTAGTACATGCCAGCCTGTATATATTTTTGGCAGTATTGAAACCTGAAGGTTGATATTGGAATATTAATTATCCCATGTATTATCCATTCACTGACAGGTCGTTCTGACATTGTCACTGGTAATCTCTCGAGTTTCTCAATGCTCAGGATTGTATAATCAGCACCCTTCTGTGCCATACTGATTTGTTTATCAGTAAGGTTAAAGATATTGAATAGTGACGTTGTGTTGATTAAACGCCAAGGCACATAGCCTGAACGCAGATTTTGTAACGTCCAGCCAAGCTGTACAATAGAACGCAATTGAGACTGACCGTGTTGTAACAACAGTAAGTCTTGCGATATTATGTCGATTGCTGAAGACACAATGCTGTCCAAAGAAAAAATTCTGGAGGACAGAGTCATTAACCCATTGTCCACTACAGAAAGTGATTTTTCCAAATTAATACGGTCAATTTCCCGTATACTTTCTGCTGTCTCAATTTGAGTCACCTTCCAGGCCTCGTTGTAAGCTGCATATACAGAGGCTGCTATGAAACGTTTTTGACGCTGTTTGCGCGGTCCCATAATGAAATCACGCAAGTCAGCACCATCAGTAAGTAAAGTTAGGTGTTGCTTAATTTCTGCCAGTGTGGAAGTTTGTAGCCATTGAAGGCAGAGTTTGCCCACACTGTAGGTGGTTATTATCCCTGGGTGTTGTCTTTGGGAATATCTAGGGTCTGGCCTGGTCAATTTGAACCCCTGTGTTTTGTTCAGGAATCTGTCTTGACAGTTATTAGTATCTGTGGGCCAGATCAACCATTGTTTCCAATCAGGATGTGTTCTGTTTTGGTTTAATACATAGTTTACGTCTATCTCTTCATCTGTAGAGCTATTGCTGTCCATTGTTGGCTTTGGAATAGACGGTTTATTTAAGTCTTTGATTTTGGCTAGGCCAAGACAGGTAGTTTGTTGAACAGTGTCATTCAAAAATATAATTTGTTCTGGGATCATGCAGGCTCTAAACAATGATTCTATACCTTGTACTTGCCATTCTTTTGTACCCCAAACACTTTTTACTTCAACATTTTTGTCCCAATAATCAAAACCAAAAATATTAATTTGTTCAAAAAATGAGTCTGAATATATAAATTTCGTGTTTGTTATCATGGTCTTTGTCCCTGTCTTATTTGACAATTTGAAATAAAATGTTTCAGCATTACTTGTGTTGAACCCTGAAAAGTATGAATATTTGTCATAAAAGGTTCTTGAGCTTCCTTTTGGAGGGGTTGCACAATGTTCCCATTGATTATAATTTAAAACATTTCTAGGTTGTGCAGATTTATGTAGAAAATGGTTACCATAGTGGTTGTAACAGTACATACTATCATAATTAGTCGAACCCTGCAAATAATCATGTTTGGTAAATTTAGCAGACATCACTAAGTCAGACATCATATTATTTATACTTTCAAAGTCCCAATCATCAGCAAATGAGCTTGGTTTTACGAAGTCACTCAACGAGATCTTGATTTGGTGTGGATATTTCAGGATTTCAACCGGACCATAAATTTCGTAGTCAGTGTTGTCCCATGCTACCCCACCCGGTATAGGATTGGCTGTGAAGTTGACTGAAGAAAGTTCTCTTTTCTCGACGTGTGAAGATGTGTGAGGCTTGAGGATCAAGTTGATTTTCTGACTTGCTGTGTCCATTTTAGCATATTTTCCCTCAATGAAGCGTCCCAAGCATAGTACCATGATGAGCCAAAGTATGAGGATAAATGCACCAAAACCCACCCAAAATTCAATCCATGGAGAAATTAGATATGTTTCTTTCAGTTGTTTCAAAAGTTTTTTAGCTTTATCTTTAAAGGTTTTTGTTGATGGCTGTGTTTTTGATTCACTTAGGTCTTCAGAGGAATCATCGAAGTTTATGAAGTAGCCGGATGCAGTTCTGTCAATTGTTCCAATTGCTTCAGGATTACTGTTTCTTGCATATTCGTTTGTTACTTCATTGTATGTTGGTGTGTCTCTACTAAATGTTTTTATTTGGGTTTTCAGAGGTTTAAGTTCCAATGCATTGTTGCATAGTCCTTGTTGTTGTTCTGTAGGCGTTTCGAATGTGATTAGCCTCTTAGTTAGGACCTCTGTATTGGTAGCAAACCTTGGTGTTCTACTACTTATCGGGAGTCCACTTGGCCTACTGTTTGTTATCGGCCACATGATTGTGGTTTTACCAGGTCGATGGATACAACTCGGTTCTCCTTTTTACCAGCAAGCGGCGGTAGTACAACTGATCTTGTCCCGTTGATAGACAAGACAGGAACTGCTTTTCTATAAGAAGGCCCAAATTCCTTCTTTACCACGATCTTTTCTCTGACTAGATCCCCGACTTTTGGAATCCAGACAGGTCTTGCTGGGACAGGTGGTGGTTCTTCAGTGGTTGTTGGCTGCTGTTTCAACTTTATGTTGCTCAGGTCTTTTCTTGTTTCGTTTAAGTCCTGCAAAATAGCCAAACGATCTTTGATATCAAAGTTTTTTTCCTTCACCACTGAAGTCTGACTGTCGAGATCTAAGACTAACATCCTAGTTCCAAACAATAATTCGTACGGACTGAATCCCTTCAGAGAATGTCTTGGCAGGTTATTTAGACTACGTTGGACACTTATTAGATGTTTGACCCACCCAGCTCCCGAACCTAATATCCTTTCTGTTATAGATAGCTTTATGCCTTGGTTTTTTCTTTACACCATCCCGTATCCCTCAGGAAGGAAGTGAGAAGAATCCCGCATCGCTAGGCTCATTTGGCCGTGCTTCCCCACAAGCTTGAGGGCTAAAGTGAAAACATTGGTCAAACGTAGCATGCTCCTAGCGTATATGCCATTTAGACTCGCAAATCTTTGTATAACAGTCCAGACGTCAGCCGAGTGCTGGGGATCTACATTATAAGTGGAAACTAGCCTGTATATGTTAATCGGACGCTTTGCTTTTTACTGTTGATCCTTTCTGGAGTGAAACGCCACGGTAGTATACCGTTTCTCTCGCCACTGCGATCTCTGTTGCAGTCCGGGCATTTTTTTACAAAAATGTGATGCTGCAGGCTCATGCCTGGCCACCAGTACATTGATTGGAATTCTTCCAGAGAATCTTTTAGTTTGAGGTGTCCGAGACCCTCACCCATATGTGCGTCTGCAATTAACAAGGTTCTCCTGTCCATGTTTGGAATTACTCTATCCCCCACTCCAGGGATTCGAGCAAAAGGGACGGAGTTTGCATCGATTATGTATGTATAATTGAGTGGATAGTTGATCGGTAGCGCTGAGCAGTCGCCTTTTGATGACGTTCTCACCGCCAGCACTGTTTCACCGTCAATGTATTTCACTGTACGCTTTTTTCTAGCTACGGAAGCCGATTTAGTTGCTACCGCTGTGGCTGCCTCAGCCAATGAATTCCCTGCAACGTGAACGCCATCACGCTGATGACTCAGTGAGTGTGTTACGTGAGTCTTTGGTAGTTCTTTTTGTAACAGAACTATTTGTTCCCAAAGCAGTTTTTGCTTTATTGTTGCACCTGTGTCATCTTTGTAACCGTTTTGAATCCATGTCTGCAAATCGTTGTTATATGATTTGACGCAGTAATATGAATCGGACACTATAAGTGTCGGGAATTCGCGATCTGCATTATCTAGCGCCATTTTCAATGCTATTATTTCAGTCTGTTGTTCTGAATTAGTTTCTACTGAGTGTGTTTTTGTTAATAGAGGTCTTAGTTTACCTCCGCGCCACACTTCTTTTGTAATCTCACATGTGGGGTTGTATGCTTGTTCTCCCCAAACGGAGGGTTGAGCATGTCCGTCTGTATAGATTACACAAGCGTATTGTCGTAAGGGCAGAATGTCGATTGGCAGAGGGAATGTTCTTTCATATTCTAGATTTTTTAGTTCCTCTAGTTCTGGATCAAAGTAGTAGTTTACTTTGTCCATTGTAATGGAATTCACCCATTGTATCCATTCCGGATTCAATGCTGTTGTTGGTAAATTACACGGTGTTGTTAATGCCTCAAAGGCTGATTCTGCTGTTCTGACTGTGATCCGTCTACCGTCAGCTTTATCTTTTTCTCTAGCTATTCCGGTTTGACCTGCATGAACAATGTTTTCTTTAATGCTGAACTTCTTTTCAGCTTCTGTGTACAAGTGTGATTTGAATGCAATTGGTACCTTTTCTCCCTCATTAGAGGTCAGGTATGTGAATCCGCATCTTCCTGGGATGACTCGAATCACAAGATTGCGTGTGTTATCACGTGTTTCTAATTTTGTTTTAATTAACATGTCTGTTTGTAAGGATCTCAAAATTTCTGTGTGTATTTGAGTCCAATTGGTTCTTTTAAAATCTGGTTTTATTAGATCATAAAGGGGTTTGACCCTTTCTGCGTAATTTGCAATGTATGTTCTTCCGAAATTTAGGAAGCCTAGAATTGACTGTAGGTTTTTTAGTGTTCTAGGTGCTTGGAGTACGGCACATTTCTCTAGGAAATTGTCTGCCAGGCTTTTGCCTTCACTTGATAATTCATATCCTAAGAACAGGACTGTTAGATGGGCAATTCTGGATTTTTTAAAGTTGAATTTGTAACCCTCTGCTGCGAACCCAAGTATTATGGTGTTCACTCTCTTCAAGTGAGTATCCAAGTCATCATCTGTTAGGTATATGTCGTCGACATAAGATAATGCTTCGTCATCATATGTTTGTAGTAATTCTGTTACTCTCACTGAGAATACTCCTGGGCTGTTCTTGTACCCCTGGGCTAACCGACAGAATTGTTTTTGAGTGCCATTTATTGAGAACGCGTACAAATATCTGCTCTCTGGTGCTATATTTTGACAAAAGAATCCATTAGAGATGTCTAATGTTGTTTTGTATTTTTTGCGTACTATGTTATTCATTAGTGCAGCACTATGCGAGTTTTGCACTGCAAAAGTTTTGCAACATGAGTTAAGGTGTCTGTAATCCAAAACTAGACGATATGAATTGTCTGGTTTGGAGACCGGAAACAAAGGGTTGTTCATTTGTGAGGTGCAAGTTTCAATCACCCCCTGGTATTCTAGTTGATCTAGGATTTCTTTTACCTGTTTTTTAGCTTCTTGCTTAATTGGATACTGTCTCTGTGCAGTAGGTTGTGATTTTAACTGGATTTTGTGAGGAGGAGAGTCCTCATCCCATCCTACGTGATTTTTATATAAAGCAGGAGCTTGAGCTACTGCCCACTTTCTAGCAAGTGTGTATTTTTTATGAATTGGGATATGATTTGAGAAGGCAGGCATAATTATTTCTTCGCCATGAGGGCAGTCCCTGACAAACTCTGGTGGCCAGTCTTTTTCAGCTAGAAGGATGTCATAGCCCTTGGAGAGATTATCCCAAAATAGTCCCCTTATTTTTCTAGTCTTATCCCCGTCTATACGTAAAGTTATTTCATATATTTTGTGAGGTTTGCTATCTCTGGTGTCTGCAGTTTCCACTTGAAGATATTCATTCGTGTCCACTGTCTCCAGATGATTCATAAGGACTTTGCGAGCTATGCTCACTTCTGCTGCGCTGTCTAGCATTGTCTGAGCCCATTCTCCGTTTTTCAGTTGTGTCCTCAGTATTCTCGGCATTGTTAACTACTTTAATACTGGCTACCTTCTTTTTTGGAAATTGTAATTTCTTTTTTAGATGAGCAGGTTCCTTGTCTTTGGACTTGGCGTGCTCTTCTCTTTGTTCTGATCGTCCTCTTCTTTCCGATTTCTGCGAGGAAGTCTGAAAAGATTGAGAGGGGCGTGTATCAATTTCTTGATATCTATCAGGCTTCTTAATATTATCCCTATTTCTAAGGTTGTATCTTTTCCCAGAGGGCTCACTTTGGGGAGACCTGTGTCCTTGGTTTGGAGATATTTCTCTCCGCCGAGGAGACCTTCTTCTGGACTGGAATTTCTTTTCTTTAGGATTGGATCGTTTGTTTCCATCCCAGCTCTTTTTTTGTGATGTTAAATTATTATTAAAAAATACTTTTTCAGGACTTTCAATCAGTCGGGGTTTTACTGGTATTCCACCTAAACTATCTCTACCTAGTTCCTCATAGGATTTTTCTATAATTCTGGCAATTTCAGCTGGTTGGTCTGCTATATCTGTTTCATTTAACCTTTGGCGGATCGCCACGTTTGCTGCTTCTCCCTTTATATTGGCTAGTAATATAGCCGAGACCTGCTTGAAGTCTTTTAGTAATTTCATACCAAGAGTTAAAGCGGGTAATGTAAATGTATTTATATAGCGCAAATCACCGACACGGTATCTAAGCGCTTGCTTAGGGAACCCGTCCTGGTATTCCCCTGTGAGATACCCCGGCAGGGTGTCCACAGGGTGAAAGCCAGGCATCCCGCCACAAGGGGCCGCAGTGGAGATTAAGCAAGCTATTGCCCAGAGTCGCAGAGTGTGACCCCGTGAGTCGAGTAGGCACCGGAACGAGAATTATCGAGTCCGTGGAATTTTTGAGCCCGCGTCCCGCCGAGGCGGGGAATCGAACCCTGGTCCACGGCCGATCTCAGCTTCCGGGTCTGCCGCCTCTAACCACTGAGCCACACTTCTCCACTGGACCGTATTCATCTTGAATTTGTTTTAGCACATCTGGTATTACCGAGATGGATGGAACACCATGCGTTTTTGTGTAAATGGAAGCAAAGACTGTACCCCAAGTGTCACAGTCCTCCACGTGTGGTGCGATTCCCATTGGAAGACAGATAGTCAGAATCCTGTGTTTTTCTAACGGGGTGGTGTCTGGAAACACCGCCTCTATTTGGGTGATTTTTTGTGCTAACCAGAATGGTATTTGTTCCCGTTTAGCTGGTACTTTACCCAGGCAGGATTGTATGTTCTGTGGTGTAATTTTATTTGTGTTCCCCTGATGAGGGGTCAGCTGTGGAATTTTAATTGCTGGTTGGATTGTTGAAGTCCGCATTACATATTGGACTAATTGTCTATGTACTTTTATTAATTGTTTTAGTTGTATTAAAAGGTTTGCTGCAGACATCCCATCGATGTCTGGATGTGGTGTGTATCCGGCTAGGACCGTCCACGTTGCTCCTGGTCTACCTAATGGACCGAGCCTGGTGATGTGATTATTATGTTTTAGGGCGCCATTAAACAAGAGCAGGTGCTCTTGAAATGTAAGTGGTACTTCCACCTCCTCGAAAGGAGTGTACTCATTAGGAGGATCCTCTGTTTTGTAATAGTGGAAGTGCTTTGTTACAGCGTTTGCTGCTGGAAAGTGTATCCATGAATAGAATACCTCTGTCTGCCGATATTCGTGTGCCTCAATTACGAATATGACTGTGCCACCTCTAGGTGTCAGTCCATTTTCTATAAGTTTTAAAGTTATAGATTTTCTTACGTTGACCGCGATGAGTATTATATTCGGGTCTGTTTCTTGCATAGCATTATCAGCTGCTACAAGTTCAGCTGCTATTCTAGCTGCCTCTCTTTCTCCTTCACTGTCTGACATTGTACTGTCCAGAAGGTTATTCCGTTTGTTTGCAGATCAGGTTTCTTATGGAAACAAAGATTAGATGCACAATATTTTGGAACAGTGTATCCTTCAACGTTGACTAAACCAAGAACCATACATAGGAGTTTCCTCCTGCGAGGTTTGGCGGATATGACCTTTCACCCACTCCAGACGTCTTTGGAGTATTATGGGAAAAAAGGGGTCTGAGTGAAAAAGCACGACTGAGTTACTCTAATGTCTTGCGTTAGTTTTATCGCCTTTCCAAACGTTTGGGCGCCATGTAGTGTAGTTCCTATTATCCCAATAGGCTCTGCGCATTGGAATAATACCTTCAATAGTATAGGCCTAGACCAGACATTAACTAGGTCTTCTATTGTCGATATTAGACTTAAAGTTTTGGGTTTGCCAGCTAGCTCAGAGTTCACTAGAAACTTTCTCGAATAGGCAAGGAGGAGTTGAACCTCCCTGGATAGACAAGAAGGGATTTAGTTTCTGACAACCATAGAACATGACAACTTTGCTCTCCCCTAATCAAGAGTGTATCTCTAGAGTCGTGTGAAAACAAAAGACAACTTATTTTACTCAGTCAGTACGTGCATTCTTAGTCTCACCAGATTGTAGAGAAAAGGAAGAGACGGGCGTGTTCAATAAAAGATGGTATTTATTGATCAGTCTCTTTTCTCATACAAGAGAAATGGATCGATATTATCGCAATACTTATGGTTAAGTAAAGTGCATACAATAAAAGCAGAAGTATAAAATAATACTGTAAAAACATTTATATGGTTTCTAAGCCATAAGGTGGTTTAAAATGGATAAAATAGATACATACACATATACATTTGACTAATCGTACTCAACTGGTGTTTCTAACTACGCCTACCCCAGTGTACCTGACCTAAGCCTAATACGTGGGCGGGAATAGAAAGTAGCAGGTTAAGTTAAGTTTGTTTTGCCAAGTGACTGACTCAAGAATTCTCTGCAAGGGGTTATTCAGTTCCGTACCTGGAATCTAGGATGAATGAGGGATGGTATCTCTCGTCTCTGGTCTCGATATTCCAGGCTGCCTGCGAGGGCTACCCGGAAGCGCCGGAGCTGGATTTCTCGGCAGGAGAAAGCAGCGTCTCGTTCTCAGCGCGTCAGGAAGGCGGGGCTGCGCCAGCGGGGTCTGCTCTGCTCTGGGCTTCGGCAAGTCTGGCTGCTCCGATCTCGTCACCACCGCGTGTGTTTGCTTAAGGCAATACCGGTAATATTTATACCTGTAAGGTGCCGAGATTGACGTAAGGATGGACATAGATACGTCAATAAGGATGTCATACGACTTGGTCGTTAGCACATTCTTTTGCTGAAGTTCTCGATGAAATCAAAACAATGGCCGCAGGGTTTTTCCCAGGTTGTCATAGGTTTGATTTGTTTTGAGAACTCCGTATGCCTTATCAGGGGCTGGAGGAATATCGCTTGTCTAATTAGATGGCAAGCGTTATGACCTAATCAGATAACACGTTCCTGTGCCGTGGTGTGGCTTCATCAGATAACGGTTTCTGCATCATGGGATGGCTGCTAGTTAACTTGTTAACCAGAACAGGGTCAGGAATAGGGGGATCGATACAGAACCTATAGGAATACATCACACCTGCTAATGGTGTGATATGGGTACTTCAAACTACACTTCCCAGAGTCCTGGGGATACACGCGGGAGACGCGATGACGTCATCAGACAGGGTCACGTGGGACGCGAGTGCCTCTTACAACATCAAGAAACAGGGTGCACCATGGCGTACTCCATCTACGCGGTGCCACGGGTCGTGCTAGAATCAGCCAGGACAAGCCTTCGGAACGGTATTGTGGGGGCCTTGCTGTTACGAAGGGGTGAACGCTTCTGGCATAAGCGGTTTTTTCACTTGTTGACGGGGGAAATCTGAGCGCACGATTGTGAGGGGGGATCGCTTCTGGCATAGGCGGTTTTCTCCACTCAATAACGAGGACTATCAGAGTGGACTAGAACACTAGAGTGTTCGGATATACACGAGGGGTTATACCTTTCACCTTACTTTTCCCTCAATATTTACTTTCAGATTGTGTTCTCTGGCGTCCTGTACACCGGACACCAGTACGAGTATATTTCATACATAAACTCGGTAAGTGAGACGTCTGTTTGTTACACCTACAGTGGGGGAATTGTAACAGTTTTAGATACTGTTGATTTAGAATGGATTTTAAACTGTTCACAGTGTTACTAGGTACTCGGTACTGTTGTCTGCACAAGGGCAGAGAAATGGTCTAGTAGAAGGTATGCATGCCTTGTACATTTTAGACTACATAGGGACCCTTAATGTTTTTGTGAAAGTAGCCTATGCATGACAATGCATTTGGGGCTTTCTAAACAACACCAGACACACCGCTTAGTGGCCCATAACAAAGTACATTATTGAAAGTTTGAATGGATGGGTATACACAAGGGTCCTTATCCGCCCTTTCTGTTCTTCTTTCTTTGCCACAGTGATTGTTTTCCCGCACTTAAGGGGACACTCTCCATATATCACACAGGATGGGTATGGATTAATTGGACCTACCTTCCTGTTGGGGTAATAACTTTCCTCCGGATTACGGGGGAACCCTGAGAGAAACCGAATGCGACGGTCCTGACGAAGACCGGAGTGACCATACAGGTGCATCAAGAGCAGTCGAAACATGTTGACTCTGGCAGTGGTAGGAGGGAAGCCTTGAGGTTCCTAATTATCTCCTGAAGGCATTTCCCATCCTCTGTTCTCTTATTTTTTAATCCTGGTAGAGGTGCCAAGTAAAGTCTAATAAAGTTTGTTTTCTGGTTGGCACCTTTAATCAGTTTTAAATCACTCCTCATACTGCACAATTTCTTTGTCGCACTTTTCGGTTTGGAAACACTTGGTGTTTGCACTATTCTCACTTCATTGGATGTGTTGAGTGTTGTGTCTGTTCAGTTTTGTTTGACTATATGTTGTGTTAAGAGAAATTTATTTATTTTTTTCCCCTCCCTTATGCTCCGTCCTGTGTGGGGTACACCAGGGCGTATTGTAAGCAGGCCCAATGATGAAGCATGTCACATACCTCGGTGTGTGGGTGAGGGCAGTTTTTTCAAATAGAGTGATTTGCCCTATTGGGGCTGGCTCTACCTTTCACCGTATTAGTATATATGGTGTTATTATTTATTTACTCTTCCCACCCCTTTTGTGTGTACACTATAGGTTTCTGGGGGTTTGGGGTGGCGGAGTATAAACTGTTCTTAACCCTCGCCCCTCCTTTGTGATTGTAGTTTGTAAGAGCGGCAGCCTAGCCGCAGGGGTATCAGTTTTGTTCCCTTCTTTTCTTGTCCTACTGGACAGACATCCCAGTACCTACTTATCTTAGAACCACTTTTCACAGTACACTAACCTACCCTATTGGCATTCATAGTAGTCTTGTCCACCCTACGTATATCCGGGGCGATCCATAGTGATTTTGCTTGTCTGAGAATCCGGTAGTACCAGTACACTTACGTGGGGGGCACCATTCGGCCCTATTGAAAAAGGTTTTGTAATGGCACTGATCCCCGGCCTCTCTTTTAGGGATGATATAGTCACCGATATTCTAGCAGGACCCTCTCTACTGGGCGATAGCACAGTCACTGCAGTGCTAGCTCAAGGGGAGGGTTGGGACACCTTATTGGAACTAAAGAAAAATCAGGTATAAACTATTCTACACGGTGCGATACTCACTGAATACTTGCGGGTAAATGCTACCCCTAGGGGCTTACTTGTGACCAATGAGCCTCTAATTTTCCTGGATGACGAGGAATTCAGACGGGACTGGGCTCTGGTGTCATGGAAATGCACCAGAGACTGGCTCGTATTAATCATCCGGACTGCCAAGAGATTGGCGGATGCTTTGCTAATTAAAATTCAGACGACTGAAAGGGGTTTACAAACTGATATCGTCATGGCAACATTCGACCACAAATTAGAGCAGATCAATAGTCAACTTGCGGAGTATAGGGATCATTTGATACATTCAAAGATCTCTAAATTACAAAAAGACTTGAAGAATTTCTCAAGGGAGAAGGCTTACCCTTACACATCAGATGAGTATGCAAAACAAAAAATGGCGGAAGGGAATAAGACCAACCAACAAGGCCGACCTCGCCAGTATACCACCAGCAGTTCCAGTGAAGGGAGTGAAAATGAGTCCTACCCCAAGAGAAGAGGACGAGGACGTGGAAACTGGAGTGGTAAGACCCCAATTTTTCCAACAACCTTTTCAACAATTTCCCACTCAAGCATTTAATTGGCCTATGATGGGCTTTCCCCCAACAGGACAATATCCAAATCAGGGATTTGGTAATCCACGGTTCCAGAACCCTGATTTTCAGAATGCGCAGTTCCAAAACTTCCAGGGACCTTTTTTAGGGGGAGGCCGCGGAAGGGGTCGAGGCAAGCAGAAGACACCCGCGAGAGTCAACTGGTCAGACCAGGATCCGGAGATTACCCAACGCATCACCAGGAGCATGGCACAGGGAACCACACCGAGTACCAGCAGCGACAATCACTAGTGGTCAATTTGTCTTCCCATCTGTTGACAGATCTCCAAGAACAGATCCTGAATAAGGGTCTGGGCTATGTTCCTACGAACTATCCTGATCTATTTAAATTGCGACATGATTTGGCTATCTTCTTCCGAAATGTGAGATTGAGAGTGTTCTTTGAACATCAAGACCCTCCCGAGAGATATAGGGGCGATACACCTTCATCCTTCACACCACAATTGGCAGTTCTCCCGCCACAGATTGCGGCTTTTGAGGCAGCAGTGATCCACGACTTGGAAGCAGCGAATTTGGCAAACTCTGGACATTTCTCCAACCTTTCAAATCAGGAAAAGGAATCTCTGAAGACTCTGGCATCTAACACAAATATTATTCTGAAGCCTGCAGACAAAGGCGGGGCCACCGTAATTATGGATACCGAGGACTACCGCGTAGAATGCTTGCGCCTGCTGGCAGACCCACGAACATACCATAAATTTAGACAGGACCCCACAGAGGAGATCACCACGGAGATTGGTATCATGGTGGAGGAGGCTAAGGCTAATGACTGGATCACCCAACAAGAAGCGGAGTTCCTTGTACAAAAATCACCAAGGACTCCGTACTTCTACATTTTGCCCAAAATCCATAAAGCAGTGCGACCCCCTCCCGGGAGACCTATTGTCTCCGGGATGGGGTCCCTGCTAGAACCCCTCTCGGAGTTCTGTGATTTCTACCTGAAACCCATGGTTCAAAAGCTACCCACTTATTTGAGGGATACCCTAGATGTACTTAACCTATTGAAGGAAATACCGTTCAACCCTGAGGAGGAATTCCTAATAGGGCTTGACATCGAAGCCCTATATACGAACATTCCACAGCGGGAAACCCTCAGGGTATTGGAAACATTACTTTTTGAACGTGAGTGGCCTTATGAAACACCTCAGACCTTCATCCTACATTTGGCCGAAATTGCCTTAACCAGGAACTTCTTCGAATTTGAGGGGTCCATTTACCTTCAAACCCATGGTACCTCAATGGGGAGCGTTTTCGCCCCCAGCCTGGCAGGGCTATATGTAGGCGCTTTTGAACAAATGACCATCTTGGATACCAACGGACCGTGGTTTAACAACCTGCGACTATGGCGTCGTTACATCGATGACGTTTTAATAATCTGGAGGGGAGATAAACCATCAGTAGATCGCTTCTTGGAATGGCTCAATGCCCAAAATCCTTTCTTACATTTTACCTCCACCATCACCAAAACACAATTACCTTTCCTGGATTTGGTGATTGAACCCTCCAATGGGACCTTAAAGACAAAGGTGTTTCACAAATCTACGGACAAGAATTCCTTACTGGAATTTGGGAGCTTCCACCCCCGCTCCCTGCGGGAGAATTTACCCGTGGGACAATTCTTCCGGATCCGGAGAAATTGTTCAGAAACTGAAGATTTCCAAGCTGAATCAGAGGTACTGACAAATAAACTCCAACAAAGAGGGTACCCACTCAGAATAATCAAAAAGGCCAAGAAAAGGGCCCTCAATACGAACCGAGAGGTATTACTTGTGAAAACTGTGAAACCAGAAATGAATAAAGGAGTTTTCGTGTCAACCTTCAACACGGCCTCACACCATATTAAACGCTTGGTGATGCACAACTGGAAAATCCTGAACACCGGGGGAATGAACATTCCATCACCTCTGTTTTCATTCAGACGGAGCCAAAATCTAAAAGATTTACTGGTACACACCAGACCCAGGGATCTGGGAAGAATGAGGGAGACCAACACACTACCAGGTCTACCAAAATTGATTGGCCACACGAGGTGTGGTTCATGTAGCGTTTGCCATCTCACACATAATTCCAAAACCATTGATCTAGGCCTTCGCACCCCCTGGGAACAGCGAACTCATACCAACTGTAATTCCCAGAGGGTAATATACTTGATCACATGCCCTTGTCATTTAATGTATGTGGGGATGACAAGTAGGAAGGTACGTGTGAGAATCACTGAACATCGCAGTACCATCAGATGCGGGAAGACCAATACCCGACTCACAGCCCACTTCCAGGAAAAAGGACATGGCATAGATGATCTGGAGTGGACTGTTATAGAAAAAAATCAATTAGGGAGATATCAAGCAGACGATCAGAATCAATTGCTCCGGAGGGAGCAAAGATGGGTATACCGACTGAAGAGCCACCTGGTAGGACTGAATGATGACATTCCCTGGCAGGCGCTGAGTAGGCAATAGCTCCGTATTCAGAGATGAAGCTATTGATGCCCCGACACACTAATTAGCCAGTTCCAGCATCAGGGTTTGGCCGTAGAACTATATGGGCCTAGATACTATACAAAATCCACATAGGTCTCTTAGAATACATTTAAGCACTCAATATAACTGATACCAGCATCTACTTTGAGACCGATGTTGAGCCATGAATGAAGGAGAGGGATGTCTTATCCTACCTATATGGTGGGAGATTGGCTTTTTTACTGTGTGCGTTTTCCCTTGTTGGTACTTCAATATAGGCTTACCCGTGCGTGGAAGATCTGAGGCATGGGACTTAACTGAGGGGGGATTCTTGTTTTATCATGACACGTTTCCCTACTTTACTCTTTTGTCTCAGAGAGGAATATGGGACTTAAGGTGCGCCTAACTATCCGTGCACACAACAATTATTAACGAAGGTAAACTGCCAGAGGGGATTTCAACCTCTAACATTAGTTATTCTCCCGATCACATTTTCTGACCCCTTCTAATTTTCCAACAGCGATTTTGTAGTTTTCTAAACATCTCTTCCCCTTTATTGAATTTACTTGATTGGGGAATATCAGTGAATAACATCGAAATATTTTAAATAATCACGCCACATCATTAAAGAACGTTATAGGTTTCATAGTAGTCTCGAACCCTGCTAATGGTGTGATATGGGTACTTCAAACTACACTTCCCAGAGTCCTGGGGATACACGCGGGAGACGCGATGACGTCCTCAGACAGGGTCACGTGGGACGCGAGTGCCTCTCACAACATCAAGAAACAGGGTGCACCATGGCGTACTCCATCTACGCGGTGCCACGGGTCGTGCTTGAATCAGCCAGGACAAGCCTTCGGAACGGTATTGTGGGGGCCTTGCTGTTACGAAGGGGTGAACGCTTCTGGCATAAGCGGTTTTTTCACTTGTTGACGGGGGCAATCTGAGCGCACGATTGTGAGGGGGGATCGCTTCTGGCATAGGCGGTTTTCTCCACTCAATAACGAGGACTATCAGAGTGGACTAGAACACTAGAGTGTTCGGATATACACGAGGGGTTATACCTTTCACCTTACTTTTCCCTCAATATTTACTTTCAGATTGTGTTCTCTGGCGTCCTGTACACCGGACACCAGTATGAGTATATTTAATACATAAACTCGGTAAGTGAGACGTCTGTTTGTTACACCGACAGTGGGGGAATTGTAACAGTTTTAGATACTGTTGATTTAGAATGGCTTTTAAACTGTTCACAGTGTTACTAGGTACTCGGTACTGTTGTCTGCACAAGGGCAGAGAAATGGTCTAGTAGAAGGTAATGTAATGTAAGCACACATTTATATAGCGCAACTATCGCTCCAGGGAGCATCTTGGCGCTTCATACCCAACCCAGCTGAGATAAGTTGGTAGACAGAAGGCAGTATCACGCAGTACAATCACTACACCAATACTCTGCAAGCTACATCAGAGAGCGAGAAGATCCATGTCTTCAGGGATCTCCTAAAGTCATTCTCCTTGACTATACAGCGGAGCTGAGCTGGCAGTTTGTTCCAAGCTCTTGATCCCAACACAAAAAGAGACTTCCCTCCTTTGGTGGCTAGTCTAAATCTGGGTACAACTAGAAGGTTTTGATTGGCAGACCTCAAGCAGCGTGTTGGCATATAGCGTTGAAAGCCCCTCAGAAGATATCTAGGGCCTTGAGACTGAGAGGCTCTAAAGGCAATAACAAGAATCTTAAATAGTACACGCTTGTGAATGGGCAGCCAATGTAAAGCCTTAAGCGCCGCCGAAGCAGATGATCTTCTCGGCCAGCGGAGTACCAGGCGAGCTGCAGCATGTTGGACCATCTGCGGCCTATGCAGCACCACTTTATTGGTGCCTGCATAAAGACTGTTGCAGTAGTCCAGTCTAGATGTTATAAGGGCCACTGCAACAGTCTTTCTGGCTGCCAGAGGAAGAAGATCAAAAAACTTCCTCAGTGATTTGATGATCTGTAAACACGAGCCCGCTACAGCCACTACCTGCTGTTGGAATGAGAGTTGGTAATCAAATTTGACCCCAAGATTTCGCGCAGAAGCAATGGTGTTAGGAGGAGCTTCTGCGCCTTCAGGCCACCATTGTGAGGGGGAAAACGAGTTTTGAGATCCAAAAGATATTATCTCTGTCTTTCCCGAGTTACACTTGAGGTGATTGTTAGTCATCCACTCAAATGTGGCCCGGAGACAGTTCATCAAGTTTTCTTCTGCCCCAGGCAACTCCCTATCCAGCACTAAAATCAGCTGGGTATCGTCAGCGTACGATATGACTTCAATCTGGTAAGACGCAATCAGCTCAATCAAGGGGACCATATAAAGATTAAAAAGAACAGGACTCAAACTGGCGCCCTGTGGGACCCCTGAGCTGATGGTCTTTTCCTCAGATTTATAGTCACCTAGTACTATTACCTGACGACGCAGAGAAAGGAAATTAGTAAGCCATGCCAGCACCATTCCACCTACACCTGCGTTCTTCAAACGGTCGATCAAGATTGAATGTGCGACCGTATCGAAGGCCGCCGATAGATCAAGTAAAATCAGGACGGCCTTCTTCCCTTGGTCCAGTGCCATTCGTAGTGTCTCGACTGAGAACAAAAGAACGGACTCAGTCGAGTGCTTGGACCGAAACCCTGATTGATTGGAGTGTAAGATGTTGTTCTCCTCTAAGAAACTCGTCAGCTGGTAATTGACGAATTTCTCCGTCAGTTTAAACACTGCCGGAAGTAGGGAAATAGGGCGCAGGTTAGACAGAACGGTTGGATCTGATAGGGCTTTTTTTTGCAGTGGCATAACCGCTGCACATTTCCAATCATCTGGGATTGCAGCAGTGGCCAACGAAGAGTTGATGATACTATTGATCATTGGATTTAACTCTGCAGCCAGAGTTCGAAGGACCATGGGCGGGCAGGGATCAAATGGGGATCCAGATTTTATGGCCAAAATGGCCTGATACGAGTCCTCCAGAGAGACCTGCGCAAATGATTCCAAACAAGAAGTGTTGGGTATCAAGGCGCCTGTCCTCATTTGTTCCGGAGCAGCCGGAATGGAGGGGCTCGATGGGAAATCCCTGACAATGTCCTGAATCTTCTTTTCAAAATAGTTGGCTATATCATTACAGAGCGAACGCGAGGGGGGCAGCTCCTGGGAGAGTGCAGTGGGATTAGTAAAACTCTTGACTATCTTAAAGATCTCCTTCTGTCCCCTGTCAGAGGAAGAGATAACCTCCAGATAGTAAGTTTTTTTTGCCAGCTTGATTGCCGCATGATAGTTCTTACGTGCCAATTTATAAATATCACGAGCAGCTGACTCATATTTCCTTCGCCATCTGCGCTCCAAGGATCTTACTGCACTCAGTTCCAATTTCAAAGCTAGTGTGCCAAGGGGCGCTCTTTTTATTTGTGGAGCCACGTGCGTTACCACGCTTCTTCCTTACATCCAAAGATGACCCGAATGTTGCTAACCATTCGCAATATTGCTGGTTGTCTGTCAAAGTGCACCCTGTTAAACCAGGTTTACTGGCCCTCAACTTCTCCATGAGCTCCGGTCGTGCTAGGGCAGTGATCCAATCTGGCTTGTGATCAGCCGATTGTAGGTCTGCATTAGAGACCGGAACCTTCTGTTTCACCGAAAGATGAAATGGAATGAGTTTGTGGTCTGACCAAGTCAAGGTATATGGAGCTTTAACTGACAAACCATCCATATTAGTACAAATGCAGTCCAGGACATGGCCTGCTGCATGGGTGGGTTCTAATGTCAGCAGGGTAAGACCGAGTGTATTTATAATATCCATAAAATCACTGGTGCCTGGTTCTTTAATGGAATCTAGATGGAGGTTAAGGTCTCCCATCACCGTGCAATGTGCGAACCTAAGAGTAAGCTCGCTCAGAGCGTCTCCCACACTTTCCATAAAATCTGTCAGAGGGCCAGGTGGGCGATAGATCAGGGCACCGGAGAAGCAAAGGGAGTCATGGATAGTAAGGCAGAAAGCCATAGCCTCCGCTCCTTTGATGTCAGGCAGTTCAAATGTTGTACATTTGATTGCGGTGCAAAAAATAATTGCCAAGCCGCCTCCCCGCTGCAATGGTCTATCCAATCGTTGGATTGAGAAGGCATGAGGGAGAGCCACAGCTAGATCAGGATTGCTCCATGGACGAAGCCATGTTTCCGTGACAAATAGCCAGTCTAAATCCATTTCAATGATCAAGTCATGAATATGCTGGGCATTTTTGCATAGCGACCTGGCATTAAGAAGCCCCCCCGAAGAACAGTTGAATGAGAGTAGACATAGGGACTTAATACGGGGGTGAGCTTTGTCTTACAGTGCTGACATAAGGCTGTTTCCTTCCAAGTGTCTGGCGACAAGAGATCGTGACAAGAGGGAGAATGGATATTAAAGGAACCTAACCAGTCCCTAGAATGCACTACAGGTGTAGGTATGGGGATGGCATCTTTTACCCTCGCCACAGCCTCGACGCGGACAAGCGCAGACGGGCAGGACTCTGGCTGGACTCCGGCGTGAGTCCGGCGTTCCCGCTGCGCGTTCCCGCTGCGCGGCATCAAGGCAGGTTTAAGTAGGGCCGAGTTCTGCCAAGCAGGAGACTAGGGCGCTCACCAAAATGGCGCCGCGTTATCGTCCCTGCCTACCACCAAGATGGCTGGGGGCGTGAGTATGAGGAGCTAAGAGGCCCGCCAAACAGCGGTGAGATATTTCATTTATAGTGCAGGTAGGCGCTATGTGTGCTTTTTAAAAGAAAAATAATGTCGGCGATTTAGTAATTTTATTAAAATGAAAACTAAGCGGTGATATTAAAAGCGCATACTACCACGATGTACTCAGGCTAGGCAGCGCGTCGTGTGAAGCAAGCGCTGCGTTACAACGTACCTTGTCCAGGGCAAGGTACGTTGCATGCCTTATACATTTTAGACTACATAGGGACCCTTAATGTTTTTGTGAAAGTAGCCTATGCATGACAATGCATTTGGGGCTTTCTAAACAACACCAGACACACCGCTTAGTGGCCCATAACAAAGTACATTATTGAAAGTTTGAATGGATGGGTATACACAAGGGTCCTTATCCGCCCTTTCTGTTCTTCTTTCTTTGCCACAGTGATTGTTTTCCCGCACTTAAGGGGACACTCTCCATATATCACACAGGATGGGTATGGATTAATTGGACCTACCTTCCTGTTGGGGTAATAACTTTCCTCCGGATTACGGGGAACTCTGAGAGAAACCGAATGCGACGGTCCTGACGAAGACCGGAGTGACCATACAGGCGCATCAAGAGCGGTCGAAACATGTTGACTCTGGCAGTGGTAGGAGGGAAGCCTTGAGGTTCCTAATTATCTCCTGAAGGCATTTCCCATCCTCTGTTCTCTTATTTTTTAATCCTGGTAGAGGTGCCAAGTAAAGTCTAATAAAGTTTGTTTTCTGGTTGGCACCTTTAATCAGTTTTAAATCACTCCTCATACTGCACAATTTCTTTGTCGCACTTTTCGGTTTGGAAACACTTGGTGTTTGCACTATTCTCACTTCATTGGATGTGTTGAGTGTTGTGTCTGTTCAGTTTTGTTTGACTATATGTTGTGTTAAGAGAAATGTATTATTTTTTCCCCCTCCCTTATGCTCCGTCCTGTGTGGGGTACCCCAGGGCGTATTGTAAGCAGGCCCAATGATGAAGCATGTCACATACCTCGGTGTGTGAGTGAGGGCAGTTTTTTCAAATAGAGTGATTTGCCCTATTGGGGCTGGCTCTACCTTTCACCGTATTAGTATATATGGTGTTATTATTTATTTACTCTTCCCACCCCTTTTGTGTGTACACTATAGGTTTCTGGGGGTTTGGGGTGGCGGAGTATAAACTGTTCTTAACCCTCGCCCCTCCTTTGTGATTGTAGTCCCTAATATGTTCCACCAAGTTGTTGCTGCTGACAACCGTGAGAACCACTACTCTGTGGTTCTGGTTCCCATTGAGTGTGGGAGGGGGATCTCAGGTATGCTGAAGGTAGCTGTGCGTCTGTCCATGCCTGCAGGGCAACAACCTGGAGCATGCCATCAAGAAGGAGGTGGAGCTCAGGTCCCACTTCAAGATGATGGGGTTGCCTGAGTGGGTGAGCCTGACCACATGGTCCATGGCAGCTCAGGAGGGTGGTCAGAAGGACCTGGAGCATGGAACAATGGCCCAGGTACCTGCCAAGAGGAGGCAGGCTGAGTCCCAGGCATCTGGCGACCCTCAGGGCAGCTCCTGATGTACTGGGAGAATGATCTCCTGTATAGTGAGCCTAAGGTGCCTGAGCCTGGTGCACCACGTGTGTTGGTGATACCTCGGCGCTTCAGGACCTTGCTACTGGGTCTGACTGATTATGTGCCACTGGCTGGTCATTTTGGGCATGACAAAAACTTTGACAGGCTTGTCACCCTCTTTTATTGGCCTTAAATGAGTAAGACCTCAGATGCGTTCTGTAGGTCCTGTCCTACTTGCCAGGTGAGTGGCAAGTCAGGAGTGAAGTGTAAGGCTCCCCTGCAACCTTTCTCTGTCGTTATCATCCCTTTTGAGTGCCTTGGCATCAACATTGTGGGCCCTTTGGAGTCCAGGAAAGCCATGGGCAAAATATTTTCTGGTCATGGTGGGCCATGCCACCTGGAAATTGGAAGCTATCCCTCTGAGGACAGTGACCACACCGGTTGTGGCAAGGGCACTGATGGAGATCTTTGCTGGTGGGCATTTCCTCAAGGAGGTGGTGTCTGACGGGGTACCAATTTCATGGCAGACGACATGAATGTTATGTGGAGTGTGGTTAACCTATACGCTTTTCACTCCTTCACACCCCAGACCAATAAGTTGGTTGAAAGGTTCGTACCCTTAAATGCATGATTATGGGTCTTCCCTAACCCATTAGGCGTAAGTGGGATGTCCTCCTGCCATGTCTTTTGTTCACCTGCAGGAAGGTTCCACAGAAGAAGGTTGACTTCAGCATTTTTTAACTTCTTTATGTACACCCTGTTAGAAGACATCTCAGTTTGATTGAGGAAGGCTGGGAGCAAGCTCCCAAGAAGCCACCCCAAGATATAGTCAGTTACATGCTGGCATTCCGCAACCAGGCAGCCCGCTTCAGGAATCTCGCACAGGATAAACTTGAAGCTAGCCAGTAGAACATGAAACAATGGTACGATCAAAATACTACTCTGGTTGAGTTTCAGCCTGGTCAAAAAGTGTGGGTGATGGAGCCAGCGGAGCCCCAAGCCCTACAAAATCGATGGTCTGGGCCGTATGAGGTGAAGGAGCACAAGACTGATGTCATCTACTTAGTGGATCTCAAGACTCTTAGGAACCCTGTGAGGGTCCTACATGTGAACTGCCTTAAGCCCCACTTTGAGAAGTCTGAGATTGCCATGCTCTTGATCACTGACAATGGGGTGGAAGAGGAGAGTGAGCCTCTCCCCTACTTCACCAGACCTCCTTCCAAGGAGCAGGATGGGTGTCAGCCTCTCTCCCACACTGACCCTAGATCAACAGAGATTTCCGCCAGTTGCTGTTGCTGTTTGATTCTTTGTTTTCCCATACCCCAGGAATCATTACATGGGGTACCCATGATATTGAAACTGGGGATAGCCCACCTGTAAAGAGCAACATTTACAGGTTGTCTGATAGGGTGAAGGCTAGCATCAAGGAGGAGGTCTCCAAGATGCGGGTGTTGGGGGTTGTTGAGCCTTACAACAGCCCTTGGTCCAGCACAGTGGTTTTGGTTTCCAAGGCTGCTCCTCCAGATGACTCACCTGAACTAAGGTTCTGTGTGGACTACCGTGGGCTCAATGCAGTCACTAGGACTGATGCACACCTCATCCCCGAGCTGATAAGCTCATAGATCTGCTTGGAGCTGCCAAGTTCCTCAGCATGTTTGACTTAATGTCTGGTACTGGTAGATTTCTTTGACTGAGGGGTCCAGAGAGAGGTCTGCGTTCTCTGTCCCAGAAGGGCATTTCTAGTTCTGGGTTATGCTTTTAGGTTGAATAACACCCCTACCACCTTCCAGAAGTTGGTCGATCAGGTCGTGTTTCAGGTTGGATAACTTCAGTGCTACCTACTTAGAAAACAGTGTGGTCTTCAGTTTAAGCTAGGAGGACCATTTGAACCGGTACAGGAAGTCCTCCAGGCCCTGTAGATTGCAGGCCTAACTATCTACTCCAGTAGGTGCCTTATAGGACTGGGTACAGTGGTCTACTTTGAATACCAACTAGGGAGCGATAAGGTACAGCCCTGGCAGCCCAGAATTGACAGCATCCTGGCTTGGGAACCCCTTCAAGACCCAGCCAGAGGTGAGAGCCTTCTTAGGCCTCACTGGATACTACAGGAGATTTATCAGGGGTTATGGCTAAATTGTTATCCCGTTGACAGAACTGACTTCCAAGAAGCAGCCATGTCAGATGATCTGGACAGAGACATGCCAGAATGCTTTTGACCCCCTGAAGGAAGCCATGTGAACGGCACCCATGTTCATGGCCCCCGAAGAGTTTGTTGTGCAGATGGTCACCTCGGAACATATCATAGGTGCCATACTCTCAAATCTAAAGGAAAAGGGCCTGGACCAGCCTGTAGCCTTCATCAGCAGAAGGCTCCTCCCCAGGGAATAGAGGTGGAGTGCAGTTGAAAGGGAAGCCTTTGCTGTGGTCTGGGCACTGAAGAAGCTAAGCCATGCCGGTTTGGCACTCACTTCTGGGCTCAGACAGACCACAGGCCCCTCAGATGGTTGATGCAGATGAGGGGTGAGCATCCTAAACTTTTGATGTGGTCCATCTCCCTACAGGGAATGGACTTTAAGGTGGAACACCATCCTAGAGTGGATCGCACCAATGCTGATAGTCTCTCCAGGTTCCTCTGCCTTAGTGAAGAGGACTCCCAAGCGGTTGGTAAACTCTCCCCACCTTCGGCTGGAGGGACACATGTTAGACCTGGCGTCCTTGGTGTGGGTGGGGTTTCCCCTAACATTTTGCCTTCTGACCTCCTATTTTGCTGGCCTCATTTTTGATGGTGTTAGGATTCTGAGCGCTTTACCACTGCTAACTTGTGCTAAAATGCATATCCTTTGTACTCTAAACATGTTGACATTGGGTTATCCACAAGTGGCATATTTCATTTACTGATAAGTCCCTAGTAAAGTGCACTACTTGTGTCCAGGGCTTGTAAATTAAATACTTCTAGTGGGCTTGCGCAAAAAGAACAATTGTTGGACAGTATGCAGAACAATGTCATACATCCAACCCAGAACAGAGATCTGGGCCTGAATCCATCGTTTTTTTGCTCACCATGCCATTCCAGTTTGTACCCAGCCATATGCAAATCAGTCTTGACCCTGCGCCCAATTGGAACATTGCAGCACTGATTATGCCACCCACGGAAGTAGCATGTCAAACCTGCCTCAGGCCTGCCATTTCAGGGCCTGTGTGTGCAGTTTACTGCTACTTTAACTTGGCATTTAAAAGGTTTAGCCAAGCCTTGAGCTTCCCTCTTATTACATATAAGTCACCCCTAAGTTAGGCTCTAAGTACCCCTAAGGGCAGGGTGTTATGTGACGAGAAGGTAGGACATGTACTATTGTGTTTCACATGTTCTAGTAGTGAGAGGTACCCAAATTCATTTTGTTACTACTGTGAGGCCTACTCCTCGCAAAAAATAACATTGGGAGTTCCGTAATACCATTTTAAACTGTAATTCCTTTGGATTGGTAATGACAAATCCTCTTTACTGGTAAAGTTGGATTTGACATTACTAGTTTAGAAACTGTTAGAAAGTGGGAATTTCTCTGCTCGCAGCTCTCTGTGTGCCATGTAGCCTGTCTCCAATACACATCTGAGAAAGACAGTCACCCAGGCCCTCGTCAGCACCAGACGCGACTACATAAACGCCCTCTTCGCGGGAGCCTCGACCAAGCTAATCAAACGATTACAAAGCATCCAAAATGCCTTGGCACGATTGATCCTCGACGTACCACGCGACGGCCACATCACCCCTCACCTGAGAAACCTGCACTGGCTCCCCGTCAACAAGAGGATATCCTTCAAGCTCCTCACCCACGCACACAATGCACTCCACAAGACTGGCCCAGCCTACCTCAACAGACGGCTCTCTTTCTACATCCCCAACCGCCAGCTACGCTACGCTGACCTCTCACTCGCCACCGTCCCGCGCATCCAAAGAACAACCACTGGTGGGAGATCCTTCTTTACAAATGATTAATTGATTGATTTACAAATGATTGATTGAGCTGGGTGACAGCTACACTTTGGGCATTCCCTTTAGGCAGCCACAAACACAAGACACTTCAGTGCATATGTCTTCATCTGCATACTGGTAGGTCTTCCCGGGCAAATGGGGAGGGAGGAGCTGGCACTTATACTTTAATAGGTATTGTCCTGCCTTCACACAAAGTACTGGTCAACCCCGCACCGGTAGCCTGGCAGAAAGGACCGGGCTGAAATGGGACCACCGCACTTCAAAGACTTTCCTTTGAAGTCACCCCCACTTCAAAGGCATGTTTGAGGATATGTACTGAGACACTGACCCTCCTCAAATCAGTTCACTCTTAGGTCCTGAGGATATTCTGCCAAGAGGAAGAGCTGCGCTGCATGAGGGACTGCCACTTTGTTACGTTCTTTGCTGTGTTGGCCTGCTGCCTGCTGATGGCTGTGCTGCAGGACGGACTGCCACTTGCAACTTTCTCTGCCATGTTGCCGCTACCTCTTACGTAACAGTGAGAAGGATTGGATCCTCTCTCTATAGCCTTTTGACATGGCAAAGTAACTCCAAGGGCCTGTTGGCCTGCCCCTTTTTCGTGAAGTCTCAAGGCCATCAAAGACTTCACCTTCTGACTAAAGCCTGAGACTCAGAAATTCTTGAGTCTGGCAGTTTAACTATGACAAAGACCAAGTGCTCCGTTTTAATAAATATTGAGTGCTTCACTGAGAGACCAGCGCTGCCCCTGAGCTACAGGTGAGTTCTGTGTTTTGCTGCACAAAGGGGCTGCACTTCGATTTTCAAGCTCCGGACTGAGGACCAGTTGTTTCCTGATAGACGCACATGACTTCTTGGTGTGTCACAGAGGGATGTATGACAATACAACCCCTTGTATTACAACGCAGTATGTTACATCGTGGTTCTGACAACAAAAGTCGTTACATCGACTTGCTCTGGAGGGTGCTGGACTTAGGGACAGTGTGAATTACTATTCCAACTCCAGTCTACGTACAGTAGGGAAGGTGTTGGAATAGTAATTTACACTATTCCTTAGTCTAAAGCTCCCTCCAGTGCAAGTTGATATAACGACTTGCGTAGTCAAAACTGCGATGTAACATACCGCATTGGAATTGATGCGTGGTAAAGGATGTTTCCCGTCACAGAGTATTGCCATGTTGGCCCATCCAGGCCGAATTCCCAGCATCTACTGGGTTCTCAGCAGCTGCAACGTCCAAAAGAAGCCAAACACGATTCAGCACCCCTCCCCTTTCTACACTGGAGGGCAAACGCACCTTGACTTTGATGTAAGGAGTCTGCAGCAGTAATCCCAACTAACATACCTTCCTCCGTAGTGGCTTATTGCCACACAGTCTGCACCCACATTGCCGTGCTCCCTAGCAAAGATGCTGTGTCTCATACCTCCCGCACCCTGCCTGGGACTAGCAGGTCCCTGTAACTCTACCCGCAATATCACCGGCGGCCAGAACTGAGCGGTCACAATGTTCTCCAGTGACCGGCTCCAGTCTTTCCTGTATAGTGTCCTTGTAACATGCTGAGTTATCCCATATATGTATTAGTGAATCCCCTGCAGGGATTTTTTGCCAATTTACTGTAGTCTAGCGTGACCATGATTACCCGACTGAGCGCCAGTGTTCTCCTAGCTCTGGAATTCCCAGCATACTTCAAGCATGCATAACTGAAGATATATTAATTGGATTTTTGTTTTTTGGTTCTTGTTTTACAGAGTAAAAAACTTACTGTTTTCTAAACTGGTGTGGAGTCTTTATGCAGGGTTTTCACTGTTACTGTTGGAAATGTTGTAAAAATAATGTATGCGTTGCCTTCTAAGTTATGCCTGACTGCTCTGGCCCAAGCTACCAAAGGGCAACACAGGTTAATTTAAGCTGTGTAGCTGACTTACTCTGCCTAGGATTGTAGTCCATACTTGGACAGGGTACATACCCTTGCCAACTAGCGACCCAATTTCTAACACCACCCAATACCCAAGCCCACCCCATAACCCTAAAAGCATGCTTTCCATACAATAACCCTACCCACTCTAAACTCTAAAAATAACCATACCACTCAATACCCTTAAGTACCCTAAACCCTAAAAATACCCTTCCCACTTACCCTTTCCCACCCCTAAACCCTAAAAACACCCTTAACACCCAATAACCTTACCCATCCCTAAACCCTTAAGGCACCCTTACCCCAATACTCTTACCCACCCCTAAACTATAAAAACACCCTTATCACCCAATATCCTTTCCACTGTAAATACACCTCTACCACCCAATACCGATACCCACCCTTAACACTAAAAATACCTTTCCCACCCGATACCCTTACCCATCCAATAACCTTAAAACACCCTTACCACCATGCTTATGACCTCACCTATTACATCACTCATGGGTTGGCCTAACGGCTAAGGAGCTTGACCTCGGACCTGGGGATCTGGGTTCGAGTCTCGGTAACGACGCCAAAAACCTCCTGTGATTCTGGGCAAATCACTTAATCTCCCTGTGCCTAAAATGAAAGTGTGTCCTCATGTAACGTAACTGGTGCTATGTAAAGCGCTCTGATACCTGATTCGGTTCGGGTCTAGTACGCGCTATATAAAACTCTGCAAAAAAAACAACTCATGTAATGGTCAGTGACATCACTGATGACATCTCAGATGACATCACTGATGATGTCATCCAGCGATTGTGAGTGTTTTCCAAAAGGTTCTGAGTGTTAAACATATATTCTAAGGTACCACAAAAGGTACATTAGTATAATTTGTGTACTAGTAATGAGGGATAACATTTTTTAACATATAATATGTGAGTGGCTGTGGGACTTTGTGTATCTGTGTGTGAGTGACTATTTGGGTGTGTGAGTTGGTGTGTGAGTGACTGTATGGGTGAATAATTGTGTGTTTGAGTAGCTGGATGGGTGAATGGATGTGTAAATGACTGTATGGGTGAGTGAATGGGTCTTTGAATGGCTCGAGTGAGTGACTAGATGTGTAAGTGGCTGCATGGGTGAATGAGTGGCTGTTTGCGTGGGTGTTTGGTTAAGTGATTTGGTTTGTGAGTGGCTGTATTAGAAAGTGAGTGTCTGTGTGAATGACTGTATTGGTGAGTGAAGAGATGTGGGAGTGCTTGTTTGGATGTGAATGGGTATGTAATTGGTTGTGTGGGTGTGTGAGTGAGTGTGTGAGTGCTTGTATGGGTGAGTGAGTGGCTGCGCTGAGACTGTATGAATGAGTGGCTGTGCTGAGAGACTGTGTGGGTGAGGGAGTGGGTATGTGAATGAGTGGCTGTATGGGTGAATAAGTGGGTATGTGAGTAGCTTTATGGGTGACTGTGTGGCTGTACAGATGAGTGACTGGTTGTATGAGTAGCTATATGGGTGAGCGAGTGGTTGTGTGAGTGGCTGTATGAGTGAGTAAGTAGGTGTGTGAGTGGTTCTATGGATCAGTGAGTGGTTGTGTGAGTACTTGTATGGGTTTGTGAGTGGGTATGTGAGTGGTTGTGTGGATGTGTGAGTGGGTGTATGAGAGGTTGTATAGGGGTGTGTGTGGTTCTGTGGATGATGTCATGAGTGATATCACTGACCATGTCATGAGTGATATAATTTGTGAGGTCATAAGCAGGACATTCCGGGGCATAAGTTATAGTTATCTCAGGTAAGTACAACTGCTTAATATCAATGGTTTTGTACAAGTGAAATCTGAGCCTAACTATAACGTCCCTGTAACCTTTTGTTTTTTCTGTAAATTTCTTAGGTTATTATAATTCTATTTCCTAACTATAGCATCCCTGTAGGAGGCGGCTTGGTATATGGTGCCCACGTATTTAAGTAATGCACCTTTCACTAATCCAGAACACCCTTATGGTGATTTTAGGGGTCTTTGACAACCATTGAAAGCTCTCAAAATGGTAGCTGTGGAAAGCAGCCTTCTGGCTTATCGTGAAGGAGTGTTAAGCAGCTTATTTTACCAGTTTAATCATATATTGTTGGTTAAATGAAAAAGAACCACACACTGTTTATATAAAAATACTTCTATTTATTACACAACACTCATTAACACATTGGTATATCCCCTACACAAAGATATCAACACAATACCCAAAAAATACTTCAAATGCAATAAGGTAAGAAGCACAAAATACAGTGGTCTCCAGGGAGCGATGGACCACATACTAAGAAAGTGGAATTCAAACTCCAAAGGAGAATGGGCCTTGGACCAGAAGACCCAGAGGAGTCAGGGATACAAGGAACCACCAAGTTAGTACCAAGGAACCCCACGGAGGCTGTGTGCAAAGTGGGAACACAGCTGCGTGCCCAATGGAAGTCAATGGAGAAGTTGCAGTTTTGCAAAAGAAGGACCCTTCCCAGAGAACCTCTGAAGTATTCCCTTGTAGGATGGAAGGTTGGAGAGCCACACCACTGGTGAAAGACCCGTGAACTAGGCAACCTACACCAGGGAAGCCAGGTACATGGGGGTGAAGAGACATCGGAAACCTCCGTGGACAACAATGGAAGACTTGGAAGACCATGCCTGTGGAGAAAAAGGTGAAGAAGTCTGATGGAATCCAAGGGTGAATTCTAGAAGTAAAGAACGTGCAAGCAGAGGGGACAGAGTCTCTGCCACTCGGGAGTGACCAGGAGGCAAGAAGTGACAATGCCCACCGATGTTGATAGGTTCAGGAGAGTCAATGGTGACCTTGTTGCTGCAGCTCTAAAGACCAGGCGATGCAGAGGAAGACCAAAGCCATGCACAAGCTGGCCCATATTAGATGTCGGTGACTAGGTGGTCAGTGTCTGGCGGGAGCACCAACAAGCCTTGGCAACTGGCTTGCAGAATGAAAAAGAAGCAACGTTGAGATCCAAGGGACTCACCAACAGCAGGAGAGTCAGAGCACTCCCTGAGCAATCAGGAAAACCCACAGAAGCAGTAAGGACCCACAGATTGAAGGCACAGGAGTCGCAAGCGGATCTCGAGCAGGTCACTGAGAAGATAAGCCCACGGTTCAGAGGATGCCTTGAGGACACTGAGCTTGGAGGGAAGAGATGCTGGAGGCTAGCGCTTCTTGTAGCCTGAAGATCTCTGGAGTGCAGAGCCAGCAAGCCTTGGCAACGGCAAGTTGACTCAGTGCACGTGGGTTCAGTCCGAGCAGTTTTGGCGAGGGGTACTGGCCTCAAAATTGCTGAGAGGACAGCTCAGGCCTTGAGGGAGTTTCAGAACCACCACCTTTGTTGCTGAGACACAGGAAGTCCGTAGGATGACAGGAACAGCAGATCGGTTAGCTTTGTTGCGGTGCCTACAGATGCAGGGGAGGGACTCCTTCACTCCACGGGAGATCATTTTGTGTGTACTTGATGCCCACAGGTCTGTTGAAAATCCTGGAAGAAGCACAGACACAGACGACAACGAAGACTTGCAAAGCAGAGAGACCAGGAGCAGCAGGAGTCTTCCTAGGTGCAGTCTCAGTTCTAGGATAAGTTTAGCAAAGTCAAGTGTTCAGACAGGCGAAGAGTGACATGGTTTCAGGATTCTCCCATGTCCATTGTCCAGTTTTGCACCAAAGTGGGAGCCAAGGGCTCCCTGAACTGACTCAAACTGTAGTATTCAAGGTGGGCACCAAATGTGCCTTTCAAAGCAGTCTGGTGGCACTGGCAAGTGCCCTAACACCACCCCAATACACCCTAGTCCCACACTTCCCTGTGACACGAAACCTATTGTTCTGCCTTCCCCTGCGTGAGGTTGGCTCAGCAGCAGGAGGACAGAATCATGTCTGTGGTTGGCAACAGCAGCACTAGCATGCTGTCGGACCCTGAAAGGCAGTTACTAGAAGTACAGGGGGGTACACCAAGGGAGCACCCAGTACATGCGGTCATACTTCCAACACTAGAATCAGTGTTGGGGTATGATTCCAACATGTTTGATACCAAATAGATATAAAATAGCACTTAATACTAGGAAAAGAGTATTACAGACTGAGGCGTGGGATAAGTTGAAGGAAGCAGCCGAGACCAAAAACTGCAAACTTTATTGGGAAACAATTAACAGCCCTTTTCTCAATAAAGAAGATGTTCCAGAACTAACATCTTATGTGGCATGCAGTGATTGGGTCAGTCACTTTTCAAAAATTTTTAATCCAGAAGGTTTATCCCCTGAGTCAGTGTCATCTGAGTCTACCCCTTGGCTACCCCTCCCGCTGGGAATAACATTAGAAGAAAGCCATGAAGCAATTTCTATTAGCAAAGGAGGCAAGGCACCTGGCCCTGATGGGGTCCCGCTGGATTTATACAAAGATGAACCAGTTCTGTGGGCTCCCATCCTGGCGAGGATATTTAATTGCGCGGCAGAAACTAATTTCCCGTCTACCTGGGGTCAATCGGTTATTATCCCTTTACATAAGAAAGGTAACAAATCAGAGGCCTCTAACTACCGGCCAATTTCATTATTGGACGCCTCTGTAAAGGTAATGAGTAGGATTTTGCTCAAAAGGCTGGAAGATTGGGCAACTGATTTTAATATTTTAACCAGAGTCCAATATGGCTTTCGGAAAGGTTTGGGCACATTGGATCAATGTGTAAATTTGGACCTTTTAATTAATAAATATACTGTGGCCAAAAATGGCAACCTCTTTTTATGTTTTGCTGATTTGAGCAGCGCTTTTGATTTGGTCAACCATGCCATTCTTTGGGAGGTTTTGCTTGATGCAGGGGCTCCGAGGGAAATTGTTCATTTCTTAGCTAGACTTTATGAAAAACTCTCCTGTAAGGTCCGCTATGGCACCCTTGGTGAATGCACCCCGTTTTTCAAAGTGTCTCGGGGCATACGCCAGGGATGTGTTTTGGCCCCGCTTTTATTTTCCCTTTTTATTAATGATGTCGACCGTTCCTTGGTTGACATCCCAGCAGACGCCCCCCTGATTGGTGGTAAACCTGTCCCGCTGTTACTTTACGCGGATGACGCTGTTCTCTTATCCCGAACACAGATTGGCCTCCAGCGCCTAATTGATAATTTTATGCAGTTTATTCAAGTTAGGCGGCTCCGCGTGAACAAAACCAAGACGTATGTTATGTCATGCGGTCGGGCAGCTAAACAGTCAAAGCATACTTTTTTCCTGGATAAGGAAAAGTTGACTCATGTTAAGTCCTTTTGCTATCTAGGAATTACGTACAACAATAGCGGGTCTTGGACCTCGGAATTTGATTCTATCAGACTAAAAATGCTGCGGTCTACTAGCAGTATTTTTCGCTTTGCCTCTAAACTTGGCTCACGAAGCATTTTAGACATGATGAACATATACAATGTTTGTTGTGTCTCCTCTGCACTGTATGGGGCAGGTGTATGGGGCCACAGCGAGGGTATATCCCTGCAGAAGGAGGAAAATAAGTTTCTAAGGAGGTTGTTATGCGTCCCCCCTTCTGCCTCTGTTCAACTGATCCATGAAGAGGTCGGGGTCGAGTTCATTTCTGACTTAGCAGCAGTCCGGCCACTCTTATTGTGGCGTTCTATTTGGGCTAAGCCAGAGACTCGATTTACTCAGGATATTATTCTTGACTGTATAGGCTTGGACCACTCTTTACGCATACAGTGGTTGAGATACATTCACCGTTGGTATCTCCTTCTTTTTAATATCGATGTGTTCCGTGAGCCAGAAGAGGTTGTTTCTATCTCAAAAAAAGAAATTAAGACAACGTTTTTAAACTTTCGAAAGGCAGAGCGAGATAAAATTTCTGGTAATCTTATTACCGTGAAATTTTATAAAGATTTGAATTTATCTTCGGGGTTCCAACCCTATCTTGTGTTCGTGACCCGTCCCTCTCATCAGTATGTTTTAACACGTGTCAGATTGGGTATTGTCCACCATCTGGTTGCATTTCCAAACACAAGAACCAGTTCAGAGACATCCTGCCCGTGTGACAGTGTTTCTCGCCAGAGTAGTTGCCACTTTTTACTTTTCTGTAAATTTTTTCATTCTCTTAGGCTAAAATACCTTAAACCGATTTTTATTAAGTATAATATTTGTACTACAGAAACTGCACTGATATTTTTATCCTCATTAGAGAATGAGGAGATTTGCTTTTTTCTGGCTACTTTTATTTTGAAGTGTACAGCTGCCAGGAAAAGTATTGTATTATAACATTTCTTATACTTACCTGTCTGTACCTATGTTATACAGCTGCCAGGAATTGTATTATGCTGCTATTACCTTTTACATTCCTGTCTGTATATATATGTTTCCAAGTTTTATATCAATTTTTGTAACTAAGGTATTATTTTTATCTGTTTATGTCCACAGTATATTATGATTATTCAAATTGTTATGTACAGCTGCCAGGAAAGGCCTACTAAGTAAACCCTACTGATTTCCTGTCTGCTTATTCATGAATGTCTTGCATTTTTGTAACAGTATGTTGACCTAAAATGGCAAGATTAGTTTTTAATTGTTGCACTCCAGCCTTTGCACATCTTCCTACCCCCTTTCTTATAAGTGTTCATATGGTGATTTTAAATATTCTAATTATGTATTTTTTTTGCTTGTATGATTTGTATGTACAAATCGAATAAAAGCTTTTTGAATTGAATTGAAATTGATACCAAATATAGTTAGACATCTTGTTATGTTATGTAAAAATTCTTGTAGAGCGCACTTACACCCAGCGGTTTCCTGGTGCTATGAGCACATGGAGATAGATGGAAAGGAGAGGGGGGGGGGTGCAAAAGAGATGGGCCAAAAATAGTTTAATCATGTACTTTGCGAAACAGGTGAGTTTTCAGGAGAGACCTAAACTGGGAGTAGGAGGAGGTGAGTCTAAACTCCAAAGGGAGTGCGTTCCAGAAGGAAGGGGCAAGAAATGAAAATGTAAGCCCTCCATGTTTCTTGCATTTAAAGGTGGGTGTCCTAAGCAGGGCGAGATGGGAGGATCGAAGATTGCGGGAAGGAGCGTAATGGTGGAGAAGAGAGGAGATGAAGGCTGGGCCAAGACCGGCCAGGGCTTTAAAGATAATACAGCCAAGTTTGAAGTTGCAATGCTCGGTTACCGGGAGCCAGTGAAGGGATTTTAGCAGGGGACGAACATGTTGGTACCTGGGCTGGTGGAAGATCAGTCGCGCGGCCTGGTTCTGGACCAGCTGCAATCGGTTCAGCTGGTAGGCCGGGATACCACCATAAAGAGAATTGGCATAATCAATCCTAGAAATTACCAGGGCCAAAAGAGCAAGAGTGAGAGCCTCAGTGGTAAGAAAGCGGGATATCTTGCGGATCTTGCGTAGGTGGAAAAAGCTAGAGGAGACCACAGCGTTAATCTGGGGCTTCATTGAGAGATCTTTACAGATGATAACCCCAAGGCTTTTAGCGGAATCCACGGGGCGAGGAGGAAGGCCCAAACGTGGAGGCCAAAAATTGGAGCTCCACGGGTTGGGCGCACCCCCGATCAAGACCAACTCGGTCTTGTCGGGGTTGAGTTTCAAATGGTTTGTCCCCATCCAATCGCTGATGTGGCACAGGGTGGACTGAAAATTATAAATGGAATGGTCCGAAGAGTCAATATCAAAGATGAGCTGAATGTCATCTGCGTAATTGAACGCAGTGACATTGCTACCTCGTAAAGACCGGATAAGAGGGGTAAGGTACAAATTAAAAAGGAGGGGGGGAAGGGAGGAGCCCTGCGGGACGCCACACGTCAGCCTAACCTTGTCGGCCGAGAAGGGGGGAGAGACGGACAGCCTGGGAGCGGTTGCTCAAGAAGGAGCGAACCCAATCAAGGGCTAGCCCCTGGATGCCGGCCTCCTCGACACGGCCGACCAAGATGTCATGGTCGACCGTGTCGAAGGCAGCCGACAGATCCAGGAGCACCAGGGCCTGGTTGGTCTTAAGGTCCGCCCCCCTCCACAGCTCCTCCATCACTGAGAGAATGACCGACTCAGTTGAATGGGCAGGTCTAAAGCCAGCCTGTTGGGGGTCGAGGAACTGCGAGCTTTCGATGAATGAGCTCAAAAAGTTGGTGACATGGGCCTCGAGTAGTTTACTAAGGTAGGGAAGTAGGGAGATGGGACGGAAATTACTCATAAGGGACGGGTCGGCATTAGGTTTCTTGAGGATGGGCACCACTTCAGCGGCCTTAAAGGAGCTAGGGACCAAGCCCACTCTAAGTGAGTTATTAAGAAGGGACAAGGGAGGGGAGGGACAGGCGGTAAAAGCCTCGCGTAAGACATGGGGAGGACAGAAGTCCGTGGGGTATCCGGAAACGACTTTTTTTAACAGAACTAGGAAATCATTCTCCGAGATCGGGGGTATCTGTGTAGCTAAATGGGGGTTAGGGGTAGCAGGGATGGTAGCCAAGATAGACGGGGCTGGGGGGGGCAAGGGAGGAAATGCTATTTTTAATTTTGGCAATTTTCTCAACAAAGAACAAATTGAGGGAATCGCAAAGAGGCTGATACATCTTGTATTGAAGAATGTCCACAATGTGTATTAAAATGGCTGATCGCACTTACAAAGCATGGAGAATCAACTCTGGGATTTGTAGGAGTGCCCTACTCATGCAGGGGCACCCTCACACTTATAACCAAGCACCCTTCCCTCAGTACTGAAGCACTTGCCATGGGGTGACTTATCGGTTTTAAGTACAGTGACCTCAGATGTAAGGTAACTTATATCTGTTGTGAGAGGTGCAAGCACCAACTCACACAGGCTACAATGGCAGCCATGTAGTCACAGCTTAAGTGGACTCCCATGGGTGGCACAATACATTCTGCAGCCTATGGGAGACCTCTGGTGTGCCTATGCTCTGGGTACCTTAGTATCATATACTAGGGACTTACAAGGGTACATGAGTAGCCAATTATGGATGTAAGAAAGTACTTAACATGGTCAATTTAGGGAGAAAGCACAGTGACTGGGGTCCTGATTAGCAGGATCCCAGCCCGACTAGGTCAAAAACACACTGACACCAGGCAGAAAGTGGGGGTAACCATACTAGAAGGATCCTACCTTCCTACAGTCCCTGTAACCATTGTTTTATCATTGAATTTCTACGTTTTTTAATGTTATTTCCTAATTATAACATCCGTGTAACCTTTGGTTTTTTAAGTGAATTTCTAAGGTTTTTTCAATTTATTTCCTAACCGTAACCTGTAACCTTTGAGAGTGAGTCTGTGAGTGAGTCTCTAAGTGGATGAGTATGTGTCTCAGTGGGTCTGTGATTGGCTGCATAAGTGTCTGAGATGATGTCAGTGGATATGTGAATATCTGAGTGACTGCATGACTGTCTAAGTGGGCCTGTGAGTGGGTGCACTGGAGTCTGAAACTGTTGGACTGTGAGCAGGTCTATCAGTCTCTGACTGGGCCTGTGAATGTGTGCATGGCTGTCAGAGTGAGTCTGTAAGTGTATTCATGACTGTCTGAGTGCCTCAATGACTGTGTCCGTATGTTTCTAAGTGATCCTGTGAGTGGGTGCATGAGCCTCTCAGTGGATCTGTCAGTGGATCCATTAGTGTTTGAGTGGGTCTGTGAGCAGGTGTGTGAGTGTCTGAGTGGGTCTGTAACTGGGTCCATGTGTGTCTGAGTGAGCCTCTGATTTGATGAGGGTCTATGGGTGCATACATCTCTGAGTGGGATGTGTGAGTCTCTGAGTAGGTCTGTAAGCAAGTGTGTGGTTCTGATTGGGTGTGTGGGTGGGTGTAAAAGTGGGAGTGGATCTCTGAGTAGGTGTGTAAGTGTCTGACTGAGTCTCTAAGTGGGTGACTGTCTGAGTGGGTTAATAAGTTGGTGTATGACTATCTAACAGTGCCTGTGAGTGGTGTGTGTTAGACTGTGCGCGGGTGTGTGAGTTTCTTAGTGGGTCTGTCAGTGTGTGTGTGAGTCTCTGAGTGCGTCTGAGTGGGTGCATGACTTTCTGATTGTGTCTGTGAATGGTTGCATGAGTGTCTGGGTGTGTCTGTGAGTGTGTGGGTGGGTGGCTGTGTGGGTCTGTGAGTGCCTGTATGGGTCTGTGAGTGGTGCTATAGATTTTGGGCATTTGAATACTTTGGGTATTTAAAATGGAGTCTGTTCTCACCAGGAGATGACAACAAAGAAACCACTCATCCGTCACCCCAGATCTGATTGAGCTCCAATAAATCAACAATGCATTCACCTCCATCAAGGATTTCAGACCATTTTTCAAAGTGGAATACAAGAGAAAACATACTTGCTTGGCCTTTCCCAAGCCCAAGAAGTTAGGATCATGTGTGCTTTACTGAAGTGGAGCTACAACTGGGGCACCTGCTATGTTTATATTTGTAAGTGCTTCCTATTGAGGTTTTATTTCTGTAAATGAGCATCAGGGCTAGAACTGCCAAGCCCAAACTTAATGGGGGACAAGGGCCGCACACCCCACTTCTCTAGGCCGATTTCGGCCCTGGGGACCGTGTCCCCAAGGGCCCAGCCAAAAATCAGCTGTCTCCCAATGGTAAGCACCTCAGAAGATAGCAGGGGCTGGCAATGGCTGGTGGCAGGCCCCAGGGCCATTAGAGGCTTCAGGTTGGGGCCTCCCTCCTTTTATTAGCATGGGTCGGGCCAGTGAGGTGGTGGTCACCGGTGCCAAATACGGGAGAGGCAGCCACATGGCCCTCCACCCTTACTGACAGTTTATTTGTGCCATGGGAGGTGGCTGTCCCCAGGGCAAATAGGAAATAGGAGGGGGGTCCGTGCGGCCCCCTCTTTCCTTAATGGCAAAGCTGTGGGAAGGTGTTGGTTCCTGGGGTCTCTAAAGACCTGAGGCGGGGTACGCACAGCCCCCCTTTCTTTCTGACAGTTCTTTAGTGCTCCGGAGAGGTGGGGGTCCCCAGGACAATTGGGAAATAGGGAGGGGTCCGCACAGTCCACCTTTTTATTTAATGCCAAAGCCATAGTGCGGTGGTGGGGCCTTGGGACTCCAAAGGCCTGAGGAGGAGGGCAGTGCATGCCCCTCCTACTAATATAATAAACCCCTGGGAGGTGGTGGTCCCCAGGGTAAACTCCCCTTTAGCATAGTGGCTGCATGCACACCTCTCCAAAAATACAAAATACTGACCTTGCACCCAGGACCTGGCCCTCGCGGGGGCTCCAAAAATGTACAAGTGCTGGAGCTCTCTTATTTTTTATTTATTTTTCCCGTTGTGGATCTGTCTGCAATTTCAGCTGAAAAATAAAAAAAATGCTTGTTGCCCTGGGGACCCCAGGACTAGGGCTAAGGGGTCATGGTATTCCTACCCTGCCACCTTTACTATTTTATAAAATGTTTTATTTTGACTGAAGCTAAGTCCCAAGACGGATGTCAACACTCTTTCTTGACCAAGAGCTAGTTTTCTGCCTAAATTGGTGTTATTCCGTCTAATGGTTTGGACTTTAGTCACGTCCAAAATTCCTACGGTAATTAACATAGGAAACACACTTATTTGAACCCCCTTTTCTCGGCCCGGCTTGACAGATCACCCCGAAACTTTCCATGTGCAACAAGAATCACTGGCACACTTTTTTCGGAAACGTTCGTGAAAATTCGTCAAACAGCTGCAAAGTTATAGGCAAGTCAAACAACACTTTTGCTATGGAAACATGGTTCTAACTATATATATATATATATATATATATATATATATATATATATATATATATATATATATATATATATCAACTCCAACCCTACTTCCCATGGATGATAGCACGCACACATAGGACTAGCACAGGGGTTGCTTTTAGTCATTTCAGGTTGGCTTGAGTTGGCATTTGACCAATTCAAAGCTGTAATACTGTGCCTGGAGTGATAAATGGCTTTTGCCATTTTACATCTCGGCAAGGACAGCACTGTGCTAGCCCTATGCTTAAAGACTTTGCTGTAGAAATGGCAAAAGACTTTGTCCTTTTCTATCACGGCGTGGATGGCACTGTACTAATCCTATGCTTAAAGACTTTGATAGAAAAACAGACATTTGAGGTGGGCAGATCTAGAGTGTCGCTGGTGTTGAGAGTGTTCTAACAGAAGCTGCTTTCCACCTAAACTTGAGAACTACCCAGAGTTCTCTCCTTTATATATATATATATATATATATATTTCACAAAGAAGAGGCACACAGTTCTCTCCTATATATATATATATATATATCTGAATTCAGCTTTTCCCGTGGGGAAGTTTGTTTCCTCATGCACTCCCGTGTGAGAAATTTCGAAACCACACCGGGTTTGAAGTTCAATTATAAATTCTTTATTCAGCAACCAGCACAACCCAACGCGTTTCGGTCTCTACGGAGACCTTGCTCACAGGTTAGTATTTTTTAACCAATTGTTGCTGTCAATTAAATACAAAAAGAAAAAAAAAGGAAAAAGGGGGTGGGAACCCTTGCAGATTACATCACTTCCTGTAAGTTTGTACAGGTATTCTGGGACATGTAGTTTGTTGGCAGAACTTTGACTATTGTAGGTCTATTTACAAAGAATAAACATATTTTTGTTACACAATTAAAACTAATTTGTGATTTAAGCATTAAACTCATGCAATTGTAATTGTAATTGGACCATAATGGAATTGCAATTTCTCAACACAATCTTCATAAAGCCCTCAAGTGGGCAACTTCATTTTTACTTAAGCACGAGTTCATAAGTTATGCATTTGTGTCAAGCAATATGAAAAACAAAATGAAGTAAACAAAAATAACAATAATTATAAAATTCCAGCCCTCTAGTGGGCAACACCGGGTTCTGCACCTTAGTTCATACTTTAACACTTAACATGTCCTGATTAAAGAAACTATTTGTGAGAATAGAGAGTTTTTATAAAAAAAGATAATTAGTGGGCATCAGTCATTCTCCGATAAATGCAACTTTACAGATGGCAATGTAGTTCTTCGTCCTGATTGTGCCCAAACGGGCTCAGAGTGCGGAAATTCATAATGTGTTTCGACTCTTTTTGTCTCATCACCAATTCACGGTCTCCGCCTCTTCGATTTGGTCCAACACTTTCGATTCCATAAAAAATCAAAGATTTCCATTCACCTTTGTGTTCCTTCTCCATATGTCTTGCCATGGCATTGCTACGATCACAGTTGATTGTGGCACGAACATGCTCCAAAATCCGCAGTTTTAATTCTTTTTTGGTGCTACCAATGTATTTCTGGGAGCATGGGCACTCGAGGGCATAAATAACAAACTGAGTCTTACAATTGATTAATTGTTCAATTTTCCAAGTTTTTTTATTTGCCATTTGTAACTCCTTGGTTGTCTTAGCAATACAGCATACCTTGCATCCTGAACATTTATAGAATCCTTTTGGTCTACGCCAAGCTTCCGGTTTCTTTTGTTCCTGAAAGTGACTGTGAATCAATTTGTCTTTCAAGTTTTTTGCCCTTCGATAGGTTACATTTGGGTGATCTCCTACAATTTGAGCTGCTGTGGGATCCATATGGAGAATATGCCAGTTTTTTTTAAGAATCTTAGTGATGGCCTGGTTAGCCGTTGAATGGGTTGTGATGAAGCGAATTTTGCCTGATTCATCCTCTTTTGATTTGTTTTTATCCGCCAATAAATCAGTTCTCTTTATCATTGCTGAGCGATTGGAGGCAGTTTGAATCCATGCTGGATTATATTTCCTCATTAAAAATCTGTTCCTGGCAGCTTCTTTGTGTTTTTGGCCATCGTTTTCGTTTGAACAGATTCTTTTGATTCGGAGAAATTCTCCATATGGGATATTTCGCAGAAGACTAGTTTGATGAAAACTCTGCGCATGTAGAACCGCATTTGTCGCTGTACTTTTCCGATGCAGTGTAGTGTGCAAAACATTGTCTTTAACAAAGATCTCCGTGTCTAAAAACACCACTTTTGAGTCACTGATAGTGTAGGTAAAGTTTAAACCAAAATTGGAATTGTTGAGAATTGCAAAGTACTCTTCAAACTCCTCATTGGTTCCTTCCCAAATAAGCAACAGGTCGTCTATATATCTCAACCAGGCTATGGTTTTTTGAACTGCTTGGTCGTTCTCTGAGTTCCATGCCCAAGTCTTTTCCCATTGCCCCATTGTCAGGCAGGCATACGAAGGGCTAAAGGAAAAGCCCATCGCGGTGCCTTTCGCTTGGCGATAGATTTCATTTCCAAATAAGAAAATATTTTGCTCCAGGCACATCGAAATCATCTCCAATAACATGTTGCTGTGATCGGCCAGTTGTATACTTCTGTCTTTGAGGAAGGATTTACATGCTTCCATGCCAATTTTGTTTTCAATATTGGAGTATAGAGATATTACATCCATTGTGATCAATTTATATGTTGGTTGCCATGGAGTGTCTTGTAATCTTCTTAGCATGTCACCAGTGTCCTTTATGTAAGATGTTAAGCCTTTTACATAGGGCAACAAGAAGACATCAATATAGTTGGCAATGGGCTCTAATAATGCTCCTTTGGCAGAAATTATTGGTCTTCCTGGTGGTCTAGTGGGATGTTTGTGGATCTTAGGCAGAAAATAGATTGTTGCCATTTTAGGGTGTTTCGTATGAAGGTATTTATGCTCTTCAAAATCCAATAGTTTTTGTGCAAACCACAAATCCAATTTTGTATCCAATTCTTCTTTGAGTTTGGGTAGAGGATTGGTTTTTAATTTCTCATAGTATTCCCGGTTTTGTAATTGCGAGTAAGCTTCCTGCATGTATGCCTCCTTGTCTTGAACAACGACGTTGCCACCCTTATCGGCAATTTTGATTTCAATTGAATCATCCTTTTGCAATGAGTTAAGTGCCTGGCGTTCTTGTCTAGAAAGATTGTCTTTGGTGATTGGTAGGTTGAGTTGGTAAAGGTCTTTTACAACACATTCCTGAAAGAAATCAATTTTATTCCCAGGAGGGAGTTGTGGGTAAAATCTGGACTTAGGTTTTAAATTTGAAATTCCTGCTCCTAATTGCGTACAGTAAGTTTGTACTTGTCCACCTCCTGCTTGTGGTGTTTGACTTAGTTCCATCAGATTTACGAAATGTTCTGCATCCTCCAGGGGAATCTGAAAAGTCGGTTGTGTAATTGTTCTCCTGTGGCTGGCCATGTCCGGTTTGTCAATAAAAAGTTTAGCAAGTTTGATCTTTCTGATAAATTTGTAGAGGTCTATTCGCGTCTCAGCTAGATTTATACTGCTGGTGGGGCAAAAATTCATGCCTCGTTTAAGAACCTGTAGTTCCAATTCACTTAGTTGTTTTGATGACAAATTGATAACTTGTAATTCTTGATTATTAGATGTGTCTTGTTGATTTAGGTCAATGTTACTCATGTTTAGGTCTTTATCTTGGAGTCCATGATTGTTATTTATGCATTCCATTTCTTTCTCATGTTGCGTGTCTGAGTTCCTACGCGATCTTGACCAGAAGCTTGTGCCGTATTTGCGCTTGCCTCTCCTTGTTTGTTTTGGGGTATGCTTCCCCGTCCTCTTCCCCTCCCTCTGCCTCTTGAATTTGTGTATCTGGGGGGACCCATTGTTTTTTCCCAAGTCTTTTGGTTGAGAGCCAGTTTCAGATCGCCTAAAAAAGAATTTCTTGCTCTCGCTTCTCTTTGCTCTTCTTCTCCCCCACTGAGGCTTGGTTCTGTTGAGAAGATGGAGGAGATTGAGGATATACTTCCAAATTCATTATCTCTAAATCTGTCGTATTTTTTAGCATACGTAAAAATACGTCCATCCTCATAGTCTTCTTTGTCTCTTTGGAACTTTGTTTGTTTCCGGGTTCTAACACTTTCCTCGTGTTTTTCAATAAATATTTCCAAGTCCTCTTTAAATTTTTTCATTTCCGGATTAAGCTCAATTTTGGCCAATTCTTTCTCCATTTCCTTTAGTTGTCTGGTGATTTTTTCCAGAGCTATTTCTACATGTTTAACAAGAATCTCCATAAGTCCTAGTGAGGATTTCAAGATGAATTCACCCCACTCCGTTAGCAGTTCATTACTAGTGTCTTGATGATTAGGCATAAGATTAATACGTAGTCCCCGCGGTATGCGTTTCACATCCAAATATTTTTTAAGGGCTGCAACCTCCCACCACTTATTAATTTCTTTTTTTGACAATTTTTCCCATGCACGTAGTTTATTTCTCACATCTGATTTGCGTGTGCCAGCTCCATTGTTTGTTGAAGCTGGATCGATATATATAGATATATATCAGTCAGTCAGTCAAAATACTTTATTTCGATAAATCAATATCATAAAAAGACAATAGCACTATACAAAAATGTACATATACTAACATACATAATTTATACAAGATAAAATCACAGTTGATATACACAGTAAAAAATATGTGCTAAGTTATTTTAAAAATATTACCCTTTAGAAATACATTAAAAATACATTAAAAGAGAGGTCAGTTAAAAAGAATACAAAGTAACAGACATTATTGGTTCCCATATTTCATTCTCAATCATCAAACAGTCCCGTAATGTAAACATAGTACTCGAATTCATCCATTATAAAACAACATTATAGGAGTTATTGGTCATCTTCCTATTCTTAATCCTAGCGGCTCCCACTAAGAAACTGGCAACATGAAACATAATCCTAGGGGTCTGCAGTAATTGTAAAAACAAAAGTGCTGGCTTTACTTGTATAAACCCAGCCTCCTTTAGTATAGGGATCAGATATTTCGCCCTTATAGCCGAGTAGTGACCACAGAACAATAAAAAGTGCATTGTATTCTGGATGGAAAAGTTGTCACAAGAACACTGCATTGCGTTTTCAGGGGTACTCCAAGATGGAAAATTACCAAGGTTCAGATGAATCATGTTAAGACGGAATCGAGTTAAAAGGAACCGGTGATATGGTCGATTCACAATGGTTAAATACAATTCAGGACCTTCTTAGGTGCTCATAATGAGATTAGCCCTCACCGTAGGTTTTTTTAGTTCCATTTGTTCCCTCTCCATACTTAGCATTTCTCCCATTGTACCCTTAATCAGAGCAATGTCCTTTGTTGTTATAGACTCTGGGGATGAAAAAAGCTCTGGTCTTCCTAATTTAGCAAAACTGCCTTTAATGTATGCTAGCCACAAAATTTTGTTAGATCTATCTAGCTGTAAGCAGTCTCTCAAAATAATATGATTAAGGGGAATTTCCTGATTCAACCAGATCTTCAACCATGCTAGTAGAGGGGCCATTTTTATCATGTCTAAAATAAAGCCTACACCAAGTTCAGTGTGAATTGTATATGATGGGGTAGACTGTGGCACAGAGAGAATAGCTCTTAAAAATTAATTCTCTGTAGTCTGTATACTATCCGGGGAACAATATCCCCAAATTGAGCTACCATATGTGGCCACCGCAAGGCATTTTGCTTTATAGATTTTCATTAATGTTGTTATTGGCCTTGCTCCCAATTTTTTCGAGAAGCCCTGTAGAGCGGAAGATGTTCTTGCAAGGGAGATATTTCTGTTTTTTAACTGTGGTCCCCAGTTCCCTCTCTCATCAAAAGTAATCCCTAAATATGGGAAAGTGGCTACTCTACAGAGTTCTTCTTTACCACAGGTAAATGTTTTTAGGTTCTTATTCTTTGTAGTTCTACCCATTATCATGATTTGTGACTTCTTGACATTTATCCTAAGGTCCAGGGAACCCATAAAATTCTCAAATACATCCAGGAGGCGTTGTAACCCAACCCCGGTCCGCGAAAGCAAGACGGCATCATCCGCGTATAGGAGAACTGGAATTCCAAGTTTTCCTACACGCTGGATGTCAAGGGAGGCCTCTTTTAACGCTGGTTCCAGGGCATTTATATAAATGGTAAATAGGAGGGGTGCCAAAATGCACCCCTGCCTAACACCCCTTTCGGAGTTAAAATGACTAGTGCAACGGCCATCTGAGGTAACTCTGACGGACGCTAAAAGCCCAGAATGTAAATCCGCCAGGAGATTAACTAAAGCCTTGTCCAGACCCATAACCATTAGGATTTGCCACAACTTTGATCGGTTAACAAGGTCAAAGGCTGACGAGAGGTCCATGAACCCCAGGTACATGGACCCCTCCTTGGCCCTGGTATATTTATCCACTAGTAGGTGCAAATTGAGGCCTTGGTCTAGCGTGCTCCTCTTTGGTCTAAATCCATACTGGACGTTTGAGAGGACCCCTTTCTCGTTCACCCATTCATTCAGTTTGGATAAAATAACCCGTCCCAGTATTTTCACAGAGGATTCGATTAGAGAAATGGGTCTATAACAGGAGGGGTCTTGCCTGTTACCCTTTTTATAGACCGGAATGATAATAGATTTTTTCCACAACGTCGGAATATTGTCATGGGATAAAGCATTGAAAACATTACATAAGATTTTTGACCAAACTTTTGGGGCACATTTAAAGACATCGGCCGGGACCCCATTGGGGCCAGGTGCCTTGTTTTTCAGGGTCAAGTCTATTGCCCTTTCCACTTCTGCAGCCTCAAAGGTTACAGCAGTGCCCTCGTTGTTATACATGATGGCCTCAATTTGCGGGTCATTGCTGGTATCTGAATACATTTTACTAAAATGTTGAATCCAAACCTTGTCTGTAATGTTTGCCTCGAATGGGGAATTCTCCTCCCCCGAAAATAGTGGTTGATTTTTAATTTTCCAAAATAAACCACTATTTTTTAGGGTATCTGGGTCAAGTAGTTGAGCCCAAGCTACGTCTTTCAACTCCTTTTTTCTATCTAGGATGTTTTTTTTATATATGCTCCTTAAACTAGCTATATGAGCACGATTTTTGGGCGTAGCCTTCAGGGCTTTAAGTAAGTCACCATGTGCTTTGGAGCATTTTCTATCGAACCACCTTTTGCCTTGAAGCGGCTTCTGACTTATACCAGCCAGTAGACTATGATTAATTTCAATGCAAATGTTATCAAAAGCAGGAATAACATCTTTATTTTGTATCCGATTAGCTAGGCATATTGCCACTTCATCCTCAACCTTATTCAGTACCTCTTGCAAGAATGTTTCAGGGACTATCAGCCTGATTCATCAACGGGCCGTTTTGCGAGCCCCTAATAGCGATTCATAGCGAATCGCTATTAAGGACTCGCAAAACGGTATTCATGTAGGAATTGCTAAATAAATAGCGATTCCTACACATTCCTTATTTGCGAGTAGCAAATTGCTAATCGCAAATAAGGAATAACTCCCCATTCATTCCTATGGGCCAAAAGGCCCATAGGAATGAATGGGGAGTATTCCTTATTTGCGATTAGCAATTTGCTACTCGCAAATAAGATAGCGATTTCAAGGGTGCCAGGGGTGTCCAAAGGACACCCTGTAGCACCCCTGAAATGTAATATACATTGGAGTTGCGCACACACATGTCCAAAGGACATGTGTGTGTGGACATGTGTGTGTGTAACATGCAAAAGAAAAAAATGCACTAAAGTGCTTTAATCTATTTTTTCGCTATTTGCCACGAAGTCAGACTTCGTGGTAAATAGCGGCCAAATATAGCGAAATAGCAATTTAAAATTGGTTGATGAATTGCATTTAAGGAATCTCTAATAGAGATTCCTTAAATGTAATTCCTCGCACAATAGCGAATTCTGTAATAGCGATTATTGCATTTGGGATGATGAATCCCAAATGCAATAATTGCGCTCGCAAAGGGCCAGATTCTCAGAATCTGGCACTTTGCGAGCCGATTTTCGATTCATGAATCAGGCTGTGTCCTTCAACTTGCGACCTAGCTGCGGTTTACGGAGCTGAACGTGAATTTTTGTAGGTAGAAGATGCTTTTTGCAGAAACATGAAGATGTTATATTACTTCTGTACAAAGGCGAACTCCATTAGAAAGCGCACGTGCGACACGCCTGGAGCAGGCAGCTTCAACTCTTGGTAGGAGAGGAGGCTTGTTTGACCATGGCAGGCTGTCTCTTATTTAATTAGAAAGGGTGAATAAAAGAGTCTCCTCTGATGTAACCTCAACTTTTTGAAGCAGAGACAAGTACACTGTGCCCCTCCCACTGGCTGGGGTCGTAGGAATGGTATGGCCCGGAGGGGGCGCAGCTCAGAGCACTGAATGCCCTGCTCATGACTTTTGAAAGAGGTCTATTGGCCCGAAAGTATTGGGGCACTTTACATGAGCACCAGTTACATTACACAAGGACACATTCATTTTTTTACAGGCACAGGGAGATTAACAGCCTGATTCATGTACGGGCCGTTTTGCGTGGCCCTAATAGCGAATCATAGCGACTCGCTATTGAGGACACGCAAAACGGTATTCATGTAGGAATTGCTAAATAAATAGCGATTCCTACATGTTCTCTATTTGCGAGTAGAAATTTGCTACTCGCAAAAAAAGGAATAACTCCCCATTCATTCCTATGGGCCAAAAGGCCCATAGGAATGAATGGGGAGTATCCCTTATTTGCGAGTAGCAATTTACTACTCGCAAATAAGATAGCGATTTTAAGGGTGCCAGGGGTGTCCAAAGGACACCCTGTAGCACCCCTAAAATGCACATTTGAACAGGTGTTGCGCACACACATGTCAAAAGGACATGTGTGTGTGCAACATGCAACTTAGAAAAATGCTTTTAAAAGCATTTTTCTAAGTTTTTGCTATTTACCGAGAGGTCTGACCTCTCGGTAAATAGCGGCCCAAATTTGCAAAATCGCAATTTTTAAATGTGTCATGAATAGCATTTAAGGAATCTCTAATAGAGATTCCTTAAATGCTAATCCTCGCATATTAGCTAATTCTTCATTAGCGATTTTTGCATTTGGGATTGTGAATCTCAAATGCCAAAATTGCACTCGCAAAAGGCAAGATTCTGAGAATCTTGCCCTTTGCGAGTGCAATTTAGCTTCATGAATCAGGCTGTATATTTGTCCATTTTACCCTGCGCCCTTGATCTTTGACGGACACATTTAGTCCCCCTCTATGAGTCACCGTTTTCAATGAAAGTAAGTCTGTGCACTTTAGTTCCATTAAAACCAGATTATGATCACTAAAAACCGAAACCTCTGTGTTATAGTTTAAAACCTTGCACAACATAAAAGAAGACATAAAGATTTACAGCCTGATTCATGTACGGGCCGTTTTGCGTGTCCCTAATAGCGATTAATAGCGACTCGCTATTGAGGAAACGCAAAACGGCATTCATGTACTTTTCGGGGGAAAAATAGCGAGTCGCACGCGGGCGCTAAAGGCGTTAGCGACCTACAAAAAACGCAGAAAAATCGCTATTTCCGGCTACCTGCGATCGGGATAGCGACTCGCAATCCCGATCGCACGGGATAGCGACTCGCAATCCCGATCGCACGGGATAGCGACTCGCAATCCCGTGCGATCGGGAATGCGAGTCGCAATCTCGCGGGATCTGGAAAACGGGAAGACGCATTTCGAGCACCGTGATGACATCACAACCAGGAAGCAGCCAAATCCCACCCCCAAACAACACAGTGACGCTATCAGTCGAGTGTTCACGACCGAAAGCTGCCGCTAAACCGCCGTTAGCGACTCCCGACCCCGCCGAAATAGCGACCGCCATGTCGGACGAACCCCAGCCAGGCCCCAGCAACAGCGCTGGCCGCAAGCGCAAACTGAAATTCTCCGAAGAGGAGCTGGAGAACCTCATAGAAGGGGTGGTGGGCAACCACGACCAGCTGTTTGGTGCCAACTCCCGGAGGGTCCCAGAGCAGGAGAAGAGGAGGATCTGGGTGGGGATTGCCTCCAGCGTCAACTCTGTTGGCGTTGCGGACAGGTCTCTGGAGGAGCTTAAAAAGCGGTGGTACGACCTCCGAGGGCGTGCCAAGGAGAGGGTGGCGGAGCGCCTTGGTGAGGCATCAGGCACCTGAGGTGGTGGACCGACTGTCCCACCCAACACCCCCCTGGAGGACCAGGTAGAGGACACCTTGGAGAGGGAGGCGTGTGTTGGCGTGACCCCTCTGGACTCCTCCCGCCCCACCCAAGACACCCAAGGTAAGTGGCATGCGACTGCGACCCTGTCCCCTATGACCGCCCCTGACCAAATAGGCTCACTCATTGGCCCTTAGTCATGCCTATGTTGTGCATCAGGAAATGCCCTGAAGCATTGTGGGAGACGTAGTATGTCCACAATGTAGTAGTACCACAATGCGGCCAGAAAGGTTCCAAAGTGCGCAAATACACAGCCACCCAGGGAATGACACCCAGGATGCATGTAACATCTGCACGTCTGACAGTCACATGCACCTAATGAGTATCCACTTACCCTCACAGGTGCGGGTGATAGCAGTGACAGCGAGAGGCTGCTGATCGATGAGGAGGCCCAGGAGGAGGAATCCCTACCTGATACCCAGCCACCAGCCCCTGCGGCAGCGCCAACACCAGCAGCCAGGCCCCCCACCTTACCTGCTGCAACACCTGCAGGCCCACCGGCTGCCAAGGCCAGGCCCCCCGCCTCTGCTGCTGCAACATCTGCAGGCCCACCGGCTGCCAAGGCCAGGCCCCCCGCCTCTGCTGCTGCAACACCTGCAGGCCCACCGGCTGCCAAGGCCAGACCCCCCGCCTCTGCTGCTGCAACATCTGCAGGCCCACCGGCTGCCAAGGCCAGGCCCCCCGCCTCTGCTGCTGCAACATCTGCAGGCCCACCGGCTGCCAAGGCCAGGCCCCCCGCCTCTGCTGCTGCAACATCTGCAGACCCACCGGCTGCCACAGCCAGGCACCCCACCAATGTGCCTCCAGTGCCTGCCGCACCTGCAACACCAGCTGCTACAACACCTGCAGCACGTCCAATAAGATCTGGGCCAGCCACATCCGCTACACAGCGGCCCAACAGCAGGCGGGGCAATGGGCATCTCCATGCCTGCATGAGCGTGGAGCGGCGCATGCTCCGCATACACCAGCGCCAGTCCCAGCAGCAAGGAGCCATCCAGCTCCAGCTGCATAAGATAGGCCGCAATGTGGCGGGAGTCGGCGAGAGGATGGACCGCATGACGGCGGCCATGGACCGCATGACGGCGGCTATGGAGGACAACACTGCAGCGCTGGTGAAGCACCGCAGTGTTGCAAGCAGGCGCCACCACCAGCTGCTGAGCCGGCTGTCCACCTATAGTCGCTCCAATTATGTCTCGGCAAATGCCACCACCCAGCTTGCGCGGCGCTCGTTGACCCAGCAGCACCAACTGGTCCAGTGCTGCGAGGACATTACCCGGGTGCTGGAGCACTTGACCACCGCCGTCACCGCACTGCACGCACCTGTGCTACCGGCCATTGTGGGGGGAGATGATGCGAGTGAGGGTGCCTCCAGTGTCAGCAGCCACTCTGCCACGCAGGCCCCCCCACCTAGGCGCAGCACCAGGGCTACGCCTGGTACAGCTGCCCAGGATGAGGAAGAGCCTCACAGGCGCCTGGGAATTGTGCGCCGGAGGCGCCAATGACATTGTGTCAGGGACACAGGCGCAGGCTGAAGCTAAGCCTGCCATGAACCGTCTCATGCAGTATGCATGAATACTGCATTTTGTAAATAGTTGTTACCATGACCCTTTTTTTTTGTGATTCAAACAAATACATTTATTTTGCTGCACACGTACGCCTTGTGTAATCATTACAGTTTGCATGCAATTGTGATATGTGGGGTGGGGGAAGGGGGTGGGCTAGAAATTGTTAGCTGTGATGTGGTTGCGACGTCTGTGGCCTTCAGCTGGGTTCTCCCCGCGTGCATGGTGCGCATGTGCTGGTGGCCGGTCGTCCCCCTCAGATTCACTGCCTGAGATGTCAACTGGTATCCGGCGCTTGGTTGCAATGTTATGAAGCATTGCACAGACAGCCACAATGCGGCAGCACGCTGCAGGACTGTAATACATGGCCCCACCTGTCTTGTGCAGTATACGGAACCTGCTCTTGAGCAGGCCAAATGTCCTTTCAATACAGTTCCTTGTCCGGATGTGCGCAACATTGTAGCGGCGTTGCTGAGGTGTGGCAGGGTTGAGGTAAGGGGTCAGGAGGTATTCCCGTAGGGCGTAGCCACTGTCACCTGAATGAGAGGAGCAGATGTTGATTGCCTGTGCAGCGCAGTTACTTCATGGCAATGTGACATTGTCGACAAAGTGTACTTACCAAGTAGGTGTCCTTCCCCAAACTCTCCCCTGATCAGTCGTGTGTGGAGTCCGCTGTGCCTGAAGATAAAGGAGTCATGGGTACTCCCTGGGTACTCGGCCACAATGTCAGTGATGATGGTCTTGGCATTGCAGACCATCTGTATGTTGAGGGAGTGGTACGACTTCCTGTTGCGGTACATGTACTCCGTGCCAGCTGGTGGGCAGATGGCGACGTGGGTACAGTCTATGCAGCCAAGGACATGGGGAAAATGGGCAACATTATAAAATTGTAGTTTTGTGATGTCCAAATCCTGTTGGCTCGTGGGAAATGTGATGTGCCGGTGGAGCTGGCTGAGCATGGCGTCAACAAAAGTGTGGAGGCAGCGTGACATGGTGGGCTGGGATATCCCCCCAGCAGCGGCTACTATGCCCTGGAAACTGCCGGATGCCAGGAGGTGCAGGCTGCACAATACCTGCACATGTGTGGGCACAGAATTGTTTCGCCTTGTAGGGTGCTGCATGATGGGGTCGAGTTCTTGTATCAGCCAGGTGATCATTTCCCCATTCAGCCTGTATTTAGCATAAATCTGTTCTCTGGTTTGCCCCAGCAAGGTGACCCGCTGCCGGTAAATCCTTGCCTGCCTCATGCGTCTCCTCCGTGCTGCTCGCTGTAGCCTTCGCCGCCTCACCACCATGTACATCCCAGGCATTGTGGAACGCCTATTGCTGCTGCTGAATGTCCTTATGTGTGATTGGTCAGGCCTGGACCTGTTGGTGATTGGCTAACAGTTTTTCAAATTTTGGTTAATCATGGCTTTTATGGTTACCACCTGCTTTGAGTTGTCCTTAAATTGCGCCGCGCAAATGTGCGATTTAGCGCTTTTTCGCTAATGTATTTCTTTCATGAATGCCGATTGAGACAATATTGCGTTTCGCTATTCAATTCGCAGATTCCGTGGTTGGTCGCTATTTCAGTATCGCTAATGCTCGACTTCCCGGAGTCTGCGACTATTACAGCGTAATCGCTATTCCGCTCGCTATTATTTTTTAGCGATTTCGCTATTTCGTACTTGAATGCCGATTCCGTGTTTTGCACCCGCAATTGCGTTTTCGCAGCCATTGCGGGCGCTATTTCGCTTCATGAATCAGGCTGATTGTCAATAATAGTGCCATCGTCTTTACCCTTGAATGTAGGGGACCTCATTTTACCATCCCCGCAGCCTGACTCATATAGGTTCCATCTGGCAAGGAAGTTTTCTAAATATTCCCCCCGTCTAGTGTGTTCCAGATGGATAAACGAGGAGAGGGGCGGACCTTCTTCCTCGCGGCTGATACATGGTAGGGTGCAGGGGTGGATGTTAAAATCCCCACGAAGTATTATTTCGAAAGTATTTACATTTACACTGTAGGCTGACAAGAATGTGTCCAATACATCCAGGTTGTGTTGTACACTCATTACCGTTTGAATTATAAAAATTTATGAAAAGAATCTTGGCCTTATCCTGAGTAGAAAGTTCAACAATTAGACAATTATCACATCCTGAGTTACACTGTGTTATTTTGCCTTTTACATCTAGTTTAAGTAAGGTTAATAAGCCGCCCTTGGCTCTTCCTGCAGCACTACTAGTTGCAGGAATGCAAAAGTGACTGTAACCATCCAAAGAAAAGCTGTTAGCTTGATCCCATGTCTCTTGTAAAGCAATAATGTCAAAAGTTTTTAGTGTATTAAGCCACTCAATATTTCCAACTTTGGCCTTAATACCAGCAATATTCCAGGTTACAATTTTGAAGGTGGGTGTGGGGGACTGAGCTGCAATCCTGGGTTCGAATGGGAGTCAATCATTTTCCTCCAATGAGGATAAAGGGGTTTAGCGATTAAATAGTGGTAAGACTTGATCAAATTGGTTATACGTGCTAGCCAGCTGGTAACAGTAGGGATCCCCTGTGTTTTGATGTTGATGAACATTTGGCACAGAACAGGCAACTCCCCTTCTGTATCCGTTGACTGGACGCTTATGCTGATGAAGTTGTGGACGTTGGGTATTATCAAGATGGTTGTAGAAAAACCCAAGAGGCCTAGCACATACAATATTATCCACTGTGGGTAAGGAGGCTGCTCTAAGGAGGACTGTGGCAACATGTTGGGGGTGCTTAAAATTTACAATAATGCAATCCCCTCTTGTGTTCTTTATAGTGTTACCAATCCAGCTGACTCTTCGAGTAGAAATTATGTCATTTGAAAAAGCAGAAGGAAATCCACAATTCCTATTTAACCATGCTAGTGTTTTGTTCTTTAGAGCAGCATGAGTTTCTAACCTAGAATCAGTAAGGCAAGAATCAACCTCAGGGACATTTGTTAAAACAACTGTGTATGGGACACACTCCGGTGGGAGGTTAACTATATTTCTTCTACTAGGCATACTTCTCCCACCCTTGTCTCCCCCAGCTGTAATATTCTGGCTACCAGTATTTGATGGAGATGGATGAACTACTGGAGCTGGCAATGATGGTAAGTTGATGGGTGATGCCTTCTGTGGTTGAGTAGCTGGTGGGTTTTGTGCGGTGGCCGTTGGCCCATTTCCCCCTATGCTAGCAGCACCCGCAACCCCTATTGCATTATTGCCAATAGAGGGACTCTTATGTGTGTTAGACCGGGTTATATATTCTAGGAGGCCCCCTAGTCTAGAAACCTCTTGGGTAACCTGGTCTAACTTAAAAACAAGAGGTCTGATCATGAGTTCTAATTTTGACTCAATGATGCTTGCCAGGAGCTCAATATGGGCAGGGGGCAAATTATTCAGCTCAGCGTTATTTGTGGGTTCTGATACGCTTCCAGATCTAGTTGATATAGACCCTGTCTTTTTTTACTTCCGTCCCGCCACCCACTTAACAGGTGCCTTCCTACATGCCCGCACAGCTCTCCGGACACGCGATTGTACTGGTGAAGGCCTAGGAGAGGGTGTCGGGGTCACACACAGGATAGAATCGGTTATGACTTCCCGCTCTTCCTGTGTCACTGCTATGGATGCATCATTAATGTCAGTAACAATAGGGTCTTCAATACAGCTATCCGCCTGATCTGTGGGAGTTGAGGGCGCACTCGACCTTGTAGGTGAGGCTATTGGGCTTACCCTATTTAATGAGAGTCGCCTCTCCTTGTTAATCTTACTGACCACCTTCACAAGATAATTATCCATTGTCCTGATTTCATTCATTGCCGATGTTTTTACTGATCTCACTTTCGACATTTAAAAGCAGCTTCAGCTAACAGACTCAAAGTTAAAGGCTCAACCAGGAAGTTCATATAGTACAATATCGTTGATAGGACCAAGGAACAATAAAATGTAATATGTGTTATATTATCTCACAGTGTTAGTAGAATCCGGGAGAAGGGGCCAAAGTCCGTGGACCAGCCCAGCCTCCTCTGGCCTTTGGCGGCCGCAGACGGCCCCGCCCTTGTCCCGGGCTTCTCCCTGGCACGCCCGCGCGCGTCCCGCAGGACGAGGAACCAAGGGAGCCTTTATGCGCCTCCAGGCGCTTCCAGGTCGCGTCAGCGGCGTCCTTGCCGCGATGGGGCTGCTGGGGATTGTAGTGCAGAGAGGCCCGGCGGAGCCCAGCCCGGCCAGACCACGAGCGGAGCTAAGCCCTGCCCACAAGCACCACACCGGAGAACAGGTGATCGGCGGAGCCAAGCCCGGCCAGGGAAACACAGCGGAGCCAAGCCCGGCCGTCAGCAGCACTCCAGGTCAGCAAAAGAAACGGCTCTATGAAATTGTCCCAAACAAAGTGTACCAGCCATCTTGGGAGTCGGATTGAGCCAAGTACCCAAAGAGTAACAAAAAAGAAATAGAGGCAGGGTAGGAATACCCTGACCCCAAAAAGTTGATCCGGAAGTCCCAGAGGAAAGAAGATTGTTTATTAAAATACTGCAAAATCACGAGATTCGAAAATATGTGGTACAAATAAAAAGAGAACAAGCGCAGGCTCCTGTGCTTGTTTTTAAATACCCATGGGGTGGGCCATGTCCCAGGGGAATGCCGGTGAAATAGGAGGGGTTGCACGGGGACCACCTCCTAGGGCTTTTGAAAGTCTCGGAGACCTGGCCGGGGCATTGCTTTGTATATATGCCAGAGGTCATCAGTGATGTCACTGACCATGTCATGAGAGATGTAATATGTGTAGTCATAAGCAGCGCATCGCTGGCGTAAATTACAGTTTGCTCAGGTAACTATAACTGCTAAATTTCAATAGAATTACTACTTTAAAAAAAATCTATTTCCTAACTGTAACATCCCTGTAACCTTTGTTATTTTTTTTTGATAACTAACTTTATTGATTTTTGTAAGAGACATACGTGATAAGACAAAAGATTAACAGCCAGCTCAGATCTTAGCTCACATGAGGCGCACAGTGTCCTTTAGGCTTTGTACATGTCCTTGATAAACAATAAAAGCAGACTAACACACACCACATCTCGTGATTGCCCAACGAGAGCATTAGTCTTCTTTCACACCAACCCATTTACCCCACACCCTGTGGTATTTCTTCGGGCATCCCCGGACCTCATACATGGGCCACTCCTGTGCTGCACACCAGTCCACCCTCCTGCGCCACCGCGACATGGCACGGGCAGTCGAGTTCAGCCAGTTCGCTGGAATATCTCTTTTAGCCACCATCAGGGCTGTGGTCAAAAAAAGTTTGTTGGCTCGAGAGCCGTCCAGTCCCTTGGCAATCCCCAGGAGTATATTCGTTGGGTTAGGAGGTACTTCCCAGCCAAGCACCTCAGTAAGTTCCCCTACCACTGCCTCCCAAAAGCATGTGATTACAGAGCAAAGCCATACCATATGGAAGAAATCAGCCTGTGGGTGTTTGCAGCGTAGGCAGGATGCTTCAGGACAGAGCCCAGCGCGGTGCAGGCATAGCGGTGTGAGATTTGCGGCATGTAAGTAGTATATTTGGACAATGCGAAGCCGCGCTGAGGCTGTGATTGTTTTGGGGGTCATTAGCGCATAAGGACCCAAGCCAGCCCTCCCATCTGTCTCTGAGCCATGACAGTGTGTTGGGGGTGTTATGCGTGAGGGAGCGGTAGATACGAGAGATCCCTCTTTTCCCCAGATTGCCAATCATAATCTGGCCTTCAGGTTGGCTATATTCGGGTATAGAGGTGCCCTCTGGGATGTGTGAGTGGAGAGCGTGGTGCAGCTGCAGGTATCGGTAAAACTGCGAGGTATGCAGGGAGTACCCTTTCCAGACGTCCCCCAACTGCGAGATCCCAAGCTCTAAAGCCAGATAAACTGGCAACCTCCCGAGCTAGATGCCCTGCCAAAGTGGAGTTTATTGAGTCAATTTGCCCGAGCAGTGGGTGTGGCGCAGAGAAGCCCGCCAGGCCAGAAGTACCCAGCACGTGACCTCAGGTAGGATTCTGGGGACAGTAGTACCGTACAGCATCCCCTGAATGTTGGGTCAACCCAGGGTGCGTAGGTCCAGCCTGAAGGTGGGGTCCGACCAGCTGCCGTTGAACAAATCGTGCAAGGTAAGGAGCCGGTAGATAAATAATAGAGGAACAGATTTGTCATCCCCAGACCGCCATCAAATGGCTGGATCCGGCACTGAGTGAGGGCCAGAAGGGGCCTCTGACCCCCCCCCCAGAGGAACTTGATGGCCAGACTGTCCATCTCCCGAAACCATGCACGCGAGAAAGGAAGGGGCGTGTTCTGAAGCATGTTAAGAAATCTGGGTAAAATCATCATTTTGAATAGGGCTATTCTGCCCATTGGGTTCAGCGGCAGTGTTTCGCATCTAAGGAGGTCAGCCTAGGCTTTCCTCACTAAGGGAGTGACGTTGAGCACCTAGGCGAGGTCCGGAGGAGGGCCACCCAGATCCCGAGATACTTAAAAGACTGCCTTCAAAGGGGTATCGTGGACTGCCATTCGAAACATTCTCTCGAGAGATGCAGGGGGACCAGGACGGACTTGGCTGAGTTCAGTTGAAGACCAGAGGTCTGCTCAAAGAGACTCAGCGCCCGAAGGCACCGGGGTCCCGACTTCCTGGTTTCCGCCAGGTATAGGAGGACGTCGTCTGCGTGGAGAGCGATTTTATCTTCCTCTAATCCGTGCCATCTCCACCCCATGATGCGCTCATCAGATCGTATCAGACACGCAAAGGGCTCCATTGCTAGGGCAAAGTGGATGGGTGAGAGGGGGCATCCCTGCCTCGTATCCCTTTGGATGGGAAAGGGCAGCAACAGGACTCCGTTGACCAATACTCGGCCACCGGTCAGCAATATAGCACCTTCACTAGTTTGTAAAATTATTCCCCAAATCCCATTTCTACCAGGACCGCTTCTAGGTACTGCCAGTCCACAGAATCAAAAGCTTTTTCGAAGTTAATGAGAAGAAGAGACATGTATGGAGTGAAGTGCTGGCCGTTTGCTAGGGCGATGTGGAGATGCCTGAGGCAGTGTTTGGTGCCCCACGATGGCATGAAGCCGCACTGGTCAGGATGAACCAGTTTGGCCAGGTACGGCCGCACACGGTTAGCCTAAATGCCGGTGAACACCTTGAATTCCAAGTTTATGAGGGAAATAGGACAGTAGTCGGAGCAGTGCTTCGAGGGGGGCTGAGACTTGGGTATCACCACGATGGTGGCCATGTCAGTTTTGGTGCAGAACGAGCCTTTATCAGTTGCATCTGCATACAACTCCAACAGGTGGGGAACCAGCGTGTCCCGGTAGGTTGCGTTAAACTCCTGTGGGAGTTCATCTGGTCCCGGGGTCTTACCGGAAGCAATGCGGGAAATTGTCGCATGGACCTCCTCCGGCGTGATCGGGAGGTCTAGGACCTCTGGCTCAGATTCACTAAGTCGCGTAGGAGGGATCCATTCTCTGTGAAGCAGTTGCGAGAGTGAGAGCGGGGGGGGGCGCACGCCATGAAAGGTAGTGTAATATATAGCGAAGCACTGAGCCAACGCCGCCGGAGACCGTTGGACCTCGTCGTTCAGGGCTATCACTTCAGGGATGATGTGGTTGGGCATCGGGTACGTGGCCAGCCGATGGAGGAGCTTCCCATTTTTGTCTCCACACCCATAAACTTGCGCCACCAAAGACCTCCATAGCAGTCTGGCAGCCTCCAGAGAGGTCTGCCTGAGCTTGCCTTGCGGAAATGACAGTTGACTGTCCAGGCCTCGGTCCTCTCCTCGGGTGGCAGGCCTTCAATGAGGGTGGCTTGAGCCTCTAGAAGGTTAGTTCGGGAATCCTGCGCTGCACGTTTAAGTTTGAGCTGGCCCTTGGCGATGCCACGAATGGTGGCCTTACCAGCCTCTCATAGGGTACCGGGTGAGGGAACGGAGCCTTGATTGGTAGTAACGGAGTTCACTGCCCACCGAAACCCGTAAGTATTTGTCCTGGAGGAACCAGGTGTTCAGCCTCCAAATTGGGCGCCAAGCCTCCGGGAGGTCACCCATCCGCAGCGTCACCGGGGAGTGGTCGGAGATACCTCTAGGGAGTATGGTTATCTCTTTGATTGTCTGACAGTCCAAGGCCGTCATGAAAATGTAGTTGAGCCGTGCGTCAGTGTGGTGGGATGCCGAGGTGTGGGTGTAGTGTCGGGCCATGTTGTGTCCAGGCATCGCAGACCCCCAGGGCAGTCGCCCAGTTCGATAAAAGCTTGGCCTGGGAAATTCTGGAGGTCAAGGGTGCTCCCGCCACATCGAGGGCAGGGTCCGTGACTGCATTGAAGTCTCCCCCTATAATGGTCATACCTGGGGGCAGGGCGGCCATCAACCCAGCAAATTGCTTAAGTGTGGGGACCATCAGCGATGGAGGGGAATAGACAGACAGCAGATTTAGAGCTCAGTCCCCTACGGCTCCCTCCAGGGCAACGTAGGTACCCTGAGGGTCTATTGTAACCTGTGTTGAACGAATAGGAGGGCGGGGCGCACAAGGATGGCTACGCCTCTCGACCCCTGAGCAAAGCCGGAGTGCCAGACCCACCATAGCTGTATCTCATCCGGAAGGGGCAGTTATTGCCTACCAGGTGGGGTTCTTGTAGGAGCAGTACGTCAACAGTGAGGCGCTGTGCATATCGCAGGACCGCTGTTCACTTGACCCTGTCTAGCAGCCCTCTGACATTCTAGGACATTACGTGGAGCGATCCATTCCCACTGTGGATGTCAATCATAGGTGATATAAGTGCAGGGGGAGACATCTTGTGCGGGTTCCAGGCTCGGGTTAAGTGTTTGGCCTGCATGAGGCAGTAGGAGTATCCATGTAGGGCTGTTAGTGCGGGCATTCTCTGTATTGTGGGTCAAGGATGCGAGTGTGGTGTACAACGTGTGCCAGCAAGGAGCCGGGACAGCAGACTCTATTGTTTGTGCAGTCATCGTGCTGGTGATCAAAGCTGCTGGTGTGAACAATGTGTGACAAGAGAAAACTGGGACAACGGCCCCCCCAACCCTGAACGATCCCTTTTCCCTTACCCTACTCCCTTCACCCTCCCTATACTTCAGGAACAGAAGCATCTGTTGACCCGAACAAAAAAGAACTGGAGAAGTAACCAAACTAAAACGGTTGGGAATGGGGATTTTTGGAGGACCCCTCCTTGCATCAGGATGTTATGTGACAATGTCCCTCGAAGAGAAAGCGGCAACAAGCTTGAGTGATGTTTGAGGCCGCAGGACTGATCCTGGCCCGCTGTCCATTGCAGGCGCAGGGTCAGGCCTTGACAAGGGTCCGACTCCGAGAGAGATCGGTGTTGGTTAGGCCAGGTGGGGATAGGCGAGGCGAAGTGCCTCCCGGGTCTGAGAGATGTGGGGACCCAATGCGGTGTATGATTAATTGGTCACTTAGGGGTGCTCCGGACGCCAAGCGCCGACCGGTGCCCAGTGTTGAATCTGATCTGGCACGTCATGGGCCTCGCTTCCTGTGTGAACAACTGCGTTTAGATCGCGGCCCAGGAAGGACTCTATGGGCATCCTCTATGTGAGTGTGGGGGGACTGGTCCGGGCCGTTGACTTGCAGAGGGCGCTCCTCCATCATCCACGTCCAGGCTTCCTCAGGGGAACACCACACAGAGGTGGGCCATGAAGAGAAGCCTGTATTGAATGTCCAAGGCATGGAGCTTCTGCTTGACTTCTCCGAAGGAGTGTCTTTGGCCCTGGACCTCCCGAGTGTAGTCGGGAAAGATCATAATCGCATGACCTTGATATCTGAGATGTTGCTGCTTACGAGCTTCAGCCAGGATGGAGTCTTGGTCTCTGAAGTTAAGAATTCGGGTGACTATAGGCCGGTCGAGCACACCCGGTGGTGGCCTGAAGGCAAGTGATCGGTGGGCCCGTTCAATTGTGAACCACTGTTAAAAGTAGCCCATGGGCATCCACGAGCCCAGCGAGCATTCAATGAAGTCAGATGTTCTGCCCGGTTCCGAGTCCTTTGGAAACCCCACCAGGCAGAGGTTGTTCCGCCTCGATCTCTTCTCTGCATCTTCAGCCTGCCTGTGTTGTTCTTGGGTTTGAGTATGAAGGCAGCTGACCTGGGTTTTAAGCTGTTGGACATCATCCTCCACTATGGAGATGCGAGACTCTGCTTCCTTAATCCGGGCCGTGGCATTACGAAGGTCCTGCCGGAGTCACGTTGACCCAGACTTCTTCGATTTTGCTCTCCACTGAGGATTAGGAGGTGTGAATGGCCTGGAGGATAGTGGTGAGATCGTATTGGAAGGGGTATCTTTGTCCGCGGTCCCCCCATTGCCAATGGTTGTGTACTGGTCCATCTTGGTCTGTGTGGCAGGGGGTTTCAGACCTCGATCTCTCCCCATGGTCTCGTCAGGCAGGAGGAGCTGAAGCCCCAAACGTGTCCGACTAGGGCAAGGTAGAGAACAGGGAGCGATCGTTCAGCAACCACTACTCGCCGCTCCGGTGTCGGGAGGGTTCCGCAGCAGGCAGGTGCTCCAGAGCTTATCTCAGGGACAGCTCCGGTAGGTCTCACCAACCCAGGCGCCACCCGGCTCCGCAGTCAGTCTCCAGATGCCTGCAGCCGGTCTCAGCGAGAGGTAAGGTTTAGGGACAGGGAGCAGTCGGCCTGGTTCCAGAGCAAGCCGTGTCTTCATGCCACCGATTCAGGACCAGGGATGCGCCAGGGCCAGAAAAAGAGCGCACCCTGCAGGGGTCCACCCTCAGTAGTGAACTAGAGGGAGGGAGGTGGGGCTCCCATGGAATGGGGACCCCCTACTGCTTGAAAGACAGCCGAACCACTCCAACACGTCCAGGTTCCCCAGAGGTCCCCCACCAGAGCACAGACACCAACGAAGGTCTGTGGTGATGAGGGGTACCACTCAGGGGTCTGTGCGTCCGCTAAAGTCCAGGGACCCGGCAAGACAGATGGCTCAGGGACCTCGGGCCTTGTAAGGCGTCCTCTCGCTGACCCATGCATGAATCATCTCCCTCCGTCCCCGGCCGCAACCGTGTGTCTGGCCGCTGCAATGTGGTGTAAAGATGGTGGAGAGACCCCGTAGACCCAGGAGCACCCCTGTGTCAACGACACCGTGGAGATATGAGGGGGGGAGAGAAGAGAAGGCAGGCCCTCGCTGACCGGTATGTCAGCCGATGCCCCCCAAGTCCACCCCGCCAACCAGACCAAGGCCCGGGGAGACCACCGAGGTTCACCGCTGTGCAACACCACGGCCGAGCCTCTACCCGACACCAGAGTGGATGGTGCGACACAGTATGGGAAGCGGGCATGCCAGCCTAGGCCACCACGACACAAGCCAGTCAATCGGGGGGGTCAGTGTCAGAAGGCCCGCAGGGGCAACGGGGGCTCCTTCCGCCCTCAGAGGTGACCCCAGGGACAGAGGCCGCCGGGGGAGGTCGTCGAAGCAATAGGCGGTCTCCACTGCACGGGCCAAACAGGGAGGCCTCCTCAGTCTGTGACCAGGGCCCAGCCACTTGGACAGGCGCGCGGGGAGGTTACACCGACGCGTGGCCCAGCCTGGCCGCAGGGTCCAGCGGGCCGCAGGGTGTCCCCAATAGGTAGGTCAACAGAACCGTGCAGTGGACGTAACGGGGGGTCTGGGACCCTCAAACAGGGCCCCTGCCGTGCGACTCCTGTGGCCTAACAACCCAGCCACCACACCGGGGGAAGAACAATCAGGGGCAGAAAAGAATGGGTGGGTGCTAGGGTGAGGAGTGGGGGGACCTCCGCTGCTCGATATCAGCAGCCGATCAGCCCCCCCCTCCCCCGCCGGTAGAAACCACAGAAATCAAGCAGGGACAGGCAGGGGATGGCACAGAGATCTCCTGAAGCGTGATGACTTCTCCCCGCTGCCTGGTACAGCAGCCGAGTCCCCATCACCAACTTCACTCATCGGAGGTCGGCGCCTCCGTGGCGCAGGAATCAGTCTAGACCTTGGGCCCCAGCCAGGATAGTGCCTGGAACCACTCGGGCCCCCCGTCCGCCTCCCAAACAGACGACCCTCGCGTGCGAGTCAGTTTGCATCCAGGCGCAGGTCCGGTCAAGATCACGGACTGCGGATCCCAGGAGCCGCCATCTTGTCCCCTCAGGTCCTCTGGAGCTCCGGAGTCAGGACAGGTCACGGGCCCACCAGGGCGGCACTCCTCCGGAATAACTCACCCACTGTGTGGGGCTCCGAGGAGAGCACGGGCCACACCATCGGCAGGCGCCCTGCAACAGGATGTCTCAGGGCCACGAGCGGCCAATTGCGGGAGCCGCCATGTTGCAGTCCGAGAGTCTCGCGGAGTCCGGATTCAGAGCGGGCGCCAGTCTCAGAAGGGCAGCAATTCGCAGCACCAGTGCATCGGATCCGCCTCAGGGGACGGCAGCGTACAGATGAAAGGTATGCATGGCAGCCGAGGGATGTAGAATTTGAAGCGGATGACTGGGGGTTCCGGAGCACTCTTAAGAGTGTGACCGCCATCTCGACGCTTCAGGCCACGCCCCCAACCTTTGCTTTTTAAGTGAATTGCTACTTTATAAAAAATCTATTTCCTAACTATAATGTCACTGTAACCTTTGGTTTTTTAAATTAATTTCGAAGGAGTTTTAAATTTTATTTCCCAACTATAACATCCCTGTAACCTTTGGTTTTTCAGTGAATTTCAATGTTTTTTTAAATTAGTAGTAGGCTTGTTTGCAGAGTGGTGGAGAAAGGGGACAGGGCCTCCGACCACCTCTCAGCAATCCCTCTGTGTGCGACTTACTTCTGGTAACAGGTGAGCTTTTTGGCCCCCAGGAACCCTCAGCTACCAAAGGTACATCATCAGCCAACAAGTAGTTTACCAGGAGGCACGTTTGTAGAGAATGGAGAAAGGGGGCGGGCCTTCGATGAACTCTCAGCAATCCTGCTTTGTGAGACTTACTGGAGGTAATAAGAGGAGTTGTTGGATCCAGATGGTCCCTCAGCAGCCGAGGGGACTTCATCCCCCAAACAGTAGTGCGCCAGGAGGCATGTTTACCGAGTGATGGAGACAGGGGGCGGGTCCTCCCACAAGCTCTCAGTAATCCTTCTGTGTTGGACTTACTGGAGATAAAAGGAGGGGTTGTTGGCCCCCAAGGAGCCTCAGCATTTAAGGGGACTTAGTCTCCCAACCGGTAGTGCGCTAGGAGGAGCATTTGCAGAGTGGTGGAGGTAGGAAGCGGAGTTCTACATATGACATCTCAGCAATCCCACTGTGTGGGACTTACTGGAGGTAACAGCAGGGGTTGTTGGCCCCCAAAGACGCTCAGGATCCAAGGGGACTTCATCCCCCATCCAGTATTGTGACAAAAGACTAATTAGCAGAGTGGTGGAGAAAGGAAGCATAACCTCCCATCAGCTCTCAGCAATCCCACTGTGTGGGTTTTAAAGGAAGTATCAGGAGGGGTTGTTGGCCCCCAAGGAACCTCAGCATCTAAGGGAACTTCATCCTCCAAACAGTATTGCGCCAGGAGGCTTGTTTGCATAGTGGTGGAGAAAGGAGGCGTGCCTTGGATCACCTCCCAGCAATACTGCTGTGTGGGACTTACTGGAAGTAACAGTAGGGGTTGTTGGTCCCTAACGACCTTCACCAGCCAAGAGGACTTCATCCCCCAACAAGTTGTGTGCCAGCAAGCCCCTTTGCAGAGTGGTTGAGATAAGCTGGCGGGCCTCAAGCAAATTCCCCCAGGTCCTGCCATTTAGGGAAGGGGAGCTGCAGGGACACCCATCCCTCGGGCCTGACCTTTTTTTTTAATACATTTTTGTTAGGACTCCCAGGCTGATTTCGGCCCCCGGGGAGTGGGGATCTCATTCCACAGGGCACGGCCATGTTGCAATGGTGCCCTCTACTTTAAATCCCATCTAATTGATAGTATCTAGAGTTGGATTGTGAAAAATAAATTGAGTGTACTTTAATATATACCTTCAAAAAAATCAATGCATTCCTTCACATAGAATCACACAGTGTATACCCTGAATATCAAAACGGAATATCAATGGCACAGAATATCAAATCCAAAATTTTAACAGGTTAGTAATTATAGATTTTTTTTTATCTTACTCTACAAATATGTACCCACTTGCTATATTAATCAATCCATCAAACATTTAGAGAGCAATGAAAATCTCCCATGATGGTCTTGAGGCACTGGAGATGTTGGCTGCTGCGTGGAGGATGATTATTCAAACAACCAGTTCTTAATATCCCTTCGGAATTGTTGGAGCGACAGTCCAGTCCTGAGGTGCAGAGGGAGATTGTTCCAAGCCTTGGCTGACAGGTGCGAGAAGGAGCATCAATTTCTTTTGGCTCGACGGATCCTAGGAGGCAATGTGGATGGAGGCTCATCGGAGGGTGGCAAGGCAGATAGTCTGCGGGGTTGTTCATCCCAGCGCAGTTGGTGGAAAGTCAGGCATTTGTTGATGTATGCTGGTCCTTAGTTTTCCGTATTGAGTTTAAGACAGTTATCCTTCATCCAGTCCGCGATGTTCATCATGCATCTGTGGAAGTTAGCTTCTGTGGTGGAGGGATCTTCGAACAGTGAGCGGATGAGCTGTGTGTCGGCATAGAAGATGATGTTGAGTTCATGTGCTCTGATGGTGTTGGCCAGGGAAGTCATGTAGATGTTGAAGAGGGTCGGGCAGACGGACAAGCTTTGGGGGAAGATATATATATCTCAGTGGCAGCTACTACTAAGCATGGGTGGTGGACGGGGGTTGTGCGGGGGGAGCAGAGGGGGTATTAAAACAAATAAAAATAAACTGACTTACCTGGGTGCCACCAGGTGCTGCCGCCTCTGCTCTGCCTCTGTGCTGCAACAGGAATCTCCCAGCCTCCCAGAATCCCCTGTCCAATCACGATGCTGCCTTAAGCAGCGTTGTGATTGGTCTGAGCGCTGTGGATCGGCGCTCAGACAGGGGCTTGGAGGTTTTGCATGTGTTCCACACCCGGCTGTGTAATGCAGCCTGGTGGGGAAGATGCAAACTGTGCATGATGGTTTGACCGGCCCTCTTGGGCCAGTCCAACCGTCTTGCGCACTTTAGAGTGTGCTTTACACTCCTCCCCTGCCCCCTGCACTGGACAACCTGACCAAACGCCCTGCACCGCACCCGAACAGGAAGAAAAACTAAAACGATAATATAGTTAGTTATTATCGTTTTAGTTTTTCTTTTTACACTGCTCACCGAGCAGTGGGGTGACCCTCCTCTACCTTGGCGGAGGAGCCGCCCCTGGTATATCTTCAAGGCACGTAGATGTGGAGTTAGGAATCTATAATAGTGCACAGCTTTAATGTTTGGTCGTAGCTCAGGGCCATCATTGCCAGCCTAGAAGTATACTTTTGGCTGCTGGCCTGGGGTTATTTGCAGTCAGATTTCATTGCATGAAAGGGTACCGCCCGGGGTCTTTTCTCCAGCGAAAGCACCTTTCCCTACCACGTTTTTCTAGCGTTCTTCGCCTTTGCCTGCGTTTAACCTGTACGTTATGATAAACGAAATATTGCCACTGGTTTTATGTCAGCAATCACCCTAATTATTCCACTCAAATCTGATTTGATCATTTTGACTGTGCAGAGATCGAAAGCGATGTGTATTCAGAATTAGAGTAAATAAAGCGGGAAGCTAAACTCGCCCATTTCCGGCATTGTGAAGGATTATCTCTGCTGTCATGGCAGCATAAGCTCCCGGTAAACTAGATGATTAGCAAAGAGGAACTAACTTGTACTTATTGTGCAAGAGGGCGGCTTCATCGCAGAGATTATCTCATTTCGCTTTGAATCTTATTCTTGACTTCTGTTTTTTTCTCACTTATTCCTGGCTTCGAGTGATCCCATGTGATTATTAAGTTATTCAAACAGACTGCGCGGCCAGGCCTACAGGACCAATTGTGAGAAAAGCAGCTAAGTGCTTGCTTGTCCAGTATAACTTCGCGACACCAATAACTGCGAAGGGACGCCAGGTAATAACGTTTTATTCCCTGAGGAAAACGGGCTGCAATCATTTAATGCTCGCCCATTATCATTGTTATTGCTCATTGTTTCTGACGTGGCCTCCTTATTGATAAGCTCCATTGCCAAAGAGGCCATTGTTAAGACTGTCAGGGAAGCTTTTACAGGATTGTCATCAACACCTTCTATCATTTTACCGGCTTTCCGTAGCCCCTCGCTCATTCCTTTTACATGTTCTCAGGTTAAGTCGTGACTCGTGACCGCTCTCACGTTTATCTTACTTCTAAGCAGTGGGATTTTCAAAAGCAAGTGAAAACTATGCTATATTCCTTTATTCCTGGGGCCTCATTTATGAGGCCGTGCGTCACTTTTACGCCGCAGGTGCGTCACTTTTTGTGACGCACCAGCAGCGTAAAAAATGTGCCTTGTTGCACCATATTTACAAAGTGACGCATCTAGGTAGATGCGTCACTTTGTAAACCCCTGCGCCACATTATACATGCGCCAGGTATAATGTATGCAAGAGGGGCGTACTGACGCAAGGAAGGGTCGTAGAAGTGACGCAGTGGAATCCTTGAGATTTCACTGCGTCACTTTTAGGACGCCGTTGCGTCAAAATCTTGCGCCTGCCTCACAGCAGGCGTAAGCCTGACGCAGGCCCTTTCACATGGGGCTTGCCCCATGTGAAAGGACGCATTGCTGGAGTTGCGTCACTTTTGTGACACACTCCAGCAATGCGTCACTTTTGCGCTTACAGATACGTCAGAAATACTGACGTATCTGTAACTCCTTGCGACATGATGCGCCATACATTAAATATCACGCATCAGGAATGTCGCAAGGAGTGAGCACTGAGAAGTGACGCATTACTGCTTTCACGCAGCGATGCGTCATTTCTCATAAATGAGGCCCACGGAATCTCCTCCGGCACCAGGGCACACGGTAATGGTAATATAATGCTCTCTCTATATATACTTTCATTTATTCAGCAACAGTAGCAGTTAGAGATGATCGGCTTTCCACATCACAGACAAACCCCATGCTTAAGCCTCCGTCCACGTCACTGGTTGAAAGCTCTTGCTTTTTGTTTGCACTTGTGAACACTTCTGTAAATGTGTTCTGTTTAACTTTCCTACAAATGCTTTAAGAACATCAGACTCAGTGTGATATTTACATGGGGATTGCACCTCCGGAACATCAGTTTTACCGATGTTCTGGTTGCACAATGCCCTACATCATATTTACAAAGCGTCGTTAAGCCACTATTGGTGGCTTAATGACTCTTTCTAAATATGGTACTGCAAAGGTTGTGCAATGGGTGTTTCTGTGGGCGTTCCACCGCAACACCTATTGCTTTTTGACACTGCCCCAAATTTACAAGGATCTGTAAATATGAAACAGCGCCAAAAACAAACGCCATGCAGTAGCAAGTGTTAGAATGACACAACACGGCAAAACACTTTTATTTCTCCGTGTTTTTGCTTTTTCTCATAGAAAGAGCAAAACACCATTAATGGTTGTTCATGTGCAGGAAAGTGTACCTTCCTGCACATAAACAATCATTAAATAATGACGATTTGCTACTTCCATGGAAGTAACACATCGCCAATATTGATTGTTTATGTGCAGAAAGGGACACCTTATTGTACATAAACAATAATTCCCTGCAATGCAGGCACCCTTGCACTATGGCAGAAGGGTGTCTGTGTTGGTGATAGACAGCTATTTTTAGCGCCAGCGCAAGGAAAAACCCAGGGGTGCACCTTATTGCTGTAAATACGGCCCATCCCAGCGTTTTGGAAATGGCGCCATTTCCTTGTAAATATGCCCCTCAACGTTTTAATCTTGGCACTCAAGGCCTTTTTCTATTCATAGAACTACAGAAGTCAAAGTCAAATAAGTCTTTATTTCGACAATCAGTCATAAAAGACAACACAATAAAAACCATAAAAGTCAACATTTCATACTTGTTACATCCAATATTCACAGTTTACAGGGAAAATTCATTAATTAATCTATCCAATCGATACTATGTACAAGGAGTTCCAACACAACCATTTAAGAAAATAAATACTGTGTGAATATAAAATCCATTAAAATTGAGTATAATCTTTACTTGTCATGCTTTTTTCGGTTTTGGGGCCAGATTAAAATAGCGCAGACTACAGTAATTTCAATTTATCTCTGCGTATTGACCACATCCATTTTAGAAATTTTGCAAGTGCAATTACCATGCTATCAGTGCAATCTGTTTTGACAATTCTTAGTGCCGCAGTACCACTTTGGATGCCTTTCTGTATACAAATTGGTCTAATCCATTTATGGCGCGGGGCTTTATATGCTGGACATATAAACAAAACATGAGCTAGACTTTCAGATTGGGCTACACAAAATGGACACAGTTGGTGATCTTTATTACCTGACCATTTGCAGGTAAATGTATTGATAAGAAGGGTTCCCACCCTAAATTGATGGAAAAGTTTCCTATCATTTGGGATGGTAATGAGGTCCCAGTATCGCTCGTAAGCACGAATGTGTTTTTGTTCCAGAAAGGCCCTAGTGAGTGATGGGTCCGTATATTTCTGAAACTCCCTCTGGGTTATGTACGCCCAGTACAACTCTTTTAAGGTCTTTTGAGAAGGGAAGATATTTTCTGAAGGATTTTCCCATAGTTCCATCATTCCTAAAGCTTTAAAAAGTGACTTGACCTGTCTGAACCTAAGTATTTTACCCCCCAAATCCATATTTCTGGTTTCCAGACGAGCTAAAGCATAGTGGGAAAGTTCGGGTGTAACCCATAGCCTCCTCCAGTATGCGATGGGTCTAAAGCTGGATATGTCCTGTATTTTCCGACATCCCAGATCCATGTACAAAGCTACCAGTGGTGTAGATTGCGGGAGCCTTGTTAGGCATCGCAACAATTTGTTTTGTGCGTTAGTCAGGGCTGTGACGCCGGAAACCCCCACAATTCAGCCCCATACAACATTGAAGCCCTAACTTTGGTGTCATATATTTTAAGGGCTGGGGCTATTGGTTGTGTGGCAGAGGATTTTAACTCTCTCAGTAGGACACCAGCCAACTGTGCATGTTTGGTGGTTAAATAAGTCATGTGTGGCTTCCACTCAAACCGAGACCCCAATGTAATACCCAAATAACTGAAACTATCTGTTTGTTCTAAGAGCTCGCCATTCATATAAACTGTGCCCCTTACTTTCTTGTGTCTGTGCATTACCATAAATTTTGTTTTCGACACATTATTGATTAGGCCATGATCATTACAAAACATCTCAAAGCAGCCACTTGCTTTCTGAAGCCCTTCTTGCGTTTTAGAGATTATGAGAGTGTCGTCTGCAAACATTAATAGGGGAACTGGAATACCATTTTGTTTGGGTGCATCTGTATGTACTTCCCTGTAATATTCAATGACCCTGTTTATGTATAGCGTAAACAGTGTTGGTGCCAGGACGCACCCTTGTCTGACTCCCCTTTCTGTTACAAATTTACCAGTAACCTGGCCCTGGTTTCCCCACCTAACCTGAGCATAGTTGTTTTCATGAAATTTGATCAGGAAGGCAAGGAGTTCATGTGGCATACCTTGCTCGTGAAGCACACGCCACAGCCTACTCGGTGGCACAAGATCAAAAGCCGATTTCAGATCGACAAAGGCTGCGTAAAGAGTGCCCCCTCCAAGGATATCCCATTTCCAATATATCGTAGAAAATCTAAAAACTTGGTCCACTGTACTCGTATATGGGCGAAAGCCTGCCTGAAGCGTGGACATGACCCCTGAGTCGTCTATCCAGTTCTGAATTCTAAGGAGCACGAGCCTGGCCACCACCTTCTGGATACATGCAATTAGGCTAATTGGCCTATAATTCGCAGGATCAGCACGATCCCCTTTTTTAAAAATTGGAATTATTTCAGCTCCCCTCCAAACTTCTGGTAACGGCGAGCCCCTTGAAATGGCATTCGCCAGCAGCTCTATATACGGTACCCAGACCTCTTTACTATGAAGAAAAAGGTCTGCCGGAATCATGTCCGGACCCGGGGCTCTTCCTCTCGGTATTGTGTTTAGAGCTTGTTTAATATCTCTCCGGCTAAACACCAGCGGAGTAGTAGCTGTATAGCTTATAATAGGATCCAGGCTTTCTACGCTTACCCCGTCGGGGCGTGCAAACTGTAATCTAAAGTGCGATACCCAGCGTTCAGGAGGGACAACATTTTCTGGCTGGGGCCTACCGTTCCCTTTGCCCCATCTCACTAGATTCCAGAAGCCTATCATATTTCTGGACTTGCTTGCCTCATATAATTCTTCCCAGTATTTGTTGTCCCAGGATTTTTTTGCTTCCTGCTGGGTCAATTTGTAATGCCACCTAGCATCGCGTGTTAAAAGCCTATCCATTGATCGCACTGCTAGTGCTAAGGCTTTGTAGGCAGTTCTACAGCTTTTGCCATATCAGGAGTCTGGCTTTCTTCTACCTTTACGGAGTGGATAATTTCTTGCCTTGATAAAAAATTTACTGAGATTTAAAAAAAGGGTTGTGTGAATTGGTACCACCCTGGTCACATAATCATCAACGGAAGAACAGCCCTGTAACTCAGAGATTGCACCTGATACCAATGCATCCATTTCTGTGATGCAGTGGCGATTACCTAAACATTCAGCCCATTTTAGTCGCCTTCTGTCGTTAGCAAGAGCGATATCGTTTGTTGAATCCCTGGCAGCTTCTCCCTTGCCCTTAAGAAGCTGAATCTCTAAACTAAGGGGATTATGATCACTCTCAGTTCTTTTGATAACGTTCATGTCCCGGATAGCTGACCATAATTCCAAGTTAACTAGAATATAATCTATCCTACTTGAGCTATTGCCATTGTTAAATGTAGGACTTCCGTGCTTATCCCCATTTGTTCTTCCATTTGCTGCTCTAAGTCCACACTCAAGACTTAAGGTTTTGAGTTGGAGAGCTGCTTGGGTCCACCTCTTTATTGGGGGTATGTTTAGTTGGGGAGTTTGCCAGCTATCGTCTTCTGCCTCTGTAAGATCGATATCAACTTGGTCCAGGGGCTCAAAGGAGCAATTAAAATCACCACGTATCAATACATTTGCATTTCCCTTAAGCGTTTTTACAAGGTGACCCAATTGGTCAACTGTCTCTGACGATTTTCCCCCCGGTTTCCCCCTTGCGTACACATTGAAGATTATTAGATCTCCAACCATGGGGGAGTTTAGTTTTACAATTAGAATATGCTTGGAGTTGGAATCTAATTGCACAGTTGTATACCTGTCATCCTGCTTAACCCAGGTGGTCAGTAACCCAGGTGGTCAGGCCCCCCATTGGCCTTCCCCTTTTTATATGGGTTGCTGGTAGCGAAAAATTTAGGTAGCCCGGCCTATGCTGGGATTCCACTGCCCAGGTTTCCTGCATGATGATTACGATATATTTATCAATAAAATTTAACCAATCCCTGGAAACCATCTTATTCCTAAGACCAGCTACATTCCATGACACTAAAAACTGTCCAACCTGGTCTTTACTTAGTTCTCTTGGGGCCTGGTCATACTGTAGCTGCACATCTCCCATAGAGATTGTAAATCCGGGGGGTCGTTGGGCTTAGCGGACCCATGACTCAACTATCATTGGGTCCTATAACATCTACTTCTGTTGTTCCTGTAGCCCTCCTAGTTAATTTGTGAGACACTAAACCATGATTAGTTATATCTTTCACTGTTCCCCCCCTGCTAACTGTCTGAGGGTATGTTCTAATCAGGTCATGTGGTCCCACTGAAGCTTCTTCCATAGCCAGGAGTTTTTGGGCCTTTTGTGTGCTAGAAGTTTTAGTAAGTGATGATTCCGCGTGAGTATCACCCTCAGAGTAGGGTGAAAATACAGTACTGTGTTTTCCCCGATTATAATTGGCCACATTAGTTCTCCCCAGGGGCTGATGTAACACAAGGTGTGAAGTATTAGTCATGGAAAACCCATAATCTTTGACTACTGGGCTGTTAGTATGTGTTCGACCACCCATTCCCCATATAAACTGTAGTCTTCAGTGGCAATCATCCATACCAGAAAATACGTCAAATCTGTTTGCTGTCTCCAGGGGTGTAAAGGGTCTCAAGTGATCCATCCTCCTATTAGCACTTGTATTGAACCTAGGAGGTACAATATTCCACCCAAAGGGATCAGCAATGGGTACTGGGTATCGTGCATATAATTGATGCCTAGTGTTATATGAAGTTGGAAAATAAGTATTGGTAGATAGTTGACCGCTTGCATAAGTTGGAGGGTACACTAGGGATCTAGGGTAAAAGTACGTCAGGGCACGGGGGATGATGCCATTGCCTGGGGGCCAATTTAATATAAAATTGACCGCACGCGGGTCTCTAAAATTAACTACAACTACATCTCCCTCAATGTCTTTACCTCTGCTGTCTCCAGGGGTGTAAAGGGTCTCAAGTGATCCATCCTCCTATTAGCATTTGTATTGAACATAGGAGGTACAATATTCCACCCAAAGGGATCAGCAATGGGTACTGGGTATCGTGCATATAATTGATGCCTAGTGTTATATGAAGTTGGAAAATAAGTATTGGTAGATAGTTGACCGCTTGCATAAGTTGGAGGGTACACTAGGGATCTAGGGTAAAAGTACGTCAGGGCACGGGGGATGATACCATTGCCTGGGGGCCAATTTAATATAAAATTGACCGCACGCGGGTCTCTAAAATTAACTACAACTACATCTCCCTCAATGTCTTTACCTCTGCCACCCAGCCATTGAAGTCGGCGAACATGTACTATTTCGCCATTGATGTTGTTTGCAATAGGTCTGTGTATACTAAGCCAATGCATAATTTTATTCTTTAGCTGGGTGAGCCCTTCCCTCTTATTTTCTGCCAGTTCAGGGACCCTTGTGAAAACAACCACAAAAGGCACGGCTTCAGGAGGAAGTTCTACTAATGGACCCCTATTCATTGGAACCCCTGCATGCCTAGTGCCTCCCCCCTCCTCTCGTGATTTCCCCATGCGCACCTTCTCCAATCCACTTGTGGGTTTACTAACAGCGATTGCAGCTAAGTTGTTTGTCTGCTTTGGGGGGGGCGACTTATGTTGGTTAGTGTTTGTTATTTTGGGAGGTTTTGGTATGGCTATAGTCGGTTGGAATGAAACATTAGTGGCAGATGTTGTGGGTAATGTAGCCAAAGTAGGAAGTTGCACAGCCACATTCACCGGTGCCTTAATTGAGCCATCCTTGCTCCTTATTCCCAGCCCTATTTCTTTGAGTCGTTCCTCCACCCTGTTTAACCTCTCAATAATTGGTAGGGTATAAGACCTGATTAGTTGTTCAATACTATCCAGTGTAACAGTAGAATTTACTGGTTGCAACAATAGTTCAACAGGACCTACAAGTAATACACTGGTATTGGTGTCCTTTTCGACTTGGGAAGAGATTAGGGGAACTATCACATTTGGCAATTTATCAGGTGCCACTGTTACAAGCTGGTCAGTAATGTTAGTAGGGCTAGAAGACTTACCGAAGTCAGAGTGACTGATCTTTGATTTTTGCCATTCCACCCACTTACGTCTTCTTTTACAGGGTGGTGGACCATGGACCTTGAGCGGCATTAGCTTCTTTGTCTTACTTCGAACAGAATTACCATGAATAGGAGTTGGGATGGTCATATTCTCAGCTATACTAGTTATGCTTGTAGGACTGGGGGGGGAATGTGGCTCAAAGACTGCTAGGTGGAAACACAAGGTGAAGGTGTACAATCTCTAAGTAAAAGTGGCACACTCTCCAGGGATGTAAAATCATCGTTACCACCAAGGCTACCTTCATTTAGGGAGTGGGCATGGAGCATAAGATCTGTCGGAGTCTTTCTCTTCATGCTTTCAACCGAACGACGGCGCTCCGCCCTTCGCTCTTCTAGTGTTATTTCCTTATCTAGATCAGTGACAACTTTTGTGAAATATCCATCAAGAGTGCCATTAGGTGACCCCCCCGGTTTTTCTGCAGTGGCTTTTTCAGGGCTTGGAACCATGATAGACATTTGACAGATAAATACTAATGCTAGGTACCTGACAATGAAAGGGGGTGAGCCCTGCCCGGCCTCACTCGGCCTCTGAGGGTATAAGAGGGCCCGCCCTTTTCCCGGGCTTCACCCGGCGTCCCGCGAGACGTTAGGCGAGCCGTTGAAATAGAGGACGTTGCAGGCAGGGGGCGTGGCTACCAGGGGGCGCGGCCGCGATGTTCCTGGCTGTGCAGGGACTCCTGGTCAACGGAGTCCGTGCTGCGCACCACCCCTGAGGCTGCTGCTTGCTCCCCGTCTCCCCAGAGTCCGCAGTCACAGCTTCCAAGTTCTGCCCGCTGACCTCGAGCACGAAGTGGCACCCGCGAAGCGGGTGCGGCGAGATGTAGCGCCAACTCCAGAGACCCACACAGGAAAACAATCAAGAGGGTCCAAGGTCAGTATCCTTGTTCCATTGTGTGGCAGTATAGTGAGCGTCCCACAAGCTCACAGGGAATGTCGTTCTTTATGCACCTGGTCAGGCAGGGGGCGTGGCTCAGGGTGCGCAGCCGCGATGTTCCTGGCTGTGCAGGGACTCCTGGTCAACGGACTCCGTGCTGCGCACCACCCCTGAGGCTGCTGCTTGCTCCCCGTCTCCCCAGAGTCCGCAGTCACAGCTTCCACGTTCTGCCCGCTGACCTCGAGCACGAAGTGGCACCCGCGAAGCGGGTGCGGCGAGATGTAGCGCCAACTCCAGAGATCCACACAGGAAAACAATCAAGAGGGTCCAAGGTCAGTATCCTTGTTCCGTTGTGTGGCAGTATAGTGAGCGTCCCACACGCTCACAGGGAATGCCATTCTTTATGCACCTGGTCAGGCGGGGGGGTGGCTACCAGGGGGCGCGGCCGCGATGTTCCTGGCTGTGCAGGGACTCCTGGTCAACGGAGTCCGTGCTGCGCACCACCCCTGAGGCTGCTGCTTGCTCCCCGTCTCCCCAGAGTCCGCAGTCACAGCTTCCAAGTTCTGCCCGCTGACCTCGAGCACGAAGTGGCACCCGCGAAGCGGGTGCGGCGAGATGTAGCGCCAACTCCAGAGACCCACACAGGAAAACAATCAAGAGGGTCCAAGGTCAGTATCCTTGTTCTGTTGTGTGGCAGTATAGTGAGCGTCATTTGTTGATGGGTTGCACACCTTATCTGTAGGGTTTAAACCATTCTCATCATTGTTCTCACAAAGCGTGCTCAGTGGTGACGTGCCCTGCCCCGGTGGCACGTGTTATGTAACATCGCAACTGTGGGACATAGGATCATGCCCCAAACCATGGCACATTAGCTCCTACTTATGTAGTAATTATCATTCATTTTTCACCATTTTTAACTTTTTCACTCAATATTCTCATTTTTTCATCATTCACGTTAATCAACAGATTTTTGTCCACGTGCAAGGAAATGCCAATTTCCTGAGTTTCTCATATTTCTGATGGGCCATCCGAACCTCTTCTTTCAAAAATACGTGCTGAAGCAGATTTCATCCAAAAAGCAGTTTATTGACAACCCAATGCATTTCGGGCCTCATAGGGCCCTTCGTCAGGGGTGACTGGAAAATTAATAAAACAGGTATTGTAATACACTGCACCACTGTACATATTAATTCTATAATCATTAGTTATTTACTCATTCAATATTGTGATAATAAAACATTACAATTGTGTGCGCTGCTGCAACTGGACTTATTAACTATGCCTATCATAAATGGCTTGCTCCAGGTCAAATGTATGCATTAGTAACTACGTTCACCAAATCAACACTTAACCCATAACTGCTCGAGTACTATACTCGCCCCCTATTTTACGTATTTTAGGCCCATATGCTAGGATCCGTACAACATTCCTAATTTAACGTTTATCCCTCGACTTTCAGTAATACAGAATGATTCAAAACAGGCGTCCCGCCCTCCATCCTTCCTAATTAGATCGTGCATATGACTTTATTTAAACACTCGGCAGTATTAACTAAGCTTCACATCCTCCTGCTGAGGGTATTTCAGTGATCACCATCGGAAGTGCTGTGATTACTCTTAGTATGCTCTCGTACTTCAACTCCCAGAATGCATGCTAATGTTAACAGATCGACACCATGATTAAAAACTCAATACACATGTTGTATTTAAAGCAAGCGCCTAGTTCCAGTCCTTCAACGTACAGTTCATGATTACAACCATACTCCAATTATAGACGATACGATCCCAGATTCCTGCCGACTCCTCTTAAAAATAAACTTGCTGATGATCAGATGTTGCTCCTTGCATGTGGTATGTAGCGTCCTCAACATTAATCCATACTTTTCCATTGTTTGTGGGTGCTAACCCAGAAGGGCTGATACTTAAACATCATTTGTTGATGGGTTGCACACCTTATCTGTAGGGTTTAAACCATTCTCATCATTGTTCTCACAAAGCGTGCTCAGTGGTGACGTGCCCTGCCCCGGTGGCACGTGTTATGTAACATCGCAACTGTGGGACATAGGATCATGCCCCAAACCATGGCACATTAGCTGCTACTTATGTAGTAATTATCATTCATTTTTCACCATTTTTAACTTTTTCACTCAATATTCTCATTTTTTCATCATTCACGTTAATCAACAGATTTTTGTCCACGTGCAAGGAAATGCCAATTAGTATAGTGAGCGTCCAACAAGCTCACAGGGAATGCCGTTCTTTATGCACCTGGTCAGGCAGGGGGCGTGGCTCAGGGTGCGCGGACGCGATGTTCCTGGCTGTGCAGGGACTCCTGGTCAACGGACTCCGTGCTGCGCACCACCCCTGAGGCTGCTGCTTGCTCCCCGTCTCCCCAGAGTCCGCAGTCACAGCTTCCAAGTTCTGCCCGCTGACCTCGAGCACGAAGCGGCACCCGCAAAGCGGGTGCAGCGAGATGTAGCGCCAACTCCAGAGACCCACACATGAAAACAATCAAGAGGGTCCAAGGTCAGTATCCTTGTTCCGTTGTGTGGCAGTATAGTGAGCGTCCCCACAGAAGTCAGCATGGGCATCACACTGTTTAATGGCAGCAAACAGGAAGCTGTAATTGTTAGAACAGCTGCAGCACCACCGGAAGGAGCAAGTCGAGGCGTGAACATTTTAACAGGTGTCCCTGCTCACAAGGTTCACACCAAGTAGATCCATACTTGCTCCACAGTGTGGAAAACATACTTTTTGAAGTGGGCGTTATTTCCAGCTACTTATTATATTGCTATGGATTGACCTCTTGCTTGTTTCAGCTGATAACAAGGTACTTACTGGTAGTCCTCAATGCAGCAAATAATATTTTCCGTCCCGGTCCTTATACAGCCTTTCCAAGTGTGAGAAGTTGGCCTGGTATATGCTGACCACTAGTTATAGTGGTTACCTTGTACCAGTCCAAACAAACCTTATTGATGATTAGGTTCAAGACAACCTTTATTGAAAGCTATCCTAGTGGTAGCAATGGAGAGCACCTTTCAGGCTAAGTCTCAAAGGAATGTAAAACTGCTTATTTTACCAGTCTATAACCTCCTGACTGACCACATGAAAGGAGAACCACACCAGGTATATATAAAATATATGTATTTATTACTAAACACTCTCTACTAACCTCTTTATGAGATTAGAGCACAAGGCACACCATATTACAGTACTAGAACAACAGTAAATAGCACAATACACAGCGGGCTCTAAGGGGAGACCGAACCATATACTAAGAAAGTGGTATAACAATCACGACTTGACTAGACACAGTGCCTAGAGCACGTAGAATTGCTGGGACCCCAAGGAACCACCCAAGGTAGTGACACAGGGGACCCCCGGGGGACTCGTGCAGTGTGAGAACACAGTCGCAATCTCCATACAATCCTACGGGAAAGTCGCGGTTGGAATTTTAAAGATTAAGACTTAGAATGTTCTAAGTCCAGCACCCATGTGAGCACCGGAGCACTCGTGTTACCTAACCCAGGGAAGCTGGGTGCATAGGTGTCAAATGGGCCGGGAATCTTCGTCGTTTTCAATGGCAAGATGCTGCAAGGTGCTGCTCTCGTGAAGAGGAAAAGTGTCTGGTGTGATCTAAGCCTGGATTGAAGCTGAGAAGAACCTGAAAGCAGAGGGGACAGAGTCTGGGTCACTTGCCAGTGACCAGGGTCTCGGTAGACGAATGCCCACCGATATCGGTTGTTTCAGGTGAGAAGAGTTGAAGCCTGACTCTGCACCACGGGAACCAGGAGACGTTGACGATGACCAAAGTCTGCAGGCAAGCTGTGCCACAAAGGATGTCGAGTGCTGAGGTCTGACATTGTGTGGGACACTGTGTTGATGCATTCTGCCAGACTCTCAATGTCAAATGCTGTGAGCCGTGACTGGGCCTGCATAGACTGTGGACAACCTTGGAGTGCTCTCTTCTCAACTCCCTTCCCTTTATGCATAGACATCGCATTGAGGGGTAATAGTCTTTGCCTATATTTTACAATGCACCTCAAGTGCTTCTCCTTCCAGCCGGCCTAGCACTCCCTTTGGGCCAAAAGTAAATGCCCTGGTGTCCTTTCACCTCCTGCATGCTGGCAAATCGCTCACTTGTCTGCAGGCTACAAGAATAAGACTTTCGTGGCCTCAGGCTCATCGTACAGGGTGCAGTACCTCACGCTGAGCAGCAGGTAGCCCTGAAAGTGCAACATGTGGCCGGGACCTCTGTACGCTGCTCACACGTTCCAGCAGACTTCCACTGCTGCCAGAGTGGAGAATAGGATGCGGCCAGCAGGGCACATGTGCACTGGCCTGTGCACTGCAGCTCCAGTGGCCAGGGTCGCTCTATCGGGTGCACCGACGGCTGCACAGTGCAGTGGCACCGCTCCATTGCCCACCGCAGGCGAGAGCGATGTAGCCCCAGCGTGGGAGGCAATCCAATCCTCTTCGCCAATTGGGACATCCCCCCTCAACATTCCAGCAATGCCAATGGACAGGACTCTCATCTACCCTTCAACACCATCCTGGAATCTCGCAGTTATCCCCCCACCTCCCAACCAGGCTCATCACCCCCTAATCCAATATACTTTTCTAACAGCCCTACCTCCCTGATCACTTAGCGAACTGTCTACCTCATGCTTTCCCTTTTCTTCCACCCCACCCGTTCTCCCCCTCTCCCTTTAACCTGAATCCTACACAAACCCCCTTCTTCTCGCCTCACCCCCATCCGTCCAATAATGCTGCTTGACCCATGATCCACTCTTGGCAATCTCTTCCTATCCCCTCCCTCTTGTCTGGCAGAGTCATACTCTTTCTTGGACTACCATCCGGGTCAACCCTTCCCTCTGTGCTTGTTTACAGTCACCTTATACTCATTTCTCCCAGGCCACGTTTCCTCTCCAGCAGTTCCTCCATTCTCCTTCCCCAACCTCCTGCCCTTCTGTGACCACCTTCTATCCCTTCCCCTCATTCCCTCCTCCCACCACTGCCCTAACCCTTTTCTTCCCAAACCCGAACTCAATACTTCTTTTTCGTTCAATGTTTGCCCAGACAGTTGCACCGATAATCAGTACCAAGCGACATTACACGAGTCTCCCTTCACTGTACTCTACCACACCCCAACACTCCCTCCTTCCTCACCCTCTCAAGCTGATCTCCCTCCTGTACCTGTCGATCCACTTAACACTCCATGCTCAGCCCTACTCTCCTTAGAAAATAAACTGGGTTACCTCATCTCCTCTATCTCCCATCTTGAAGCCACCAGATCGTTCCTAAATGCTAAAATCGCCACCTTGCCCAGCTCCCTAATTCCCCTGACAAACACTCACTCTATCTCCCAGCCTGAAGCCACCATCTCACTCTTAAATGCTAAACTCTCCACCTTACCCAACTACCCAATCTCCCGGACAAACACTCAGTTCCCCAAACTCCTGAGGAGCACCCTGCTCTCTCGCCCCAAAAAAGCAACACACAATCTGTCCCCCACAGACATCTCACATTTATTGGCTAGCTAGAAGACCTCCAACGCCAGCCTCCTCACACTCTCCTGTCCAGTTAATTCTAATATTTGCACTGTTCCAACCATCTCCCATGCCCAAACTAAACATCAGGCTTGTTCTACCCAGGGATCATCAGTCAGGAACTGTATCCCTATCGCCCTTAACAGCCCTAACTCCCCCTTCACCAAAACACTAATTTCATAATTGCGCTGTTAGCTTCACAATTGCAGATCTGCAAACAAACACAAGTTGGAAATCGCAAACTCCATCAATCTTCACAATCTTGATATACTTCTTCCAACTGAGACCTGGTTCAATGACACCTCTTATACTTTTTTCAACCTTCTGCTCTCCTCGGATTATTCCACTGTCAGAAATGATAGAGAGGATAAAGCTGGGGGAGGCATGGCAGTTATCTTCAGAAACTCCCTTCAACTCAAGGCTCCTCCCAACAGCTCTTTCCGTATATTTGAATTTCTCTCTCTGGAGCTCTAAGTACAGCACTGCTCCCCGTTCAGGTTTCATACCATCTATCACCCACCTGGTAAATGTTCCGCCTTCATGGGAGAATTCATCGACTTTGCCAGCAGCCAATATTCTCAAAACGACAGCCAGATTTTAATTGGAGACTTTAATTTTCATTGGAGCTCTCCAGATGACTCACCTGCCAACAGTCTGGCCACTTTTCTCTTAGGAAATTATCTTATTCAACATAGCATGAATCCGACACACTCTACATGCTCCATTCTTGTCCTTGTCATATCCAAAACAGATGTGCTAACTACTGCTGACCCTATACCAGTAGACTCGTCTGATCACTTCCCCATCCCTTTCTCTGTGCACCTATCCCACTCTTTATTCCTTGGCCAACCTAAAAGGTCTACTTCCTGGTTCCGTAAAACACCAAAAACATCGAACTTGACACACTGTGTAACTCAGCTTATGTTTTAACTTCCAATCGTAGACCTCAACTCTGATGTCAGTTATACAAAGAAGCTCGTGGACGACGTAGGGTATAATTGGGTGCACTGCTAAGGGTTATTGTCAGTCAGTAGTATTTAAGTACACTCTACCAGCTACTGGGGCATCGTCCCAACCCCAGACTAAACATATGAATATTCAAAGAATGAGCTGGGAGTGCTGAATTGTCTCAGAAACGTCCAATCATTTAATCGTCAATGATATACAAATGAATCAATAGTCAAGCGATACACATTAATATTCAAATAATGTTTCAATCACAGAAGCAATGTAATTCTTGTGTTTCAAAATATTTTTCTTTATATTGATCGCAGCCGACGCGTTTCGTCCTATAGGGTTTGCTCCCTCGTATGCCAACCTATTCATGGGTTGGTATGAGAGGGAGCATGCCTGGAGCCGCAGAGCAGGGGAATGGATGGATCTGGTGGTATTTTGGGCTAGATTCATCGATGACATTCTCATAATATGGAGAGGCACCTCTGATGAACTGAAAAACTATTTGTACTATTTGAATGACAATGATTTTAATGTAAGGCTTACGATGAACCAAAGTTCATCGAGCATAGAATATTTGGATGTGACGCTAATGGTGGATGGAGACAAAATAAATAGCAAACTGTTTAGAAAAGAGACTGCCACCAACTCTATCTTGAGGGCAGACAGTTTTCACCCAGGATCTGTTATTTCAGGGATACCATATGGAGAAATGGTTAGAATTAGAAGGAATTGTAGTCGTGAGGAAGACTATTCCATAGAATTAAACCAATTACAACGAAGACTAAGCAGGAGAGGTTATGCCAATAAAGATCTAGCACGGGCCAGTGAGAAGGCATCAAAAATCAACAGAGAAATGACTTTACTCCCTAAAAAGAAAGAGGTAATCAGACACAGACCATCTTTTGTTACAACATATTGCATGCAAAAAGATAACTTTACTACTACTAAATTGAGAAAAATCCTAATTTTAAGACTTTCGGTATTCACAGAAGGCATTTAGGAGTCCTAAAGTTAGCAGTCCTAACTTTACTACTACTAAATTGAGAAAAATCCAAATTTTAAGACTTTCGGCATTCACAGAAGGCATTTAGGAGTCCTAAAGTTAGGAGTCCTAACTTTACTACTACTAAGTTGAGAAAATTCCTAACTTCAAGACTTTCGGTATTCACAGAAGGCATTTAAGAGTCCTAAAGTTAGGACTCCTAACTTCTGTGAATACCAAAACGAGTAAGTGTCTTCTGTGAATACCATAATGAGTAAATGCCTTCTGTGAATACGAAAATGGTAGTAAGTTTAGGATTTTGTCTTAAGTCAGTTCTGTGAATCGGGCCCTGGGGGGCGGGGGGGCATGTTCCTTGGTAGCCTCTGTGTATGTTTATAAGTCTACCCCAACCCTTTGATTATTCGGCTGCCAAGGCCTGATGGGTTGTTTAAGTAAAGGGGATGAGCAAGCCTAGTGGTGGCGATAGAAGACCTCTCTATGTTGGCTCTAAAAGGGGCTGGTGGTTGTTGTCTCTCTAAATTTAATGCTTGAGTAGTTGGACGATAATTATATTTGGGAGTTGGAATGGTCTTTATGGAGTTCACAGTTACCTGGTCTCCAGGACCAGTGTCTATTTCAACGGTCCCTTCAACTGCCCCCCATTACTTGTCCAGTTGTTAATGAGCAAAGTCAGTTAATCTACCCTTCCTACAAGTGATTTAAGTTCGTCCTTAACTATGTCCTTCACTTGAATTTGGAGATCCACCACTAGATTGGTAACCCACACTGGCTGTTCATAAGCTGTTACAGTGTTATTGGCTATCCCTCCCGTCCCAGTATTCCTATATTCTTTCTTCTCAACCATGGCTTTCTTCCTTCTTGCCAACGCTTTTATTTGCGGTTTGGGTCTCCCCATTATAACAGGTGTATAGAAGGTTTCCCCCTGGATTTGTCAGGAGTGCTTGCTTCGACTATTGAAGTTTGGGCCCTAGTGAATCATTTTTCGGGGCTCCTGGGGTTCCTGGAGATTGCAAGGTATGAGAGTCTGTCGTATGAATTTCCAAGTTGGGAGCGAGGGAGAATCGCCTTTCTGTGCGTTCAATTTCAGTGGCGACTGCTCCTAAAGCCTTTTCCAACATCCTATCTAGATCGGCTTCGTTTTTGGAATAGGGATGGGAGGGGCCATTTATTTATTTTCTGTGCATTTCCCCATTCCCTTTGGGTTGGGACGATTATCTTAGGAACTTTGGATGGTTTTAATTTAGGCACTAATGAGTGTCTTAAAGCTCAGAATGGTGGGATAGTTATTAGCTATCGCTAGTTCAAATGACCAAGTGCATGAATACTGAAAAAATTCAACGGAACAAATACATTCTGTCTGGTTACAGGGCCATGAGCATAAAAACTCACTGGCAGAAGCTTAAGAACTCCCTGGCGGGTAGCTCAACTGTCAAAAAAGGCTCAGATGTGTTTTGAACCCAAGAAATGTAATCCAGTAGTTGCTCATTAGCACTTAATAGAAAGTTAAAAGCATAAAACCTTGTTTAACGGTTGGACCATAAAGTGCAAAGTGCTAGGGGCTAACGATGTCAGGGCCCTAAAAGAGCAAAAGCAACGTGGTTATGTGTATAGCGGCAGTATAAAAATGTAAACATGAGCCATAAAGTGCAAGGTACTGAGGTCTAGCGAAATCAGGTCCCTATAGACAAAAGTGCAAGGTGCTTGATGAGTTTGACAACTATAATGGGCATGTGAACAATTTACTGTTTATAAAACACATTATATAAGGTCCCACTATTAAATATAAAAAAATTCCAATATGGTCCAGTAGTCCAAAGCCGGGATGAAAAACACTTTTTGATGATGTACCTTGTCAACTTAGCGTTGAAGCTAACCAGTACCAAGTGTCTACAAGAGGGGGAGTGGCAGTTACAAGTACATGGGCTTTTAAAAGAGAAAGTCTCACTGTACCTTTTCTACCATCTCAAGTAAAGCGCGAGGGTCTTGGTCCTTAGTAGTAAGGGGGCTGGCCCTGCCCTGCCTCTTCCTGGCAATGACGGGCAAGGACGGTCCCGCCCTTGGCCCGGGCTCTGCCTGGGTGTCGCCTGCTCGCGTCCCGCGGTGCAGGGGCGCTTGGCGTTTTAGTGGCACCTCAGGGCGCAGGTGCCGCATCAGAGGTGCGGCACTGGCTGCAGGGGCTGCTGGGGAATGTGGTTTTTGGCAGCCGTTCTCCTCACGGCGTGGTGGAGAGAGACAAAGCCGTCCCCCTCACGGCGTAGTGTAAGAATGCTGGGCCGTTCCCCTCATGGCGTCTGATGGCACAGACAGGCGTGACAGTAGCCGTTCCCTTCACGGCATTCGCGTATATTCAAAATATTCAAACACAACTTCTAAAATGAATCTCCTAGACATATAGAAAAAAACAGTTCAGTGGCACATAATAAATCAATGACAATACAATAAAAACAAGTTGATTAAGAAGTCAAAGTATTAGCAGAGCTAAACTTTTGAAAATAGAGAGGATTTTTTTGAAATGTGCAATGACGATCTAATTTAAAAAAAACTACTGTGAATTCTCCTGTGAAATATTTTTTGAATTGTTTAGGATTTTTTTTTTTTTAAACAGATTTTATTGATTGCATCGTGGACATAAATCAAGTAACGCTCTGACAGCCAGAGACAATCACTAGAAGCAAATTATCAAGTAATGCAAATATTCTTATAAGTAATCAAGCAATTGAGACAAACCAAAGAAATACAAAAGTTGCACAACCCCCCCCCCACCCACCCTCAACCCCCCGCCCCCCTGCGTGAGCCGCTGCCTATTCCGCCTGTTTTTTGCTTGGAACATGTTACACTCGCCAATCATGCCACAGTGTCCGCATATATCACAGGCTATCAGTCTGTCAAGTGAGCTGAAAGACATCTTCCTCTGGAGGCGGTTCCAAGTCCAGGCCCCGATAGTCCGCCCACTGCTTCCATATTTTGTAGTGCTTGTGCGGGCAGCCCCTGGCCACAAATATTGGCTGTTCCAGGCCCATGCAAAAGTCCATCCCATTCTGCCAAGCTATGAGTGACGGGATCGGGGCGCCTTCCAAGATCTTGCAATGTCCCTTTTGGCCAGGGTTAGCCCCAACAGTAGTAAATGACGCTTATATCGATTCCCCCCAACTCCAGCCACCACGTGAAGGAGGGCCAACTTGGGATCTTTCTGAAGCGCCCAGGCCAGGGCCTCATTCAAACAACCGAACACCCTATCCCAATACCTCCCTATAACCCTGCAGTCCCATACTGTATGCAGTAGCGTACCCACCTCTGAACCGCACCTAAGACAATCTGGGAATGCTATCAATCCCTCCCTCCACAGGTGCTGTCTAGGCACTAACAGGTTGCTATTTTCACTCCTGAGGCGGAAGCCGGGAGCATTCTTGCACTTTTGCACTGTGTTTTTAAAAATTGTTGTGTATTTTAATACTGCTCTAGTACCTCAGCGGACTTACCCGCCTTCCCCGCCTTTCCCTCCTCTCTCACCATCATTTCCTCGTGCAGCCGACTTGACCCTGCTACAGGGACTGGGAGGGCAGCCGCCATCTTGGGAGTAGCCCAGGGTCGCTCCTGTAGTTGATTTGCAACTCTCTCGCCTGACTGCATATAATGTGCCCCCCATCCCGGCCGCGCAGCGGGCACGCCGATGGCGCGCCAAAGGCAAGCCCGTCTGCGCCCGTCCGCGCTGGGTCGGGCCCAGGGGCCAGGCCTTCGGCTCTCTGTATAACCTATTCTGCCGATTGATAGTTGAACCTTCGCAGGTCAGCTTGCTGCCTGTCCCCTGCTACTAGAGGGATTCTGAACTCATTGGGTATCTTATCCCCCTCTGCTAGCACCCAGCTACCTCTGCCCTTGCAGTGTCAGCAACCCCCACAACCAAAGCCCATTTCTGGCAAAACTCAGTATTTAAATATTTTTTATCTTAATAAGAGGTCATTAGTCAAACACCAAATGGACATTGTTCTCTCCCTTACCTGCCACAAACCGGATATCTTTTTTCTCACGGAAACTTGGCTCAACATCAGCTCTTCCCCTGACGTCTTAGCTGCCCTACCGGATAATTATTATATTCTTCAGGCAGATCGAGCCACAGGGAAAGCAGGGGGTGGAGTCGCCGCTATCATTAATAAAGATCTCGTCTTCTCTAAGATGACATCTCTCGATCCCGCCGCAGTCGATAACTTGGTCATCAAGCTTGACTCGAGTTCTGGACCTCTCGTATATTGCTATATAGACCCCCCCAAAACATGCCTTCCTTTCCTTTTTCCTTGTGTGATCAACTTTCTTTTTTGGTTACAGACTATACCAATATATTGCTTATTGGAGATTTTAATTATTGGCTTAACAGTGTGGATGGTGGCCCTGCAGCCACTGAGCTCATGGAGCTTCTTGCTGGGCTTAACTTTCTGCCTCACATTAATACTGCTACTCACGTCAAAGGGCATACTTTGGACCAGATTTGGAGCACTACTGTTGACATATCCCCTCCTATTGTTTCTCCGTGTATCTGGTCAGATCACTTCTTGATCCAGTTCAACATTTTCATCTCTGAACCCATAATTAAGGCGGCCACTGAACAGGGACTCATCAGGAAATGGGGCACTTTGGACACCCCAGCCTTTCTGGAAAGTTTAATTAACTCTCAACCGGCCCAAAACTCTGATCTTAATTCTGCCGAGTCGGATGTTTTCAATTGGCTCAAGGCTGCCAGCGACATTCATGCTCCTTTGAAAAAATGCAAAACCATTCGTCATTCTAATGCCCATAAATGGTTTTCATCTGATCTGAGAGAAAAAAAACGTATTGTCCGGCAAAAGGAGCGAGCTTGGAGGAGAACCTATAACATTCTTGACAGGACCAGTTATCTGGCCGCCCGTGCAGATTATATGAAAACTATTCTGTCAGCCAAATCTAAGTTTTTTTGCAACCTAATTGAACAGTCTAACAATAATCCTAAGGAGATTTTCTCCATTGTTAAAAAACTCTCGAATCCTAGTAGAACTGAGTCCAAACCTGCTGCCAATCAAGACTTCTGTAACACCTTGAATCAATACTTTCTGGATAAAATTGCCACAATCAAATCCAGCATCCCGGTCACTACCCCGGATCTGTCTGTCTCGGCCTATACTTCCAACTCTCCAACTTTGGATTGTTTTCCCCTCTTGGACATACCAACTTTAACATCCTTATTGAATAGGGTAAAATCAGGTTCTCCCCGTGACTGCTGTCCCCCTTATATATTAAAGACGGTCTTTACCGCCTTTCCAACCCCAGTGTTGAGTCTTTTTAACACTTCTTTGCTTCAAGGAACAGTACCTGATTCCTTTAAGGATGCAGTTCTGTTGCCCCTCTTAAAAAAACCAGGAGCGGACTCCACTATTCTCTCGAATTACAGGCCTATATCTCTGCTTCCGTATCTGGCCAAAGTATTGGAAGCGCATGTTACCTCCCACCTTTCAAATTTTGTTGAACAGTCTGGTGTGTTACATCCCTCCCAGGCCGGTTTCCGTCCAGCCCACTCGACCGAGTCAGTTATCGTAGCGGTCCTGGATTCTCTGCGCCTTAGTGCAGATTTGGGAATACCTCAGGTGCTGGTCCTGCTTGATTTGTCGGCCGCGTTTGACACGGTCGACGACAACATCCTCCTCGACCGTGTCAGATCCGCGGGCATCTGCGGCCTGGCTCATGACTGGATCAGATCCTTTCTCTGTGACCGCACTCAGGCGGTCGGTTTACCCCCTTTTTCCTCTCACAAACTCCAAACCACCGGTGGAGTCCCGCAGGGTTCTTCCCTATCACCTTTGCTGTTCAACATCTATATGCTCCCCCAGCTTCAGTCCCTCCATTCTTTTAAAGTCACCACTTTCAACTACGCAGATGATCTGCAACTCACCTTTACAATTGATAACTCCCCTGACTCGATCCATCAATTTCAGAACACAATGCTCCATATCTGCCAGTGGATGGATGAGAATCAACTTAAGCTAAATCCGGGCAAGACGGAACTGGTTTTGTTTGGCAATAGTCATCTATTTTGGGGCCCTCACTACTGGCCATCTAAATTGGGGCCCCCACCTGTGCCGTCTAAATCAGTTAAAAGCTTGGGGGTATTTATTGATGGTGACCTTTCACTTGCGGAAAATAAAAAAGATCAGTCAGATGCTCACTCGATCAGCTCTGATGCAGGTAGTAAGAGCACTGGTGCTGTCCCATTTAGATTATGCAAATGCCATCTACCTTGGTCTGCCGGTCACCCTTAGTAGACGTCTGCAGATGGCACAAAACCAGGCGGCTCGACTTATACAGCGCCTCCCACGATGGCAGTCAGCCAGACCTCTTTTGAGGCAACTCCACTGGCTCCCGATTCAACATCGTGTTACTTTTAAATCGGCCTGTATAATTTTTAAATCCCTACACACTTGCAGTCCTCAGTTCATTCAGAAACTTCTGCTTAGATACACCCCCTCTCGCAGCCTTCGGTCTGCTTCCCAAATTCTCCTGACTGTTCCTTGTTACAAGCTATCGTGCAAGGGAGGCCGCAGGTTCGCCACCCTTGCTCCCAAATTGTGGAACTCTCTCCCCTTGGAAAATCGTTACTGCACTGCTCTCCTTCCATTTAGGAAGTTTTTAAAGACATGGCTGTTTACCCAGGCTACGGCCTAGTGCTTGAGGTCTCCTTTGTAGAGTCAGTGTCCTGTTGGTCAGCGCCATGAAACCCTTGGGTGTGTGAGTGCTTTATAAAACTTTGATAAGATAAGATAAGATGAAGGTACCTGAATTGTATTATTCGCAAGCTCACGGAGATGGCCGCTCCCCTAGGTCCCTCCAATGCCTCTACCCAATCCTCCTCGTCCAGCTCCCCGACATCCCGCTCCCAAGTGGTCCTAAGTTGTGCAAGGTCTGTGGAGCAGTGGCGCACTAAGGTTTGATAAATGCGGGATATCTTTTTGTCTGGTAGTTCTCCCATAAAGATCTTGGCCTCGATGGGACTGAATTCCGGTATGTCTTCCACCCCCTGAATATACGGAGTAAGGGCATGTCGGAATTGAAGGTATTTATAAAATTGAGTACGTGGCATCTCAAATTCCTCCCGTAGAGTATCAAATGACTTGAGCACCCCCCCAGACATGACATCACCTAGTGTAGAGATGCCTATCGCATCCCAACCCCGGAAGCCCACTAGGGCCGCGAGTTGAGGCAATTTACCATTCTGCCACAGTGGAGTTTCTAACGTTAGGACCTTCCACCATCCCAACCTGCGCAGGGCCTGCCGCCAGACCTGAAAGACAACCTGTGTAATGGACTGTAGAGATCTCCGAAGCGATGCCGAGTATAGCAGCGTATGCAGGGAGGCAGAGCCCATCAGGGCTCGCTCCACTGCATACGCGGGGTCCCCCCTGTCTGCATACCACCATTCGTTCAGAACCAGGAGGTGGGATGCCTGATAGTATGACAGGACGTCTGACGTGGCCAGTCCTCCCGTATAAGTGGAGCGAAAGCAAGTCCGCAACGCAACTCGCACTGCGCCCCCCTCCTACAGAAAGCTGCTCAACGCCGCGTTAAGGCGTCGAAACCAAGTTTGTGGGACTAATGCCGGGTGGTTTTGCAATTGATACAGAAGGCGCAAGAGTGCCACCATCTTAAAAATGGCGGATCTACCCTGAATGGAGAGCGGCATTCTGGCCCATGCCTTGAGGTCTTCCCGAGTGCGCTCCCACACCGGGGCAATATTGCGCTCCAGGGCCACAGATGCATCCTCCGTGAGGAACACCCCCAAGTACTTCACACCATCCGCGGCCACTTGAATCCCATTGGCCCAGTCTCCAATCGGCTGCGGACCTCCCAGAGTTCAGAGGGTAGACTTTCCGGGGTTCATATACAGGCCCGAAGTTTCGCCAAATATTTGTAGGATCTGCAAAATGCGAGGCCCCGAGCGCTCCAAGTCGGTGAGGAAAAACAGCACATCATCCGCGTATAGGGCTATCCTATCCGCCACATCAGGCGACCACTGGAAACCCTTCAGTTGAGCATCGATCCGTACCCACGCCGCAAGGGGTTCCATCGCAAGTGCGAATAGGTATGGGGAGAGGGGGCAACCCTGTCTCGTCCCCCGCTGGATACTAAAGGAGCGGGATATTCCTCCGCCCACTCGCACCGCTGCCGTGAGGTCCGTATATAGGAGCCGTACATACGTCAGGAATCTGGGCCCAAGTTTCAGAAGCCCCAATAGAGCAAATAGATACGTCCAGCTCAGGGAGTCGAACGCCCTATCCATGTCTGCCAACAGCAGCGCAGCCCGTTCACCCAGTCCCCGCCAGGCCGAAATCGCAACCTGAGCTCACCTGATATTATGCCGAGTGGCACGTTGTGGCATAAAGCCGGCTTGGTCTGGATGAACTAGATCTGTGATGTGAGGCTTGAGTCTATTGGCGAGGGCCTTTGCCAGTATCTTGGCCTCGGTGTTGAGCAACGAGATTGGACGGTAGGATTCATGCCTCTCCGGGGGCCGCCCCGGCTTCAAGAAGACAACTACCTCCGCATGTCTCCAATCCGGGGGCAGCGTACCACTCTCACACGCCTCCTCAATGACCGGCCGGAAGTGGGGTGTCAGCTGCGTCGCATACTGTCTAAAGAATTCGCACGGGAACCCATTCGGCCCCGGCGCCTTTCCCGAGTTCAGTTCGCCCAGAGCTGTGGCCAATTCATCATCGGTCAGCGGTCGGTCCAATGCATCACAAACCTCATCCGTGACGGCCCTCGGGGGGCGGTCATCTATGAACCGCTGCACCATTTCCGCTTCCAAGCACTCCAGGGGCGCATATAGGGTCTCATAGTATGAGGCAAAGCTACTCGCTATCGCATCAGGCTCCAACAGCGGCTCCCCATCCAGGGTGTCTATCCGGGGCAGTGGCTGGGCATGCATGATGCCCTGACACAGGCGATGAAGCATTTTGCAAGACTTGTCGCCCCACTGATAGATGCGGCTGCGTGTGGCAAGCCAGGCCTGTCGGGCCTCATCCAACAGTATTGATGTGTATTGCTGTTGCGCCAGCACCAACTGACGCCTCTACTGCCCGCCGTCCCCTGCGCTCTAGGTCTTCCAATTCCGCCTCTCGCCGCACAAGTTCCCTACGCTTTTCCTTCCCCGCTGCTGCGCACCATGAGATGTCAATTCCCCGTAGTGTGGGCTTCATTGCTTCCCACAGCACAGCCGGGGATTCCACTGAGCCCGTATTTGCAGACAGGAAGTGCGCGAGCTCGCGAGTTAAGTGTGCGCGATAAGAGACCTGCATTAATTGCCAAGGCGACATGCGCCACCTGAACGGCTGCCGGGTGCGCCCAGTGTCGACCAGGACTGCAATCGGGGAGTGATCTGATAGTGCCCGTGGTAAAATCTCAGCCGACAGAACCTTATTGACCATTGCCCGTGGAACAAAGATGTAATCTAGGCGCGAGAACGAGTCTCGCGCTGAGGAAAAGTATGTGAATTCCCTACGCGCCCCCTATTTGTGCCGCCAGGTGTCAATCCAATCCAACCCCGTGACCACCGCTCTCAACCGAGTCGCCTGCCCTTCCCTCCCCGCCACCTCGCCAGCGCCAGCAGTGCCCCGTCATCTGTCCCACGAGACCTCCATGACGTCGTTCCAGTCTCCCCCCACAACAGATAAAACAGTAGGCATGTCCACCAAAAGAGACATCAGCTTCTCCACCAGGGCCCATTGTAACGGGGGTGGCGCATACACGCTACCAATGACCACCTCCTCTCCTCCAATCTCACCCTGTACGAACACATACCTGCCCTGTGCGTCTAGCCATGTGCGTCTATGAGTAAAGGGGACTCTACGATGTACAAGAATGGCCACGCCCCGTGACCCCCTCGTGAAGCCAGAATGGAAGACCTGGGTAAAGCCATTTCGCTGAAGGCAGAGCGCTTTGGTGCCCAACAGGTGAGTTTCTTGCAGTAGCAATATATCGGTCCCCCTTCTCTTGGCCCATGCAAATACAGCCCCCCTCTTCACCTTATTCAGCATCCCTCGTACATTCCAACTCAGTATGCGTGTCCCGCAAGGACCTAGCCGTGATCCCACATTATCTGATGACATTTGTGTAAAAACGTATGATTAGTACACGTCCCACTGCCGGCAGTACCCAACACAGAATGGAAGCAGCATTTTACGAGCAGACCCTTCCCTTGAACTTGAACAGTCCCAAACCCCAACAGCCCCCCCCCCACCCTGCACCTCCCAAACACGGAAGCACCTGTCGTGGTCGGGGTATGATCCCGGCCCCAACCGGGAGCCAGGGAGCACCCCCTCCAATGGATCCCTTCATCGCAGCCCATGTATAACTAGGCTGTCGTCCCCTCCCTAACCCTGAGCAAGCGTGGCCTCCAGCCGAGCCAAAGCGCCCTGGTCATTGTTATCAAGAAAGTGGATCAGCAAATGTCAGTTCCCCCCACAGTCAGGACACATCCTCGTCGGCTTCCTGCGATCCCTTATCTTTACGTGACTTTGAGTTGGAGCGTGAGCTGCGGCTCGAGCGAGATCTGCCTCGGCGCCTACGCTGGTCCGCAGGGCCTTTACCAGACGGGCCCCCGGTTGAGGAGTCGGACTCCCCGCCTTTTGCTGTAGTGACGCGCACCCTTACTGTCTCGTCCGTCCACTGAAAGACGGCCTCCAGGGTATCAAAAAAGAAGGTGCGGGACTGAAAGACGACCCGCAATCGCGCTGGGTAGAGCAGAGCATAAGGTAACTTCAGGTCTCGGAGACGAGCCTTGGCCGCAGCGAACGATTGTCTCTGCTGCTGAACCAACCTCGTGTAGTCCGGGAATATGAGGATATGAGAGTTCTCGAACAGTAGTTGGCCCTTCAATCTCGCCTGTTTCAGGATAGCGTCTCTGTCAGCATAGTTTAATAGTTTGGCGATCATGGGGCGAGGGCGTTCTCCCGTTGGAGGTTTTTGCATCAGCGCCCGATGGGCCCTCTCTACAACGAAGCAGCGGGACAGAGTGTCAGCCGGCATCCATCCCTCCAGCCATTGTGTCAGGAAGCGCTCCGCACCTCCCTTTTCGCAATCTTCTTCAAATCCCAGGAATCGAAGGTTGCTGCGCCTAGCGCGTCCCTCCGCCTCCTCAGCTCTCGACACTAGGCCCTTCTGAGTCCTTTCAAGGGCAATGACCCTATTTTTTAGGGTAGTCACGTTGTCCTCCACAGCAGTTATGCGCGTTTCTGCGCCTGTTATGCTTTCCACGGCGTTCCGCAAGTCCTGCCGAAGGAGCATAACATCTGAGCCCACAGCCCCAATCTTAGCATCCAGGGCATCTCTGGACTGCGTGATCGCAGCCAGGAGCGCAGTATTGTCCGGCACTTGAGTTTGCGCCCCTTTCGCGTCGGCGGCTTCAGTAAATCTATCAATAGGGCCCTGCTTGCCCTGATTTCCACCTCCATCCCGTGTCATGATGTCTTCGGGGAGGGAGACCGCCCTCCGGCCCTCTTCCAGTTGCGGTCGCCCAGCAATTGTCACCGCCAGCCGCTCGTCGACAAGATGGCGGTACCGTGTGTGGATCTCGCACCGCAGCTCGCGGATAGCAGTGCCGCCCCCCAGCTGGCTCCCGAAGATTTCTGATTGGCAGTATCTGTTCCACTAGGCCTCACGCCAGGGGGGAGTCACCACACGGTCCGCTCCTCCTATGTTATGCACCGGGGTCCGACCTGACCCCCGATATGTTGTGGGACCCTGCCGACCCCTCGTGCCCCCGCCGCCGGGCTAATCAAGATCCGCCGTGGCCCCCGGCACGTTCCGTTCCGGCCCCCCTCTTCCCGGGGCTCGGGCCTCACGGACAGTGCGACGTGTCGCCGTTCAGGAACCCCAGATGGGGGTGAGCCCGGGGCCTGATCTGACCCCCGGGCAGGCGATGCAGCTCAGCGACCACCCCGCCCGTCTCCCTACAGGGCACCACTCTGACCTGACCTGTGGCAGCCGTCTGCTGGGCCTGGGGCAGCCGCCCGCCTGGCCGACGCTGCCCTCCTCAAGCCGGCAGGAGCTCCACCCTCACCGAAGATGGCGGCCACTCTCTCCGGCCTTCTTCGTATCCGGCGTTCGCCAGTCGTATTCCGCAGCTGCTTTTCCAACGGCGGCGTCCAGCGGTGACAATCACTCCAGGGACCCAGGATCCGCCGGCACACAGTAGGGCCGGCACCTCTGCAGCACTCGGCGCGGCCCCTCTCACTAGTCGGCCCGCGCCGAAAATCGTGGTCCCGGCTCAGCAGGCTGCCCCGAACAGCTCTTCTCGCGGTCTCCCTTCAGGTCGCCTCCCAGCCTCAGGAGTGGAGTCAGGCGACCCCAGCCGCTGTTTTCGGATGACTCAGAATCCGGGAATCAGGCAGGGTGGCAGGGAACCACAGGAGATGACCAGGGCAAGGATAAATGCTAAGGATTATGAACGGCTGGTCGGAGCTCCGGCTCTACACGACCGCCATGTTCGCTGGCCAAGCCACGCCCCCATTGTTTAGGAATTTTATTGATGTATGTGAAATATTTTTAATCAAGGGGTAGCATTTTTTTTTACAGAAAGCAGTCTGCGTAGTCTAAGTTTAAATGAATATTAGTGCGTGTAGTTTGAGCTATGTGAGGAATGGTTAAAGTACTACGGAGTTACAAGGGGGATAATATCATGTTGCCAGATGAACACGGTCCAACCAAGGGCACAAATAACAGCCCTTCTGGCAGGCGCCTCAGACTGAAGTCAGAGGCGCACAAGTAAGTCGGCATCCCGGCAAACCCTAGCACGGCCGTAAAGCGTCCTGGTTAAATAGATTCGCCAGGAGCATACTGATAGTGTGGGCGGTGTCAGAGTTTGAGGTGCCGGAAGTGTCCATTTAAAGACCTGAATAACAAGCATTGGAAATGCAATAGGTCTCGCATTAGGAAAGTTTGAGCGATTGGTATTGTAAATGACACTTTTTTTTATTCATGTGTTGGTTTTGAAAATAGCAAAATTAATAGCTTTGTCAGTTACAATGTCAATAGTTTTAACTTTCGCAAATGTGACACCTATAGCATTTGTAATGCAATGTGTGTTGTATTTACGTGACTTAGATGTACTGATATTACAAATAACAATGGCTTTTAATTTTGTAAATAATTAATACTTAAATAAAATTTATTGTAATTTATAATGGCAATAGCTTAAACGTTTGTAAACAACTTTTGTGAAGATTATGTTCAGTGTATTTTATTGTGACGAAAATCGAAGAACTTTGCATTTGCACCTACACACACACAGAGCCACACACACACACACACACACATATAGATGTGGTGGTGGTGGATCTGGGGGATATGGTGGTGGTGGTGGATGTGGTGGTGGATGTGGTGGTGGTGGTGATGGTGGATGTGGTGGTGATGATGGTGGATGTGGTGGTGGATGTGGTGGTGGTGGATGTGGTGGTGGTGGAGGTGGTGGTGGATGTGGTGGAGGTGGTGGATGTGGTAGTGGTGGATGTGGTGAAAATTGTGGTGGATGTGGTGGTGGATGTGGTGGTAGAAGTGATGGTGGAAGTGATGGTGGTGGGTGTGGTGGATGTGGTGGTGGATGCGGTGGTGGATGAGGTGGTGGATGTGGTGGTGGTGGTGGATGTGGTGGTGGTGGATGCGGTGGTGGTGGCTGATGTGGTGGTGGTGGATGTGGTGGTGGTGGTGGTGGTGCATGCGGTGGTGGTGGAAGTGGTGGTGGATGTGTTGGATGTGGTGGTGGATGTGGTGGATGTGGTGGTGGATGTGGTGGATGTGGTGGTGGTGGATGCGGTGGATGTGGTGGTGGTTGTGGTGGTGGTGGGTGTGGTGGATGTGGTGGTGGATGCGGTGGTGGTGCATGTGGTGGATGTGATGTGGTGGATGTGGTGGTGGATGTGGCAGTGGATGTCATGATGGATGTGGAGGTGATGGTGGATGTGGAGGTGGTGGTGGATGTGGTGGTGGATGCAGTGGATGTGGTGGTGGATGTGGTGGTGGTGGATGCGGTGGTGGTGGATGCGGTGGTGGTGGAAGTGGTGGTGGATGTGTTGGATGTGGTGGTGGATGTGGTGGTGGATGTGGTGGATGTGGTGGTGGTGGATGCGGTGGATGTGATGGTGGATGTGGTGGTGGTGGGTGTGGTGGATGTGGTGGTGGTGTGGTGGTGGATGCGGTGGTGGTGCATGTGGTGGATGTGGTGGTGGTGGATGTGGTGGTGGATGTGGCGGTGGATGTCATGGTGGATGTGGAGGTGATGGTGGATGTGGTGGTGGATGTGGTGGTGGATGTGGTGGTGATGGTGGATGTGGTGGTGGATGTGGTGGATGCGGTGATGGTGGTGGATGCGGTGGATGTGGTGGTGGTGGTGGATGCGGTGGTGGTGGTGGATGCGGTGGTGGTGGTGGATGCAGTGGTGGTGGAAGTGGTGGTGGATGTGTTGGATGTGGTGGTGGATGTGGTGGATGTGGTGGCAGTGGATGTGGTGGTGGATGTGGTGGTGGTGGGTGTGGTGTATGTGGTGGTGGATGTGGTGGTGGATGCGGTGGTGGATGTGGTGGTGGATGCGGTGGTGGTGCATGTGGTGGATGTGGTGGTGGTGGATGTGGTGGATGTGGTGGTGGATGTGGCGGTGGATGTCATGGTGGATGTGGAGGTGATGGTGGATGTGGTGGTGGATGTGGTGGTGGATGTGGTGGTGGATGCGGTGGATGTGGTGGTGGTGGATGCGGTGGTGGTGGATGCGGTGGTGGTGGAAGTGGTGGTGGATGTGTTGGATGTGGTGGTGGATGTGGTGGATGTGATGGTGGATGTGGTGGATGTGGTGGTGGTGGATGCGGTGGATGTGGTGGTGGATCTGGTGGTGGTGGGTGTGGTGGATGTGGTGGTGGATGTGGCGGTGGATGTCATGGTGGATGTGGAGGTGATGGTGGATGTGGTGGTGGATGTGGTGGTGGATGTGGTCATGATGGTAGATGTGGTGGTGGATGTGGTGGTGGATGTGGTGGTGGATGTGGTGGTGGATGCGGTGGATGTGTGGTGGTGGATGCGGTGGATGTGGTGATGGTGGATGCGGTGGTGGTGGTGGATGCGGTGGTGGTGGTGGATGGGGTGGTGGTGGTGGTGGTGGATGTAGTGGTGGTGGGTGTGGTGGATGTGGTGGTGGTGGGTGTGGTGGATGTGGTGGTGGATGTGGCGGTGGATGTGGCGGTGGATGTGACGGTGGATGTGATGGTGGATGTGGTGGTGGATGTGGTGGTGGATGTGGTGGTGGATGTGGAGGTGGATGTGGAGGTGATGGTGGATGTGGTGGTGGTGGTGGATGCGGTGGAAGTGGTGGTGGTGGATGTGGTGGAGGAAGTGGTGGTGGATGTGGTGGTGGATGCGGTGGTGGTGCATGTGGTGGATGTGGTGGTGGTGGATGTGGTGGTGGAAGTGGTGTTGGATGTGGATGTGGTGGTGGATGTGGTGGATGTGGTGGTGGATGTGGTGGATGTGGTGGTGGTGGATGCAGTGGATGTGGTGGTGGATGTGGTGGTGGTGGGTGTGGTGGTTGCGGTGGCGGTGCATGTGGTGGTGGATGCGGTGGTGGTGCATGTGGTGGATGTGGTGGTGGTGGATGTGGTGGTGGTGGATGTGGTGGATGTGGTGGTGGATGTGGCAGTGGATGTCATGGTGGATGTGGTGGTGATGGTGGATGTGGTGGTGGATTTGGTGGTGGATGCGGTGGATGTGGTGGTGGTGGATGCGGTGGATGTGGTGGTGGTGGATGCAGTGGTGGTGGTGGATGCAGTGGTGGTGGTGGATGTGGTGGTGGTGGAAGTGGTGGTGGATGTGTTGGATGTGGTGGTGGATGTGGTGGATGTGGTGGTTGTGGATGTGGTGGTGGATGTGGTGGTGGATGCGGTGGTGGTGCATGTGGTGGATGCGGTGGTGGTGCATGTGGTGGATGTGGTGGTGGTGGTGGATGTGGCGGTGGATGTCATGGTGGATGTGGAGGTGATGGTGGATGTGGTGGTGGATGTGGTGGTGGATGCGGTGGATGTGGTGATGGTGGATGCGGTGGTGGTGGATGCGGTGGTGGTGGTGGATGGGGTGGTGGATGTAAAAAAAGTAAAAGTCCACATTTGTAAAGCGCACAATCACCCGTAAGGGTCTCTAGGCGCTGGAGGGCCGTCGGGAAGATTAAGCGAGCTATTGCCCAGAGTCACATGGTGCTGGGCTGACCTGCCGCCGGAGCCGGGGATCGAACCGTGGTCCCCAGATTCCAGCGTCAGTGGTGGTGGATGTGGTGGATGTGGTGGTGGTGGGTGTGGTGGATGTGGCGGTGGATGTGGCGGTGGATGTGGCGGTGGATATGGTGGTGGATGTGGTGGTGGATGTGGCGGTGGATGTCATGGTGGATGTGGAGGTGATGGTGGATGTGGTGGTGGATGTGGTGGTGGATGTGGTCATGATGGTGGATGTGGTGGTGGATGTGGTGGTGGATGTGGTGGTGGATGTGGTGGTGGATGCGGTGGATGTGTGGTGGTGGATGCGGTGGATGTGGTGATGGTGGATGCGGTGGTGGTGGTGGATGCGGTGGTGGTGGTGGATGGGGTGGTGGTGGTGGTGGTGGATGTAGTGGTGGTGGGTGTGGTGGATGTGGTGGTGGTGGATGTGGTGGTGGATGTGGTGGTGGATGTGGCGGTGGATGTGGCGGTGGATGTGACGGTGGATGTGATGGTGGATGTGGTGGTGGATGTGGTGGTGGATGTGGTGGTGGATGTGGAGGTGGATGTGGAGGTGATGGTGGATGTGGTGGTGGTGGTGGATGCGGTGGAAGTGGTGGTGGTGGATGTGGTGGAGGAAGTGGTGGTGGATGTGGTGGTGGATGCGGTGGTGGATGCGGTGGTGGTGCATGTGGTGGATGTGGTGGTGGTGGATGTGGTGGTGGAAGTGGTGTTGGATGTGGATGTGGTGGTGGATGTGGTGGATGTGGTGGATGTGGTGGTGGATGTGGTGGATGTGGTGGTGGTGGATGCAGTGGATGTGGTGGTGGATGTGGTGGTGGTGGGTGTGGTGGTTGCGGTGGCGGTGCATGTGGTGGTGGATGCGGTGGTGGTGCATGTGGTGGATGTGGTGGTGGTGGATGTGGTGGTGGTGGATGTGATGGATGTGGTGGATGTGGTGGTGGATGTGGCAGTGGATGTCATGGTGGATGTGGTGGTGATGGTGGATGTGGTGGTGGATTTGGTGGTGGATGCGGTGGATGTGGTGGTGGTGGATGCGGTGGATGTGGTGGTGGATGTGGTGGATGTGGTGGTGGTGGATGCGGTGGTGGTGGTGGATGTGGTGGTGGATGTGTTGGATGTGGTGGTGGATGTGGTGGATGTGGTGGTTGTGGATGTGGTGGTGGATGTGGTGGTGGATGCGGTGGTGGTGCATGTGGTGGATGCGGTGGTGGTGCATGTGGTGGATGTGGTGGTGGTGGTGGATGTGGCGGTGGATGTCATGGTGGATGTGGAGGTGATGGTGGATGTGGTGGTGGATGTGGTGGTGGATGCGGTGGATGTGGTGGTGGTGGATGCAGTGGATGTGGTGATGGTGGATGCGGTGGTGGTGGATGCGGTGGTGGTGGTGGATGGGGTGGTGGATGTAGTGGTGGTGGATGTGGTGGATGTGGTGGTGGTGGGTGTGGTGGATGTGGCAGTGGATGTGGCAGTGGATGTGGCGGTGGATATGGTGGTGGATGTGGTGGTGGATGTGGTGGTGGATGTGGTGGTGGATGTGGATGTGGTGGTGGATGTGGATGTGGATATAGCGCATACTTATGGCATGACTAAAAAAAAGCAAGCTGGTTCTGAGACACTGCGGGCTCTTAACGACTGAGATGAAATCAGCAGCATTCCTGGATTTCTTAAAGTTTGTCAGAGGGGAGGGGGGCCGTGGGCTTTGCAGCACTCATGAGGCGGTTTTATACATTTTGGTTATCCATTCGTTGTGGGCAAGAGATGGGGAGATTACCAGTGACAGGAGGGCGCAGACCTTTGCAGCTGTGAGCGCATTCAATTAATGAAAAAAGAAAAGGAGACACGACCGGCCGGCCGTGAAACTGAAAGCACGGCCGGCCGGCCGTGAAAAAGCCTTTGATGCAGCAGGGGGTAATTAGGGGAGGAGAATGGCTGGGCTGAGGCAGAGCGCAAAGCCTTTGATGCAGCAGGGGGCAGAGCGGGAAGAGCTGCTGGCGGCACCAAGCTGACGATTTGATGCTGTGCACGCGCATTTTACCTCATTGCGCTTGCGCATTGAGTTAAAAGTGCACATGCACTGCATCAAATCGCCAGTCTAGGTAAACTCTGTTTAAGCCCCTATAGTCTCGCTCCGCTCAATGCGCATGCGCATTGACAGGCGAGACCTAAAAAGGTAACTTCTGTATATAACACCGTCGCACACGCTTAACAGTAAAAGAAACATGCAAAAAAAGTAAGTAATCAGGGGGAAATGCACTCTTTACAAAGCCTCGACTTTTTCAAGTACAAACTAGTGTTTCATCCGCTGTGCTACAGGAAAGAATTCGAAAAAAAAATATGTTATGGTCAAATCTCTATTTACTTGACATATGGAATGTTAGTACCTCATTAGGAATGCTTTGGAGGCTGACATGATTCAAGCGCTGGCAGGCGTCAGACTGGGTCAGAAAATAAACTCAGCCAAATAAAAGCGGACCCCGTTTGTGGATTATTAGATACTTAAAAAAGGGACCTCTGTTTGCAAATTGAGGCAGTTTCCAGCTTGTGAAGACAAAGCATATAGATGTAGATGTTTTACAAGGCATGGAAGCCTGTATGGATTTGAGCTTGCTGCAGGCAATGTTGCCGGGTATGGTAGCTCAATGTACCAACTAATGCATCCATTGCAGGGGCTTGTGTTCGACCTCATGGTCACAGGTTCAAATCCCGGCAGGTCCACTCAGCCTTTCATCCATCTGAGGTTGATAAAATAAGTACCATTAAGGTGGGTAACAATGAACATCTGTTATTCAGCGCCAAGAGACCTCTGGGGGTACGTGCGCTTTACAAATACATTTATGTAAAGTTCGTTTTAATACCAGGGAAATTAACAATATAAATAGCCAAGAAGACCGTATGGTCACAAACAAACAAAAACAGGGCATACACCGACCTGGCAGACCAGCCCTTTAGGCACTGCCTGATTGCTCTATAGACCTGTACGACCCTAATGGCTGCAGACCTGACCTGCACTTCATGGAGTTTCTATAAACTTTCAAGTGACGTTTTTAATAAGACTCGTGGATTATGTTATTGTTGTGATTATGAAGGAGGAGACTTGCTGCATAGTAACAAGTGGCCTGGAGGGGGGCAGGCTCACATCAATAACCCTGTGTGGGAGTTAACATTTAATGTACACTGCTCCCTTACTCCTGCAAAGGTGGAAAACTGGAGGGATTTGGTCTGACCCACTGTCGCTTTGAGTGAACTTTCAAATTTTTAGACATTAGACTTTACCAGCTCACTGTCATCTTGAATTGCATTAATGCAGTCTTTCAGGTCATGAATCCTCAATTAGTTAATGCAATCACTTGAGGAGTGAATGTGTGTTTAATCAGAGAGACACAACATTGAATCCTGGTTGATGCAGTGGGAATGCAACTTGTGTATTTTTAGTGCTACAAGGTCCCAGCCTGCAACCGAAAACACTATGAACAAGCAAGTCATTATTTTTTCAAGATATTTTTAGAACTAATTTCACTACAGGTGTAATTTCTTTACTTATCTCTTTCCATGGACTTCATTCTTGGATTACTTGTTAGATTTACTCGTGAGAAAGTGTCACTCTAAGTGTCATATATTTGGCAGTGGATAGTCACTCCTAAGTATATTGAAAACATGAAAATGTAACACATAAGTAATCTGAAATCTTTGCAGCAGCTATGCTTATCCTGGGAGGAGAAGTGTGGCTCACTGGTTAGAGGAGGCAGACCCTGATGCAGAGGTCAGACCCGGGCCCAGGGTTCAATTCCTGACGCGGCAGGGTCTTGAGCTCAAAATGTCCATGGACTCGATAATTCTCACCTCGGTGCCTACTCGAATCATGGGTTCACACTCTGCAACTCTGGGCAATAGCTTGCTTAATCTCCACTATGGCCCCACTGCGATGGGATGCCTGGTCTTCACCTTGGGGATGCCCAGTAGGGGTTATCTCACAGGGAAAGCCAGGACGGGTTCCCAAAGCAAGTGCTAATAGACCTGTCGGTGATTTGGAGCTATATAAATCGAAATTAACATAACATAACAAAACAGGTCATTTCATGACAAGACAAATTGGTTACAAACTGCTTCCTTACCTGCGATAGGTACACGCAGTGGCGACAGATGATATTTGTAAGTGGTAGAGGGTAAACACTAGTGATCCTTAATTTCGCTTGGGGCGTTTAGGAAGGTGCGGTTCCCAAACAAAAATTAAAATAAGTGTCTAAATAGTTCATTTTCAACACATCTTTAGGAAAATGTGTTATAAATGTATATTTTATTTATTTAGCATTTTTATGGGATGCCACTCTACTTTTGAATGGGTGTCAGAATACTTTGGGGCATATTACCAAGCATAAGCGATAATTATCGCTAAGCTTGGTTAGCGGCTATATTTATATCGCCGTGCTGCGCCTATTTTTATCACTTAGGAGCCTTGCTATTATCAAGGTTTATCTCCTACGCGATAAAAATCGGCCGAAATGCATGAATATCGCTGAAAAGTCAGCGATATTCATGCATTACCGAGCAAATGCTCTTAGCCATGTTATCCACCTACCATTGGATAACATGGCTAAGAACTGCTCTGGGCAGGCGTTAGCTTTTGGAGATAATCGCGCTTAGCGCGATTATTTCCAAAAGTTGGTAATAGGAGTTAGCGATGTTAGCGACTGTTTCCAGTCGCTAACATCTTGGCAGGCCCACTTTACATGTCCTACTAGCTGTAGCAATAAGACCCTTGGTAATATCCCCCTTTGTTTACAGCAACAGGTGAGACCAAACATCTCTTTACATTGAATCAATAAGAAAAAAAGAAACGTGCGGACAGGGGCAGCCAGAGGAGCCTTCTTCTAACTCAAAACACCAGAAGTGATAAAGTAGTGTTTTTATGGTTACCAGCAAAGGAAATAAATCCTAGACAGGACAGTGGCACAACAAATTGGTGAAAGCAGATAAGTGTGCTTAGAGAGGAGCTATCAGAAACAGAAGGAAGAGGGGGGAGGATCATAGATTAATTAAAGTGAATGGTGGAAAACGAGAGGTACATGGGCATTATAGACGAGCCGGCGGTTACTGGTCCAGATAAAGTCTGAACCAATATGTTCTGAAGGGAACTCATAAAAATGTAATCATTTCATGTTATATCTGACCACCAAGGCCCTCACTCTCGTCACCCTGGCCTTGGTCATCTCTCGCATCGACTATGCAAACTCACTTTATGTTGGCATTCCAGCATACCAACTCCGCCGTTTACAGCTGGTACAAAACCAAGCAGCCAGGCTAATTTTCCATCAACCTAAGCATCAACATGTCATCCCTCTGGTGAAGAGCCTTCATTGACTCCCGGTGGCCGAACGCTGTGTATTCAAATTGGGATGCACCATTTTTAAAGCCCTCGCTGGCCGGGGCCCAGCTTTCATCTCTTCTAGGATCCATCGCTATGTCCCAGTACGCAAACTCCGCTCCTTCCACCTCAACTTGCTCATGATCCCCACGTTCAAACGCAAAAAACATGGTGGCCTCAGATTTTCTTTCCTGGCCCCCCATTTTTGGAACTCTTTCCCGACCGGACTGAGATCCGTAACCTCATACACCCAATTTAGAACACTTCTCATAACCCTTCTTTTCTCACAAGCATACGAGTAAAGTCCCTGTTATCATCCTGCTGCTGTCCTCCCGCCCTCAGCGCCATGAAACCGCTTGGTGTAAGTGCGCTCTATAAATAATTTTAACATAACATATCAAGCAAATGTAGCCCTCACTAGGCATGCTGGAGATTCACCCTCCCCATTAAAACATTGAGAAAATTACAGGCTGGTCATACAGACTATGTATCAATTTCCTAAGGCCTATCATTTTACCAGCATAATTCCCAGTAATACACTGTAACAGAGTACGTGAAAGAGATGTGCTCAACATGCCTCTCAAACTCAGCTAGAAGTATCACTTAAACACCAGCTTCAAAGCAGCTTGGAAAAACTATGTCTGAAAATACATATATTCTGCTATTGAATATGTATTTTTCTTAAACTCAGTTACCTCAAACAGAAGCTTGCCATTTTCATGAAAATCCGCTAGGCCCTTTTCATGTTTAGCAAATTCATGCTTGCCTCTCAAATATCAGTTCGCTATTTTAATCAAGTACACACATGCTGCTGCCACATAGGTATAGAAACTGCCTTTTATGCTTATATGTCACCCTTCACATGCCAGTTCTGCCCAGCAAATTTAAGTATTTATCATTATGCCAGCAGTAGTCATCATTAAAACATCTTTTTCATTGACGTGCATTTAGACATGGATGCAATACAGACATATATCGTGTGAGATACACAATTTTAGCTTAGCATTAGAGTTCGATTGGCTGCATAGGGTACAATAGTCAGCAGTGTGGTTTTATTAATGTATAGTTTTCTACATAACAAACAGCGAATTGAACAAAACGTTAGCTTCCATAGAGCCCCCTCCTCCATGCCTCTTTTCCCCTCTAGTTCATCAGAATAATTAGCAGGCCGTCTATAAATCTAGTATATCACCTTGTGAGGCACTCAGGTGCTCCAGTGAATGACGAGGGTCCAGTTAGGGCCCCCCGTGTAGCGTATCCCTTTTCCGTTGGCCAGTGGTTAAAGAATTTTACATCTTGTGTTTATAGGTCTGCATGTGTGGGTCAAGGTCATGTGTGGGTCAAGGGGATATCATAGTGGGGGAATATCCAGGCACATGCATCAAGAAAAGCTTTTGCGAGACTTAATTGCAAAATTATTAAGGAATCGCAATTAAGGACTCTCAAAGCCTATGCATGTAGGAATCGCTATTAAAATAGCAATTCCTAAACATTCCTTAATTGCAACTCGCATATTGCGAGTCGCAATTAAGGAATGCCTTCACATTCATTCCTTTGGGCCTACAAGCCCATAGGAATGAATGGGAGATTGCATGCGCAATTTGCGAGTACCAATAGGTACTCGTAAATTGCACATGCTATTTCAAGGGTGCAAGGGTGTCCTTTGGACACCCTCTTGCACCCCTGAAATAGCTCTGTGCACATATGTTGCACACACACATGCCCCAAGGGCATGTGTGTGTAACCTACAACTTTAAAAAAGGCACTTTTCAAAGTTTTTGCAAATTACCATCAAATTCAACTTCATGGTAATTTGCATCCCCTGGTAGCAAAATCGCTATTTTAAAGGGGTTCTTGCATTGCATTTAAGGAATAGCAATTTGCGATTTCTTAGATGCAATCGCAATTAGAGAAATTGCAATTGATTGCGAATTCTCAAATTGCGAGTACCTTGAACCTTGATGCATCGCAAATGCCCTTTTGGCGGGCGCAAACGGATGATTTTTGCGAATCGCACCGTTTGCGCCTGCAAAAATGGTTGCCGCAGGTGCCTGATCGTCTTTAGGGTGCCCTTTGAATTTCCCCAGTGTCATATCGTATTCCTCCACAATTAAGTACTTCCTCAGGCCCACCCTCTCTTCTCTGTATAACAGGGTGCTTTCTGCCCGGCTCCACGAAGCGACCACTCGTGCCCAAGCTGCCAAGGTAGGCGTCTATGACTGTTTTTAATGCATAGTGAGTTCTCAATTTGTTAACAGTAGGGCAAGGTCGACAAACCTACGCCCTGGGTTCTCTAGTTTGGGGCGAGGAAACAAACCCATTAACATACCTACCAACTTGAAGGACAATCTCACTGTGTGAAGAGGGGGCGGGGCCTCGTGCCGAGAAGTACCTACCAGGCACTTTTTAACCTCTCCCTGCCCTCAAGCCCCCTCCACCCCCCACAAAAAAGCTTGCTAAGGCTGGTGCTGTGGTCTTGCGGTCTTTCACACCCCTTAATGGACATCAGTTGTTCAAAGCCTCAGAAAAGAAGCTGGAAAACCAATATTTACAGTGGCTTTCAGCTCTTTTGCCCCACCACCGTGTGATATTGCTGCTCACTGGGAGACAGCGTGATGGGAGCTGATATAGTGTGTCACACAATGGCACTGTGTGAGTTGGTAGGTATGCATTAATACAGCATCAGGGGTCCTCTGAACTGAAAGGCCGGTTGTGTTAGATAATACTTATATCACCAGTGACCAGAAGGACTGCAGTGAGGTGGGGGAGGAAAGGCCTACAGCATGTGGAAAAGGTCTGCTTCCAGAAACAAACATCAGAGGCAATTCACATTTGAACCAGGCATATCTTAATAATACGGGCCGGTGTGAGGTGGGCTCTATTCAAAATGTTAAATTGTATATATTTAAAATGTGGCATTTAGCTACTTTTTGGTGATACACCAAGGTTTTTGAACGTTCTGTATCATAAAATAATCTGGCTAAATCAGCTTCCCAAGCATTTCAAAGAGTTATTTACGATCTATCAATCTTTTGTTAAAAAAAAAAAAGCTCTCTAGATCCATCTCATTAGGTTTCTCCAGGTACCCACTGTGTGTAATGTTTGGTATACCTCATATGTCGGGGGTAGCTGGTGTCAGGTGTGGAAAAGTGTGGAGGAGGAGCGTACAATTTACTGATATGTCAGAAATCGCCTGGGCAAGAGGTCAAAGTCCATCACTAGGGTCTGGAAGTCTATGAATTTCCCATTCTGTCACTAGGGTCTGGAATTCTATTACTTTCTCAAAAAGGAACAGGTTTCCAAAGGTGAAGAGATCTGCGGTATGCCAGGGATGGAGATGCCCTACTCTCAGTTGCCCTGTTGTGGACTGTAGGCGTAATAAGGGAATGGCAGGATCGAAGGACGTCATAAAGATAATTAATCTGTAAGTCATGGCTAAACAGGCTCTTGCCACATAAAGCAGACCAGTAGACAAAGTGGCTAGACAAGTGTAGTGGGATAGAAGATAGCTCACAAGGCAATTCCGAAAGTCTATAATTGTGAGGCCACTTAGCATAGAGAAAGCCCAGAAAGCCAAGGAGCCATCCACTCGAGTTGTGCAGCTAAGAAGTAGCATTCAAAGTCTGGGAGGGTCGGTTCTCCAGCTGCTACTGGGAGTTTCAACGTGGCACACGAGACTCACCATCATCCAGTCCCCCATATCAATGTCACTGTGGAGGAGTCTATTCATTTAAAGATGGAACGTGGGAGTAAAAGAGGAAGGTTAGTGAAATAGTAAAGGAGTCGAGGTAATATCTCCATCTTCACTAAAGCCACCTGGCCAACTACCGACAGGGGCAAAGAGGACCAGAATGTGATCTGCCCTTGTATCAATTTGGCCAAATTCCCATCTCATAGGTAAGCATGAGTATGCTATGTGTTGATCCCTAACTACCAGAACAAAGTTGCTTCAAACCATATCCTATGCTCCAGTAGTGGCAAAGAGGAGGCCCAGGTGTTTGCTGTAGTGGGGAACTGCACGACTAGGCCCAGTTCACCCAAGGACAGAAAGGGTTGTGAATTCAGTGAGGATCTGCATCACATCAGCTAAACTGTTATCCATTGTATTAGACCTGGCACCATTGGTGTGAGTCTCACCTCCATATTTCACTGTTGTCTCCTCTGTTTTTGCTGGTATTAGATGCTCTGGGCACTGTGCCACTGCCACAACACGAATGCTCCCTGTGTAAATGTAACTGTGAATTGGTATATCCCTGATTGGCTTATTTGGGTTACCTGTTAGTCCCTAGTAGTGTAGCCTGTGTGTGCCCAGGGCTGGTAACTCAAATGCTGCTGGTGGGCCTGCAGCACTGGTTTGCCCACCCACAGAAGCAGCTTGTAAATTGTACCTCAGACCTGCCACTGCAGTGTCTGTGTGCAGTTCGGAACTGCCATCTTGGCTGAGAAGTGCCCACACTTCCCAGCCCCTGAACCTTCCCTTAGCATCATGTCAGTCACCCCTATGGTAGGTGCATTGTGTTTGTAAGGCAGGACATGGCTTGATATGTGTAGCATGTCCTGGTAGTGAATTACCCTCCATTTTGTTTTTCACTGCTGCAAGTCTACCTGTTCTCCATAGGTTAGAATGGGCAGTCTGGCTATTACATCTTATAGTCCTAACTGTCTCAGGGAACATGGTAGAAATTCGAGTTTAGTATGCCTGAGCTCCGAATATTAAAATACATCTTTTAGCAAAGTTGGTTTTAATATTCTATGTTTGAAAGTACCACTTTTAGAAAGTAGGTATTTTCTTGCCTAAGCCTTCCAGTGTGCTCTGCTGTTATGTGTATTGGCTGTCTGGGTTTAGAGGGGCAAGGCATGCTGAGTCAGACCTGGGTTGAATACAGAGATCTGCATTGAGTACTGGGGAGGGGTAGCTCATTGACCTGAATAGGGCTGTGCCTGGCAAGGTGAATGCTGGCTCCACCTCCTACTGTGCGTCTGATGGCAGACCCCCTCTTTCTGAAAGGAAGGATGTAGCCTGGTAAACAAAGTGCTCCAGGCCTGAGCAGAACTGGTTCTGGCTGGGTTCAGTGACTAGAGACTTTTGAGAACAAAGACTTTTGGGGTATAAATATCTGTGCCCAAACCCCTGATTTTGGTATTGCTCCTGAATGTCAAGAGAACCTCTGTCCGTTTCACTGAAAGACTCTGCAGGAGAGGATTGTCCTTGTGCTTGTGTGCTATTTCTTGGATTGGCCTGCAGTAGTTCCCCCTGAACATGGAAGAAGAGGGAAAAGGACTTTTGAGAAACTTTTATTTTGCTAAAGCAATCACCCAAGGGCTAGAAGAGAGCTAGCCTCCTGCTGGATTCACAGGCACATCTGACTTCCCCATTAGCTTCCTGATTCCTCCCAGCGAGGATTTCTATCTGCAGATGCGGCCCCTATGATTTCCATTGCCTCTAGATCTACTACTGAGAAGAGAGTGCTGAAATCGTCGCTAAAGCCCATTTGCGAGCCGCAGCAGCTGATGAGCGTAAGAAAAATCCTCACACTGCTGCCGCCGAGCGCTCGCAAACCCAAGATCATTGCATCGCACGCTTATGGGCCACAAAGTGCTTGCTAACCCCAGAGATGATCGCATCACACGTTTGTGGGCTGTTGAGTGCTCGCTAACCCGGATCATCACATCGAGATCAACGCATCACGCAGTGCGGGCGCAGGGCGTCTGCCATTTTCATCGCATCGCACCCGGATCGTCGCTCCCTCGCTGGGTGCCATTTTCTTTCATCGCAACAAGGTCGCACACGCAACCGGACCAGCGCATCATCCTCCCTTGCAACAAGGATTCAACGCATCGCTGGCCTAGCGTGAAGAAGTCTGTCGCTTTGTCCCCACTCCTCCTGCCGCTGCATCCCTGCGGCCCTGCCCCCCTGCTTCCCCATTGGCCACCCCGCTCCCGCCTCTCAGCTGCTCCTCCCAACTCTCCCCCTCTTATGGAGGCCGTGCGGTGGTGAAGGAGTGACCTCTGACCCTGCTCGCAAGCAGGTCGCCCCCCACGCCACCACACGGCTGCTAGCTGCTTCGTGCCCGATACTGCTGCCCGCCTTTTCCCGCCGTTCCCCTCCTCCTGCTGCTGCGTCCCTGCGGCCCCGCCCCCCTGCCTCCCCATTGATCACCCCGCTCCCGCCTCCCAGCTGCTCCTCCCTCCCTCTCCCCCTCTTATGGAGGCCGCGCAGAGGCCGTGCGCAGCGGGCGCGCCAAAGGCAAGCCCGTCCGCGCCTGGACTGCGCCCAGCGCCAGAACCCCTGGACCCCGCGAACACCACAACACCAGACTCCGCTACGACGCCAGCACCCTCTACGCACTCAATGCTGGCCAAAACCACACCTGCTTCCAGGCTGCCCCGAAACGGACTCACGGACCTTTCTCCTGCCAAACCTGCAGCTTCACCTGCGACAGAGCCACCAAACCTCCAAGGCTGGACCCAACCACCTCCACTGCTTACTCCTCAACACCCGCTTCGCACGCAAACACGCCGTCGAGCTCTGGGATCTGCTCGACACCTCCGCCCCAGACGTGGCCTTCCTGACCGAGACCTGGTGGAACGACTCCTCGGCATCCAACATCGACATAGCCATCCCGGACAGCTACAAGATCACCCGCAGGGATTGCGCCAACGGAATCGGAGGAGGAATAGCCATCGTCCACGAGTCTACCCTCAAGGTCACCACCCATGCAGACGACACCCTCAACACCGCCGAACACCTGCACTTCCGGATCCACATCGACCCCAACACCACCCTCAGAGGAACACTCATCTACAGACCTCCCGGACCCCAAGCTCAGTTCAGCGACTCCATCGCCGACCTCGCCAACACCCACGCACTCGCCTCCACCGACTACATCCTCCTCGGGGACCTGAACTTCCACCTCGAGAACAACAACGACGCCAACTCTGCCACCCTGATCGACAACCTCGCCAACATTGGCCTCAGACAACTCGTCACCACACCCACGCCGCCGCCAGCCACACGCTGGACCCCGTCTTCTCCACAGGCACCTACGTCACCTTCAACCACACCACCGGACTCCACTGGACTGACCACCGCTGCATCCATTTCACCTTCACCCAACAGCTACCTCGCCGCTGCTGGAGCAAAGTCACCGAAGACCAGCTGAACACCACCCTCTCCCAGAACCCACCTACCGACCCCACCAACCCAGACACCGCAACCTCAAACAGTGGATCGACGACTGCCCCAACACCCTCGCCCCGCTGAAGAAACCCTACAATAACCATGCTAGCAAGAGAGCCACCTGGTTCACTGACGAGCTTCAGCTCTCCAAAAGCGCATGCCGGAAACTGGAGAAGATATGGCTCCACGAACGCACACCGGACAACCAAGCAGCCCACTAGGACGCCACCCGCAGACATCACCACCTCATCAGATTAGCCAAGAGATCCTCCTTCAAAGACCTCCTGGATAACAACGCACACGACAGCAAAGAGCTCTTCAGCATCGTAAAGGAACTCTCCAACCCCAGCACCAACGACATACCGCCCTCACAAGAACTTTGCGACTCACTAGCTATCTTCTTCCACTGCAAGATCGCTGACATCCATGACAGCTTAAACACCACGACCACCCCGACTACACCAGAACCCACCTCCCCTGTGAACACCACCAGCGCCAACCTCCTACCTACTGGTCCAACGTCAACGACAATGAGACACGCAAGGTCATGAACTCCATCCACTCAGGATGTCCGTCAGACCCGTGGTCACACCACGTATTCAACGAAGCAGACACAGCCATCGCACCCCAACTACGGAAGGTCATCAACACCTCCTTCGAAACAGCGACATTCCCGGAAAGCTGAAAGCACCCCGAAATTAACGCCCTCCTCAAGAAGCTCAAGGCGGACCCCAAGGACCTCAAGAACTTCGGGCCCATCTCCCTGCTCCTGTTCCCGGCGAAGGTCATCGAGAAAATCGTCAACATGCAACTGGCCCGCCACCTGGAAGACAACAACATCTTGGACCCGTCCCAGTCCGGGTTCAGACGAAACCACAGCACCGAGACAGCCCTCATCGCCGCCACAGACGACATCAGGCGCCAACTAGACAATGGCGAAACATCAGCCCTCATCCTCCTGGACCTGTCAGCCGCCTTCGACGCGGTCTGCCAACGCACTCTAAAGACACGCCTCCTAGAAGCCGGAATCCAAGAGAAGGCCCTTGACTGGACCACGTCCTTCCTCTCCGGCAGAACCCAGAGAGTCCGCCTCCCGCCCTTCCGATCCAAAGCCACCGACATCATCTGCGGCTTCCCCCAGGGCTCATCCCTCAGCCTGATACTGTTCAACGTCTACATGGCCCCCCTCGCACAAGTGGCCCGCCAACACGACCTCAACATCATCTCCTACGCCGACAACACCCAGATCATCCTCTCCCTCACCAAGGACCCGCACACTGCCAAAACCAACCTCCACGAGGGAATAAAGGCCGTCACCGACTGGATGAGGAACAGCCGCCTGAAGCTAAACTCGGACAAGACGGAGGTACTCATCCTCGGACCCACCCCCTCAGCCTGGGATGACTCCTGGTGGCCGACCACACTGGGAACAACACCAACACCCACCGACCATGCATGCAACCCAGGATTCATCCTCGACTCCTCCTTCTCCATGTCTAAACAGGTCAACGCCGTCTCCTCCTCCTGCTACAACTCCCTCCGCATGCTCTGCAGGATCTACAAGTGGGTCCCGACCGAAACAAGAAGAACGGTGATACAGGCCCTCATCAGCAGCAGACTGGACTATGGCAACGCACTCTACGCAGGAATCACAGCCAAACACCTATGACGACTACAACGCATCCAAAACGCCTTCGCCCGACTGATCATCAACGTCCCCCGCCGCAGCCACTTCACCCCCCACCTGAGAGCCCTACACTGGCTCCCGTCGACAAGAGGATCACCTTCAAGCTCCTCACCCACGCACACAAAGCACTCCACAACGCCGGCCAGCCTACCTGAACAGCAGACTCAGCTTCTACACCCCCACCCGTCAGCTCCGCTCCGCCAGCCTCGCCCTCGCCGCTGTCCCCTGCATCCAACGAACAACCTCCGGCAGCAGATCCTTCTCCTACCTCGCCACCAAGACCTGGAGCACCCTCCCTACCCACCTACGGCAGACCCAAGACCTACTCGCCTTCAGAAGACTCCTCAAGACCTGGCTCTTCGAGCAGTAGCGGCACCCCCCTCCCCTCAGCGCCTTGAGACCCTCACGGGTAAGTAGCGCGCTTTACAAGTACTCTGATTGATTGATTGATTGATTCACAAATACTTTGATCACATTTAGTTTGAAAAATTCCAGTTACTATTCTCTTAGTTAATAAAGGAGCCATTTAAGTAAGCATTTAATTATATGGAAAGTAGCCCTACATGAGTATTCTATAATGTACTCTTACATATCTGTGAATAAAGTAATCTACATGAAATCTAGTTGCGGCTAATCTATCTTTGGTGCCAGTACGGTACTCTGATTTTTTTCCAGTCCTTTCTAAGCCCAATCTTTGTTCACTTCCCCCAAATAAGCAATATATTTGTTGTTGATCATTTGAACTTGGCACTATTGCTTCTTTTGTGTGTATTTTCTCCTTAAGGAAAAAAGATAAAGAGCTACTGAATTTGGAATTTAAAAGCATTTATAGAGCGCTCGTGTACTAGGCAGTTTCTTGGCGCTTAAGAGTTAACAGTGGCAAGAACAAGCAGACAGAAAACAGTAGGCTAACAGTTGAACGCTTGCTGGAACAAAAGGGTTTTTAAGGCCCTGCGGTATTCCATATAGGAGGGCAGAAGCCTTACTGAGGATGGAAGAGCGTTCCAGAAGGTGGGGGCCAGAACTGAAAATTTCTGGCCACCAGCTCTTTTCTTCTTGAAGCGAGGTACTGCCAGCAAGCCCAGGGAAGAGGAGCGAAGGGCTCTCGGCGGACAGTAACTCGTGATAACAGAATTGATGAATGCCGGAGCAGTGCCCGCTCGGGCTTGAAAAGTGAGGCATCCCAATTTAAACAGTGCCCGCTGTTTGATAGGGAGCCAGTGAAGGGCTTTCAAAAGGGGGGTGGAGTGGTGTGACTTGGCCAGGCCGTAAACCAGGCGAGCTGCCTGGTTCTGGACCAGCTGAAGGCGATGAAGGGCATATGCGGGGACACCGTTATAAACGATGTTCCCGTAGTCAATTTTTGACAGAACCATGGCCATTATTATCAGTTTGAGGGCGGGAACAGAAAAAAATCGGGATATTTTCCTGATGGTCCGTAAGGAAAAAAAACAAGAAGAAACAACTGAACTAATATGTGAATGAAGTGTAAGTTGGTGATTAAGAGTAATACCTAACGTTTTAACTGATAGGGAAGGAGTGGGGGGGGCACCCAGGGATGGTGGCCAACAAAAAGGTGACCAGGGATTGCCAATACCGCCCGTCAGGACCAGCTCCGTTTTGTCCGGATTTAGCTTAAGGTGGTTCATATTCATCCATTCACGGATGAATAGCATCACGGACTGGAAGCCAGTTTGACCTGACGAAGCCGGGGATAAATCAGAAATAAGTTGGAGGTCGTCGGCATAGTTATACACCGCGACCTCCATGTGCTGCAGAGCAAAAATAAGAGGGAAGATGTATAGGTTAAAAAGTAGAGGGGAAAGGGAAGAGCCCTGGGGAACCCCACAAGTTATTTTACGGGGAGGAGCAGCGAATTCTGCCAGGTGGACAGCCTGAGAGCGATCAGACAGGAAGGACTCCAGCCAGGCCAGGGGAGGGCCCTCGATGCCCGCCGACTTGACACGGCGCAGAAGGATGGAGTGGTCCACCGTGTCAAAGGCGGCGGACAGATCTAATAAAACGAGGGCCTGAGGAGCGCTGGAGTCCAATCCCTCCCTGAGTCGGTCCAGGACTGAAATGACCACCTTCTCTGTAGAATGGCGGGGGCGGAAGCCTGCTTGGCAGGGGGCGAGATATTCGCTGCCCTCAATGAAGGAGCTCAAAACCTGAGTAAGGTGGGACTCAGCGATCTTCCCTAAAAAAGGAAGGAGGGAAATTGGCCGGGGCGCCAGGGTCTGCCCCAGGTTTTTTTTTAAATGGGGATGACCGTAGCAGCCTTAAAGGAAAGGGGGACAGTACCCTGTTCGAATGAGTTGTTTAACAGGGTAAGGGCGGGGGAAGGACAATCCAGGAAAATCTGACTTAAAACGTGTGCTGGGCAAATGTCGGCAGGGGAGCCAGATTTCACCCGTCTGAGGAGAGGGGGAAGTGAGTCCAGAGTCAGAGGGGGGATAAGGGCTAAAGACTGGCTGTTGGTAGGAATGGGACACTCACAGAAGGTGGGTGAGGGAGGGGGGATGTTAGCCTTAATGGTAGCCACTTTCTCTATAAAGAACTCATTGAGAGAGTTGCACAAAATCTGTGAAGGGGGAATTTTTGACTGGGTCCTGTCAGAGGCGGCCAACTCATGGACCATCGCAAAGATCTCTCGTGGCTGATTCTCAGCCGCCAGAATGCGTCCAGAGAAGTAGTCTTTCTTTGCTGCGAAAATATCTCGCTTATATTCAGAAAGGACTGTGACGTAAAGCTGCCTAACGGAAGGACAGTAAGCACGTCGCCATGCGCGTTCGGCCTACCGCACTAGTAGTTTCTTAGCTTTTAGGGCTGGACTAAACCACTTATTGGCATTGTGAACGCGGTTAATGGTTACTCGCTTGAGTGGGGCTATATGGTCGCAGGTTTTAACAAGCCAATTGTCCAATGTGGTGACCTGGGAATGTAGAGCCAGACCCTCAAGGGCCGGGAGGGAGGAGCGGAGTGAGCTACACAAGGTGGAGATGTCAACTCGGCTCCAATTCCGGGTCCAGATGTTTTTGGGATGACGTGGAGGGGCAGGGATGTTAAGGGCCAACGAGAAAGACAGGAGATGGTGGTCCGACCAGGCACAGGGCAGTACCGAGGGCGCCGAAATGGGGATGTTGAGGGTCCATATCTGGTCAAGTATATGCCCCTGCCTGTGTGTAGCAGTGTGAACATGTTGCGAAAAGTTCAGGCTAAGGAGTAGTGCGGTAAAGTCTTTGGATATTGCATCCTCAGCAGGGTCGCCGGGCCAAAAGTTAAAATCTCCAAGGACTAGCACTGAGGCGTTGTTAATGGACTGAGGGCCCGATGTAGGTAAATCCCATTTACCGATTTTGAAATACCGAATCCTACCGAATCGGTATTCAAAAATCGGTAAATGGGATGTAGGTCCCAACATCTGGATTCGTTACCGAATCCTTAACAATTCTTTAATTACCGATTCGGTAAATACCGAATCGGTAATGCCCATTCATTCCTATGGGCTTTGAAGCCCATAGGAATGATTAGGCATTACCGATTCGGTATTTACCGAATCGGTAATTAAAGAATTCACAAGGGTGCAGGGGGTGTCACTTTGACACCCTCTAGCACCCCCAAAACGGGCATGTGTGCAATGTGGCACACAGACATGCCCTAAGGGCACGTCTGTCTGTCACATGGCACATGTGTACATGCACATATGTGCATGTACACAGGAATCGGTTTTTTACCATGGATTTGTATTCCATGGTAAAATACCGATTCTGTAGGCCATGTGCTGATGGAACATTGGCTACCTACATTGCATTTTCGGTAGTTCTACCGAATCGTCATCATTACCGAATCGGTAAATATTACCGATTGGGTAACTTTACCGATTCGGAAATGATAACGATTCGGTAAAATTACCGAAAATGTGCGCCTACATCTCGATAGCCCTTTACCGATCGGAAACGGCCGAAAATCGGTATTTTCGGCCGATTCCGATAGGTAAAGGGCTACCTACATCGGGCCCAAAGTGCCTAAAAGTTCCTGAAATGTAGTGATAAAACCAGGGGAAGACTGAGGAGGACGATAGACCAAAACACAGGTAAGGGGGGTTTTAAAGGAAACAGAACGCACCACTAAACAGTCCGACGTTGGCAGGATGGAAGAAGCCAGCGTCTGAAATTGTAGGCCCTCCCGCGCTATTAGAGCAACTCCACCCCCCGTCTTCCCGTTTGGGCGGTCAGCACGGAGGGCAGAATAAGAGGGGGGAAGGGCCGCCAGGACATCAGGGAGAGAGTCCTGGCGGTACCAGGTTTCCGTTAAGAAGAGCAAGTCTGGGCTCTCGGTGTCCAGCAAATGGAAGATGTCAGTTTGGTGCCGTACTGCGGACCTGGTATTAAGCAAAAAAGCAGAAGTGTCAGGAATAGGAATGGGGGCACGTGGACTAGGAGTGGGCGGTGTAGTGATGAGAGGAGCAGGTCTGGGACAGTGCTGGAAGGGGCTAGAACGGGCAACACCATGTGCTATGATACAAGCAAGAGTGGCAGGATCAAGTGGATAAGCGGTATGTAAGGAGTGTAATACTTGCGAAGAATAAGTGAGCAAGTGGGCGTGGTGGTATGGCCCTGGTCCCGGCCTGGCGCGGACGGGCGCAGACGGGCAGGACTTTGGCACGACTTCGGCGCGAAGTCGGCGCTCCCGCTGCGCTCGTCAGCTGCGCTTCCGCCATTGCATCGTGAAGTACCAGAAAGGAGAAAAACACTAGCCCGCTGACCTGCCAATCGGCCAGCAGGGCGGAAGTGAGGATGTGGGGGCGGAGAAGGGATTTTGTGCTCACGTGGCCACCGCCGCTGCAACCGGCACAAGCCGTGGCGGATCGGTGCCTGGAGCCAGGTACAATAATATAAAGAGAAGCGTTGCGCCGAGGAGCGGCGATCAGAGACAGGTGAGTATTAAATTGTTAGCAGGTCAACAATCTAAGCAAAACAGTACATGAGGCCAAGAGTAAAAACAAACACACAGCGCGATATTGTTTAAAATGTTTAAAAAAGGGAGCCAGAGAAGCGCATAGCCTCAGCAGCCTCTCTTACCAACTATTAGCCTGAATGCCTGACTGAAGGAGAATTTGCAAAATGGGTTTATTATACCATCTTTTTCATGTGCTGGGACACTTTAGCTTTTTGTACTACTAAAATATCAAGATCTTTGGCCTTGTATGGGTTACAGAGGTTTAAATTAGATTGCAATCAAGGATCAATGGGCAAGATGTATGAAAGCATTTTGCATTCACAAACGGTGTAAATCACGAAATTCGGCCGTTTGGTAATGCAAAATGGCCTATCCTCATGTATGAAAGGCTTTTGTATTCGCAATTTAGGTAATCACAGTATTTTGCGATTAACTAAATTACGTATGCACATAGGGAATTGCAATTAGCGAATACCTAATGCACATGTAAGAAGCCTTTCCTACATACAAACTGTGCATTTAGCAAATGCTAATTATCATCAACTTCAAGTTGATGGTAACCATGTGCAAACTTTGAAAATGCACAAAAATGCATGTGCCATGTAGTGCATTCATTCCCCTAGGGCATGTGTGTGCTTTACATGTGCACACTTTCTTTTTGGAGGGTGCTTCAGGGGGGCCTTGGGGTGCTTCAGGGGGGCCTTAGGCCCCTGGGCATCCTTGACTTTGCATTCGCTAATTTGCGATTAGCAATTAGGTAATCGCAAATTAGTGAATGTAATCGCAAATTAGCGAATGCAAAACCATTTGCCCATAGGCATGAATGGAGTCATAATACCTAGTAGTGATTCGCTATTTAGCAAATCGCTATCAGGTAATATTAAGGAATCCCCAAAAAGATTTCGGATTCCTACACGCACTGCATTTAGCGATTCCCAAATAGCGATTCGGTAAAAATCGCTATTTGAGAATCGCAAAATTCTTTTTTGATACATCTTTACCTCTCACTAACAGCATTTTGGATTCAGTTCTAGGAGCATGAGTCTTCACTAAATTGAATTGCAAGGTGCTTATCATTTTTGCATATACAGGAAGGCAAGAAGAGGAAACGTCTTTCCTTTCCTCATTTGGGCATTTTGTGCATCATGTAATGCTATTTAGGTTGTGCATGCCTCTGCCATATTTTAGTGTTTATGGATTCAGTAGTGTCTGATATTTGGTGTCAGGTTGTATTGCTCCATCCATATGATATCTAGAATTTTCTAAGACTCCTGCGGAAGACAAAGAACATAAAACATATCACAACTTCAGCAACATAATTTTTCTTGTAAACCTGAAAAGTGAAAATTAAAAAAAAAGAGGTCGAGTATCTTGGATTTAGATTGAGTCTGGCTATTCCATGAATCCAAAGAAGGTGTCAACTATTTTTGAACGTCCTTCATCCACTAATGTTAAAGAGACTCACAGTTTCCTTTGAGAAAGTCAGTGACATACCTCATGTTTTGAGGAAGGAAAATATGGAAAAAGATTTTTGATAGGATGATCAAGCTGAAAGGGCTTTTAGTACACTCAACAAAATGTTTTCTCAAATGTCAATTTTATGTCAGCCTAATATTTCTAAGGAATTCATTATTTAAAAAGATGCATCTAAAAGAGCTGTTGATGCAGTTTTGTTACAAAGACAATAAGATGATGAACAATAACATCATGTCTTTTATTTATTCAACATTTTTTCAGAGTCTGAATGGAGAACTCAGTCCTTGAAAGGTATCTTTTACTCATGAAAGTCTTCTACTGAATAGAGACATATTGTGGTTTGCACTAGAGAACTGTTTGATATTTGATCTCAACATTGGGATTCACAGTGTTTGTGAAGTCTTCAGTGCTGTCACTTATATATTGCTCGATCCTGACGGTCTATCTCGTCGTTATCCAGAAATAACCCTCAGCTGTCATCAACCTGTATTTCCTTCTTGTTGTCAAGTCATATGTGTTTAGTTTTTTGTGGTTAGAGTTAAGATAGTTCAAGAACAAATGGATCCCCAAGGAATTGAAAATCTTTATATTAAAATTCCTTTAGTCCAATAAATGTAGTCATAGTTCAGCCAACAAGCTACTCATATTCCGACTGAAGAACTGCAATTAGATGTAATAAAGACGTGTCATTACTCATCTATTTCTGGTCATTGGTGTGTCAAGGCTATATTTGGATTTAGTATGATCATTTTGGTGGCAAGCTATTCATTCTAATATTCAGGAATATGTTCTTGCCTGTGCTATTTGTGCCCAAAATAAATCATTACATTCTAACAGCTAGATTCATCAAAGTCCCGTTTTGCGAGTCTGTAATAGCGATTCATAAGGAATCGCTATTAAGGACTTGCAAAACGGGATTCATGTAGGAATTGCAAAAAATATTGCGATTCCTACATCTTCCTTATTTGCGATTAGCAAATTGCTATTCGCAAATAAGGAACAACTCCCCATTCATTCCTATGGGCCTAAAGGCCCATAGGGATGAATGGGGAGTTATTCCTCATTCGCAAATAAGGATGCGATTTCAAGGGTGCCAGGGGTGTCCAAAGGACAGACACCCTGTAGCACCCCTGAAATGCAAATGTACACATGTGTTGCGCACACACATGTCCAAGGGACATGTGTGTGTGTAACATGCAACTTAGAAAAATGCACTGGAGTGCATTTTTCTAAGTTTTCGCTATTTACCACGAAGTTACAATTCGTGGTAAATAGCGGCCAAAAATTGCGAATTCGCAAATTAAATCTGGTTAATGAATTGCATTTAAGGAATCTCAAATAGAGATTCCTTAAATGCAATTCCTCGCAAATATGCGATTTCGCAATTAGCAATGCGATTTTTGCATTTGGGATGATGAATCCCAAATGCAAAAATTGCACTCGCAAAGGGCCAGATTTTTCTTTCATGAATCTACCTGTGTGTCCTTTGGATGCTGGCATATGATTTTTACAGATTGTATTATGGATCTTCCAACTTCAGAAAAAACACTGAATAATAATGTTTACAGTAGACACTTTTTACAGATGACTCATTTTTTCATTTCTCCAAGTTACCAACAACAGCACAAATGCCCTAATGGTTTTAGACAGAATGTTTTATAAATTACTTTATTCGACTATTTCTGATAGAACAGAACATTTCCATAGAGCTCTTTGGAGTTCATTCTTCTGGTTATCACCCCTTATCAAAGTTAAGAACTGTATCTGTGATGCCCTCTTAATGCTACTCAAGATAATTGTGCTGCCTTTTTACCCATGCAGAGTTCTGTAATACCTTTACTACTCATAGTGGTAACACGATTTCACTGTATTCTGTATGAAAGGATTTTATTCTCGCTAATACTTTATTTGTGTCCTTGTTCTCCCTGTATTGCTCCTTTGCTTTCTGCTGCTACTGATTATTTGAATCCGCTACACAACCATATAGAGATTATTTCTGAAAGTCTGCACCATCTGAGGTCAAGAGTAGGAAACAAGCTGGCAAATCAAGAACACAATCTACTCCTTTTACTCATGGAAATACAGTTAGGATATCTTGTAAATTCCAACCATATTTTTTGCTCCATTTGTAATTATTCACCGGCTTAATCTTGTGATTTTTTGGTGGAAATTACCACAATCAACAGAAGATTAATTCTGTTTTTATTCATTCAAATGAGCTATATGTCGCTGATTCTTATCATCAGTTCTGGCTGAACCTCCGCCATTCTTAGGACAAAGTCAGCCATAATGTGAGGACCATTAAATTTGTGACTCTTAGACATTTTGAAGTCAGCTTCAATTTCAGATTAACTGGGAATATATTTTTACATAGTGAGCTTTTTTAAAGAAAATACTTCTTCTATTCATGCTCCTTTATTCACCTATTTTGAATGGCATGCTGATAAGCCTGGTGCTCCAGGTGAGGGTCATACTGCTGTGTGCATGTGAAGGGTGTATCAGAACTTGCAAGCATCAAGAAAGTGTGCATATCGGGCAGCCATGCAGCTTGCTGCTGGACACTATGCTTAGTGTGTGGATGGGCGTTCTTGCGCCTTCGACTGCACTGGTCTTTCTGCAGGTGTGGCCACCAAGAGGTGTAGTCCATTATCAGTGCAGACCATCAGGTGGGAATACACTTTGCAAACTATATCAAGCTCCTTCTTTATATGTCAAGACAGTGCCATGAGTTACCCACTGAAAAGGGGTGTGAACAAGCCTTATGAGCCCCCTTTTCCAGCAGTGTGGTCTGTCTGTTCATAGAGATTTGCCTCATGTTCCAATTTAAAATGAAGTGGAGTCTTTTCCTGTGATGTCAGTTTCTGTTTGAAACATATCTAAGAAGTCCATTACTAGAATGAATGCAGCCCCGACTGTTGTGTTATACTGCTGGAATTTCCATTGGAATTTTCTGCAGGGTGTTTTGCCAGGCTCTTTCCTCTTCCCCGATGCCATGGAGAGATCGGTGCCATGCTATGTACAAAAATAGAACTTTTCATTCTGCAATGCCCAACCTCCTTTCTTGAAAGTAATGTGCCAATCAAGTTAGTCCCGGTGCTTTAGAGGCACAAACAGACCCAGAGATTGTGGCAAATACCTTATTCAAAAACCCAGAATCTACATATAAATGAACTTTTTGAAAGGTAAAAGTAAACATGGGCAACAACACCATTTTCATATTGGCAATCCTACTTCTACTTCAGTGTTAGATGCATTTTAGCAGTAACTCAGCCTCTAAGACGGCTACCTCGAGGTTTGTCTATATGACCTCCCCAACTTTTTTTATTAATTTTAAATTTAAATATTGGCTTTTCTGTACCTGGATGTCATCAACTGTTCCACTGTATCACCTTAGGCTCTGTCTGACTTGTCCCAAAATAAATAATACTCCCCCAGGATTACCAGTGCTTCTTTGAGCATCTCCTCACCACTCTCAGAATACAAAATTAAAGTATCAGCACAAAACGTAGATTCATCATTACCCCAAGAAACACGAATGGTTGGTTTGGGTTTACATTTTGGTGAAAACCTCTGCGCAAGGAGTTCTGTCAGAGCAAAAGGAAGGGGGAGAAAAGGCAGTCCATGGACCAAAAGACTCCCTCCTACCCCAACAGGTTATTCACGTATTCTCTGTCTACTATCTGTATCTACTTTAGAATGTTCTAATTGCTTACACTAGCCCTTAAATGCATCCCACATAATGCATACTTCTCCCTTTAGGGAGACCAAATTGTGTACTGACATATATGTGCTTGAATATCATAGAAAGAGACACTGTCACTTACAGAATCATAAATTAATAAAAATATAGTCAATAGTTATTTTTAAGTTTTGCTGGATAGAAAGTGTATTATTTTGTACCTGGGTGCATTTACCTCCATACATTAATCTTCAAATCCCACTAAAGGAACACCTGATTCTATGGAGACAATTGGAAAGAACTTTGGGCTGTTTTATTAATAAGTTCTACAACATGTAACTTCAGGTAGAAAGGTCTCATATGAAAGAAAACACAAGTTGCTGCTTGGATGGCACAATTACTTAGTAGCAAGCAAAATACTTTCAATTGGCTTTTTTGTTCCATGCCAAAACACAGCACCAGACACATTTCATGAAAAAATAAAAATAAAAAAAACATAGATAAGAGGCGCTTTTGGTGAACTCTTTTCATCCACTGGTCTGTTCAGCTTTCATTCACATTTTGCTTTCATCCACCACACCATATAGTATTGAATAAACCCACTTCACCCTTTGGCTCTCTTGCCCAGTCATCAACAGAATATGCTTGTTCACATGCTCATCCACCTAAGATGAAGATCACTTCAGTGCCAGGGCTGTCGAATCAATACTTTACTTTGCCACTGGTTTTTCTTTCCATATTTTATCGCTTTTTTATAGCAGCCCTTTAAAATATATATTAGTAATTGAAAGCCAATAGTGCCTTTTCTTTGTGCTCATAAGAATCAAATTTGTGTGAAGTGCTTAAAAAGGGTTTCTATATACATACTGTAATTACACCTGCTTGCTACTAAGCACCCTCCTTGTTCTTTCAAAGTTAAAGCTGATACTTTTTCAATTTATAATAAATGTGTGTTGCAAGCACTTGGTTGCCACATTTAGCGAGCTGCTTGCTTTCTTTTTTCTGGTTTTAGTTTTCTGGTATATTTCTCCACTTAAAGAAATACGCTATGCTACAGTTTGCCAAGGCCAGACCTACTGGCCTTAGCAGTGCTTGTTTATAAAATGTTTATACTACTTTTAAACTTCACAGAAATGTGTGATTGCCTAAGAAAATGTGTACGGGTTAATTGAGAAATAAGTGCTTTAAACTCCAAAGTCCTTTATCAGTAGGACTTTGGCACTAGCAGAAGTGTAATTTACTCAACAAGTTTACAAAAGGACTACATCAGCTAAAGTCCCTTACAATATCGGTAACACACCATTACGTATTACAGTTTTGAGAATGCTGTGAAAGATTAGAGAAGTACAGGATTTAATGTTGGCTCAACATCTATTACTATATTGTGGGATGCCAGGAAAGCCTTGAAAGCTTTGTACAGGGCCAGACATAGAGCTTCTCTACTCAGAAACACAAGGATGAAAAGGTAATAGAAGTTTGGTTGAGATCCACACTTTTACAATTAGAAACAGAATATGCTGCGTGCATTGCTGAGCAATCCTTAATTATGCCTGCAAGTGTCTTTGAGAGACTAGCATTCCTAAAAATGGCTCTTAAAAATAGGTTTTGTGATAGGGACAATAAATAAATCCAGATATATCAGTCAGCCAGTTTGAAAACAGCGATGAGATGGGGCATTTATTGGCATATAATCGAACATAAAAACTCAGAAACCTTCTTCTTCAAAGAATAAGGCAGCGGGGCTTATTTACAAGTCCCTTGCGCCGTCGGTACGTCACTTTTAAAATGGGAAACGATGACGTACCGGCGGTGTATGGGGCTTGTAAATAAGCCCCTTAGTTCTAGATGAGGCTTAGGCCAGTTTTACTCCAACTTATATAATGAAGAATATACTGCCTCTAAAGAGCTGATAGATGGGTTTTTAAATTTGTTTCAATCTCATGAATTGTCTTCCATTTAGTGAGAAATGCTAGAGGTAAAAACAATGGAGGTTGAGATAGAAAAGGTGATTTCTCAAATGGCTTCTGGCAAAGCTTCTGGCCCAGACAAGATGCCCAGGGAAATCTATAAAACCATATCCAGGATAAGGATACCACTGTTCTGTGAATTATTCAACTCCTCAACATTTCCTAATAGGGTTCTACCTTAATAGGGTGAAACCTATATAACTATTTTTCAAAAAAGGCAAGTGGCTCCTTTGGGCCAATCTCATTATTTAATGCAGACCCCAAAATATATACTGGAATCCTTTGTAACCGTTTATCCACAGTAATTACATGTTTGGTAGATCCCATGCAGTACAGTTTCGTTTTTGATAGAGACACGACCTCACTTATAAACCCAGCTATAACTGCATTAGAGGACTCAGGAGTGCAGAAAAGATCCATCGAGATGATCCTATTGGATGACGAAAAGGCTTTTGGCAGGTCTCCTGGTTGTTCTTATGGGCAGTAATGAGCTCTGTGGGTTTCAGTCCAAGCTTTTTGCGGCAAGTTAGGTCTTTCTATGTGGCATTGTCATCTCGAATCGTCTGCGGCCGCGGGAAGGTTTGCCAGATTACATTCAGATCAGCAGGGGCACAAGGCAAGGGTGGCCCCTTTCACCATAGCTATTTACTCTTTATTTAGATCCTATATTCAGGTGCTAACGACTACAGACTCTATCCCCTCTTTACATATTCGTAATTAGGATTTAGATAATGCAGATGAGCGCTATCCTGACATCTTCCCTGCAAGTGCCTTATTAGCTCTTAAAGGAGTAGCTAGACATAATGGTAAGCTGTACAGTTATTATCCTAATGTTGATAAAGCTCTGACTGTAACCAATTCCTCTGTTTTAAAATCAGTCCCTCGTTGGCTCAAATCAGCCAATTATTTAGAGGCGCAGATATCTCTGCAGATGGAAGACATTATTGAGTTAAATTACACTGCACTATTTGTAGAATAATTAGCATTTTTTGAGAAATGGGATAAACTACATTTAGCCTAATTGGCAGATCATCAAAATGACTATACTCCCTTGTTTCCTTTGTTTTTCAGATGTATACCATTGTATCTTTCTAATGGATTCTTTAACAAGGTAGAAGCAAGTTGGCATAAGTTTATTTGGGGGTAGAAAAACCATGCTGTACAGTACTATACCCCCAACTCCCTCGTCATTGGGGCGAAAGTAATTACCCTCACTTTGGCTTTATTACATTGTCGCGTTTACCTTTATGTTGGAAGCAGTTGTGGAGAAAAAAGAGTGGCATGGGGATCATTTTCTTAATTATCAAGGAATTGGTCATGCTACTAAGCCCCTAAAGTTGACATTGCTTACTTTAAAAGAACACAATTTAAAACACATTTTGTTTGTCATCAAATTTGGACAAATATAAGAAAGCTATGCAATAGCTTTAGCTTGAATCAATATTCACTAGGCCATATTCCTATCTTTGCTATATCTATACGTATTAGCTTTTCCTGTTGCTGGCATGATTTGAACCATAACACTCTAGGGCAGATAATTAAGTATGAGGATTGTCCTTCTTATGAAGGGATACAGAATAGCTATGACATGCCCAGACATGGCTTCTTCCTGTATTTACAGCTTAGTAGTTTCCGTCAGAGAATGAAATTGCATTAAATGAATTTTGCACATAATGATTTTTGGGGCATTTCTTATGAGTTACCTGGTAGCGAGTATATATGGCTTGCACATAAAATGCATAATCAGGATAAAAAATATAAGTTTCTTTATTTGGTACTAAACTGGAGTCAGCATTTAGGCAATAAGGTAATCTCTGAGGAATTTAAAAAGAGTAATGTGTCAGCTCAAACTATTCTCAATGTTTCACATATTAGGGTTCATCATTTCAAATTTATGAATGATTTTTATTCCTACACTCTACCGTCTTAATAAATCGGGACACAGAGGTGACTCAACATGCTTTTGATGTGATAGCAATGATGTTGGTTTTTGTAGCCTTTTTTGAAACACAATGAAGAATTTCAGAATGTATCTTACCTAGTTAAAAAAAGAGAATGCTTTGAAATCACCTTTTTACAACAGGTGTGCTCATCTTAGTGCTCATCTTAGTTCCAGGAGAGTTGGTCACATTCCAAATTTGCAGCTTCGCCGCTAACTTTGTATATGAGTTCCTCTTAGATTCTTTAGCATGTGCAAACACAACATCTGTTCGCAAATAGCCTTTGATTTGATTGTAAGGCTTTACTATTGCTATTTACAAAACATGGCAAAAAACATCTAGAGACAGATTTATCAAGAGATTGCATTGCCCTTGCGTCATATAGGGTGTTGCAAGGACAACGCAATCCCTATTTCAAATTTGCCAAGCAACACAAGGCCACCTTGCGTGGCCCTGCGTTGCCTGGTAAAGCTGGAGTTACGCAAAGCAGCGCTAGTCACTGTCTTGCGTTACTCTGCCCTGGGAATGCTTTCCATGGGTGGAGCATGGGTGACCCCACGCATCCACCCTTGGATTGTTTTGCATTCTCAGATTTACCAACACTGGTAAACCAAGGAATGAGTCCAAATGCTACACTTTTCCAGGGGAGGAACAGCAAGGAGAAATATATGTATTTCTCCTTGTTTCCTGTAAGAAACTGGGGGGCATATTACCAAGGCGGGCGATATAAGATTATCGCCGCTTTAGCGGCCGTTTTCGGATGCTAAGCGGCTATAATTTTATCGCCCTATTAGCAAGCTGTCGCTAACAGCAGTTAGCGACAGCTTGTAGGCGATAGCGACCGGTTTGGGGCCCGCTTTGCATGGCAGCGATATTTATCGCTAATGACATGCAAAGTGGGTGTACCCAACCAGTTAGCGACTGAAAGCAGTCGCTAACATCGCTATCGCCTATTATCAACGCAGGCATAGCGATGGAAATATTCGCGCTAAGCGCGAATATCTCCAAAACCTAACGCCTGCTCAGACCAGTTCTTAGCCTGTATATCCAATGGGAGGTGGATATTCAGGCTAAGTCCCTATTAGCGATAATGCCTGAATATCGCTGGATTTCCAGCGATATTCACGCATTTCGCCGCTATCGCCGGAAATGTTATCGCTTTAGAGATAAACATTGCTAATAACACGTTATCTCTGCGATAAAATCCGGCGATGCGCGGCGATAAAAAAAATGTCGCTAAGCTTATTTAGCGATAAATATCGCTAGTTGTTGATAATATGCCCCAGGGTTACTAGTTAACTGGGGAGTGAGCCCTGCTCAATCAGCAACCACAATCCTAGTCAAGGTAAGGCACAAGCAAACGCCAAGTTAACCTGTGCTCAACCCACTGGTAGCTTGGCACAGAGCAGCCAGGCTTAACTTAGAGGCAATATGTAAAGAATTTGTGCAACACTCAAAACAGTGAGATAATGAATACACTACACAAAAAGTATACCATACAAGATTAGAAAAATGAAGCTTAATTTAATCAATTAAACAAAAACAAAACAATAAAATTCCAATCAGTAGGACCAGAGTTATGATTTTTTACAAGAATAAACTGTAAAATAGCGCCTAAAAGCAGAAAGCAGATACAGTCCTAGATTAGTCCTGGTAAAGTTTTACATTCTTAAGTTTTATGCCAAGAGTCCCATTCACCCTGGACAGGGTCACGAGTAGCAATGAGAGCGTCGGGGGCAGCAGTCGGCGTGTTGCAAAGAGCAGGCTGGGTATCGTGGACGGGCCGGGTGAAGCTTCACCCTGGTTGTCACCCAAGGGATGTTGATATCGCTGTGCGAAGAACTGGGCTGGGAGTGGCCCGTGCTGGATTTTGGTGCAAGCAGTGCGGTTCTCGTTCACAGTTGTGAAGAGCCCAGAAGGTTGATTTCAAGAGCTTGAGAGCCACACCAAAGTTCTAGGACCTGAGAGGCACCACTTGGGGGTCAGGAACTCTCTGAAGATGGAGAAGACATTGGGGAGCCTTCAATGCTCCTGAGGCTTAGCTCAGGAGGCCAGCAGACTAGCTGTTTGAGTCACTCTGTGGTCCTAGGTTTAAGAGGAAGCTGCAGGTCCAGTTCTGATTCCACAGGTAAGAGGGCAGCAGTTCAGCACAACAGGGCACCAGTTAGTTTAGAGCAGCAGTCCAGAAGAGTGGCGGTACTTGTAGTAGCACAACAGTCCTTCCTGGCAGAGTATCCACAGGTCCAGAAGTGTACTGAAAATTTGGTGTCTAAGGTCTGTTTTTCATACCTAGTTGTGCCATTGAAGTGTGGAGAAGCTTCTAGAGGCATGCATTTGAAGTGCACAGATGCCCTGCCTTCCCTGCCCTGGCTAACTAACCAGACTAACTACAGGGGGTATGCAGCCCTTTATGTGGAGACAGGACACAGCCTATTCAAGTGTAAGTGGGACCGTGCCCAGCTCTTCCCTTGCATCCTACCAGTGATGGCCCATCCAGTCATACTGTGGTATTCTCTACACTGTGGTCCTTTACAGTGGTCCTTTGGTTGACAGTGCTGTGGAAAGTTTGGGTCCAGTGAAGATAAGGACACAGGTTAGTTATGGTTGTGTCCTTGTTGACATTTTATCTATGTGGCCTAAGGTAAACATTGTTAACTCTGTTAATTCTAGAACTGTTGTTAATTTTTTGGACAAACTTTTTGTGAGGTAAGGATTACCAGCCTCTACCTTGTCAGACAACGGAGTCCAGTTCACCTCCATGGTTGTGGAAAGGTCCAGAGTGAGAGAGACATTAAACATAAGCGGGCTGCGCTGTATCATCCAGAGTGCAATGGTGTTGTAGAAAGATTTGTGATGGTGCTGAAGGAAGCGATGCAATTACCCGTAGTCTCTGGTGGTGACTGGGAGAATGCTATAAAGAAAAAGATGCGTGAGAACAGGTTCACTCCACATAGTTCAACTGGAGTCTCACCCTTCAGATTGTTTAAAGGGAGACTGGCAAATACCCAAGTCACTCCTCTCTGGGTCACTTCTAGGAGAAAGGAGGCAGATGGAGTGGTGGACTGTCCTGATGTGTGGAAGGACAGAGAGTTAAAGAGGATGGAGAAGAGAAAAATTTGTTTTGATGTAAGGAAAGCTGTGAAGAAACAGTTGTTGAAGTTGGTGACTTGGTTAGGGTAAAACTTCCCAAGAGAAGAGTTGGTATGTCAAAGTTTGGACAGCCAATAAAAGTTATCAAACTTTTGGGTAATGCTGTCAAAACTCAAGATCATAGAGTTTGGAATCTCAACAGGATTGTAAAGTGTCTAACACACTGCTCAAGTGAGGAAGGGGGTGAAGAATCTTCTTGTGCTCTGCAAGTCTTGAGAATAAAGTCTGTTTGACCAAAAAAGGGTTCCTCTGCGCATACAAGATTGTGTTTCTTAATTGTTTTTTTTGTTTTGATTTCTGTCACTTTGTTTTTTCTTTTGTTGCTGTTATTTTGTTACAGGGAAAGGGGGAGGTAATTGGTATTATTTAGTTAACCAAGTTCCATCTTGTTACTAAGGTCTCTTGTTCCATTATAGAATGGTCTCTTGTTAGGAATGTTCATGTTTAAAGTTGAGGCAGTTGGAGCTTGTACTTAGAGGATGAAGTTTCTATGGTTGTTACCTGGAATAAAAAAAACTAATTCAAGGCCATTGTGTGTCCTCATTCTTACTAAGGGACTCGGTCCACCTCACATACCTAAGTTCCCATTGTGAGTGGCTGTCTTGGAGAAATACACAAAGCCAACTGTCACCCACCACCAGTCATTTGTCCCAGAGACAGGCTGCAGACACCAAATGGCAAAGGCAAACAAATGACACATTTCTAAAAGTGTAATTTTCAGAATTATGATTTAAAATCCGACTTCAACAAAAGTTAGGATTTTAAATTAGGATTCCAGAGAAACCAAACATGAACTGGTCATCTCTTCGCCTTCGGGAATTACACGTATAGAATGCAATAAGCCAACTCCAATGTTATCCTATGGTAGAGATAAGACCTTGCATTAGTGAAAAACGAATTTAAGAGTTTTTCACCACTAGGACATGTAAAACTTAAAAGTATACATCCCTCGTTTAAAATACACTGCTCCCTGCCCACGGGGCTGTCCAGGGCCTACTTTACGTGTGGCTTATATGTATTAAAAAGTAAGGTTTATGCATGACAAAAGGTTTATTTTGCTAGGTCGACATGTAAGTTTAAAACTGCACACACAGGCTGTGCAATGGCAGGCCTGAAACATATTTAAAGTCTACATAAGTTGGTGGCACAATCAGTGCTGCAGGCCCACTAGTAGCATTTAATTTACAGGCCCTGGGCACATGTAGTGAAACTTTACTAGGGACTTACAAGTAAATTAAATATGCCAATTGGGTATAAGCTAGTTGTACCATTTTTTTAAGGAGAGAGAGCAAGCACTTCAGCACTAGTTAGCAGTGCTAAAGAGCACAGAATTTTAAGGCCCGCAAAATGAAGTCAGCAAAAATAGGAGGTCTGAACGCAAAATGCTAGGGAAAAACCATGCCAAGAGTGCCAGGTCTAACATTTCCTCTTTTTAAGAAAAAGGAAAAAACCTCAGAGAATTGATTTTTGAGCAGGAAGGATTACATGTTATGCAGGCACCCTTGCTTGCACCATGGCGCAAGGGTGCCTACGTTTATGCTAAACAACACGATTGAGAGCAGCAATGTGTCAAATATTGGTAAATACGGTGCATTCCTGCTCTCTTGTTTTCACACAGTGCAGTGCAGCAAATTTTCTCAGAAACAATAAAATATTTACTCTTCTCAAGAGTGGCAGTAAATCCCTTTGCAGTATGGGAATGGAAATGGAGCATGCTAAAATTTGACGGGATCTAGAATAGAGGGTTTCTTTAGTCTTGTGAGATATTTGCATGTCTAAATATTAAAACTGTATAATTAATAATTGTAGAAATGTCTTTGTTTTGGCATAAATCGAAATACTTAAAGGTTTGCCAGGAATACTACTGGGAACCTGCAACTACCATAGTATCCTAATCGTATGCTTCTAAAACTGAGAATTCACAACTATTAAAAAAAATACTGCAGGTGTAGGAAGAAACTCACTGGAGTAAGTTTTTGGTTTTGTTTTGTGAATCTTTTCCAATGTATTATGTGATTATCCTGATAGTCTGACATGGGTTTGGCCCTGCTAGAACCGCTTGTATCTGAACCACTTAAATGTGCATATATCTCTGACTTTTTTAACATTCAATTTTCAGCAAACCAGAACCAGCCCAGCAGCTCCCATCAGTGAACCATAGGATTCTTAAGAAAGAAGGACGGTTCAGCATGCTGCATCAAATATTTTCATGCAAAAAGAAGAAGGAGGACCACAAGGCACATTCAAAGGACAGAACCCGAGACCGATACCAACGGGAAGAGATGTCGGAGGTTGATGATATCATAACTACATTTGATTGTATCATGGAGACAAACTGCAAGGATCCCTCTGATGAGAGTGAGGCAGCCGCAAATTTAAAAAAAAGAACACTTGAATCCCAAAAGTATATTTTTTCAGATAAAAAGCAACAGGGTTGCAAAGGGCTCCCACCAATACGTACCCAAAGTCTGCCACCTATAACTCTTGGCAATTCTTTTCTCACAACTTCTCAGTGTGGACCTTCAAGCCTTTCCCCTGGAACTAATACGCACCATTTTGCACACCGTTCGCAGAAGAGCAGAAGTGAGCATGATTTATTTGATAGTAGGACTTGCAACCATGCCTTGTTAGACCATCCGTGGAGTAACAACACCAAGCAAAAGCTCACCCATAAAGTGTGGACCGCCCCGTCTTCTGACAAGACTGCAGATGGGCTGCTACTTGAACGCCCCAGCCACATGAATTTCGCTTGCCCTCCACAACTCCCTCATTTACACACTGCTCCTCCAGGTAATGTCTTCACTTCAAATGCCATTATCATATGAGTGAAATTGTAACAGTGAATATTTGTTTTCTTAAGGATGGACAAGCTTGACTTTATTCTTCAGGTTCGTATTAAAGGTCAGTTTGCAAAGACTAAGGAAATCATCTAGAATATACTTACACATTTGTTGTTCTATTTCAGGTCCACAGTTTCCAGGTCTCAACTCTGTGTAGGTGCATAAACAAATTGACCGGTGTGTGTGTGTGTTTCTCCTCCAATCCAAATTAAATGTTCTTCGAGTCAGGAGGCAAAACTATCAATATTTACTGTAAAACTAAACATTCAGCTCAATTAAATATTTGCTCTATATAGTTTAAATAGATCTAAACAAACTCATGGTAGCTGAACCCAAATGTTACATTAACAAGTACTAAAATGTCAATGTAAAATGCTTCTAATGAGGAAGATAAATCTTCTTATAATTAAAAATGGCATTTGATTTTTATAGAGTTAAGTGCAATCCTTGCAACTAATATTTACCTTTCACTTGTATTATTTATCTAACAGGACTTTATCTGCAAGTTCAGGATTAATTACACTTGTATATGTGTATTTTCCTTTTCTCCCAATGGAATGATGTGTTTGGAGTCATTAGACAAAACCTTTGCTGTCTCACAAGGGCAAAAACATTAAATTCAATTCAATTGAAATATTTTCCATTTTTGTGTAAATAGATCATATAGTTTTTCTATACAAAATCCGCTGAGGTGTAAAACTGTTTTACAATTTTCTAACATTAACATTTTAACTCAAAATTATTCTTATCATTATCATAAACCTTTCTATAATTAAATACCGTATCTGATTTTTATAATATTATGAACAAATATTGATCTAGCATTGATATTATTCCTCCAACAAGCAAGATATCTTTCCTACTCAATGAGGAACCCGAAAGGCCGTCACAAAAGGCCTCACTAAGCAACACTAAGGGCCTTATTACGACTTTGGAGGACTGCCAGGCCTGTGGTTCACTCCCCCTTTACCCCCCCACCAGATTCAGAGTGGAATCCAGGTCAGGCGGGCGGTGCGGTGGTGGTATGTTAGGCTTAGGCATACAGACTGCCATAGAGAGAGCGCCGTCTGCACGTTCCTGCACAGTGTGGCATGCACCATTTCGTGCATGCCACACCGTGCAGGAACGTGTGTGCAATTCTAGGAGGGCACAACATGTGCCCTCCTGCATGCACCTTCAAGCCCCAGAGCAGTAGGGGGCACTGTTTCGGTCCCTTTGTTGCCTCTCCGCCACCCTTTTCATGGCGGGCCCACCACCATGAAATGGGACTGTGGACAGGCAACTCATAATACGCTTGGCTTGGCTATGCTCTACTCCTGACTTCTGTGCCAATGCCGCAGGATCCTGGATCCCGGTGGAGGCGGCTTCTACTGTGGTGGCCCGCCGGCAAACTCAGGATACTGTGGCCGGGCCGGCAGTGGTGGCGGTCATTGGACCGTCCCCGCAAGTATGGCTGTCCTGTGGACCGCCGTACTCGCAATGAGGCCCTTAGACAAAAAGACTGAACACTTGAACATAGTGCAATGAGAATTAAGAATACAAAACAGATTATATTGGGATTGAATAATGAGTGTACTATATAGAGTTGAAGATCAATAACAAGAAAATGTTTAGGGATAACCACAACTTTGCAGTGTCATGTTTATTTTCATATTGTACTTACACACCTTCAGACTTCCAAGACTTGATCTTTCTCCTTATTAGCTTTTTGTCCCAGGGAAGGTAGAAACAACTGCTTTGGCCTTCAGTGTCAAACTAAGGCGGAAGACAACCTAAACAAAAACACGCTGAGCCATTAACGATTCAACTGCCCTTTTTTTCTTATGACTCTTGAAACAAAATTAATATAGACGTATACTTGAGTAATAGAAGTGTAATTTTTGCTGTCGCTACAGATATACTCATTCTTGTCATTGGTTAGACTGAGTTTCACAGACTGAAACAGACACCCCCATTTCTTTTTGACAACATTCCTTAACTTTGTCGCATGCGCTTGACTCAGAAACTTTGGAGCCCTAACTTTGTAGCTGCTTTTTTGTTTTTGGCTAGTGGTATCTTTTAATTGTTCCTCAAGTCTATGGCCTGGAAGATCCTTTAATTAACAAAGTCTGAGGTAACTCAATCGGCTTTCTTTACATGTATTCAGGAGGGAGGAGATGGTGCAGACTAAAAGACAAATACCGGAGGCATGGCTGAGATAAAGTTCAACTGGCTATATGGCTCACCATATGGGTGGCCACGTGGTAGCCAGTAGAAGGGTAAATTGTTGTGGCAAGCAACACCACAGTCTGGCAAGATGCAGGAAACAGCACGAATCACTACTCACCAAATCATCATCCAACATAGGGCCTGATTACGATGATGGTGGGGCCGCCACCAACGGTCTCACCACATTCATAATACTGATTATCACCTGTCACATTAGAATTGCGGGCATATGTTTGGAGGTTGGAGAGACCAACCACCACAGATCTGTCTGTCGTAGAGACTTGTATCCCTACAACAGTGGCACTGCCTGCCAGGCACCGCGGTGGGGATTATTACAATGTCCATTACCGCTGACCATTTCATGGTGGTTTACCCACAATGAAAAGGCAGGTGGAAAGGGATATTGGAGTCCCGTAGCGGGCCCCCTTCCTCCCTGACCCACCGACATGGGTGCTGGGGGCACCTATGGTGCGCCCCAACATATCCCTGTACCATGTGGCAGGTACCACGTGGTGCCTGCCACATAGTGCAGGAATATGTACAGAGTGCATATTTTATACTGCGGCATGTGCTGCAGCCCGCAGCACCCACCGCAGCACAAAATATACACTTTGCACAGGCGGACCCGTTTCCCACCAGGATGGCCGGCGGATGTAAGTCCAAGCCGCCATCCTAATCAGGCCTTTTGTGAGGAAAGTTGTACTGTGGTTCTGAGTTGGTGCTCACCAAGGAACAGAATGGTGAGCCCCATGGTGAGGAGCAAATGTGCGACCACTGTCTCCTTAAGGTGGCAGCACTGCTCACAAGTAGTATGAAGGACGGCGGAAAGAGGAAAAATAAGAAGCCAATCCCATTCCTCGTAGCCAAATGTAATTCTTGAAGTAACAACGGATGAAGGTACTCAGTAGGGTTTACTAACATGCATTCAAGAAGAGGGTGCAACTAGAGTGAATCCAACAACATGGAATACACCAAATAAGGTGGAATCGAGTGTGGGAGAGAGGGGGTAAGGAAAGAGAGGAATGGAGAAGGAGAGAGGAATACAATAATGTAATTAAGGTGTTATAACTGTAACATTCATCATGGGGCCTAAACTCTGTCTGCCATGTTTTATCCTTCCAGGCTGTATGACAAGTCAAGTCAAGTCAAGTCAGAATTTGTATAGCGCACTACATACCCATAGGGTCTCAAGGCGCTTGAGGAAGGGGGGGGGGAGGTTTACTTATCGAATATCCATGTTTTAAGTTGTTTTCTGAAGGCTAGGTGGTTTTGAGTAAGGCGGAGGTGGATGGGAAGGGAATTCCAGGTCTTGGCCGCTAAGTAGGAGAAGGATCTTCCTCCCATGGTGGCTTTGTGGATGCGCGGAACAGCGGCGAGGGCTTGGTTGGACGAACGCAGCTGGCGGGTGGGGGTGTAAAAGGAAAGGCGCGTGTTGAGACAATCAGGTCCAAGTTCGTATAGGGCTTTGTGTGCGTGGGTGAGGAGACGGAAAGTTATTCTCTTGTTGACGGGGAGCCAGTGAAGGTCTTTCAGGTGAGCGGAAATGTGGTCTGTGCGGGGGATGTCTAGTATGAGTCTGGCTGAAGCATTTTGGATGCGTTGGAGTTTTTGACAAGAAGGCAACAATGGAATACTGAAATATCGTAGTCATGAAAAACACAGTGAGTGCTCATGACCTGTTCCACAAGGCATGTAGAACTCGAGGACATCTAGTCAGTCCAAGTGTCCAAGTATTACCATTATCAAAGTTTGATACTACTGTGAGCACACTGAGTTCCCAAGTACCTCAGTCATGGGTGGCAAGGATGAACAGTCAGGACTTATCCTAAAAGTTGGATGAGAGGCAAAATAATACCTTTGAACAACACATATATCACTTTCAATACATCTAGGGACCGATTTCGATGCAGCCCGGAAAGGCTCCGACCAATGGTCGGAGCCTTTCTAGGCCGCATCTCTTTTAAATTTCCGACCGCCACATTAAAATGCTGGTGGTCGAAAACTAAACCGGCCGGTCATTCCGACTAGCTGCCGATGGGCTCAGATAGCCGTCGGCCAGTCGGAGGCCCGTCCGTAATTCCAAAGGGTGGTCTTTTCGCCCTTGGGATTATGATGCACAGTTTCTGGCACTGTTTCCATGACGGCCTTTCCGACATGGAAACCCTGTCAGAAATCATGTTTGAGGGCCCCTGGCATGGCCTCCATGTGTGCGCGGCTTCTGGTTGGGGGCCGAGGGGGCACCTATGTTGCCCTCCTGTTAAACCTTGCAGCCCATGTCAGGCACCTTGAGGTGCCTGCCAGAGGGTGCAGGGATTTCTGCTCACCTTTACCAACATAAAAAGCCCAGGCTCAGCGGGCGCGCGCAGCGGGTGCGCCAAAGGCAAGCCCATCTGCGCCCCTCCACGCTTGGACCGGGCCCAGTGCCATACCCCCTGGTCCACCAACTTCTACATCCGGCAATAAGGTATTATCTTACTCTATTACCCAGCTCATGGACATCAATCATATCGCCAATACCCACCACTGCCCCCGCTTCAATATGGACTCATTTGTCAACAAACCATCTACACACTGCCCCAACTGTCCTTTTAATCTGGTCCTACCTCTCCCACCCCCACCCTCCAGGACTCACCCCTTACCCCCCCCACCCAGAACACATTTACTCTGCCCTTATAAATGCACCCTCCCTTCTTAGGCATACATTTGAAATCTCTGAGTTACTAACCAACCATAACCTAGACCTCCTATTCGTTACTGAAACCTGGGGTGACTCCTCCTCTGGTCCCGATTTCTGCATTGCCACTACCGACGGCTATTGTGTATTCAGACAGGACAGACCCACAAAAAAGGGAGGTGGCCTAGCCATTATTCACCGAGAAAAATACCTAACTAAAATAGAAGCTATTGACTCGCCGGTCTGTGAAGCACTGACCTTCTCGATTGCCCTCTCCAACACCCAATCATTCAAAGGAACACTCCTCTACCGCCCTCCTGGCCCTCAAACTAATTTCCTCACAACCCTAGACAGCTTGATAGAGCCTATAGCGGGAACTCCCGATTATACTATCTTGGGAGACTTCAACTTCTATCTAAAATCCCTCAATGACAAGGATATTTCCTCCCTCGCGACAGACTTATGGTCAGTGGGGCTACTACAGCTAGTGACTAAACCCACCCACCTGGCTGGACACACTCTTGACGGTCTTTTCACCAACACCAACCCACATCGCCCTTTCCTCCGCAGTAATTTTTACCATTCGGATGCGAAACACCAACCTCCCGCACCCCAGCACCCGCACTCCCAAACAGTCTCGAACATGGAAGAACATTGATACCCACCACTTAAAAACAACCCTCTCCTCTACACAACATGATTTCACACCGGACCCTGAACTAGCCTCCAGTAACTATTCATACTGGTTACACAGTGCCTTCAGTACCCTTGCACCACCCAAGAACATCTCTACTAATCGGAGTACCCCCTCCGCCCCTTGGTTTTCATAGGCGCTTAGACTCAAGAGGCAACACTGCAGAAATTTAGAAAGGCACTGGCGCAAACACTATAACAACCAGGACAAACTGATATACAAGGACGCGATAGCCAAATATAAACAGCTCATCATCACAGAGAAGAGCAAATTTTACCTAACACAAATAGAATCGGCCCACAACTCTTCTAAACAGCTGTGCCAGGTAGTAAACAAACTATCCAGTCTACCCACCTGCCCAAACATAGACGCATCTCTAGTCCTCTGTAACTCCCTCGCTAACTTCTTCGCAGACAAGGTCAATACAATCTACTCCAACTTCTCCTCCCAGGTTAACTCCGACTTCCCTAACTGCCACATTCCCACTAATACCGCCACCACTGTATTCTCTGAATTCAGCTAGGTTTCACCCGAGCAGATATCAGAGTTAATCTCCTCCATTAGATCAGGATCCCTTCTTGACTCTTGCCCCCCTTCCATGCTAAAACTCATCCCTGATTCGATAACTCCCACCCTTACAAATATCTGTAACACCATGTTCCATAAACGCTCTTACCCCTCAGTCTGGAAAAAGGCCATCATCAAACCCCTCCTAAAAAAATCTAATCTTGACCCCACAGATTCCAAAAGTTGTAGACCCATTGTGTGCCTCCCATTTCCATCAAAAGCTTTTGAAAAATTAATGAACATTCAACTGTCTGAGTTCATTGATCACAATCACCTCTTGGATGACAACAATTTGGGTTCAGGAAGAGCCACGGAACCGAGGCGGCCCTCATCACGGCAACTGACGAGATCAGGATGATCTTAGACCAAGGCGGCGTGGCAGTCCTGTTACTACTGGACTTGTCTGCCACCTTTGACACGGTTGATCACGCCACCTTAATCAACCGTGTCTCCTCCGTGGGCTTCAACCATACTGCCAGAGCCCTTCTATCCTCTTTTCTCACCAACCACACCCAATCTGTAAAACGAGGCGACTTCTCCTCCCCGGTATTAGCTCTCCCCTGTGGTGTGCCCCAAGGATCCTCGCTAAGTGCGACCTTATTTAACATCTATATGTCGGACTTTGCCAGGGTCATGAAAACACACTGGATGAGGCTAACTTCATATGCCGACGACACCCAACTGGTGCTAGCAGTACACAACGATGGGGGAGCAATTGCGGCCAGATTCCAGGAGGGAATGCTAGCCATTAGCTCCTGGATGACAAGCAACTGCCTAAAACGTAACTCCGATAAGACAGAGGTAATGATCTTTGCAGTCTTACCCCTGGGTGGTCTTCCACCTGGTGGACAAACGATCTGGGTTACCCACCAGAACCTGTCACCAAGGTCAGGAACGTGGGTGTCCTGTTCGATGACAAGCTCTGGTTCATCCACCACACAAATGCGGTCGTCTCTTCCTCCTTCTACACCCTAAAAAAGATAGAGAAACTTCTACCATTCCTCCCCTCCAGCGCTGGCAAAACCCTGATGTCCACACTAATTATGTCAAAAGTAGACTACGGACTCCTCCTAAATGCCCAAGAGAAAGTCCTGAACAAGCTGCAGTTTGTTCAGAACTCAGCGTCCAGAATTCTGTCCGGCACCCCCAAGTTCAAATCAATTTCACCAGTCATACGTCAACTCCACTGGTTGCCAATCAGAAGCCGTACCAAATTCAAATCACTGTGCATCGCGTATAAAGCAATCAATAACACAGAACCAGAGTTTTAAAAAAAAGTACTATGCCCATAAGCCCCTAACAGACGTTTGCGCTCCACAGCTCCACAGCTCACCTACTTACTGTTCCCCGCACTAAGAAATCCTCCTGGGGAGACTGACGCTTCACAGTTGCCACAGCCAGAGTTTGGAATACCCTCCCACTCCACATTAAAGCCAGTCCCTCCCTCCTGACATTTAGGAAACAAGTAAAAACCTGTCTCTTCAACAAGTAGTCACCACACTCAGCTACTCTCCTCCGGATTTACTCCACAGTGCTGAGTCACCCCAGGGTATTTGCGCATTATATAAGTTGCAATTTTTTTTTTTAATGAACACCACCTCCCATATACCTATGAAAGGATGTACTACAGCTGGTTTATGGCCGTAATACATGCTCCCATTATGAAATGTCAGAAGGCGACCGAACAGTGTTCAGTCGCATCCTGATCAGGAGGTCGGGGCCGCTGACTGGAGGACGGTCGGTCCGAGTTCTGTGATGTGTCAGGCGCCCCAAGTCCGCCCAACATCGTAATAAGCCCATTAATGTCCAGACAGTGCTACCTTATGTAAATGTTCTTTATGCTTAAAGAGCACAACTAACAGAATATGAACAAAGGCCTATAGATAGTATGGCCCAGATTACTAAACTGTAGCATTGGCACTGGCATGAATTAAAGGTTCACTGCATTATACAAGGTTGTGCAAATGGCAGTAACAGTAAACATTTGTGTACAAAAGAAGCTTCAAATCCCCTATACATTATGAAGAGGGTGTGCAACAGTGCAATAAAAGAGTAAACCTTTCTAGAAGTACACACAAAGCCACATCAATTATAATAAAGTAATTCAAAGTGGCACATGCCTGAGTTGCATGGATTCCATGCTCCAAAAGTAAACCAAAGCAAACATTGGGGATGAATTTGGTTGGGGGGGTCATTGCATCAGCTTTTCATCCATTGGTTCTCCTGGCTAACTTTTTGGAAGTACTCCGTTATAGAAAGAGAAACCTTATGGTGTTTGTGGGGCATTTCAGACAGATCATTTGGGAACAAACGTGACTGTTAGAAATTATCTCAATCCTCTAACTAAAGTTCTCACCTCACAAGGTCTCAATAATGTTTAGCCTAGGCTAACCAGATTGTCTATGCAACTTTTGGACTATGTGTATGAAGTCTGTTATGTCCCAGGTGCTTGCAACAAAATTGTTGATTGCCTCAGTAGGTTACCATTATCCATCAAGGAGGATACAGGAAATGAATGGGACGATTGTTTGGTGGCAACTTTCTTATTGGGGGAGTTACAAAGTATTGGTGTAGAAGTATGGATGACAGAACTGGATCAGGATAATATGTTGTCTAAAGTCAAGGTGTTTGTCAAGGATGGTTGGCCAGAGAAAGAAGAGTCTTGAGAAATTTTCGGTTGCCTTCTGGAAGGTAAGGAATGAATTATCATTGGAAAACTTTTTTTTATTAAGGAGTGGAAGGCTGATTTCACCTAGTGACCTACGTAGGAAAATAATTAGTTTGTAACACGAGGGTCACCTTGGCATTGCAAAAAGGAAGAGAGTGCTTAAAATGTATAAATTCTGACAAATCAGTGATCACATTTAGACCTCCCTTTTATCCCATTAAAGTTTTTCAAATTCCCTGGGAGAAAATATGAGTAGATATTTTTGGTCCTGGGCGAGTGAGCAGGATATACCCAAATTTATTCTGGTTACCATATGTCACTTTCCTTAATAGCCGGAAATTAAGGTTGTAAGTAAAGTGGATACCTGGTCAGTGGTATGATTTTTGGAAGACATTTTCTGCAGGGAAGGTTTTTCCAAAGTTGTAGTCAGTGAAAATGGTGGCCAATTTATTTCTGATGTATTTAAGGAGTTCATCACAAATACTGGAGTAGAACATAAAACTACTGCTCTTTACTATCCTGAAGTGAACAGTAATGAGGAGCAGTTTAACTGAATTATAAAGGGTATCATTGAATTGTCAATCAGTCACAACATGGATTGAAAAAGAGAAAACTGTATGGGCTTACAGATTGGCTCGGTGTGAATCTACAAGACATAGTCCTTATGAATTGATGAGGGGGAGAATTCGCTGTATCAAAGACAACATGGGTTGGGTGTCAGAAGCGAAGAAAGTAAAATTGGTCACCAATGGAGTAAGGGATCGATGAAAATTAACTAGAAAAAATATAAAAACGGATATGATTTGTTATATGGGGTGAAAAAATTAGACCTTAAGGTAGGAGATTTTGTGAAAGTGAAAAATGGGCATTTAGTGAAAAGGGGAAAAAGCTGACTTTCTGATACTATGCATGTGGAAAAGATTTTGTTCAATTCAGTATTGCTGAGAGATAGGAAAATGTGGCCTGCAAAGAGGTTATCTTTGTTCAAAGGAAAACAGTTGTGGTACCAAAGCTGAAGAGGTATTATTTGGTGCATAATGTACCACCAGTAGATATTCTAAATTCCCGGATACATGACACACCACGAAGAAGTCAGATGGAAGAGAGAGTTGGGAAAAATATGAGTGAAACCAGATAAGGAGGGGGCATTGCAGCAGAGCATTTTATCATGACATCCAGAAGATCAACTGTGAGACCTAGTTGCTAAAATGATTTTGTAGCCTTAAGCACATGATTTTGATCTTCATATTGGTATATCATTCTTATGTTATATCTTAGAATGTATTTTTTGGATATTTATGTAACCTGATTGCATTTTATACATAGTTAACAAAACTCTGAGAAACAATTAGTATATCATCCAGATAAATTACTACAATTTAAGAGATCTGTGAATATGTGATCACTGAATCTTTGAACACTGCTTGAGCATTGCACAATCCAAAAGGCATGATTCATTATTAAAAATGCCTAAATAGAGTATGGGAGGTAGTCTACAGTTCTTATTCTAAGAATATGGTTAGTACCCTTATACCAAGTTTATTGAAGAAGGTGTTGTGTTATGTTATTTGTTTTTGTATTTGTATAGCACATAGCTGTCACCCTTTTGGGGTATCCTGATGCTAGTGGTGACACCTCAAACGCTCTCCACAATGTTCCCTGGTTAAGAGCAACAAATATCCATCCTTGATTATGAGCTTATTGGGCCCTCAATATTCAGTGCAGGGTTGCAATTCATTAGATTGCTTTCAGATAGAAAAACAATTAATCCCCTGCTGTGGAAGAATATCAAACTATTAACCCATTTTGCAAATTGTCCAGGAGATGCTTTTTATGTGTGTCTTCTTCTATTTCAGTCAAAGAATATATTCCCACAAATGCGACCTGAGTGTCTGGTTAAATTTGTGTTTCACAATCAGATTATCTATGTAGTGATTAAAATAACTTTGTAGCATTCTAAAAAATATCAGCATAGTTTGATGTTCTGCTTAAATCAGTGCCACGGAATTGATGGTAGCGTTCTTTGACTCAGCATAGATTTCTTCAAAATGTGGCGCCACGGCCAGGTGACTGACCCTGGAATCTGGGGCTCACGGCCCAGCACCATGTGACTCTGGACAATAGTTTGCTTAATCTTCCCGACGGCCCCCAGCGCCGGGATGCCTTCGGGTAGCTGTTCACGCTTTACAAATACAAAAATACTAATCTCCAGAAAAAAGGCCCTGCTCATGATACAATTGAGGAGACATGGCAATTGTTCTCATAGCCTTGTTCAAGTACAGGTTGTGCCAGAGTAGTCAAGTTTTTAATATTTTTATATATAAGTTGCACAGCTGTAATTTTTTAAGTAATTCATTGGGTAAATATTTTTTACATTGGATATTATGTATACTATTTTGATTTTAAATATTTTAAGAGTTGTTTGTAGGATTAGTGGGGGGTTTAGATGGGAAGTGTTTTAATAGTATTTTAATGTTATTTCTTTATTCCATATGTATTTCATGTTTTGTATTTATAATATTTTAAAATGTATTTAATGTTTTCCCCAACATTGTATTTTTGTTAAATGAATACTTTGTATTGTTTAATTATTTTTTAGTTTGTTTTATTTGTGATTTTGTTTAAATATAATATTAAATATTTTTAAATAAAGGGTAACAATTTGTTCCAAATTCCATTTTTGATTTTGAATTTAGTTTTTAGAATCATGGTTTTGAATTCTTTTGATTATTTTTAAATGTTTAATTTTAATCTGTTCAAACAGTTGCTTTTGCGTTTTTGTATTTTATTTTGTGGATTATTTTTCATATTTTTTGTAATTGTTAATATATTGGTTTTAATTTGTTTGTTTAATTTTTTGTCGGAATGTCTGTGTAAATATATGTGTCTTACATGTTTCTAATTATAAGAAATTTAGTTCGTTTTTAGTGTAAATATTTTATTTCTAAGTGTTTGGTTTGATAGGACATGGTTAAGACGAGAGCGTGGATATTAAATGTGCCCAAACAAATGTAACAATTCCCCCTATATGTGTACATTTGAAGTGGGAATAGTAAATGCAACCCCCTCAACGTCTAATACATTCCTAAATATGGTTACATTTGGATTGGGATTAACAAATGTAACCCCCCCCCCAAAAAAAAGTACAAGACTTTCCCCAGTGTGGTTTAGTTTGGAGTTGGAATATTAAATGTAACACCCTCAAAGTCCAATACTTTGCCAATGTGGTTGCGTTTGAAATGGGAATAGTAAATATAACCAACCAAACCCAGCAATTCCCCCAATGTAGTTAGGTTTAGAGTGGGAATGGTAAATGAAAGCCTCTCAAAGTCCAACACTTTCTTTAATATGGTTAAGGGTGGAGTGGGAATAGTAAATGTGCTCCCAACACCCAAAGACCAACACTTTCCAGAATGTTGTCAAGTTTGGAGTGGGAATAGTATAGACTTGTCCCCCCAGAAGTCCAACATTTTCCCCAATATAGTTGGATTTTGAGTGAGAATGCTTACTTTAAGCAAGAGATAATTTTTATTTGGTTAAGTTGGAGTTAAATCATGTTTATTTTATTTTATAATAATACAAACTTTGTTTACAATTTTTTCATGTATGCCATTTAAAACATTTTTTAATAAAAAAAGTTTATTGTGACAATTGTCATTCAAATTAATACACGTTTTAATGCACAATTGTTCAATTTGTAATCATAAAAACATTTGACATACATGTTCATAAACATTTTCACACACATGTACATATTACCATTATTTAATATAAAGTTTATACGTTTTTCAATTTATATATATTTCTTTCTATATTTAATATGCTAAAAATACTTTAAAGGAATTACGTTTTAGAAGTTTGTCTATGTGTATTTACATTATTTAAAGATTTTTACACAGTTTGTACATATCTTTGCAGTTATTACACATTTGTACACATTTTAGAAAATAAATACATTATTAGCATTTAATTAGTTTATTGGTTTGTATAGTAACAAAGTATTTTTTTCATTTACCTTAGTCAGCCATTATTGTTTTTCTGTTTGCTTTGTTTTGTGTTTTGTTGAAGGTGTTTTTGGATGCTGGCAACTCTGCAGGTTAGATGTTCCTTGTTGCTGTTCTCCAGCAAAGGTACATTTAATTGACTCTATTTTTTATACTTAGGGCCTGATTCTGATGCGGTTAGGAAGGCCTCCTAACGACATTTGCTCCGTCCAAATTGGATCAGGAACATGTCTTTCCTACCGACTCGGAAAGATTTTTAACCATCTGAGTATGATGCGAGTTCGGCATCAGGAATATTCCAATCCCAACCCGACGGCATTTGGAATGAAGGATTGGTGTGTGAGAGGCTGTGTCAGTTGCTCTATGGGTGAGTGAGTGACTGTGTGTGGCTGTGTCGGTGAGTGAGTGGGTGTGTCAGATGTGTATGGGTGAGTGAGTGGGTATGTGAGAGGCTGTATAGGTAAGTAATGGGGTGTATGAGTGGCTGTATGTGTGAGTGAGTAGGTGTGTGAGTGAATGTATGGGTGATTGAGGAAATGTGAGAGTGGCTGTATGGGTGAGTATGCTTGTGTTATTGAGTGTATAGGTGAGTGAGTACATGTGTTAGTATATGTATAAGTGAGTGGGTGTGTGAGTAACTGTATGAGTGAGTGAGTGGCTGTGTAAGTGACTGTATGGGTGAGTGAGTAGGTGTGTGAGTAGCTGTATGGGCGACTGACTCAGTTTGCGAGTGGCTCTATGGACAAGTGAATTGCTGCATGGGTGAGTTAATGGTTGTATGAGTGGGTGAATGAGTGACTGTCTCTATGGATCAGTATGTGGGTGTGTGAGTGCTTGTATTGGTTTGTGACTGGGTATGTGAGTGGTTAGGTGGGAGTGGCTATATGAGACTTTCTATGGGGGTGTGAGTAGGTGTGTGAGGGGTTCTGTGGATGATCTCATCAATGATGTTACTGACCATGTCAGGAGTGATGTAATATGTGAGGTCATAAGCAGTGCATTGTCGGGGCATAAGTTAAGTTAAGGGAACTATAACTGCAGAATTTCTATGGTTTTATACAAGTGAAATCTGAGCTTAACTATTACGTCTCTATAACCTTTGCTTTTTTCAGTGAATTCCTATGGTTTTTCTAATTTGTTTTCCTCATTCTAAAGCCCCTGTAACCTTTGATTTTTACAGTAAATGTGTATGTTTTTTTAATTCTATTTCCTAACTATAACGTCCCTATAACCTTTGGTTTTTCAGTGAATTTCTATGGTTGTTTTAAATCTGTTTCTTAACTACAACGTCCCATTAACCGTTTTTTTGTGTGTGAATTTCTACGTTTAAAAAAAAAGTATTTCCTAACTATAACCTGTTAACTTTGAGACTGGGTGTGTGAGTGGCTGTATAGGTCGGTGAGTTTGTGCATGAGTGACTGGGTCTGTGAGTGGATAAGTGAGTGGCTATGGGTCTGTGAGTGTCTGTAAGTCTGTGACTGGGTCTGTGAGTGGCACTATGGGTCTGTGAGTGCCCGTGTGAGTAGTTGTGTGGGTCTGTGTGTGTCTATGTGTGCAGTGCTGTGGATGTGTGAATGGTTGTGTGGGTCTGTGAGTGGGTGTGAGTGCCTGCTCTCACCAGGAGATGACAAGAAAGAAGCCACTCTTCATGGTCACTACAGGCGCTTTGGGTCTGTGAAAGGCTGTGCGGGTCTGTGCGTGGGTGTTTGAGTGCCTCCCTCTGAGTGGGCATGTGAGTGTTGCTATGGGTCTGTTATTGGGTGTGCAAGTGCATGTGTGGGTCTTTGAGTGCCTGTGTGGGTCTGTGACTAGGTTTGTGAATTGCGCTATGGGTCTATGAGTGGATGCATGAGTGGCTGTGTGGGTCTGTGATAAGATGTGTGAGCGGTGCTATGGGTCTATGAGTGGGTGTGTGAGTGACTGTGTTGGTCTGTGAGTGGGTGTGTGAGTGCCTCTGTGTCTGGAGGTGCCACTATGGATATTGGGCATTTGCATACTTAGGGAGATCCATGGACTCTGCTCTCACCAGGCGATGACAAGAAAGAAACCAATCTTTACAGTCACAACAGATCAGATTGCACTCCATTAGATTAACGTAGCATTCACTTCCAATAAGTAGTTCTGATTGTTTTTAAATGTGGAATATGGGAGGAAACACATGTAATTTGCCTTTGCCAAGCCATAGAAGTTATGAACATTTGGACTTTACTGAAGTGGAGCTTCAAGTGGGGTACCTACTATGTTTATATTTGTAAGTGCTTCCCGTTGAGGTTTAATTTCTTTGAAATGCGCACCAAGGCCAGAATGGAACCTCCTTTTTTCCCAGAAGTGTCCCTAGTTTTGTTAAAACGTCTACCCAGGAGGAGTACTTTCAACTGATTAATTAGTAAGTGCTACCTCATAGGCTAAATGTCTCATGCATATTCTGCACCACAGCAGTGTAAAGGACCACAAGTTAATATTTCCATTGACCTTGTGTGCGTGCAATTTCGGCAATAAGATTATTCCTCAAGCGTCTTAATCCACAAATCTGTGATAATTTGAATCCTCGTCCTGAGAAGAAGACGAGAATACAAAGGGATGAATTTCCACCAAACATGGGTACTTCATCTTGACTAAATGCAAATAAGTGCTTCTTTGTTTGGTGGAGATGTCCTCGTATTCCTCTGAATCAATAATGCGTCACCAAAATTGGCTGAAACGGGAACAGGGGCATTTGATAAGCTGTCCATCAATGTGGGAAAAGGAGGAAAGACCTTTGCATTCCCTGGGATCCAGTCATATTTGAATGGGAGAAGGGGCCATGTGGCCCCCGTCCTTGTGCCGATTTCAGCCCTGCGGAGGCCATCCCCCTGAGGCTCGGTCACAATTGAATAGGGGAGGAGGGCCACAATTAAGTAGGGAGGGGGGCTGAGTGGCTTCCCTCCCCAGGATGATTTCAGCCCCGGGGACCCCATATCCAGGGTCAAGCCTTGTTACGCTGGGTGCCCTGGAGCCCACCCAGGGTAACCAGTCTGCACTGTGTAGGACCGGAGGGGAGCCTGAATACTCCTGCAGTCCCTGTTGACTCCCTGCCTCCAGCGGGAGACAGCATTGCTCCCACACAAAGTGAGCTGCTAAACATAAAGCTCCCTCTGCGTGCAAGCAATCCTTTCGCTTGTTTCCCAGCCTGCATGACACAGGGCAGGAAAACAGATGAAAACTCTGCTCCCAACAAGCAGGAGCCGTTTGACACCTCCCGTTTGCTGGAGGTGGAGTCACTGTTTGCTCTGACCGCCCGCCAAGTCAGAGCAAACAGTAGCTATTTCCAGGGTGGGCACCCCGAGACATTGCAGGAGCTGGCCCAGGGGTGTGGCGGTCCTTATGGCCATTATTGGCTCCAGGAGGTGGAGTCGCGCGGTCCCCCTCCTTTCATTTTCTTGGGCTGGCCCGAGAGGTGGTGGTCCCCGGGACCACATATGGGCCCGATGGGGACCCCCTCCCAGTTTCTGAAATTGTATTTGCCCCAGGGAGGTGGTGGTCCCTGGGGCTAGGGAGGGTCTGTGTGGTCCCCCGGCATATTATTTAATGTTGCCCCGGGAAGGTGGTGGTCCGTGGGCATATGAAAGAGAGGCCCATGATGAAATTTGATTGACTGCCAACACTTCAACAAGGAAGTGTTGGCTGCTATCTTGGGACTCACCTTAAGACAAGCCCCACAAAAAACGTTTTAAAAAAAGAAAAGGGGGCAGGGTAAGAATACCCTGACCCCCTAACTGTGCTCCTGGAGCCCCCCTGTGACACTGACAGGAACAAAAGCACATTCATTTTTTTGCCACAGGAACGCAACAGAACTGCTAATCCGTCGCAAAATTAAAAAGAAAAAACAAGCATGGGGAGAGGATGAGGCCTTAACAGCTAGGGCAGTTGACCTCAAATCTGGTGACCTGGGTTTGAGTCTCGGCAGGGACGCTCAACATCCTGTTATATTGGGCAAATCACTTAATCTCCCCGTGCATACCAAAATAAATGTGTCTTTCTGTAACAAAACTGGTGCTCATGTAAAGGGCTCTAGTACCTTTGGGTCTAGTTTGCGCTATATAAAACAAACCAAAAAAAAGCACGGTCTCCTGCGCTTCTTAACATTACAGCCCCTCAGGTGGGCCAGGTCCCTAGGGCATGCAGGCCTTTTTGGAAAAAAGGAAGGGGCGCATGGCCCCCCTTCTTGGGCCTAATTATGCTCCAGGGACCACCACCTCCCTGGGGCTTAATTTTAATAATGCAGGGGGGCACTCGGAACCCCCCCCAGCCCTAGGGACCACCACCTCCCTGGGGCCTAATTTGAATAATGCGGGAGAGGGGCACTCGGACCCCACAGTCCGGGTGACCACCACCTCCCTTGGGCTTAATTTTAATACTGTGGGGGGCACTCAGACCCCCCGAGCCCTGGGGACCACGACCTCCCTGGGGCTAATAATAAATTGACTAGGGGGGCTGCGCAGACGCGCCTGAGACCTCCACCTCTGTGGGACTAAGTTAAATATGGAGTGGGGACACTCGGACCCCCTGCCCTGCTGGGACCACCACCTCCCCAAGGCTTCTTTTTTTTAAAGGAGGGGAGTCATGTGGCCGCACTCCCGGACGTTCTCGGCCCAGGGACCCCCACCTCACTGGGATGACCCATGCAAATAGAAGGATGAGGCCACGCGGCCCCCCTCTTGTATCCATACACACCCTGGGGCCCGCAACCCCCTGGGCCGGCTACTGCTTTGTTCCATAGTGCCCACCCCCGGTACATAGCTGTTTGCCTTTGCTTGGCGGGAGCTTTGACAGCTCCAGTCAAGCAAAAGTAAACATTCTTGTTCCAGCAGGCGGGCGCTGTCAAAGTGCTCCCACCGTTTGGAAGCAGAGGTTTCATTTTTGTCCCTGCCCGCAAGGGCGCTACCTTTCCAGAAGCTTCATCAGTGCAGCAGCACCAGCTTCCACAGGAGGCGAGGAGGTGTCTGGAAGCGCAGGGCCTTGAGGGTCCCCCAGCGCGGGTCTGTGTAAATGAGTAGAAAGAGGCAAAATAAAGGTCAGCAAGGAGCAGAAAGAGGCAGACTAAAACTGAGAAACAAGCAGAAAGAGGCAAAATAAAAGGTCAGACAGGAGCAGAAAGAAGCAGAACAAATGTCAGAAGGGAGCAAAAAGAACCAGAATAGAGGTCAGAAACCAGCAGCAGAAGGCAGAATAAAGGTCAGAAATCAGCAGAAAGAAGCAAAATAAAGGTTAGGAGTGAGCAGAAAGAGCCAAAATAACAGGCAGAAAGAGGCAAAATAGAGGTCAAAAGTGAGCAGCCAGAGGCAAAATAGAGGTCCGAAACGAGTAGCAAGAGGCAGAAAAGAGGTCAGAAGCAAGCAGAAAGAGGCAAAATAATGGGGAGAACGAGCAGAAAGAGGCAACATATAGAGCAGGAGCAAGGAGAGAAGAGGTAGAAAAATTTGCAGAATATATGCTGAGGAGGCACAAAAACGAAGGCAGCAGAGGGTAGCGGACTGCAGGCAAGACTGACAGGAGGACCTTCACAGGGGAGATGTCAAGAGGATCTACTCCTGTGAGCCACCTGCTTTTTTTACCTTAACCCCACTGACAGACCCACTCATACACTCATGCACCCACACCCGGACCCACTCACAGACCCACTCAGAGACTTACACACCCACTGACAGACACACACAAACACTCATGCACCCACTCAAAGATTTATTCAATCACTCATTCACCCTCTCACTGACCAACTGGGAGACTCACACACATGCACTGACCCACTCAAAGACTTACTCATACAACCGCTCATGCATCCACTCACAGACCCACTCAGAGACTCACACACCCACTTACAAACCCACTCCATCCCACTAAGATCCACTCACTCATGCACCCACACATGAGTGATGTAATATGTGAGGTCATAAGCAGTGCATTGCTTGGGCGTAAGTTATAGTTAGGTCAGCTAACTATAACTACAAAATGTCACTCGTTTTGTACAAGGGAAATCTGAGCCTAGCTATAACGTCCCTGTAAACTTTGTTTTTTTATGTGTGAAAATATATATTGTATATATGTATATACATAATGGGGCAGATTTACAAGGAAGTGACGCATCTGCAGAGATGCGTCCGTTTTCTTGCGTCACCTCCAAATGTCTTGCGCCACCATGGATGCGCTGTATTTACAATACAGTGCACCATGGTGCAAGGTATTACAGAAGCGTCAGAAATTCTGACGCATCTGTTGGAGGAGAAGTGATGCATTATTGGAGTTTGTCACAAAGTGACGCAACTCCAGCAATGCGCCAGAAAACATAGGTAGGTCCCAGGTAAAATGCTCTGCGTCAATCCTTACGCCTGGTCTGAGCAGGCGTAGGGATTGTGATGCAATGAAGGCGTAGAGTGACGCAATGAAATCTTGTAAATTTCACTGCACCAGTTCTACGTGGCTTTTTGCATGGGAACACCCACCCTGCATACATTATACCTGGCGCAGGTATAATGTGACGCAGGGCTTTACAACGTGACGCATCTCCCTAGATGCGTCACGTTGTAAATGGGCCTCAACTTCTACGCCGCCGCTGCGTCACAAAAGTGATGCAACAGCGGTGGAAAAGTGACACAAGGGGGTTGTAAATCTGCCTCATTATGTGTGCGTGTATATGTATATTTATATATATATATTTTTTATAATGTTTTTAGAGATACCTTTTATTTTCATGGTTTTTGGCATGTTTCTTATGTTTTATTGTAATCACATTATTTAGTATTACTAGATTTTTGTTTTTTACATTTTATATATATTTTACGGTCAATATTTGTATTTTATGTATGGAATGGTGATATGTATGTTCACAGTATTTTTAACAATATGTTTTGTATGCCTATAGTATTTATGTTGATACTATGTCATAGAAGCACAGTGGCAGGGACCATGTTCATCGCCTAGCTCTTCACAAATGTAGACAGAAAACTAGCACATCCAACTGCTAATATTTTATTTAACAAAAACAGATTACTGTTATTCAAGTACATACCATGGACTACAGTAAAGAACAGCTCCAACAAACAGAAAAAAAGTTTGTAGTAAATAAAACAAAGTTCACAGAAAGAAAGCTTTCTAAATGTAAGAAAAATAGAATTAATATATTTTACTTTAAGTGCATTTACAATCACATATATGCAGCTAGTATCAAAGACAACAGGTCGAGCCGAATATAAGAGTAAATGTTAAGAAATATTTATTAAAAATGATCATTGTAATTATAGGTTATGCACTAATGGATTGCCTATATTAAATTGCATTTACAAGCACTCATATGATTATTTACTGTAAAACAAACAAAAATCAAGCCACACTGCTCCAAGAGCCGGACAGATTGAGGAAACTGCCGGAAGGACATAAAGATGTCTAATCTAGTCTCAAAAGCCTTTCTGTTAAACAAACAGTTTGTCAGACACAGTGAAATGAAGCTGCAAGGCAGTTTCCCTGTTAAAGAAACAAAAAGAAACCCACAAAAGTGTGCTTACACAGACAGTAAAACAAAACGTGCATTGCTTTTTGTCCCCCTTTACCCCCCAACCCTCTAGTTGCTCTGTCTCTTCCCGCTAGGCTGCTGCTCTACAAGCATGTTCACCAGTTTCCTGTAATGCAGAATGGCACTCTCCCTTCCTGCAGAGCTGCTGCTCTCCATGCGCCCTGCTATTCAGTATTGTCCTACAAGGGTGCTGTACTCCATAAACACCCAATAGATTCCTGTAAAGCAGCCTAGCTGCACTGTGTCGTCCTGTCCGGCTGCTGCTCACCCTGTGCACCTAGCAGGTCAATAATGCAGCCCCAATCAAACAAATAAAGAGCGGAAGAAAGTTTGGTGGGTCCATCATACGACCTCCCACTTCACACAGCAATAAAACAAGGTATGATGTCCAGACAAGCATTTTTATTGACAACCTTGAATGGCCAACCAATGTTTTTAGGCTCCATAAAAGGATTACCCTGTAATTACAAGGCCAGTATCTTTAGGATATGGGGTCGCTCACCCACTGAGTTGGCATGTTTAATCATTGGGATTTACTCCTCATCATGTGAAGGTTGCAATACCAGATGGGCATTCTTACAGAGCCCTTTACAGAGATCCCTTATCCCAAAGTTCTTTTTTTTTTGTTTTGAGGGATGGTGGTGGAAGATTGGGCACAAAGAGAAGAATGTTTAAAATTACCTATGGAAGGCCCTAATATGATAAATATATTAGTAGTTGACTTCGATGGTAAGACTAAAGATGGGTGGATTCACTGGACATAATCATCACTGGAACCTGGTTAGGTCAACATGTTTATTGTTGCTAACGGCCCGTGACATTCATCAGGACCATTTTGAAGGCTCCTGTTAGACTTGGCGTGGTTTCGTTGGCGTGGTATCCCCAGCTATGTATCTAACATGTGATAACAATTGGTTTATCCCTTATTGGCATATTTGATTTAGCTATAAGTCCCCAGTACAGTGCACTACATGTACCCAGAACCTATAAATCAAATGCTACTGGTGGACGTGGAGTATAGATTGTGTCACTCACATAACTAGCCCTTCAAACATGTCTCAGGCCTGCCACTGTAGAGCCTGTATGTGCAGTTTGAATTTGCCATGTCGACCTGGCAAGTTAGTCTACTTGCCAGGCTCAAACCTTCCTTTTTATTACATGTAAGTCAACCCTAGAGTAGGCCCTCAACAGCCCATGGGCAGGGTGCAGTGCACTTAAATGGTAGAACATGTACTTTTAACTTTTACATGTTATGGTAGTAAAATACACTTAGATTCATGTTTCACTACCGCATGGCCTGTCTCTCCCATCAGATAACATCAGAGCTGCCTTGTAACATTTTATAAGTGTAGCTTCCAATTAGGAAAAGATAGGAAAACCAAATTTGGGGTCTCTAGACTCAAAATGTAAAAAGACATCTTTTAGTGAAGTTGGTTTTTAGATTGCAGTTCGGAGATGTCCCCATCATCCGCCGCACCCCCCTCCGACCCCCCAGCGCCTTGAGACCCTCACTGGTGTGTAGTTCTGCTTTACCAACCCCTGATTGATTGATTGATTGATTGAGTTTGCCACTTTGAGAAAGGACGCATTTTCATTTTTAAACCATTTGGTACCTTCTGCCTGTCTCTGGAATACACGTCTTGATGGGTGAGAGCCGGCTTCCTGCATTCCCTCTAGACAGCCACACACAAAGGAAGGGTAAGTGTGCCTGAGTGGTCATCTGCATGTTGATGGTTCTGCCTGAGCAGGATGAGGGGGAGGAGCTGACTCTTCTACCTGAAAGGGCTGTGTCCTTTCCCCACACACAGAGTTGTATATTCCCCTGTAGTGAGTCTGGAGCCAGGGGAGTGAACAGAGTCGTGTGCACTACAAAGACCTGTCTTTGAAATCTCCTTAATTCAAAGGCTAAAAAGGGTATAAGTACTGGACCTTTGACACCATGTACTCATAAAACTGCTAGAACTAATGACATTCTACCAGGAAGAAGAGCTGATGTGCTGTAGGCGGTACTGCCACTTTGTTAACTGCTTTGCTGTGTTGGCCTGCTGATTGCTTTGCTGTAGGAGGGACTGCAACTTTCTTACCTGCTTCGCTATGTTGGCCTACTGCCTGCTGCTTCTTGCCTGAAAGTGAGAAGGAATAAACCTGCTCTCTACATCCTAAGGACTTAAGTTTCTCCAACGGCTTGGTGTTTGCCTCATGTTGCTGAAGTCTCAGGGTTATCATAGACTTCATCTTTCAACTTCATGCCAGCACCTAGACGTTCCTTGCTGTAAGTCTTGCTCTGCCGAGTGGTGCCATTCCAGTCCTTTGTTTGTGAGTTTAAAGTGCTGCATCTGCCAGAACTTTAGCTTTGACATCCCTGCTCTGATCAGACACTGACGTATCACCTGCCGCTACATCAGGATCAACATATCACTGCTGCTGCCTGGTCTGGACCTGACATACTGTACTCAGCACCACTGCAGCGCCTCCGGAATCTCCGCTTCAGGAATCAAGGCATTGCCGCCAGCACGTGGAGAAGATCAGTACGTCGTCTCCAGTTTTGATTAACCCAGCACATCATCCTCACGTTCCAGACTCGGGGTGTCATCCATGGAACCGACACCTCGCCACTTCTGCATTTATTTCTGCGACAAGGATAAAGGTACTTTTCTCACCTGGCCCTGCATGCAATGTTGTCGTCAACCCCTCACTTTAACAGCTAAAGCAGGCGTGGAGTTCTCGATGGGCCTCTTCTGTCTGCAACTCTGCAGACAAAGGCCCATAATTTATATGAAAGAGTGGGTTGGTGAAGTTATTGAGAGGATGGATAGCTAGATGAATGGATGACTTGGAACAGTAGATAGGTGAGTGAAGGGTGGATGGATAGATGCATGAATGAATGAGTGCAAGGATGGATGAGTGAAAGGGAGGAAGGGTGGATGAGTGAAAGTGTAAATGAATGGATCGATGAGTGAAAGGGTGGATGGGTGTTGAGAGGGAGGATGGATGGATTTATGAGTGAGGGAAAGCATTGATGAGGATGAAAGGGTAAATGGATGGAGTGATGCTGGGTGGATGGACAAGTTGAAAGGGTAGATGGATGAGTGAAAGGATGGGTGGATGAGTCAAAAGGATAGATGTAAGCATGGATGAGTGAACGAACAGGTGGATGAGTGATAGGGGAGTAGATGGATCGAAGGGTGAAAGGGTGAATGGATGGATGAGTGAAAGGGGGAAACGATGGACAGCTTGATGGGTGGATAGATGGATGTGTGAAATGGTGTGTAGGAGAGTAGGGTCTGCTTCCTATGGTCACCCCCACTTTTTGCTGTGATTCTCTGGTTTTTCGACTTTAATGTGGCTGTGGGCCTCCTAGTCAGACCCACAGCCCAGCTGTTTTCTCTCGTGGTAGGCCACAACAATCCTGGAGGCAGAGTGCTTGGTTTTTTGTGAGAGGGTGCCCTAGCATGAGCTGAGCCCCTCTGCAGCTTTCAGAACCATCTCCTTATAGCTGTTCTATGATATAGTCATACCATATACTCTTAAGTGCATTATAATCCTCGCGGTTAATGCTAACTTTGGTTTGCTAACTTTGGTTTGGCTTTATCAAAACATGTCGTGTAAGGTGTCAAACACTTTGGAATACTACCTCCCCCCCTGCCAATTCTGGTGGTGGGGGTAGCATTCCACCCTTCTAGAGGGAGAAGACATGTAGTTACTGCTTTACCCGGTTAAAGTTAAACAGAGCCTGAGCATCACAAAATGGATGCTGCTGCCACAGACACGAGTCTGACCTCCTGCTGCTGGACGAAACTCCAGCAGGGGAGGCCTGGATAATAGGTTTCCTGTCCAGGGAGGTGCTGGCACCTCCCCAGACAGGGGTTTTGTGTATTGGGGCAGGGAGGGCTGCATTCAGTGAATGCTTCTAGACATTGCCTGGGGCACACAAGGTGCTCCATGCATAGCCCGGTTCAAGCCAGTTGCTGGGGCACTCCAGCCCCAGCTTTGGCGCGAAACTGGACAAAGGGAAAGGGGTGTAACCGCCCCTTCTCAGGTCCACCCATAGGAGGGACCTAGTCAGGTAATCCAGCCCCCATCCTTAGTATAAGTATAGGAGCTGTGTCCCTGGGACTTTAGATTATCCTAGACGAATCTTTGAAAGACATATCTTGGACCTTCGACATTCCATTCTGACTGGAAGACGGAAGACATCTCCCTTGTGGTAAAGGAGTGACCACCCTGTGCAAACAGGCACCAACAGCAACTTTGCCGGTCTGCAGTTTCTAGACTCCCATCGGATCCTGAAGACTCTGTGACACAGAAACTGGACTTCCAGACTTCTCTGACTCCGACCCACATCCACAGCAAACCTGAGACCCGTGGCGGACACGAGAGACGTGGGACTGGACACCCTGGACATCCTGCATTTTGCTACCTGCACTCCTCTCCTGAAGCATCAGTAAGTTGTGCATTGGGGCCCCAGCCCCAGCCCTAGCCCCAAGCACCATTTGCACCGAAGACCAGGCCCCCACACTCCGCGAGTGTCCCGTGGGCCCCGCCTTTGCATTTGAGCTCGACGCGTCTTCTTGGTTCCTTGCCCATTGGCTTGTGAGCCCCCTGAAGACCTTCCTTTGAATTTCACTTGCTTTCCTGGTTGCTCCAGGCTTGCTCCAGCTTCCCTGAAAAGGAGAAGTGCCACAGACCTTGCTGGTCTGCAGCAGAGCCAATCTTGACATCTTGGGGCCCATTACGATGTCAGGCGGATTGCCCCCGCCAGGCTGGTGGTAGCCACCGCCAGCCTGGCGGGGGAAATCCGCATGACATCCACACTCGTTTTCCTCCCCAGCATATTAGTATGGCGGGGGGACCTCGGCGGATGGAAAGACTGTCCGCCGCATTTCCGCCCCGGTCGCCTTGCGGCCGGGCGGAAAAGGAATAATATGGTGGCTGTATCTATCAGACACCACCAGCCATATTAGGATGGGTAATTGTGGATGCCTTTCCGTGGCGGCAATGCCGCCACGGAAAGGCATGCCGAGAATCCCTGCAGGGGCCTGTTGCGGGCCCCCAGGGACTCCAGGGGGGTGTGGGGTACACAAGGGGGGGAACCTATGGTACCCCCTAGCAGTTCCATGCACCGTGCGGGGCCTGCCATGCTGTGTATGGAAGTGCACAGCATGCTTTCCTGCCATTGTGGCGGGCAGTGCTGAGTGCACCGCCCGCCACAATGGTAGGAATGCGGGATGCACCCGCCACTGTGACGGGTGCATCCTAATGCTGGCGACGGGACCCCCGCCCTTAAGGCGGGCGGTTCCTATTACCACGATGATGGCGGCGGGCAAAGTCCGCCCGCCATCCTAATGGGGCCCCTTGCGTGGGTTGCGGTTGCCAAGGCTTGTTGGGTCCAATCCGGATACCGACACCGCAGTCATCTAGATCTATTGTGGGACAGCTCGAATCCAGCACCTGGTCATCGTCTATGCCTCCTGGACCTCGTGGCTGAAGAGACAAGCTCAACTACTTCACCTGAAATCACCCAACATCGCCTGGTTTCTTTCTGGTCACTGGCTAGTGACCCAGACTCTGTCCCTTCTGCTTTCAGGTTCTTCTGATCTTCGATCCACCCTTGGATCCACCCGGACACTTTTCCTCTGGTCGCCTGCAGCACTTCTTTGCAGCTCTCCATAGAAAACGACGACGAAACACAACACGAAAAGACACCTATGCACCCGGCTTCCCTGGGTGAGGTAACACGAGTACTCCGGTGCTCCCGTGGGTCTTGACTCTCGAAGTGTCCTAGTTTATAAGGGTTCCATCCTAGTCCATCCGGAAGTGTCCTTAAATTGTATATTTGTAACTTCTTCGTTTCCTGTAGAAAGTCAATGGTAACCCGCGTCTGTGTTTAGACACTGCACACGTCTCCCATGGGCCTCCTCCTTCCTATCCTTTGGTCGAGTAGAGTAGCCCCAGCAATTCCACAGGCCCCAGGCCTGCTTTTTAACTCTCATGTGGTACTTTTACCACTTTCTTAGTATATGTTTTTGAGGCCCCTAGGGCATAACATATACTGTGCAACTTATCGTATATTAACTGTGTGACTTGTATTGTATTTTTACCTCTGACCTCATAAAGAGTGCAGATGGGTTGTGTTTGGATGAAATACATATATATTTGATATATACCTTGTGTGGTGTCCTTTCATTTGGTACTCAAGGGATTATATATGGTGAAACAACTTGCTTAACTCGCCTACTGAAGTCTTAGCCTGAAGACTGCTTGTTCATGCTACCACTAGGATAGCTTTCTATAAGGTTGACTTTATGGACAGAGTGAAAGGATGAATTTGTGGACCAAATGAAAGGAAGGATGGATGTGTGAGTGAGATGGTGGATAGATGAGCGAGTGAAAAGGTGAATGGATAGATGCATGAGTGAATGAGTAAAAGGATGAGTGAAAGGTATGGATGAGTGAAAGGGTTGATGGATGGAAGATGAGAGAACGGATGGATGAGTGAGTAAAAGGATGGATGGATGAGTGGATGGATAGATGAATGGAAGGCTAGATAAATGGTCGGAGTGAAGAGGTGGATGGATGCATAGAATTAAACGATGAGTGAAACGATGTATTAGTGAAAGAATCGATGGATGAGAGAATGTGAAAGGGTTGAAGGATGGGTGACTGAAAGGGTAAATGGATGGATTAGTGGATGGATGGGTCGAAGGGTGGATGAGTCAGTGAAAGGGAAAATGGATGGATTAGTGGATGGATGGGTCAAAGGGTGGGTGAATGAGTGAAAGAATGGGATGAACTATAGATAACATCATGTGGGCGGGGTAGTTATTAGTAGAGTCCTAACCTTTTCATATTTGGGTCTACTTTTTAATAGAAAAGGTACCTGGAACACACATATTGAAACATGTAATCTGAAATTTTTAAGAAAAACCTAGGGTATTTTTAGAGTTTCCGCTAAAATTGGAAATAAACCCATAAGGGAAATTCTTACCTTGTACAGATTGAAGTGTGTTTCGGGTGCCTGTTATGGGGTACCTATATGGGGGAGAGCTAACACTACCGCCTAACAAATACAAGAAAATAAACTTTTAAAGAGAGTGCTGGTTGTACCAAATTCCACAGCCAATTATATAGTACACAAGGAATTGGCTGTATCATATATAAGTGATCTTATATATATATATACTGTTGGAGATGTGGCCATGCGACCGGCTCCAGGGGCGCGTGCAGGAGGGTCCGGTGGTTGGACGAGGGACACCGTAAGGAAGTGAACACCTGGCACATGTGATCTCTCAGGTTGGGGTGAGCTTTAAGAGGACAGTGAACATTCATGCAAGTAAAGCGCGCATGGAAGGGAAATGCTCATACAGAGGACTTTGTATATAATGCCATACAGGCGGGATACAGTTCCCTCAAGCGCTTCACTAAACCTCAAATCCCAGAATGCATCAGGGGGATTGGACATCGGTCTTGAGGGAGCAGTCCTCTTTCATTGCCACACCCAATCACGAAAGACTCACCTGTTTAAAAACTAACATCATGTTAGAATGTGCGAACATTTGTAACAAGCTGATGAAGGCAGCACGCCGAAAACGCGTTCCTTGTGAATAAATGCACTTCTGATGGTGTCCCGCGAGTGAGGCGTTTATTTTGAAACAGGAGCTTTGATTTTAAGTATGGTCACCGCCATACTAGCTGCACCCGTCCACAAGAGTGCGCAGATTGCCCTGGCGGTGAACTTTTGGAGCGTGATTCATATCGGCAATTGCATCACCACGCAGGAAAGAATGTACCGCCGCCGACTGATGTTGACAGTGATCAACACTGTTGGAGATGTGGCCATGCGACCAGCTCCAGGGGCGTGTGCAGGAGGGTCCGGTGGTTGGACGAGGGACACCGTAAGGAAGTGAACACCTGGCACATGTGATCTCTCAGGTTGGGGTGAGCTTTAAGAGGACAGTGAATATTCATGCAAGTAAAGCGCGCATGGAAGGGAAATGCTCATACAGAGGACTTTGTATATAATGCCATACAGGCGGGATACAGTTCCCTCAAGCGCTTCACTAAACCTCAAATCCCAGAATGCATCAGGGGGATTGGACATCAGTCTCGAGGGAGCAGTCCTCTTTCATTGCCACACCCAATCACGAAAGACTCACCTGTTTAAAAACTAACATCATGTTAGAATGTGCGAACATTTGTAACAAGCTGATGAAGGCAGCACGCCGAAAACGCGTTCCTTGTGAATAAATGTACTTCTGATGGTGTCCCGCGAGTGAGGCGTTTCTTTTGAAATAGGAGCTTTGATATATATATATATATATAGCGAGATTTACTTTTTGGCGGGGTTATGGGTGAAAGAAGAGACCAAACTTACAAAGGAATTAATTATGGATTGCTTGGTCCTTGACAATAGCAGAAGAAATCCCCTGGGTAGAGCATTTCCATAACCTTCTAATAAGGTGTAAGATAGACTGGATAAAACAAATCATATGCAAATTCAGGAATATAGCAAAAGCGACTTGAAGTTAAGATATATTTCCGCTAGAGAATGCAATAGAGTGGACGAAGCAAAACGAAAAACAAGTGTTATTACTTATTGTCAACTCCCTCTAGTGATGGGGACTCAAGTATATCTTATCTATGTTGAATATTTTTAACCATAGTTTTATTTAACCAGGCTTAGGCTTGGTACAATACACTATATAATATCATTTCTAAATATGGAAAATTGGTCTCATAATCTCCCAAACTGTCTGTGTGATGGAAAGACCCCCAGTCCACATTGCATTATATACTTTTTTGCAGTTTTTACAGAGATATCGGACATTGGTTTTAAAACAACTCTTTTTAACCAATAAGCTTTTTCATTATAAACAAGCTTTTTACTTTTTATGTGGCCTTGATAACATAAAAACTATTAATTCTGTTATTCAGTTCATACAAAAGGCAATCAGGAAAAGAAAGGACTAGTCACATTTGGATGCATTAATATATGAAAAACCTGATGATTGCATTTAGCTGTGTCTTTAATATGCCATTTAGATATGTTAATTAGCTCTCTAGATACAAATTGATTCCTTGTTTTTAGAAGTTTTATAAGATAGTTAGCTATGCACTTTATTTCTATGTAAACATATTTCCGCTCTGTGATATTCACGATTTTTTGTCGGATACAGGATAATATTTTGCACATTATGTTTCTTCATGACATATACCTTTTGACTCAAAAAATGATTTTAATGTTTTATATTTGTATAGGGTGACATGATATATTGGCGTCTACTTTTAAATCAGTACAACATTGTAAAGAATAAATGCACCATTGTATTTTTGTTTAGTATGCTTTTATGGATGTACATTTTACACCTAATAAAGCTGATTTGACTTGATGAGTGAAAGAATGGATGGTTGAGTAAAAGAATGGATGGATGAATAAACAGGAGGATGGATGGATGAGTGAAAGAGTGGATGGATAGGTGAAAGGAAGGATGGATGAATGGATGATGAAAGGGGGACGGATACGTGAAAGGATGGATGACGAGTAAAAGGATGGATGGATATGTTTGATTGATAGGGTTGACAATGGTTGGATAGTAATGGATATGGATGGGCAGACGGATGGACGGAATGGTGACAGACTGCATGTTGGATCGAAGAATGAAAAGATGACAGAATGTTCAGGTGAAATGGTGGATATGAGTGGGTGCACTGAATAATGAAAGAATGAACGGATAGATATTTGGTTGGAAGAAACAAGCAATCTGTTCTTCTAGGGAGGGGGTGCCATGACTTGCTTTGATTGCTTGGTGCTATGAGCACTTTGGTTCAAAGTGGGGAGTATTTTAATGTTCTGGCTACTCCCATGCCTGTGTGGGTCCTGTAACTGGCCTGCGCTGTATCACAGGCGTACAAACACTTGACTTTGTCCCGATCCTGCACAACCTATAGTAACCCTAAAGCTTTATTTGCTTAATTTTCAATTATTCTTAAACAATTTATATCTTGACTTGTACTTACTGGATTTTTGCTATTTTAAACTTGTTTTGTTCCCCATATAATAATCTATTTTTCTAATCTGGTGTGGAGTCTTTTGTGGTGTTTACACTGTGCTACTGTGTGTGTGTGCTGGAGTGTGTGTGCGTGTGCGCACAAATACACAATGCCTCTTTAGATTAGTCTGACTGCCCTGTGCCAAGCTACTGGAGGGTGAACACAGGGGAGCTTTTAGTGTGTACTGTGTACCTCACTTACCCTGACTAGGATTGTGATTTCTGCTTGGACAGGGTGCATACCTCTGACAACCAGAAACCCGATTTCGAACAGCACCTTCATCTAATCATTTGTGGTTGAACAAAATTGAGTGGTGGTGCTTCACGTCCGGTTGCAAACACACAGAAAAGAAAGACTCACTTGAGTATCTGTTCATGAATGAAGCCTGGTTGATGAAATTTGCATAGTATCTGTGAGGTGTGACACAGTATTTCACCTCCACCACCCCCAAAGGGGTAAGACTTCATAGTCAACGTCGGCCTTGCAATAAAATCCAGTTAAAGGAGTAGCTGAAAAAACATTAATCAAGGCTGTTACCACAGCCTAGATGTTGCTTATATCTCCTGCCTCTAAAGCGGGGAGATAAATTGTTCTCATCACCATTCTAGGATGCAGAGGCTCACAACTAGGTGCAATTGCTGGCTTATCTTACATGGAGAAGAAGTAGCGTGGCTCTACGGGCCTGGGCAGGTTGGGTTTTGTTTTTCCAAAGAAGCACTGCTTTTTATGGCCAGCCAGATTTTTATTTGTTACCTAGTCATTTCTTTTAAAAAATCAGGTAGGTTTCAAGTAGAAATTACTGCACAGGCTTTTTCTTATGAAAATTATTTTTGTTCATTTATTTTTATATAGGTCATTTGTTACGCGTTGTTGTCTTCTTTACTGTGGGTTGCAAGTAACATCCTGTTGCACCACTGGCATAGTCATAATTCACAAGTATGTGTTTGATGGGTTTGAAAGAGTGTCCCATCCAGACATAGGGCCTCATTATGATGGAGGATTTTCCGCCTCCTCCGGGCCGGCGGAAGCCACCTCCGGCCCGGAGGAGGCGGAAAATCCTCTGCGGACTCACCAAAGACCCACCGCCGCATTACGATGGCTGGTGGGTCTTGGTTTCTGTCCGCTGCTTTTCCGCCGCGGTCGGATTACAACCGCGGCGGAAAAGCTCTCATTTGGCTGGCAGTGTCTATCAGACACCGCCAGCCGAATTAGGAAGCATTTCTAAACATGCTTTTCCGCGGCGGTTTTTCCACCGTGGAAAAGCATGTGTACTTTTGATTTTGGGGCCCCTTTGCGGGCCCCCAGGGTGTTGGCGGGTGGGGGGTGCACATGGGGGGTACCTATGGTACCCCCCAGCATTTACATGCACAAAGCACCAGGCACCGCGCGGTGCCTGCCGCTTTGTGCATGTAAATGTTAAACATGCACTTTTAACATTGCGGCGGGTGCTGCTTGAAGCAGCACCCGCCGCAATGTTAAATATCCAGGATGTGACCGCCAGGGTGGCGGTCACATCCTAATCGCACATGAGGGAACGCCGCAGCCCATGCGGACGTTCCCTCATCCTCTGGGGTCGCGGACGGACGCAAGTCCGTCCGCGATCCTAATGAGGCCCATGGTTTGGTTCTCTGCTGCTGAGGATAGACAGTTAATGTTGTTGGGCATGGGCATGATAGGTGTTGCATGTGGACTAAGATAAACCAAAGGGGATGATGGACGGTGTGTTGAAGAATGCACCCCAGTCAACTGATCTGGGTTTAATCCATCATCATTCTGTAGCTCACTCCGCCACCCCAGTTCAGACATGGCCACATGCAAATTGGTCCTAAGATGCTTGTTTCCAGTTCAGAGAGGACCTGGCCTGGCAGTTTGGGCTGTACTGTTCCCATTGGGCGAAGGGTCAAGACTGATTTGCATACGGCTGAGTCCAAACTGGAATGGCATGGTGAGCAAACAAACTATGGATTTAGGCCCAGATCTCTGTACTGGGGTGAATGTATGACATTGTTCTGCATTCTGTCCATCAATAGTTATTTTTGCATTTGTCACCCCGAGTGGGACGGGTATGCTCAGACGTGAGTCCCGTGCTCTACATGCCACTGGAATCAAGCTATCCTGGCCGAAGAGGGGTGAAAGCTCGAAACCGGTCCTATGATGCTTGTTTCCAGTTTAGGGAGGACCTGGCCTGGCAGTTCAGGATGGACTGTTCCCATTGGGTGCAAGGTCAAGACTGATTTGCATATGGCTGGGTCCAAACTGGAATGGCATGATGAGGAAAAAAACAATGTATTTAGGCCCAGATCTCTGTACTGGGGTGAATGTATGACATTGTTCTGCATTCTGTACATCAATAGTTCTTTTTGTATATTGCATGTGGACTACCTGCTTCAAGCGGACTCTCCTGGGAACACCAGAATCTGCATGAATTTGGGTACAGTTTGACTGAGTAAGATGTCCACTTATGGGTTCCTTGTAAATTGGAGTGGTTGTTCAGGTCATGAACTTGGAATTGCTGCAAGCTCTAACAGATTTTTTATGGCTCAACTAAATCTGCTGGCAACATGTTGGGACAGGCCACAGTGTCTGACAACTGCCCAGTAATGTGGAGTAACCTCAATATCATTAACTTCAGGATCAACTTATCCTTAAATAACAACAGCAACCACCACCAGCTAAACATGTACCTACAATGGAAATACACCTCATAATACTCAACTTCCAAAAAAAGAAAACCCTAATAACTGTTCAGACTTCTGCCTTCTAAATTAGATATCCACTGCATTGGATAACTAGAGACCAATAACAACTGCATCCACGATAATGACAAGAAAAAACTAATGGATTAAAGACAACATCAAAAGAATGGAAACATAACTCAACAAGCTGCAAGACAAGTGGAGGAAATCAAGGGGTGAAAACAACAAAATCCTATTTTGCCATTATGACAGAGCCTAAAAAACAGTGACCTCAACCACAAAAACAAAACACTACTCCATGTGCATAATTGTAGCAGAATACCCATCTAAGGAACTGCTCAAGATTTTGGCAGAATTCCACCATCCAGAGAGCCAAAACACAGAAACACAATGATCACAAACCTTCTCTGAAAAAAACCTCTATGGAATTGATCTCAGAAGTACAATCACCGTAAAGACAACACAGTTAATACTCCTTCTACACATGAGTCAACCACCACAACGAGTAACAGCACCAATCATCCATCACCTAATACTTTCAGTATTCCACGACTGTATCATTACAAGCAGACCATAAGGCTCTCCTTCAGGTCAGAAAATCCTTAAAGATATTCATCATAAAATATACACTGAGAAGGTAGCTAGAAGCTTACTCAACAAGTCCCTCTAAGTTCCTTCTTGCCTGGGTTGAAAACATCCTTCATTAGACCACTCCTCAAGAACATCAAAAAGAAGAACCTCGACCCTCCAACTCTGCAAACTGCAGACCAGTATCTCATAACTTGTTACTAAATAAAATATCGGAAACACCAGTTTTTACATAGCTTTCCAAGTTTAGCAAGCAAAATTACTTGGTATGAGACCAGTCCAGATTCAGACCCGGTAGAGGCACAGATTCAGCCCTTGTATCCATATGTGATGGTCTAAAACTCATGGAGAACAAGAACGAAGTGACTGCCTTATTGCTTCTGGACCTCTTGGTGGCATATGTCACTGTCCACCACACGCTTCTATAAAGATTACATCATCTCAGAATACATCAAAAGAGGTACGAAACAGAGGTAAGCCTTGATTCAGACCTATCTTTGACACCACATGTCAACTAGGCCACAATGAGCATTTTCTGTACAATGAAAACACTGTGATGCAGCTTAGCACATCTAGGATACCAACAAAAGCCACAATCTATACTCATACTCCTAATCTCCAAGTTCGCCTACCCCATCAGTCTATACATGGGCACCCCGAATTTCATCATAAGAAAAATACAATGAATCCAAATTTAATCCAAAACTATGCAGCAGGACTCTTTCTCCACCCTAGAGAATGCACCAGTCCTGCAAGCACTTCAATGGCTAACTTTAGCGAGATGAGCAAAGCTCAATACGCTTTGTATCATCCAAAGAGCTTTCCAGCCAAAAGGACCACTAAACTGACAAATTAAATGCAACTAGTACAAACAAAATAGGACACTGTGTTCCAGGCTTGCATCACAGATTGTCATACCGTCTCACTATAGAAATTCATAGGAGCATCACAATCTCATTACAAGCAGCCAAGTGGTGCAGAGACAGAACATTGAGTAAAAAATATCGGGTTGCACAAATATCGAGTCATTATTATAGTGGTTCAGAAATATCGACAGCATGAATATCTTAAGGTAAGTAATATTGATTTTAACAATATTGTTGTTAAAAATATAGTTTTTTTAATAATGTTATATATTTTAGTATATATTTATATGTATGTGATGTATGTTTTTTGCATAACTTTTTTTTTAATATGTGCGTTACATTTGTAGTAGTTATTAAAAAACAATTTATTTGAAATTAGATTTTTTAGTTCTGTAGCGGGTTGTGGGTTTATAGGGGCATAGGGTGGGCATTAATTTAATTATATTACATTTATTGAATATTTTGTATTTATTAATATTTGTTTAATTGAGATGATATAGTGTTAAATGTGTAAAGTAATGTATGATTAATTAATTAATAACTGGTTGTTAATTAATTTTCATTAATCCATTGGTAATTAATTATGGTAATTAATTTTAGCTGTGGGTTGTGGTGTTTATAGGAGTAAATGGTGGGAAGTAATTTGTAGTTAATTAATTAATATACATTTGTTAATGTTAATTATTTGATATTTATTTTGAGTAATTGTTAATTTTAGGGTGGGTTTAGGGGGTAAAGAGTGGGTGTTAAATGCATTTTAATTACTTTCGTCTTTCATGTAAAAATAAGTTTTAATTGTGTTTTATTACTTTATAGTTTAATTTAGGTGTGTGTTGTGGGTATTATAATGTTATAGTGTGTGTAGTCAATTAATGTTTACTGGTTTTTTTAATAATATTTTTTATCGATTATTAATTTCGTTAAGTATGGGAGAAAATGTAATTAAAATGTTGAAGTGTTTTGTTATTGGTGTAGGTAGGAAATAAAAGAAATTGATTTTCTGTATTAAATAATTTTTGCGTTTGTAAATATTTTCTAGTTTAAAAGAAAAATTATTTTATAAATATATTTATTATCTTATTTTATATATTATTTGTAGGTTTTTGTTATATGTAATTAATATTATAATATGTTTTCTTTTTATATATTTAATATATTTGATGTATCATTTTTATGATTTTGTTTGATTTTTATGATTTTTAATTTTTGTTTTAACTGTTTGAGTGGGAATAGTAATTTTTACCCCTACACTATCTAGCACTTTCCCTAATGTTGCACTCACTGGAGTTGGAATAGTAATTTTTACCCCTCCACTATTCAGCACTTTCTTTACTGTTGCTCTCACTGGAGTCGGAATAGTAATTTTTACCCCTCCGCTATCCAACACTTTACTAAATGTTGCACTCACTAGAGTGGGAATAGTTATTTTTTCCCCTCCGCTATCCAACACTTTCCCTACGGTTGCACTCACCGGAGTGGGAATACACATTTTTACCCCTCCGCTATCCAACACTTTCTCTACTGTTGCACTCTTTGGAGCAGGAATAGTAATTTATGCCCCACTGCTATCCAACACTTTCCCTACTGTTGCTCTCACTGGAGTGGGAATAGTAAATTTTACTCCTTTTCTATCCAACACTTTCCCTATTGTTGCACTCACTGGAGTTGGATTAGTAATTTTTAGACCTCCGCTATACAACACTGCCCCTACTGTTGCACACTTTGGAGTGGGAATAGTAATTTTTCCCCCTCCGCTTTCAAACACTTTCCCTACTGTTGCTCTCACTGGATTTGGAATAGTAAATTTAAACCCTTTGCTATCCAACACTTACCCAACTTTTGCACTCAGTGGAGTGGGAATGGTTATTTTTACCCCTCTGCTATCCAACACTTTCCATACTGTTGCATTGAGTGTATTGTGAAATGTAAGTCTAAATATTTTGTAATAGTTTAATGTTTTAATTTATTATAGTTTTTAGTTTTTCTATACTTTAAATCATTAATATATATTGTTATTTTGTATATTATTTTAAACTTTAAACATAAATTAAAAAAATTGTTTAATTGTTTTAAAGCAAATATATATGTATACATTTTTATGTTTGTGTGTTTATATTTTTATGAAGTTTATTTGTTACATTTTATTAAAATGTATATTATTATTTTTTATTATGTTAAAATTATATTTAATATTTAATATATATTTTATTTTATATTTATATAAACGTCGATATTTTATACATCTATATTTTTTACATCTACATTTAGTAATCAATATTTTTATACTTACCTGTTTAAGAAGAGGAGTCAACATTTTTGTTGTCTATATTATTTTTTACTCGATATTTTTTACATCGATATTTTTTACATGTGTCAATGAACCCAGCCAAGCTCTGGAACTAGCAACCAGCCAAGATTGAAATCATCTAGGAGCTCATGCAGTTCAGAAGAGAGGAGAAAACATGACTGTTTTCAACCTAACTACACCATTCTATACCCTTGAGCTACAACCCAGGACAATAATCACTCCCTCAAGTACAATCTATAGTTAACAGATATGAACTGTTCGGCCAGCACACGTGCTTCATGTTCACAAAAGCTCTACCAATTTCACAGTGATATTAATACAGGGAATGATTATAACAAAGTCCATCCTTGCAGTTCCTGACGATCCCCCCTTCCCACCTATTCCTGTTCAAGACAACAAAAAATGCAGAAGGGGCAATCCTGTGCAGTAACCAACTTAGTGGACTGTGGTCATAAGAGCCACCATAAAGGGGTCCCTCAGAGCCATCAAATCTGCCAGCTTTCCAATCCTCATAAACCGAACCCTGTCTCTCACGCTTCTTCCCACATCACAATGCTAAGCACTGCATTTGCAGAACACAGTAACCACCTCTCAGTGGTCAACACACAACATGGGAGCATTTCTGTTACATTCTATGCTCAATGTCATATTCTCTGTCCCTTTAATTTTTTCTGTCATCTGGTCGCATGCTGCATGCGACATGTTAGTCTTTCAATGATGTTCTAAGTTCTACTATCTTATGTAATGCCACAAACTACTGTTATATTCAGTTGAATCCTGATCTTTCAAGAAACTTGTTCTTCCTTGCCGCGTTGCGAATAAAGGAACTTTTTTATCAAATTTGGATTTACATTCATTTCAATATTGGCGATGAGTGAAACCATTCAGCAATACGGCTACAGAGTGGTGCTCTGAACCCACCTTCTTGGATATTTTATGTATTTTTAAGAAAATTACTAGACGGTGAATACCTTTTTTTTCTTTACTCAACCTGGATGGTATGTTAATTACTTTTGTACTTTGATTGTACCTGCGGCAGTGTTTATGTGTATACAAGAAGTGCTTTTGATTGCACCCCCGGCAGATATTAATTCCGTGCTGAAATTTTAAGGATACCTTTGTCAAAATAATTTTGCTGCATTTGGATATTTATCTTTTAACTCACTTACGACACTATATATATATATTTTGTTTTATGATTCTTATTTAATTTAAAACGTTTGTTTGTATCTATTGCCGAGTGTACAAAAACTTTGTAAATACCTTTTGTCGGCAAAGTTCTGATTACCGTTCCCTAGCATGACGCGATGCACTTCAGAATACTAAGACAAGACTACGCATACGTGACTACGGGTTGATGCAAGACGCCACTCAAGTTGCAGCCATCTTGGAATTAGTGAATTTCACCGTTACAACGTCAAAACGCTGTGGTTGCTGGCGTATATATTTTGTTTCATTCACACTTTGTCAAATCCACTTATTGACAAACATCAATGTGTTAAAGCAAATTTCACCGTTTTAAAGTATAAACGTTGTGAGTCCACCAGCACATTGCATACATTGCCAGATTCATAGTCTTAATGACCAGCATCAAAGCGTCGAAGTAAGTGAGTTTATTTACTTTGTTGTTTTGGTATCAACATGTAAAGACTGTCAGATATTCAACCCTAAGGAAGCACATGGAACTATTTTTCAAGTTTCAATCACAAATCATCTTTACACCAGTCATTTTTGCATGGTATTTTTTTTACTAATCCTATTAAACACATGGGTGGTCATTAGGATGACGGGCGGACTTAATCCGCCCGCCATCCTATCGGAAATTGGGACCGCCCCCCCATAAGGGCGGGGGTCCCATGGGGGGTATTAGGATTTGCCCCCCACAGTGGCGGGCACATCCTGTATTTTTAGCATTGTGGCGGGCGGTGCTCTCAGCACCGCCCGCCACAGTGCTAAAAATGCATTACAGCATTTGCATAAACAAAGCGGCAGGCACCGCGTGGTGCCTGCCGCTTTGTTTATGCAAATGAAGGGGGGTACCACAGGTACCCCCCCGTGTGCAACCCCCACCACTCCTTCACTCTGGGGGCCCACAGGGGCCCCCCAGAGTGAAGACCGCATGCCTTTCCTTGGCGGCATTTCCGCCACGGAAAGGTATGTCTGAAAGCCCATGATAATATGGCTGGCGGTGTCTAATAGACACCACCACCATATTAAACCTTTTCCACCCCGGCCGCAAGGCGACCAGGGCGGAAAATTGGCGGACGGTCTTTCTGTCCGCCGCGGTCACCCCGCCATTCTAATATGGCGGGGGGAATTCTGGAGAGGATGTTGGGCGGATTGCCCCCGCCAGGCCGGCGGTGGCTACCGCCAGCCTGGCGGGGGCAATCCGCCCGACATCATAATGGGCCCCATGATGTTTAATTGAAATTTTAAAACATATTGAATTCATACTGGATTTTCAGGATTAACCAATTCATTTTGCTGTTTTTGAACCACTTCTATTTCAAGACCACAACTTTACATTTAGTTATACAATATACAATTTGATCCTCCGCAAACTTTTTACAAGTCAAAGGCGATCCACCAATGCCATGGTCCAGGTGGAAAGAAGAATTCTTGACGTACATGAAAGCCATCGCTGGTGAGAGAATGGGCTCAGAAAGAAAAAAAAGTATATTATTACATTATCTTGGGTCAAAGGGTCAGGTTATTTTTAGATCTCTTCCACAAATTGGTACACAAAGGGGTCGATTCCGATCCGGTAAAAAAACAGTCCGTACGAATCGTATCCGGAGCCCTCTCCGTACGACTCGTACACACGCCGTACGACCCGACGAGTACGATCCAGACCGGGGCATCAGGACACGATCCGTACGGTCCACGTCAGGTAAGGGCGATTCATACGGAAAAGCGCGCAATCACATACACACCGTACGGTGCGTACCCCCCATAATCGCAGGGATACGCCCCCTACACCCAGCGTACATGGGGTACGGTGCATACCTCTGCGATCATGGGGGGTACGGTGGGTACCCAGGGGGGGCGTTCCGTACCTGTTTCGGCGCGTACTCTGCTTTTACGGCTGTTTTCAGCTCCCGTAAAAAAAGGGTTGTACGGTGCGTAACCGACACGTATCGTACTTGCTGGGTCATATAAACCAGCCGCGAGCCATACAGATGTCGCGTACAGCGGGTTCCGACGGAACTCGTATGGGGATTCGAGTCATAGGGTCTCTGTACGATTCGTACGGAGCGTGGCACCTGGTACGAAATGTACTTCGGCGTACATACGCGGGACGTTGCAGGGTACAATTCGTACAGGAAAAATGCTCCGAACGGCTATTCGGAGCCGTTTTTCCCGAATCGGAATCGACCCCAAAGTGATGGTGGAGAAAAGATTTAAACCCAATATCAGTATTGCCCTAAATCGTTTCAAATTTTATACTAGGAAGCAAAAAGATGATGTATCATTCGATGACTTTTTACCATCTCTAAGATCCTTAAGTATTCATTGAAATTTTGGTACCATGACTGATGAGATGATACGTGATCAAATAATTGTTCATGTCAAATGCAAAAAAATCCAGGACAAACTATGGGTCATGGGTCATCCAAATTTAATTGAAACAATAGCTACAGTCAAGGCTCAGGAACAATCTGATTTATGGATGGATACTATTAGAAAGAATACGGAAAAGAAAGTTTCTGATGAAGAAGTTTGTGCAATTGGAAATAAATTTGAACCTAAACAGGATTCCACACAAAGTATGTGGGAGATACAATTTTAACAGGTTTAAGCAGTATCCAAATGAAAAAGGAAATGAAGGGTTTAATAATTATGGCATGTGTTATAGATGTGGACACAAATCTCACTATGCTTCTATTCCAGGTTATCCAGCTTTAAAAAGAGAGTGTAAGAACTGTAATAGAGTTGGACATTTTAGTAACACGTGTAGAAATAGACGACCACAATTTCAAAGGCGGGGAGCTATTTCTTCCTTATCGGAAGAAAATATAAATAATACTTGTGATGTTTCTCATGCTCATGATATTAGCAAAGGATTCGCGGTATGTATCAATATTGGATAACTGCACACCGGTACATTTGAGGCCTCCAAAGTGCGCCTTTCAAGTGTGTGGCATTGAGTTGTTTCTTATGATCGATTCTGGGTCACCATGGACAATTATTTTTCATGAATATTTCATTGATACGTTAGTGAACTCTATCTCGTTTGACAGTTTGCAAGAGTCAGACATTGTGGCTGAAAGTTTTTGTGGTACGAGAATTGACATAATGTTTTTTTTTCCTGTAGAATTACTTTTTAAACATAGGAAAGCCAATATAACACTATACATTTCAAAGGAGTGAATGTTTTAGGGTGGCAGGATAAATGAAAATTTGGAATTATGTTGAATTCTCGTTCCAAAGAGCCTGTTTCTTTATGTGATGACTGCCTAATGGATACAGTCACTGCAGTGGATGACGCGGTTGATGACAACCCAATACAAAGTGAAAAGGGTGCTACTATAGTAAAAACCTTTTAGAATGTTTTTAGTGAAAAAATTAGGAAAACTTACAAATTTTTCACACAAAATTGTACTAAAAGAGAATCATACACCTGTGGTACAAAAACTTAGAGGTGTTCCTATCAATGTCAGGGAAGAACTCAAAATGATGTTAGATGAATTATCTAAGGAAGGCATTATCGAACCTATAGAATCCTCTGAATGGGTATCTCCCATAGTTTTGGTACGCAAGCAGGATACAAAATTGAAAGTGTGTGTGGACCTGAGGGCATTAAATTCCAGCATAATTATTGACTGTCATCCTTTGCCAAACATAAATGAGCTGATCTCTTTTTTAGATGGTGCATAAATATTTTCCACACTTGATCTCAGATCAGCTTACCACCAAATGGAACTCACTGAAGATTGTAAAAAGTATACAGCTTTTATCACGCCACAAGGTTTATTTCCATACACTCGCATTCCTTTTGGTCTGGCATCTGCCGCGTCAGACTTTCAAAGAGTCATGTTTCACTTATTCAGAGATGTTGATAATTATGTAAAATCCTTTAAAGATGACATATTGATTTTTTCTAAGAATACAGTTGAACACAAAAAGCATTTACAGGAGGTTTGTAAGAGGTTAGAACAAAGTGGTTTGACTCTCAAAGCACACAAGTGCAAATTGATTGAATAATCAGTTGAGTATTTGGGTCATACACTATCGGGTAATGGTGTCATCCCCAAGAAATCGAATGTGGAAGCGATTATTAAGGCCCCTTCACCAGATAACAAAGATTAACTTCTTTCATTTGCTGGTATGTGTGAATATTACAGCAAATTTGTAGAAAATGTTGCCACTAAGATGGAACCTTTGAGAAAACTTTTAAGACAAGGAGTTAAATATGAATGGTCTGAGGTTCAACAACGTCCTTTTGAAGCGATTAAAAATAACATAATCATTGTCCCCACACTTTAGCCTTTTCGCATCAACAAGGAATGTATTATTACTGTCGATGCCAGTGTGTATGGATTTGGAGGTGTGCTCTCACAGAAAGAGGGAAAAGATGAATGGAACGTAGCATTTGCTTCCAGAACGTTAAATTAATGTGAACGTAAATATGCGGTAATAGAAAGGGAACTATTAGCTTGTGTTTGGGCAAACTAACACTTTAGATTGTATGAGTGGGGAACTAAATTTATTCTCAGAACAGACCACAAGCCTTTGGTCAACATCTTGTCTGCTGGGGGATGTTGGAACTCTACTGCCAGAATTGCTAGATTAACTTCCAAATTACAAGAATACAATTTTGTTACCATTTATGTTCCGGAAAAGAAAAACGTTACAGCAGATTTTTTATCACGGTTACCATGTGATCAAAACTAAGGGGCCGATTAGGATTGCGGTGAATCCGCATCCTCCAGGCCGGCGGAAGCCACCGCCGGCCCGGAGGATGCGGATTCACCGCTGCGGTGCCTCCAAAGATCCCCCGCCAGATTAGGATGGCTGGGGGGTCATCGGCGGACAGGAAGACCGTCCTCCGCTTTTCCGCCGCGGTCGCCTTCTGACCGTGGCGGAAAAGCTCTAATATGGTGGCGGTGTCTATCATCCTAATAGGCCCCTAAATTAGGTGCACATTACGATCGCGGACGGACTTGTGTCCGTCCGCGAGCCCTGAGTAGGAGGGAACGTCCGCATGTGCTGCGGCGTTCCCTCCTGTGCAATTAGGATGTGACCGCCACCCTGGCGGTCACATCCTCTATTTTTAACATTGCGGCGGGTGCGGCTTCAAGCTGCACCCGCCGCAATGTTAAAAACGCATCCATTGCATTTACATGCACAAAGCGGCAGGCACCGCGCGGTGCCTGCCGCTTTCTGCATGTAAATGCAGGGGGGTACCATAGGTACCCCCCATGTGCACCCCCCCACCCCACTTCACCCAGGGGTCCCGCAACCGGCCCCCGAAGTGAAGATCCGTATGCTTTTCCACGGCGGAGAACCCACCGCGGAAAAACATGTCTGGGAAGCCATCCTAATATGTCTGGCGGTGTCTGAGAGACACCGCCACCATATTAGAGCTTTTCCGCCGCGGTTGTAAGCCGACCGCGGCGGAAAAGCGGCGGACTGAAACCAAGACCCACCAGCCATCCTAATGTGGCGGTGGGTCTTTGGTGGGTCCGCAGCGGATTTTCCGCATCCTCCGGCCCGGCGGTGGCCTCCGCCGGCCCGGAGGATGCGGAGAATCCGCGATCCTAATCGACCCCTAAGTGTGAGTAATGAATATGATTTTGTTCTGACCATCGAAGATATACTTCAAGAGAAATTTCAAGATATCACTGAAGTACATTGGCGTGAATGTGAACAGAAAGATGATAAATAGGGGGTATTGAAAGATTACATTATTAATGGTGTTCAATTAACCTCTTCTGAGATGTCTGATTTTCTCAAGGAATGTAATATCACTCACAGGTTAACATCACTGTATGAACCACATGAAAATGGTCAGTTAGAATGATTTAATCGTGTTCTAAAGGGTTTTATAGTGGATTCTCTCAAACTTGGTGCGAATTGGGTGAGTGCCTTAAAAGAACGTTTGTGGATCTACCGTATTACACCTCACACCACCACTGAAGTTAGTCCTTTCAAACTTTTTAAAAGGAGAAATCCAGCGTCAAAGGTTTTTCCGTGGTGGTTAAAAGAGAAATCACAGTTTTTTAAATTGTAACAGAGTGTATAGGTGTTAATGCTAAATGTGTTGAAGTTAAACAATTAAAAACAAAAAATTGGTATTATAGTAAACGGAGGACAAAACCACATTGTTTTCAAGTAGGAGATTGGGTGAAAATTCTTAAACCAGGTTTGACACGCAAAGGTACAAACAGATTTAGTGAAGCCATCCAATTAAAAAAAGTATTTATGAATAGCGCGATGACACAAGATCGAAAGATTTGGAATGTCAGAAGGTTGGCTAAGTGTCCTGATTTTGATTTTCCTGTACAAAATAAGTTTGATGCTGATGTACACATTGACAGCTATGATTCTATTGCCCGCAGAGTAAAGGATTCCAGCTGTACTATACATATTCAAAAAAGATATGACAATTTCATATAATTTGTGTTTCTTTTGTTTTACCATTATTTCTTTATTAAATAAGGGGGATATGTTACATCCTATTCTCAAAGTCATATTCTCTGTCTGTTTAAGTTTTTCCTGTCATCTGGTCGCATGCCCCTGCATGTGACATGTTAGTCTTTCAATGATGTTCTAGGTTCTATTATCTTATGTAATGTCACAAACTACTGTTATATTCAAGTTGAATCCGATCTTTGAAGAAACATGTTCTTACTTGCCGTGTTGCGAATAAAGGAACTTTTTATCATATTTGGATTTTCACATCATTTCAATAATTTCCCATATAGGCTGAGAGGAAAGACAACGCCATTCGAACAGCAAATTCAAAACTAGTGTAGCATACTACCAATGTCATCAAGCACTTCAGTGCCCCAGGTAGAGGTGGTAAACACTATACAAAATTACAATACAATACAGTACAATAACTGGTTTGTTCTGCAGTGGTGCCCGGACATTTGCTGGTTCTTGCGGTTTCCCATTTTCCTTGAAAGTGAATTCTAAATCCAACAATCATGCAAAGACTTCCAAAGGATCAGCCCTCAGCCCTCAGCCCCACCCTCTTCAACACGTACATGAACCCTTGGCTAACACCGTCAGAGCACACAGACTGAACATAATCTCCTACTCCTACGACATTCAGCTCATCCTCTCACTGTCAGAAGACACCTCTACCACAAGAGTCAGCTTCCACAGATGCATGATGAACGTCGCTGAGCGGATGAAGGACTACTGTCTCAAACTCAACGAGGAGGCATGGTGGCGTGACAAACTCGGTCCTTCGCCCACTCTGACAGACCATGTTCTAACCCTGGCATCCTCCTGGACAGCAAAGCTATCCAAGAACAAAGAGGTAAATGCAGTCTCATCTGCCTACTTCTACACCAACGCATGCTCCAAAATATCTCCAGGTGGAGACCCGTCCTGCACGGCGAATTGTCCCAAATGCCACGCACCAATGGCAGACTACTTCCACATGACATGGATATGCAGTGGGGTGGCGGGGTACTGGGTGCAAATCTTCTTGGCACTGTAGCAAATGGCAGGTCTCCAAATTAGGCCATCTCTACAATGGCGCTAGTGGGCTACATCGCGGACATCCCAAAAGCACTGTGTAGGCATGTTGGTATAGCACTACTCCTTGCTAAGAGAGAGCTGACAATTCATTGGGGCCGAAATGCACACCAACACCTGAACAATGGCTTCACTGTTTAATGTATTGTGACACCAATAGTGCGCTGTATGCTACACAGTTGAGATACTATTTGAGCAACTGGGTGCAAGACGAATGTAGCCAGTGAGTATGGAATACAATGATGATGGACTGGGATGCATCATAGACGCAGGAGTGTGGGGAGTGGGCAGAGTTGGGCTGATGTTCTGTTGTATAAGCACGTAGCTGGCGTCACAAGAAGAGGATGTTGATATTACGATGCTAGATGGGTGGCATGACGGAGCTAATGAATGCAATACCAATTGATACGTTGTTGAACATACGGATTGGCATTTTAATGATATCTTAGATATTGAAGTAACGTGTACTGCTGTAAGTACTACGAATGCTATGAAATGATAAATAAAGTGTTGAAAAAAGAATCTCTCAGACAACACCAGAAGGATCGTCATGCAGTCCCTCATCACCCGCAGGCTGGACTATGGGAACACATTCTACTTAGGAATCACTGCACACATCCTAAAGAGACTACAGACATTACAAAACGCAGCTTCAAGACTCATCCTCGAGCTCCCCGGATGGACCCAAATCACACCCACCTCTACACTGGATCCCAATCCAGAAGAGATGCCAATTCAAGATGCTGACCCATGCTTACAAAGCCCTGCACGAGGGATCAGCATACATCAACAAACGCATGACCTTCCACCAACCGACCAGACACCTACAATTCGCCTCCCTCTTCCTTGCAGAAGCCCCCTTAATCCGCTGAGCCAACAGCAGAGGATGCTCCTTCTCACACCTGGCAGCCAAAGCTTGGAACAACCTTCCCCTGCACCACAGGAACGCTCCAGCAATGCAAGAAAGGACTCAATACCTGGCTGTTCGAATGAACAGATTACCACGAAGCAGCTAGCAGCCCCAGCACCTCGAAACCCTCACGGGTGATTTGCTGTGTTGTACAAATCCTGATTGATTGATATGGAAACTACTCCCAAAATTCTTTCATTATATTTCATTATTTAATTAAGATTTTAAACAGATCTTAAAGAGGAACTAAGGTCCATATGACTCAAGCACTAATGCGTTCGCAAACGCTGAAATTCGCAGAATTACGGCCTTTGCGAACACATTTTTGCTAAATGGTATGTATCAAAGAAATCTGCTTGCAAAATAAGGAATCGCTAAATTTGCGATTCCTTATTTTGCGATTGCATTTAAGGAATCGCAAATTTTGCGATTCCTTAAATGCAATGTAAGAAGCATAAAAAAAATGCTAATTGGCCTTAAGGAATTACCACCAACTTCAAGTTGGTGGTAATTTGCGATTTCCTTGAAATATGCACTTTTTTGCATTTTTCAAAGTGCAATGTGAAGCACATATATGCCCTTAGGGCATGTATGTGCGCCACATGGGCACCCATGCTTATTTCAGGGGTGTAACAGGGTGTCCTTTGGACACCCCTGCACACTTGAAATTGCATTCTCAATTTGCGATTTTCTAATTGCTAATCGCAAATTGAGAATGTCTTCCCATTCATTCCTATGGGCCTCTAGGCCCGTAGGAATGAATGGGGAGGTATTCCTTAATTGCAAATCGCAATTTGTGATTCGCAATTAAGGAATATGTAGGATTCATAAAATTTATTGCAAATCCTACATACATAGCATTTTGCGATTCTCAAATAGCGATTCGCAAAAAATCGCAATTTGAGAATCGCAAAATGACTTCTTGATCCATAAATTCTGCCAAAATATTCAGTTCATTCAGATACGAAGGATGTATAGAACTGAAAGTTATGAATACAGTTTACTAAAGAAATGTTTATATGTCACACTAATTGGAGAGAAACATAAACCGGAACATAAATATTCAGTAGATATGAAATAGGCAAAGCACATGGGAATTAACTGCTTATCAGTGATATCATGTCCAATACAGAATGGAGTTTCTAAGCAAATAATTTTAAATATTCAGATCAATTCTGCAGAGTAAAGCTATAACAATGAACCAGCATTTTTGGTGCCAGAGACCGCAGTTTATGAGCAAAGGGACGTTGGAACTCAAAGTTTTCCACGTCCTTTGCTCTCCGGAACTATAATTCTATTTTAAGCATGAGTTTGAGGGGGTTTCACTGAAGTACCATCCCGATACACGACTTAAGGGAAAACTGCCTACTCAGTTTAAGGTTTTTAAATGGGGGCCATCCAGATGATGGGCATGAGATATCATAAGACAGAATCATGCAGCATCACTGCTAACCTCACATGAGTGGAGAACATTAACCATAATTTCCTGTGTTTTTTTTTAAATATCACTGCCAACTGGGAAAACTCAAATGTATTCTTAAACTGACTGGCTACCAGTAGGTTTTCCCTTGAAATTCTCCCTGAATTATTGCATGTAATTTATTTGCAGATTGTGTGATGTCTCTTTTAGCTAATAGGTTTTTTGGAATATACTAGGTGGCAGTATACTAGGTCAGTGCAAGCAGTCAGTACATAAAACCCAATTGGCTAGAGCGCCTTGCCAAACTTTGGCTTCTTTTTTTAAAAAAAATTATGGAAGTTACTCAAACTTGTAGCCTTCTAGAAATTCCTGACTGCACCAGCTTTGGTCATTCTTGTCATAGCAGATCTTTCGGACCCCTGCGGACCAGGCCTCAGTGTTGACCATCCACCTCTGTCTCCCATTTCTAGCCACTTTCTTAGATCCGGGTCTGTGAAGAAATGCAAATTACCACCATGTAGTAATCTCAGGCTATATACAGAACATGTATTTCAGATTAAGGGCCTTAAGTTTTTGTTTCACTGCTTCAAAGGAATTGAGTTTTTGTACCTTTTGCTTTATCCGAGAAGAATCTTATCATTTGGCCTTCAAATTCTGCTTTTTTACTCTTCATACATTTTGCAGTATTAAGTCTCTGTCTTCGCAATTTAAAGTCCGAGCTATTGTATTATGGTGTGCGGCGGTGCACCTGGGCAGTGCAGGATCACCGGTGCTCGATGAGCTGTTTCCACAAAAAATAAGAGGTCCAGTATTACATTTTCTTAGTCTCTCAAATTCATTTTTCCAAGAATTCATTCATCACCGATCCCTGTGCTTTCTCAGGGATTCCAAGAATCTTAGATTATTTCTCTTCGACCTCCCCCGGGCGTGACTTCATTTTTATTTCCAGTACCTATACCTCCAACTTGAGCTGGTCAACTATTTTGTTCTGTTTCTTTTTCCTGCTTTGGAACTTTCCTGCGGGATTTGGATTGGTAATGGTTTAAGGTGGGGAGGTGCGCGAGCGTGTGATCAAGATGGCCGCCGCAGCTCTGCAGTAGTGTTTTTTTGCCCGCATTTATATATTTTAACGCCGATTCTTGCCATAAATCATCTCCAAAATAAGCGGAGAGCCTTCTGAACACCTACTGTTCTGTGTGGCGATTTTCATCCATTTTGGGACACCAGAGGTTCTTCTTTTGACGGTGTGGTTCCTGGTCCCAGCCCAGCTTCTGAGGTACTGCAGGACTTTCTGTCAGAGGGGCGGAGTGCAGCTCTAGGAAAGGGCATGGCTTGGGCCTAGCCACTCCCACAGCTCAGTTTAGCTGCTGCACCAGGGATTTTTGCTGCTTTTTCACAGAGTTACAGTTTTTGGGTTAATTTCTTGTATTTCTATTGTTTTTCTCCTTCTTTTTTTGTAATTATTAACAAAAGGAGGCAGCAAATGTCCCCTCCTATAAAATCTAAGGTTGTGGAATCTTCAGAGCCTTCCTTATCATTAATATTGGAAGAAATTCAAGCATTAAAAGTCAATACTGATTCTATAGTGTCAGAAATTAAAAATGTCCGCAAGGAGATGGCTGTTTATCCATGAAAAGTTCTGATAATTCAATTAAAATTCAGGATAATAAAGCCAGACTTGACTCTTTCGCTCCTTTGGTGACAAAAATTTCTCCTTTATGCTCTCATTTGCTTGAGTTGGAAAATCGCAATAGACAATACAATCTTCGCATTTTTAATTTACCTGAATATGTTGAAGGGGATAATTGCAGATTATACTTGGAAAATTTGCTCCCTGGTCTTTTGCAACTCAAATTTCCTGAAAAATTTGAAATAGATAAGGCTCATAGAATCCCTTCACATCGAAATCCTCACCACACCAAACCACGTCAGATGATCTTCAAGGTTCTGCTTTATCACCATTTGGTCCTAATTAGAAAGGCAGCTCGAGAAATCCCTTCGTTGATGGTTAATGGGAATAAGATTTTTATTCACCAAGTTTTCGCAATACGCAAATAATTTTCTGCTTTCCGTCCTCATCTTCGACGCCTTGGGTTCAAAGATGGTCTTTTTGATCCATCGACAATGCGTGTTTGGAAGGATAATTTTTCCAAATCTTTTCTACGTCCTGATGACCTGCGGCATTTTCTTGATCAACAGTCTCGTCATTCAATGGATAATAATGACTCCAATACCTGAGTTATGATGATTCTGCCTTTCTCATTTGACAGGATACAAAGTTTTCTTCTGTAGGGCTCCAGCGGTTCTGGCCATTCTTGTAACCGTGTGTGCGTTTTCACAATTCATATTTATGTCTCTCGTTTGTCTTTTTTCCATGTTTCTTTTTCTCCTTCTTTTCTTTGATATGTGTTTTGGAGTTACTCTTTTCTTCTTTTTTTTCTGTGACCGATTTTTTCTTTGCTTTTCCTTTTCTTCTACTTGTTTTCTGGTTCTCTTCTTCTATTTTAATTTCTACTATGGCTAATACTCATAAGTTGAATGTAGTATCGTTAAATGTTAAAGGATTGCGAAATCCAGTTAAAAGTACCAAGATATTAGATTATTTAGGAAGACTTAATGATGATATTTGTTTTATTCAGGAGACTCATATCGATGATCATATTACGAAGTATATGAAAAAGAAATGGGTTGATAGCATTGTCTCTTCCCCTGCGTCTGGCAAGAAAAATGGAGTAGCGATCTTGTTTGTAAAAAGATTACATTGCCAGATTTTAAGCAAACACTCTGATGCTGATGGTAGATATGTACTAACCAAAGTTAAAGTTCATGATAAATTCTTATTTTTATTGAATGTTTATGGCCCTACTGCTGACGATCCTACATTCTGCACCACTCTTACTTCGGAGGTCTTGAGGGTTGGAAATGTTCCTTTTGTTGTTGGTGGGGATTTTAATGTTATTTATGACCCCTTACTGGATAGAATTTCTCAAGCCAAATTCCACCCTTCTAAGGTATGTTTTGCGTTCAAAGCCTTTCTCCAATCCACTAAATTAGTTGATATCTGGAGATTACACTTTCCCACTGAAAATAGTTTCACTTTTTTCTCCAATCCTCATAATTCCCATTCTCGAATTGATTGTTTGTTAATTTCTAGACACTTAATTAATTCTGTTTCAGATCCCCAGATTGGTAATATCGATATTTCTGAGCATGCTTTGGTTTCTTTATTTGTAAATTTGCAGTCCACTTACACTAAAAAATCTAGGTGGCGTATGAATACTGATATTGTCTTGAACGAGAAACATAAACCCAACCTTTTATCAGCCATTACTGAGTATTTTTAATTTAATCACGAAAGTGCTACATCTTTAATTACAAGATGGAATGCTTTTAAAGCTTATATTAGGGGGACTACAATTTCAATTATAGCACATGAAAATACAACTTTCAATGCTTCCATTTTAGATTTACAAAAACAAATTGCGAAAACTGAAAGACTCTTTATAACTTCAAATGATCCCAAATATAGGTTTACGCTTCAAAAATTGCGCTATGAATTTAATTCCATTCTTAGTAAGAGAGCAGGCATTCAAATTTCTAATGCCAATGCTAGATTTAAGTTTAATACTAATCGTTCTGGCCAACTATTAGCTAAATATTTACGCATTAAAAAAGACAAAGCCCAAATCAACTCTATTCACGGCTCTCATGGTAAAATCTCTTTTTCTCAAAATGATATAGTTAAGGAATTTTTGAAGTTCTATTCCACATTATATAACAAACCTGATTTTCATGAGGAGTCTTTAATTGACTCCTTTTTATCTTCCTGTGATCTTCCTTAAATATCCCACTCTGATAAACTTAGTCTTGATTCTCCTATTACTAAAGAGGAAATTTTACTTGCCATAAAGTCCCTTAAGAAGAATAAATCTCCTGGTCCAGATGGGTTGCCAGCTGAATTTTATAAAGAATTTCAAATACTATTGGTACCCTTTTTACATCAACTGTTTACTTTTTTTGGATCCATTGGTACAACCTCTGGTTCTTTCACTGAAGCGCTAATAATTGTACTCCCAAAACCTGATAAAGATCCCACTCTTGTTTCTCATTCACCGCCCTATTTCTTTGATTAATCAGGATTGTAAATTATATGCAAAAATACTCGCGTCTAGATTAGCTCCTATTTTAGATTCTGTTATATCTCCCGATCAATCTGGTTTTATGAAAAATAGAGTCTCTGCTAATAACACCAGAACTCTCCTTCACGTTATTGAACAAAGTCCTACTCTATCATCCCCATCAGGTATATTAGCCTTAGATGCTGAGAAAGCCTTTGATAAGATTCATTGGCAATTCTTATTTCATACATCATCTTTTTTTAATTTTGGAGATTCTTTTATCCGTATGATTTCTGCCTTATATTCAGCTCCGACTGCTCGATTATTCATAAATGGACATATTTCTCATCAGTTTTCTCTTTTTAGAGGTACAAGACAGGGATGTCGACCCTCGCCTCTTTTATTTCTCATTGGCATTGAACCCTTTCTCTCTTCGATTAGGAGGTGTGAGGAGATTAAGGGGATCAATGTTAAAGGTGTTCCTGTCAAAACCCTTGCATATGCTGATGATATACTTTTATTTTTAAATGACCCTGTGTCCTCTTTCCCACCTTTATTGTGTATAATAACACAATACTCTACAATTTCTGGCTATACTTTAAATATAACTAAAACAGAATTGTTCCCTTTGAATGTTTATTGTACTCCTGATATGCTTCCCTTGAATTGTTTACTTTGGCCAAAAAATTAATTGAAATACCTTGGGATTTTATTTTCTACTTCCATAAAGTCAACTATTACGTTGAATTGTGATTTTCTTTTATCGTATATTAAAGACAAAGGGGCAGATTTATGATAACTGGCGCATCCCCAGGGATGCGTCAGTTATTTTGCGCCGCTGCTCCGCCACCCATGGTGCGCCGCATTTACAATGCGGCGCACCATGGGGCAAAAACGGCACAGATGCGTGACGCATCTGTGCCGTAAAGGTGGCGCATTGCTGGAGTTGCGTTGCAAGCGCGACGCAGCTCCAGCAAGGCTCGGGGATGCCCCATCTTTACAATGCTGCGTCAATACCTACGCCTGCTTCAAGCAGGCGCAGGGTTTTGACGCAGCATTGGCCTGAAAGTGACTGAGTGAAATCTTATAGATTTCACTCAGCCACTTTTGCGAGGCGCACCTGACCCGGAACGCCCACCCTGCGCCGGAACGCCCACAAGTGGCGCAGGGCTTTACAACATGACGCATCTGCCTAGATGCGTCACGTTGTAAATGGGTCGTAGGGATGCGCCACGTTTACGCCGCAGTTGCGTGACGCAAACGTGGCGCATTCCCAACATATATCTGCCCCAAAATTTCCAAATGGTCATCTTTACATCTTACTTGGTGGGGTAGGTTAGATTCTATTAAAATGACTTTAGCACCTAAACATTTTTATACACTTGCAATGCTTCCAATTCAATTTCCGCTAAAATATTATAAAGATGTTGATAAAGTTTTGTCAAAGTTCTTATGGAATAATAAATCAACTCGTATTAGTTATAAATTGCTCAAAATTCCCAAACGAAATGCCGGTTTTGGCATTCCAGATTTCTTGCTTTATCATACAGCTTTTATTTTGAAGCAAAGTTCCCTTTGGTTTAACACTTCGTTATTAAGTACTCCACATACTTGGTTATCTATTGAGAAATCGTTGGTAAATCCTCACCCACTTCCATCCCTATTAACTATGTCTAACTCCACTGCATTTTTCCATAAGTCAGTCATTATTAAATCTACTAAAATGATGTTTAATGATTTGGACCTAATTTTTCTTTCTCCCATGAATAATACTGGTGATATCTCCCTTTGGTATAGCAATGTTATCAAATTGAATAGGAATGTCACTTTTTGGTCCTCATGGATTAATGCAGGTATTTTCTATCTTAAAGATGTGTATTCTAATAATAATTTTATTTTGTTTGATCAATTAAAATCTCGATTTGGTTTACCTCGATCCCATGTTATCAAATACCAATATTTATGTAACTCAATTTTATATTCTTTTGCTGTTGCTATTCCCTCTAATGTTGATGTTGATTTGGCTCGATACATTCAAACGATTTCCTTTTCTTCCCATGGCATTTCTATTTTATATAAAAAGTTATTAGATATTCTTGGTACTAACGTTGATACGCTGTCAGCCTTCTGGAATAATGAACTATCACTTTCCTTATCAAATGACACTTGGAAAGACATTTGGTGTAATGGTATATCTGGATGGCTCCCTGTTTTTCTCTTTCAAACTAACTCTTATATTTTACTTAATAGACTGTGGACCCCTTTCCGTTTACTTCATGCTAACCTTATTCCTTCTCCTGACTGTTGGCATTGTACAGTTGAATCGGGTACACTGCAACGTATGTTATTTGATTGCCCTTCTATTTTCAAATTTTGGACTGATGTTTGGGTCGTTATATCTAAGATTTTTAATATTCAAGAAGATATTTCTTATAAAATGTTGATTTGTAAATCGCATATCTTATCACATGACTTAAATGTTTTAGAATGTAAACTTTTTAATTTTCTTATTTCAGCAGCTTTGAAATCCATTACTTATTGTTGGAAAGACTGTTCTTCTTTATCTGTTCATGCATGGTGGTCCTGGGTTCTTTTTACAAGAAGAGGTGCTTAACTATCTTTGAAGGGTCTTGTTCATAATTCGCTTTCTTTTCAATCATTTTGGTTACCTGTTGATTTATATTTAGGTTTGAAGTATGGTATACATTTTTCTCTTCTAGTGCTGGCATTCTTATGACCCTTAATGTTGTTATCTCTTTACTACAGTAGCTCCTTTCACTTTTTTCTTATCCTAATCATTTGTATTTTCCCTTCCCTTTCCCTTTTTAATTTCCTTTCCATTACGATTTATTGTTACCTTTTGCATTCTTATAATGTACTGTTTATTAACGTTTTGATAATATATTAAGGTATTTTCGCTATTTTGTAATATTTTTTGCATTGTCTCTATGTTTCATCTGCATTTAAAATTCAATAAAAAAATATTTTGAATTGGTAATGGTTTAAGGTGGGTGGGGGGGCATCCTCGCATTGGCTACCTACTTGTGGCCAGGATTTCTTTTTCTGCACTGGTTATCAGCATTTAATGATCAATTTTGTTGTGTTGTGAGTGTCATGGGCATTAATCTTTCCCCATTGCGGGAAACCTGTGTGTTTTTGTCGGACCCACAAAAGTTATGCTGCTATCACTGTTTCGGGTCTCCGTGTCTCAGTGCAAGTGTTCCTATCCCACCCCCTGAGTTTGTATGTTTAGAAGCCAGTGTCCACAGTGTTAGGCCTGGCACCTTAGGGGTTCTCCTCAGAGGCAGGATTCGTCTCCTCCCCCCCCCCAAATTAACAACCTCTAATAGCCCAGACATGTCACACATGAGAGAAGTAAACTTGGCCGCATTAACTACTTGAAAGAAAGAGGAAAAAGCACAGTACATTGTAAAGATCCCTGTCAACATTACCTGCTGTTTTCAAGATATGAGATATGACGAATGCTTCTGTAGCATGCATCACTGAAGAAGTCGATCTATTGTACAGTAGGTGATAGTGTATGACTTGATCACGAGCTAGATGACTACATTAACAGTACATGTATTTGTTTTCAGGCAACAGTTTGCAGCTCAACACCTTGGACCGATCCAAATTTAAGGAAATTACAATTACACGGAACTTCCTAGCTCCTATACCGGATCACTGTGTTCAGAGGAGTAAGTGGTGCAAATCTATGTATCTGTGTGTTCAAAGCTACCAAGATGTTTTTTACTTTGCTTTTGTGTGTGGCTTTGTTAGTTTCAGATTTTCACACCAATAAAATCCTAGCTTACCCTTTAGTGGAAGATGTATTATGTTTGGGTTGGATTTATTAATTGCTCTTCACAGCATTAATTCATGCTAAAGCCTTACAGAAAATCTGAGCAGTTGGACACAACATGAAATTGCTGTTAGTATCAAAGCAACATTAAGAATGGAGTTTAGCTTCAGGAGGGCATTATAAATCTGCTGTTTTTATTCGTCACACTGGTGGTTGGAATCATTCCTGTTTTCACTTTGAAGGCACGTTTCTGTGTTATGCTTAGCACTGTGTGTATTTTTCTGGCTAATAACATGTCATCGTTTCAGAAATACTCCTCTTGCATCCCTGTCTTATCGTGCTGATTTACTGCGCGGAATCAATTCTCTACATTGAAAAAGTAAACGCATTTATGTTAGTTGAAAATAATGTGTTTTCTGCTTTACTGCAAAATCTGAAAGGCCCCTGAAGCCTTTGAAAATGGTAAAATGCAAATGTTTATTGCTTCTACTGTATTGAAGCTGCCCGATTCATACCAGCTGTCTAAATACAGCCAATGATTAATTTAGTGCATGTGGCAGCAAATAAAGTGGCAGTCACATTTAATTCGGCCGTGTCCCGCAGGTTCATGGATTTCGGGTCATACCTGTTCTTCAGATATATTCTTGCTTGCTCAGTACTCTTTTTCATATGTGTTCTATACCTTTACTTTAAAAATAAAAACTTAAAAATTGTAATTCAAAGACTGCTAATTCAGTTTAGTGTTCAGGCTTCCTGTCTAATCATTACAACAAGGCCTACATGGTCTCAAATATCACCCTTGTTTTTAGGACTACTGTAACTTTTTTTATATAAATGCACGATTTTTAATAATGTACTCTCCTTTCTTCTATTTACAACCTTTACAGGCAGGTTATACCACACACTAACCACTCCACCCATGAAACTAAATTCTATTGCCACTCTTGGCCATTCCACCTCTACTGCTGCAAATGTGCTGCATAGTTTAAGGTAGACTTGTCAGCCTTAGGATGGTCTTCCCCAATACTTTTGCCTGTTTTGCTGAATACTTGTTTGTTGGCCTTAGGACTCTGTGCACTTTACCACTGCTAGCCAGTGTTACAGTGCTTGTGCTATCTCTTTTAAACATGGTGATTTAATTAACTTAAGTCCATAGTAAAGTGGTACTATAGGTACCCAGGGCCTGTAAATTAAATGCTGCAGCAATGATTGTGCCTCCCACTTATAAATCCCTTTAAACATGTCCAATGTTTGCCATTGCAGGCTGTCTGTGCAGTTTTAAAGTGTCATTTCAACCTGGCAAATAAACCTTTTGCCAGGTCTAAACCTTCCTTTTTAATACAAATACATAAGCCCTAGGGTATGCCGTAAACAGCCCAATGGGCAGGGTGTGTAGTTGAACATGGACTTTTACGTTTTACATGTCCTGTTGGTGGAGCACTCTCAAATTAGTTTTTCATTATTTCAAGGCCTACCTCTGCATAGGATAACATTGTGTTACCCTATTACATTTAATAAGTCATAGCTTTTGATTGGGAGCAAGTAGAAAAGTCATCTTTGGTGTCTGATGTTTGTAACTTAAAGCCCTCTATTATAGTAAAGTCGGATTTTAAATCACAATTCGGAATATGCCACTTTAACAAAGCTGCCATTATCTTGTCATATCCCTTTGGTGTCTGTGCCATCGGGGGGTGGGTTATCTCACCTCATAGCTTATCTCGATCTCCCGGCTGACAACTGTGCTTGCAGGCTGTAAAGACCCCCAGGAAACGGTGCAGGAAGTGCGGGCTGTCCTCAGCTACGTAGTCTCGGTTTCACGCTGGGACGAGGCTGCTAGGGAACTGTGGTGCTGCTGGTCGGTTGGAGCCAGAGCTGGAGGCAGAGGCAGCACAAGTCAAGCTGCAGGTTGGAGCTCACCTCAGTCCCCGCGGTTTGGGAGTTGTGGACGGTCTTCCTCATTGGGGGTCCGAGATTGGGAGAGTGGAAGAGCAGCTCAGAGGAATCCCTGGTAAGACCTTTCTAGCATAAGAAGGAAGGTGCTTTACCCGAGGATAAAGCTGATGGTAAGGCTGGGGTTAAGCCCTCAATATACACACAGCTCACCAGGATTATCAGGGCTGGCAAGGTGGGACAGGTCCCTGACTTCCCCTTTGAGACTCCCTCAGGTACTGTAAAAAATGTAAAGGACATTAGGATGGGGAAGCCCGGGCAGCACAGTGGAGGCTCAGGGGGGACAGCCTGTGTTCAACAAAATAAAAAATTGGGCAAATTTCCCACGAAGAACTCAGGGAAGAGAGGTAACAAATCAACTACTCAACAGCTAAAAATAACCCCCTCACTTAAACCCTTTTTTTGGAGTGTTACCTGATCTTCAATGGGAAGAGAGTGCTGCTGGATCACCTCTAATGAAGAGTTCTAGAATGGAAAAGCCTGCTGAGGGCTGTAATTTTAATGAGTTGCATACTACAGGAGCATCTCCCCCAATAGAGGGCAATGAGGGTGAAGCGAGTACAAGAAGAGTCCAAAATAATGCAGACTCTGTTCCTCTCAGTAACAGTTTTGAAGCATTGGCATTAGGAGAAGCTCAGGAAAGGGCGGAGGATCTACCTACAATGAGTAAGGCGAACGGTAAACCTGGAGAGGCGCCCAAGGAAGATGTTGAAGATTCACTGGCAGGTATCCTACTGGGGCTAAAAGAAGAAATTGAGAGCCGTTTTGAAGTCTCAGAGGCCAATCAGGTTGACATTTAAGCCTCATGCTCTGAGTTAGCACAGAAACTTGATGAGATCACCTCCCGAACCAAAGCAATGGAAGAAGAAGTTGGATCGATCAGGCAAGATGTGGCAAAAATGCCACTGGAATTCCCTCGCTGGTTAAACAAAACCAATCTTTAAGGGAGGATCTTGAGAGACTGGAAAATCACTCCTTTAGGAATAACTTAAGATCTCTGAACATCCCAGAGATGGAAGAAGGTACAGTATAAAGGCCTTTCTAAGCGACCTTCAGCGAGATACAGTCCTAAAGGACAGAAAGGATATTAATCTCACCGCGGTGCGGAGAGCAAAATATTAACATCGGGTGGCTTTTCTGTGCTGGCTCGTCTTTTACTCATATGAGGTCAGAACTTCCGGGCTGTTTATCGTGCCCCGGATCCCTCTCTGCCTGGGAAACGCCGGTTGAGTGAAGCCTTTAGTATATTGGCAGGCACGTTTGGAGAACCATCAAGGTCTCTCTATATAGATTTTGGTGAATGTAGTAAATGTAGAAGGGCCAAGTATATATGTTATATTATCCACTAAACCCCTTTGACCACAACTATCTGTCTTGCCAACAGGGGTTGTTCAACAAATTGTGCTAGTGATATTTTTTGTATAAATTATATTTGCAGTGCATCGTGAGTAATCAATCCAACCGAGGGAATTTGCCTTCGAGTTTACCCGGTTGTTGCGGACCTTTTATGTCATGGAACTCAATTGGATAGGACCTTAAAACCATCCCCCCCAAATATCACCCACTGGTATGTGTCTCTCCCCCCATAACCAGCTATCTTCTAATAAACTATACAGTGTATAGGTGAACGGTAAACATTCATCTATTTTCTCCTGCTCCCTTCTTGTTTTTATTAGAGATAAAACGGAAGTCTTTTTTCTATCATGACTGTACCTGTTGAGGCCAGCATCTTCATCTGAAACCTTATTGTGCCTCCTAATTCGGAGAATGGTATTTGTTAAGCTGTTGTGAAATATCTTGTTGCATGTGGGTTTAGACCACTTTGGGATGTTGAAGTGTGATGCACATTTACCACTCCTTTACCACTTCTCACTTTGTTGGGATCCTTGGTATGTCTTAGATTCTTTTTACACATCCGTATCACTTATATCTGGAATGGTCTTTTCTTTTTAAGCTCTATTCTATATATGTAGTTTATTCTTTATTATGGTGATAAAACTCTTTGACTTATTGAATATGAATCATGCGGTTTCTCTTTTTTAATCTATAATGATTGACTATCTGATTGCCTTGAACCACACTTGATGTCCTATGAATTTTAAAAGTATGTATGTATTTTTTTCTCAGACATGCCTCTGTATACTCCCGCCCGATGAAGGTGTAGCCCCGGCTGGGGGTATACACCGAAACGCGCGTTGGCGTTTTGTACAATCTGGGAACCATCTGAGTGATCTGGGACTTTGTTCCAACTATTATCACCAAATCAATCATTGGCTATGATATTTTTGTGGAGTGGTGTGTTGTTTGTGATCAGAGTTGTATGTGTGTTGGTATGAAAGTGTTGATTGGCATGTGGGTTGTTGTGAGGATGTGATTGAGTCATTTTTATGTATATTTTCCATAACAAAGAATAATGATCTATATTTAATGTAATGATTCAGATTATAATCATCAATTGAAGAAACTGTTGTCTTATTTAATAAAATCTTAATAATTTTGTAAGTATATTGTGAGATTTTCATGTGTGGTTCGGGGTTCAGTATAAATATATAAGGACCTCCTTGAGGCCTACTCTTGAATATTATGGGCAGGTAATTCCCCTTTTGCCTTGTCTCTTACTGTTGCCCGTCTACCTGCCTTTAAGTGATGAGGGGTCCCCCGTCTTTGTAGGATATTAATCTAGAACAGGAGCTCCAGAAAGTGCACAGGGACCCTTTTAGGCGGAAGCCTCAACGGACTAAACCAAGGAAGATCCTGGTGAATTTTCCTTTCATATTCCGTCAAGGAGACTATCCTTAGTGGGGCTTTAAGAGCTGGGCCTTATGCTGTTAAGGAGTTTTCTGTTATTTTAAGATCCGACATATGCAAAGCAATGGAGTTGAGGCAATGGGAGCTTGGCAATAGGATGGAGGACCTGAGGAAGTTGGGGGCATAGGCGCAACTGAAATTTCCTGCAATGCTCCACATAATGTGGAACAATCAAATGTATAACTGTCAGGCAGTTGAGGATGTGGATGCACAAATAGACTCTGTAAAAAGACAAAAACAATAGAGGATGATCCTAAAATTTTCTAGCCATGAGTTTGTGGTGGTGGTAGAACACGGGTGGGTAGCAGCTGGGTAAAAAAACAGAAAAAGAGGACCTCAGTATCACCAAATAGCTATGTTTATTTCACTAGAAGGTGGGAAATAGTGCAGGGGGATAATGGCTGGAGAAGGTAAAAACATAGGCTTCCTAACCTGGAATGTGAAAGCCATGCCCACAATATAATTCTCCAGGAGACGCACCTGGTTGCAGGGGAGAGAAAAGAGCTATTCCGCGGGTATGGATGGATTAAAAGTTTTGCAGTGTCAGATCAAGAGCAATGTTGTAATGGGGTTGTAATCCTGTCAAGGAAGGGTTCTGGGCTGCAGGTCAAGTATTCTAAAACGGATGGCACTGGTAAGTGGGTCTTAGCTGGAATGAAATGTGTAGATTTTGAACTTATCTGTGTTAGGTTTTATGGACCAAACATGGATGATCCATAGCATATCGTTAACTTGGAATTAAACTTGATTGAGGCTTTAGCTCCGCTGATCATGGGTGGTGATTTTAATATCCTAGGACATTGTGCTTGATCGATCAACTCAGCGAGTAGGTGCTCAGACCCCCAGGATTAGAAGGGCTCTCAGGAATATGTTGCAGAATTTAGGGTTGGTAGATGTATGGAGGAATTTAAAAGGGCAGGCAGAGGGGACACCTTCCACAGTAAAAAGAATGGCCACTATTCTAGGTTGGACTATCGTTTTGTGTAAAGGTGATTATTAATGAACATAAAAGAGGTTAAACACCACCCGGCACATGTCTCAGACCATTCTCCTGTTACTATGATATTACAAGTCCCCAGAAGTAAGCCTAATATAAGGTGTATCTTAAAGCGCGCCCTTCTCTTAGATAACAAGATGTGCTTGCTTTAAAAAAGGCCATATTTGAGTACTTTTTGAATAATATAGGACCAGCTTCATCAGTAGTAGTATGGGATGATTTTAAAGCATATATTTGGGGGTTACTGAAAAGCTTGATTGTTCTAAGAGCAGGGAAGAGAGGGTAGAGCTGAATGGTATGGAAAAAGCTGTTGGAGCCCTTGAGGCCTCTCTGCAGTTGTTGAGTGGGGGGAAAGAAGCAGAAATGCTACTTAAACAGCTTGAAGAGGCACAGCTAGGAGGGTAGCCTGGCGGCACTGGAAGGAGAAGCTACAGGGACAAATGAACAACTCACACAACTGCGGGAGGCTAACATTCAATAGGCAGAACTGCTGCAGGAACTGCGGGTTATTGATTACAGGCTATACACACAAAGACAGCACACGCAAGCTGACAGGTCGGGACCACTGCTAGCACGATTGGTTCAAAACACCCCATTGCCCACACCCATACTAGAAATTAGGAACAGTGTGGATGTAGTGGTGGACACGCAATTGGACATTAATGCCGCGTTTAGGGACTACTATGAGCCCCTTTACGGCCCATTACCTGGGCTTATTTACACTGAATTTGAACCTTTTTTCGAAGGTTTACGCCTCCCCCAACTTACACATCAACAACAAGATGAATTAATGCGGCCAATAACAGGGGCGGAAATCCGGCAGGCGGTAAAGGCTTTACCACGTAACAAAACCCCAGGGAATGATGGTCTACAGGTTGAATTTTAGGCGGTATTTGCTGACTTGCTAACTCCTCGTTTGCAGTGCCTATATCGTGAATCGTTTGAGGGAGGTGAGCTCCCCGCTACTTCCCTACAGGCGTTAGTGATTTCTTTATTGAAACCCGGGAGGGATGCTTTGCTCATTTCGAGCTATAGACCCTTATCAGTCCTCAACATGGACTATAAAATTCTGAGTAAGTTGTTGGCCCCTCGTCTAGGTCAGTTTATCCCTACGCTAATACACACCGATCAATGTGGGCTTGTTCCTGGTAGGAACACGGCACTCAACATCAGACGCCTGCACCAGGTCATGCTGGGCACGCGCGACATAGGAACTAAGGAAGGTCGCATATCACTTGATCTGCGGCAGGCGTTTGATTACTTACGCTGGGACTATATGTTCTATGCCCTTGCACGTTTCGGTATACATGAGGAGTATATAGCATGGGTGTGTGTAGTACATAAGTATGTGCTCTAGTTTTTGTAGAATGTAATTACTTCATTCAGAATGTATTCCTGTATTGTTCCATGTTTGCTTGTAAAGTAGAGTTCTGTTCTATAACAGTTACTGGTTGCTTTTGTAAGGAGCAGTCCGCTCTTGTTACTTCTCTATATCTTATCAAATATCTCTACCAATCTCACTGGGATCTGTCTACTTCCTTTACTACAATTTTGGTGACGAGGATGGGATACACCATTCTCTGGAAGACACTGGCAGCAGAATTGAGACCAAAAGGGAGGTGTGTGAATTGAAATGTGCCATAGGGTGTGATAAAAGCTGTCAAGTATTTTGAATCTTTTTGTAAGTTGATTTGATGGTAGGCACTCCTGAGATCTATCTTAGAAAACACCTTAGCGCCTTTTAGAGTGGTGATGAGTTCTGAAATATTGGGCAATGGAAATGTGTCTGCAACCACACACTGGTTTAATGATCTTAAATCCACACAGACGAGGAGGTTGCCATCTGACTACTTTGTGACTACAATGGGAGAAACCCATGTTGAAGTCTCTACAGGTTCTATGACCCCAGATGCCAACATATCTTGAATGAGCCCCTTAACTTCCTTTCTTACAACAATAGGAATCCGTCTGACTTTGTGTTGTACTGGAATGGAACCCTTTTTTAAAAATAATCTTGTGAGAATAACCTTTTAATTGACCTAACCCTTCTCTAAATACACTTTTGGCAATACATCGAATTATCGGGACGTCCCCCTCCCTCCTTCCCCCCCACCCCCCCGAGAACGGCATGGACTCTTGGATTACTCAGCGCTACAGGCAGTCTGACTAACGGAGAAACAAAGTAGCAATCTTACAAGATTGCAGCGGCAACAGTGTGTTTCTTGTTCTGCCTCCTGTGTCGATAGAGAAGAGAAAGGAAAAAAAAAAGGAAAGGGAAATTTACTGCTCAGTGAAGCCGAAGGGAAATCGACGGAGATTTGTCACATATCAAAACGGGGGAAGCGATTATTACGGTCTAGACGGCACAACGCGCTTTTCTTTCTTTCAGATTAAGCGCACTATGACCTTTTCAAGTCTATGAGTATTTCCTGAGTTTATCCACGTAAATAAATTGTTTGGGCTACAACTTAACACTAATGCAGAGGCTGCTTCGTGCTTACCTGCTGCTTGCTCGGCATCTCTTTCCCCGGCTGATTAGCGGCTCGGCTCTCAGCTGGTCTGGCCTTGGGCTGCGTCCTAGCTCACAGGGGATCACAGACTCTGTACAAGTTGGTGGGTTGCAGATGGCTCCAAAAAACCCACCCAGATCGACCAGGACAAATAAAACTAACAATGAGGTGGTACCAACGAGCGAAGGAACAACTATATAAGAAGTCCCCACATCCCATGGAAAATCGAGAGCTGGGGTTCTTCCTACAGGGATTACAGGGATTACAACCACTACTGATAAGGCTTGAGATAAGGCAGGAGAAACCGTGCTATCTCCAGGAGGGGGAGTTGGTGATGCTATCCCCTCTTCAGCTTCCATAATACACAGTAAGAAAACTTTGCGACCTCCGATCCTGCTTGTACCTCTGCCCTCGCCCTTACCAGCTCCTACCCCTGCAAAGGACTGTAGCATTAAAATTGGCACAAATGACACAAATAACGTTACTAATGCTACCAATGATATTAATGCTAAACCACTGAAAGGAGGAAAAAGCATAGTGGAGTTTGAGGGAAATGTAATCAATATGGCTGTCTATACTGAAGTCACAGAGGGGCCTCTGGAGGGGGGTCCTACAGAAGAAATAGAAGGAGAAACAGTTGGTACTACGGAAGCCCACTCAGTTGACTTTTCCATGGAAGACCTTCCCTCAGAGAGGGGGCCTGATGCTGATTCACTAGCTACTAGCGCGGAGGCAAATAACTCTCCGAATGGGGAACTATGCACAGCGGAGGAGTTGGCAGCTTTAGAGGGTATTGTGGAGGATACAGTAGAGGGTGAACTATCTAACGATGAATTTGAGGACTTAACAACGGCCGGCTCTCTCTCAGACACAGCAAAATACCTTTCGAACAGAAGGGACAAGGCTAAGTCTAAGTCTAAGTCTAAAACAAGGGGCAAGAAGGTGAAAACCATGGGCTTGGTAGTAAGTTTAAACCCATCGACAAGGAAAAATCTGTTGGTTGAGAAAAGCCCTCTCAGGAAATGGATTCAAGCCAAGGGGCTGGTGAAAAATATGACACTCAGGCTCTCTGGTACAAGCCCTTCTGGTCCTAATGGTACTGACCCTCTTGCATTTTCTCCGGAGGATTTAGCAAACACAGCAGGTATTCCTAGGCCGCTCTTGGCTGGAGAAATTGGATTAACAAGTGTAACTGACCTGACTGGGCCCCAGGATCTGGTTCCCGGAGAGAAAGACGCCATACTGGCTTCCACAACTATTGAGACCTTGCCCAATAGCATTTCTATGGCTAATATGACTACTGCTAATATCTCTCCTGTCAGGATAAAGTCACCTACGATTCTGCCGACATCTATCTCCACAATCCCTCAGTGCATAATTACTCTTAATGAACATTTAGAGTCAGAGATAGAATCACACGACTCCCCACTGGACATCATCTTACAGACTTTGACTGGACACAGGAGAGAAGCGCAAGAACATTTCTTACAGTTGCGAGATGATAACATCAAACTCCAGAGAGCTATGCTCGAGATTACATCTAAGATGGGGGGGATAGCTCAGGAAATGGAGGGTTTGCAACAGCGAGTGGTTCAGGTGGAAGAGGGCTCAGCTAGAACTGAAGCCAAGGTTAGCGAACATGAATCCCAGCTTTTGGCCCTTCAAGTGAAAGTTGAGGACTTGGAGAATCGCCAACGGTGATCTAATCTAAGGCTCTTTGGTATCCCAGAGGGGGTTGAAGGGGAGGACCCGAGGGCATTCATGGTGGACTTACTCCAGAAAGCCTTCACGGATCTCTCTGACTGGGATTGGGACTCCCAACTTCAGAGAGTCCACCGGCTACCATTGATTCAGAGGAACAAGCATAACAAATTTCCTCGCCCTTTCCTTATCCACTTTGGTAACTATCTGTTAAGGCAGGCAGTATCATCAAAAGCTAGACCGAATCTGCCAGTCTCAGTAGGGAATCTATCTTTTTTTGTCAAATCGGATCTTAGTAAGGCTACTATGGATAGGAGATGGCAATTACGTAAACTTATAGATCCGATTAAGTCACATGGTGGACAAGCTTTCCTACAGGAGCCTGCCCGCCTCAAGATAATCAAAAATGGACATACTCACTTCTTTACAGATGTAAGGGAAGCAGAGAGTTTTCTCGCCTCACTTTCTTAAACTTACAGAGAACTATAAGTGATCTCGTAATATAATATTCTAGACTCAAGTACCCATTTATAAATAGCCTCTTTTTTCCTCTTTCTCTCTTTTATTCGCTCTCTCTTTATCATTGAATCACGCACTAGTTTTCTTTTTCTTAGACACATGTAGAGTCTTTCTGTTCGGGTGGGGCTAGGGGAGGAACCACTGGCTGCTCCTCAGGTTGGCTGCCATTCTAGCGGCAGCTAGTGTTCAGGGGGGGGGGCTCCTTCCCGAGAGGGGGGAGGGGTTGGAGGGGTGGGGGGTTTGGGGGGTTGGGAGGGGTTGGTGGGGGGGAGCAGTACACTATGGGAAAAGCAACTCAAATAGCGAAATTATGGTTTCACTTCAAAAACATTTTATTATACACTTCAGCCTTGCGGAATGACAAGATTTATTTGATCTTTTTTTTTTAATGGTGCGCATAAAATGTCTTGCATGGAATGTTGCAGGTTTAAACAGCAGAAATAAGAGAAGACTTGTCCGGGAAGAATTAGCCCTCCATGACCCGCATTTTGTTCTTCTGTCTGAGACACACATAGCCTACAAAGACAGGAAGTTACTTGGTCAATTGGGCTATGATGTGATTATTTGCTCCACTTTTAACGCTTCAATAAGAGGGGTCACTATCCTAAAAGATAAACGCTTTAAGATTGAGATATGCAGAACCGCTTGTGATAAGAATGGCAGATGGGCTTTAGCGCAAATATTAGTTGGAAAATGCAAACTGGTTCTCTGTGTGGTTTACGGTTCAAATTCCGATGAGTCATTTATTTTTGATCAATTAAATTTGGAATTACTACAGTGGGAAGGGGAATTAGTCATCATGGGTGATTTTAACTGTATAATGAACTATCAGATTGGCACTACTAAGCACAACTCATTCCAACGAATGCGGAGAACCCGTGCCGCCATATTAGAGCTTGGCCGCATTCATAACATCAAGGATGCTTGGCGCAGTGCTTTTCCCAATGTTCCCGGTTACACATATTATTCCGCTCCCCATAGGCTTTGTACACGGATTCATATGGTTTGGACAACAGATAATCTGCTGAAAGACAGTACTATAGAACTATGTCCATGAATAAACTCAGACCACAACCCCATCGTATTCTCTTGCTATACTAAAGAGAACCGCGCAGCGCCCCGAGCATTTTCCTTCCCCAGGCATTTATGTTCAAATACTTTATTTATCTCCCAACTTAAACTCCACATTCTAGACTTCATTGAGCTTAATATTAATTCTACCACTTGTCTCATCATGTGGGACGCCTGTAAGGCTAGTATTCGTGGGCTCACACAGCAGTTTCTATACCAACAAAACACTGAGCGCCGAAGGAGAGACAAAATAATGGCTAATGATATTATGAATGTAGAACTTCAACTAGCCGATGCTATCCGCTCGTGCCCCGAAAATGTGATTACATTAGGGCTACAATTAGGATGTTTGAAGGCCAGACTTAAAACGATTTTCTGGGAAAAGAGTTGTTTAAAACTACATAAATCACGTCTCTCGCAGTATGAAAGCAGAGACAAGCCAGGGAAACTGCTGGCCTATAAAATAGCGGACGAAAAGGCTAGCACTCGGATAAAATACATTAGCGGCCCTAATAATACAATATGTGACCAACCATGTCAAATTCTAGAGCAATTCTCGCTGTTTTATGAAAAGCTGTACACACCAGAAGTATGTCCCACCTCGGCAGCTATTCAAAAATATCTGGATTATTATGTAGGAACATTTGAACCCCTTGAATTGGAACACCTGTCTAATAATATTAGCCAACAGGAGATCAGACCAGCGATCTCCTCTTTACCATCTGGAAAAGCCTCTGGTGAAGACACAATACCAATTGAGGTTTACAAATTATGCTCGGACGAATTGACTCCCTTACTCCAACAAGTTAGCAATTACATCGGGGACCACAGGAAAGCACCCTGCTCCTGGAATAGGGTTAATCTTGTGTTCTTTTTAAAAAAGGGAAACCACCTGATAATTGCGGCTCTTATCACCCTATTTCATTAGTTAATGCTGACGCTAAAATATTTGCTAAGGTACTGGCCACTCGGTTGGCCCCGTATATACAAAAAATTGTCAGCCCGCATCAACACGGTTTTGTAATGGGCAGAGACACTACGGCACATAGTAACATGGCAATAACTGCCTTTGATATTGCAGACAAGGAATCCACCCCACTCGGCATGATTTTGCTAGACGCAGAAAAAGCTTTTGACCGAGTGGGGTGGGGATATCTTTGGCAGGTTATGACTAATTTTGGTTTTGATGGCAAATTTATGAAATGCACTCAATCTTTATATGACAACCCTACAGCTAAAATTAGCTATGCCAGTATCACATCAATTCCATTTTCAATAGCTAGGGGCACCCGACAAGGATGCCCCCTCTCACCATTATTATTTGCTTTGTCAATGGAACCATTTTTATCTGCTTTGCAATCTCAACCCCATATCCCTCCTTTTGAGTTTGGCCCTCACACATTAAAAATTACGGCCTATGCCGACGACATTGCTATTTATTCCACTGATATTACAGAAACAATGAAGGGTATCATAGAGGAGGCCAACCGATTCGGAGAGATCTCCGGGTGTAAATTGAATTTAAACAAAACTCAAATTGTATCGAACTATAAACCAGTACTGCCAACTGCAGGTCTATGCCAGACTGCAACTTATTTAGGGGTTCAAATTTATGATAATATAAAGAGTGTAATCAAAATAAATTACGAAGCCCTACTCAAAACCACGGGTATACTATTAAAAAAATGGCACAAGATCCCTATAAATATCATAGGCAGAATCAATCTGATACGAATGGTTATACTGCCAAAATTCTTATATTTATTTCGTTCTATCCCTCTGGCTCTTAATAACTGTTTCTTTAAAAAATTGGATGGCTTATTTAGCAGCTTTATATGGGGCTACCGTAAAGCTAGGAGGTCAATGGCTCTGTTAAAAGGACCTTTGGATGTAGGGGGATTAAACTTTCCGGACTTTAAGCTATATTTTTGGTCATCATTTATTGAACGTCTCCGATGTCTAATTAATCCGATAGCTGAAGGTAATCAATTTTATTTTTTTACTTTTATGTTAGACATGGACTCAAATATGTTTCTCTGGAGGGTGAACGATCCCAATTAATTCAAAAGGGTCAGGTTTAAGACCGCTAGGGATTTAGTTAAAATATGGCGGAACATTTTGGATTTTTGTCACACTTCTTTTTTCCATCTTAAATTATCACTGTGGGGCAATCCGGGACTCCCGGAAATTTTTAGTACTGGTGCAATAAACACCTGGTCATCAATTGGCATAAGGACATTAGGAGACTTATATGGAGCACTGGGATTTCTGAGCTTTGATACATTAAAACTTCTCTATAAAGCCACCGAATGCATGAGATATAAATACATACAGATGCATGACTTCTTTATATGAAAGATGAAACTTTTTAATATCTCAGATTCGGATTTTTGGGATTGTATTTATTTATATAAAAAAAAGGGGTTAATTAGCGCTGGCTATAAATGCCTCAACACCTATAAAAATACTGAATGTAATAAAATTGCAGAAAAATGGAGCAAAATGCTAGATAGTAACATCACATCGGCAATGATTAACAACTTATTGTGCAATATTAACAATGCCGTCTCTTCATCTAGTCTAAGACTCCAACAATTTAGAACAACTTGCATGCTTTATCACACTCCAGAAAGAATTTCTAAATGGGCTGAATATCTATCAAATATTAATGAACGAACTAAATGCCCTCAATCAATCAATCGATCAAAGCATTTATATAGCGCACTACTCACCCGGAGGGTCTCAAGGCGCTAGGGGAGGGGGGGTCCGCTACTGCTCGAACAGCCAGGTCTTGAGCTGCTTCCTGAAGGCAAGGTGGTCCTGGGTCAGGCGGAGGCGGGTCGGGAGGGAGTTCCAAGTCTTGGCGGCCAGGTAGGAGAAGGACCTTCCTCCTGTGGTGGCTCTTCGGATGTGGGGGACGGCGGCGAGGGCGTGGCCGGTCGATCGAAGCTGGCGTGTGGGAGCGTAGAAGTTGAGGCGGCTGTTGAGGTATCCTGGGCCTTAGTTGTGTAGGGCTTTGTGTGCGTGGGTGAGGAGACGGAAGGTGATTCTCTTGTTGACCGGGAGCCAGTGCAGATCTCTCAGGTGTCCGGAGATGTGGCTGCGGCGGGAGATGTCCAGGATGAGTCGTGCTGAGGCGTTCTGAATCCGCTGGAGTCTCTTCTGGAGTTTGGCGGTGGTTCCGGCGTAGAGGGAGTTGCTGTAGTCCAGACGGCTGGTGACTAGGGCCTGGGTGACCGTTTTCCTGGTCTCGGTGGGGATCCACCTGAAGATCTTACGTAGCATGCGCAGGATGTTGAAGCACGACGAGGAGACGGCGTTGACTTGCCTGGTCATGGAGAGGGAGGAGTCCAAGATGAAGCCCAGGTTGCGTGCGTGGTCTGTTGGTTTGGGTGCGCTGCCCAGGGCGGGGGGCCACCAGGAGTCGTCCCAGGCGGAGGGTGAAGATCCCAGGATGAGGACTTCCGTCTTGTCCGAGTTCAGTTTCAGGCGGCTGTTCGTCATCCACTTGGCTACGTCTGTCATCCCTTCGTGTAGGTTGGCTCTGGCGGTGGCGGGGTCGTTGGTGAGGGAGAGGATCAGCTGGGTGTCGTCGGCGTAGGAGATGATGTTGAGGTTGTGTTGGCGTGCGATGGCTGCGAGGGGGCTCATGTAGACGTTGAAGAGGGTTGGGCTGAGCGAGGAGCCTTGAGGAACGCCGCAGATGACTTCGGTGGCTTCTGACCTGAACGGGGGGAGGCGGACTCTCTCTGTCCTTCCGGCGAGGAACGAGATGATCCATTCCAGTGCCTTCTCCTGGATTCCGACGTTGCTGAGGCGCCGCACTAGGGTACGGTGGCAGACAGTGTCGAAGGCCGTGGAGAGGTCTAGGAGGATGAGGGCCGCTGTTTCTCCGTTGTCGAGCAGGGCTCGGATGTCATCGGTGGCTGCGATCAGGGCGGTCTCGGTGCTGTGGTTGGCCCGGAAGCCAGACTGCGAGAGGTCGAGGGATCCGTTCGTCTCGAGGAAGGCGGCCAGCTGCTTGTTGACGGTCTTCTCGATGAGTTTTGCCGGGAACGGGAGCAGCGAGATGGGGCGGTAGTTCTTGAGGTCGGTGGGGTCGGCTGATGGCTTCTTTAGTAGAGCGCTGAGTTCGGCATGCTTCCAGCTCTCCGGGAAGGTAGCGGTGTCGAAGGAGGTGTTGATGATGTCCCGCAGGTGGGGTGCGATGACAGCGTCGGCCTTGTTGAAGACGTGGTGAGGGCAGGGGTCGGTCGGAGATCCGGAGTGGATGGAGTTCATCGTGCGGATGGTATCTTCGGTGCTGACCAGGGTCCAGGCGCGGAGGGTGGTGGTGGGGGGCGGTGGTTCAGTCGTGGCGTGCGTTGGTTGAGTGCTGAAGCTGTTGTGTATGTCCGTGATCTTGTTGTGGAAGTAGGAGGCGAGGGAGTTGCAGAGGTCTTGCGAAGGGGTGATGTCGTTGTAAGTGCGCTCTGGCAGCAGCAGACTTGGTACACATGTTGTACTTATGTCCAATGCTATTAGAGTTCTGGAGTATTCTGGGTAAGATAATTAATCAAAAACTGAATTGCCTCTTATCACTTACTGCTTCCTCAGTCCTATTGGATATTAATATCATTAACTCTCCACATAAGGATATTATCACTATCATGCTGTCCTGCGCCAAACTTACAATTGCACGTGCTTGGATTTCCCCTAACTCCCCGTTAATTGCTGAGTGGTGGGCTTTGCTAAATGAAATATTTAGCATGGAATTTTCCCTAGCTAGACTAAGGGGTCCGAAGTCAATATTGAGGTTCGAAAGGATTTGGGGACCTCTCGGTCTTTGATGGTCATTTCCCTGATGAAACCTGTTCCCTCGCCCTGTTTGACCTCTCTCTTTTTTTTATTTTTTACTCCTTTATCTATCTTCAATTAGAATGATCCTTTTATTACCTGCAATACCTCAGGATATATAAATTTATCATGTATTCTGTTGTGCATTATAATGATTGTTTATTTTTTGTATATATTTATTTCTATTTTTTTATTATACAATGACAATTCCTGTACCGCTGAATGATTCATGTGTATGCTATTGCGTTGCTGTAAATGTTTTTTTTTTCTGAGTTGCAATAAAAAATAAAATAAAAAATAAAAAATATATCTCTACCACTGCGCGGGCACACACGGGTCAGCATATTACAGGGCAATACGGAGTGGCGCGGCAAACCAGATAGGGCTGCCCCTTGTCACCGTTACTGTTTATCCTGGCACTGGAGCCGCTTCTGCACAGACTCCGTGCATTAGCAGATTGTAAGGGTATAACGCGTGGTAGTGCATCCCACACAGTCTCGGCCTACGCAGATGATCTCATTCTTTATATCAAAGACATGGACGCAGACCCTCACCCAATGCCCTACATTTTTGAGTCATTCCAAGGCCTTACTGGCCTGGCTATTAATGCAACCAAGTCATACGCATATTTCTTTGATAGCAATGAGAGGAGCGGTAACTTTAAGTTTGGCCCCTGGTCCTTCCACATAGCACCTGATACCTTTGAATACCTCGGAATACAGGTTTATCGCGATGCCACGGACCTCCTGGATGGAAATCTGGCACATGCGATCGTCGCTGTCAAACCTCAAGTTCAGTTCTGGGTCTCGTTACCTCTATCGGTAGCGGGCAGAGTAGCCATTGCAAAAATGGTGCTGCTACCGCGGCTCTTATATTATTTCACCAACTTTCCGATACTAGTCCCCATGAGGCTTTTTAAAACATTGAATTCTCTGGTGACAGACCTGATATGGGGTACTTGACGTAGACGTATTAGCCTAGGGAAATTACAACTCACCACGACACAAGGGGGGATGGATGTGCTGGATTTACGTGCGTATTGCTACGCCAGCCAATTACAATGGCTAGCATATTGGCTCGCAGGACGTAATTTGCATGAATTGGATATGACATCACGGGACAGGGATAGGGGACTCATCCAAAGGCTCTTACTTCCGCAGGCCCCCCTAGCGACATCGACGCCCCACTTATTGAAATTAGCTATTCTTGACTGGCGGAGTGCAGTGAGGTACACTGGACGAACGACACCGTATGCCCCTACTATTCCGCTGCTGGGTATCCCTACACGTTCTGGACTGGCTACTACCCGTGCTCTACGAGCAAGGACTGGGGCAGGCATCACCACGATAGGAGAATTATTTTCGGAGGGTGTATTAATGACACACGAGACGTTTGTGCGAGTCCATGGTGCCCCTGATACGTTGTTCCTCTTACATGCACATATAGCTAGATATATACGCACTACGTGGTCACCCGAGGGCACTGAACCAGCTTCCTATGCAATATCTAATGGGAAATGGGGCACAACTGACAAAACGGCTAAACCACGGGATTCGAACTGAGAGGGCGATCTCATTACGCCCGCTACGCGACATATTGGGAAGGGGATGTAGGCCATGCATTTACAGTCAAAGAATGGGACACTATATTGGGGTTCCCCAAAAAGGTCTCCCGTAATCCTAAATTTAAATTTATACAATTGATGTTGCTACACAGAGCTTATCGAACCCCACACAGACTGAGCGTTATGTTCCCGGGTGCAAATGATGACTGTCCGAGCTGCCACGCACCCGATTGGTACACATGGTGTGAGACTGCCCTAGGCTGGGACACTATTGGGTGACGATATGCAAAATATTGACGGATATAGCCCCGGCGTGCCAGAATGACAGCTTGGAATACTACATACTGGGGTTGGGGCCTCATGACAAGAAGGGTAACCCTGTCTCCCGCTTTGCTAATCTTGCGCTCCTTCTGGCCAAGAGAGCTATAACCACACAATGGAAAGCCACTAGGGTTCCGTCGCTGCAGGACTGGCACACGGAAATGATGAGATGGGGTAGGGCGGAGGGGGCTGAACTAAAGGGAAAGGAATTTAGAGGCCTAAGGAAAACACTGATTTCGATGAGCTGGAATGCAATGATGGAAGAATATGCTGCGATAGATATTTTGTCTTACTAACGTGTACTCAAACTATAACATGGGTGCGGAATCCACAACTACGGGATACACGGGCTCCTCACAATAATTGTGGGCTATACTGGGTAATGCTAGCAGGACTGTGCAGTTTATTTACGATGGACCTTGGAGCCGAGACACACACGACTACAGATATGAAAAATGTGTGTAGAATATTGTTCGATATTGTGGCTGAGCATGCGGGGAGGGAAGGGAGGTGGGTTAACGTTTTTTGGTAGTATGGTATAATTTTGATTATTCATGTTATGTTTAGCTGGACTTGAAACACAGGCGAGAATGTTGAGTGTTATCCGTATCGGCTTGCCATTGAAGATTCCTTTTGACGATTTCAGTCCACTTTGTGATGTCCTACATGGCCACTCATGGGGGTCCGATACTATTATGGGGTATTCTCCTAAAATGGATATAAACATGTGTAATGATGCCATGTATTTATACGTCTAAATATCGCTTTGCATTGGATGGTTTACTGTTGTGTGTACTCAATAAAAACAAATAAAAAAAGAGGCACAGCTAAACTACAGAATCATGCTGGACTCAAATTGTAAAGAAAGGTGGCGGACTGGAAACTTGAGATAGTTTGAGTATGGGGAGAAAGCGGGAGCTATACTGGCATGGAAGGCCAGGGTGGATAGATCTAGGAATGTGATTAAGGAATTAGAATTGAGCTCCCAGGGTGAGGCTATAGATAAACTAGAAGACATGCAGAGCCATATGGTCTTCCTATTTTCTGCATTATACAAGGAAGAGCCTTTTCCAGAACCTTGAAGCCTTAGAGAAGGGTTGTATGAAGTTGGCCTTCCAGAACTTATAAGAGAAGGAGAGGAGTGAATGGAAGCCCTGATTACCCAGAAGAAGATTAGAAGGGCCTTATCAAACATTAAGGGCAGGAAGGCTGCTAGTCATGATGCTTTTTCTGCCTAGGTGTACAAACTCCTAATGGAGGAAATTGTCCTAATCTGAAAGAGACTATTAGTAAGAGATTGCTTACCTTAAAATTACCCCCAGGTGTCAGACTGGATCTGGAAAATGTTTTCTCAGCAGTACCCCTACGCGTCGGTAGGCGGCGCCGGTCAACTCCATGTTTGTCGTTGGCGTTGTGATTGCCCAGATGACGTTGCGGTATCTACTTAGACGTCGCCCCTGTGCGCTGACGTCATTTTATCTTTTTCCGCGCCAGCCAGCGCAGATCCGGAGAAAGGGGTACCCTTAGTCATTTTTTGACTAACACTTTTTTGACTTTTGTCGACATCTTTTTAGAGTCGTGCACGTAGGAATGCCCCATCGTCGGACCAGCTTCAAGCCTTGTGACTCCTGTCAAAAGTTGATGTCGATCACAGATCCGCACCTCGTTTGCCTTTGGTGCCTGGAGCGCGACCACGACCTGAAGTCGTGCCCCGACTGTCGGGCCATGAACCCGAAGTCTTTGCGGGAGTGGTCCCGAAAACTTCTGGAGGCATGGCAGTCAACTCCGCGCCGCTCGAGGTCCCAATCAAGAGGGAGGTCACGGGACGGATCGTGGAGTCACCACCATCATTCCTCCTTGAAGTCTTTGTCATCGGGTAAGTCGAAACACAAGAAGAAGGCGAAAAAGCACCGTCGCTCTTCGCCTCCTCCTGTCGGGACGCGGAACGTTGTCGTCCTTTGGCTCCACCCGCGAAGCCTTTTGGGATGGCTCCGAGTTTCCCTTCCTTCCCAGGAGCCGGAGCGTCCCCTGCTCAGCTTAATGCATTTTACGAAGCCCTCCACTCCATCTTTCGGCAGCCCGACTCCGCTAGACTGCCTTCGGGCCCGCAGATTCACCTGGGGGCTCTCTTCGATGCTGGCAGCCACGGCACCAGAGGGCCCCCAGGGATCCAGGCCTTGATATGGATCGATGCCGGTCGACCTCACAACACCTCCCCCATAGCTGATTCCTCTGACGACGCCTCTGGTGGTGGAGGTGTCCCTAGCCAGCATTGACCCCGGCCTCCCCCTCGACTTGGACACAGAGCCAGCCCAGCGTTGACCTGCTGTTCCTTATCGGCCTGAGTGGCAGCTATAAGAATGTGAGAAGGACTGGGAAGGGTCTGTTGACAATCTGGCAGACCAGCTGAAGAGCTGGACTGGAGAGAGGAGTTTGGTGAGGCCAGTTGTCTGGATACCTCCCCAGACCTTGGTATGCTTTCTCCCCCTACCGTGGCCATAGAGGAGGGATCCTCATACACTGTGGTGTTGCATAGGGCAGCTGAGGCCTTGGGCCTCGAGCTTCCTATGGTGGCAGTCAGGACTAACCTCCTAACTGAGGTGCTTCAACCGGCAGCAGCCTCTTCAGAGCCCCTGCTGCCGTTCAATGATGCCCTCACAGACATCCCTCTGGGCACTTGGCCCAAGCCCAGCATAAGGGCTCCTGTGTATAAGATGATTGACCAACGCCACCCCCTGGCCCCAGGCGACCCAATTTTCCTATCCCAACACACTACCCCAGAGAGCTTGGTGGTCCAAGCCTCAATATCCAAAGGCGCGTTCCTTCCTGCTCCCCAATAGGGAATCCAAAAAGTTGGACCATGTTGGGAAGAAGATGTTTCTTCCACCAGCTTAGGACTGTGGTCAGTGAACACCGCATGTCTCTTGGGCTGGTACACCCACTCTGTGTGGGACATTGTTGTACAAGTGCTGCCACAGTACCCGAAGGAGGCCCGGGCCGGAGTCTCCCGTGTGGTCGCAGAGGGTAGAGACACAGCGAAGTACACCATTCGATGTGGGGTGGGATCTACCGATTTCTACGTCAGTAGCTTTGAGGCGCTATGCCTGGCTGAGGTCCACTGGCTTCTCCGGGGATGTCCAATTGACCCTTTTGGATATGCCCTTTGATGGCTGTTACCTGTTTGGTGATAAGGCGGACAATTCGCTTGAGCGCTTCAAGAACTCTAGAGCTACTGCCAGATCCTTGGGCCTCGCTGACACTCTTGCCCTGTTCCGTCTGCCTTTTGCCCCTTTCATGGCTATGGAATGGGTGCCCCACCACGTTTCACCCAGGGCCACAGGCCGTCGCAAGCTACCCATCCTCTGCGTGGCTGGGATGTGGGACACAGCGCCGTAGGCCTGGAGGCCAGCGGGTAGGCCAGTGTACCTGTGCCCCCTCTGCAGCAGCCTTCAAACCTTCCTAGTCCGACCTTTCAGGGCCACCAGTTGCCAGTGGGCAGCATGATCAGCCATCACCTCCTAATTGGCACAACATCACGTTGGACAGGTGAGTTTTGTAGATAGTCCAAATGGGCTACTCCCTCCCCTTCAAGGCTACCCCTTTCTCCATGCCACCAATACTCCATTGCATGTTGGAGGATCTCTTGGCCCTTGTTACGGATCTCTTGGTCAAGGGAGCTATCGAGCGAGATCCTGTCCCAGAAGTAGGTCGTGGTTGTTACTCCCACTACTTCCTGGTACCTAAGAAGGACAAAGGCCTGCGTCCTATCTCGGATATCAGGAATGTCAACCACTTCCTCCGGAAGGATCAGTTCAAAATGTTGATGTTAGCTCAGGTCCTGTCTGCCCTCGACCACGGAGACTGGATGGTAGCATTGGGCTTGCAGGACGCTTACTTCCACTGTCCTGACAGCCCACAGTCATTAGCTACAATTCACAGTAGGCCACAAGCAATTTCAATTGACCATGCTCCCCTTTGTCCTTACCAGTGCCCCTCAGTGTTCACGAAAGTGATGGCGGTGGTCGCAGCTCATCTGCGCAGATCAGGGGTTCCAGTCTTCTCCTATCTCAATGACTGGCTGTTGAAGGTGGGCTCACCCCAGGCTGTCGTCTCCCACCTCCAGTCTACGGCAGACCTCCTGCACTCTCTGGGGTTCACTATCAACGTGCCGAAGTCACATCTGATTCCGTCTCAGAAGCTCCTTTTCATCTGAGCAGTTCTATACACAGCGCAGTTTCTGACTTATCCTCCCAGCGGCGAGTTCAGGATATTCTGGCTAAGATACCAATGTTTCAGCCTCTATCCCGGGTTTCGTTGAGAATGATCTTGAGGCTGCCGGGCCTCATGGCCTCCTGCCTCCTGCTGGTGGATCATTCCAGATGGCATATGCAGGCTCTGCAGTGGGACCTGAAGTTCCATTGTGCGCAGCATCAGGGTAGTCTTTCCGATTGCATCTAGATCTCGGAGAGCACTGCACACCAGTTGCAGTGGTGGCTAACGAACCAGGATTTGGTCAACGACGGATCCCTTTTCCCTTCTTCAACCAGTGCTCAAAGTGGTGACAGATGTGTCACTCCTGGGATGGGGCTGCCACATGGGAGAGGTGGAGATCAGAGGCCTCTGGCCTCTGGTCTCCGGGGGAGTCTGGGCTCCACATCAATCTTCTAGAGCTCTGGGAAATTCACCTGGCACTGAAGGCATTCCTTCCTTCTGTCAAAGGAAGGGTGGTGCAGGTGTTCACGGACAACACCACGACCATGTGGTACTGCAACAAACAGGGCGGGGTGGGGTCATGGACCCTGTTTCAAGAGGCTCTTTGCCTTTGGACTTGGCTGTAACATCAGGGTATGTCCCTGGTGGTTCAACATCTGGCAGGTTCTCTGAACACCAGGGCGGACGAACTCAGCCGCCAGTGCATGATGGATCACGAATGGCGTCTTCACTCAAAGGTGGTGTGAGGTCTATTTCAGCAGTGGGGAGAGTCTTGGTTAGATCTGTTCCCCACCGAAGAGAATGCACAATTTCAGCAGTTCTGCACGTTGGAATTTCCAAGGTGGCACTCGCGAGTGGAGTTGCGGTCTTCTATACGCCTTTCCGCCTATACCACTTCTGCCCAGAGTGCTGAAGAAGATCAAGCATGACTGGGACCAAGTAATTCTTGTGGCTCCGGACTGAGCATTTATAGTCTGGTATCCTGAGCTCTTGAGCATGGCCATCGATGCTCCGACCACACTGCCTCTTCGGGAGGATCTTCTGTTGCAGCAGCAGGGGAGAGTCCTCCACCTGAACCTGCCCAGCCTCCACCTCCTTGTGTGGAGATTGAGCGGCGACAGTTGACAGCTTTTGACCTTCCTCCCAAAGTCTGTAATGTCATCTTCGCAGCCAGGCGTCCTTCCACTAAAACAGTATACGCATGTAGATAGAACAAATTTGTGGCATGGTAAACAGCAAAGGCTATGGATTCCCTTTCTGCCCCTCTTTCGGAGGTTCTCTTCATTCTATCTTTGGCCCAGCAGGGCTCTTCTCTGGGCAACCATTTCGGCCTTTCTTCACCTTCCTGATCAGCCTTCTCTTTTTAAGTCCCCTATAGTAAATAGGTTTCTTAAGGGCATTACTCACCTCTTTCCTCCTATTCCTTTCGTAATGCCCCAGTGGGACTGGAACCTGGTCTTAACTTACCATATGTGTGCTCCTTTCGAGCTGTTACATAATTGTCCTCTCAGACTCTTGACCTTAAAGACTGGCTTTCTGGTTGCTATCACCTCTGCTCGCAGGGTGAGTGAGCTTCAGGCTCTATCGTGTAAACCTCCTTTCCTTGCTTTCCATTCGGACAAGGTTGTCCTTCGAACTAGACCTTCTTTTCTTCATAAAGTGGTCAGTGTCTTGCACGGCTCTGCACTTCACGCAGACAAACGCAGAGTCGGCCAACGCCACCTACCAACACTCAGGGGTACTGCTGAGAAAAAATTCTCCAAATCCAGTCTGACGCTTTGGGGTAATTCTAAGGTAAGGAATCTATAACTAATATATGTCTCTTACAGATACAGCGTTACTGAAGGTAAGTAACTTGCTCTTTGGGCGTAAAACACACTTAGAAATATTACTAGCAGTGCTAGGCCCACTCGTGTTGTGATATCAATAGTATGCACACTGTGGACAATTCCTAATCTAACCCTCACAATAGAGAGCACCCTTATGCGGTGTTACACACTGTCCACCCCAGGCCCACCCTAGCAATCCTGATAATACAGTCCTACACAGTTATAGGGTACACACTGGGTCACAACAATATCAAAGTTATGTACATACACGAAAATAGAACACTTTTTAGTAGCACCATGGACCAGAGCCACATGGGTAAACCTAATGTCAAATGCATTGTGCTTTTGGCATGAAATCAATGTATAAAGCGGCAATGCCGGCAGTGTCGTGAATTACAGGCGGTCAACAGACTGTCCCTCCACTCACATACACTCACTCTGCCTCGCTACAAAGTACAAGTATCAGCCAGTCCATACTCAACGCTCTTGCACACATACACACTCAGCACACCAATGCTGCTCCACGGGTACCCAGCAGGTCGGTAGATAGCATCCTGCAGACTCCATGGCCCCAGCCTCCCTCCACCCTCTAGTTCACCCCGATTGTCCTATACCCCGGATGGAAGATAGCCGGACCTGCCTCCTGGATACTAGGCCACAAATGGCTGAATTCACACTTAGTCTGGGTCCTCGTAAAGCAGGTAGGGATATGTAGCATGTTTTAATTAGGCGGTAGACGTAAACTAGGGGAGTTTAGCAGCCACTTGGGAAGTTCACCCTTAGGCCTTAAAACACAAAGGAGTCACGCAGTCTCTTGACCTGCTTCCGACTGTCTAGGAAGCGTTCCTTCAACCCAGGCAATCTCTCTCGCTACTACCTTTTACTACCTGGTGCCAAGATATCTTCTGGAGGGGCCAGGTGTGGAGAGGGCTTTTGGTCTGCTGGAATGAGGGCAAAAGGGAACAACCGATAAATGGAGAGTAGCACATGGGAGCCTCTCCAGAGGAGGAGGTACCCCGAGCGGTACACGATGATCAGGGTCCTGCCCTCTGATCCCAGTGGGAATTCCTCATTCTCAGTCCACTAGACAGTGCTGCTTCTCTTTTCCGGTCGGTAAATCCTCATTCTAAGTCCTCTAGACAGTGCTGCTGGCTACTGCTGGTTTAGAAGATTTGCTTACACTACACAATTACTATATTTGTTTTTAATGACGCATTGGAACTTTTTTCAAAATACAACATTCTCTATTTAAATACGTAAATCACTTGCGTGTAGGATACCTAATTATTAATATGTTGCCATTTTATGACTCATTGCAACATTTTGTCTATGCAGTTAATTATACTAACAGTGTGGACGTAATCTGATTATATGCGTAAAACAAGGTGGAAAATTACTACATACTTTCTACGCTACAAATAAAATTTCAAAATTGTTGCCCGTATGGGGATATTTTTGAACTATTTCTTCCATAAACTCTGGTGAGGGGGCAAAAACCAACAAATGCGCTTTAATGGCAACAACAAAGGGCTTTCCAGCTTGAGAACGAAGTTCGATCCTCTGAGGGAAGTTTACCGTCCTGTTTTTAATGGGAAATCACTCCATGTTTACATGAAGAAAAGAAAAACCCACAAGCTGCTCGTAACAATGATAAGGACCTTAACTACAGTGCAACTTTTCTCTTTTTCGGTCAAGCAGTCGAGATCTCTTGTATATACTTTAATATATACTTATATGTGTATATACTTTGTGGGCTCTGGATATCAGCCCTAGGACTTGTTTGCTTCTGCTTAGGGACTTCTTTTTGTGTTCAACTGCCTCTATTTAATTGTCTTGATAGAAAACGGCCAGCAGAGGTCAGTGAACTACCAGAATCACTTTAGCATTCTCCTGGTTCCAGGCCATAGAAATTGTCTTCCACGAGCACCTGTAGACAATACAATTTTTTTCAAATCTTGTATTTTCAGTTATATGACCACCGAAGGCCTTGATTTTATATTAAAAACAGAGCTTTGGACTATACCATTTCCCGCTGAAAGGAAATATTTCTCTCCATGTGTTCCCATACCCAGCGTGTCAAGCAGTTTGATTCTTACTTTCCCTCCATGTTAAAGAACAGTAGATGTTTCAGCACCCAGGCTAATGTGCTGCATATCTAAATACATATAAAGTCCCAAAGGCGAAACCTATTGCATTGCAAATGCTTGTTTATACCAGCGCTGACTTTGGAAACATGTGAAGAAACAATACAAACCGCTCACCCTACAAGAGACTCCTTGGCGCACCACCCTTTGCTCTTTTAGCAAGAAGGTGTGTACACATTGACTCCTTGGAAAACCTGTCTAGAATCAATACAAACTAATCATACTACCACAGACTCCTTGGCGCACACACCCTTCTCTCTTTTAGCAAGAATGTGTGTACCCATTCACCCCTTGTAAAACATATTGAGAAACAAAACAAACCGTTCACAACACCACAGACTCCTTGGCGCCCGCACCTTTCTCTCTTTTAGCAACAAGGTGGTAACGCATTACAAACAGCTTCCAATGTAAGGGTAGCCTGAAGGAAAATATTACCCTTTTAGCCAACAAAAATCAACTTTAAAAAATAATTCCTTTTTCCTGTTTTTACATTATGTTGAAATTATGGTGCATACAAATTACAGGCAACCCTACTTCTAACTGACATATTTCCTGTAAAAAACTGTTGTTTCCGGCATAATGAAAATGAGCATGGGTCCTTCTTCTTTCTAACATCCAATAGCTCTAGCTAAACACTTATAAGGTCCCTAAGGCAAGCCCTATTGGCTATGCCAATGTTTGTTTGTTAAAAGCTGTGAGCATTTAAATTGTTGTCAGATTTGTTCGCTGTTATGTTCAGACAACCTAGCCTCTTGTATTCTTATTTCTGGTTTGTGACCCGCCTTTGGGAAAGGACGCAGTGTCTTTTAGTGAGCAGAGAGTGTTCTTAGTTTGTGTAGGCACAGGAGATGGCATACCACGTACCTGTGTGATATAGGACTCCATGCATGTATAGTAGATTGGGACTTCACACTTGCACAATGTTTTGTTGTTGCACATGTTTATGGAGTGGTCTTTTGGAACATTTGAAGAGGTGCTTCTTGGTAAGTGTTTTGTGTTGTTATTGGCTTTTTTTTTTAAATGTGATTTCTTCTTAATTTCTATGCCTGTGGAGATCTTCCTTTGGTAAAGAATGGGGAAGGCATATTTCTCCTTCCCCTTCAACATCTTCAAGATCTACATCACCATACATGGTTAAGGATTCCAGATGGGAGGAGGAGGGAACAAAGAGGATTGTTGTTGAAACTGCCAGCTATTAAAAAGAAAAAAAAGCTGAATCTGCAGGCCAAGGACCTATGGAGCAGGATGAATTATATTCTGATGTGTCTAGATCAGAGTGTATTGATTATCATAAAGGGGAAATATATGTCTAAACTGTTACTGTCTGAACTGCTTGCTCACACGAGGGAAAACCTGGGGCCTTATTTATGAAAAGTGACGCATCGCTGCGTGAAAACAGCGATGCGTCACTTTTCACTGCACTCTCCCTGCGACATGATTGATGCGTCATATTTATAATATGACGCATCATGTCGCAAGGAGTTACAGATACGTCAGTATTTCTGACGTATCTGTAAGCGCAAAAGTCACGCATTGCTGGGGTGTGTCACAAAAGTGACGCAACTCCAGCAATGCGTCCTTTCACATGGGGAACGCCCCATGTGAAATGGCTTGCGTCAGTCTTACGCCTGCTATGAGGCAGGCGCAAGATTTTGACGCAACAGCGTCCTAAAAGTGACGCAGTGAAATCTCATAGATTTCACTGCGTCACTATTACGAGGCTTTTTGCGTGTGAACGCCCCCTTTGCATACATTATACCTGACACAGGTAAAATGTAGCGCAGGGGTTTACAAAGTGACGCATCTGCTTAGATGCATCACTTTGTAAATAGTGCGCAAAACTCACGCATGGCCTCATAAATGAGGCCCATGGTATTTCTTTGGAATATGTGATGTTACATCGCATGCGATACATCAGCCATTACAATGCGGTCATTACAACGACCTCGTTGTTACATCACATACCTAACCAACAAAAGTCGTTACAATGACTTGCTTTAGGGGGCGTTGGAAGTTGGAATAGTATAATTTACTATTCCAACTCCAGTCTGTGCAACAGTAGGGAAGGTGTTGGAATTTAATTCCAACACCTTCTGCCCCCCTCAGTGTAACTACTTACGTTGTCATGGTATGCGATGTAAAAGATGTCTCCCATTTCTTTGCGTAGAACTTCTGAATATAATCTTCTGAAGCATTGTAGAAAGCACCTAATGTTGGGGCCCCTATTCATCAATATCTAATAGATGTAATATGAATATATGTAGGGATCCATTGTCTCGGTTTATGGCAAGACTTTATCATTGAAATTACTAGACACTGTTCATTTTGATTTTGTGTTAGATGGTCTAATGGAAAGAACTTCTATGGCAGTAGAAAATATTCTGAACGACCCAGCTTAAAATAAAGTAATTTCTACTTTGAAGAAGGTCTATGAAGAATCTAATTTTTCACCCTGAGCTAGGATTTATGTAGCCTATATAGTTCAATATTTATTAACAGACTTTAAGGCTCTGTTCAAATGTTATTGGACAGTTTTTTCGATGATGTCGTTAGAGACTCAGCCTTCATATGCAGTGCATCAGTGGCAGCTTACTGCAATTTGTTCCTGAAAGAATGAAATATTGAAACAGCTCAGAGATCAGATGCCCTGAGAATGCCATTTGAAAGAATACAGAATTAGAGGCCAAGTTGCATAATATTTTCTAGGAGAGAAAACATTAATTTTCCTTCCGAAAACACTACGGCAGAAGCTCTAGTTCTGCTAAATAGCCATTTTTCTAAGACCGCCACCAAGAAGACATCAGAATTTGGAGCAATTGTCTAAATTTCAGGGTAAATATTTTCAGGTAAATTTCTGAAGAAACAGAAGCAGGATTCAGGGGCCAGAGTACCTCATTTTTTACTGTGCCGGGGTTAGGGAGTTAGTGGCCACAGGTTAGGCAGGTGGAAGGATACCCCACTTCCTGGCAGAATGGGAAAATCTTCAGGTGCCTGGGTTCTCAACATTGTGCAGAGGGATACAGGCTACACTTTGTGTCTCCTCCTCAGGAGGCGGAGATACAACCTATGTCAAGTTGAACGTGCCTAGTCAAGAAGAAAGTCCTGGGGAAATGCAATCATTAGTAACCTAAAGAGCCATAATCCCTTTTCCAGAGAGGGAAAGGGATCAGGGAGTTCATTCAATTTGTTTTCTAGTCCGTAAATTAAAAGGTGGATTTTAAATTGTAATAGATCTCAAAAGAGTGAACAAGTATGTGAAGAACATTCCATTTAAGATGGAAATCCTTTGGAGAATGCTTCCTTTGAATCATGCAAACAACTTTATGCCAGCAATAGATCTGTTGGAGGCCAAGAACTACACTAGCAAGGTTTCAGCTTTTTGGGCTTCGGTCAGTGACATGAATGTGGTAGCTCCACTAGTGGCTCATTTTAATCTCCAAAGGATATTGATCTTCCCATATCTGGACAAGTGGCTAATTCATGCTGCATCAGAAAGGGAGTAGAGTTAATCGTGGTTGCTCTTTTTTTTGCTTTCTCGCCCTAAGTGCGCCAGGTATGCCCAGATGTAGGTCCTGGGCTCACTGTGCCACTGGAATCAAGCTATCCTGGCTGAAGAGGGGTGAAACCCCGAAACCGGTCCAAGAATGCTTGTTTCCGGTCCAGGGAGGACCTGGCTTGGCAGTTCGGGCTCGACTGTTCCCATGAGGCATAGGGTCAATACTGATTTGCATATGGCCAGGTCTAAACTGGCGTGGCATGGTTAGCAAAAGAATGATGGATTTACCCCAGATCTCTTGACAGGGGGTGAATGTTTTGATTTGTTCTGCATTCTGTCCCTCAATTGTGTGTCTTTTCCTCTTTTTTTTTACCATGCAGGTTGTGGTTTCGGCTTCCCAGGAAGTGGAGCATTGCTGTAGTTGTTCATAAAACGGACTCAGCTACAGCAATGCATCAAAAAACAGAAGAGAACTGTCAGTTTTGACGTTTGCAAGTAGCCTACTGTATGGGTACCAATGTAATGGAGTGTCAAAAGGTGAAAAACTCACCTTGCACTCTATTACATTGGTCCTGGATGTTACACATACAAGTGGGCATTGTGAACTTATGTGTACCACTACGCCTACGTATGGGTGATATAAGTCATTAATGGTGTCTAATTTGTGATTTTCTGTGTGCCTTATATTACCTTATGTGTGCACTTACCTGATGAAGGGATGTGACCTGATTGCAGATTACACTGTTTCAAGTCACTTGAGCTGGTGAAATGCATCTGAAACAGCCAATGTGTCATTCTTACGCCTGGAATTTTGAAGGAGCTCAGTGGCCCGCCTCGCAAAGATGCGTCAATTTGGGAAAAAGTCATAAATACCATTGGTCAGTTTTACAGGGGATTGTAGGTGGCAACGCCTACCTTGCATATATTCAAACTAATGTAATGCAGTTGATTCCGACGAAGAAAAAAACAGATGAAGGCCAGCGAAAAGTTGGATTCTGGGGGATGGCTACGGAGGACCACGCCTCAGTGTAGCCACGGGTGACCCGCGACCCAGCCCCCAGCATTGGCGGCATGTACCTGGCTGGTGGATTCGACGGGCTGCTCCTGGAGAGTATGATGCTGGCGATTTGTGCGAGACACGGCGTATGGGGAGCATGAGGAGTGCCGAGGATCGGGACGTTTTTTCAAGTGAAGGAACAGCTTCACAGTGACTAGAAGCGGCTTTGTGGCAGCAGAGGCAGCAGAGAGATTTTCGCGCACCCAGCTGGTGTGGCACTGCCGGCGCGATCGGCCCGGGACGCGGGCTCCCAAGGTGCCTTGAATCTGGCTCGCTCCCCCCGGTGGCGTTCTTATGTTAGCGGCGGGGACGTGAAGTAGACATATGCTGTCTGTGAATTAAAGAGACGGGAGAAGAGGTGAGGAGGATTCAGGGAGGAAGCGCGGGATTAATTGAAAATCTTGGTGAAATCCCAATGAGCTTAATTGTAATTAGTCTGTCCTGTTTTCAGTTTCTATTTTTGTTAAATTCTGGTGGGGTTTTTTCAGTGTTTTCAATATCTTAAAAAACAGTTGTTATCAGTGGTTACACATTTTCACGCCACTAAAAACAACAGAAAAAGTGTTTTTCCGGTGTTTATGGAACTTTTTGCTTTTATCATTGCTTGCTTTCTGCACTGAAAGAACATGGTATATAGAAAGTGTATGTATAGTGTATGTATAGTGAGGTCCAAAGAGATTTTTGCAAATGAATCTTATTGTACTACACCATACAATACTTCTTCAGTGAGTCTTTGGTCATGTGCGCTCGCGCTTTCCTTCCCATGTAAACTTCTGTGAAAAGACCATCTCAGCATTCATAGCCCCTTGGGCTGAGAACCATCAGCTAAGGGGCACAGTTGGGATGACTCTTTCCTTGATGCCACATAAAGCACGAAATGATAAATATTTGCGTTTTAGTTCCTGGGCATAAGAAAACAGTGCACCAGAATGGACTAAAAAGTCAATAGTATCCCTCATTTACTCTGAAGATTGTAAAGATGCTTTCAGCATACCATCTAACAAGTGGCAAGGATCTCCTACAGGGAATCACTTCAGCTCGGATATCAATTTTGACAGGTCATCACACAAATTTTTTATATGCGTAGCTGAATCACTACAAATACAAACAATATCACTCCAATCTTTGTTGAACTGGGAAAGATCCTTTTTTGCAGAGAATAACAAGTGACACTGCGTTCCATGTTTTCCAAAAGTCTGGTGTCACGTTTTCACCACTATCCCAGATGCTTGGTGATATATATACTTGTCACTATTATTATTATTATTATTATTATTTATTTTTGTAGAGCGCGTAGTCACCCGGAGGTATCCCAGCGCTAAAAATCTTATCTCCTGAGTACAGTGGACCAAGGGAGGGGGGAGAGGGAAGGAGGGACAAGGAAGAGGACGGGGAGGGCGGAACAAGGAACAAGATAAGGGCCAGGAGTGATTCACTGTGGGAAGAGGTGAGTTTTGAGTTGTTTCCTAAACCGGAGGTATTGAGGTTTGAGACGCAGGGCTCGGGGGAGAGCGTTCCAAAGTCGTGCAGTCTGGACTGAGAAACGCCTTCCTCCCGATCGAGCTCTCTTGAATTTGGGGGCAACAATGAGGTTTTCGGTGTCAGAACGGAGAGGTCTTGAGGATTTGTAAGGGGCGATGAATTTCTTGAGAGCAGGGGGGCCTTGATTTCGTCGTAGTTTGTGGGCCAGACACAGGGCCTTGAATTTGACCCGCTCTCTTATGGGGAGCCAGTGGAGGAGTTTTAAGGCCGGTTTGGCCGACGCTCTGGCAGGGGTATTCGTGAGGATACGGGCCGCGGTATTCTGAATTCTTTGAAGTTTATTCAGGGTCATCTCTGGGGCGCCCAGGTATATCACGTTGCTATAGTCAAGCCTCGAGATTATTAGGCCTTGAATAAGCAACTTTTGGGAGTTGGGGGGCAGGATGGGCAGGACTTTTCTCAATGACTTCAAAAGTCCAAAGCAGGTCCCGGCCACTTTCTTTGCCTGCACATTGAACGAGAGGTCGGTGTCAAGCCACACTCCCAGGCTCTTTACTTCCTCTCTGGGCTCTGGAGGAGGGCCCAGACAGGCTGGCCAGATGTTTGGGGACAGTGTGAGTCCTTTTGGGCCCAGGAGCAGAACCTCCGTTTTTGACCCATTTAATTTTAGGGCAGAGGTGTTCATCCAGTGATGGACCTCCACAAGGCAATTAAATAGATCTGCTGGTTGTTGTTTGGGGTGGGATAGTGACACAACCAGTTGTGTGTCGTCAGCGTAACTGACGACACTCACTCCGAATGGAATGATGACCTCCTCCAATGTGGACATATAGATATTAATTAAAGTGGGGCTCAGGGAGGAGCCCTGAGGCACGCCACATTGGAGGGGAATTTCGGAGGAACGGGCGTTGTTCTCCCAGATTTGGTAGGTCCTTTGAGCCAGGAAAGATGTAAGCCAGGCTAAGGCGGAGCCCTCTACACCGGCTCCCTTGAGTCTTTTGATAAGGAGTCGGTGGTCGACGGTGTCGAAGGCCGCGCTTAGGTCGAGGAGGATCACTGCCACTGATCCTCCTCCGTCCAATAGCGTTCTGGCCTCTTCCACCGCTGCTAGGAGGGCGATGTCTGTGCCCTGCCCTGGGCGAAAGCCCGTCTGGGAGCTTTTTAGTATGTTATTGCCCTCCAGGAACTGGGAAAGTTTTCTATTCACCAGTTTTTCAGCAATCTTGCTGATTCCTGGGAGTAGGGAGATGGGCCTATAGTTTGCCAGGTTTTCGGGGTCGAGGGAGGGTTTTTTTAACAAAGCTTTCACGACCGCCGCCTTCCAGCTTGGGGGTACGACTCCCTTTTGGAGTGAGGTGTTAATCAGGTGAGTCACGGGGGGATGATCGTGGAGGCTACCTTTTTGAGAATTCGGAGTGGGGCGGGATCCTTAGGAGAGCCGCTTTTTATGGATGTTAACGTGTCTTCTACTTCTTCAGTCGTGACTTGGCCCCATGAAGAAAGACGGCAGGGTGTTGACGGTTGCGGGAGATCGTGTTCCTCACCCGGAATCGCAGAGGGAATAGCCTCGAGGATTTTTAGGATTTTCCCGTGAAAGAAATCCGCCAATTGTTGGCATTTGGTCTGGTCAGCTGTAGGGTCAGTGGGGTGTTTAGGTCCGGGTGCTGGGGTTTTCAGAAGGTCTTTTAGGATAGCATAGGATTCCTTGCTGGAGCATACTGCTTTCTCTATTCGCTCCTGAAAAAACACGATTTTGGTTTTACGGATGGTGGTTTTGTAATTAAGGAGAGAAGCAGAATAGATCTCTTTATTTGTTTCTGATTTGACTTTCCTCCAGGATCGTTCCGTTCTCTTGCACTCTTGACGCAGGGCTTTAAGCTCTGGTGTGTACCATGGAGCCGAGGCTACTCTTTTGGAGTGTTTGAGAGAGGAGGTTTTAGGGATGAGTGCATCAAGAGAGGAGGTGATCCATTCAGTGACCTGCTCGTCAGCCATAGCTGGATCGCTGGAGAGCTCGGGAGTGGACTCTGCTAGAACGGCGGCCCATTCCTCAGGTGCAAGTTTGTGCCACCGTCTGTCAGTGGTCTGAATTTTAGGGGTTTGAGGGTCGGTGAGGGGTGTTTCCCAAGAGATTGGGACAAGAAAGTGGTCTGTCCAAGGGAGGATCAGGGGAGGCTTAGTAGTGATGGCTGTGGCATTGGTGAGGACGGGATCCAATAAGTGTCCCTTCTCATGGGTGGGTTCATTGTTTACCAGTCGGATATTGAGTGACGACAGGTCTTGGAGAAGGTCAACGGCTATCCGATCTGTAGGGTCTTTCAAATGTAAGTTAAGATCGCCTAAAATGAGAAAATTGCTGACAGAGGATGCTAGTTGTGCGACTGATTCAATAAGGGCGTTAAGGAATTTTCCCGGGGGGCCCGGGGGCGGTAGATCAGTAAGCCCGACAGGGAGTGGGCTGGGGAGAATTGAATGGAGAATTGGCAGCTTTCGCAGTCCTCGATTTGAGCATCAGTGGTTCTACAGGTGAGATGATCCTTAAAAATTATGGCTACCCCCCCTCCCCTCCCTTTGGGTCTGTGAAGTGCTTGACAGCAGTACCCTGGAGGCAGGGCCACGACGATGTCCGAGTCGGTGCTGTCTGATAGCCACGTTTCCGTAAGAAAGAGCAAATCAAAGTCATGGTCTAGAATTAGCAAGTTTGTTTCAATTGCACGTTTGGGGAGGGAACGGCAATTAAGAAGGCCAATCTTAAGTCCGGGTTTTGTAGATGCGGTAGGGGGTGGAGCGCAGCGCATACAGTAGTAGAAAGGTTTACCTTCGGTATGCGTATGGTAACAGGCCAAGATTGTTCTCGGTTGAAGTGCGAGGAGCATGTCTCCAGTGTATACCATGCGCGCGCGTGGGGTTTCCGGCAGCATTTCTGGGCCTGGGTCTTGCCTTTGGTCTTGCCTTGCCTTTGGCGCGCCTTCGGCGCGCTGACGGCGCGCCCGCTGCGCCCGTCCGCTGCGCGTACGGGTGTTGCACATATTTAAGCACAGATTGGGTGTGGCCTCAAAAGTGGGCGTGGCCTGACTGCCGGCTCGCTCGCTGCTGTCGGGAATGGCGTTTTTCTATCCCGTGGCGGTGTTGAAATCGACTGCCAGGGAGTCAAGAGGTAAGAGTAAGTGCCCAAACCGCTATGCAGGTGAGGGGAAGTGCGCAGTTTTAAAATCACAATGACACACAATTTTTAAGAAAATACACGTTTTTTAAAAGTAAAACCTCCCGGCTGAGCCTCAGGAGTACAGATGAAATGAGGGCGGGAAAGCGGCGCTTTAAATAGTCTTGGGGGCGTGGCCTCAAGAAGTGGGCGTGGCCTGACTGCAGGCTCGCTCGCTGCTGTCGGGAATGGCGTTTTTCTATCCCGTGGCGGTGTTGAAATCGACTGCCAGGGAGTCAAGAGGTAAGAGTAAGTGCCCAAACCGCTATGCAGGTGAGGGGAAGTGCGCAGTTTTAAAATCACAATGACACACAATTTTTAAGAAAATACACGTTTTTTAAAGTAAAACCTCCCGGCTGAGCCTCAGGAGTACAGATGAAATGAGGGCGGGAAAGCGGCGCTTTAAGTAGTCTTGGGGGGCGTGGCCTCAAGAAGTGGGCGTGGCCTGACTGCAGGCTCGCTCGCTGCTGTCGGGGATGGCGTTTTTCTATCCCGTGGCGGTGTTGAAATCGACTGCCAGGGAGTCAAGAGGTAAGAGTAAGTGCCCAAACCGCTATGCAGGTGAGGGGAAGTGCGCAGTTTTAAAATCACAATGACACACAATTTTTAAGAAAATACACGTTTTTTAAAGTAAAACCTCCCGGCTGAGCCTCAGGAGTACAGATGAAATGAGGGCGGGAAAGCGGCGCTTTGAGTAGTCTTGGGGGGCGTGGCCTCAAGAAGTGGGCGTGGCCTGACTGCAGGCTCGCTCGCTGCTGTCGGGAATGGCGTTTTTCTATCCCGTGGCGGTGTTGAAATCGACTGCCAGGGAGTCAAGAGGTAAGAGTAAGTGCCCAAACCGCTATGCAGGTGAGGGGAAGTGCGCAGTTTTAAAATCACAATGACACACAATTTTTAAGAAAATACACGTTTTTTTAAGTAAAACCTCCCGGCTGAGCCTCAGGAGTACAGATGAAATGAGGGCGGGAAAGCGGCGCTTTAAGTAGTCTTGGGGGGCGTGGCCTCAAGAAGTGGGCGTGGCCTGACTGCAGGCTCGCTCGCTGCTGTCGGGAATGGCGTTTTTCTATCCCGTGGCGGTGTTGAAATCGACTGCCAGGGAGTCAAGAGGTAAGAGTAAGTGCCCAAACCGCTATGCAGGTGAGGGGAAGTGCGCAGTTTTAAAATCACAATGACACACAATTTTTAAGAAAATACACGTTTTTTAAAGTAAAACCTCCCGGCTGAGCCTCAGGAGTACAGATGTCACTATACCTTGCAGGAGCCTCAGGAGTACAGATGTCACTATACCTTGCATTTAATGTTTAAAGCCTGAGGTGTTGGCAATTCACCTGCTATCAATACTGACCCACTAGAAACTATGGTCTGATGTATTAAGGGTTTCTACCCATTCTCTGTGGACAAATGTGATGACACATATTAGGAAAGATTTTTATGAAACTAGCCATTTTACCTATCAGTGAAAGAATATAATGCAGCCAAAATATCAAATGTGAGTTTGATATGTCCTGATTCTCTACAGTTTATAAAATAATTAAACTAAACCTAAAACGTGAAACTAAACCCTGCATCTTTAGACCAAAGGCCATAAAACTGAAAAATGTAAAAGGAAGAAGAAATAATATTTTAGTGGCATCCCTAAAGAAAAAACTCAAGCAGAATAATGTTAGCCAGTCTTTCTTACTGCTAGCTTGTATAACAAAGTTACATTTTATTGACCCCTTCAGTAAGAACAAAATGACTCTTTCACTTTCTTTTTCTTTCTTTGAATGACATTTAGTTTGTGGTTGTGCATGTGTTTTTTCAGTGTTTATATGTTTTCACCGGTGAGGGGTATTTTTCTTTCAGTGGGGTTTTATCAGTTATTATAGGTTTAAACCTAAAACCCCACAGCCTAATTGTAATATAGACCCTGAGTTAAGTGTTAAAGAGGATACGGGGGCTGCAGAAGCAAAGAGATTCACAGTATATTGAAGGTAAAGACGGTAAAAAAGGGTAAACCCCAGAAGGATGGAAATACTGTAAGCAAACCTAGCAAAGCAGATGTTGCGGTTCGCCTTAAAGCCAAAACATGCCAAGCCTTGGGAAAAAAAGCTGCACCTCCGGCTTCCAAGGATAAAGATAAGGAAAACAACTCCACCTCTCCTGGCCTTGATAGCACCCTCGAGAGCTCAGAGGACGAGCCCTCCCCCACCCTCGTCTCTTCACATCGTGAGGGGCAGCCTGAATTAGTGGAATTAGTGGCTGACTAGGTGAGCGTCACATCATAGCGGATAGATGCTGCTGTTGTATCAACTAGTCCAACTCAAGAAAGAAGAAAGGTGTAAAATTAGTTAAGGAATTTACCCTGTTTATAAAGAAAACCACCTCACAACCTTCACAATTTTCACACCCACAATCCTCCTCACTAGCCTTAGGCTCAGTTTCAAAACCATCCAACACCTCACTGCTGGAGGGAGGACTGGTTTCACCTTGATCACTAGCTCCTAAAGATCAGGTAGCAACGCAACACAATCCTGAAACTGATCATTTAGGAGTCCAGCAGCTACAGCAGGATCTAACTCGATTACAAGTTTCGGCAGTGCCCGGCATGCTTTCAACCTCCTTGAGCGCAGCGGGAAAGACTATGTCTAGGCTGAATCCATCTCAGGCTCAAGACTCAGCAAACAAAGATAGAAAGAACATGAATGAAACCTCTGTGAACTCGATGTCACCACAGCCCCATTTACGATCCCAACCCCAATTTCAATCTCAATTAAGAATTCAAGGGCAAGTATCGGCAGAAGCTGCATCGGCGCAGGCAGATCCCAAGGTGGGAAACACGAGTTGTGCCACTGACGATCTGCTAAGTAACTCCAGCCAAAATATGGAGACTACGGGGGTTTACCAGTTAGACATCAGAGTCATGCTTAAATTCATTTTAGAAGAGATACGTGAAATGAAAAAAGTGCAGCAAATGAAAATTACTGCCCTGCATCTGAGATTGGGGAAAATTGAAGAAGTAATGACTGGTTTTCCCATTAGATTACAGGAGGGAGGAGCCAGAATTTCCGTATATGAGGATCAAATTAATATGGCTATGGGAGAGGTAAAAGAGGTGGCGAAAAAGAAAAGCTACCTTGAGATCAAACTGGAGGGACTTGAGAATCACTCTCCAAGGTCCAACCTTCGGATTGTCGGAGTTCCTGAAAGAATAGAAGGCTCCCAACCGCTCCAATGGGCAAACTCATTTATTAAACAGCATGTTCTGCCTGAGTTTGAGGGTGACCTTACTATTACAAGAGCTCACTGAGTTCCAGCGCAACCTTTTCCTAACTCCACGATACCAAGAACTATCTTGCTGAATTTCGCAGACTTCGTAGCAAGGAGAGATTCCTGACAAGAGCGATTCAGCAGAGACAGTTTTCTGTAAATGAGACTAATAAGTGTCGTATATTCTCTGGCATGACTGCCGCTGCTGCGCGTAGGAGAAAAGAATTTGTTAAAATTCTTCATTTGTATAAAGCTCATGGCGCTCAAGATTCAATTGCTCAGCAGTCGAAACTGAGAGTTTTAGTTAAAAGGAAGTTCTTTATGTTCTCGGATTTAGAAGAAGCATAGGCCTTGTTAAAGGAGATCTCGGTAGGGTCTAGCACTTGAATATTTGCATATATACAGATTTTCCAATGGCAAGGTTAAGGAAGCCCTCCCCCTTGATACAAACCGGGCTGGCTAGCCTTCGGAATGGTCTTAAGATATTGTTGGGGACCCCCAGGCCAGCGGAGTCCAGTCTGATGCTAAGATAGAACCATTAAACGATGATGGGGGGTGAGGAAAGGTTTTAATCCCTCAAATAGGAGATGTATCTACTGTTGGGCAACTTTGAATTGTCTTTAAAGGTTTTGCTGACATTAGTCCATATTTAGATCTACCATATGGTAAATGAGAATAACAGGGTTTCCTTTTCTTCAACATTTAGCGTGTAGACTCTTAGATTGATTTTTGGAAAAATAAGGGTTTTGTTTCCCCAAAGCTTAGGTTGGGCAGGCTAGCCAACTGATTAGTTGTTAAAATATTGCAGGGGTGCTCGGGATCAGTGGGGTCACTTAGGGTGTAATGTCATGACATCCATGAGGCTAGACGGGAGGGGCTAAATGTGGGTAGCGTGGCTGGTAGGTGCTTTTCCACATTTCGAGGGGTGGGTAGTTGTTTTTTCTTTTGGGGTGGGAAGGGTGGGGTTTCTTAGCAGAAAAAAAGAGCACAAGCAGAGGTTCCAGAAGGTCCTGAAAATACACAAGGAATAGTTATTTATGGAAGCCAGTAAATGTAAGACCCTATCAGTCAATGTAAACGGAATACTAAATAAAAGGAAGTATGGCGCTCTTATTAGATGGTTATTGTTGGAACCTAATGATGTCAGGTCACCTAGGGTAGCCTGGCCTAGGGTGAGGCAAAAATCAAAAGAGGCACATGTGTAAAGGTTGCAAACCACCCAGCAGTAATCCAATGCAATATCACTCAAAAATGACGCTACACCAATGTTTGGAAAAATACGAGCTTGTTTATAAAAATATTCTTTGCTCTCTTGTCCTCAGAATTCACAGTTCAGTCTATTACATTTATCCATGAAACTATTATGATTTTTAAAGTTGCCAAATCGTGTCATTAAGCAGTTTTTCAACTTAACAGCACATTACATTTAGTCATGAGTTTAGTAAATTCCTCAGAATTGCCAAAACAATCACACTACTTGGCTTTCTAACATTGCATCACATTACAGTAGTTCACAAGAAGCAGTGCCTGCACTTCCCCAGAAAAGGTTTGCACATTTACTCCCTCTCCACCACTAACATCCAGAAGAATTGGTGAGCCTTACTCACTTTAGTTGCCCTATAAAAGCTCCTCACCAGATCTAACAAAAGTAAGGGAGAGGGATTGGTATAAAGTAGTCTAATCACAGAGGAGGAACATCCTGCATTGAAAATTATGTCTCAGTAGTTTCTTACAAGAAGCTTGATGGCATTCCCCAGTACCAGCCCAATCCTTGTTTGGCCAACTGGAAGTCTTTGTTCCTTTGAAGGAAACTCTATGGCCTCCAACGTTCCCCTCAAAACCTCCTTACTTCATTTGTGTTGGGCCCCCCGTGGGCCTGTGTCTCTGTCTGGCAGGGGTGGAAGGAACCAATCTTCCCCGGCACTCGATGCGGTCCTTCGCCCCTCCTCCCCTGCTCAAGTCCGCTCCTTCTCGTTGGAGCTTAGGCAGAGAAAGGGGTTTCACAAGCGGAGAGTGCCAGTGCTCGCTTCCCGCCCGCTTCCTTGGGGATCTCCCGTCAGCCGATCCGCGACGTATCCCCCGCAGCGGTACTACCGCGCATGTGCGGGAGACTAGCGGACCAAGACCGGAGTCTGCCCCGGCCGCCTGCCGCTGGTAGTGGCTCTCCCGCGGGCCTGCTCGCTCCTAGGCCCCTCCTGACAGGGAGAACTGAATCCGCCTGGGGCATGCGCAAAGGCGCCCGACTTCCGCACAGCCAGTCCCCTTTTCCCCAGGTCAGTGGCGCCGCCTCACCAACGCGGCCGGTGCCCCAGGGGTCCTGATCACGGCTGAATCGGCGCTGCCACTAGGAATCCGACACCCCTCTCCTTCCTCTGACTCACGAGTGGAAAAGGTGATTCGCCGGCTGCACGACCGGTAAGGGACCTCAGGGTCACAAGGGCAGTAACCTACTTTAACCCCCAAGGAGATGGGTAATAGAGATGGATCTCCTCACGTATAAGCTCCCAGTTCTCTATCCTTATCAGGGACCTACTATCTCTCTGTACTGGACAGGGGCTGGTGAAAGGGGGGCACTCAGTTCCGTTCTCACAGCAGGGACCTTCGCAGTTCCACAGTCCACTGGCATTAACCCCTTCACCTAACTGTCCAGGGTCAGCAGGACGAAACTAACTCGGCTAGGACAACAGGAATGGGGGGTTGGTGAACCCAGACAGAGGGCAACCATTGTAGAGCAGTCCACCCTTCAGGACCCTACCCCTTCCAGACCTCAGCCTTCACTCTAGCTGTTCCTCACTAGCAAGACCAAATGGCTGTCCAGCATTCCGCCTTATATAGGCTGACCCTCAGAGGTCCAGAAGGGACCAGAAGGTTCTGGAATGCCCTATTCTATCCTATGGGACAGGTTCCAGGTATGTCAGTTATGACAGTTGGTAGCCACCATTTTGTGAATCCCAGGAAATTCCTGTCAGGAAAGGCCTATAGGCCTGAGGTGAAAATTTATGAGGGCAAAAGAGCACCTATCCCCTAGACCAACACCTTGAAAAATCTAGTGGACACAAAAATAAATAAAGGCATGAGGGGCAAAAAGGGGACAAAATAAATAATAAATTGGAGGGACTACGCAAAAGGTCAGACAGGTCTAACACGCGTCCCTCCCAGCTGAAAGTGGGGAGAGCTACCCAACCCCTTGGGAGTCCTCATCACTAAGGCGGAAATACCTAGAGAGACCATCTGCATTGGCGTGGTCCACTCCAGGTCGTTGTTCCACCCGGAAGTCCATTCCCTGTAGGGAGATGGACCATCTCAGCAACTTGGGATTCTCCCCCTTCATCTGCATCAGCCAACGAAGGGGTCGGTGGTCAGTCTGAACCAGGAAGTGCGAGCCAAACAAGTATGGCCGCAGCTTCTTCAGTGCCCACACCACCGCGAAAGCTTCCCTCTCGATTGCACTCCACTTCTGTTCCCGGGGAAGCAGTCTCCTGGATAGGAAGACTACAGGCTGATCCAGGCCCTCTTCATTCAGTTGCGATAACACTGCCCCAATGCCATGTTCTGATGCATCTGTCTGGACAATGAACTCCTTGGAGAAGTCTGGGGCCCTCAGGACCGGTGCTGCACACATTGCCTGCTTCAGTTTTTCAAACGCTTGCTGACAAGCTTTCGTCCAAACTACCCGTCGAGGTTGTTTCTTTGTGGTGAGCTCTGTGAGGGGCGCTACAATAGTGCCATACCCCTTCACAAAGCGACGGTAGTAGCCTGTGAGGCCCAGGAAAGCTCGGACCTCAGTCTGTGTCTTGGGGGGTTCCCAGGCCATGATTGCCTCAATCTTTGCCTGCAGCGGCTGCACTGTCCCCCTACCCACCAAGTGTCCAAGGTACACAACCAACCCCTGCCCAATCTGGCATTTGCTGGCCTTGATTGTCAATCCAGCCTGTTTCAGGGCCTGGAGAACTGCTTGCAAATGTTGCAAATGGTCCTCCCAACTGCTACTGAAGACAGCAATGTCATCCAGGTAAGCAGCGGAGAAAGCCTCCATTCCGGAGAGGACCTGATTCACCAGCCGCTGAAAAGTGGCAGGGGCATTTTTGAGCCCAAAGGGCATCACGCAAAATTGGAGGTGTCCCTCAGGCGTGGAGAAGGCTCACCTTTCCTTTGCTCCATCTGTCAAGGAGATCTACCAGTACCCTGAAGTGAGGTCAAAGGTACTTAGGTATTGGGCAGCTCCTAGCCGGTCAATTAACTCATCCGCCCTAGGGATCGGATGGGCATCAGTTTTTGTAACTGAGTTCAGTCCCCGGTAATCCACACAGAACCTCAGTTCTGGCGTGGTGCCCGGTGGAGCGGCTTTTGGCATTAGCACCACCGGACTGGACCAAGGGCTGTTGGAAGGTTCTATAACTCCTAGCTCTAGCATCTTGGCAACCTCTCCATGGATGCTAGCCTTCACCTTGTCGGACAGCCGGTAGGTCTTTGACTTCACTGGTGGGCTGTCCCCTGTGTCCACATAATGGGTACACAGGTGAGTCCTTACCGGGACAAGGGAGAACAACGTAGAGTACTGCTCCAGTATCTGGCGGCAGTCCTCCCGCTGTTCAGGAGTTAGAGTGGGAGAGAGAATCACTCCGTCCACTGATCCATCCTTTTCCTGAGACGAGAACAAGTCCGTGAGAGGTTCGCTTTCCGCTTCCTCTCCCCCATCAGTCACCATCATTAAGATGACCTCGGGCCTCTCATGGTGGGGTTTGAGCCGGTTGGCATGCAGCACCCGTAGGGGCTGTCGAGGGGTCTTAAGGTCCACCAGGTATGTGGCCTTACCCTTCTTTTCCAACACTTCAAATGGGCCTGTCCAGCGATCCTGGAGGGCACTAAGCTCCCCAGGCTCCATCACCCACACTTTCTGGCCAGGCTCCAGTTCCACCTGGTGAGCATTGTGGTCATACCACTCTTTCATGACTGCCTGGCTGACCTCCAAGTTGTCAGAAGCTTGCTTCCACAACTTCGCCATTTGGCTCCTGAAGGCCAGCATGTAGCTCACCACATCCTGGGGGGGTTCCTGGGAGACTTTTCCCAACCATCCTTCACCAGGCTGAGAGGACCGCGTACAGGGTGCCCATACAGAAGTTCAAAGGGGCTGAAGCCCACTCCCTTCTGTGGCACTGCCCTGTAGGAGAATAGCAAACAGGGTAGGAAGACGTCCCATTTCCTCCGCAGGCTTTCAGGCAGACTTCTGATCATGCCCTTCAAGGTCTTGTTGAACCTCTCGACCAGTCCATTTGACTGGGGGTGATAAGGAGGGGTGAACCGGTAAGTCACTCCACACTCCTTCCACATTGCCCGCATGTAAGCTGACATAAAGTTGGTCCCCCTGTCAGACACAACTTCTTTGGGGAAACCCACTCGGGTAAAGATCCCCATTAGGGCCCTAGCCACCACAGGTGCAGTGACAGTCCTCAGAGGGATTGCCTCTGGGTACCGTGTGGCATGATCCACCAGAACCAGGATAAACCTGTGACCAGCTGTTGTCGGTGGATCCAATGGCCCTACAATGTCGATGCCCACCCTTTCAAAGGGGGTGCTAACGACTGGAAGTGGTTCCAGGGGAGCTTTCAGCTTCACCCCTGTTTTCCCACTGGCTTGGCAGGATACACATGTCCGACAGTAGGTGTTGGACGCCACTTTCATCTGAGGCCAGTAAAAGTGGAGGACAAGCCGAGCAAAGGTCTTGTCCTGCCCTAAGTGTCCTGCCAAGGGTATAGCATGAGCCAATTCCAGCAGAAAGGCTCGGTATTGTTGCGGGACTACCAAGGCCCTTGATGAACCAGGTAAGGGTACCTTGGGTTCACTGTAGAGGAGTCCACCCTCCCAGTAAATATGGTAGTGTCCCGTAACATCACCTGCTGCCTGGGCTTCAGCCTGTCGCCTCAGTCCCTCAAGGGTAGGGCACTCCCTCTTCCCCTTACAGAATTCCTCTCTGGTAGGCCCTCCCTCCACATGCCACTCAGCAGGGATGGGTAGGTCCTCTAGAGAGACTACTTCCCCCTCCACGGACTCCTGGTCCACCACCGCAGGTGGCCGATCTGTCACATGGGGTGTGGAAGCCGAAGCAGGCTCTTCCTGTCTTCGGGTCTGTCCCTTTTTGGCAGCGGGTTGGGCCATTGTTCCAGGCTCCAACCCAGGCGAACTCCCTCTCCGGGCAGTCGCAGACCTTGTGCTCACACAGGCCCAGTCAGGTGTACCCAGCATTGCAGAGTGCGTCCGGTATTCCACCTCCCTCCAAGCGTTGTGCTCCATATCATTCCCCAGCAGACAATTAACTGGCACGGCAGGGCTTACGGCAACTCGAAGTGAACATGCAACCCCTTCCCACTCAAAGGGAACCTCAGCCACGGGATAGTGGCCCATTCTGCCGTCAGCCATCGCGGCGGGGTGGAGTACATTGGGAACCACCTGCTCTGGAGACACCAGTTGACTTCTCACCATAGTCATACTGGCTCCTGTATCTCTCAGAGCCTCCCCTCTCTGTCCATTGATGGTGATCCATTGCCCATACTTAACAGTATTTGGGGGCACCTGGATCGTAGGAACCATCTCCCGTTCTCCCAGGGACACTAAGGCGACACCCGCCCACTCACCCCCCTTTTCTAAGGGCAACTCCTCCCCGAGCGCTACACTAGCTACTCCCGGGGGTTTTCCTCCGGTGGGAGGGGGTGGTCTCTTTGGGCATCTGACATCTCCCTTATAATGTCCAACACCACCACACTCAAAGCAGTGGAGAACCCTTGGCTGCTGGCTTTGGCCAGGATGAGGGTTTCTGGGCGGGTTAGCCTTAGGGGTGGAACCTGTTCCCTTTCCCTGGAAACTGTTTTGGGGACCTTTTGAGAACTCCCTCTTTTTATCTCCCCCCTCCTTCTTCTGAGGGGCGCCCTGTCCGGCCTTTTGGGAATCCCCTCCAGTCCCCTTTGAGGACACCCGGGTACTTGCCCAGATGTCCGCCTCCTCTGCAAGCTTCCGGGGATTGGTCAGCTTGCTGTCCACCAGGTGTTGGCGCAGCTCGGGAAAGCATTTCTCGAGGAGGTGCTCTTTCAAAAATAGATCATACAACCCCTCATAATCCTTCACCTCACTGCCCTTTACCCAGCCCTCTAATGCCTTTCTTGCATAATCAAGGAAGTCCACCCAGTTCTGGGTGCTTAACTTGTGGCTCCCCCTGAACTTCTGGCGATACTTTTCTGGGGTTAACCCAAACTTCCTGATCAATGCTAGCTTCATGGTGGGGTAGTTAGTCTGCTCCTCTGGCTCTAAGGCTAGCAAGGTGTCTCGACCAGTGGGAGGCATATACTTATACAACCCACCCCCCCAGTGCTTTTCCTGGATCCCATGGGCTCTTAAGGAGACCTCATAGGCAGCCAGCCATTTGGCTATGTCATCCCCCTGACTATAGCTGGCAATTATATCCTTAGGCAGGTAGGGTCTGGACTCCCTGGTTGTTTCTCTGGTTTCGCTGCCACCATTTGGAGTTGGAAAGGGTCCCCGTTGCAGGGCCTGGAGTTCTAACTCTTTTAGTTTGAATTCATGAGCCATTCTCCGCTCTTCCTTCTCCTGTTCTAACCTCCTCCCCTCCCTCTTTTCTTCCAACTCCATTTTTGCTATTTCCCACCTTAACAGTCTATCCTCTCTCCTGTCAGCTAACTCGGTTTCTGACAACCATCTCGATGACACACTGCTGCCCTCCCGTGAGGTTGCCTTGGGGCTGATTGACATCTCACCCACCCCCGGGGGACATTTCGCAGTCCTATCAATGACAGTACCTCTGTCCGATTCCTCCTCTTCCACCGTTCCCTCCTCATTGCGCGCTTCCACCCAAGCCCTCAAACTGGTCTGGAGTTCCCCCTTCTTGGCACCACGCTTAAAGAACACTCCCATTTGTTGACAGAAATCTTTTAGCTGGGCCAATGAATAAGTGTCCAGTTTTTCCAGTGCAAATTCCATTTTGCAACTGGCAACACAAGGTTAAGCACACAAAAAGAATAGATTTGCAAGGGCAGCCTGAAGCTACCTCCACCCCCCCACCAGGAATAAATTTGGAAAAAGCAAAAATAAAAATTAGGAGGGCCGATAGGAGAAAACTCCAGGTGTAGGTTAGTGGATTACACTCAATTACTGCAGAGTAGTTGCAACCACAGTCAACATCCCACCGCTGGACACCAATTTGTTGGAACCTAATGATGTCAGGTCACCTAGGGTAGCCTGGCCTAGGGTGAGGCAAAAATCAAAAGAGGACCATGTGTAAAGGTTGCAAACCACCCAGCAGTAATCCAATGCAATATCACTCAAAAATGACGCTACACCAATGTTTGGAAAAATACGAGCTTGTTTATAAAAATATTCTTTGCTCTCTTGTCCTCAGAAATCACAGTTCAGTCTATTACATTTATCCATGAAACTATTATGATTTTTAAAGTTGCCAAATCATGTCATTAAGCAGTTTTTCAACTTAACAGCACATTACATTTAGTCATGAGTTTAGTAAATTCCTCAGAATTGCCAAAACAATCACACTACTTGGCTTTCTAACATTGCATCACATTACAGTAGTTCACAAGAAGCAGTGTCTGCACTTCCCCAGAAAAGGTTTGCACATTTACTCCCTCTCCACCACTAACATCCAGAAGAATTGGTGAGCCTTACTCACTTTAGTTGCCCTATAAAAGCTCCTCACCAGATCTAACAAAAGTAAGGGGGAGGGATTGGTATAAAGTAGTCTAATCACAGAGGAGGAACATCCTGCATTGAAAATTATGTCTCAGTAGTTTCTTACAAGAAGCTTGATGGCATTCCCCAGTACCAGCCCAATCCTTGTTTGGCCAACTGGAAGTCTTTGTTCCTTTGAAGGAGACTCTATGGCCTCCAACGTTCCCCTCAAAACCTCCTTACTTCATTTGTGTTGGGCCCCCCGTGGGCCTGTGTCTATGTCTGGCAGGGGTGGAAGGAACCAATCTTCCCCGGCACTCGATGCGGTCCTTCGCCCCTCCTCCCCTGCTCAAGTCCGCTCCTTCTCGTTGGAGCTTAGGCAGAGAAAGGGGTTTCACAAGCGGAGAAGCGCCAGTGCTCGCTTCCCGCCCGCTTCCTTGGGGATCTCCCGTCAGCCGATCCGCGACGTATCCCCCGCAGCGGTACTACCGCGCATGTGCGGGAGACTAGCGGACCAAGACCGGAGTCTGCCCTGGCCGCCTGCCGCTGGTAGTGGCTCTCCCGCGGGCCTGCTCGCTCCTAGGCCCCTCCTGACTGGGAGAACTGAATCCGCCTGGGGCATGCGCAAAGGCGCCCGACTTCCGCACAGCCAGTCCCCTTTTCCCCAGGTCAGTGGCGCCGCCTCACCAACGCGGCCGGTGCCCCAGGGGTCCTGATCACGGCTGAATCGGCGCTGCCACTAGGAATCCGACACCCCTCTCCTTCCTCTGACTCACGAGTGGAAAAGGTGATTCGCCGGCTGCACGACCGGTAAGGGACCTCAGGGTCACAAGGGCAGTAACCTACTTTAACCCCCAAGGAGATGGGTAATAGAGATGGATCTCCTCACGTACAAGCTCCCAGTTCTCTATCCTTATCAGGGACCTACTATCTCTCTGTACTGGACAGGGGCTGGTGAAAGGGGGGCACTCAGTTCCGTTCTCACAGCAGGGACCTTCGCAGTTCCACAGTCCACTGGCATTAACCCCTTCACCTAACTGTCCAGGGTCAGCAGGACGAAACTAACTCGGCTAGGACAACAGGAATGGGGGGTTGGTGAACCCAGACAGAGGGCAACCCTTGTAGAGCAGTCCACCCTTCAGGACCCTACCCCTTCCAGACCTCAGCCTTCACTCTAGCTGTTCCTCACTAGCAAGACCAAATGGCTGTCCAGCATTCCGCCTTATATAGGCTGACCCTCAGAGGTCCAGAAGGGACCAGAAGGTTCTGGAATGCCCTATTCTATTCCATGGGACAGGTTCCAGGTATGTCAGTTATGACAGTTGGTAGCCACCATTTTGTGACTCCCAGGCAATTTCTTTCAGGAAAGGCCTCTAGGCCTGAGCTGAAAAATTATGAGGGCAAAAGAGCACCTATCCCCTAGACCAACACCTTGAAAAATCTAGTGGACACAAAAATAAATAAAGGCATGAGGGGCAAAAAGGGGACAAAATAAATAATAAATTGGAGGGACTACGCAAAAGGTCAGACAGGTCTAACAGTTATCTTCACTAAATCCCCAAGTTCTGTTTCTGCAGGAGACACATTTGAAATCTAATTCTCCTAAACTTTTTATACCCAAGGTCTTTTCTAACGTTTTCTTTGCATCTTCAGGCCTTGCGGTTAGAGGAGTAGCAATCTACTTTTCGAGTAAATTTCTTAGGGAATTTCTAGTGCAAAGGGACACACTTGGGAGGTGGTTATGGGTAGTAACTAAGTTACAGGGGAAAACGCTAAATTTTATAAACTATTATGGCCCTGTCTCAGATCACATTGTACCCCTGGTTCAAGTTAATGATTTATTGAGAGGATCTCCTGGGCAGGTGATATTTGATGGGGACTTCAATTTCATACAGGATGTAAAACAAGATACCTGGAATAAAAACAAAAAACAACTAAAACCAAATTTAAAAAAAATAATGGGAACCATTACACAAGAATATCAATTGGTAGATCCATGGTGGGAAATCAATCTAGATAAGGAATTCTACACCATTTTCGGACGGCGTCTCAAATAGATTTTTTTCTTACTTCCAGATCCCTCCAGATTCAAGATGCTGGCACAGGCTGAAACCCTTTTTCAGACCATGCTTATGTCGGGATAGAAATGGTGCTTTGTGGAGGAAGTAGGGAACGCCCCAGGTGGCAGCTGGATCGTCTCCTCTTGGATTGGGTTCAAAGGTTCAGAGAGTGGATTCTGGAATATTTTCAGAATAATGAGAATACTGCAGCCCCCTTTTGGTGTGGGGGGTTCAAGGCTGCAGCCCGTGGACAGATAATAGCCTTTACTGCTGCCAAGTCCAACACCCGGAGGACTAAGATAGCTCAATTGTAAACTGAAGTGGATCAGGAGTATGCTCTCCAACTCCAGCTTCTCCCTAACCAATATGAGCAGGCAAGAAAAGCACTGAGGGATTTTTTTTACTTTAGAAGAAGTTTGTAAATCACAAATATTCCAACAGAGGGTCTATGAAGAAAGCCAATTAATCGCCAAATTCTTGGCAAATTCCACTAGGAAAAAGCAAGAATCAGCTATAATATCTAAAACCATAGACTCTCGGACCGGTCAAAAAGTAGTTAACGGTAGCTATATCTCACAGACTGTGCTGGAACCATAAAAATAAACCGTGGAACCAGGCAGGGCTGTCCGCTTTCGCCTTTACTTTTTACCTTTTTTATAGAACCGTCTGTTTTAAAGATTCGGAACAATGCTGCTACCGATCCCTTGCATGGCTAAGGTAAAACTCAGATGACATTATTTTGTACCTGACCCCTGATAGAGAGAACCTCGAAACAGCTCTGAGGGAATTTTTGGTGTTTGAACAAAGAGGCAGGTATAAAATCAATGCCAATAAAACCGAGGTTCTTGCACTCAATGCTGATCTGAATTTTTTTCCACCTTGTCTGAAGATACAAGCACCAAAATCTGACCCTATAAGATATCTTGGGGTATATGAATCTAATCAGTTTCATCAGTGATTTGAATTGAACTATTTAAGAATGAATGGTTTTTAAGAATGAAGGGCAAGATCAAGAAGCTGTTGGAACAATGAACACTACTCCCCCTATCGATAGTGGGTAGAGTTTCATTGTTCAAAATGTCCATACTTCCGCTGCTTATTTTTTTGTTTACTAATGTCCCGAATAAAATAAACCAGTCATACTTTAGGGAAATTGATACCCTACTTAGGGAATTCATATTTGGGGTAAGAAAGCTCCTAGGGTCAAACTGAACGTGGGACAACTACAATAGATCAAGGGTGTTTAGCACTGCCGCATCTGAGAACTTACTATGAGGCCGCTTTTTTAGATTTAGTGTCCAGCTTGATGGAGTCTAACTCTACTAGAGACAGCTTTTTTTATAGATAAAATGACACAAGAAATTGGATCACTAACTCGAGTGTTTTTAAAAACTTCTAAACTTCCCAAAAAAACATGTTATAAAACTTTAAAAGACTATTTTAGACTTCAGTCCTTTTTTAAAAAGATGGGTTTGTCAGGTTTCTAGTATTTAAAACTAATAGAATGTGCTAGTCTCGCCCTCCAGCTGCAATTAAGGCATATAAATATTTGGGAAGGCTGTGGACTTTCTGAGCTAAAGCATTTTATAGTTCAAAATAGGCCGACTTCCTGGCAAGAAGTAATGGCAAGGGCGGAGAGCCATCGGAATCCGACTTTTTTTTGAAGATTTACGAGTTGTTCATTTGCTAAAAAATACCAGTGGTATTTTGGATACCCCTAACCAACTAGTGGTAGCCCTTTATGGGGCCAATGTTAAAGGGGTGGGGAAACTGGTATAGGCTGCTACATAAGCAGGGACAAGCTCCCGTGATAGAAAATCATTTAGATAAAATAACTCGGGAGACCGGATGTAGACTGGCTGGGAAGGAGTGGGAGTCCATTTGCCATTTAGGAAGGAAATCACTGCGTGCTGCATATTTCAAAAGGATGGCCTTCCTATCGCGATGGCTTTCTTATCTAACTCCGGAGGCCTTAAAAAAAAAGATTCCTGGGAGCTGTAAATAAGTGCTTTTGCTGCCAGATAGATGGGGAAGGCGGGTGGCACCATACTTTTTTTCATGTTCAGGACTCTGGCATTAGGTGATAAAGATGGCACTAGCACTTTATTGGTATTGCACTTTAGACGTACTAGGAATTTTCTTCATTGCTGCTATGTTGTAAGCTAAATTTACATTTTGTTTTGTGAATGATTATATGACTAGCTGCTTTAGTTTCAGTTCTTTTTCATTATGTATTGAGAGGCTGTCATTTTGATTATTTGTAGAAACTGGTTTTAATAATGATTTTAAGTATACTATGTACTTCATGAACCAAATGCTCTGCTCAATAAAAATAAAAAATTTTTTTTAAAAAGGAACACTAAGCATGGAACACATAATAAAAGAACAATGTTTAAAGAGGTATCATCATAAGATATACCACAGTATGTATTCACAATTCCAAGTTGCGATTCGGTACCGAATCGCAAATTGGAATTCATACATACCAAAATGCATTTTACTGGGTACTGATTCTGAAATCGGGCAATTTTGCGACCAGTGAAATGCATGCTACATGTGGCCCTGAGTGTCTCAAAAGCCATGAGTACTTTGTGATGCGAGTGTCCACCACCTGTCCATCTAGTACAAAGCCTCTACTAGTGCTGAAGCTGGGGGCAGATTCTCTTCTGTGGGAACCATGTTGGCTCCACAGATGTCCTTCCTTTGTTTTTTTAGTGTGCGGAGGCTATTTTAAGGGTAGAAGCAGACCCTGCCGCCTCTTCTTCATGTTTCGTTGGGCCCAGTGTGCTGCCACGCTTACTTAAAACAAGTCGCAGCAGGCAGCTCAACCTGTGATTGGAGGTGGCCTCCTGGGATAGCCTCTGTATTGAACATTACAGGACCTGAAGCACCCATATCCTGGCCCAAGATATTTATTTGCAAGACATGACCGACCCAATTCAAAAATACTTTACTGCGTGGCCATAATTTACAAAGACTCCTTGAAATCGATTAGTGGTAATGCTATCACAATTGCAGACTCAGGACTAGTGGTTACACACTTTTCAATTAATCCTAATAAAATTCGAGCAATATCGATAATATATCAACCTCCAGGGTCATCTTCTCATTTTGGGAAGGCATTTATGGGCATAGTTTTTAGAATTTATCGACTCCTACAAGAAAATGTCTTTTTATTCTAGGGAACCTGAATGTCCATGTTGATGACAAAAGTGATCCTTTGGTAAAACAACCTCTTATCCAGTTGAATGACTGTGGCCTGAACAGATTATTAACACTCAGACACACAGTCAGTCATATTTCGCACCCTATGTGTGTGTTACTTGACCCAACAGTGGTGCCATCTATCTGGCGCACGTCTGCTTGCTTCACGTACTGACATTATGTGGATGCAAGCTTAGTTCCTACGTGAGGAACAAGGAGTTCTCTAGGCGCTCCTAGAGACACTGGAATAGAGTGAGGCATCAATCTCTTAGTGCAGTGGTTCTTAACTCGTGGTACAAGGACACCCTAGGGGACCATGAGGCCTACTTAGGGGGACTGTAACTATGTCACAAAATGAAATAATATTACAATTACTACATTCAAATTAATAAAGTATATAGAAATAAATAAGCAAACTTGAAAATGTGAAAACTTGTTCTATATTTGATTGTAAATTAAACTAAAAATTTCAATATTTGAAAAAAAAAAAGGCCAACGAAAAGTGACCCAGCAGCCTAGATGCGTCACTTTGTAAATATGGAGCAATGACAGTGCCACATCTGCGTTAAAAAAAAGATGAAGCGGCAGTGCAAGCTCCTTGTAAAAATGCCCCTGTATGTTTTTCCCTCCCTTGCACTTGGAAAATATCTGTTGCAAAAAATAAGCACCAGTCCCCAAAAATAAGTGCCAGTGCCCCCCATTTACAACCAGCAGCTCAATTTAAATACTGCATCAACCAGTTGACTACAAAGCTCATACATTGTAATTTGTCTTGAAGATAGACTGAGATGGGCTATTTACTTACTCAACACTCTCCAGAATACTCATGTTATCTGGCAGTTATGAGTCTCCTGAAGTAGGGCCTTTGCCTCATTCAAAGTTAGCGGTTCCCATTCCTATATTTTAAAGAGAGGAGTTCTGCTGAGATGAATTACCTTATTTTATCGCATGTAAAAGGCCCTCTGAGAACAAGAAATGTTCTTGAAGTCCTTTATAATTCTACGTACAGCTTTTCTGGACCAGTACAAAACACAGAACATGTACTCCAATTATAGGCATAAATTCTTCTTGTTTTAGGACATTTGCTTCTGCTTTCTTTTAATGGGTTACTTTTACTCTTTGGATAATAAGATAGTCCTTGTTATTGGACTAAAAACTATTACCTTCACTGTGCCATGTGTCGGCTGTTTCTTCTCTATCTCCAGGGGTACAGCTTGTCACAGATGTCCCTAATCCTAATTAGTCCAATTCTTTCCAAGGTTGATGGCCATTATTGTGACTTTTGGAGTGGTGCCAGTACTGTGCCATCTCTTGCTGCTCCTGGTCTGTCAATCTGAAGCCTGATCAGATACCTCACAAATTGCAATATTCTTTCATCACTTGCTAACAGAGTTTTGTATAAAACGCAGAAGGAATTCACTCTCAGTCTGAAAATAAGTGATTCAGGGTTGGGTCACGACTGTGTTCAGGAGTCAGTACGCCTTCCTTGGTGGCCCAAAGTGCAAGCGTAGGTACTCTTTTCTTAGAAGGGGTCTGGAGTCAGCTACCCTCATCCCTTTTACCTACCAAAAACATATGTGAACCCAGAGAATGCCCTGTATTCTTGACCCACTGTAGGCTACAGTTTATCAACCGTCTGTGAAAGTGAGGATGCCACACAACAAAGATGCTTAATGAAGATTTATATATGATGAATCCAATCACCTCAAGCAGCTCAGCACGACCTGTCTCCACAAAGTTAGCTCACCAACTGACACCAGTTCCAATTCCCACATTCTTATAATCCCTCACTCATCTAGCAACATGCCAAGCACCCGCATGCACAGGAATTCTATCCAGTAATCACTAGATACCACATACCTTCCCCTTTAATAAAATATCATAAGATTTAGTAATATGCAAAAAAACTTAATTTTCCCTATGTACATTATTCTATAAAGGCTTTTAAATATGATGGATCTTGCCCTTCTTGTCAGACTCTCACTACTATTCCCACCCATGTCGCATTCCAAGCTTATTTTTTCATTTCCTTCCTAATCCATCATGTTGAAATTAGCAACCCTATTCAAATACCATATTTTATGGTCATGTGTTTTTACAGCATTAGTAAACAATTTGATAAACTTCATAGTCTTGCTAAACTTAGAAATACCTGTACAAGACCTAGGTAGTTTAATCCTCACCCCGTCAACAACCATAATGTTTGTCACCTTCAATTTCTTTCATTTGTCAAACTCTTCTTTCATTTTTTTTCCTTCTTTCTTACCCTTCAACATGGCTTTATCAACACCTTCTTTCACACAACCTCTCTTATCTTGTTTACCCAACTGGGGCACATCACACTGTTGGGCTTCCTTCCCCTGAAAAGCTACAAATGGCGTCATACCAATAGTGGGTCTATATATTCTCACTTTATCCCGAATCGCTTTCATCCATGACCTATCAGTCATCCTTGAACGCTGCATAGTTTCTTTAAAAACTTTGTTGAACCTCTCAATAATGCATTACATTCAGGATGATAAAGAGCAGATTTATTATAGATTACACCCTTGTCTTGTCTCTAAGAAATTCTTCCATTTCTCTTGACGTCAACTATACCCCATTAAGAGTCAACATTACAGAAGGACACCCCTCTTGATCAAACAATTTTTCAAGAAATGTTATTAAAACCTTCGTCTCCACTGAATTTACAACTTCCAACGTGAGTACCAATGATATAACTCAAAATACATTGATCAACACTCCCTGTTCTAATGAGACAAACAGTGTCAAGGGAAATCTCCTCCCAAAGCACAGAAGACACTTCAAAATACTATCACTAGCCAGGCACTTCACACAATCCCTTACCTTCCTTTCTATCATTACATCCATTCCAGACCACCAATAACCAGTTCTGATCCTTATTTTCATCTTTGACATTCCCAGGTGACTCTCATGTCCCAAGGAAATAATCCTATTCCTGAATGCAGTGGGAGAAAGTTCTACTTAATATTTCTCAGAAGTAAGACCCAGCGAACTGTCAGCTCCTCTCTTCCTTCCCAAAATCCTTTCATATCACTTCCACAAACTTCTCTTCTCTGCCAACCTGACAATATCTATTGTTTTGTCACTGGTAATAAATGTGTATTTTTCATCTCACCAACCAACTCTTCTTCAAGAATGGAACCGCCAGTGACCTCACCTACTTTGATTTCATCCTCACACAACTTTCCTTCCAAAATGTAATTGTCCGTCTCAACCACAAGTTCATCCCTATACATGCGAGATATACAGTCCAATAATATATTTTTAACATCTGGCACATTCTCAACTCCAAAATCAAATTCCTGCAGTGCAATTACCCAATTAGAAGTTCTAGAGGATTCTGCATCACTACCTTTTGACATAAATATCTTTCCCAAAGGTTTATGATCCGTTTTATTCATAAATTTGCTTCCCCATAAAAATGTCCTCAATTTCCTCACTGGCTAAAACACCCCCAGCGCTTCCTTTTCTATAACAAAATAGTTTCTCTCTGCCCCTCTCAAGCTTCAAGATACAAATATTATGGTTCTTTCCTCACCATTTACTACTAGTAACAGGACAGCACCTAAATCTTTCGAACTGGCAATCATCATCGGCACCCCATCTCCTGCCCTGGTTCAAAGCTTGATAGGCTGGAGGCTTCATTCAACTTAGTTTTTATTGTCCAAAATTCTTTTTGGCAATCCTCACTCCATTTGAATTCCACTCCTATCTTCAGCAGCTCTTTCATATTGATACTCCTGTCTGCAAATCCGGCCACAAATTTACCATACTACTCCACCATCTCAAGAAATGTCCTCAACTGTTCTTTGTCCTCAAGGGTGGGCATACTACCAATGACAGTCATAAGTTTGTCCCTAGGACAGATTCCATTGGAGTATATTTTATGACTTAAGTACTCTATACTATCTACATTAAATTACATTTTTGTAAATTTGAGTATGAGACCACAAGCATCCAGCTTCGCAAGAACAGCATGTAATCTCTCATCGTGCTCTGCTGCCACACCCCTAAGCACTAACTAATCGCCCTTGTAAATCTTATCACCCCTCTCAAGCCATCTTCCATCACCCTCTGAAACACAGCTGAAGCTGAGACTAATCCAAAAGGCATTCTTCCATACTTGAATATTCCGAATGGGGTGACAAAGGATGTCAAATCTTAAGACAAGGGTTTGGAGTCTAATCTGGTGTTAAGCAGACCTCCCCGTTGGGCTACCATGACCACCGGGGACAACCACTCGGACCCTTCTACCTTCTTAGTGATGCCATCTCCCTCTAATCTTTCCGTCTATCGCTTCATATCCTCCCTCACTTTCAAAGGAACATTATGTACTTTACAGACTAGGAATTGATCTGGGTTTGGCCTTTATGAAATGTTGATACTTTCTCAAACAACCCAAACCATTTTTGAATATGATGGTATATAAATGTTCATACTCCTGGTTGCACTGTACAACATACACTATCTCTTTCAATCTCACAGCAGGGGATTCTTTAGGATCCAAATAAACACCGAGTTCTCTCTCTGATGAACCCAACTTATCAGTGAATCAACTCTCATGGTTACATAAATTCTCCCTACCATAACTCTGTCACGACACTCAATGTCACCTAGAAAATACCCTAACATTTGCATTGGTTCTCCACCATATCCCTTAGGTCTGCTTTAAATAATTTGACCTTCTATTTTAATTCCCTATCATAGAAGTCTTTTGGTAGCAAAGTAATTTTGGCACCAGAATCAAATAACATTCTCACCTTAGCACCACCCACACTCACCATATCAACAGGTCCTTCTTTTTCCTTGTCACTTCCTTGCAATACAATCAGATTGCAATTGTCACCTGACTCTTACTCCACCTCTCTCACTTTGCCTTGGACATCATTAGACCTGCCTTTAGATGTGAAATGGCCCTTATGTCCACATTTCTTACAAATGTCTTTCCAACCTGGACAATCTTTGCAGTTATCCAGGTGTGCCAAACTGTTTCAAAGTAAACATTGACGTTAGGTTTTCTTAACATCTTTATAACTCTCTTTGGTGACTTTACATTTATCCGTATTTTCTTTAAGAATGTGTTTTTATTCAATTTAGCTCTCACAGTACGAATCCTGTAGCCATCACCTCTTTCATATGCACCCGTTTCATAAAGGTTTGATTTGTTCTTAATAGAATCAACACATGCCACAGAATGCTCCCCTGTTTTTGCTGTTAACAACACTTCACTCAAAGTATGGTTGTCTTTCTGCAATAAAGCTTCTCTTGCTTTGTCGATAACACACCCTAGCATAAACTGATCCAGTAACCGCTCCTCACAAGAAGCACCAAAATTACATGAAAAGGCTATCTTTAGTAATGACAGAATTTACTCCTCCACTGAGTCATCGGACCTTTGAATTGACTTCCCAAAATGGTACTGCTCTAACACGGTACTCACCTTTGGTAAGTAATTCAAGTCCAACTTCTTTATGCTGATTACAAATTCAGTTAAATCTGCTGTCTCAAGATCACTCAATTGAGGAAGATGCTCAAAGACTTCTTGCCCTTCCAAGCCCCAAGAATACATCAAAAGAGAACTTTTATGTTACACACTTAAAGTTGTTCCACAAATTTTGCTGTATGTATAAAAACATTTTTTCCATTTAGACCAATGCAGAATTGGCTCCCCAGGTGAGGACAGAAAGAATGGAGTACTTACATTTTGCATACGTCCACAGTATTCAGTCACCAAAGCAAAAATAAAAAATAAAATAAAACACACCAGTATACGATTTATACAAGAGGCTCCACCTGTCAGGAATAAATATTAGTTATCAACTCCTTTGTACGTTTTTATTTCCCTTCCCACTAGCGCCAACATTCGTCACATATGAACTCTATTCAAATGCTATCACAAATCCAGAGCACTACAAAGTTTTTACATTATTGTCTGTCAATGTAGTAGAACCAGCACTTTATTTTCAAAACATCCAAGGATCGATGACACGCAGGCCAGTATCAAAAGAAAGAAAGAAACGTGTTTCATCGAAGGACGACTTTTTCAAGGCTCGTTTATGTTATGAACAAGGCAGATCAGTTAATGGTGTGTAATGTAGCAGCGCCCAGAATTCCTTAGAGGCCCAGCGGCTAATTGCATTAAGTACGTGGAGGTCTTCTCTCCCCAAGATCTAAATGTCAAGTTCTCTAAAAGGCCATGGTACCATCTGAGTTAGGACCAAGTTACGCTACATGTAAAGCAAAAGTCTGCAGTGTCATCACAAAAGTAGTAGCATTACTAGAAAAATTGTAACGAGTCACATGCAGTTAGGTATGGGCTGTGGTATCCGGGGCTACAGTCGGCCCATGCTGCAAGTATATGCCCGTAGTGGCATCCACCCTGTCCCAAGTCGTGCAATTATTGAGAAAAGCTAAAAAGATCTTAAAACTGGTGCAATACCCCTGGTCAGTAACCCACTGTCCCTTTCCCAAGATGTTCATAACGTCATTTTGTTGAAGACAAGACAATTTCGTTTTTCAGTTTTATATAGTGTCAACTCGACCCAAAGGTATTTTAGTGCTTCACATGAGCATGAGTTACATTACACAATGGAACGCTCATTTTCTAGGCACGGGAGATTAGGTGATTTGCCCAGAATCGCAGGATGTCAACCCGACTCTGGGACTCAAAGCTGGTTCTGTAGTTCAAAAGCACTGCCTGTAACGTCACATCTTAAATGTGAGGAATCATGAAATGTGAACAGTTAAGGGTCCAAGTGGGAGGCTATTTAGTGAAGAAGTGGTGCCTTTTTGTTTCCATGCAAAAACAACAGTTGATGGACAGAATGCAGAACAATGTCATACATTCGCCCCAGTACAGAGATCTGGCCCTGAATCCATCGTTTTTTTGCTCACCATGCCATTCCAGTTTGAACCCAGACATATGCAAATCAGTCTTGACCCTAAGCCTCATGGGAACAGTCCAGCCCGAACTGCCAAGCCAGGTTCTTCCTGGACTGGAAACAAGCATCCTAGGACCGGTTTCGGGCTTCCAGTAGCATGATTCCAGTGGCATGGTGAGCAAAAGAATGGGGGTGAATGTTTTGATTTGTTCTGCATTCCGTCCATCAATGTGTGTCTTTTGCTTTCTCGTCCTAAGTGCGCCAGGTATGCCCAGACGTGGGTCCTGGGCTCACTGTGCCACTGGAATCAAGCTATCCTGGCTGAAGAGGGGTGAAACCCCGAAACCGGTCCTAGGATGCTTGTTTCCGGTCCAGGGAGGACCTGGCTTGGCAGTTCGGGCTCGACTGTTTCCATGAGGCACAGGGTCAAGACTGATTTGCATATGGACAGGTCCAAACTGGGGTGGCATGGTGAGCAAAAGAATGATGGATTTAACCCAGATCTCTTGACTGGGGGTGAATGTTTTGATTTGTTCTGCATTCCGTCCATCAATTGTGTGTCTTTTGCTTTCTCGTCCTAAGTGCACCAGGTATGCCCAGACGTGGGTTCTGGGCTCACTGTGCCATTGGAATCAAGCTATCCTGGCTGTAGAGGGGTGAAACTCTGAAACAGGTCCTAGGATGCTTGTTTCCGGACCAGGGTGGAACTGGCTTGGCAGTTCGGGCTGGACTGTTCCCATGAGGCACAGGGTCAAGACTGATTTGCATATGACCAGGTCTAAACTGGGGTGGCATGGTGAGCAAAATAATGATGGATTTAACCCAGATCTCTTGACTGGTGTGAATGTTTTGATTCGTTCTGAAATCCGTCCATCAATTGTGTGTCTTTTTCTTGTTTTCATGCAGCGTTTCTGAAATGTTTTTTCTCTTTGACATTAATGACATAGAAGCTATTTAAACACAAAAACAAACAGCTGGGTTATATTCGACTATGATAAGTATCTGCACCCTGAGGATTGGGCCTGTGAAGATATATGCTTAGGCACAGAGATATCATGGATCCATGCTATACAGTTGACGCAAAGTGGCATATGTACAAGGGGATATCGCCACCATAACTTCACTTTTAGCGACTTGTAAATATGACCCCTTTTCACGCACCACTTCGCGTGAAAGAGGTGTGCAATAGGTGTTGCTGTGGTCGTTCCATCGCAACACATATAGCTTATTGACACTGCAATAGATTTGCAAGGCTGTGGCAGTGCCAAAAACTAAGGCCTGAGGATACCTGGTCTTAGAATGGCAATATGAGGAGAAATTAATAATTTCTCCTCGTTTTTTGCTTTTTCCATATGTGCTGCATTCTGCAGCACACATAGAAACAGCAAATCACCATTATTAAATGTTTATGTGCAGGAAGGTGTTACATCCTGCACACAAAGAATCATCCCTGCAGCGCAGGCAACCTTGCAACATGGCAGCAAGGTGCCTGCGCTGGCAGCTTCTTTGGATGTCCTGCTGCCACGGGTCATGCACTGCAGTGCTTAGGGCTAGCCAGGACTGCTTGTATCATGTCCGTCCCAACATAGGGTGAAATCCTTATCTGACCCACAAGGCAGGAGAGTCGCCCCCCACCCATAAACATGCCAGATTCAGATAAAGTCATTATGTCCAGGTCCTGAGTGGTTCAGAGAGAGCCATATAAGTGCTCAGTCTCCCCGGAGTCTCTCACTCTGCCCACCCATACACACCGCTGAGGGGGTGTAGTAATCTCCCAAGAATGGTAGCGTACAAGACGTTTAGTAAAGCATAGGTTCCATTATTCCAACCCCTGCTGGAAAGAAAGCATCCAACACGAACGGTCTCCCAGTAGATCTCAACATACAGAACTCTAATACATCCTTACCATTCTATAAATCTAGAGCACAAGCTAGAGTTCTACAATCAACTCTATACCTACCAAAGAGGTGCTCCATGAAGTAATGCACAATACTACACAATCCCCTCTTAAAATATATTTCTAAAAAAGAAAAAAATTAAATACATGTTTTTTTAAAATAAAACATAAAAATAACTTAACTACAATCAAACCTTTCTAAACTCTTTGGTTTTCTTTCAATTCTTCCTTTTGAACTTTTTATCACATTGGTGTCACGATTGTCACAAACAGGTACATCTGTACTGGTTGTATACTGTGAATTCTTGCGAGGTGTAACCTTAAACGTGTTGTAAGCATTTTGAGTGCCACACTCTTTAATACACTCAGGATTTGTTTCGCACCTAACCAATTCGTTTGCATTGGTGTTTTGACTTACACAATTATCTTGGGGCACATCAGCAACATTCAACCACCAAAAATTTCTGGTATTGGAGGCGCTAGGGGGCGCACAGCGGTATGGCTGTGTGATTCACAGCTCCGTCGGGCGATCACCAACGATGTGAGCTGTCCTCGCCATTACCCCCGCCAAGTTGCCCACCAAACGGCCCAATGTGCGTGGGAAGGTAGGGTGCGCCCACAGGTATAATACGGTGCACGTTCCCCTTGTAGCAGTGGAGATAATTTGCAGCGATCACGGAGTGACACGGCTCGCCTGACAAAATGGCGGACTGCCGGCTCACCGACCGACTGGAGACCGCAGCGACTGCCTGATCAGTGAACGGCATGCAGCGACTGGGCAGACTAAATGCGGGTAAGAAAAGTCCTTCCGGACCTCGGTCACCAAAATAAAGCGCATTTCAACGCTAGCCTTGCCACCCGCTTTAGACGCTGCTCCGGACCACAAGCCTGACCAAATGGCGGCGCCCATGACGACAGCGTTATTATCCGCACCCTTGCGCTCCTGAAAGCGGACCCGGATTGCCAGTGGCGTCCTGCCGGCCCCGCATGCCTCACTGAGAGACACCGCATCACAGGCACTGTAACCGCGACGGCTCGCAACCAAGCAGTCCTGCGCAGCACCACACAGACGCACGGGAGATAAGGCGGACTGGGGGTAAAACGGCAAAAACGGACTTCTGCAGAGCAACCCCTGTCAGAGAGTGCAGAACGAGGAGGGCTGGGTATCGATGACCGGCGACAAATAGCGGACTGTGTGCTTGTACCTTCTCGAGGCATGAGACCGGACCCCCTGTGACAGCGGACTACTACAGGAGGTGGGTGGATGCCGTTTCTGCGTTGACCGCCGAGGTGCGTTGCCTAGCTTGCACGATTGCAGCTGATAGCCTCCATGAACACACCGGAAGAGTGCCTGACAAGATGGCCGCCCGGGGAGCCGGAGTCGGGTTGTTGCTGACATCGCGCCTAAGTACACAGACTGCACGGGACAAAACTCTCTAACTGGTGGGTCAGTAAGCGTGCTGCTGCTGGGTAGTAAACGATTGCAGCTGAACTGGAACGGCCGGCGGTTGACTCCTGCGGAGATTAATTAGCGGAGATCCGCAGTGACAGAGCGTGAAGCGTGTCCAACGCAGGCGACGTGGGACTCCTGTTACCGGAAGGGGGGAACTGATTCATACAACAGGTACTGCCTGGCCGTGCTGCACAGCATTGCTGAAGAGTTGGCCTGCCCACGCATCCCCACTCACAACAAAGACTGGCATGAGGTCATCGCAGTCCTAATCCTTGCGATCTGTGGCAGAGGCGAGTGAGAAGATTGGGCACCCTGGGAGCTGCATCACGACGACGGCGGTACGAGTAACAAGGGCGTCTGTGCCCATTTGCAGGAAACCAGCGTCCCCATCCAACAACATGGGGAAACCAGATAGGCAGCAGCCTAAGATCTCCTTTGATAATAGGAAGGCGGCAAAATCCACGGAGGACGTGGTAGAAAGTGGAGACGCGGCTGCGTCCGTCCCTAACAGCAACATGGAGAAGATCCTACTAGCGATTCAATCAAACTTGCAGGACATCAACGGCAAGCTTGACAACCTGACTTGCAGGATGGACAGCATGGCCGCCCGGCAAGAAAAACATGGCGAAAGGTTGGATGAAGCCGAGACCAGGATTGCAGCCGTTGAGGATGAGGCGCGAGCCTCCACCTCCAAATGCGCAGGCATGGAAAAAATCCTGGAAGTGATCAGAGCGAAGGAGGAGGATTTGGAAGCGCGCTCAAGGCGCAACAACGTTCGGATCACAGGCGTGCCGGAGACGACCAACACGGGGCGGATGGAGACCTATATTGAAAACCTGTGTAAGGATCTTTTTGGGGCAGAGGCCCTATCGCCAATCTTCATAGTGGAGCGAGCTCACAGGTCGTTGGCCCCCAAACCACCACCCGGCGCCACACCTAGACCAATCGTGGCGAGGATCCTGAACTATCGAGACAGGGATACAATTCTCCGGCTGGCACGTGAGAAGGGTAAAATTCAACATCAAGGCAACTCTCTGGAGTTCTACCCAGACCACACGGTAGCAGTTCAGCAGGCCCGGAAGGAATATGCCACAGTGAAAGCTAAATTGCGTGATTTGAACGTGGTGTACTCAATGTTGTATCCGGCACGACTCCGAGTGGTGTGGAAGGAGAAGGCGATTGTACTGGCTACACCTAGGGCGGCTCAGGACTTCATCAAAAAGGTACAACGTGAGGCGCGAGAGGCTGCGCAGAATGAACAACAGAGGGACTCAGACTAAAGCCATTGTACATAGCCTCGTCAGCCGGTGGTGAGTGATATAATGCTGTTGACAAATGAGTACTGTCACGTAGCCGCTAACGGTTGCAATAGGCGAACTTGCTGGGTGCGCAGATCCACAGGGCGAACGATGGTAATAATACTGCGCTAACTATCTCTTTGCAAGGCTACCTTTCACTGGGGTACACGGATTTACTAGACTTCTTTAAAATTGTGCGCTGACTGGGGCCTGTAGCTGAAGATTGCGATTAGACTCACCTTGTGCTGTGATTACATTAGATAACAAGCAGCGTAGAGGTGCTTGTGGGGCACTTGGACAATTTGGTGTGATCCTGCCCCGAGTATTCACTGACACGTTAAGAACTTGTGCACGAAGGTAGGCAGCAGGTGGGCGGCCACATTGTACTGAGTGAGACACGGACATACGTAATGGACTGGGGCGATTCTATACCAGCTGCTACATGTCTCAAATATAAGACCCACTGTCAGTTTACTGCCTGCGATTAGATACGCTCCGAACATTAAAAGTGGGGTGGATGGGCAAATACGGCTGCCGTATGATGTTGTGGAGGGGATCTACGGGCCCTAAATAACTGCAGTTGCTTATGTCATATCAGGATGTACTTGGAGAGTGGAGGGGTGGGCGGTGGATGATCACGTATTTAACGCATTTAAACAATTTATGTAGTGTCGCCTGCACCCTTAATATGGGTGTAGTAGTGTGCTCCTGGCGGACCTCCGTAAGGGTAATACCCACTGTGAGTCTTAATAGGGGCACTGAGTTGATGGTTTTTTATTGTTTGTGGGACTGGTGCTCTGAAGGGATATGGCTTCGGCAGGTTGGGGTTGCTGGAGTGGGCGGGAAGAGGGGAGGGGGGATGTTTGTATGTTTGCATAGACCGACAGCTCTGCATATAGATATGTTCCTAGTTTCTCCACCGAAACTGCATGACAAGTATCTGACTGTTCATTGTGCCATGGGCGGGCGCGCATCAATTGCAGCACGGGATTGTATGAACATGTTATGTCTTAAATTATCTACTGTTAATGGGTTCTAGAGATACGGACAGGCGAGGCTTGAACGTTCTTACCTGGAACATACGGGGCTTCTCGAGGCCTCAGAAAATCAGACAGATTTTTGCCAGTCTTACCAGATGGAATGTAGATATCGCGTTTCTGCAGGAAACACACATTGCACCACATACTCACGCATCACTGGGAGCGAAGTGGGCTGGATTTATATACAGGGCATCTTACTCCTCCTACTCCCGTGGGGTGATGATATTGATTAGGAAGGGGGTCAGCTTTGAGGCACAACAGGTCACACAGGATCCCTCTGGTAGGTACGTGCTGGTCACGGGCACACTGAGGGGCCAGCGAGTAACGCTCCTTAACGTATACGGACCGAACACAGATGCCCCAGACTTCTACAGGGAAGTGTGGGACCACTTGCAAAAACATGCTAACACGTACATATTGTGCGGGGGGGACTGGAATGTTACACTGCAGGACGGAGTAGACCGATCCGCTGGTTCATTAGAGCAACATAAGCAATCAAGACAAATGGTAGGCCACATGATGTCAGACTTGGCATTAGCGGATCTCTGGAGGATACAACACACTGACACGCCAGGCGCCACGCACATAACAGCATCTCACAATAGCTGGTCCAGGCTGGATTACTGGTTGGGTTCAAGGGACTGGGCCTTATGGGTGCATCATATACAGGTACTGCCCCGCACACTGTCGGACCACAATCCGGTGCTGTTAAGCGTGGCCGTTCCACACTACACCCCTCCCCCCTTCCAGTGGCGGTTTAATTCTCGGGCCCTATCGGACATAGTGTATGCAGATACCATTAAAACAGCGATAAAGGACTATTTTGATATCAACACACAGGCAACAGACGACCCGTGCCTACTGTGGGAGGCATTCAAAGCCACGATTAGGGGGGTCTGCATTGGCACCACCATAGGGGTACTCAAAGACATTAGAAACCAGATCCGCCGTTGTGAACAGCAGATGAGGGACCTAGAATTGCGATATGAGACCACGCAGGATGTTTCATTACTGTCTGGGCTACGTGAAGTGCATACTGAACATGCAGGCTTCCTGGAGTCTGAAATGAAATACCTAGATCGCCCACAGGTAGCTAGAACCTTTGGAGAGGGGGGAAGGCCGGGGGCACTACTGGCTCGGAAAATTTGTGAGGGGCGGGGTCGGGCAGAGATACTTAGAGTTAAAACAAAGGAGGGGGTGATACAGACACACCCTGAGGACATACTGAAATGCTTTGTAGACGCCTTTGGCTCCCTCTATCAATCACAACCCACAGCGCCAGCGGAGGACACATATGATTATCTGCATGATGTAGCGATTGGGTGGCTATCAGATGCCCAAAGGGAATATCTAGCTAGGCCAATTACGGTGGAAGAGGTTACTGAAGTGATCGGCTCTTTGCAAAATGGCAAAGCTCCGGGCCCGGACGGATTCACCACCGAATTCTATAAGCAGTTCGCGGACAGTCTAGCTCCTCATCTAGTGGCAATGTATGGCGCCTCCTTTGAAAAAGCATTGCTTCCCCCTTCGCTACGAGAAGCAATGATTATAGCTCTTCTGAAGCCATCCAAGAACCCAGAGGACTGCGACTCCTATCGACCCCTATCCCTGATAAATGTGGATTCGAAAATCCTCGCTAAACTCATGGCAGGACGACTATCCCCCTTGATGACCCGACTGGTCCTTCCGGATCAATCTGGGTTTGTGCCCACCAGGTCCACCGCCCATAATACTAGGTCCTTATTTGCGCTATCACATTACCTACAACCCTCGGTTAAAGCAGTGGCAGTCCTGCTGGACGCCGCTAAAGCATTTGATTCAATTGAATGGCGCTACATGATTACAGTCCTAAATAGAATGGGGTTTCCGAAACGGTATGTGCAATGGGTCTCTTTACTTTATACACAACCGCACGCAAGAGTCAAGATAAATGGCTATGTTTCAGATCAGTTTAATATTGAGCGTGGTACACGGCAGGGCTGTCCTCTGTCACCGCTACTGTTTGCGCTGGCACTGGAACCACTAGCTTGCATAGTGCGACAGAACTATAAAGAATCGGCGCTGAAATTCGTGGCCAGACCTCTCCACATATCACTCTACGCGGACGATATGTTGCTCTACGTCCGCGATCCGGAAACCAACTTGAACCCGCTGCTTAGGGAATACATCAGATTCGGCGGGCATTCAGGGCTAGCGATTAATTGGGCTAAGTCCTCTATAATACCTCTCACTGACACTACATCGACCTTTGAAGTAGACTTCCCATTGGAATGGCAACGAGAACCGATTCGGTACCTAGGGGTCATGTATCATAGAGATCCGGATGAGGTCCTAAGAGCGAATTATGGTGTGGTACTCTCTACACTGGAGGACAAAATCCAACGGTGGATCCACTTGCCGTTGTCACTGGCTGATAGAATAGCTATCGTAAAAATGAACGTGTTACCCAAGTTGTTGTACTTGTTTAACAACATACCGATCACACCACCACAAGCCATATTCCGCCGTATTGGTTCCCTGGTGCGGACTTTGATATGGGGGGGAAAGCAGGCTCGTATTGATTTGCAGACACTTACGTTACCATTTGCACTTGGGGGGTTCGGTGTGCCTGATTTCCTCCTCTATTATCTTTGTGCGCAGGCGCAATATGCGGCGTATTGGTACCACGCGGTCCCGTATCTCACGCACACGGCCATTGAAGAGGATGATGCCTATCCTTTCCCCCTCTCCGCAATCGTCACGCACACACGACCACCACTACATGCACAGGATATCAACACGGTGGACACAACGGTTAAAGCGTGGCAAAGACTTGGGCAATTGGCCCACAAGACACCGCTGTATGCACCAGCCATGCCTTTGCTGCACCATCAGGCTTTATCCGTAACTAAGGAAAAGGTAGGCATGTCTTTGCTGAGCAGGGCTGGTATTGACAGACTGGGTGATGTGTTTCAGGGGGGCACGTTCATTGGCCTAGACCAATTAAGCTATATTCAAAATCAAACTCCCATGTTTAGATTCACATACTACAGATTGACCAGGGCGTTGAGGGAACACTACCCGACATTCCCAACAGAGCCAGAATGCTTAGCGCCGCTGCAACTGCTGATTACCACTACGGATCTTTCACATCTGGTGTCCAGATTATATACAGCTGCGCAATCGGAACTGGCGGGACACACACAGAAGGCTAGGGGGAGGTGGGATGCGTTAATGGACACGCCACTGACAGATGAGGAGTGGAGTAGCACCTGCGCTCTGACACAGATACTGACACCCAACGGCAATTTAAGAATTATCCATTTTAAATTTCTTCACCAAGTCTACTATACACCGGCAAAAATGCTTAGGTTTGGATTGCAGGAAGAAGACAAGTGTAAGAGATGTGGTGGGGAGGGTGCGGACTTTGCGCATCTGGCCTGGAACTGCGCTAGGGTGGCGAGGTATTGGAAGGAGGTGACTGACACGTTAACGGTGATGTTGGAAGAGGAGGTGCAGTGCACACCCAAAATCTGTCTACTGGGTATAGTGCCACAATTCAGGGCATTAAAGCGCAGGCTCTGTGCCATTGCCTTGCTGTTAGCGAAGAGGCAGGTGGCACAATGTTGGCACAGCCGTAAAGTGCCGACGAAGGAAACATGGCTTCATGACATGAGCGTCTGCCGAGACAAACTGCAAACATATGAGGAGCAACTGCCAGCAAAATCTAGACCGAAGGACATTTGGTGTTTCCTCACAGACTACCTTACCTCAATGCGGGAAAGTGAGGAGGAGTAGTTCATATTGTGCAGCTCTAACGAGGGTAATGTATGGTGCACAAGCCCGAGGCTGATGGTGGAGGCACTAGGCTGACACGGGTACTGTTGGCACAATTGATGTCTAGGCTGTGTGGGGGGGAGCTGTGAGGTCTTAGTTGGGGTATGTTGAATTTCTGTTTTCCTTTCTATAAAATGTGAAAATGTAAGGCTCACGTAATTTTTTCGGTTAAGAGACCTACGAATGTTATACGAGGTGGCTCGAATCTAAAATACTGTGCTGTTCTTCATAACACGTTTGAATACTGCCAGAGGATGGTACCAACGTAGCGGGCCGGCCCCAGGGTTGTAGGCTCATGCTGTGTACATTGCTTTGTGTTAATAAAGGTCTTACAAAAAAAAAAAAAAAAAAAAAATTCTGGTATTACTTTCACTCTCTTCTACTTTTCCATCCAAACCTCTAACAGGAGCTAGTCGGCTAAAATGCCATACCTCACCATTTTGTAAGAGAGGTGTGCTGTTCATAACTTTAACTACTCTCTTAGGTTCACTGAATCTGCTTTCACATTTAAAGGCTCTTCGTACTTTTAACCAGTACCCATTGCCCTTCACACAAATGAACTTGTCTAGGGCCATCTTTATGATCATAATACAACCTGTTTTTTTTAGACTCATCAATACATTTCCTGACCTCACTCATGTCACAATGAACCATTTTGCTTCTTTTCATCCAACCGGATTTAACTTTGGAATGAGGTATTCTGCCTCTCATTAATGAAGACTGGCTTTTACAGACTGTGCCAAGGATTGTGCTCCTATAGGCTCAAATGATTTTCTTTAATTCATCATCCCACCTTTACTAGCAAGCTGCAGGACACCTTTAATTCTACAGTGGACCCTGTTATACCATTTCCGCTAGGATGATATAAGTCAGTGAACCGTTGTTGAATTCCAGAAGCTGACAGATAATTTTTCATTTCAGAAGATTTGAACTGTACCACATTGTCAGAAAGGATTACAGCTCGGAACGCTTCCCTTAAAAATATCTCATCCAAAAATGTAATTACAGTTCCTGTGTTTCACCCACCTTGAAAAGCTATCCATCAGAACTAGGATCTATTTCTGTGAACAGTTTTGCCATCAAATGGGTCCCATAATATCCAACGCAATTTCCTCCCACGGAAGCTTTGGACAACTTGAGAAGCCTAAATGTGGGTAAAAAGTTTTCATGGTTTTGCCAGATACCTCACGCTTGACACATGATCTGACGCCTCTTTCAATGTCTATATCCACTTTGGGTCACCAATAAAGTTTCTTAAGTCAGTGTTTAGTACGAGAGATGCCTGAATGGCCTTCATGACACTAATCAATGATTTTTTCGCATACCTTTTTAGGGGTAACCACCTTATCTCCACATTAGACTAATGAGTCACACATACTAAGCTTATTACGCACCTCCGAGAAACCTCTGAACTCATCTTTCAATTATTTCTTTTCCATTCACAATCAATTGTTTAACTTCAAGTACTATGTGGTCAGAACTCTCAGGTTCAATCCATTATTCTTTGCTAAAACTGTTCTGAGCTCTATCAAATAACACATTAGCAACCAAAAATGTATTCCAAGAAGTTCTGTCTACCTCTGTTAAAGGTAGAGACATTCGGCAAAAAAAAATCAGTGGTGAAGATTTAACACCTGTCATACATGAAATCTTGCAATCTCATGGAGAGCCTAGCAATTCTCGCAGTAGCATTTATCAATCCTTCAGTAGTTAATAATTTAGTATCAGGTTTGTGGTCACAGCTCAGTGCTCTAGTGCCCAAATGCATGCCAAGGTTTCTCGTTCGATCACTGAGCAACTCTCCTCAGTGGGGGTAAGCGAACGAGATGTAAAAGCAACTACTACTTCTTTGTTATTGCTATCCAGTTGAGTGAGGACACTGCCTAATCCTTTGCTGCTAGCATCGGTGGTAACAATGGTACCAGCAAGAGGGTCAAAACCTTGTAAATTGGGTGCATGTTCTATAGCCTTTTTAATTTCCTCGAAAGATTGTTGAAAACATCACACCAGACAAATTTTACTTTGTTCTTAAGCAAAGATCTCATAGCCCGGGTTTTTCCAGAAAATGCTTCTACAAATTTTGCATTAAATTCCGCAAGACCTAAGAAAGATCAAAGATCTTCCTTAGACTTTGGTGCAGGAGCATCAGTGATAGCTCTCACTAAGCTAGTTTTTGGTCTAATACCCAAAGTACTAATCTCATTACCTAAATAGGCAACTTTCTTTTCCACAAATTTACATTTAGAAATTTGCGCTGTCACACCTTTAATTTGGTGAACAACCGTTACAACTAAACTTTTACAACGCACTACCATTACAACGCGGTCATTACAACACAAACTATTACAACGCATTGCTCTGGGGGGCGCTCTAGGATAGGGAATAGGTTAATTTACTATCCAATAACCTTCCCTAGTGTCCACGGGGACTGGAGTTGGAATAGTAAATTAAACTATTCACTATCCAGCACCCCAAAGCGCTATGCGTGTAATGGACTGCGATGTAAAAACCGCGTTGTAAAGGCAGGCGTTGTAATAGCCTGCGTTGTAACGTCATACATCCCTTTAATTTGCAGGATGTTCATTACCTTACTTAATCGCGCATCATGGATTTTCTTATTAGTTCCCATAATCAATATGTCATCTTGGAAGAACACCACTCCTTGCATATCACCAAATAACTCAGACATCAATCTTTGGACTACTGCTTCCGCAGATGCCAAGCCGAAAGGCATGCTGCAAAATTGGAAGCAACCGAAAGGTGTACAAAAAGCAGTATATTCCCTTCTAGAAGGATGTACAGAAATCAGGTGATATGCTGTCACATCAGAGTCTGATTAACTAACCTTAAAAAGTCGGATACAGCATGAGCGATGAGGATGCTAGTTAACCTCTTCCCTTTAAACGGCAATACCTGTGAGCTGGTATAAACTCACTCTACAGATATTACCCCAGCCGCGGAAGGGGAAAAAAGGGATAAATGAAACAATTAAGTTGCAGCAGAAAGAACACTCAATGGCGTGGATGCAGGAGTTGGAGGCTTCACTCCTATGAGAGCCCAGTGTTCCCTGTATGAGAGACACAATACAACATACATGAGTTTCCTAGCCTCACCCACTCTGTATGACTAAATATGTATATATACTGTGTGTCTAAACTTACGTAATGTCTGCCACAATCATCTGAAGAATAAAAAAGCACAAAAGGTAAAAATAAAGAAGAGAAATCAAAGTGTCTTTTGCCTCTAATAATCCAGGGTTTGCAACACTCAGCAGGATTAAGCTTCCCAATAAAAGAAGTAAATGTAGAAAGTACTTATCTGATATCTTTGTCTTGAACCTCATGTATTTCCATCAAAGTTGAGATTGCTGTTGTGGTTCAAGTTACACAATGTTAAGAATCACACTGGTAACATCCAAGATACACAATAACCCATCCGAGCCTCTCAACCACTCAACTATGCCAAAAGAACAAAAAAGTAATCCATAAAAGAGCTCGTCTTCTTGCAAGCACTTCAGTGCATAGGACGGTTGCATAGATACCCAGATCCTGCCAGGAAGCTCAGGGCACGTTTTTTCGCAGTAGTGCTTCAGCGCGAACGCGTGCTGGAATACATGCTGATTACCGGTCTCTGCCGGCGGGTGAAGGACGCGTTTGCGCTCCAGCACGAACGCGTAAACAATAAACATCAAGGAATCTCTTGCCGGATACCGGTCTCTGCCGGCGGGTGAAAGGACGCGTTTGCGCTCCAGCGCGAACACGTGCATACAAACAATGAGGCAGATATCTGTAAACAATCTGGTCTCTTCTTAAGGTAGACTTCACCTCATCATACAGGTAACAAGCACCAGGCAACATGAAGGAGGAGCTTATAATGCAAGTAGATGGAGACAGAGAAGACAGAGTTATACTTTAGGTTATGTAGTCCCCTATCCATTTTCGTCACATTCATGCATACTTGGCTTCCTATGTTTCCTCTTCATCCTGGTCTAAACGTGACATAACCTCCCCTCAACGACCGATGTCTCGGCGTTCCACCGGGCTTAGTGGGGAACAATGTATGGAAACGCCGAAGGAGCCCAGGGCAATGTTGGTGGGTACTTGGCTCCCAGGAACTCTCCTCAAGTCAAGTCAAGTCAAGTCAGAATTTATATAGCGCACTACATACCCATAGGGTCTCAAGGCGCTTGAGGAAGGGGGGGGGAGGTTTACTTATCGAATATCCATGTTTTAAGTTGTTTTCTGAAGGCTAGGTGGTTTTGAGTAAGGCGGAGGTGGATGGGAAGGGAATTCCAGGTCTTGGCCGCTAAGTATGAGAAGAATCTTCCTCCCATGGTGGCTTTGTGGATGCGCGGGACAGCGGCGAGGGCTTGGTTGGACGAACGCAGCTGGCAGGTGGGGGTGTAAAAGGAAAGGCGCGTGTTGAGACAATCAGGTCCAAGTTCGTATAGGGCTTTGTGTGCGTGGGTGAGGAGACGGAACGTTATTCTCTTGTTGACGGGGAGCCAGTGAAGGTCTTTCAGGTGAGCGGAAATGTGGTCTGTACGGGGGATGTCTAGTATGAGTCTGGCTGAAGCATTTTGGATGCGTTGGAGTTTTTTCTGTAGTTGCGCGGTGGAACCGGCGTAAAGGGTGTTTCCATAGTCCAGACGGCTTCTAACCAGAGCGTGGGTGACCGTTTTTCTTGTTTCGGTGGGGATCCAGTGAAATGTTTTTTTGAGCATGCGTAGGATGTTGAAGCATGAAGATGAGACGGCGTTGACTTGTCTGGTCATCGAGAGTGAGGAGTCCAGGATGATGCCCAGGTTCCGTGCGTGGTTCGTCGGTATGGGGGCTTTTCCTAGGGCCGTTGGCCACCAAGAGTCGTCCCAGGCGGAAGGGGATGAGCCTAAGATGAGGACTTCCGTTTTATCCGAGTTCAGTTTCAGACGGCTGTGCTTCATCCACTCGGATACTTCTTTCATCCCTTCGTGTAGGTTGGTTTTGGCGGTGGTTGGGTCTTTGGTGAGTGAGAGGATCAGCTGAGTGTCATCAGCGTAGGAGATGATGTTGAGGTTGTGTTGACGTGCGATGGTTGCGAGGGGGCTCATGTAGACGTTGAAGAGGGTGGGGCTGAGTGATGATCCTTGCGGGACGCCGCAGATGACTTCGGTGGCCTCTGACTTAAAAGGGGGGAGGCGGACTCTCTGAGTTCTTCCGGCGAGGAACGAAATGATCCAGTCCAATGCTTTTCCTTGAATTCCGATGTTTCTGAGGCGTTGTACCAGGGTGCTATGGCAGACTGTGTCGAAGGCTGCGGAGAGGTCAAGGAGGATAAGGGCGACTGTGTCTCCGTTGTCCAGTAGTATTCGAATGTCGTCTGTTGCTGCGATGAGGGCGGTCTCGGTGCTGTGTTTGGCTCGGAAGCCAGACTGTGAAGAGTCGAGTGATTTGTTGGTTTCGAGGAAGGTGGCGAGCTGATTGTTGATGGCTTTCTCAATGACTTTGGCAGGGAATGGGAGGAGCGAGATGGGGCGGTAGTTTTTGAGTTCGGTGGGGTCAGCTGTGGGTTTCTTCAGAAGGGCGCTAAGTTCGGCGTGTTTCCAGCTTTCCGGGAAGGTGGCGGAGTTGAGGGAGTAGTTGATGACATCTCGGAGATGGGGTGCGATAATGGAGTCTGCTTTGTTGAAGATGTGATGGGGACATGGGTCAGTAGGGGATCCTGAGTGGATGGAGTTCATCAGGCGAGTGGTCTCTTCTGTGTTGATTGGGTTCCATTCGAGAAGGATATTCTGAGGGGGTGACTGTTCGGAGGTGAGTGGGGTGGATTGGTTTACAGGTGTGTTGTCGAAGCTGTTATGGATGTCGGCGATTTTGTCATGAAAGAATGAGGCAAGGGAGTCGCAGAGGACTTGAGAGGGGGTGATGTCGTTAGAGCTGGCGGTGGGGTTGGTGAATTCTTTGATGATGTTGAAAAGTTCCTTGCTGTTGTGGGCGTTGTTGTCTAGTCGGTCTTTGAGCGCTGATTTCTTGGCTGTCCGGATTAGTTGGTGGTGTTTGCGGGTGGCGTTTTTGAAGGTGGCTTGGGTGATAGTGTTTGGGTCTGTTTTCCAAGTTTTCTCAAGGGAACGGCAGAGCTTCTTGGATTTCTTAAGGTCATCGTTGAACCAGGGGGCGTTCTTGCTACCTTGCTTGGTTTGATGTTTTTTCAAGGGTGCTAATTTGTCGGCAGTTTGGGTTAACCATTGTGTGAGGTTGATGGCGGCTTGGTTAGGGTTCGTTGAATAGGCAGGGGGTTTATGAAGAAGCGATGTTGAGATCTGGTCGATGGTGATTTTGTTCCAATTTCTTCGCAGGGTTGGTTGAGGGTGGCTGTGGGTCGAGGTCTTATTGTAAATAAAGTGGATGCAGCTGTGGTCCGTCCAGTGGAGGGGTGTGGTATGAGTGAAGGAGATATGCTTGCTGGAAGTGAAGATAGGGTCGAGTGTGTGTCCTGCATAGTGTGTGGGGGTGTTAACAAGTTGTTTGAGTCCGAGATTGGCGAGATTGTCCAGAAGGGTGGTGGTGTTACTGTTGTTGTTCTTTTCCAGATGGAAATTGAGGTCTCCCAGTAGAATGTATTCTTCCGAAGGGAGGGCGTGAGGGGAGATAAAGTCAGTGATGTCTTCGCTGAATTTTGTACGGGGTCCTGGTGGCCTGTAGAGGAGGGTGCCCCTAAGTGTTGTCTTGGGGTCGGTGTGGATCTGGAAGTGAAGGTGTTCGGCGATAGCGAGGTTGTCATCTGAGCTGGTTGAGACGCGGATGGTGTTCTTGTGGACGATGGCGATGCCTCCTCCTGTTTGGATGGGGCGGTCCTTACGGATGATCTTGTAGCCGTCCGGGATGGCTATGGTGATGTCTGGGGCTGAGGAGGCGTTCATCCAAGTTTCTGTTAGGAAGGCGACGTCTGGAGAAATGGTGTCGAGTAGATTCCAAAGGTCGATAGCGTGTTTGTGAACCGAGCGGGTGTTGAGAAGGATGCATTTTAGGTGGTTGGTGTTGGCACTCTGTTTGGTGTTTGTGGGTTTGGTTTGGGATGTGACGCAGGTAAATTTGCAGGAGTGGCAGGTGAAGGGTCCATGGGTGTGTCCTGGTGCTGCTTGGGCGCAGTTGGTGTGTCGGCCGGGGTTGAGTGCAAAGAGGGAGGAGGTGTTGTATGTAATGCGGGGAGGATGGGTGAAGCGAGGACCAGGGGGTCTGGCTCTGGGCGCGGTCCAGGCACGGACGGGCGTAGACGGGCTTACCTTTGGCGCACCTTCGGCGCGGCCGCAGCGCGTGGACGCTGCGCGTTGGGACATCTGTCTAACATGGAAAGTGGGGGGGGCGGAGTGTGGGAGGGGCAGCAGCTGGGAGGCGGTAGCGGGGAGGAGGGGCGGGCCTGGGAACTGCAATACAAACAAAATGGAGGGTCAGAGTGAAAGTGAGGCAGGGGCAGCAGATGGACCAAAGTGCCTACTGTACAATCAAAGCGCCAGCAAGCACAGAGAGCCACAGCAAATGTCGCGCTGCAATGCAGAGCGGAGCGAGCGGCGCCAAAGGCAAATCCAGGTCAGCTTAAAGCTCTCAAAAACGAGCTACGATGCAAGGCATACACAGCGCAATTACATGAGACGCACAGCGCTAATAACGATACCAAATGCGACCAGCAGCACCCACAGTGCGTGAGACCAGGGAGTGAGGGAGGGAGCGACCGTTCAGGAGCAAGTCCGGGCGGTCACACCCTTTCCATTCGATAAGGGAATGTACCCGTCCCCTTATACGTTTGGAATCAAGAATGATCTGGACTTCCTACTCCTCCTCCCCTTCTATTTCCACTGGCTTATGTCTCACAGCTATTCTAGTTCCAGGAAGGCAGGGTTTCAATAGAGAAACATGAAACACCGGGTGAATGTTCCATTTAGAAGGGAGCATGAGCTTCATGGCCACAGGACTGATCACAGTAATGATCGAATAAGGACCCACAAACTTAGGTTGAAACACCTCAGGTATTGCTCCAGTGTTTGATTGAGCCTTTCTGTTTTGCCGTCTGTCTGAGGATGGCAACTAGTAGACAATCGGGCATCGATTTTCATTATGACACACAGAGCTTTCCAAAACCTTGACGTAAATTGGATCCCTCTGTCAGTGATGATAACAGAGGGAATTCCATGCGGGCGTACTTCGTGTTGCAAAAAGACAGTAGCCAATTCCCCTGATGTGGGTAACATGGTAAGCGCTGCAAAATGACCCCTTTTGGTGAAATGGTCAATGACCACAAGAATGGTGTTGTTACCGAAACTGAGAGGCATTTCCACTATAAAGTTCATAGACACAGTATGCCAAGGGGCTGGGGGTATTGGTCTCAGTAATCCACTGGGTTGTTGATGCTGAGTCTTTGCCTGCGTACAGATAGAACATTCTGAGACATAGTCTTCCGTGTCTTTCCGCAGTGTTTCCCACCAGAAGTATCTAGAGACATTTTGTAAGGTCTTCTGTTTTCCCAAATGGCCACCCAAGGTAGAATTGTGCGTCCATTGTAGGACTTGCCTTTGCAGAGGCCCGTTGGGTACAAAAAGCCATTTGTCATAAAACAGCAAATGTTTCTTTATTGATCGGTGTAGTGGTTCTTTGGCCACCCAGGCCTTTTTGTCCAGTGAACCAACTTGCTTTTTTACCTCTTCCAGGAATTCTGTGGATGTTGTAAATGCCATAATTTCTGTTGGAAATGAAGCCTTTTGGAGAATAATAGGAGGTTCTTCAGCTCGTGCTAGGCTGGTTTCCGGGACAGGCAGGGGTCTTGAGAGCGCGTCGGCTTTACCATTCTGAGGTCCTGGTCTATATCTGATCACAAATCAAAATCAGAAAAAAATAATGACCAGCGAAGCTGCCGAGGCGTCAGCGCTCTAGCCCTCTTTAGAAAGAGCAGGTTCCGGTGATCAGTGTATATTTCCACTGTGTGTCTGGCTCCCATTAAATGATGTCTCCATTCTTCACACGCCCTCTTTATTGCCAATAATTCCTTGTCTGTGATGCTGTAATTTACCTCACAAGTCGACAATTTTCGAGAGAAGTAGGCAACAGGATGTAACTGTCCAGTCTCTGGATGCCTTTGGGACAGAACGCCTCCAATGGCGTAATGTGAGGCATCTGTTTCCACCACAAATGGTTGACTGACATCAGGATGACGTAGGATGAGAGCAGTGGTGAAGCAGGTCTTTAATGTTCGGAACGCCTGTTCTGCCGAGTCAGTCCATAAAAAGGCGGTTCCTTTTCGAAGGAGGTGTGTCAAGGGTTGAATGATTTTGGAGAACTCCTTGATAAATCTCCTATAGAAGTTCACAAAGCCCAGTAAGCTCTGCAAGGCTTTCACGCAAGAAGGAGACTCCCAATGGATGATAGCGTGTATTTCCTTTTGATCCATATGAAGACCATTTGGTCCAATGACATACCCCAGGAACTCTACTTCTGTGGTGTGGAACAGGCATTTCTCAAGTTTGGCATACAGAGCGTACCTCTGTAGGCTCTCTAACACTGCCGATACGTGGTGGACATGTTCCTTCTGTGAAGGGGAGTATGTGAGGATGTCGTCTATGTAAACGATGCATGACACATCCAACAATCCTCTGAGCACTTCATCCATGAAATACTGGAAGCGGCGGGGGCGTTGCAGAGGTCAAAGGGCATAACCTGATATTCATATAGCCCAAATTTTGTGCAAAAGCCGTTTTCCACTCGTCCCCCCGCCGCACTCGCACCAGATGATATGCACCCCTAAGATCCAGTTTGGTGAAGACCTTTGCTCCTTTTAACTGGTCCAGTAAAACTGGTATCAAAGGAAGGGGGTACATGTTCTTTTTAGTCACCCTGTTGATCGCCCTATAATCGATGCAAGCTCTCAAGCCTCCTTCCCGTTTCGGAATACAAAACAGGGGCGAGGAAGCAGGTGAGGATGATGGATGAATGAAACCGGAAGACAGCAGTTTCTTCAGATATTGTTGCCGATAGGTGGTTTCTGCCTCAGTGAGGGCATATATCCGACTACAGGGAATGCTGGCACCAGGTTCCAATTCTATCACAGAATCACAGTCCATATGTGGGGGCAACTTGTTGGCTTCTTGTTCGCTGAACACATCTTTATATTGTATGTAGGCCTCCGGAAGCGTGGAAACAAGGCAAATACTTGACTCACGACATTCACTGGCCAGCAAGGTAGCAGGATTTTCCATCTGGTAGTGTGTGTGTACTCGGCCCTGAGTACAGTGTTCTAGACAAAACGCGGAATTTAATGTAACCGTGCGAGCTGCCCATTGAACTACGGGATCATGTTGCGTAAGCCATGGCATTCCCAAAATAAGTTTATATTGTGGGGCGTCTATGAGGTCGAATTGTATATGTCCATAGTGGTTCCTTCCGAACTGCATTATGAGTTGACGTTGACGGTATGAAAGCGCACCGGACCTGATGTTAACGCAGTTCCATCCACTGCCTTTACAGGTCCTGGAATCTTTTCTTATGCACGGTACTCCCAATTCCTGTGCATATTGCTGGTCGATGAAATTACCCGGAGCCCCGGAATCTAATAATGCATGCGCAATCACTGGCTCCACTCCTGGCCACTCCACAGTAACACACATGTTCATATGGGGCACCGAAGTTTGCACTGTATTAGCCACAGCGTGAAAGACCTCATCATGATCAGGTCTCAATCAAGGGGTCTCTAACTTGTTTGAGCATAGCCGTTTCCCGAAGCAGCTGGAGGGTATTCCACCACAGGTACAGTTCAAGCACCTTTATTGTCTTTTTATATGGCTTTGGTCTTTGATTTACAATCCTTGATAAAATGGCCAGGCTTCCCACAATACATGCACAGTCTTTGACTGTGTCTTCAGTTCCTTTCATCAGGGCTCAGTGGTCCACGCACGCCACTTATCTGCATAGGTTCTGTTCCATCATTTGACAAAGGGGTTGCTTCAGTGAGCGCCCTTGATTGGGGAATTAGAAACTTTACTTCGGAACGCTGTTTATCCCCCTTTCTTTCCTGTAGGCAATGATCCATTTGTACTGTAAGATCTATAAGTTCGTCACAAGAGGTGGGCATATGAACCACTTGGGCCAATACGTCCTTCAGTTCCCCTCTCAGCCCTTGATAATACAAGGAGATTCTTTTTTCTATAGGCCAATCAGTTTCTATAACAAGTTGGTTAAATGTGATAATATATGTCAAAAGGTCTTGTGAGCTTAAGTGTCATAATTTCCGTGTCTAGGGAGAGCATATGCGCTTTCCTATCAAAAAGTTTGCGCATTTCCTCACAAAAGTCAGAAAAATTGAGCAATACCGGGTCGTTTCTCTCTATCAAGGGGAAGGACCAACTAGCCGCGTTCCCACCCAAATAGGACATCATGAAAGCTGTCTTGGCCTGGTCATCAGAAAATACAGCTGGTTTGCACATAAAGTGCAACTTGCACTGTCCCAAAAAAATGCCAAACTTCTTTGGATCCCCAAAGAATCTCTCGGGAGGAGCTAACGGTAACTGCACAGGCTGGATTACCTGGATGGTGGATATGCCTAACCCCTCTTGTTGTGTCAGGGGTATAGGCGGAGGTAGAGTCCAATTCCTAATGTAGGAAGCCCCTCTTGTAACTGTAGGGCTAGTACGAGATAGACCAGCAACGTCACGTCTCATGGTGCCCATCTCATTCCTCAATTCCAAGTTTTCCCCCTAAAGGCATCCACCTCCATTCGTAAGGCGGTCAAGGTTTCCAACACTGAAGTAAGTACAGTGTTGTGTCCATCGCTCGGGCCGTAGGTAACAGTGGGCTTGTCACTCTGTCACAACAGAGTCTGGTTAACTAACCTTAAAAAGCCGGGTACAGCAGGAGCGATGAGGATGCTAGTTGACCTCTTCCCTTTAAGCGGCAATACCTGTGAGCTGGTATAAACTCGCTCTACAGATAGTTCCCCAGCAGGGGAAGGGGAAAAAAGGGATAAACAAAACAATAAAGTTGCAGCAGAAAGAACACTCAATGGCGTGGATGCAGGAGTTGGAGGCTTCACTCCTATGAGAGCCCAGTGTTCCCTGTATGAGAGACACAATACAACATACATGAGTTTCCTAGCCTCACCCACTCTGTATGACTAAATATGTATATATACTGTGTGTCTAAACTTACGTAATGTCTGCCACAATCATCCGAAGAAAAAAAAAGCACAAGAGGTAAAAATAAAGAAGAGAAATCAAAGTGTCTTTTGCCTCTAATAATCCAGGGTTTGCAACACTCAGCAGGATTAAGCTTCCCAATAAAAGAAGTCAATGTAGAAACGTACTTATCTGATATCGTTGTCTTGAACCTCATGTATTTCCATCAAAGTTGAGATTGCTGTTGTGGTTCAAGTAACACAATGTTAAGAATCACACTGGTAACATCCAAGATACACAATAACCCGTCCGAGCCTCTCAATGACTCAACTATGCCAAAAGAACAAAAAAGTAATCCATAAAAGAGCTCGTCTTCTGGCGAGCACTTCAGCGCATAGGACCGTTGCGGAGATACCCAGATCCTGCCAGGAAGCTCAGGGCAAATTTTTCGCGGTCGCACTACAGCACGAACGCGTGCTGGAATACTTGCTGATTACCAGTCTCTGCCGGCGGGTGAAAGGACGCGTTTGCGCTCCAGCGCGAACGCATAAAAAATAAACATCAAGGAATCTCTTGCCGGATACCGGTCTCTGCCGGCGGATGAAAGGACGCGCTTGCGCTCCAGCGCGAACGCGTGCATATAAACAATGAGGCAGATATCTGTAAACAATCTGGACTCTGGAGTGCAATCAAAACAGTGGCAGCGTCTCTTCTCAAGGTAGACTTCACCTCACCATACAGGTGACAAGCACCAGGCAACATGAAGGAGGTGCTTATAACGGAAGTAGATGGAAAAAAGGATAGTAGACAGAGAAGACAGAGCAATACTTTAGGTTTTCTGGGATATGTAGTCCCCTATCCATTTCGTCACATTCATGAATACTTGGCTGCCTATCTTTCCCCTTCATCCTGGCCTAAACGTGACATATGCAGAAGAGAGATCAATGGTAGAATACCATTTCACATCTTTAGTTAGGGAATGCATCTCATCAATTCTGGGTAATGGAAATTGGTCCACTATGATATTATCGTTCAAATACCTCAAATCAATACACATCCAAATCTTGCCATTGGAACGTCTAGCAATAACAATGGGTGAAACCCATCCAGTGGCTTCTGTAGGTTCAATGATACGCGCCTCTTGTAAGTTTTTTAAGTTCTTTCTTAACATCCTCTCGCACAATAAGGGGGATTTGATGTACTTTATGGATTTTAGGAACAGCATCGGACTTGACACGGATGTTATGTGTAAACCCTTCAAGTTTTCCAATTTCACTGGTCAAAACACTGTGAAATTCTTTTAAGACCCATTTTTTTGTTTCCCCAGCATCACAAGTAACTGGTACTTGCTCCGAACTATTAGGATCAAGAATAATATTCAAAGCGCTTGTGGGTTCTGTGGAGGGTTTTGACGTGTACAAGAAGTGTGGTGCCTTTACTGGTAGCGGTGTGTGTTAGGTAAAAAACAACAATAATGTATACGGTGCAGCAAGGTCAGAGGAGACCCGGAAACCTCTGCAGAGAGTGGCCAGGGCCCACTCAGTAATTATGACAAGAATCCTGTGCACACGATAAGCGAGGTGTATACATGTATCACGCTTAATCAAAAGAACACAATAGGTAGTAAATGAAACAAAGTGGACATGATAGAACGTCTTTTTGTTATTCAAAGGATTGTATTTGACCTTCCTTTGTTGGAAGGTAACTTCAAAAGCAAATGACCAGCCGACACGTGTTTCGTCAAGCGGGCAAGGAGCCCCTGACTCTTTAGGGCTGGGGGTGAGATGAAAAACATAGTACAGTATGGAAAAATATGTACATGGCGTATTGTCTTTGAAATGATGCATAGCGCAGAAGATCACTTTACATGAGTGAAAACCAGGGCCGGACTGGCAATGAAAGGCACCGGGCAATCCCCCGGTAGGCTGCCAGGGGTGGGGGCCGGTTTTTGGCCAGGGACGGTTTTGTTGCTGGATGGGGCCCATTTTTGCACACTCAGTGCAGTAGTAGTCTGTTACGCATACTGTACTCCTCGCTCTGTGTGGAAAAAAGCACAATTTATTGAATCTCTGATGCATAAATAATGCATTGGAGAGCACAGAGCAGCAGTGTCATTATAGGGGGTGGGTTGGGTCAGCCACCTTAGGGGAGTGGGGCAGGCACGGCTGTTGGAGGTGACACATGCGCATTGGGGCTCACGCAGGACCGTGACGATAAGAGGCCCTCTCTCGCCACCCCATAATTTAATTATTTCTAACCCCCCCCTGGCCGTGCCTGTCTCAGTGCCCCTGTGCCGAGTGTCTGCCAGTGCCGACCGCCGCCAGGTGAGTGTTGTTTCCATTTTTACAAATTGTATTTGCAATCAGATAAACCCTCCTATGTTTGCGTACTCCTGCTGTGCACTGGAATTAAACTAGACTGTGTAGGAGGCAGAGCAGCCAGGACCTGGGCAAGGGATCATGAGGAAGAGCTTGCGCAGGCTGCAAGCCGAAGTTGAACCCAAACCTGGATGGGCGGCTCTGCTGAGCATGGCTCAATCACCTGTAGCTCGGCCGAAACTGCGTAATCCCATAAGTGTGCGCAAACAGGAAGGTATTGCAGTGTGAATGAGGGTGCGGGTGAAAGGGCGAGATTTTGATCGATACCTCATCACTATTGATCCAAACCTCGATCTGGTCGACTGAACCTTTGTTGCCTGTCTTGGAGGATGAAAGTGCCCCTGTACCAAACCAGTTCACCCAATAAAGGACTCTGCTCCCAAAGATCACAAACAACTTCTAGCTTTCAAAAGTTTATTGTAAAGATATGATAAGCTGCAAATACAGGCATCTCAGAATGAGATTCACGAGATACACAGGTCCAATTACATACATGTGCTCTCGGAAAGCCCTCAGACGAGCAACGGAAATCACTAACACAAGTTCTAAGAATAATAAAGCTATCAGCATTGACGCATATCTCTCCTTCATTTAAGTTGGAGGAAAACGCACAGGTTAGGCTGTCCCTACCCTGCTCTAGATGGTATCCCTACTTAACCAAGTCCCAACCTAACAAAGGTGTCAGCAGTGAATGACCCCCAAGGGAAGTCACTCACTCTAAGTCTCTTGGTGAAAACCTATAGTTCTCCAGTCATGACCCCTCTCTGCCTACCCATCCGCTCTCTAAAGGGTCCTCAGGCATCTGCTCTAACTCCACCCAGGGGTGCTGTTCCTAATACAAAACAGTCAACAACATTTGAGACGCCCCTCGCAAGACGCCTCTCACGTGGTGTAGCTTCTGGCTTTTTCCATGCTGCTTTGTGTTGGGCCTCATACGTTAGAGTTGACCTTGCTTCTCAGACTCTTCTCCGGCCCGCTGATACCCCTTAAACATTCCGGAACCCTCCTCCATGTCTGGGCCGTCTACTGAACAGACCTCTATTCATTCATTTATAATTGGATCCCCCCTTTCCTTGCAGACAGACATCTGCAGCCAAGAACCCAACTCTCATAGACTTCCAAAAAGGCTTGCAACATTTCTTGGCCCAGACATGTACGTGTAAATCAATGTTAAAACATTTCAGGCCTACAATATTTCTCATCATGATTATAGCATTCAACTTCTTATTCTATTATTCAGTAAACATCTCTATAAATCATGGCCCATTTAATGCAATGACCAAAAACATTAATACAATCTATGTCGTGAAAAGAAACACCTTCCCTTTTAGCTCTGGCCCTGAGGCCTACCACATTCTGCGTTTAACCACATACCATCTTACATTTTAACAGCTACACGACATGGATTCAGAAATAATCACATCTACTAAAATCATATAGTGTCACACATTTCTGTATTAGTTCCACTTCTACTTAAATCTCTACATTAGCTATACATTCAGAATATAATTACAGATACTATTAGCACTCATGGCATTTCTCCTCATGATTTGTGCTTACTACAGGTAAGTGTGATGTACTCATACATTTAGGTCAGTTTGCGCTCTCTCAGTTCCCCCCTTTGATGACCTCTCGGGGTCATCACTAACATTTAAACTGCAGTTATTGGTAGCATAACTTGTCTCTGCGCTTCCAGAGCCCTTAGACTCCTGTACTGATTATCTTGTATGACAGCCAATCTCTGCAGCTGTTCTCTTTGGGCCCTTTCTGACCTTCTTGCTCTGTACCATTTGAATACCCTCACCAATCCCCACAATATGATCCCACAGATCAATATTATGATGACAGGTTTTAGTATATACCACACAAAGCTTTTGCCTAAGGTGGAAATCCACCCTCCAACTGCACTCATTCCGTGGCCCACCTTTTCCCAGACATTTTCTCTACTCAAATCTTCGATCTCTTTGTGAATATCCGTTATGTTCCTAATAACTTTTTCAAGGGGTTTTGAATTGTCTGGAATGTAAGTGCAGCATTCCTGGACCTTCAAAGCCTTACAGACTCCGCCCTCTTTTGCTAGTAGGACATCTAACGCAAGACGGTTCTGAAGAACCATAGCCCTTATCGATTGCATCTCTCCTTCTACCAGCATTAAGGACTGAGCAGTGCTGGCAGAAAACCTGTCGACGACTGTTGCCAGCCGTCTAATTTTAACATCATTAAGGATTACTCCCAAAAGAGGGAACATAGCTCCAAAGACATCTCCAACCATTTCTGCATCTCCTACATCTCTCCTTCCCCTCGAAGATGTCTTGCCCTCAATGATCACTAAGTCTTGTGCATGATATATTTTGGGGAAGACAATTGCTAAGTAACATGATCCATACCAGTTGTCAGGTAGTCTCACATAGGCATTTCTTCCACATACAAAATACACATTTGGAATCACTTGCATTCCTTTCAGGAAATCCTTAGTATAGTACTCTATATTGAAAGCATGTTCACAGTCAACTTCTCCCACGTATACATTTTCATAATACGTTTTGGCTCGGTGAAGACATAGCTTTCCTCTCTGCGTTTTATCTAAAGCTATTGGACCACTACTACCCTTTCTCTTGTGTGCCTTCTCTTCCTCGGTCCAATCTGTTTTCCATTGTCCTGATTTTTTCAAAATCTTTTGTCTCCTGTAACGATCATCCACCTGCCCTATGAACTTCTTCTCGACTTCTGACACCTTGCATGTCAGGTTATTTCTACGGGCATGTGAAGTATCTAAGGTAATCCAAGGAATGAAGAACTTGGCCAATCTGTCTTCACTCTTCCAGTAATCCCATTTGTTCATCTGCTTATAATTTGGGACTTCTGGCAACACTGAATCATAATTGGAGAAATAGTATTCAAAACTATCTCTCTCATAAAATATACTAAGCAATAAGCTACATGTAATGCCATATGTCAGCGGGAGGTGATGATATCGAATGCCTTCATCTACAGACGCCGGCAACTGCATGCAGACGTAACAATCCTTAACCTCCATGGCATCCACGTATTCATATAAGAGTTTAGCATAAGCATTTGACCTAAAGTCTCCTTGGGACTCATCTACGTGTAACCTGCGGGCTTCTGCAGCTAATAACGCTTTCTCTTGAGTGTTTTCCCTTTTCTCACCAGCAACAGTAGGTGTAAGCGTTTCTACAGAATTCACATCAGTTACCTTTGCCTCTTCCTCATGTCCCTTTACATAAGAAATTGTTACCACTAAAGCTATTAATATTATCACTCCTACGATTAGTGTACCTATTATACATTTAGCCCTGCGGTTCTGGGTGCCGGCCTCCATTTCGTCAGACAATATGGCTCTCTCTTATCTTAGCAAAAAGTTCTTTTCCTCTCGTTCCTTTATAGTCTCTTTTTAATCCTTTTGTCTTTAGAATCCACACAACTGGAAGCTGACAACCTTCTTCGCAAAAGTCCTTTAACAGTTCAATAAAGACAACCCTAGCCCTTCTCCATCAACTCAAGGGACGTTCCCTAATATTCTCTGCTTCCTGGGCGCTAGGTAATCTTCTTTGTTTCTGCTCGCTTTATTTACAAAGTCCTTTAACAATCTACTATCAAGTTTGTACCTGCAGCTTCGATAGCAAAGTTCAGTATTTCCAAACGAAGATTGTGCTCTTCATGGGCTGTTATCGTTGTACCAAAGTCGGGGAATTGCAATTCTGAGAGAAACATGTGTTTTAACTTGCTGAGGCGGGGAGGTCTGGGGAGCATGAATGTTAGTGACCCTTCTTGTTCGACTCCGGGTACCAACAGTCGTATTTCCACGGTGACAATGGGCTCAGAGCTGGACACCACCACCGCTCGAATCCTCCCTGTCTCCTGTTTCACAGACATTTGTCGCCAGATATGTCCACTCAGGTGTGGAGTATCTTCTGTTAGGCACACGCACTCTTCTTGACCTTCTTCGGTCGGGTGCTTCAGCGCCCTGAGCACCTTCTTCCGGGTCTGAGTCTTCTGATATCGGAGGAAGGGTTACCTCTGGAGTTGACCTCAGGCTAGAGCTCCTTCTTTGCGGCCAATTAGCTTCTCCACGTGCCCTTCTACTCCTTCTCCTTCTTGTCTGTTCTCGCTCTCTGTCAGACCTGTCAGTGTCTGACTCGTACTCCCAGCTACTTTCTCCTTCTGTAGCGTCTTCCGTTTCGCTGTTGTACTGACCGTCCTCAGCTTGGTCAGACTCGTTCCCTGCTTCCGCTGGCACCTCTACAGCTTGGCTAGCCCCCTCTATGGCTTCTCGGTCCTCTTCTGGACGTCTATCCGAGAGAGGAGCTGTTTCTTCCCGAGGTGCTGGAACCCTTCGCGTATGTGACGCGTGGATCCAATTGGGCAGGCCTCCCACCTTCACAGCTGTGTTCGTGATCAGGATGATCTGGAAGGGCCCACGCCAACGAATATCCAAGCAGCTTCTTCTCACATGTTTTTTCACCAGGACCCAGTCCCCAGGGTACAGGTCATGGCACGGGCCCTGGCACGATGGAACCTCGGCAGCCTGCACCTGAAGGGACACAGAACGAATGGCGTCAGACAGCCCCTTACAATAGTCCAGGATCATATCATCTGTGATATTTAACAGTGCAGTAGTTGGGACAGATGGCAGCCTCATTGCTCTCCCCATTAACACCTCATGTGGTGACAACCCCGTTCTTCTGTCTGGGGTACTACGAAGGCTCATGAGGACCAATGGCAGGGCGTCAGGCCAACTCAGGGTCGTTGAGGAACAAACTTTGGCTATTCTGGCCTTGATCGTGCCATTGATCTGCTCCACAATTCCTGAGGCTTCTGGTCGGTAACTGCAATGCAACTTCTGATCGATATTCAGAGCTGCACAAATCATTTTCACAAGCTCGCTGTTAAAATGTGTTCCCCTATCTGATTCCAAAAAGGCCGGCACCCCGAAGCGCGGAATGAGTTCCCTAAGCAGTAACTTGGCCACTGTGAGGGTGTCGCACCTACGTGTAGGGTATGCCTCAACCCATCTGGAGAACACACAAACAACCACCAGGACATAGCGGAGGCGGTTGCACCTTGGCATTTCAATGAAATCTATCTGCATTCGATTGAATGGACCTCCAGACCTTCCTATGTGGCTCAGTGCAACTGGTGTTCTTTTTCCTACGTTCAGCTGCTGACAGGTCACACAACGCTGGCACACTGCTTCTGCTGCTATTCTAAACTTAGGATTGTACCAAGTCTGTCTAAACACTCTCAGCATAGCATCTCTCCCTAAGTGTACGGGACCATGTATGAGTCTAGCCATTGGACTCACCATCTCATTGGGCAACACTGCTCTGCCGTCTGCTGAGACCCAAAAATGGGACTCACCCATTACACATCCTGCCTTTTCCCATGTTTCTTTTTCAGAATCAGGAGCATTTTCTTGCATGTTTGACAGTTCATCCCAAGTATCAACAGTTTCCAGTATCATGGCTAATTCAGTCCTTACATTTATTCCACCCACTTCCACCTCTGTGAAAGAGTACCCTTGTTCCGCGCAATACCGCGCAACTTCATCAGCATATCTATTGCCTTTTGAAACGAAGTCCTCATTTCTGGTATGTGCGGTGCACTTTACAACTGCGATACCTGCTGGGCATTGCAACGCCTCTAACAACAGGCGCACAAACTCTCCATTGCGAATGGGAGAGCCTGAAGAGGTCATGAACCCTCTTTGAGACCATAACTGCCCGTAATCATGAACTACCCCATAACCATATTGGCTGTCGGTGTATATGGTGACTCGAATTTGATTGCTTGCCAAGCAAGCACGTGTCAAGGCAATAATCTCGGCTACCTGAGCGGAGTGTACTCCTTCCAGGCACCCAGCTTCCACAACTCCAGTAATTGTACAAACAGCATAAGCTGCTCTCAACTGCCCAACTTCGTCTCTTACACATGAGCCATCGACAAAGAAAATTTCGTCTGGGTCGGTCAGTGGCTCATCTACGATGTCGGGTCTGGGTTTGGTGCATAGTTCAGTCACATCGAGGCAGTCATGGTCTGTACATTCATCATCATCCTCGATATCATTTGGGAGTGGCATCAAGGTAGCAGGGTTCAAAACAGAGCATCTCTTGAGGGTCACATTCTCTGCAGCAAGAATTACTTGCTCATATCGCGTGAGCCTGCTGTTGGTCAGATGCTGTGTTTTGGTCCTGGTCATCAACAGTTCAACAGAATGGGGCACGCACACCTCTAACGGGTGCCCCATGACGATATTTTCACATCTCTCAATGCTGACACCCGTTGCAGCAACGGATTTGAGACATCCGGGCAACGCTGCGGCTACTGGGTCTAAAGTAGCCGAGAAATAAGCAACTGGTCTACGGGCATTCCCATGGATTTGGACTAACACAGACAACGCGCAACCTTCTCTCTCACAACAGTAAAGAAAAAATGGTTTATTGTAATCAGGCATTCCCAATGCCGGAGCACGACACAGGTCCTCTCGCAGCTGTAGGAATGCCATCAAACAGTCTTTGTCCCATGGTACCGGATCGCTCACCTCCTTGTGCGTCAGTTTTTGCAAGGGCTTTGCTTTCAGTGAAAAGTTCACGATCCACTGTCGGCAATAACCCACCATCCCTAGGAACATCCTGACCTCTCTCTGTGTCTTAGGCGCATTCATTTTCATGATCGCCTCTATCCTGTCTGGTGACACCTTTCGTTTGCCTTTCTCTATTCTGTGTCCCAAGTACTGCACCTCTGTCAGGCAGTACTGCAATTTCCCCGGGGACACCTTGTGCCCATTGGCAGCTAGGTGATTTAACAAAGCAATGGAGTCCTCCCTGCAAGCTTCTTCTGTTTCTGACGCCACGAGGAGGTCGTCTATGTACTGGACCAGAACTGACTTCTGGGGCAGCACTAGACTTTCAAGATTTTTCTTCAAAAGCTGGTTAAAGATCGATGGGCTCTCTGTATACCCCTGAGGGATACGACACCATGTTAGGACGCGATTTTCCAGCTTAAATGCGAAAAGAAAATGGCTTTCTTCGTCCAGAGGGATCGAAAAGAAAGCCTGACAAAGATCGATCACAGTGAACCACTCAGCTTGGAATGGAATCTGAAACAGTATCACTGATGGATTCGGTACCACTGGACAACACGAAACGACTATGTTATTAATCTTTCGAAGGTCCTGTACTATCCGAAATTTCCCATTTGGTTTCTGCAGACCCATAATCGGGGAGTTGCATGGACTACCCACGATTTCTTTCAGTATTCCCTGTTTAATCATGGACTCAATCACGGGTTTTATGCCTGCAATCGTTTCTGGAGTCAATTTATATTGGGGTGTTCTTGGGAACTCAGCATGCGGTTTCACTACAATTTTCACTGGGTCCACCCCTTTGACCAATCCAATCTCCTCCCCAGTGAAATCCCATACTTCTGGTGCCACTGTCTCTCTCAAGTCCCAGGGGAGCTCATCTACTGTCAAAGTAGGGTACAGCTCCACGCATATTCTTGAGTTTGCAACTTTGAAGTCTGCATCATCATCATTGGTCAATACCTCCACTCCCTGAGGTGTACAATATATAGTACAATTCAATTTACACAACAGGTCTCTTCCTAGCAGACACACAGGACTTGAATCGCAAACCACAAACTGGTGCTCATCGCTGTACTTCCCTATTTTCACCTGTACCGGTTCTGTCAATTGGCTGGTTATTCTCCTGTTTGCGACCCCCACCACCTGTATGGTCTCTCCAGACATGGGCAGGTCTGGAACTGCAGCTGATCTGATCGTGGATCTAGTGGCTCCTGTGTCCACCAGAAATGTCGTAGGGCACCCTGCTACTTCTGCTTCCACATAGGGTCCCCTCTGGTCCACCTCCAAGGCTGCCCCGAGGGTGCAGTCTTCTCTTTCCACTCTCTGTCCGGTTAATGGGTCCACATAATAGCACTCTTCCCCTTCTACAAACAGGGGCATTTGTCTATAGGTCTTACCCATAGTCCCTACTCGAGGAGGTTGCGGGAACTGGGCTCGGGGAGGAGCCCCCCCCCCTTTGAGCACCTTTCCTTGGTATGGCGTCACCCCTCTTGTAGGCGCGCTCTGGACCTCTTCCTCCTCTATCTCTTGTTCTCCTATCTCTACATTGTAGGGACACTCGCGTTTCCAATGCCCCACCTCGTTACACTGGTGGCACCTAGTCGTCTTCTTCAAGGCAGCTATGTCTAATCTGGGTCTAAAGGTGGAACTCTCCTCATTGCCCTTGTTCTGACTGTACTGCTTCTTTCCTCCTGTACCTGTTCCTTGCTGCTGTTGCTGTTGTCCCCCCTTCCCTGCTGCCTGCATCTGTACCACCATCAACTTTTCTTTTAGTTTCTTAGCCTTGGAGTCTATCTCATCACAGCAGTACCTGGCATATCTCAGTATTTCGTCTAGGGGTTTACTTTGCCAACAAATCGAGTGTTGCTGAATCATTAAACTAATATCCGGTCTCAGTCCCAGGACGAACTTGGACACAAATTGCCCTATGTCTTTTGGATCCATTACATCCAAGCCGCTATACTGTTTAAACGCCTTCAGCAATCTCTCGTAATATTCGTGGACGGTCTCTTTGGGTTCCTGTCTTGTTCGGTCTATTCTGACCCAATCTATGTCTTGCATTGGCACTTTCTCTTTCAGCCAAGTCATCACTCTCTCGAATTTTGCCATCACAGTCTCGGACGGCCCATTAGTCTTAGCATCTCTCTCTGGCTCCGTTGTGGGCCACTCAGCGCTAACCTTGCATGCTGTCCACAGATCTCCTGGTACTACAATGTCAAACAGCGTGTTCAGATCTATCCATAGGACCTTTGAGATTTTTACAAATCTCTCCACTTGCTTGTACCACTCCACTGGGTTTTCCCGCAATTTGGGGAAGGAGGTGGTAAAAGCAGCTAAATCTCCCCTACTCCAAGGGACATGTACATAGTTCCCATTTGCGACTTCACGCAAAGGGTAAGCTTCTATTCCCTGCTGTCCTCCTGGTGTCATACCAAGCGTGCTTCTCCTGCCGGTCCCTTTCTTGGACCACCTCTCTTCCCACTTATCTAGTGCCCTCCATGTCCTTATTCCAGCGATCAGTTCCCTTATGTGCGTTTTCAGCCCAATCGTTCTCCTCTCATCTAGGTCTCGATCTGTATAATGTAGCCTGTGGTTACCCTGTAATGCTTTGGTTCTTGACAAGTCCACCATATATTTGCCTGCTAGTTCGACTAACTTCTCATGGACTGCTCTCGCTTTTCGAGTAATGTCCTTTGCCATATACAGTATTTCATCCTGTTCATACATTTCCATTCTTTCTAAAGGCAGGGTACCATCTATCATGTCATCCAGGTCTGACCTTAAACTGGCGACATCGAGTCTCTTGGCTTTTATCTCAGCTCGCAATATGTCTTTCGAAGGGGGCTCACTGGTCTCCCTACCATCCCAACTTCGAGCTCTACGTTTGGGCTCGGGAGAGTTAATGGGTGCCCTCCCTTGCTCCCATCTCTCCAGGTCCCATGCTCGGCCATCCGATCTTGGAAGGTGATGGAACACGGGCCTGTTACCCCTACTCTTGCTCTGCCCACTCTCTTCTTCTTCTCTCCTCTCACCGCACCCCTCTCTGTTATTTTCCCTCTGGTCGCTACTCTCCCTTTGCCTAGTATCGCTCAGTATCCGATACGATCCTTCCTGGTTCCCCATATTCCCTGGGCTGCGCTCATTTCCGTCATCACAGGGACTATGGTGCGACCTCTCACAACTCCCATTCAGTTCTCTGGTGCCGGGCACACAGTGTGGACACTTAAAGCTGTTTCTGTACTCTTGCGCTCTCCTCTCCCCTTCACTGAGTATTGGGCACGCCACCCCTCCACTCCCGGGGCCCCCGTTTTCCAAATCTATTCTATTCCCACTCCGGGCCCAATGGGTGACTCCCCTACTATCTCTCTCTCTACAGTCCCACTCCGGGCTGCTCTCCCCAGCCCCGCAGTGAGTCCGAGCTCGGCTGTCCTGACTTTCCCTTTCAGCTTCCGCAGCTATGATGCTCTTTTGAGCCTTCACTGCCTCATCCCACTGCTTCATGTACTCATTTAGCTCTTGAAAGGATTTTCGTCCAGATCCCCTCAGATCCACTGGCCATCTAGGGCCCCCAGGATCTCCTCCTGGGTCCCCTGCTGTGTGCATCGGGGTGCTCCACTCTCTCGGTATCGGCATCTGACTTGGGGAATTGATCGTATCGTTCCTTCTTGCCTTCTCTGCTCTTTCTCTGTCCTTCCGTACCCGTTCTTCCCCTCTTGCTCTCTCTTGGTCATATATCGATATTATAGGACCTATGGTAACAGGTACCTGTAGTGCATCTGGTAATGCGTAGGATGTGGCGCTTTCCGTTTCCGGCGCTCTTTGTACCACAAACCTCCCGACTACCTGTTGCACCTGACTAGGCTGGGACAGCTCTTTCTTTGCCTCAGGATCCCACTCTGAACTGGGAAGCGGTCTATGCTCTCCTGCATTGCCCCCCTTTTCTCCTTCTGTATGCTCGACCTCTCCCCCTGCTCTATTATACGGGGGTGGCCTGTCTGTCAATAATCTGTTTATCAGGCTGTCCTCTGTTTCGCTCTCATCATCTTCTTCTAGGGGGCTTTTATTTACGGGCACCTCTAACACTGGGTACAGTTTATTTACTTCCATGTTATGCACTCTCCATCTTTTAGCATCCGCATCCCACCTGGCATCCTGCACTGCCCTTACCGATCGTTTCACCCTTTCTTGTCGTCTGTTCATATTCTTTTCATGCGCTGCCCTAATCCCTGCTTCAAGAGCTTCAAACTGGGTCGGTCTAGGCAAGGGTCTCATTGAGGTCATGACTGATTTTAATCGATGTAACACCTCTAATCTGAACGTCCCGTACTTCGGGAACGTCAGTTCCTCATTTCCTTCAGTAATCTTACTCCACTCTGATATCCAAAGGATCGTATGCAGCCCAACATTCACTGCCATGTAACGAGCTGGCGTACCCTCCGGCGGGGCTTCTTCCCCTTCATACGATCCCCGCTTCTCTTTTTTAAACACCGCTCTCAGCCATTTAAAACACTTCATAATTATGCGCACAATATCCAGCCTCGCTACTCTGTTTACTTCCTGATGACAATCCACCAATCCTGTCGCGGCTTTGCTAACTTGGCCTATCGCAGCGCGGTCTTTCTCCGGTCGGCCAATCACGTCGCGACCCTGTCTGACGTCTTTGCTAGCTGGCCTATCACAGCGCGGTCTTTCTCCGGTCGGCCAATCACGTCGCGACACTTTCTGACGTCACTTTTCTCCGCTTCGCAGCAGCACCCCTCCTTTCTCAACTCGTCTCCCGGTTATGCATGCGTCCCATTCATACACCGAAAAATGACTACTTCCGACCAAGCGGTCACTTCTCTCGACTGTACGTCCACAGTCTATATGTAATTGTCAACACAACTGACGAAATGTCTATCGTCTCTCTGATAGGTTGCTTACACACACAGTAACTTCCGACCAGCGTCCGTTACTCACGCACTCACTCTTACGGTCCCCCTATCTCGGTCTTTCGGGTGATCAATGGTACCTCATGACCCCCTTCACACTAGTTGACAATTACTCTGGGTGTCCGATACACCCGAACCACTTAAGCTCTCCTTGAACTTAAGATTTCCACCGGTTGCGCGCGCTCACAACCTGTTCCACAGTCACTCTACAGACATTCAACTCCGCCAGACATTACAACATAGATACAATACAAAACACCGCAATCTAACACGCATAACCCTTTATACTCACTCTCGACCGATACTGCTGCTTTTTCTGTCTCACGTCATCCGGATCTTCTTCGGCGGGCGGTTCTTCCGATCATCGATCTCTAGGGGCCTTGGGGTAAGCTAACCTGGCCTAGGTCACCGTCCTCAAGAAGGCAACCATCCTCTATAGCTACCAACTGAAAGGGCGAGATTTTGATCGATACCTCATCACTATTGATCCAAACCTCGATCTGGTCGACTGAACCTTTGTTGCCTGTCTTGGAGGATGAAAGTGCCCCTGTACCAAACCAGTTCACCCAATAAAGGACTCTGCTCCCAAAGATCACAAACAACTTCTAGCTTTCAAAAGTTTATTGTAAAGATATGATAAGCTGCAAATACAGGCATCTCAGAATGAGATTCACGAGATACACAGGTCCAATTACATACATGTGCTCTCGGAAAGCCCTCAGACGAGCAACGGAAATCACTAACACAAGTTCTAAGAATAATAAAGCTATCAGCATTGACGCATATCTCTCCTTCATTTAAGTTGGAGGAAAACGCACAGGTTAGGCTGTCCCTACCCTGCTCTAGATGGTATCCCTACTTAACCAAGTCCCAACCTAACAAAGGTGTCAGCAGTGAATGACCCCCAAGGGAAGTCACTCACTCTAAGTCTCTTGGTGAAAACCTATAGTTCTCCAGTCATGACCCCTCTCTGCCTACCCATCCGCTCTCTAAAGGGTCCTCAGGCATCTGCTCTAACTCCACCCAGGGGTGCTGTTCCTAATACAAAACAGTCAACAACATTTGAGACGCCCCTCGCAAGACGCCTCTCACGTGGTGTAGCTTCTGGCTTTTTCCATGCTGCTTTGTGTTGGGCCTCATACGTTAGAGTTGACCTTGCTTCTCAGACTCTTCTCCGGCCCGCTGATACCCCTTAAACATTCCGGAACCCTCCTCCATGTCTGGGCCGTCTACTGAACAGACCTCTATTCATTCATTTATAATTGGATCCCCCCTTTCCTTGCAGACAGACATCTGCAGCCAAGAACCCAACTCTCATAGACTTCCAAAAAGGCTTGCAACATTTCTTGGCCCAGACATGTACGTGTAAATCAATGTTAAAACATTTCAGGCCTACAATATTTCTCATCATGATTATAGCATTCAACTTCTTATTCTATTATTCAGTAAACATCTCTATAAATCATGGCCCATTTAATGCAATGACCAAAAACATTAATACAATCTATGTCGTGAAAAGAAACACCTTCCCTTTTAGCTCTGGCCCTGAGGCCTACCACATTCTGCGTTTAACCACATACCATCTTACATTTTAACAGCTACACGACATGGATTCAGAAATAATCACATCTACTAAAATCATATAGTGTCACACATTTCTGTATTAGTTCCACTTCTACTTAAATCTCTACATTAGCTATACATTCAGAATATAATTACAGATACTATTAGCACTCATGGCATTTCTCCTCATGATTTGTGCTTACTACAGGTAAGTGTGATGTACTCATACATTTAGGTCAGTTTGCGCTCTCTCACGGGCTAATGTAGGAAAATGCCAGCATGCCTGAAATCCTACATGTGTGCGTGTGTGTGAGAGAGAGGGATTGTGTACACAGGCGCAAAAGTATGAACGTTGGTGTTTATCAATGGTACTGAGTGCGAATGTATGTGTAAAAATATCTGCTTGTGACTGCTACAGCCTGTCAGTGGAAGTGTGAGCAAATGGGAGTATGTGGGTGAATGGAAGTGCGATTGAAATGAAGTTTGCTCACACTGAAGGGTAGTCGTGTGTAAGACAGCTATCGAGTGGGAATGTGAGTGCATTGTGTAAACAAATGCAGGCGTGAGATAGTGATGTACAAATACATGTCCCTGAGTGTGACTCTGACTAATTTATAGTACCTCTGCATCCACTGGAATGACACCAGGTCAGTGATGATGTGCATGCTTATGTCCTGAGAGGGCTTCTGGGAGAGTGTCTGTGTTATAACACAGTTTCAACGGTGTGACTCTTGAGTAGGTCACTAGTCCTTTGTCTCCATTTAAGCTACACCAAGTCAGAAGCAGGGTGCATGTTCTGGAACCTACTTGTGCCCCGGAACGTGTGTGTGTGCTGACATGTTCCTGAGTGTGACTCTAACTGCGTCTAAGTCTGTTTCTCTCCACTGGAGTGCCATTTGGTCAGTGCCAGTGTGTTAGTTGTGGACCTTGAGTATTTCCCTGAGTATTTGTGAGTGATTGGCGGTGTAGTGACACATATCCATGAGTGTGACTCTGACTGTTTTATAATGTCTTTACATCCATTCAGTGACACCAAAGTGGCGGTGTGTGTGTTATGGTCGCCCAATGTGCCCCTAAACGTATGTCTGGTAGGGTATGTTGACACATGTCACTGGACCAGTGACATATCAGAGGCCCACACAAGGCCTTTGCATTCATTGTAGTGACACTGAGTCAGTGGTCATGTGGATGTTCTTGTGCCTGAGTGGAGCTCTGAGTGTGGCTTGAGTGAATAGAGGTGTGCTGCTTGCGACTTTCTTTTGTTGAAGAGTCAGTGACAGTGTAAATACTCTGGTCCCTGAGTGTGACTTTGAGTGTGTGTCTGGGGGAGTGGCATTGTACTGACACATGTCCTTGATTGTGATACTGACTACATCATAGTGTATTTGACTCCAAAGGAGTGTCACTGAGTCAGTGGTGGCGTGCATGTTCCAGTCCCATATACAGGGGTGGTTGGCCACAGGCCCTTCACTGCTCCAGCACCTTAATTAGGCAGTAAGAATGTTGCTTCTTTAAAAGTTGTAGGTTTCTAATAATAATTAAGAAGTTCTCAATGTGAAGTGCAATACAAGTACAGTACAAAAGTGATGTAAGAACGCAGGCATCGTGCCTGCGCTTAGGTATCAGGGAAGCAGTAGGAAGCATGGGAAGGGAGAACAGGGTCCTTGCAAAGGATTGGACATGAGGGGCTCATAAGGGGCTGTAACAGGTAGGATGCCCTGCTTGCCCAGGTGCATACCTCAGGAAGGCAGTAGCAGGGGTAGCTGAAAGGGGCCTCCTGTCGAGGCATGGGCGTATGAAGGGCTGCAAGATTCAAAGGGTCCCCGATACTCAGATAAGAGCACCAGAAGACATGGGTGGGGGTGATTAACGTATAGATTGGACTCTTGCCCTTCTCCAGCAGCAGAATGCCTTTCTTGCCTAGGCTGGTGTCCCTTTGTGGTGCATGTTTTCTGGCGCTCAGCACGTGCCCCTTTTGGTGCAGTCTCTCAGTGCATAGCTCCTAAGGCTGCTGCAGGCAGAGGGTCATTGACCTCAGGTATGGACACCATGGAGAGCTACATCGGATAAAGGGAATGGAGAGTTCTTCTTGTACAGGTATGGACAGCAGGAGCGCTGCAGCAGTATGGGATACACAATCATATACTGGCTCTCTATGACATACCGTGTTGCCCCCCATTCTCACGTACACCACCAGGTTGGTGCTTTCTCTGACTGCCCTCAAAAGAGTCCTCCCCAGTAGATGTACTACCCTCAGTGTACGCTTGCCATGCCGGGGCTGCTCCCTGCGGGGCAGTAAATGCTTCCCACAGTGCATTGGTGCTTCCCCTGAGCATTCTGTGTCTCCTCCGAGATGCTGAGCTCTGTGGGGCAGTAAGTGCTTCCCACAGTGTGCTGGTGCGTCTCCTCAGCATTCTGTGTCTCCTCTGGTATACTGAGCCATGTGGGGTAGTAAGTGCTTCCCACAGTGCACTGGTGCTTCCCCTGAGCATTCTGCGTCTCTTCTATACCAAGTTAAAGCCGAAATAGTTTGCTTCAATGTTAAAGGGGAGGAAATAAGTAATACCTTTCCTGGAAAGGTATCTTTGTCATGTTGAAACCAATTGCTATTGGACACTTCTCCAAGTAGCCGGCCGGTATCTCGAAAGTGCACCCGAAAAGAACCCCAAACGTGCCCAACCTTCTTTTGAAAGGTTGAAGAGCTCAAATCCTAAACGTGTCTCCGAGTGCCACTGTTGCCACATATGCTATTCAAATAAATGCACTGTACTTGGCTGCCTGAGGAGTTATTTCTTAATGAGCGCGATAGAAAGCAACTGTTTATACGTGCCTGCCCCCTAGTATCTGGATTTAAATACATCTTAAACTAGGCAGTTTAAGTAGATGCCTCTTTAAGCAAGATCAAATTAGCCTTAAGTTGCATAACATAACCGTTACCCCGTAATCTTTTATTACAGGGCTATTTCTTAAGGAGCGAGTGTACTCTGTATAGCACTCCGCTCTCTCTTGAATGAGGAAATTTAAATGTATTTACATAATAAAGCCAATGCTTATTTCATCGAATAATATGCTGCATACTTTGAGATTCCATGCAGCATAAATAATTCAAACTCCCCTAGTAGTCTTCGAGGCGCTTCAGATAGCAACTCATTTCACTTGCTGTGCGCTCAGTAGCTAGTTAAAAAAATTTATTGTTTCTACACCTATAATAACCACACAGAAGCCAGAGCGACTGGAATAAAACGCAATATTCGAATTGTTTCAGTCTACTGGTGCTGCACAGCAGTATCTAAAGAGGAGGGTGGGAGGGACCGCATCGTGCACTTCTATATGAGGCATCTTTTTATGCGGTTGTACATGGTGAAGCTGCGCATTGATTGATTCAACAAGATAAGCTGTGATCTGCCCCAAAACAGTGGCTTCTATTTCCGCACTGTTGCGAAATCTATAGCAATTTTACACTGACTCACTCCATTTTGCCTGCCACTACAAAATGATATAAAGAGACCATCATGCTGCAGTAAGGAGAGCCTGAGGCCAGAGCACAGTCATCACTTAGGAGGCATTGATTGGTACAGGTACAGTACAGAAGCAGAAAAAACGCAGCCTTGTATAAATAACACCGGCCTTCCGCTTTGTAGTTTCTACTTAACTTCTCAAATCTTTCCCATTACCGTTTGCATTGCATTGACTGCTCAACAATCTCGTTGCTATCTCTGAATAATTGTAATACTGATCTGTTGAGAATGGGACCAGATTTACCGTACCACACTAAATGCCCACCACTGCGACCCCCCACACACAAGATCACTGAATTGTACTGGTAAAGCAGGATGTTATGGTTACAAGGCTGGTGTCATGTGTCTAAAACCCAGTGATGCCATTAAAGCCAGGAAATGCTGGAGAGGAGGGAAAGGAAAGGGGGAAATAATGGAAATTTAGGGGGAGAAAGTAGGGGGAGATAACAAGAAAGATGTCCTGTTCAGTCATAAGCTTGATAAAGGATCCATTTTACTCTTTAGGAGCAGGTCCATGTACACCATTGTACAGTAACCCAGGTCTGTGAGATGCAGCACTCGTAGATATTTCAGCCAAGAGAGTTCTCTAAATGCATTTGGGAGAAAATTCACGCAGGGGCCCCACTGCTTCTCAAACTGTTGCGGTTGGAGGTTTACTGTAGCTGAGATCTTCACCATGAATAGGGTGTGGTACAGCTTGTGAAGCCAGTCGATATCTTCCGGCATGTCACCCATACCCCAATGACCGTTCACTGTTTGTATATGAATTACAGATGAGCACGTTGTCTGCATTGAAACAGCTGGGTGGAAAAGGAGAAGCTACAGAAAAAGTCCCAGATCCATTAGCACATGTAAAATGTTTTTTTAGATACATATTGTTCATACTGACTGCTGAGACATGGTTAGATAAGTCCCTGTCGGCCTCAGATTCCTCCAAATTAAAATCCGGTTTCATCTGCTTTATTACATCAAAAAAGGCCATTTTTGTTGGCTCTTAGGGTTCAGTGCACTTTACCACCACTAACCAGTGCTAAAGTGCTTGCGCCCTTTCCTTTCAAACATGGTAAAATTGGCTTACACCGAATTGGCAATTTTAATTTACTTGTAAGTCCCTAGAAATGTGGTTCTACATGTACCTAGGGCCTGCACATTAACACCTTGAATGCTATGGGGATTTTTCCCCTGTGCTGGAAATCCATGAACACCATTATTCATGACGAGCTGGGCTCGTCATCAGCGTAGCAGGAGGCTACTGCATGACGAGCCCAGCTCGTCATGAGCGTGGAAGGGGTTAAATGCTGCTAGTGGACCTGCAACACTTATTGTGCCACCCACTGAAGTAGGCTATTTAAAGCTGTGTCATGTCAAGGCCAGGGCCTTTGTGTTAATTTGTCATGCTTTCTGGCCAGGGTGCCATTTGAGACATTTCCATGCCTTCTGTCAGCCTGGGTGCTTATGTGTGACGTTTCCATGCTTTCTGGCCTGGATGCTAAATTATGTGTGCTATTTCCATAGTTTCTGGCCTCAGTGACCTGGAGCTGGAGGCTCATGTGTGACACTTCCATGCTAACGGCCTGTGTGAAAAAAGTACTAAAGTGCTTATATGTGACGTTTGCATGCTTACTGGCATGGTGGTGTGACCAAGCCTGGGTCAGTGTCTAGGTGCTTATGTGTGACATTTCCACAGTTTCTGGCCTCAGTCAGTGGCCTGTGTGCTCATGTGTGATATCACGTCAGTGCTTGATGTGGGACAATATACTATGCTTTCAAAGTTAATACAATCTAATATGTAAAGACAAATGTGTTGAAAAATGCTTTCTTTTGGCCTTTCTGTTGCTCAAATTTTCTTGGGGTGGGACAAGTTCAACCCCCCAAACTCCCCCTAGTAGTGATTGCTCACTGCGCTTGGTCGCTGCATACCATGTGGGGGCTGGTCTCACTTTTACTTTGTTTTCTCTGATTACACACACATAACTTTGAGTTCCTATTGTTGAAATTTCGTGTTCCACAATGTTGCTCTCTGCTTGTATCTTGACTTTGTACATGATTGACAATAGTAATGGAGCTTTACTAAGAATAGTCTGATGATTTGTACAGAAGGTTATGCCTATTAATATTCTTTCTCATTACTTTCACTTATTCCATTTTTATTACTTTTTTCTCCTTTATACCTTTATAATGCTATCAGCACCCTTGATTACATTGCCATCCCCGAGAGTAACTCTTCTCTCCAGTCAATCCATACTCAGGCATGTTAGCGGACTAGTTGCCCAGTCTCAAGCGATCTACATTTAGGCCCCTTTTTTATATCGATGATACCGGCGATTTACTCACTTCCTGTTCCTGCACGGGTTAGCGGTCTAGCGTTCTAACTAGGCACCAGGTTTTCCCACCCTTTTCCATTATAAATACTGAGTATCGGCACCTCCCTCACTTGCCAGCCCCTTAGGAAGACAGGACCCATCGCTCTGCTACCATATCCCAGGTAAGAGTCCCCTCAAATAACAGTACTTAACTACGGCCCCCTGTTTGACTCTTAGGCAGGGCTAGTCTGGAATCTCATGCCCTCGTTTTGACTTTATTTTGCTAGGCATTAGCTGGTTTGAGACGGATGTACCCGTCCGTCTCTGAGTCCAAAGTGACTCACTATCGCTGATTCTTTCAATCCAGACCTCAGATGCCGGGTCGGAAATATTACCGGCTATACGGTGAGTCAACGTTTCATGCCCACACGTCTTAACTTTCTTGTGGGTTCCCTGCCTTCACCTGTTACTTACTGCCCCCCCTGCCTTTTCTTTTTTTTCAACATGACCGTTACCCCATTTGTGCCTACAGGTATTTCTTTCGCCTAAACTTTTGCTGCTGCGCGGTATGCTCCCACCCGCCCACCACCCCTTTTTTCTTTTTCTACGGTAACCTTACCGTTCTTTCTTTACTCACCTCGTGGCCGCAATTAGTTCTCAAACCTTTTTTACATAAACCATGTGATCACTTTTTGCTCATTGATTTCTGGATTTAGACTGGTCTTAACGACACCATTGCAACTTTTGTTTTTCATCGAGGCCATTGATTACCTGTGCATGTAATTTATCGTTTGGGTATCTAGACTTTCTTAAGCCTGACTTGAAACGTGCAGAAAGTGTTAAACATTAACACTTTCTGCATGTCATGTAAGGTATATGTACAGATCAGAGGGAAAATAAGGTACATGAGAGGAGGTCGTCCTCCTAAAGTAACGTATGAAAAAACGAGCCCAAAGTTTGGGTTCGTAGACCTCTCTCGTGTTGTGACCAGATACAAAATAATATTTGATGTGGCCAAAAAAAGAAAAATATCTTTTTTAGAGTCCCCTCACTCACCGGAGTTTCCTCACGGTGACATGCTTCATCATTGGGGCCATCCCAGTTCTCTACGAAAAGAGGCGTGCTGCGACTTGCGAATTACGTAGGAGCACTGTCAAGTGAAGGACTATGTGTGGTGCAAAAAAAAGGGTGTTGTGGAATGGAGTGGGTGAGTAAGTGAATTTAAAAATACCGTACTAGTGGGCCTCAATGTTTTATTCTGCTCCTAGGTTGGTATGTTAAAAATGGGGTTATACTGTGGACCGACCAATTATGGAGGCGGACTCAGTATATGGTCAACATGTTTCACGCTACCCCTAGCGTTTCTTCAGGACCTTACAGGGACCTGCCCTGTAATTTCCACTCCTAAAATCCTAATTTTAGGTTGTAAATATTAGTAAATAAGATCGTGGTGACCGCTGTTCAATATATAAACATGCGAGGTTCAGACATTCATACGTAATAAACTTACTGACGTATGTATATGTTCACTGGAGAACCTGTAAATTGAAATAAACACATTAAATAAACACCTTTCCCTTCTCTTTAGGAGGTCGGGGATTAAGTAAGTCCTTCATGCTGCACATTTCAATACATATACTTGTATATGCATGCTTTATATGGTGCAAGTTGCCCCATACTGGTGCGTGCAGGCTTTCAGGTCTAGCAAATGGTGAAATTGAACACGTGCTTGTATATACATAGACACTGACATAAAAACTAGTTGTGACACAAACGTGAGACGCACTACACAAACACACAAATAAAGAATGCCGATAATTACATGTCAAGGTGCTCGATCGCACTTCATGGTCTCTGGGAGGGACGGTGTTGCTTAGGTGGAAGCAATGCTGTAAAGGTCATATTTTAGACAAACGGACCGTTATTTTAGGGAGAGAATGCACACGATAAAAATTCAAGAGCGGAAAGGTATTATCGCTCGTGATCTATCTGGACACTTGGTCACTTACTTCCTGTCTTGCAACACCGTACGGGATTACCTGTCTGCTTCCCTCTCGGACCGCATCTTAGAATGCGTTCCGTCGGGATCTCTTTTGTTGGTATCCATTTCCGGGTGCGCCTAACAGAGGACTAGACCGTCTGGTTAAGTCGGCCATGTTGGGAGGATGTGATTGCGCTTAATGCGGAAGTGTTTTATCCGTAGCGCTGGATGCTCAATAGATTTTCACTTACACAAAGCGGGGCTGCTAGTCTCTATTACATGATGGGGCACAATTAGTGTCGGAGAGAAATATTTATTTAAGACATTGTTGGGTCTTAGAAGGATTTAATTAAGAATTAAAAATTGTTGTAAAAGGGTTTTTTTTATATTCTAACACAACAATTTATATATTAAGTTCATAATGGGTATAGTTGTTCGAGAAATTGTGAAGTTATTGAACATTAAGTTCGGTATGGTATGGGCCATGGATGTATGCCAGAAAAGGTTAGTCTTAAAGGGCTTTAGATTGGTATCATCACAGTTATTTAGGAGTTGAATGCACCCCATGGAATGTCATCGTTCAACCCATGGACATCTGTTTGAAGCTTGAACACCCAGGGTTGTTCATGTTCATGGAGAATTCTTTCTTGGTTTTCTTTGTCTTTGACACATTCCAAAACTACCCATCTGAGGTCATTTGGTGTGTGACATTTTTCGATGAAATGGTTGGTCATGCGTGTTGTCGATCTTTTGCACCGAATATTGCTCCTGTGTTCCACAATTCGGGTACTGACCTTCCTCGAGGTCATTCCGACATAATGTAAATTGCAAGTGCAGGTAATCAAATACACTACTCCACTGGTATTGCAATTGGAAAAGTTCCTAAGTTCCCATTTCATGTCGTTGGTGAAGGTTATCACTTTTGTTGCTGACGTCAGGTGGCAGACACTACAGTTGTTACACGGGTAGTGACCGCTAGGGAGAGGTTTTATTCTGTTAGTGTTGTCAATTGGTTTTGGTCGCGTGTGAACCAAATAGTTTTTCAGGTTCATTCCTCTGCGATGGCTGAACATCGGTTTAGGGATGTTGAGCTCACCGCTATTCAGTATTGGCCTGTGTTTTTTGATAATTTTTGTGATCTGGTCAGAAACTCTGTCAAAAGTGGTGATACAGATTGGTCTTTCCGTAGTAGCGGAATCTTTATTTTTGCGTTCCAGAAGGGCATCTCTGTTGTTATTACTAGCCCTCTTTTTGGCCTGACGAATCACTGTCTCCGGGTAGTCACGTTGTTTTAATTTCTTACTCAATTCTTCCGCTTGTGTGTAATAATCCTGTTTGTCGGAACAGTTGCGTCTCAGACGTAAAAACTGTCCGAATGGCAGATTCTGTTTCAGGTGTCTTGGGTGGAAACTGTTGTAAGTTAACAAACAGTTTCTGGATGTTGGTTTATAATGAGTTGTTGTAGTCAACATCCCATCTTTTGCCCAGATGTTCAGGTCCAGAAACACCAATTGAGAAGTACTCATCGTGTTGGTAAATTTTAGAAATTGGTCTTGTTCATTTAACCATCTACAGAACAAATGTGCCTCGTCCTCGTTACCTTCTCATATCAACAGAATATCGTCGATATAGCGTTTCCACAACTTTATGTGGTTGATGTACTGATTTTCCAAAGTGAGGATTATTTTCTTCTCCAGGTAATGTACGTACAGGCAGGCTATGCTCAGCGCAAAGGTGCTGCCCATGCTGGTCCCGTGTTGTTGGCGGTATAGTGTCTCCTCAAAACGGAAGAAGTTCTCTGTGAGGGCCAAACGGCAACATTCCAGGACGACGTGCCTTGGTGTATGGTACAACCAATGTTCTTCAAAGAGTACTTCCTCTAGGATTTCCAATGTCTCCTTGTGTGGTAAACTAGTGTACAAACTCTCCACATCTAGACTTATTAAGATGCTAGACGTGGGGTCGAAACTCTTGTCTTTTAGTAGGCATAGTACGTCCTTTGTGTCCCTTAAATAGGTTTCAGTTTTCTGCACAATTGGTCGAAGGAAAGCATCCGCGTACTTCGAAAGGGGTTCCAAAATAGATCCTATTCCAGAGACTATGGGTCTCCCAGGTGGTTTCTCAAGCCGTTTGTGGATTTTTGGGATTGTGTAGAAATATGGGGTCGTTGGTTTGGTGTTGACCAAAAATTCAGATTCTATTTTGTCCATCCAGTCGTTGGCTAGGCTTTCTTCAATCAGGTGGGCTATACAGATCCTCAGGCGCTCTGTCGGGTCCTCTTTGATGATAGCGTAATTTCTGGTATCTGCGAGGAGTTTTAGACATTCCTGTCTGTAATCGTCTGAATTTTGTAAAACAATAGCTCCGCCTTTATCGGCTGGTTTTATAGTTATTGCATTGTTCTTGGATAGTTCCTGAATAGCTTGTAGCTCCATGTTGCTAGTGTTTTTGAACACTCTGACCGTGTTAGGGTCTAGATCTTTCACATCTCTCATGATGGCTTTCTCAAAAGCCAGTAGTTCCACCGGTAGGCTGTGAGGTGGTGGGACAAAGTTTGATTTCTTCTTTAAACCTGTGTCAGTTCGGTTAGATGTGGTCGAATCCTTGTCTTTGAAAAAAACTTGAAGTTGCAATTTCCTAAGGAATTCTTTGAGTTCGCAACATAGTTTAAATTTGTCAGTTTGGGGGGTTGGGACGAAACCCAAACCTTTGTTTAATACATTGACTTGGTTATCAGACAAAGTTATTGAGGATAGGTTGACCACTAAATCTGGTGGTTGCTCGTTGTTGCTTCGGGCGGGCCCTTGCTGCGTGTGTGTCTCCCTGTTGTTTCCAAAGGTTGTGCCCATTGCATTGTTGGGTTGTTTTGTTTTTTGTTCTTTGGGTCGATTGGCCCCTTCCTAAAAAAGGACGACTTTGATTTCCTTGGTTCGGGTTCCAATGTTGGAGTGGTTGTTGAGGGTACATAGGGGGGAATTGTTGGGGCCCGTAAAAAAACGGTGGCGGACCAAACGGTGTTTGGTAAGAGGGCCACATTTGTGGTTGGTTCCCTCGATTACGGCCCGCATTTCCTCTACCTCTTCTCTGCCTCCTATTCATCGGGTTGTAGTAGTTTGGAGAATACGAGCTGTCGGATCCACTATCAGACCCGTCGGTGTCGGTGTTGTATCCTGGATTTCTATTGCTTTGTTTGTAGTCATCTCGTGTATATGGATACACCTTTTCATGTGAGAAAGCTTTTCGATCTTTTTCCAGTTTAATGTACTTATTATCCTTGAGTCCAATTTCAAAGTCTGTCATAGTCTTGTTAAGTTTATCAAGTCTCTTTTTGAGATCAGCAGGAGATTGGTATGATTTGAGGCGTATTTCCAGGGTGTGTATTTCTTCTTTTAGTGTATCTGACAGGCGTGCCGCTGTTTTGATTATTAACACTAACCAGTCTCTGGTACAGTGCCATGATATCATTGACCAATCCTTTTTAAATTGCTTGTCTGTTTGGAATATGAAGGGTTCATTTCTTACTATGAGACCTCTTGGTGCAGTATTAATTTTAAGATATTCGGCCATAATCACTCCATGAACCAGGGTCTTTATTTGTGTTCTCTTTAATTCAGTTAATTCATCCCAGCATTGGTTAGCATCCCCATTGTCTCTATTAGGGGCCCCAGTGTGTGGTACTATTGAGGCCATTATTCTCTCCACTTCTTCTTCCAAAAAAGAGAGACCTTTGATCTCCGCCATGGTTCCTAATGTTCTTATTCCTTATTTAATGTGAAATGGTTGTGTGTGTCAAATTCTGTCGCCAGGAACAGGATTTGTGAACCAAAACCTGTTGGGTATGATTCCCGCAGCCTAAAACTGCTATCAACATGTACAGATCAGAGGGAAAAGGAGGTACATGAGAGGAGGTCGTCCTCCTAAAGTAACGTATGAAAAAATGAGCCCAAAGTTTGGGTTCGTAGACCTCTCTCGTGTTGTGACCAGATACAAAATAATATTTGATGTGGCCAAAAAAAGAAAAATATCTTTTTTAGAGTCCCCTCACTCACCGGAGTTTCCTCACGGTGACATGCTTCATCATTGGGGCCATCCCAGTTCTCTACGAAAAGGGGCGTGCTGCGACTTGCGAATTACGTAGGAGCACTGTCAAGTGAAGGACTATGTGTGGTGCAAAAAAAAGGGTGTTGTGGAATGGAGTGGGTGAGTAAGTGAATTTAAAAATACCGTACTAGTGGGCCTCAATGTTTTATTCTGCTCCTAGGTTGGTATGTTAAAAATGGGGTTATACTGTGGACCGACCAATTATGGAGGCGGACTCAGTATATGGTCAACATGTTTCATGCTCCCCTAGCGTTTCTTCAGGACCTTACAGGGACCAGCCCTGTAATTTCCACTCCTAAAATCCTAATTTTAGGTTGTAAATATTAGTAAATAAGATCGTGGTGACCGCTGTTCAATATATAAACATGCGAGGTTCAGACATTCATATATAATAAACTTACTGACGTATGTATATGTTCACTGGAGAACCTGTAAATTGAAATAAACACATTAAATAAACACCTTTCCCTTCTCTTTAGGAGGTCGGGGACTAAGTAAGTCCTTCACGCTGCACATTTCAATACATATACTTGTATATGCATGCTTTATATGGTGCAAGTTGCCCCATACTGGTGCGTGCAGGCTTTCAGGTCTAGCAAATGGTGAAATTGAACACGTGCTTGTATATACATAGACACTGACATAAAAACTAGCTGTGACACAAACGTGAGACGCACTACACAAACACACAAATAAAGTATGCCGATAATTACATGTCAAGGTGCTCGATCGCACTTCATGGTCTCTGGGAGGGACGGTCGTCACCAGCCGACTGAATTACGGCAACGCCCTCTACGCCGGAACCACCGCCAAGCTCCAGAAGAGACTCCAGCGGATCCAGAACGCCTCGGCCAGACTCATCCTCGACATCCCCCGACGCAGCCACATCTCCGGACACCTGAGAGATCTGCATTGGCTCCCGGTCAACAAGAGAATCACCTTCCGTCTCCTCACCCACGCACACAAAGCCCTACACAACCAAGGCCCGAGCTACCTCAACAACCGGATCAACTTCTACACCCCCAAGCGCCTCCTCAGATCAACCAGCCACGCCCTCGCCGCCGTCCCCCGCATCCGAAGAGCGACAACAGGAGGAAGGTCCTTCTCCTACCTGGCCGCCAAGACCTGGAACTCACTCCCAACCGACCTGCGCCTGACCCAAGACCACCTCTCCTTCAGGAAGAAGCTCAAGACCTGGCTGTTCGAGCAGTAACGGCACCCCCCCCCCCCCCAAACCAGCACCTTGAGACCCTACGGGTGAGTAGTGCGCTCTATAAATGACCTGATTGATTGATTGATTGATGGTGTTGCTTAGGTGGAAGCAATGCTGTAAAGGTCATATTTTAGACAAACGGACCGTTATTTTAGGGAGAGAATGCACACGATAAAAATTCAAGAGCGGAAAGGTATTATCGCTCGTGATCTATCTGGACACTTGGTCACTTACTTCCTGTCTTGCAACACCGTACGGGATTACCTGTCTGCTTCCCTCTCGGACCGCATCTTAGAATGCGTTCCGTCTGGATCTCTTTTGTTGGTATCCATTTCCGGGTGCGCCTAACAGAGGACTAGACCGTCTGGTTAAGTCGGCCATGTTGGGAGGATGTGATTGCGCTGAATGCGGAAGTGTTTTATCCGTAGCGCTGGATGCTCAATAGTTCGATTTTCACTTACACAAAGTGGGGCTGCTAGTCTCTATTACATGATGGGGCACAATTAGTGACGGAGAGAAATATTTATTTAAGACATTGTTGGGTCTTAGAAGGATTTAATTAAGAATTAAAAATTGTTGTAAAAGGGTTTTTTTATATTCTAACACAACAATTTATATATTAAGTTCATAATGGGTATAGTTGTTCGAGAAATTGTGAAGTTATTGAACATTAAGTTCGGTATGGTATGGGCCATGGATGTATGCCAGAAAAGGTTAGTCTTAAAGGGCTTTAGATTGGTATCATCACAGTTATTTAGGAGTTGAATGCACCCCATGGAATGTCATCGTTCAACCCATGGACATCTGTTTGAAGCTTGAACACCCAGCGTTGTTCATGTTCATGGAGAATTCTTTCTTGGTTTTCTTTGTCTTTGACACATTCCAAAACTACCCATCTGAGGTCATTTGGTGTGTGACATTTTCCGATGAAATGGTTGGTCATGCGTGTTGTCGATCTTTTGCACCGAATATTGCTCCTGTGTTCCACAATTCGGGTACTGACCTTCCTCCAGGTCATTCCGACATAATGTAAATTGCAAGTGCAGGTAATCAAATACACTACTCCACTGGTATTGCAATTGGAAAAGTTCCTAAGTTCCCATTTCATGTCGTTGTTGAAGGTTATCACTTTTGTCGCTGATGTCAGGTGGCAGACACTACAGTTGTTACACGGGTAGTGACCGCTAGGGAGAGGTTTTATTCTGTTAATGTTGTCAATTGTTTTTGGACGTGTGTGAACCAAATAGTTTTTCAGGTTCATTCCTCTGCGATGGCTGAACATCGGTTTAGGGATGTTGAGCTCACCGCTATTCAGTATTGGCCAGTGTTTTTTGATAATTTTTGTGATCTGGTCAGAAACTCTTTATTTTAGGGTTCCAGAAGGGCATCTCTGTTGATATTACTAGCCCTCTTTTTGGCCTGACGAATCACTGTCTCGGGGTAGTCACGTTGTTTTAATTTCTTACTCAATTCTTCCGCTTGTGTGTAATAATCCTGTTTGTGCCTCGTCCTCGTTACCTTCCCATATCAACAGAATATCGTCGATATAGCGTTTCCACAACTTTATGTGGTTGATGTACGGATTTTCCAAAGTGAGGATTATTTTCTTCTCCAGGTAATGTACGTACAGGCAGGCTATGCTAGGCGCAAAGGTGCTGCCCATGCTGGTCCCGTGTTGTTGGCGGTATAGTGTCGCCTCAAAATTGAAGAAGTTCTCTGTGAGGGCCAAACGGCAACATTCCAGGACGACGTGCCTTGGTGTATGGTACAACCAATGTTCTTCAAAGAGTACTTCCTCTAGGATTTCCAATATCTCCTTGTGTGGTAAACTAGTGTACAAACTCTCCACATCTAGACTTATTAAGATGCTAGACGTGGGGTCGAAACTCTTGTCTTTTAGTAGGCATAGTACGTCCTTTGTGTCCCTTAAATAGGTTTCAGTTTTCTGCACAATTGGTCGAAGGAAAGCATCCGCGTACTTCGAAAGGGGTTCCAAAATAGATCCTATTCCAGAGACTATGGGTCTCCCAGGTGGTTTCTCAAGCCGTTTGTGGATTTTTGGGATTGTGTAGAAATATGGGGTCGTTGGGTTGGTGTTGACCAAAAATTCAGATTCTTTTTTGTCCATCCAGTCGTTGGCTAGGCTTTCTTCAATCAGGTGGGCTATACAGATCCTCAGGCGCTCTGTCGCGTCCTCTTTGAGGATAGCGTAATTTCTGGTATCTGCGAGGAGTTTTAGACATTTCTGTCTGTAATCGTCTGAATTTTGTAAAACAATAGCTCCGCCTTTATCGGCTGGTTTTATAGTTATTGCATTGTTCTTGGATAGTTCCTGAATAGCTTGTAGCTCCATGTTGCTAGTGTTTTTGAACACTCTGACCGTGTTAGGGTCTAGATCTTTCACATCTCTCATGATGGCTTTCTCAAAAGCCAGTAGTTCCACCGGTAGGCTGTGAGGTGGTGGGACAAAGTTTGATTTCTTCTTTAAACCTGTGTCAGTTCGGTTAGATGTGGTCGGTTCCTTGTCTTTGAAAAAAACTTGAAGTTTCAATTTCCTAAGGAATTCTTTGAGTTCGCAACATAGTTTAAATTTGTCAGTTTGGGGGGTTGGGACGAAACCCAACCCTTTGTTTAATACATTGACTTGGTTATCAGACAAAGTTATTGAGGATAGGTTGACCACTAAATCTGGTGGTTGCTCGTTGTTGCTTCGGGCGGGCCCTTGCTGCGTGTGTGTCTCCCTGTTGTTTCCAAAGGTTGTGCCCATTGCACTTGTTGGGTTGTTTTGTTTTTTGTTCTTTGGGTCGATTGGCCCCTTCCTAAAAAAGGACGACTTTGATTTCCTTGGTTCAGGTTCCAATGTTGGAGTGGTTGTTGAGGGTACATAGGGGGGAATTGTTGGGGCCCGTAAAAAAACGGTGGCGGACCAAACGGTGTTTGGTAAGAGGGCCACATTTGTGGTTGGTTCCCTCGATTACGGCCCGCATTTCCTCTACCTCTTCTCTGCCTCCTATTCATCGGGTTGTAGTAGTTTGGAGAATTCGAGCTGTCGGATCCACTATCAGACCCGTCGGTGTCGGTGTTGTATCCTGGATTTCTATTGCTTTGTTTGTAGTCAGCTCGTGTATATGGATACACCTTTTCATGTGAGAAAGCTTTTCGATCTTTTTCCAGTTTAATGTACTTATTATCCTTGAGTCCAATTTCGAAGTCTGTCATAGTCTTGTTAAGTTCATCAAGTCTCTTTTTGAGATCAGCAGGAGATTGGTATGATTTGAGGCGTATTTCCAGGGTGTGTATTTCTTCTTTTAGTGTATCTGACAGGCGTGCCGCTGTTTTGATTATTAACACTAACCAGTCTCTGGTACAGTGCCATGATATCATTGACCAATCCTTTTTAAATTGCTTGTCTGTTTGGAATATGAAGGGTTCATTTCTTACTATGAGACCTCTTGGTGCAGTATTAATTTTAAGATATTCGGCCATCATCACTCCATGAACCAGGGTCTTTATTTGTGTTCTCTTTAATTCAGTTAATTCATCCCAGCATTGGTTAGCATCCCCATTGTCTCTATTAGGGGCCCCAGTGTGTGGTAATATTAAGGCCATTATTCTCTCCACTTCTTCTTCCGAAAAAGAGAGACCTGTGATCTCCGCCATGGTTCCTAATGTTCTTATTCCTTATTTAATGTGAAATGGTTGTGTGTGTCAAATTCTGTCGCCAGGAACAGGATTTGTGAACCAAAACCTGTTGGGTATGATTCCCGCAGCCTAAAACTGCTATCAACATGTACAGATCAGAGGGAAAAGGAGGTACATGAGAGGAGGTCGTCCTCCTAAAGTAACGTATGAAAAAATGAGCCCAAAGTTTGGGTTTGTAGACCTCTCTCGTGTTGTGACCAGATACAAAATAATATTTGATGTGGCCAAAAAAAGAAAAATATCTTTTTTAGAGTCCCCTCACTCACCGGAGTTTCCTCACGGTGACATGCTTCATCATTGGGGCCATCCCAGTTCTCTACGAAAAGGGGCGTGCTGCGACTTGCGAATTACGTAGGAGCACTGTCAAGTGAAGGACTATGTGTGGTGCAAAAAAAAGGGTGTTGTGGAATGGAGTGGGTGAGTAAGTGAATTTAAAAATACCGTACTAGTGGGCCTCAATGTTTTATTCTGCTCCTAGGTTGGTATGTTAAAAATGGGGTTATATTGTGGACCGACCAATTATGGAGGCGGACTCAGTATATGGTCAACATGTTTCACGCTACCCCTAGCGTTTCTTCAGGACCTTACAGGGACCAGCCCTGTAATTTCCACTCCTAAAATCCTAATTTTAGGTTGTAAATATTAGTAAATAAGATCGTGGTGACCGCTGTTCAATATATAAACATGCGAGGTTCAGACATTCATACGTAATAAACTTACTGACGTATGTATATGTTCACTGGAGAACCTGTAAATTGAAATAAACACATTAAATAAACACATTTCCCTTCTCTTTAGGAGGTCGGGGACTAAGTAAGTCCTTCACGCTGCACATTTCAATACATATACTTGTATATGCATGCTTTATATGGTGCAAGTTGCCCCATACTGGTGCGTGCAGGCTTTCAGGTCTAGCAAATGGTGAAATTGAACACGTGCTTGTATATACATAGACACTGACATAAAAACTAGCTGTGACACAAACGTGAGACGCACTACACAAACACACAAATAAAGAATGCCGATAATTACATGTCAAGGTGCTCGATCGCACTTCATGGTCTCTGGGAGGGACGGTGTTGCTTAGGTGGAAGCAATGCTGTAAAGGTCATATTTTAGACAAACGGACCGTTATTTTAGGGAGAGAATGCACACGATAAAAATTCAAGAGCGGAAAGGTATTATCGCTCGTGATCTATCTGGACACTTGGTCACTTACTTCCTGTCTTGCAACACCGTACGGGATTACCTGTCTGCTTCCCTCTCGGACCGCATCTTAGAATGCGTTCCGTCGGGATCTCTTTTGTTGGTATCCATTTCCGGGTGCGCCTAACAGAGGACTAGACCGTCTGGTTAAGTCGGCCATGTTGGGAGGATGTGATTGCGCTTAATGCGGAAGTGTTTTATCCGTAGCGCTGGATGCTCAATAGATTTTCACTTACACAAAGCGGGGCTGCTAGTCTCTATTACATGATGGGGCACAATTAGTGACGGAGAGAAATATTTATTTAAGACATTGTTGGGTCTTAGAAGGATTTAATTAAGAATTAAAAATTGTTGTAAAAGGTTTTTTTTTATATTCTAACACAACAATTTATATATTAAGTTCATAATGGGTATAGTTGTTCGAGAAATTGTGAAGTTATTGAACATTAAGTTCGGTATGGTATGGGCCATGGATGTATGCCAGAAAAGGTTAGTCTTAAAGGGCTTTAGATTGGTATCATCACAGTTATTTAGGAGTTGAATGCACCCCATGGAATGTCATCGTTCAACCCATGGACATCTGTTTGAAGCTTGAACACCCAGCGTTGTTCATGTTCATGGAGAATTCTTTCTTGGTTTTCTTTGTCTTTGACACATTCCAAAACTACCCATCTGAGGTCATTTGGTGTGTGACATTTTCCGATGAAATGGTTGGTCATGCGTGTTGTCGATCTTTTGCACCGAATATTGCTCCTGTGTTCCACAATTCGGGTACTGACCTTCCTCGAGGTCATTCCGACATAATGTAAATTGCAAGTGCAGGTAATCAAATACACTACTCCACTGGTATTGCAATTGGAAAAGTTCCTAAGTTCCCATTTCATGTCGTTGTTGAAGGTTATCACTTTTGTCGCTGATGTCAGGTGGCAGACACTACAGTTGTTACACGGGTAGTGACCGCTAGGGAGAGGTTTTATTCTGTTAGTGTTGTCAATTGGTTTTGGTCGCGTGTGAACCAAATAGTTTTTCAGGTTCATTCCTCTGCGATGGCTGAACATCGGTTTAGGGATGTTGAGCTCACCGCTATTCAGTATTGGCCAGTGTTTTTTGATAATTTTTGTGATCTGGTCAGAAACTCTTTATTTTAGGGTTCCAGAAGGGCATCTCTGTTGATATTACTAGCCCTCTTTTTGGCCTGACGAATCACTGTCTCGGGGTAGTCACGTTGTTTTAATTTCTTACTCAATTCTTCCGCTTGTGTGTAATAATTCTGTTTGTCGGAACAGTTGCGTCTCAGACGTAAAAACTGTCCGAATGGCAGATTCTGTTTCAGGTGTCTTGGGTGGAAACTGTTGTAAGTTAATAAACAGTTTCTGGAGGTTGGTTTATAATGAGTTGTTGTAGTCAACATCCCATCTTTTGCCCAGATGTTCAGGTCCAGAAACACCAAATGAGAAGTACTCATCGTGTTGGTAAATTTTAGAAATTGGTCTTGTTCATTTAACCATCTACAGAACAAATGTGCCTCGTCCTCGTTACCTTCCCATATCAACAGAATATCGTCGATATAGCGTTTCCACAACTTTATGTGGTTGATGTACGGATTTTCCAAAGTGAGGATTATTTTCTTCTCCAGGTAATGTACGTACAGGCAGGCTATGCTCGGCGCAAAGGTGCTGCCCATGCTGGTCCCGTGTTGTTGGCGGTATAGTGTCTCCTCAAAACGGAAGAAGTTCTCTGTGAGGGCCAAACGGCAACATTCCAGGACGACGTGCCTTGGTGTATGGTACAACCAATGTTCTTCAAAGAGTACTTCCTCTAGGATTTCCAATGTCTCCTTGTGTGGTAAACTAGTGTACAAACTCTCCACATCTAGACTTATTAAGATGCTAAACGTGGGGTCGAAACTCTTGTCTTTTAGTAGGCATAGTAAGTCCTTTGTGTCCCTTAAATAGGTTTCAGTTTTCTGCACAATTGGTCGAAGGAAAGCATCCGCGTACTTCGAAAGGGGTTCCAAAATAGATCCTATTCCAGAGACTATGGGTCTCCCAGGTGGTTTCTCAAGCCGTTTGTGGATTTTTGGGATTGTGTAGAAATATGGGGTCGTTGGTTTGGTGTTGACCAAAAATTCTGATTCTTTTTTGTCCATCCAGTCGTTGGCTAAGCTTTCTTCAATCAGGTGGGCTATACAGATCCTCAGGCGCTCTGTCGGGTCCTCTTTGATGATAGCGTAATTTCTGGTATCTGCGAGGAGTTTTAGACATTCCTATCTGTAATCGTCTGAATTTTGTAAAACAATAGCTCCGCCTTTATCGGCTGGTTTTATAGTTATTGCATTGTTCTTGGATAGTTCCTGAATAGCTTGTAGCTCCATGTTGCTAGTGTTTTTGAACACTCTGACCGTGTTAGGGTCTAGATCTTTCACATCTCTCATGATGGCTTTCTCAAAAGCCAGTAGTTCCACCGGTAGGCTGTGAGGTGGTGGGACAAAGTTTGATTTCTTCTTTAAACCTGTGTCAGTTCGGTTAGATGTGGTCGGTTCCTTGTCTTTGAAAAAAACTTGAAGTTTCAATTTCCTAAGGAATTCTTTGAGTTCGCAACATAGTTTAAATTTGTCAGTTTGGGGGGTTGGGACGAAACCCAACCCTTTGTTTAATACATTGACTTGGTTATCAGACAAAGTTATTGAGGATAGGTTGACCACTAAATCTGGTGGTTGCTCGTTGTTGCTTCGGGCGGGCCCTTGCTGCGTGTGTGTCTCCCTGTTGTTTCCAAAGGTTGTGCCCATTGCACTTGTTGGGTTGTTTTGTTTTTTGTTCTTTGGGTCGATTGGCCCCTTCCTAAAAAAGGACGACTTTGATTTCCTTGGTTCGGGTTCCAATGTTGGAGTGGTTGTTGAGGGTACATAGGGGGGAATTGTTGGGGCCCGTAAAAAAACGGTGGCGGACCAAACGATGACTGCAAACAAAGCAATAGAAATCCAGGATACAACACCGACACCGACGGGTCTGATAGTGGATCCGACAGCTCGAATTCTCCAAACTACTACAACCCGATGAATAGGAGGCAGAGAAGAGGTAGAGGAAATGCGGGCCGTAATCGAGGGAACCAACCACAAATGTGGCCCTCTTACCAAACACCGTTTGGTCCGCCACCGTTTTTTTACGGGCCCCAACAATTCCCCCCTATGTACCCTCAACAACCACTCCAACATTGGAACCTGAACCAAGGAAATCAAAGTCGTCCTTTTTTAGGAAGGGGCCAATCGACCCAAAGAACAAAAAACAAAACAACCCAACAAGTGCAATGGGCACAACCTTTGGAAACAACAGGGAGACAGACACGCAGCAAGGGCCCGCCCTAAGCAACAACGAGCAACCACCAGATTTAGTGGTCAATCTATCCTCAATAACTTTGTCTGATAACCAAGTCAATGTATTAAACAAAGGGTTGGGTTTCGTCCCAACCCCCCAAACTGACAAATTTAAACTATGTTGCGAACTCAAAGAATTCCTTAGGAAATTGAAACTTCAAGTTTTTTTCAAAGACAAGGAACCGACCACATCTAACCGAACTGACACAGGTTTAAAGAAGAAATCAAACTTTGTCCCACCACCTCACAGCCTACCGGTGGAACTACTGGCTTTTGAGAAAGCCATCATGAGAGATGTGAACGATCTAGACCCTAACACGGTCAGAGTGTTCAAAAACACTAGCAACATGGAGCTACAAGCTATTCAGGAACTATCCAAGAACAATGCAATAACTATAAAACTAGCCGATAAAGGCGGAGCTATTGTTTTACAAAATTCAGACGATTACAGACAGGAATGTCTAAAACTCCTCGCAGATACCAGAAATTACGCTATCATCAAAGAGGACCCAACAGAGCGCCTGAGGATCTGTATAGCCCACCTGATTGAAGAAAGCCTAGCCAACGACTGGATGGACAAAAAAGAATCTGAATTTTTGGTCAACACCAAACCAACGACCCCATATTTCTACACAATCCCAAAAATCCACAAACGGCTTGAGAAACCACCTGGGAGACCCATAGTCTCTGGAATAGGATCTATTTTGGAACCCCTTTCGAAGTACGCGGATGCTTTCCTTCGACCAATTGTGCAGAAAACTGAAACCTATTTAAGGGACACAAAGGACGTACTATGCCTACTAAAAGACAAGAGTTTCGACCCCACGTCTAGCATCTTCATAAGTCTAGATGTGGAGAGTTTGTACACTAGTTTACCACACAAGGAGACATTGGAAATCCTAGAGGAAGTACTCTTTGAAGAACATTGGTTGTACCATACACCAAAGCACGTCGTCCTGGAATGTTGCAGTTTGGCCCTCACAGAGAACTTCTTCCGTTTTGAGGAGACACTATACCGCCAACAACACGGGACCAGCATGGGCAGCACCTTTGAGCCGAGCATAGCCTGCCTGTACGTACATTACCTGGAGAAGAAAATAATCCTCACTTTGGAAAATCCGTACATCAACCACATAAAGTTGTGGAAACGCTATATCGACGATATTCTGTTGATATGGGAAGGTAACGAGTACGAGGCACATTTGTTGTGTAGATGGTCAAATGAACAAGACCAATTTCTAAAATTTACCAACACGATGAGTACGTCTCATTTGGTGTTTCTGGACCTGAACATCTGGGCAAAAGATGGGATGTTGACTACAACAACTCATTATAAACCAACCTCCAGAAACTGTTTATTAACTTACAACAGTTTCCACCCAAGACACCTGAAACAGAATCTGCCATTCGGACAGTTTTTACGTCTGAGACGCAACTGTTCCGACAAACTGGATTATTACACACAAGCGGAAGAATTGAGTAAGAAATTAAAACAACGTGACTACCCGGAGACAGTGATTCGTCAGGCCAAAAAGAGGGCTAGTAATAACAACAGAGATGCCCTTCTGGAACCCAAAAATAAAGATTCCGCTACTACGGAAAGACCAATCTGTATCACCACTTTTGACAGAGTTTCTGACCAGATCACAAAAATTATCAAAAAACACTGGCCAATACTGAATAGCGGTGAGCTCAACATCCCTAAACCGATGTTCAGCCATCGCAGAGGAATGAACCTGAAAAACTATTTGCTTCACACGCGACCAAAACCAATTGACAACACTAACAGAATAAAACCTCTCCCTAGCGGTCACTACCCGTGTAACAACTGTAGTGTCTGCCACCTGACGTCAGCGACAAAAGTGATAACCTTCAACAACGACATGAAATGGGAACTTAGGAACTTTTCCAATTGCAATACCAGTGGAGTAGTGTATTTGATTACCTGCACTTGCAATTTACATTATGTCGGAATGACCTCGAGGAAGGTCAGTACCCGAATTGTGGAACACAGGAGCAATATTCGGTGCAAAAGATCGACAACACGCATGACCAACCATTTCATCGAAAAATGTCACACACCAAATGACCTCAGATGGGTAGTTTTGGAATGTGTCAAAGACAAAGAAAACCAAGAAAGAATTCTCCATGAACATGAACAACGCTGGGTGTTCAAGCTTCAAACAGATGTCCATGGGTTGAACGATGACATTCCATGGGGTGCATTCAACTCCTAAATAACTGTGGTGATACCAATCTAAAGCCCTTGAAGACTAACCTTTTCTGGCATACATCCATGGCCCATACCATACCGAACTTAATGTTCAATAACTTCACAATTTCTCGAACAACTATACCCATTATGAACTTAATATATAAATTGTTGTGTTAGAATATAAAAAAAAACCTTTTACAACAATTTTTAATTCTTAATTAAATCCTTCTAAGACCCAACAATGTCTTAAATAAATATTTTTCTCCGTCACTAATTGTGCCCCATCATGTAATAGAGACTAGCAGCCCCGCTTTGTGTAAGTGAAAATCGAACTATTGAGCATCCAGCGCTACGGATAAAACACTTCCGCATTCAGCGCAATCACATCCTCCCAACATGGCCGACTTAACCAGATGGTCTAGTCCTCTGTTAGGCGCACCCGGAAATGGATACCAACAAAAGAGATCCCGACGGAACGCATTCTAAGATGCAGTCCGAGAGGGAAGCAGACAGGTAATCCCGTACGGTGTTGCAAGACAGGAAGTAAGTGACCAAGTGTCCAGATAGATCACGAGCGATAATACCTTTCCGCTCTTGAATTTTTATCGTGTGCATTCTCTCCCTAAAATAACGGTCCATTTGTCTAAAATATGACCTTTACAGCATTGCTTCCACCTAAGCAACACCGTCCCTCCCAGAGACCATGAAGTGCGATCGAGCACCTTGACATGTAATTATCGGCATTCTTTATTTGTGTGTTTGTGTAGTGCGTCTCACGTTTGTGTCACAGCTAGTTTTTATGTCAGTGTCTATGTATATACAAGCACGTGTTCAATTTCACCATTTGCTAGACCTGAAAGCCTGCACGCACCAGTATGGGGCAACTTGCGCCATATAAAGCATGCATATTATACAAGTATATGTATTGAAATGTGCAGCGTGAAGGACTTACTTAGTCCCCGACCTCCTAAAGAGAAGTGAAGGAGTGAACGATAGTGAAGGAGTTCACGTCCCCGACCTCTTATTCACCCCCGCCTGTGTCACCTGAGGCGTGGGCGTGTGATCTGGCCACTTTCTTCACCAACAAGATTAAGGCAATTCAGGCCTCCTTCTCGGAGAGCTCAATGGAGGATGGTTGCTGCCCTGGGGCAGGACCTGGAACATCGCCCATGTCCACGGCAGTACTGGCTGACTTTCCACCTGTCTCCAGTGACATGTCTCGGACGCTGCTGGCCAGCCTTAAATCTGGCTCACCACTGGACCCCTGCCCCGCCAAGTTTTTGGCGGGGATGGCGGCAGTGGTGGATCCTTTGGTCAACCCGATCCTCAATGCCTCCTTGCGGGAGGGGATTGTTCCACGCACCTGGAAAAGGGCGATGGTGATCCCCCTCCTGAAAAAGCCTGGTCTTGATGCCGAGGTGTTGGCCAATTACAGGCCAATTTCACTTCTCCCGGCTCTGGCCAAGATCACGGAGAAACATGTCCATGGCGTCTTGTCGAGCTTTCTTGAATCCAACAATTTGCTCCATCCATCCCAATCCGGTTTCCGTCCGAATTTCAGTACGGAAACAGCGTTGGTGGAGGTCTCGGAGATCATCAGGGAGACCTTGGATGTGGGTGGCAAGGCCATGTTAGTCATGTTGGACCTGTCGGCGGCCTTCGACACCGTCCCCCATGAGGCGCTTCTCGCCAGGCTTTATGACATCGGCCTAAGGGGGACAGTGTTCAGATGGTTTACATCTTTTCTGGAAGGCCGCCGCCAGACGGTCTGGGTGTCCCAGAGACTCCGCCGAGATGCCGCCACTGGGAGTCGGGGTTCCACAGGGATCTGTGTTGAGCCCGACATTGTTCAACATCTTTATGTCCCCTCTGGCAGCTGCGGTGGAGGCTTACGGAGCCCAGATCGTGTCCTACGCCGACGACACGCAACTCCTCTTCACATGTGGCAAAGATCAGCCATTTGATGGGGAGAGAATTCGGGACTGTCTGGATATGGTCTTCGGCTGGTTCCAGCGTAATAGCCTGAAGGCCAACTCCAGCAAGTCGGAGGTTTTATTCTTCGGCTGTGTCATCGATCCCGAATGGCGGCAGTGGTGGCCGGCCGCTATGTGCCCTCCGGTGCAGTCCTCCCTGGTTGCCAAGAACCTCGGTGTTAGGCTTGACAACAAGCTTTCTCTGAGAGCGCATGTTCTCGGCCTGTCCGGCACCTGTTTCGGTATTTTGAAAATGCTCCGCAAGTTTCTCCCTTTACTATCTGCGGAGCACAGACGGATTACAGTGCAGGCGCTAATCGGATCAAGGCTCGATTATGCCAATGCTCTCTTTCTAGGCCTACCGGACTATCTGGTCCAGCGTCTGCAGGTGGCACAGAACTCCGCAGCCCGTGCGATCTTTGGTCTGCATAGACGAACACGGGCTTCTGGGCTGCTGCAGACGTTGCATTGGTTGCCGATCCGTAAACGGATTATGTTTAAAGCCCTGACGCTGGTGCACAAAGCTCTGTTTGGCTCAGGTGCGGGATATCTGCAGAAGAGATTGGTTTTTTATCGTCCTACCCGCTCTCTTCGTTCTGAATCCCTCTTTATTGTTGTGGTCCCACGGGTGAGGAAGGCTCGTACGGGGGGGCGTTCTTTTAGCCTCAAGGCCTCCCAGTTGTGGAACTCGCTCCCACTGGTACTTCGCAGCACTTCCAATTTGTTTCAATTTAGAAGGAACCTGAAAACTTGGCTTTTTAATCTTTCTGTTTAGGTGGATTTTCTTCTTTCCTGCTTTTGGGATTTGTTCTTTATGTTATGTGTTACACTGTAGCTGTTGTGGAAAGCGCCGGGACACTCTTTTAGAGTAGCCGTGCGCTATATAAACGCATTTTAACATAACATAACATAACATAACATAACATAACAAGGGAAAGGTGTTTATTTAATGTGTTTATTTCAATTTACAGGTTCTCCAGTGAACATATACATACGTCAGTAAGTTTATTACGTATGAATGTCTGAACCTCGCATGTTTATATATTGAACAGCGGTCACCACGATCTTATTTACTAATATTTACAACCTAAAATTAGGATTTTAGGAGTGGAAATTACAGGGCTGGTCCCTCTAAGGTCCTGAAGAAACGCTAGGGGTAGCGTGAAACATGTTGACCATATACTGAGTCCGCCTCCATAATTGGTCGGTCCACAGTATAACCCCATTTTTAACATACCAACCTAGGAGCAGAATAAAACATTGAGGCCCACTAGTACGGTATTTTTAAATTCACTTACTCACCCACTCCATTCCACAACACCCTTTTTTTGCACCACACATAGTCCTTCACTTGACAGTGCTCCTACGTAATTCGCAAGTCGCAGCACGCCCCTTTTCATAGAGAACTGGGATGGCCCCAATGATGAAGCATGTCACCATGAGGAAACTCCGGTGAGTGAGGGGACTCTAAAAAAGATATTTTTCTTTTTTTGGCCACATCAAATATTATTTTGTATCTGGTCACAACACGAGAGAGGTCTACGAACCCAAACTTTGGGCTCATTTTTTCATACGTTACTTTAGGAGGACGACCTCCTCTCATGTACCTCCTTTTCCCTCTGATCTGTACATGTTGATAGCAGTTTTAGGCTGCGGGAATCATACCCAACAGGTTTTGGTTCACAAATCCTGTTCCTGGCGACAGAATTTGACACACACAACCATTTCACATTAAATAAGGAATAAGAACATTAGGAACCATGGCGGAGATCACAGGTCTCTCTTTTTCGGAAGAAGAAGTGGAGAGAATAATGGCCTCAATATTACCACACACTGGGGCCCCTAATAGAGACAATGGGGATGCTAACCAATGCTGGGATGAATTAACTGAATTAAAGAGAACACAAATAAAGACCCTGGTTCATGGAGTGATGATGGCCGAATATCTTAAAATTAATACTGCACCAAGAGGTCTCATAGTAAGAAATGAACCCTTCATATTCCAAACAGACAAGCAATTTAAAAAGGATTGGTCAATGATATCATGGCACTGTACCAGAGACTGGTTAGTGTTAATAATCAAAACAGCGGCACGCCTGTCAGATACACTAAAAGAAGAAATACACACCCTGGAAATACGCCTCAAATCATACCAATCTCCTGCTGATCTCAAAAAGAGACTTGATGAACTTAACAAGACTATGACAGACTTCGAAATTGGACTCAAGGATAATAAGTACATTAAACTGGAAAAAGATCGAAAAGCTTTCTCACATGAAAAGGTGTATCCATATACACGAGATGACTACACACAAAGCAATAGAAATCCAGGATACAACACCGACACCGACGGGTCTGATAGTGGATCCGACAGCTCGAATTCTCCAAACTACTACAACCCGATGAATAGGAGACAGAGAAGAGGTAGAGGAAATGCGGGCCGTAATCGAGGGAACCAACCACAAATGTGGCCCTCTTACCAAACACCGTTTGGTCCGCCACCGTTTTTTTACGGGCCCCAACAATTCCCCCCTATGTACCCTCAACAACCACTCCAACATTGGAACCCGAACCAAGGAAATCAAAGTCGTCCTTTTTTAGGAAGGGGCCAATCGACCCAAAGAACAAAAAACAAAACAACCCAACAAGTGCAATGGGCACAACCTTTGGAAACAACAGGGAGACACACACGCAGCAAGGGCCCGCCCGAAGCAACAACGAGCAACCACCAGATTTAGTGGTCAACCTATCCTCAATAACTTTGTCTGATAACCAAGTCAATGTATTAAACAAAGGGTTGGGTTTCGTCCCAACCCCCCAAACTGACAAATTTAAACTATGTTGCGAACTCAAAGAATTCCTTAGGAAATTGAAACTTCAAGTTTTTTTCAAAGACAAGGAACCGACCACATCTAACCGAACTGACACAGGTTTAAAGAAGAAATCAAACTTTGTCCCACCACCTCACAGCCTACCGGTGGAACTACTGGCTTTTGAGAAAGCCATCATGAGAGATGTGAAAGATCTAGACCCTAACACGGTCAGAGTGTTCAAAAACACTAGCAACATGGAGCTACAAGCTATTCAGGAACTATCCAAGAACAATGCAATAACTATAAAACCAGCCGATAAAGGCGGAGCTATTGTTTTACAAAATTCAGACGATTACAGACAGGAATGTCTAAAACTCCTCGCAGATACCAGAAATTACGCTATCATCAAAGAGGACCCGACAGAGCGCCTGAGGATCTGTATAGCCCACCTGATTGAAGAAAGCCTAGCCAACGACTGGATGGACAAAAAAGAATCTGAATTTTTGGTCAACACCAAACCAACGACCCCATATTTCTACACAATCCCAAAAATCCACAAATGGCTTGAGAAACCACCTTGGAGACCCATAGTCTCTGGAATAGGATCTATTTTGGAACCCCTTTCGAAGTACGCGGATGCTTTCCTTCGACCAATTGTGCAGAAAACTGAAACCTATTTAAGGGACACAAAGGACGTACTATGCCTACTAAAAGACAAGAGTTTCGACCCCACGTCTAGCATCTTAATAAGTCTAGATGTGGAGAGTTTGTACACTAGTTTACCACACAAGGAGACATTGGAAATCCTAGAGGAAGTACTCTTTGAAGAACATTGGTTGTACCATACACCAAGGCACGTCGTCCTGGAATGTTGCCGTTTGGCCCTCACAGAGAACTTCTTCCGTTTTGAGGAGACACTATACCGCCAACAACACGGGACCAGCATGGGCAGCACCTTTGCGCCGAGCATAGCCTGCCTGTACGTACATTACCTGGAGAAGAAAATAATCCTCACTTTGGAAAATCCGTACATCAACCACATAAAGTTGTGGAAACGCTATATCGACGATATTCTGTTGATATGGGAAGGTAACGAAGACGAGGCACATTTGTTCTGTAGATGGTTAAATGAACAAGACCAATTTCTAAAATTTACCAACACGATGAGTACTTCTCATTTGGTGTTTCTGGACCTGAACATCTGGGCAAAAGATGGGATGTTGACTACAACAACTCATTATAAACCAACCTCCAGAAACTGTTTATTAACTTACAACAGTTTCCACCCAAGACACCTGAAACAGAATCTGCCATTCGGACAGTTTTTACGTCTGAGACGCAACTGTTCCGACAAACAGGATTATTACACACAAGCGGAAGAATTGAGTAAGAAATTAAAACAACGTGACTACCCGGAGACAGTGATTCGTCAGGCCAAAAAGAGGGCTAGTAATAACAACAGAGATGCCCTTCTGGAACCCAAAAATAAAGATTCCGCTACTACGGAAAGACCAATCTGTATCACCACTTTTGACAGAGTTTCTGACCAGATCACAAAAATTATCAAAAAACACTGGCCAATACTGAATAGCGGTGAGCTCAACATCCCTAAACCGATGTTCAGCCATCGCAGAGGAATGAACCTGAAAAACTATTTGGTTCACACGCGACCAAAACCAATTGACAACACTAACAGAATAAAACCTCTCCCTAGCGGTCATTACCCGTGTAACAACTGTAGTGTCTGCCACCTGACGTCAGCTACAAAAGTGATAACCTTCAACAACGACATGAAATGGGAACTTAGGAACTTTTCCAATTGCAATACCAGTGGAGTAGTGTATTTGATTACCTGCACTTGCAATTTACATTATGTCGGAATGACCTCGAGGAAGGTCAGTACCCGAATTGTGGAACACAGGAGCAATATTCGGTGCAAAAGATCGACAACATGCATGAACAACCATTTCATCGACAAATGTCACACACCAAATGACCTCAGATGGGTAGTTTTGGAATGTGTCAAAGACAAAGAAAACCAAGAAAGAATTCTCCATGAACATGAACAACGCTGGGTGTTCAAGCTTCAAACAGATGTCCATGGGTTGAACGATGACATTCCATGGGGTGCATTCAACTCCTAAATAACTGTGGTGATACCAATCTAAAGCCCTTTAAGACTAATCTTTTCTGGCATACATCCATGGCCCATACCATACCGAACTTAATGTTCAATAACTTCACAATTTCTCGAACAACTATACCCATTATGAACTTAATATATAAATTGTTGTGTTAGAATATAAAAAAAACCCTTTTACAACAATTTTTAATTCTTAATTAAATCCTTCTAAGACCCAACAATGTCTTAAATAAATATTTCTCTCCGTCACTAATTGTGCCCCATCATGTAATAGAGACTAGCAGCCCTGCTTTGTGTAAGTGAAAATCGAACTATTGAGCATCCAGCGCTACGGATAAAACACTTCCGCATTCAGCGCAATCACATCCTCCCAACATGGCCGACTTAACCAGACGGTCTAGTCCTATGTTAGGCGCACCCGGAAATGGATACCAACAAAAGAGATCCCGACGGAACGCATTCTAAGATGCGGTCCGAAAGGGAAGCAGACAGGTAATCCCGTACGGTGTTGCTAGACAGGAAGTAAGTGACCAAGTGTCCAGATAGATCACGAGCGATAATACCTTTCCGCTCTTGAATTTTTATCGTGTGCATTCTCTCCCTAAAATAACGGTCCGTTTGTCTAAAATATGACCTTTACAGCATTGCTTCCACCTAAGCAACACCGTCCCTCCCAGAGACCATGAAGTGCGATCGAGCACCTTGACATGTAATTATCGGCATTCTTTATTTGTGTGTTTGTGTAGTGCGTCTCACGTTTGTGTCACAGCTAATTTTTATGTCAGTGTCTATGTATATACAAGCACGTGTTCAATTTCACCATTTGCTAGACCTGAAAGCCTGCACGCACCAGTATGGGGCAACTTGCACCATATAAAGCATGCATATACAAGTATATGTATTGAAATGTGCAGCGTGAAGGACTTACTTAGTCCCCGACCTTCTAAAGAGAAGGGAAAGGTGTTTATTTAATGTGTTTATTTCAATTTACAGGTTCTCCAGTGAACATATACATACGTCAGTAAGTTTATTACGTATGAATGTCTGAACCTCGCATTTTTATATATTGAACAGCGGTCACCACGATCTTATTTACTAATATTTACAACCTAAAATTAGGATTTTAGGAGTGGAAATTACAGGGCTGGTCCCTGTAAGGTCCTGAAGAAACGCTAGGGGTAGCGTGAAACATGTTGACCATATACTGAGTCCGCCTCCATAATTGGTCGGTCCACAGTATAACCCCATTTTTAACATACCAACCTAGGAGCAGAATAAAACATTGAGGCCCACTAGTACGGTATTTTTAAATTCACTTACTTACCCACTCCATTCCACAACACCCTTTTTTTTGCACCACACATAGTCCTTCACTTGACAGTTCTCCTACGTAATTCGCAAGTCGCAGCACGCCCCTTTTCGTAGAGAACTGGGATGGCCCCAATGATGAAGCATGTCACCGTGAGGAAACTCCGGTGAGTGAGGGGACTCTAAAAAAGATATTTTTCTTTTTTTGGCCACATCAAATATTATTTTGTATCTGGTCACAACACGAGAGAGGTCTATGAACCCAAACTTTGGGCTCCTTTTTTCATATGTAAGGTATATGACCTGATAATATCTGTCTCTGACTGCCCCTGGACCGTTTTAACACTGTTCTTTTACTAAGTAGTAATGTTTTGCTTTTTGTGCATCGTCCGGGTTTTTACCCTTCTCCATGAATTAAATGTTGATTGAATTTCTCTGTCTAACTAGCCAATCTGCTTGTTCTTTTGAATAGAACGTCTTTTTGATTTTTTCATTTATGTTGCCGGCATAACCGATGAGACTTATTTTCCAGACTGTATGGTTAACTTTTTTCTAAACCTATATACATCTTACTGTTGATACTGTTACCTACCAGTCCAATTCTCACCATCTCACGCGTCACGTTATCCTCATTTTTGGGTTCCTAGCCAGAGTACCGACTCTGTTCTTCTAGATTATTGATATTGTTTGTTTTCTGATATCTTGTGTTTCTTCTCAGTATTCACGGAACCATATTTTTATATTTCCTCACCTGGTGTCTACCTATCTCATGTGTGATGTCACTACCTAACATGTGAGATGTATTTTTTTTTCTCGCTTTCACATCCATAAGGGTTTTCACTCACGTAAGGTGATCTTCTGCGCTATGCACCATTTCACAGACAATACGCCATGTACATATTTTTCCATACTGTACTATGTTTTTCATCTCACCCCCAGCCCTGAAGAGTCACGGGTTCGCTTGACGAAACACGTGACGGCTGGTCATTTGCTTTTGAAGTTACCTTTCAACAAAGGAAGGTCAAATACAAGCCTTTGAAAAACAAAAAGACTTTCTATTGTGTCCACTTTGTTTCATTTACTACCTATTTTGTTCTTTTGATTAAGCATGATACATGTGTACACCTCGCTTAACGTGTGCACAGGATTCTTGTCATAATATTCAAAGCGCGTTGATCCTTCCATCCTAAAGCTGAGGGTCTATTAGCAGCCACATATAACTTACATGATGCCCTTCTGCCTTTGAACTCAAATACAAGAGTTCTGTACCCCAACATATCAATTTTCTCCCCAGTGAAACTTTCAGGCTTTACATCAGTAGGTTGGAAATAAGGACCTATAGTATTAACAAACTTATCTTCCCAAATGGAGCGAGCAATGATGGTGAATGGTGAACCAGAGTTTGCTGCTACTTGTAAAACTATACCGCCAAAGGAAATCATGCACACAGGTTTGTGGATATTATCTCCATTTAAATACAGAACAACATTGTTCTTCAATTCTGTAGAAGTAGTACCAGAATTCTCAGGAGACTCATCAGAGTCATTTCCCGACAAATCTGAACCACTTTCCATTACACATGCTACTTGATTTTTCTTAGTATGTTTTTTCCTACATACCCTCTCAAAATGTCCTACAATCCCACATTCTAAACTCTTAAATTATTTTGCAGGACATCCAGCAGACCTGGCAGTGTGTGAGGTACTACCACATCTAAAACACACAAAACCAGAATTGTTCCCTAAAGTGTTCCCTTCTTTCTTAGAATTGGATTTCTGTTTTTTCAGTTCAGAAATAAGTTTATTAAGAGAAATATAAGTCTCAATACAGAATACAATATAACAATACATAGTCAAATGAATCAAATTTTGAATATAAAAGCAAAATAGTTGTATATATAATTGAAGTTGGTCTATCTAGAAGAGAAGGATTAATGAAATTATATAAATAAATCAGTGTAAATGCAGGAAGATCACAAGTCACATAATACAAAAAATGACGATGCAAAATTCAAAATGATCTTATATATAAAAATACAGTGAAAGGAAAGTCATGGAGGTTTGGAAACATCTTGTTGTACAGGAGTTAGGATGGAGGTACGTTTAGCACTAGCTTCAATGAACGTTGTGATAGGTAACCATAATTACAGACGTTTCGTTGCCATGGGGATAGGGTACACAAGAGTTGTATCTAATCTATGATTACAACATATATCACACCACCAAGCTTGATAAGATAATTTGGTAAAGTCTTTCCAGTTTTTGGTTATTTGCTGAAAGGCAACTGCCAACAATAAGTCTACTGTTTTTGTGTTAAAATTGCATTCTGTCTAAACCGGAGCTAAACTTCCCAAAAATACATTAGAAACAGAGAAAGGATATTTGGAATGAAAGATTACATTGATTTGAGCCCCCATCTTTTCCCAAAAACGGCAGACGAGTGGACATGTAAAAAGTAGATGGTGCAGATCTGCACGTGGGGAGGAGCATGACCAACAATCATCTGGAAGATCAGCATGTCTTTTATGTAGAGCGACTGGGGATAATAAAAGCCTATTATATATATATAAAAAAAGAGTGTCTGTGTAGTATTGGCTGCTCTCAAAGATTTTCTGATTTTATTCCATTTTTATTCCATGTGTTTATGGACCAATTGACTTCCAAATCCTGTTCCCAAGAGAGTTCCAATTTAGGGGCATATTATCAAGGGGGTTTATCTCCGCTTTTTTGGCTTTAAAAGCCAAGAAAGCGGAGATAAAATTATCTCCCTATTACCTAGCTGTCGCTAACACCAGTTAGCGACAGCTAGTAGGAGATAGCGACCATCTTGGGCTCCACTTTGCATGTCAGTGATATTTATCACTAATGACATGCAAAGTGGGCGTGCCGAGATGTTAGCGACTGGAAACAGTCGCTAACATCGCTATCTCCTATTACCAACTTTTGGAGATATTCGCGCTAAGCGCGAATATCTCCAAAAGCTAACACCTGCCCCTGAGCAGTTCTTAGCCATGTTATCCAATGGGAGGTGGATAACATCGCTAAGAGCATTAGCTCGGTAATGCATGAATATCGCGGACTTTTCAGCGATATTCATGCATTGCGGCCGTTTTTTATCGCATTTGCGATAAACCTTGGTAATACCAAGGTTTATCTGCGGTAAAAAGCGCCGCAGCTTAGCGGTAAAATTTTCTCTCTAACCAAGCAATAGTGATAATTATCGCTATTGCTTGGTAATATGCCCCTTAGTTTTTTCTCGTGTAATACATTACATTTGTAAAAATTATAAATAATAGAAGCCTTGGGGTTAACTTGTAGGAGAGAATGTAATTTATCAATTGAGAGGAGTGTAGGATCGGTGGAAAGATTTGGAGGTATGCATCGGGAATAAGCAGCCAGAATAGCTTGTTTTAAGAGTGTATATTTAGATTGGAAGGACGTTGGTAAGTCAAAAAGTCTTTTAACATGCGCAAAAGACATAATCTGATCCTTTATATATAATTGATGTATCCAAATCAGACCTTCTTGTCTCCAGGATTTCCAATAAAAGGGCTTGCCACATATCAATATCATATTAACTTATTATGCCATATCGTGGAACTGGAGAAAGAAATTCAATGTATAGAATCCACTGGGGAAGTGGGTTTCAGAATTTTGGATGTGTATCTTATTATGAGGGTTGAAATGTGTTGTGGCTGGCAAGAAAACAAGAGGTATTCTTGAAATGAGAAAGGGGAAAGAAAAGAGAGCTCAAATGTAGCCCATAAAGGATAGTCTTAGGATGAATTGGAGAGCCATCTTGATGCTTGAAGGAGCAAAAAAGATTTTTGATATATAGGAAAATTAGGGAAATTAATACCCCCTTCTGACTATGGACGAATCAATTTTGATAAGGACATGCGCAACTTTTTGTTGCTCCAAAAAAAGAGGATAACCAGGAGTTTATTTTCTTGAAGAATTTTAAGGGAATGGATAATGGGATATTGAAAATTGTATAAAGAACTATAGGGGACAGCATAATTTTTATGGTATAGAGACGACCCCTCCCAGGATATGTATAAAGGGTGCCATTTAGCAGTAAAAAAGGTTATTCTCTGTACACAATTATCGATACAGTGTGAAATTGTATTTGAGATAGATGGAGTGAAATGTAGACCCAAATATTTAATATATTGAGGGCACCATGCAAAATTTGAGAGAGCAAAGTCATCTTTAAAAGTATATTTTGTTAAGGGTACTATAATACCACCACAGTATATAGAGTAGCACTATTGATAAGTGTGTAGAAACAAGTAAAAGGGCACAACTGAGTTGTGGACGAAAACCCTCGCTCACCCGAGGGTGACATGCTTCATCAGAGGGTTCCTCCAACACAGGGGGATATTGGATATTGGTGGTATTGGATAAATCTCATTACCATAGAGATATGGGACCTCTTGAGACTATATTGTTCTATAGGGAACAACAATGGGTGTTCATATTGGGTATCCACCAGAAAGGCCTCAATGATGATATATCCTGGTGTGCTGTGGGCTCTCATTTACCCCTTCGCTGCGGGGGATATTCCTCCGCTGTGCTGGGGGGGAGGGAGGGCGCGCACTGCGCTCACTTGCTCATGACGAGCTGAGCTCGTCATGAGGCACGGCGCTCCTGTGCTCATAACGAGCTAAGCTCGTCACGGCCACACCCGTTCTGGTGGAACGCTCAGCACAGCAGGAGAATTATCCCCGCATGCGAGCGCTCCACGGCTCATGACGAGCTGATCTCGTCATGAGCACCGGAGCGCCGTGGCTCATGACGAGGTTAGCTCGTCATGAGCATTCAAGGGGTTAATATAGACTGTTGACACGCCATGCGGCTGCATGGCTGGTTCACAGTTTACATGATCTTCTTGATTTACTTCTAGCTACCTTAAGAACACTCACTGTGATATAAGGCCATAGATGATTTTATATATATTTGTATTTATCATCCATGTACATTCACAGAGTATGGCTAGACTAAGCATGTAATAGCTACACCACATGAGTGATATAAACAAGCTCTTGAATTACATATCATTGTACACTAGTGGCAATCTCACGTATATCTTTTTCATTTATGGAAAGGGATTGAATTTTTAATGTATCAGATCCTTTTACATCTAGATACACCACTGTAGCGGGGAAATATACCTATTGCGAATAAGCCACCGCGTACAATTAACTCTTGCGCGCATGCTCTGTATCATACAGTTCGGCTGAGTCAAATGCTTTGCTGCATTAGGCTAGCTACCATTACTTGCCAACGGAGTAGATTGGAGGTTTAGGGTGCAACAATTTAAACTCCAGGGGTTAATATTATATAGCTCCATGTAAGACATAAGCTCGCGTACAGTCTACGGATAGAGTCAAATTACAAGTGGCATGTCCTTTGTATTTTACTTAGCTGCTGCTGTATAGTATCGGTTAATATACCATTTTAATGGTTCTAATACATAATTTTACAATACATACATCATAGTCCTGTGTGTCAGTTTTCGTGATTTTTCGGTTGTTTTAATGCGGTGGTGCCTGCAATATGTGCTGAATCGATTACTTCAATGAGTTCATACAATTTATTTTAAACCCCTACTAGAAGAACCCACATGGTGTGAGACTCTGTAGAAGGTTCAGTTGGCATATACATACTACGCTTTAGGTAAGAGTTTTCACTCCAATGGGCACTGAATATGGGTGGTGGTACATATTGGTGATAGTTTTGTTCATTGATAAGATGTGGTTTTACTATTGTTTTGCAAAGCCTTCTGACCTATCATATTGATCGATATACGTGATGGTAAAGAATTGAGGCCTAAGTACCACATTATGATTTATACACCTGATACGGTAGAGTGACTGATTTTGATCCTGATGGCAGAAACATGTTGATCACTAGATAGGATATACATCTATAACCCTACATTCACTTACGTTTTAACTGACTACCACATAGGAAGGAAGAATAAAGTTGTTGCCCCATGTAGGTAGTTGTTTTTTTGTTTTTTTAAACAGATTTTATTTGATAGATTGCACACATAGCGCAGCACCCCGCACTCCGGAGTAGGCTGCCAATCATTTACAAAGCATCAATGAATTAGCAATCATTACATCATTTTGTGTCAGGCAATAGTATCAAACTTAACAGTGTCAACTTCCCCCCCCTCCCTAGCCCCCAACCCCCTCCCCCCAGGACCCCCCCTGGTCACACCACACCATCTCCCCTATTCTGCAAATCAGTTCTTGATCTAGTATATACATACATCTTCCATCATGGCTCTTTATACAATCTCCACAGCAGCCTCCCTCTCCACCGGAGGCTCCAGCCACAAGCCCCTATAATCAGCCCACCTCTTCCATATCTTATAATGCTTACGTGGGCAGCCACGGGCTACAAAGATCGGCTGCTCCAGCCCCATACAAAAATCTAATCCCTTCTTCCATACTGGAACAGAGGGAGCTCGGGGGTCTTTAGCTACGTCTCTTTTGGCAAGGGTCAGGCCTAATGACAATAGGTGCATCTTATACCTGTTCCCCCCACCTCGTCCATCACATGCAGCAAACCTAATCGCGCTGTGCGTGGGAGCTCCCACCCCAGAACCTCGGACAGACAATCCCACAGTCCCTTCCAGAATCTGGCCAGTGAGCTACAGCTCCACACCGTGTGTATCAACATCCCGACCTCCCTCTCACATCTAAGACAATACGGGGATGCAATGAGGCCTGCCCGCCACAATCTCTCCCTGGTATAGTAGATCCTGTGTAAATATTTGAATTGGATAAACCGCAGGCGCATCGCTATAGCTGCAGTCCTAGGGGCCTCTAATGCCTCCCGCCAATCCTCCTCCTCCAGGACCCCTACATCCCCTTCCCATGACTCTCTGAGCTTCTGTCATGTTGTGGAGCAGTGTGTGACTAGTGTATGATAGATGCAAGATATCTTTTTGTCCCCTAAGTCTCCCATGAAGACCTTGGCTTCCAACGGACTAAACTCTGGGAGGGAGTCCAGACCTTCCAAGCTCGGTGCAATGGCATGGCGGAATTGCAAATATTGACAAAATTGTGACCGGGGCATGTCATATTCCCTTAGGAGATCCTGGAAGGATTTAAGTGTTGTTCCCGACATTACATCCCCTAACGTTGAAATCCCTATATTGTCCCAACCCCTGAAACCCTGAAGGGACTCCAGGGCAGGAAGGCTACCGTTATTCCACAATGGGGTTTCCTCAGTCAGCGTGCCCCACCATCCCATGCGATGCAGTGCCCGCCTCCAAATCTGACATACCAGTTGGTTAGCCGGCGGCAACCTCTTCCGAAGCTGTGCTGCGTACAGTATCTCATGCAGGGAGTGAGAGCCCAAAAGGTGTCGTTCCAGGGCATATGCTGGGTCGCCCCTATCACAGTACCACCACTCATTCAGGACCAAGAGATGGGAGACCTGGTAATAGGAGAGGATATCTGAGGTCGCTAAACCACCACAATACGTTGAAAGAAAACATGTCCGCAATGCCACCTTCACCGCACCTCCAGCCCAAAGGAATTGTCCCAGCACTGAATTTACTTGGCGGAACCATTGGGGTGATATTGGATAGGGGTGGTTCTGTAACTGATAAAGCAACTGGGGGAGGGCCACCATTTTAAATATGGCAGATCTGCCATAGATAGTAAGGGGCATACAGGACCATGTCTTCATTTCCGTCCGGACCCGATCCCAAACCGGCACCAGGTTGCGCTCCCAGGAGATCGCCGGGACCTCTGAGATAAATACTTCTAGATGTTTAATGACCTCAACTGCTACCTCTAGCCTGGAAACCCAGTCCCCTACTCTGGATTGCGCTCCGAGCACCCACAAGGTCGATTTATGGGGGTTCAGGTACAAGCCCGATGTTTCGCCAAAGATCTGCATTATCTCAAGTATACGTGGCCCCGATCTGTGAAGGTTGGTAAGAAAGAATAAGACATCGTCCGCATATAGGGCGATTCTATCAGACGGACCCATCTCCCACTCGAAACCACTAATCTGTGCATCTATACGCACCCAAGCCGCCAGTGGCTCCATGGCCAGGGCGAATAGGTATGGCGAGAGTGGGCAACCCTGCCTAGTGCCTCGCCCGATTGAGAATTTAGATGATAAGGCACCTGCCACTCTAACCGAGGCCGTCAAGCCCGTGTACAATAGTCTCAGATAGGACAGGAAACGAGGCCCTAAGTTAAGCCGGGGCAGTAACACAAACAGGTAGACCCAACTCAGTGAGTCGAAAGCCCTGTCAATGTCAGCTAGGAGGAGTGCCGTCTGCACCCCGGCTTCTTGAACTGCCGCCACTGCTACATGGGCCCTACGAATGTTGTGTCTGGTAGCCCTATGGGGCATGAACCCGGCCTGATCTGGATGGACGAGACCTGTGATGTGGGGCAGGAGACGATTAGCCAGCGCCTTGGTTAAAACATTTTCCTCAATATTTAGTAGCGATATGGGCCTATATGAAGCATGTTGCTCCGGAGGCCTGCCCGGATTCTGAAACACTACTACTATCACAAAACAGTTAGATAGGGAGTCCGGTGGAAGCCAACTTGTCAGCCATTGAGCCAGGAATTTCTCCATGCTTCCCTTCTCGCAGCCCTCCGGGAGCCCAACAAAGCGCCAGTTATTCCGCCGAGCCCGCCCTTCCGCGTCCTCTGCCCGGGGTGCTAGATTCTTCTGGATACTCTCCATGTTGGCGACCTTGCGCTTCAGGGTTGCCACATCATCCTCCACTCCCGAGAGCCTTGTTTCGGCTTCCATGATGCGGGCTACGGCATTGCGCAAGTCTTGACGCAGTAGAGTAACGTCCGCTCCCACAGCCCCAATTTTCGCGTCCAACATATCCCTGGATTGGATTATAGCTGCTAACAGTGTTGCATTATCTGGTCCCGGGTTTAGAGGGCCCCCCGCTGCCCCGGCCCCTCCATGCGGCTCTGTGAATTTATCAATTGGCCCATGCTTCGTGGCACCCCCACCACTCCCACCTCTTGTCATCTTGGGCGGCACTCAGGGACACTAACCAACAGTCCAGTCGTCTCGTCCACCAGGGCCCTCTCCGCTCCCCTCCGGATCTTTCAGTGCGCATGTAGACCCCTCCTTGTAGGGACCCCCGGTCAGGCTCCGGCGGGGCAGGCCAGCCACTCGATTCCAAGGCCCGCCACCCTTCACCACAACCTTCCGCAGTAGGGGGCTGTCGCTGCTCTCTTGGGCCACCTGTAGGATCCTGCTGTCACCGGGCACAGTGTGCCAGTCCTGTCAACTATGTCCAGCACTCAGGCGCACAGGTCAGGCCTGCACCATGGGGCCCAGCGCCAGGGGCCACAACACAGTGGGTCAACAGCTTAGGGACCGCTACTGCCCATACAGGCCCTTCACCTCAGAAATGCGCCCCGTGCCCTCATGCTGACGACCGCCTCCTATGGCGCTTCTTTCACTGCCGGTGTCACCCCTGGTCCAGGGTCCCCAGAGCCTCTGCAGGCGAATATGTTGTCTCTGAGTTCTGACTCCTCACAGGGCCTCAGCCAAACAAAGCGTCGCACTTGGGGGGTGCCGGGCTCCGCCCCTAATCATAGGCACCCCCGATCACTGACCTCCGCCGAGGGCTGATCTGCCCCCCAAGCCCCTGCCAGCGCCCCGCCCCGCAGGGATACCCTCCTCCAGCTGCGCCAAACTGTGGTCCCCGGCTCCACGGCCTACCTTCGGGCTTCACAACATCCAGGCCTCCGCACCTCTGCCCGGGAAGGATCGGGCCTCACTGTGGCTGCCCACAAACCTTCGGAGCTCTCTGGGGGGGTACGGAGCCCCCGCCGGCTATGGTCGGGAAACGCCGGCCCACCCGCTGTTCTCCTCTTCTCGGTGGCCGCCTCTCGTGCGTCGGGTCCGGGAGGCCCGAAAATCGAGGCCCCGGCTTCTTTGGCTCGGACCAGACCCAATCCGCTGCTTCGCTCTGCTGACTTTCTGGGCTCCCCCGCGTCCCGCAAATGGCACCGGAGGCTCGCCCCTCGGTCCGGAGCCAAGAGCTGTGCTTCAGGGTCTCGAAGCGGTGTGAGGGGACAGGATGAGATGACGGATAAGTGGCAGGCGGGACGGAGCTACACTAATCTCCGTCCGTCATGCTGGCCCGCTTAGCCACGCCCCTTCCCCATGTAGGTAGTATTTAATATACTTTTCACTTGTTAATTTGCACTCTGCCCCTCCTTACCATACTGAGTTGGTAGTGCCAACACGTGCTTTGCACTCCTGCTCCTTCCCCCTTGGGTAAAGTTGCAGCCCACACGGGGTACCTTGCGGTCTCCGTGTGTTGGAGGAACCCTTTGATGAAGCATGTCACCCTCGGGTGAGTGGGGGTTTTCGTACACAACTCAGTTGTGCCCTTTTCTTGTTTCTACACACTTATCAATAATGCTACCCTATATACTGTGTGGGTATTATGATTATGGAAGTTAAATAGGATGGAAGTTTCTATATTGTAGCATAGTTCTTCCTTTGACCCTCTTTGGTGTGATATATGTTAAGGGTAATATCTTATATTTATTTTTGTTTAATTTATACCTGGATAAGACTACAAAGGAGTCAACTTCATTTAGGAATGCAGGAAGATTGGACTGGGGTTGCGAAATAAATAGTAATATATCATCAGTGTATGCTGCCAATTTGATGTGAGTGTCTTTGAAATTAAAGCCATGAATGTCTCTTTTTTGACTAATTCAAGATAAAAAAGGTTCTAAGGCTAGGTTAAAAAGAAACTGCGACAATGGGCATCCTTGACAAACACCCCTACCGAAACTGAAATAAGAAGATACAGTGCCCTTTGCACATACAGCCGCTCTTGGGTTAGAATATAGAAGTGAGATTGAGGAAATTATTTTAGGTCCGAAGCCAAACCATTTGAGAGTCTGAAAAAGGTACGCCCATTCCACTCTATCAAACGTTTTATCTGTGTCCAATGCTAATACTGCCAATGAATGCGAGATATGAGAGGATTTAGATAAGATATCAAAAAATAAATGAGTGTTGTCTGTGATAAGACGACCTTTAACAAAGCTTGACTGTTCCACTCCCAATAAGTCAGGTAGATGGGACTCCAAGCGTAAGACCAGACATTTTGAAAACATTTTGTAATCAACATTGACTAAAGATATGGGTCAAACAAAAATGTGCACAATATCGTAAGCCTTTACCTTCCTTGGGGATAAGACAAATGAGAGCTTCTGAAAAAGAGCCTGAGGATTTACCTGAGTTCAAAAAAGAGTTTATTAGATTATATAATTTGGGAATTAATAAAGAGGCGAAATGTGTGAAAAACTCAGCAGTAAAACCATCTCGGCCAGGGGTTTTATCTTTTTTAAATGCCTTTATTGCAGCAAAGAGTTCATTTTACGAGAGGTTGGATTCTAAAATAGAAAAACCTGATTGGGTAAAAGGTGGTCGTTAGATATCTGACAAAAAGTGAGAAATGTGCTGCTCTGTAGGAGGGGCTTCTGATGTGTATAGTGTTTTGTAAATGTGAAGACATTTATTTAAGATTTCATCATCCTTATATTTCAATGACTGCTGTTCATCCATAATAGATTCTTTTATTGAGTTTATTATGTTTAACCTTCAAATAATTAGCTAGTACTTTACCCGCTTTATTCTTATCCCCATAGAACTTCACACTAGACTTCAATAAGTAAGTAGAAGCATTATTTGTTGATTCCTTATTAAACTAAAATTTCACGTTAATAAGTTCTGATAAACAATCTTTTGATTTTGAGGAATAAAAAGAAGGCTCCAGTTTCTTTATCTTGGCTAGGAGGGATGTGGTGAGTGCTTGCGACTATTTAAGCTTTTTGGAGACATAGCCAATAATAAAATCTCTAGCAGTTGCTTTAAAAGCGTCCCACACCACATGAAAGGGTAAATCATCAGTCTAAACAAAAAATATTCATTAAAAAAGGAAGTAAAAGAAGAACTGAATACCGGGTCCAAAAGAAGAGCGTTGTTTAAGCGTCATTTACGGGGGGTACGGGGTTTCTGTAAAATATCTACCGCATGGTAATAGGAGCATGATCAGAAATTAGAATGGATCCAATATCTGCTGCCATTAATGATTGGGATACATTATGCGAAATGAAAAAGGAATCCAGTCTTGATCGAGTATGTTGAACTGGTGAATAATAAGTGTATTCTTTGGTAGTGGGGTTGCAAATTCTCCAAGCAGCAATAAGCTTATATTGTTTAATAGTCTATATAAAGAGCTTATGGGCCTTATGACGGACAAAAGAGACCAGTGAGTTATGATCGAAAAAGGGATCAAAAACTTAATTACAGTCACCTGTAAGAATGAGATTGTCATCAATACAATTTGCGAGTTGCTGAGCTAAGGATATCCAGAAGGAAGGGTCACCAACAGTAGGTGCGTATATATTTAGTAAAGAAACTGGAACATTACCAATCAAAAGTTTAGTAAACAACCATCTACCGCTTAAATCAGAACATTGTGACAATAGTTTAACAGAAAGTGATGAATGACATATGGTTAGGACCCCATTTCACATGCCTTCTCCTTGTGAGTAGAAAATCTCTCCAACACAACCTCTTTTTAATTTTATTGATTCCTCTGCTGTTAAATGGGATTCCTGCAAACAAGCTATATCTGCACCCAGTTTGGCTAAGTGAGTCAGAACTCTTTGCCTTTTAATAGGAGAATGCAAACCTCTGACATTCCAAGAGACACGATTTAAAGACATGGGATAAATGACAGTGTGCATATGAGACATCAATCACTATAAGAAAACAAACAATAAGAAATATGTCAAGAAACAGACCAACTATCTGCAACATAGAATACATTTGTGAGAAAGGAATAAGGACAAAAATGAAGAAGTAAGTTTACATGTGATAGATGTAGTGTAAGGTAAGAAAAAACATTATGTGTAAGATTGAAAAAATAATAATAAGATAGAATAAATAGGAAGTGGAAGAATAGAGCAAGATAAAGAAAGAAGAGTAGGCAGAATGAGATAGTATGCAGAAATAAGTTAGAGAAAAAAAGACAAAAAAAGGTGAAATAGAAAGAAATTGCTGGTAGAAATAGTAAAGGAAAAAAACGGTATCTAGAAGGAGTCCAAAACATAAAGCGGGTGATGGGGAAGAGGCCACATGGAACGATGACACATCCAGACTCCACGAGGTGAGGTGGGGGAGACTTCAGGATGAGCGACCACAAGACAAAAAAGTTAGACATTAAGGAGAAAAAACCTGCAGGGATAGAAAAAATTGATTAGAGCAATTAAAGTATTCTTAAATCAAAAGCAATTAGCTTGACTTTCTAAAGTTTACAATTACGAAATGGCAGAATAAAATATTAAGTTGTAGTAAGTAAAACAAGCCAGTGTCTAAACTGGTAAATGATCTACAAACTCCACAAGAAACTCAACAGGCTAAATATATAACGCTGTATCCAGGAGTTACAATAAAAGAAGAGTCATCAGGGGCATGATTTAGAAATATCCACAGTGCGAGTTCAGGAAACATTTGAGTTTGACCAGATCTTAATAAGTGATGGTGATATTGTTAAAGGTCACTTTGAACAAGCATGAATGGAATAAGCCAAATTGTACACCGATAGAACACAAAGCTGGTCCCATGGCCAAAAAATCATTTCCTCTGTCTGCTGTAGCCTTTGCATAGTCCTGCGAGAAACAAAGTTCATTTCCTGATGTTGAAATCCGCTTCAGGGACCTAACTGCGGCCAATACTTTGAGAAGATCTGTATATTCAAGAAAATAGAGTATGACTCCTCTTGGTTTACACAAGGTAGATGGTGATGAATTGAGAGGACCTAGTCTGTGAGCACGTTGAATGTTCAAGACAGTGGTTTCTGACAGATTGAGCACCGTCTGCAAAAATGATTTAAAATAGTCTATAGGGTCAGAGCCTTCTGAACCCTCTGGCAAACCATATATACGAAGGTTGTTCTGCCCGTTCCTATTTTCAAGATTTTCAATCTGCTTCTGAAAAGGTGCAATCTGAGATTGAAGGACTGCAACCTCAGCGCAAGCTGAGCCCATGGAAACCACACTTTGTTCAACCGCAGTTATTCTCTCTTCCATTTTTGCCCAACCATCTGTTAAAACTTGTATTTTGGAGTTTGTCTCCTCCTCAAATGTGCGAAGTGCTTGTATTTCCTCCAGAAGAAGATCCATTGTGACTTACGTAGGCTGTTTTGGTGGAGAAGGAGGGTATTTTTTCAAACGTTTGGTTGACACCTTGGTGGCTGCAGAAGAAGAAGTAGAGGCACTTTTAGGAGAGGAGTTCAAAGATTCATCCATTTTGGCAAGGCGAGTGTAAAGGTGTGAGCAAGCAACAAAAGAGCGATTTGGGGGCACCACCAACGATTTTACTGTTTTCAGTCTGCCCATAAATGGGATGACTAGGATCAAACTCTCCTCAAATGTGAATTGAGCAAGTGGAACCGTTAGCACAAGTGACAGCAAGTGCCCGGAACTCCAGGAATAAAACTGGCACTAGTAGTGATGCATTGCATAGTAATAACCTGTAGAGATTATCCTAAAGAATACCTTAAATTTGCAGCAATAATTTCAATGACGAAGTGTGAAGAAAAAAATTGCTAGCTCAATCACAAGAGTCCCTACAAGGCTCACTGGTGCTTAGCTATCAAAAGAGAAACAGTACGGCATGTATTTGGTAATCTGTTCTGTGCTTTGCGGCTCTAAACTCCGTATTGTTTCTTTCTTTTTTTTTTATAAAACTGCTGACAAGATGGTAGATGCTTTAGAGTGAAACTCAAAGGTTCGTGAATAACTAAAGATGGCTGCACGTACGGTCACGCAACGTGACCTCGTCAGCCCTGCTTAACGTCAGGTTTGACGAGCTGATTTGACATCAGACGTGCGAGTTATCGTGCGTGCAACTCGCGCAGAGCACTCACTGCACAACAATGTCTCCACGTTCCAGGGAGAACAGTTCAGATAGCAACGGCACAGCAATTTGAAGGTAAACAAAACTTTAAATGAACACTGAAAGCACTGTAGACATAATTCAAAGTAAAAGAGGGGTTTTAAACTCATGCACAGCGGGCGGAGTGCCCTTGCTGTAATTTTCCTCGAGTAAATACTCAAAAATTGTTCTGGGAGGACTCCAAAACGCATGCAGTGGATAAGAGTACTGAAACATTGACAGGCAGCTGATAAGAGTGCAAGCAGGGGTTGAAACATGCTCATTCGTCGCCAAAACGATGTAGCATTCTCCCAAGAATGGTAGTGTACAAGAAGTTTAGTAAAGTATAGGTTCCTTTATGCCAACCCCTGCTGGAAAGAAAGCATCCAACACGAACAGTCTCCCAGCAGATCTGAACATACAGAACTCTGATTCATTCATATCATTCTATAATTCTAGAGCACCTGATAGGGTTCTACAATTAACTCTATACCTACCAAAGAGGCGGCCCAGGAAGTAATAAACAGTACTACATGGGGTTAGGCACTGCACCACTTGCCTGGGCTGCAGAGTGAAGTAAAAAACTTTGGTCCTTTCCGGAGACTGGAGCTGGCACCAGGACTAATGACCACAGTGGCCCAAAAAACAACAGAAGGCTCCCCCAGATCAACGGGAGGCTGTGGAGTCTGGCAGCACTTTTGCTATGTTTAACAAACTCTTTCTGTCACTGTGAATGACTGTAGCTGCTGCCGGATCCACGTGACATCTCCAAAGCTGTTGTTTTCATGCGCCTCGCATCGCTGCGGAAACAGTTTTACCATCACACTTCATATAATTTCTCACTTTATATCAACGTGAATGTGCCCAGGCCGACAGCCTGGAATAAGACCATAGAATATATCATGGAGCACACAGCGACACAGCAAGCAGCCAAAACAAGCTTGGGCTGCCTTTTTAAAAAATTCCTGCAGCACCTTATTGCACATATCGTAGGAGGAGCCTATAATGTGTGACTTATGCATTTTAGTGCGGTGATGTGGACACAAGCACTAAAATACGTTGATGAGTGGCACTTGGCCGGGCTGTGTTTGTGCTCCCGTTGGCCAAGTTTCAACTGAAACTCATGGTATGTTATTGCCCTATGCAAAAAAGCTTCTTTGAACGACGCCCACCTCGTCATGGTACCTGCAGGTATCTCTAGGGATCTAGGAACCTCAATGGTGGGGGGCACTCAGTATATATCTGTCACCATGGCCCCTTCAGGCACAGTCATTTCCTGTTTTTCACCTCATGGGCAACTGGTAGGGCTGTGAAACCTTTGATGTCTACCTTGAGTAGTTTGGGCTGTTTTACCATTTCATAGGGCTTATTCTCAAGTGAAAGTGCCTCTGGAAACCTTTGTTCAGGACAGTCTCATAATTATGAAGGATGGTGACGTCTTGGGAGAGGAAATTGGAGTTTCATTGTTTTACATTTATTGTCCAAGGACATTAGTCTCCCCTGAAATTTTTATTTCCTACTTTAATTTATATACAGGGCACATTGATGGCTCCTTCTTCCAAACTGTGTTTGAGTGAGCTGTGTTGTAATTGATTGCTGTTTTTGTTTTAATAAGAATACACACGTGTTGTATTCATGTTTCACATTTGTGTGGTCCTTGGTCACAGTCTTTGTGTTCTACTGTGTAAAGTCCCATTGACTGTGATGAGACAATTGGATGAAGTGGTAATGGCCTGGTTAATTACAACTAATCTTCATTACACTTACTGCCTGATTAAGAGTTGTTCGTAATATTTCGAGCCATGAGTACAGGAATTGCTAGGTATAAGGTATTTAATGCACCTGATAAGTATTGGATGAATTGAACACCTCAAGCTTTGTTAAATTTCGGCAGGCAAACTTGGAAATGTGTACATTCTGTACCGCATCATGCAGATTTTGGTGCTTTAAACATCAAAATCTGCATGCTATTCCCCATGAACTCATAATAGGTGTTCTGTATCACACCTGGTACATAACATACCCTGTAATATCCTTATTTATCATAGGCGATAAATAATGCCTTAACTCGTAATCACATCTTTAGTCTTACACTTCTTAATCACAGTCTTGCATTCTGCTCTACCCCATCCATATTCTGTTTTGTGGGCTTTGGTCATAGAAGTCACTCCTGGGCGTAGAGTACATAGTAGGATCTATGTGTGGTTGACTCAGTTACACCCTCCCAAAGTGAATACATAAAGTGAAGTAAGAATTGCAATGAGGAGCCTGTCTCAGAGGAAAGAGTTCTGAGGAAGATTACGGATAGCGTAATGAAGATTGGCAGCAGTGTATATCTTCTTCTTACTGGCAAATAGGTGTAGATTTCAGGAGAGGAGGTGGTCCAGCGGTTAGTCTGTGGATTGTTGAACCAGGAGACCTGTGTTGAGCTCCACCTTACCAAATCGTGACATACTGGATAAATAACTTTTGATTTAGCATTGGTTCTGCTAAAATTATAGCACTTAGAAAGAAGCAAACGATCCCTAAATCCACCCTGTAAAATGATGAATGTATAAATAATTGTAAAGAATAAACTAAACTTCCTATCACACATATAGTTGCCTATTTAGAGTGTCGCCAATGCAGGAAATCAGACACAAATTGGTAGATGTCTCGTCTGCCCTAGTTTTAGTGTTTAGACTCCAAACTCTAAATAATCCTCAAAGTAAATTATGTGAAAAGAATATTTCCTCTCTTGCACTACCTTTGCTACATATTGCCCTTTGGACTTCATTCTCCAACGCGTGGAACTGATTTCTGTCTCCTGCTTCTTTTCCAGTTGGTAATCTACCACCAGGTCCAGCCTCACAGGTCGTGAAGAAGTCGAAGTCCTTGCCTTTGAACTCTTTAAGAACTGGCACTCTCCCGCCAGCATTCACCTCGAAATCACAAATGATGGGAATGTCTCAAAGCCATTCACTGTATTCCTTCCTACCGATCCTGACAAGAGCACCTCTCAGAACAAGCCGTGTTCTCCCAGCCATACCAAGCCAGAAGGAACATGTCGCGACGGAGGAGGATGCTCAGGACACCCTTAGTGAGGCTAAAAGCAATCAATAGCTCTACACCCAGCCGATATGGAGACGTATACTGTAAAACTATGGATACTAGGTGACAGGATGCATCCACAAAAGCCAATTTATAAGTCATTGCAGTGACGACCAAACTGTGCACGAATATTTTTTTATTAAAATTATCAAAAATATGTTTGAGTAGATGAGATATTCCTATTTTTCTAACATTAATGCTTATTTTTGCATCTTGCATTTGTGATCTTTGTGACCTTGATATGCCAAATCTTTATAGGACACTGTGCGGTTCAAAGTAGGCGAACATTGACATTTAAATTTCATAATGAAGTATTCTTCGCTGGGGCATGCATTGCCAAATGTGACCATAGACTATCACATTTTTTATTCATATAGCTACCTTTGTCCAAGTATAAAGCTTAATTGCTGCGAATATCGGAAATTGCAGCAGATAATGTAATCAGTCATTAACTGTATATGGCGCCAACTGTATGTGCTTTACATAACGGTGTACTGAATGATGTATGTGTTTGTCATATTTCAAATGTTTGTAAAGGTAAATGACAAAACAGTTGTTGAGTTCATGCGTGTTAGTCTATTTAGTATATGCTAATGTCTGCAGGGTTTGATAGTTTGGTAGATAATCATCAACCTACTAGGGTTTATTTAATATGTTTGTGTATTGATTTCTTATTTTGGCAGAACCCTGATAGAGCAAATTTTAATTTTGTTTTAAATCACAGCGATCAAAATCAGACCGGCTGCTGTGAACCTGCGCTTGACTAATGTGTCCACATGAGTGGTCCGGGTCGAAATCACCAACCAAGATGATTATTTGCCTTACCTCTCAATCTTTGGGTCATCCTAGGAGCATTCTCCTAGGAGGATCAAAAAAGGTGAGATTGAATTGTTTTGAAGGGTGACCACATTGGAATCAATGGCGATGAAACATGCTTTGGAGGATAGTGGTGATTCCATTGAAGTGTAGGGAGCCTTTTTCCCTGTTTGGAGAGTAAAGATCAGTTCATAGGGGGATGACGGCCCTCAAACGTGGGTGAGCTGAGAGGTATGTCCTACCCAGTTGACATTTGTAAACCGCAGTATGCAGCAACAACATAATCGAACCAAGCAAAAGCCAAATATAGGCGATCTCCCTTGTACCAAAAAATCATACATAAAATAAGCAATTCTGTGTAATTCTGTGAAACGGAACTGAAATGACAAGAAGCAGGAAGACACCTTCTGAAGAAAAGCATCATTACTTTTCTTCGGAGAAAAAAAGTCCATAATTGTTTTTCTTTTCTTCTAACTTTTTCATGTCCTTATCAGTTCAGAAAGCGCCTTCCTATTTGGACAGAAAAAATATAGATCTTGGTGGGAGCTCAGAATCTGGGCCTCATTTATGAAAAATGTTGCATCGCTGGTTGAAATAAGCAATGCAACGCTTTTCATTGCACCATCCTTGCGACACCATTGAAGCGTTGTATTTAAACGGCACTCAATGTCACGAGGATTGAACAGATACATCAGGAATCCTGACGTATCTGTTGGTGCAGTAATGACACATTGCTGGAGTGCGTCGGAAAGCAGACACAACCCCAGCAATGTGTCATTATCCAGTATTAGGGTATCTTTCATAGATTCACATGCCTGAATCATTCCCCGTCGTCTGGATGGGAGACCCCGGTACATAGGAAAAGTAATGTCTCACTAGACATATAAAGAGATAGGCCAAAGGCCTCACATCAGTAACATATCCAGGTCCTTTTGTAAAGAGGACCAAACTCCAGAGAACAACCAATCAGCTATCACCACCCTCTGTAACCTTCCTGGAAGGAGCTCTAGTCCCTCCGATTTTCTACCGCACGTCGTGCTAAGGGAGTCTCCCTTGAGCTCTGCTCAGTTTTCCTTTTTTCTGGAATTCCAGTGGTTCTTTCTTCAGAATTTCTTCTTCTGACTGAAATTCTCTATGGGCCCGATTCACAGAACTAACTTAAGACAAAATCCTAAACTTACTACCATTTTGGTATTCACAGAAGGCACTTACTCATTTTGGTATTCACAGAATGCACTTACTCATTTAGGTATTCACAGAAGTTAGGAGTCCTAACTTTAGGATTCTTAAATGCCTTCTGTGAATACCGAAAGTCTTAAAGTTAGGATTTTTCTCAATTTAGTAGTAGTAAAGTTAGGAGTCCTAACTTTAGGACTCCTAAATGCCTTCTGTGCAAACGACTACATGGTATCTTTGGATCTTCAAGATGCCTATTTCCATATCCCTATCCACAGGAATCACAAAAAATTTCTGAGGTTCACTGTGGCAGGCAGACACGCATTTTCCCGAAATGCCTTTTTCCAGTGGCTGCATACCTCAGACAACACCATCATCAAGTTTTCCCCTATCTCGATGAGTGGCTCGTCAAGACCCCTTCTCTAGACAGCGCAAACAAATCTTCCGACGCCTGTCTGCAGCTTTTCAGTCGCCTGAGGCTTACTCTCAATCAGGACAAGTCCATCCTCCAACCGTCTCAACGTATAACTTTTCTGGGTGCTATTCTCGATACAAACCAGAAGAAGGCTTTCCTGTCACAAGAGCGACAGTACAAACTTCTTCATTAGGCAAACCGCATAAAATCCAGGAAGTTCCTCTCAGTACGCTTATTCAAGTCCCTTCTCGGGATGATTTCATCTTGCATTCTGTTGGTTCCTTACTGTCGCCTCCACATGCTTCCTCTCCAGGAATCACTTTCCACTCAGTGGATTCAAGCCGAAGGATCCTTCAATGATTTTGTTCAAGTGACCCCTCAGATGGTCACTGCTCTACAGTTGTGGACTCGTCCTCAGAATCTTTCTCAAGGCCTGCCCTTCTTCATCCATGCCTCTCCACAAATAATCACAACGGATGCATCCATAGAAGGTTGGGGAGCTTTCCTCCAAGAACTCCAGATCAGCAGAAAGTGGTCTCCTTCCGAACTAAAGCTTCACATAAACCTCCTCGAGCTACGAGCTGTTTATCTGGCCCTCCTGGCGTTCTTTCCCAGGATCAAAGGTTCTCTAGTGCTTGTCCGGATGCACAATACTAGGACAATGTACTACCTGAACAAGCAGGGGGATACCTGTTCACTGCCACTCTCTCACGAATCTCAAAAGATCTGGAACTGGTTACTTCGTCACAACATTTCCCTACAAGCGGAATATGTTCCAGGAACAGACAATGTGCTGGCCGATTCACTAAGCAGGCAACAAACAACATGTCACGAATGGGAGTTGAACCAGCGGACTCTCGACGGCTTATTCTCTCATTGGGGCACCCCTCTCTTGGATCTATGTGCCACCCAGCACAACGCCAAATGCCAAAACTTCGCAAGTTGACATCCCCAACCGGGATCTCTAGGGAATGCATTTTCGATAGCATGGTTCAACGTCTTTGCCTACGCCTTTCCACCGATTCCCCTGATTCCCGGGGTCCTCAGGAAGTTGAAGGCAGAACCCTGCACGCTACTCCTGATAGATCCAGCGTGGCCTTGCCAGCATTGGTTCACCGAGATCCATCTTCTCTCCCGGGAATTTCTCTGAAAACGTTTCCCTCTCTCCTCACAATGCACAGAGAACAAGTTCAACATCCGAAACCAGCATCTCTCAAATTATCTGCTTGGCTCCTGCGTTTCGAGAGGTCCATGGCCTAGACATTCCTCCAGACTGAAGGGCAGTTCTGGCTCGGGCTCGAGCCGACAGTACAAACAAGACATATTCCTTGAAATGGAAGAGGTTCTGCATCTGGTGTACGTCTGCGCATGTACACCCTCTCTCGTCTTCTCCAGAACAAATATTGCCTTACCTTCTCCATCTGGCGACTTCAGGTCTTGCTCATGCCTCCATTAAAGTTCATCTGGCAGCCATATCCCGTTTCAGGAGATCTTCTACAGGCTCTTCTCTTTGGTCAAGTAGACTGATTAAACAATTTCTCAAGGGTCTGTTCAGGACTTTCCCTCCAGTAAACTCTCTACCTCCGACTTGGCAACTCGATATTGTTCTTGCTCATCTCTGAAACACCCTTTTGAGCCAATACACAGAGCCGATCTCAAGTTTCTTTCTTGGAAGACGGCCCTCCTTCTAGCCCTTACTTCTGCAATGCGAGAAAGTGAGTTTCGTGCATTCTCAATTCAAGACCCTTTTCTTCAATTCAAACATGATAGGGTTATACTTTGGACTAATTTAAAATTTGTGCCCAAAGTCCTGTCAGATTTTCACCTCAATGAGCCTATAGTCTTACGTACCTTTTTTCCAAATCCTCAAACGGCGGCAGAAAGAGCTCTGCATTCACTGGATCTTAAATGTTGCCTTAAAGTCTACCTTGACAGGACAAAGGCATTCCGCAAATCCAACCAACTCTTTGGAGCTTACAGTCTACCTAGGAAAGGTTTTCCTCTTACTAAACAAAGTATTTCTCGGTGGATCTCTGGAGCTATTACTTTCTGTCACCAGCAAGCGGGCCAACCCTTGCATTCCACAGTTTATGCCCATACCACTAGGGCGGTTTCTACATCCATGGCACTCTTTGCAGGTGTGCCTATCACAGACATTTGCAGAGCGGCGACATGGAAGACGCCGCATACATTTGCCAAGCATTACTGCTTGGATACGGAACTCATGAAGGATGCTGCAGTGGGACAGGTGGTGTTTCGTCATCTATTTCAATAGAGGTGAGCCTTCTTTCATCCCACCATCCTTTCTGTTTATACTCACATTTCTACATTGTGCTCTCTACATTGATATGTTATTATCTGGTGACCTTGTACATTCTGTGCCTTCCAAAATGTGCTTATTATTGCTTACTACTCTGATTCAGGCATGTGAATCTATGAAAGATACCCTAATACTGGATAAGGAATGCAATACTTACCTGTAACGGCAGTTATCCAGTATTGGTATATTTCATAGATTCACATGCACCTCCCCTGGAAGGGCTCACCTGGTTCTCTCAGTGATACATCTAATTAGCACTGTGCTTACGAAAATCTGAGGGACTAGAGCTCCTTCCAGGAAGGTTCCAGAGGGTGGTGATAGCTGATTGGTTGTTCTCTAGAGTTTGGTCGTCTTTACAAAAGGACCTGGATATGTTACTAATGTGAGGCCTTTGGCCTATCTCTTTATATGTCTAGTGAGACATTACTTTTCCTATGTACCGGGGACTCCCATCCCGACGATGGGGAATGATTCAAGCATGTGAATCTATGAAAGATACCAATACTGGATAACTGCCATTACAGGTAAGTAACGCATTCCTTACACTTGGGGGGAGTCCCATGTGAAAGGCCCTGTGTCAGTCCTTATGCCTGCTTGAAGCAGGCTTAAGGATGTGAAGCCGTGAAGTCATAGAAGTTGCGCAGTGAAATCTCATAGGTTTCATTGTGCCACTTCTATGAGCCTTTTTGTACAGGGAACACCATCCTGCATACATTATACCCGATGCAGGTACAATGTAGCGCAGGGCTTTACAAAGTGACACATCTGCCTACATGCATCACTTTGTAAATAGGGCGTAGTGTGGAGCATTGATTACGCCGTCGCAGCATCACCAAAAAGTGACGCATCGGCAGCGATATGGGCTTGTAAATAAGCCCTGTGTATTTATGTACATGTTGTTTGGATCACACTAAAAGTTTTACCCAGCACTGTGTACTAATTATCAGGAGAAACCTGATGGAAAAGCAGGATAACGAGATTTGAGGTCCTGTCAATAACTAGGTTAAGTGTTCTGAAAATAGAGCCTTATTTGAGCATTTTCAGACTTGAATTTGAAACTCAGCTGCCTCAGCTGCCTCATTGTGCATATTTTTAAAGAGTAGACCTGATTTTGCTTTGATAGGTCAGTTCACAATTTGACAAAGTTAGAAAACAAAGTACCTATAGGGTTTATTTTACTGTTTTTACCAATGTGAGTTTTAGAATCCTTGATAGCAGCCTTCCATCATTGTAGCCATAACGCTTTGAAAAAATGTCTTCACAACAAAGCACATGCAACAGTTGGCTCCAAAGACAAACTTTTTATAGTTTAAACGATGAGGAATATATTTTCTATCCCAACGTCCTTGGGTTTTTCAGCAGCACCTGCCACATACCACTGCATTTTAACCATATTAGCCTCTTTAGTAACAAATAATGCAGTTCTCATTCTACCACTCAAACATCTGAGGCACCCAAACCCTAGCTCAGGACTCACATCAGCCAACATCTCATAGAAGACATCTAAGTGGGGCAATAACCCATCCCGCCTGATTAAATTATTCCCTTGTTTCTGCACTCCTAAAGTAATACTATCACCTGCCTTCCACCTTGAAAACCAACTAGATACAACACACTCTATCCCACTCTTTGAACCAGCCACTTACCATCTCTTTGCGACTGGCGTTCATGATGGAAACTTTATACAGCTCTACACAGCAGAAGGTAGTGGCACTACCAGATAAGTGAAATTACTACCACTTGCCTTGGTCAGGGTTCTATTTTCTGCTTTCAGCTAGGTGGATGTTCAAAGTGTAAAAATAGAGAATTTTGTATTTTGTTACTATTTGAGAACTCAGAAGCACTGCAGATGCCTAGACACTTCAGTAATACTGAAGGTGGTATACGCCATCCAGAGCCAAGTTTTCATGAGGAAAAGGGTGCAAATAAAGCAACAAAAAAAGAATGTACCTGATCATACTTACCCTTGCTTCCCTTTGTTACAAAATGAAGACATCCTGCCTCACCAAACATCAACTGCCACGTTAATTGGAAATAAATAACACTCCCTCCATCCCCTCCTCCTGTTTTTTCCTGTCTCACGCTTCCTTACCATGTTAGCCGTGTGCGGTGCTGCAGCTGCTTCGTTACTTCGGGGAAGTCGTTTTGAATTGCAGGCATGTTGAGCAGCGGAGCAGGCCTGGTATTCTTTTCCTTGGCTAGGGTGCTGTTTGGGAGATCAATGAGGCAGGCTGGCGTGGTGTTTTTTTCACAAGCGGTGAGGATGTAGTTTGAACAGCTTGATGCAGCTAGGGTTCTCCTTCCAGGTCACAGGATGACAGTGTAGCGACTTCATGGCATATGGGGACGAGGTGTTCTGCTTTGGGCCGGTAGCTACCAGAACGAAGTAAAGGCCCCATATGGAGCTGATTGATTTATTTATTATTTTTTTAGCATATATGTCTTCTTTTCCCATAGGGAGTGGTTCTTTCCCAAGTGTATTTTTGTGTATTTAAGTAGGTTCTTCTTTCCTCTAGTTATTTATTGTGCAGTAATGATATAGGAAAAAGATCTGCTTACAGGAGACACATCTTGTCCTCTTCAGAGGATGAAGGCCCCATTCCAGCTAATAGGGCAGACCTGTGGAGTCCCCTGAGTCGCCAGCCTTAATTTCTGCTGCAGTGGTTCAGGCCATGATTGAGGCAGCAGTATATAGGGCTTTGGAAGAAAGAGCAAAAAAATAAGCCCAAGGATAAAAAGCATGTTGGTGGAGCTGTTGTTTCTCCTCCATTGGACTCCTCTTCTTCAGAGACTGAAACCCCTTCTACTTCTTTAAGCAAATATATTTGCAGAGAAGATGTGCCCGACATTTTGCAGTATATAAGGCAGAACCTAGGATTTTTATGTTTTCCTGCTCAAGAGACTTCAGGGGGCCTTTTTTCGCAATATTTGAAGCCTGCAATTTTTGCTCTGCCAATTCATGGGAGAATAAAAGACTTAGGGCCTTGTTACGATCTTGGAGGACAGGGTACGCCATCACAAACGAGTTGGATATCCCCTCCACCAAATTAGAATTATATCATATCCAACGGAACATGTAATGCAGTGGACGGGATATCCGTCATGTTTGTAACGGAGTACCGTAATCATACCCTTAATTACAGCAGACTGGCGAGAACTGGACCATTCCACAGTGCAACGGTTTTTACAAAAGCTCTACTCTTTCGAGGTAGGAAAAGATTCTCTTCCTATAAGTATTAAGTTGGATGCCACCTTGGCCACATTGATTGTCAGGACAGCTATTAGTCCCAAGAATTGTTCGCCTTCGGATACAACTGACAAAAAGGTGGAGGGAGCTTTGAAGAAAGCTTTTGCTGCAGAAAATCTTATCCTAAAAGCAGGGATCTATACAGGCTCCGCTGCTCAATCTTTGGTCTCGGATTTTGAGAAATTGGCTACGGCAGTTCGGGAACAACCCAACCGCTTTAAGCTTCTGGTTGATATGGAACAAGAGGCCAAATTCTGGCAGGCGTATCTTCAGATGTCTTGAGAGCCTTTATTATGGCCACGGGATCTGTGGTTATGGCAACAAGGAATTTTTTGGCAAGATTGGAAAGTGGATTCATTAGAAAAAGCAGCTCTTGTTAAAATTCCCTTTGAAGGGAAAATGTTGTTTTGGGAACAGCTAGATACAATGATTAAAATGTCTTTTAAAGACCTGTAAAGAAAAATCCTCATCCACCGACAGCTATTGGGGCTATTGATCTTATCCCTATGCGAGAAAAGATTCAAAGCCCTACTCTGAATGTCTGAGTAAATTCCAGCTGAAGAAACCTTCATCCAACCGCCGATTCCAAAGCTCAGGAGGGTCCTTCTAAGTGGCAATCCTGAAAATTACTGGGCAGAATTCACCCATCCAGGAGGAGGCAGGCTTTCACATTTCCTTAAGGCATGGGAAGACAATGTTGGAGTTCGATGGGCATTGAATATCTTCAGGAATGGCTATTATATAGTCTTTGCAAGTTGCCTCCTGAATGGGATACCATCTGAACCCCCATCTTGAAGGATCCTGTAAAACACCAGGCACTGTGGATGGGGGTTCAAGCCCTCTTAGAAAAAAAGAGCAATTGTGTGGGTTCTCTTGTCTCACCAAGGAAGGAGAATTTATTCCATCTTATTCCTAGTGCAAAAATCTTCTAGGTCCTCCAGGACAGATCTGGCCCTCAAGAGAGTGAGTCAGAACAGTACACTTAAAAATAGTTACACTCCAGTTCATAATTCTGGTGGTGGACGCACAGGCCTACATGACATCCATGGATCTTCAAGACGCTATTTGCTTGTACCTATAGCAGAAAAATATCAAAGATTTCTTTGATTTACCATTGGCAACCACCATTTTAAATTCAGAGTATTGCTATTCAGGTTGAAGTCGGCCTCACAATTATTTACAGAAATCCTGGCACCGTTGATGGCATTGATTCATCATCAGGAAATACTCTTTCGTCCGGACCTAGTCGATTGGATGATTCATGCTCCATCTGAGGATTTGTTACGGCAGAATACAAGCACAGCTCTTTCCCTTTTGCAAAAGCATTTTTTTTAATCAATTGAGAAAAGTCCAATCTGATTCCAACACAAGACCAGTGGTTTACTGGGCCAACATTTTGCACCGATATTGGTGTAGTCACTTTACTGGAACAAAGCAACAAAGATTAAATCTCACATGGAGAATCTTCTAACTCTAACTGCTCCAATGGCTATTGCATGTCTTCAGGTGCAAGGGGTTCTGGCCGCAACATTGTTTCTTATTCCTTGGGCAAGGTTCTATTTACACAATCTGATATGGCACATTCTAGCATGTTAGGCTCCCCTATCTCAGCCTCTGACAGGGCGCATTCCTCTTTCTCCCCAGGCACAGGAGGACTTAATATGGCGGCTGAAAAAGGAACACATTCTGAAGGGGATCCCTCTCTCCCTCCCAGCTCCAAAGATTGTTATAACGGATGCCAGTCTTTCAGGCTGGGGAGCATAGTAGGTGTTCGCCAGACCTAAAGATTATGGTCTCTCTCCCAGAGCAGGAGATTGTCCAATTGGAGAGAGTTGGAACTTGCACAGTTAGCCCTGAAGTCCTTTTCAGATTAACTGAGAGGATTAGCTGTTCAAGTCAGAACAGACAATGTGACAGCAAAAGCTTATGTCAACAGGCAGGGAGGAACCAAGTGATGGTCGCCGGCAAAGATTGCTGACGAGCTGTTTCATTGGGCATAACCTGGACTGATATCCATCTCGGCAATCCATATCCAGGAAATATCCAATATGTACAATCTGAGCTGGGGCATTCCACCTTCAGTGGACTTTTTTCTCCATCAAAGGATACTTGTGGACACATTGTTTAGATGGGGGCATCTAGTGATAGACCTGTTTGCAACCTTTCTCAATTCCAGAGTGAGAAGGTTCTGTTTAAGGAACAAGGAGGATCATGCCTGTGCTGTGGGTGCTCTCTCATGCAGACACCCTTGGTGACATCTTTATGCTTTGTTCCCCTTGCCTCTGATTCTCAAACGTCTGCTTAGGAGGGAGAGGACTCTTGTGATTATTATTGCTACCCGATCTTCTTGGCTTTTTCTTCTATAAGCAATGAGGCAGTCAGAGGAGTGGAGGTTGCCTCTGAACCCCTACCCGCTTCAATTTCCTGTGTTACGACAAGAGGCTCTATCCAAGCTGAAAGTAGCGGCCTGGGTTTTGAAAGGCTAGTGTTACTGAATAGAGGGGTACTAGTAAGTCTGACTAATATTCTTCAAGCTTCTATAAGATCATTAACTGCCAGATAATTTTTATGGCACTGGCATTCTTGTAGCAAGTGGAGTCAGTCTAAAGAGTTAGATCCTGGGACCAAAGATTTATTTCAGGTTATGTCTTTCCTTCAGGACGGTGCCTCTCGGTGGCTAAAGGTGACTACCATGAAACTTTAGTGGGCGATAATCAAACCATTCAGATGTTCTTGCCAAAACCTTTCAGATGAGGAAGGGTCTAAATAATATTTGCCTTCCCCAGGGAAGCAGTTCTCTTCCTGGGATCTTACCTTGATACTAGAAGCTTTGATGAGTCCTCGATTTGAACCTCTAGAAAGTATAGATATCAAGATCTTAGCTCTTAATACTTTCTTATAGGTGGCAGTTGGTACTTCTGCTAGGTGATTGGAAGAAGTGGGAGTTTTATCTTCCAAGTATCCTTTTGGCAGAATATTTGGGGATAGAGATATTTTAAAACCTCTTCTTTCCGTTGTTCCCAAGATTAGTACTTATTTTCCCAAGAATCAGGAGATAATTCTACCTTAATTTTTCAACACTCCAACTTCTGAGGTTAAACTGCATCATCTGGATATTAGAGACACTTCTGGCTTATCTGAACAGGGTAACTCCTTTTAGGCTTTCTGATTCATTGTTTGGTAATTTTGGACTGGTGAAGAAGAGTTTAAGCCACCTTTGTCTTCCTTAAGTCTGTAGGTTCGGTCTTTGATTTCCCTGGCTAATGAGGCAGCTGGACAGGTTTCCCCTTTGGGGGTACAAGGCAGGTCTCCTAAGTGTATTTCAACTTCATGCCCTCCATAGTTCAAATCTGCAGTGCAGCCTCTCGGTCTTTGCTTTTGACTTTTGCCTCCAACTATGGGATTGTGCAAGAAGTAGAAATTTCGGATGTTTTTGGTTCTAGAGCTTTCTCCACTATGAAGTAAAAGTGGTGCTATTTTTATTTTGTTTTCTTATGGTTCAATAAATTATGCGTGTGTTTTTTGGGCATCAAATCTTCGTTTGTCTTGTTGCTGCTTTGTATATCTCATTTTTTAATGAAGGGATTTGAGGGTAAAGACTATGAGGTAATGCCCAAATTACTTAACAGTAATTGCATTACTCTGAGCAATATTCCCTTGCATAATTCATTACATCCCTTCCCGCCCTCCCAGTAATACCAGGCCAATCAAAGTTAGGTTGAGTCATGGCTTTTTAAAGGAACTGGCGTAGAGTAGGGACTTTTATTTCTAATTAACGTGGTAATCGATGTCTTGTGAGGCAGGATGGGCAGGACAGTGCCAGGACACTCTATGACTAGCTGTGCACTCTACAAATCACTTGCATTAATTCATTCATTTTTGTAATAAATGGAAGCGAGGGAGCATGATTTAGAGTAATGAATTACCAGTAAGTAATTGGGGCATTAACAATCTTTTTAGCCATAATGATGCTACCCTGTTATGAAGAAGGAAGCAAAAGCGGTGCTCAGATATGGTAAACTTTGATTTATGTTTACACTTTGCAAAATTCATAAAGCTGGTGATTTTTTTTTAAATAATCGTAAAAAAGATTTTGTGAAAGAAAAAATAGGAGGGCTAATTTACGTGCTAAAAATACTTGCACAAAAGCATATATTTGGTAGAAATCTTCAACAGATCTTTTTTAAATATATTTTTGCTTGCAAACAAGGATGCATATTTACATGGGAATGCTGGAGCTTGGAGTTAAGCACAAAATGCTAACGCAGCGCCCCACCATTCCGAAAACACAGGGATGAGGCGTATTTACAAATATACAACTCATCTCTGTGTTTTCCCTAGCACTGGGGCTAAATTAAACTACCTAGCGCCAACGCAGGCACCCTTGCAACATGGTGCAAGGGTACCTGCATTGAGAGAATGATTGTTATGTGCACCTGACATCTTCCTACACATTAACACATGTGGCCATACACAAATGGCCATTTGAAACTTCTATGTGAAGATGCAAATCGCCATTTTTTTTAATGATTGTTCATCTGCAGGAAGGGACACCTTCCTGCATATGAACATTATTCATGGCGTTTTGTTGTTTCTATGTGTGCTGCACAATGCAGCACACACCGAAACAGCCAAAAAAGGAGGAGAAATAAATCATTTCTCCTCGTTTCACCATGTTAAGATCACGTTTTCCCTGATTCTAATTTTGGAGCTGCCTCCTATTTACCCCACCCTTGTAAATAGGAGGCAGCATCAAAATCGATGGGGGTTACGGTGGAACGCCCACCGCAATACCCATTGACAACCCTTTTCAAGCTAAGTATGAAAGGGTGTCTTAACGCCGCCTTGCAAATAAGGCAAAGTATGTATCGCCATTTAAACGTCGTTAAAAAAGAGCTGTTCCTGTGGCGATAGGGGCTTGTAAATATGCCCCAAAGTTTTGACAGTGGCATACATGACGATATTTTGTAGGCAGAAGTATAAAAGTATAACGTGGTATACCTCCGCCTCAGATTTATGATTTCTTGTAAATCTGGGGCAGTGTCAAAAAGCCATGGATATGGCTGAGAACACCCCAACAAAACCCATTGCATGCCCCATAAAGGCAGAAAACTGTGTTAAAGGGGACAATGTTTACGAGACAGCATTAAGCCAAAAAAGTGGCTTAGTGCTTCCTCTCAAATATGGAGTAGGCTCCTTCGCCACGGAACGTCACATAAAGTGACGTTCCGGTGGCGCATCAGGCCTCATAAATGCTGGCTTCTCCACTTTTGGATTCTTAATCTTAATCCAATGTCCAAACACACCCTTTTAAGTAAATTAAGTAAAGTAAATTACATCTCATTTGAAACTAACGCAGAGAATATTGGGGCATATTACCAACAACTAGCGATAATTTTTGTCTCTAACTTGTTTAGAGACAAAAATTATCGCCGCACATCGGCGATTTTTATCGCAGATAAACCTTGCTATTAGCAAGGTTTATCGCAAATGCGATAAAAAACGGCCGCAATGCATGAATATCGCTGAAAAGTCAGCGATATTCATGCATTATCGAGCAAATGCTCTTAGCCATGTTATCCACCTCCCATTGGATAACATGGTGAAGAACTGCTCAGGGCAGGTGTTAGCTTTTGGAGATATTCGCGCTTAGCGCGAATATCTCCAAAAGTTGGTAATATGAGATAGCGATGTTAGCGACTGTTTCCAGTCGCTAACATCTTGGCACGCCCACTTTGCATGTCATTAGTGATAAATATCACTGACATGCAAAGCGGGGCCCAAGATGGTCGCTATCTCCTATTAGCTGTCACTAACTGGTGTTAGCGACAGCTTGGTAATAGGGAGATAATTTTATCTCCGCTTTCTTGGCTTTTAAAGCCAAAAAAGCGGAGATAAACCCCTTGATAATATACCCCATTGTTTTTTTATTACAACTCCCTTCCTTGTTTGCTAGCTTCCTGATTCTGTCAATTCTAGGTACCTTTTAGGAAAACAGTGGAACAGTCATGTTTTCTTTCAACAGGATTTTTACAAAGTTAAAATATATTGGAACTTGTGCCTCAAAAATCCATCCAAATGACAGACATTTATTTTCTATAGGCTTATTACAGTGCATGTGAAATGTCATTCTGGTGGTCACAAAAATGTTTCTCAGGAAGGCTTTTTTATGGAGTGCAGCTTACTTTAAGTGCCATTCACTGAAGTGACAAGTATTCGTTTGTGTGACCTAAAATAAATCTCCTATTGGAGATACCACTTATAGTTAGTTACTGTTTAATGAAAATCTGCACCTGTTTCTTGAAAGGTCCTCCATATTTGCACTGATATCTTACCCTTAGCTGGATAATCTGTCTTTTAAAAGATACAAAGCTCCCCAGTTTGTTTGGTATCTTCATCATCACAAGTCGTTCCCAACCAGTTTTCAAACATTAGCCTCTTGAGTCCATGGGTTGTCTATCGAGTTTACCAATTGGAATGCTGGAAATTATGTGACTGTCTCTTACATCATTGTACGTTGGGTGTTTATTTTCCATTGAAGAGCACCTCTGTATTTCTTTTGCACAAGTACTTGATGGTTGGTCCTGCAACAGGCGGAACTGAAACACTATTTTCCAGTGCTGTATTTGTTTTCCATATATCCTTTGGAAAAGGGAGAATGAACAAACACACTGGCACCTTAATGTGTGTGGCCTTATTGATAGCTATTTTGTTCTTCATCGCCTGCGCTGGTCACCTTTACAGATCTTCATTGTCTGCTCACCATCCCAAAATTTCCCAAAAACAAGACTGTTACACAATGATTGGTTGTCACTCACTCACCCCATGTCTTTGTATCATCAGAATTGGGATAAAAACCACATGTCTGGAACTGAGTGCAAATAAACCTTATTTTATTGTTTTAGAGCAAGCTTTTAGACACAAACAAACAATTGTTGGCCTTCGTGATGAGATCCTCCATATCCTCAAGTGTGAGGTTAAAGTACAGTTCAGCGTATATTTGCTTTTATTTCAATAGCATGTCCGCCCAGTAATACCCTCAGAACTTGTCCACCGGTTGCTAGGACGGCGAACCATTGCTGGCATGATTACTGTGCCAAAGTTGATTGTATTCTTTGTTGTGTGATGTAATGATACTGTGTTTTGTATTGGACTCTATGGCAACAAATGATTGTACAGGCATTGTAATTATTAAAAAACAAGACTGCTGCTTTTCTAACTAGTAGTCCTCATTTCGGAAATAGAAACAGTCTACCTATTAAACTTAATATAGCAAAAGACAAGAGCTTGGCAATCCTGCCACTGACTGTTCCTGGATGGTCGGTGTAACAGCTGTGTTGTAATGAAGGTGCACTATTTACTTCCAAGGACAATACTTGAATTTGAAATTCTGAACTTAAGGTCTTGTATAAGATTACTGCTTTTAAGTATTCTCGAACTACGTGCAGAGTTTTACGACCCTGCACCTGAAGACTCCCGCTCAAGGTGGAGAACTCCGCACACATAAGTGTAAGGAGTGTGGAGCCGTAAAACTCTGCATATAGTTTAGAGATACCTAAAAGTAATAAATATACATAAAAGTGTAAGTTTACCTTTGTGAATCGGGCCCTTAGTTTCACAGTCCTGATTACAGCAGTCACCTGCTTTACAGTGTTTACCATCTGTTTGTAATACCCTCTCTGAACAATGTTGCTGTTCCTGAAGAAAATGGTTGAGGTCTATTTCTACTGCACATAATATGAGAAACATATATATTTTTTGATCACCTTTTTCCATTGGACTAACTTCTTATTTACTACTCGTTTGAAGCTTAGCAAAATCAACATTTTCATTTGAGTAGGTACTCTGGAGCTGCCCACTTAGTGTGTGTGACTCTCCCGAAGGTACATCACTTGGGCAAGAAACGTGCCACTTTCACAATAACCTCTCACTATATAAATGAGACCCAGTTAGATGTATGGTAAGTAAGTGAATCTCAGAAGGATAACTTAAAAATATGGCATGTGACCTACCCTTGTGAACCAACTTTTAGCACCTTTCTTCAAAACCTCTTGCTACTTTACTCACATATAGTATAAATACATTTGTGGAATGAGGAGTCCTGCAATTCTGTCCTCTGTAGCCACAGTGCTAGATTATGAGTCATTATCAAAAATAACGGGCCAGCAAGGGATTTTATTTGAAGTACATAGTGTCAGCGCTGTAGGACTCAACTAAAATAGAGTACCAAACTACCAATGGTTAGTGGCTGAAAATAGTTAAATCAAAATACAAGATCAACGATGTTACCACACTAACATGATGATATCAAACAGTAGGTAAAAAATTACAGAAACCAGGTAAGTTATTTCAAAGGATTATTATTTTCTTTGTAAAAATTGAGTTCAAACAATAAAAACAGGGTACACAAAAAATGCGTTTGAGACAAAGAAGGAGAACATTTGGTTACTCCAAACTAAAATCACAAAGCAAGCCTAAACTGTTGGTTAATAATGATGCACTGATTCCAAATCAATGTACAGAAATCAAGTGGAAGCTGATGAATAGTAGGTAGAAATAGGCTTAGTGGTCGACGTTTCGGTCTATCAGGAATTGGATTCATAAGACCATCATCAGGACAAAAACTTAATGCATTGTAGTTGATGACCCTGGGAAGAGCTGTAATAAAAATAACATCCCATTACAACCTGGTTATGTTAAAGAGAACAGAATGTGCAACACATCTCTGTACTTGGCTAACTACAGAAAGCATATTGACCATAGAGTCGGTGTGGCAACTAAGGCAAATTGATGGCATAATCGATTAATATTTCAAAACATCAAAACAATTGAAAATGTAATCACTCTAAGACAAAACAAGGTGAACCACATGTCTGTACTTGGCTAGCTGCAGAGAGCATATTGACAATTGAGACGGTGTGGCAACTCAGGCCAACTAATGGCTTTATGGCTTCATACTTATATACATCAAAACAATTAAAAGTATAATTAATTCATGAACAGTTCATTATCGTATTAGTCAAAAGAAGTTCATACTGCTCAAAATGACACATTTAGGGCCATCCCTTTTTGAAGAAAAATGAAGTTAACAGTTAAAAGCAAAAAGGTACTCAAGAAAGCACAAATGCTGTAGTTTCTTAGATGGATTTGAAAACTCAAATGTATGAGGATAACCTCCACAGTTTGGTAGGGATAATTGAAAGAAATGGGTTGAATCAACGGATTGACTTTGCCAGTCGATTTGGTCAAGGGACAGAAACAGCAATATTGCTGAAAAATAAATGTCATGGCATAACTAATTTGTTAATTAATAGGTAGAAAACTGGAGAAAATCTGTCTGAGGCGGTGATTACCTTAATTATTTAATCTCTGCAGCGAAGTTGTATTTAGGTGACCACCAATCTTGCTTGATACGTCAGGTTTTTGATTCCCAACCTATGATTTGTATAGAAAGATAATACAAAGTTGATTTTGGCTTGACGCCTGGCGCTATCGCTATATTTTATATTTAGCAAAAGCATGTAGTTTAATATAGAGAGTGGTTCAGTTTAAGAGAGTGTGTTGCATGGACAACGCAAAGCTCAGGGTGTCGGGAAAGCACTCCATAAAATAGATGGAGGCAGTGTGGAAGACACCAGTTTGACTTGGAGAAACTTTGACCAAAGGGGACAGCAGGGCAATAGTTGCCCAAACTATTCGAGCGTTGCAAATTTAAATTACAAAATGCAGTCTAAGTGCCCAAGGTGGTGACGATCAATTGGGGTGCACTTACTTTAAAAAAAACGGGCGAAACGGCGAGAACACGTCCTCGGCAACAGCGCTTCTCACGGAAAACAGCTGATGTGACGAAGGCAGAAAAGCCGGTATTTGAACTAAATGACAAGATCAATGACGCCCATGTTACGCGTCATGATCTCGCGATAGAACTAAATACACTATTACGGTGAACTGCACCGATTGACTGTGTGGCGGCCATCTTAAAATGTGTAGATACTATGAGACGCTATAGGTGGTAAATGCATTGCCATCAACTAGAACGGCAAAAGCTACAGTTTATGCTCGATCGGCAAAGACTACCGTTTATGCTCGATACGGATCTTCAGAATGATAATTTGTGGCCGTACAGCTGAACGATAGTATTAATCCCATTAGAATGTTAATTTGTGGCCGTAAAGCTGAGCGATAATATTAATGACATTGGAAAACACAAAGAATGGTACTGTCGCCCTAATGTGACGCGCACAATCTTACAAGGGACCACAACAGCAAATTACACCACTTATCAACATTGCGGCCATCTTAGAATATTTAGATGCATGAATTGTCCTCAGATAAAGTAGCAAGAAACCTCTGCTTCTTCTCAATTAAGTTTTTGGAGCCATGAAACTACAGGAAGTTGGCCTCCAAAATCAAAGCTGGTTCATTTAGATCGCAGTGAACATAGTTCGAATATGGAAATATAACCCTCTAATGACAAATAAATAAATTGCATTGCAGATGTTATACTAAACTGCAGTGTGCGAAACCGAATATGCAATCATATAGTCTAAAAGGCTTGTAATTGAAAATAAAGCAATGAAAACAATGATAAACAAACGAATGGTGATCATAGGGTTTTAAACACACTGTCGCTGATATGTTGCGCGCACAATCTTGTCTTTAGCAATTCAAGGTCTATGGGGTACATAGGGAATCATGATTGTTTTGTTGTGATAAGGATTTCAGTGTAGGCATGCCAAAGTATTTATCAGATTATGAGTCAAGCAGAGTGGAATTTCTTCACGGAATTCTGCTCCAGCTGATTGTGAGTAGTTAGGTTTTCCCTAACCAATGTGTTCCGAGTGTCAAAAAGTCTAACTCGATTTTTCCATTTAGTAAAACCAGCTAGAAAAGTCGCATGAGCCTTTAGCAGCAGAGTCTTATTCCCATTTTTTTTTAATCTGACAGGGTGTAGAAAGCAATATTCTACTCTGCCGAACAACACTTTACCATTCCCTCCCCTACTGCCCACCCTCTTCTGCACCCCCTACCCTACCTAAAGGCGTGTGCATACATATCCTACCTGCTTGGAGCAGGGAGCAAATGTATGTGGTAAAACCCATGGAAAGGCACTTCTGTGGGGTTTTACCACTGTGAATTTCGGTCACACGTGATAATTCCTCAGTCCATGTGGTTTTACTTGTAATTGTGATTTTATCGCTACTCCATTACTGTACAACTTGGAATCAGGCAATGTGAGGGTAACCACCCCGGCTATTCGTATAGCAAACACAGGCTATATATTTAACTGCAACATTCCCAAATTCAGAAAAATTTAAATTTAAACATACAGTGAGATCAAAGTGTGGTTGATAATAGAAATATAGTATCCATTGAGTGTAGGACGATAGGATAGGACACTAGTCGCTGACGGCGTCAAAGTTAATAATTGAATCTCTTTGTTAAAAGATGCCTGAAGCTCTAGATCTGAAGCAGTAAATTCTCTCTAATTTTTCACTCTCTTTCATCTTTCTTACCACTGAAATTGTTTCGATGGGTGTTTTTCACCCCTTTTCTTGATAGAAGGTTAAAAGACATTAAATTTACTGAATGCAACCTGAACGGAATTACCATAACTGTGATCAGTGAAACTAATGTATACTAAAGACAAGATACGTAATATAAAAATTGTGATTGTCTAGGTCTGTTCATTTTGGGATAGCTCCAGTAGTAATGTTTCCTTTTGCACTTCTTGTAACGAAATAAGCAAGAATATAAATATAATAACGAACTGCATAAGATATTCCCATGTCAAATGAAGTGAGCCAAACAACAGTAATGAAATGGATAAGTGTTCCAGGGTTCGCTATAACCTATCATGAATGTATAAATCAAAACTGTAAACTGTGACACTGTTTTAAAGCATAGAAAAAGAATAAGAACTAATATCATTTTGTTCTTTATAGATATATTGGCTGGTATTATAAATGTCCTGAGGAAGACACCACGACGTGTCGAAACGCGTTGACTCATACCCAACAGCCACAGCAACAATAGACAGGACATGCATTATTGCCCGTCTAATGCCTTTTAATTTGTGTTTTCTTAAATAGAAAATATATCACTTTTTATCATCCATTCAATATAATTGTATATTCACATTGTATAAGAAATTTATCCCTGTTTTTATTAAAAATACACTATTTTTGATATCATTTTTATTGTTTGTGTCATGGTTTAAATTTAAATTTTTCTGAATTTGGGAATGTTGCAGTTAAATATATAGCCTGTGTTTGCTATACGAATAGCCTGGGTGGTTACCCTCACATTGCATGTTTTCCCTGACCCAGGATTCTCATCCTTACCAGGGGGCCCTTGTTTTTTTCACAAACAACTTGGAATCAGGGACATAGTGCAAAAACTAGGAAAGGCACTGTAATGGTAAAATCGCATGTGATGTAACTGCTCAGCCAGTACTGAACAACTTGGAATTGGGGTGTAAATGCTAGGAAAGTCAGATTCTATCATACATAGCAGATGTGTTTAAACTTTCTCCTCTCAGAGACAGTAGCGGCTGGCAGGGAATGAAGGTGGAGGGTGGGAGGTGGACAAAAAAAACACTTACCTCTTCCGCCGACTGTATCTGTCCTCTACTCCTCCAGCGAGTCACAGAACCATGAATTACCCAGGCTCCCCACAGCAAATCACAACACTGCAATGCAGAGTTGTGATTGACTCCCCTAAGCCAATCACAATGCTGTAAAGCAGCGTTGTGATTGGTCTGAGCACAGTGGGGACTTGGGGCCCAGGCATGTTCCCCACCAGGCTGTATATTTCAGCCTGGTGGGAAAAATGCAAAGTGTGCATGACTGTTTGGCCGGCCTGAGACAGCAGGCCAAGCAGTCATGCGTACTTGGAGTGTGCAAACCACTCCTCTCCCTGTGCCTTCAACCCTGCCCTAACCCAGCAACGAACCCGCAAAAAATAAAATAACAATAACTTCGTTATTATCATTTCATTTTTACTGCTCACACAGCAGTGGTGCGACGCTCTTCCCCCTTAGCGGAGGAGCCACCCCCTACTCAGAGACTCACAGAACTGAGTATGGAAACCTCCCACCGCCCCTGCTCCATGTAAATTATTTCTAAACACATTTCAAGCACATCATCTATGAAAAGCGACCTTTTTGAACTGGCAGAGCCAGCTGCAGATTATTATTTGGCCTTCCTTCTGAGAGTAGGTAGACACGAAAGTCTGAAATAGAATTTTTATGTATTTTATTTATGTATTTAATGCATTTTTATAAAGCGCGGACTTTACTCGAAGGTGTCAGAGCACTGTACAATAGAACCAGTTACGAAACATGAGAGAACTGTTGCAGGAATAGAACAAACAAAAATAGCATGCCATCGAGTCGAAGTAACGCAGACAAAAGGCACACAATCTCAAGCACAGTATGAACAGACAAGACAAGCAAAAGTAAGAATAAATATGACACTCATCTGATGTTCGTTATAGTACCAGATGCATTAGTAAGCAATGACATACATACTCCAAATAACTGACAGCACATATTTACATTTTACTATGATATAACAACAGCATTATCATCGTATAGCAGCACTTTCTGATAGATACATCTGCCGTGTGGATTCCTCACCTTGTGGATATCCCCTTGCGCCAGCAACATTCGGAAATTCTTTTTGTAGCTTTGCGCCGACGTGGACTCGGACGTCATAGAGACACGACATCGCTCACGACTCCGCTGACGTCACCGACGCCTACAATAGGCCCACGCCGGCGTGATAACATCTGTTGCCTTTTTTCTGCGTCGTCGACGCTAACGGTTTCGGGATACTCTGTAGCTTCTAGTAACTCTGTTACTGTATTTCTTCGTTTCTCTGTTCTCTTGCCTCTTTGTTCTTTTAATATGTCAACAAAGAAGACGGGTTTTAAACCCTGCAGGGAATGTGGAAAGATGATGTCCGTTACGGACCCACACCAGGACTGTATTTGGTGTTTGAGCTCCGAACACGACGTGGATGGGTGTTCGTCGTGTCAAAAGATGAATCCAAAGGCCCTACGAGAAAGGGAGTCTAAGCTTCTTGTGGCTAAACTGAAGGCCGATAAGGTTAGGAAATCTTCGAAATCCCACTCGAAGAAGTCGAGATCGAGGTCAAGGTCGAGGTCTCGAGCGGCATCGGCTTCAAGGTCTTCGTCAGATCATGCCTCGAAGTCACGTAAGAAGCATAAGAAAAGGAGACATGAATCTCGACGTCATTCAGGTGATAAGTCTGACTCGAGGTCGAGATCACCCAAAAAGATTAAATCGAAAGTAATTCCTCCACAAGAGATTTCGGATCAAGAAGGCGAGGCCTCGCCTTCGGAGTCGCAAGTTCATTCTCCGACTCCGGTTCCCGATCCGACTCCGGCACGGTCTCCAGCTCAAGAAGAGGTCGGTGAAATTCCTGTTGAGGAAGAGGAATCGACTCCTGTTGTTGAAACAGATTCGAATCTGCCTCGAGGTCGACCTGAGCATCCACCTTTTCCAGCTCAGGATCCTTCAGCGTTTCTCAACGCTATGTATGGTGTTTTCTCGAGGTCGTGGTACCCCTCTGGAGCGCCTTTGGGTCCCATGGGTCCAATGGCATTTAATTTGGGTGTACCTCAGTCCTATGCCCCGGCACCTTTCATGTCGTATATGCCTGCCCCGACTCCGCTGTGGCAGTACCAGGCTCCACCGAGATCGACGTCGATGTCGACCGAAGTCGACGACTCCAGCACCGGCGTCGCCCGCTCCAAGCAAATCTCTGGAACATCCTTCTAAGCCTTCGGATTCGATACTGACGTCGGCTCCGGCGCCGTCGGAGTCGACAGTGGATCCGGCTGCACTCCGTGTTAAGCAGAGATCTAGGAGAGAGGCTCAACGTCTCCTGGAAGAGAGGAGGTATTGTGAGTCTCATTCTGACTTGGAAGAAGGTGAGCTGGATGGAAATTATTTCGAGGAGCTAGCAGAGGCTAGTGGTCTTGAATTTTCCCTAGAGTGGGTATTACCATCAGGTCCTGATGCACCGTCTAAAGATGTTCAGCCATATCATGTGGTAATGAAAAAAGCAGCGGGACTTTTAGGTTTAACATTGCCTACTGTTGAATTTAAATCGAATCTGCTTACTGAGGTTCTTCATTCTCCGAGCTCAGCTGTGGAGCCATTGCTCCCATTTAATGATGCTTTGACTGAACCCATTATGGAGGTGTGGAAGAAACCTCTTTCTGCTCCTGCTGTCTCGAAAGGTGTGGCTAGGAGATATAGAGTGGCTCCTGAGGACCCTGCCTTTTTGTCTTCTCACCCTTCTCCTGAAAGTTTGGTGATTCAAGCGGCATGTTCAAAGAAATAAGTTGGTGCTTTTCCACAAGTACCAAGTGACAAGGAAGCTAAAAAGCAGGATCAAGTGGCCAAGAAAACGTTCTCTTCCGCGAGTATGGCATTAAAATCAACAAATGCCACTTGCCTTATGGGAAGATATGTCCACGCACTTATGGACTCTATGCGTACATTGATCCCTAAGGTTCCAGAAGACTGCAGAGGTGACTTTGAGGAAGTTTTATCTGACACTCAAGCGGCAGCTCGTCAAGTTATCCAGAGCGGCCTTGATACTGCAGATTCTGTGGCAAGGATCATGGGCACTGCTGTTGCCACAAGGCGTTCAGCTTGGTTAAAATCCTCAGATTTTTCTGCTGATGTACAGTCTGCTTTGTTAGATCTGCCTTTTGATGGTGAAGGACTGGCAAGAATGCAAATACAGCCTTGGAGAGATTTAAGGATAGCAGGGCGACTGCTAGATCTCTTGGTCTTCAAGTTAGAGGTTCTACGACTAGGAAATTCAGAGGCTTTGATCGCTCTTCTTTTCGTACATATAGACAAGGTCAGCAGCAGCAGCAACAACAGCAGCAGCAGCAAAATACCTTTTATAAGTCGTACAGGGGAAAGCAAAGAGCACGTCCTCGAGGGCGTCAAGCCTCTTCCTCCTCCACCTCTTTCAACCCCCCAGTCACAGAAAAGCAGCCCTAGATCCGCCATTCAGGATCATGTGGGTCCGGTGGGGGGTCAGCTTACCCACTTTCTATGAGATTGGGAATCGGTTACATCAGATCTTTGGGTTCTCAATCTCGTAGAAAATGGGTATGCCCTTCCTTTTCGGGAATTCCCTCCCAATTACCCTCCTTGCCAGGGATATTGCTCAGAGGAACATCTGTTACTCCTTCAGGAGGAAGTTCAAACTCTATTAAGAAAGGGTGCGATAGAGGTGGTCCCAGAGCAGGAAAGGGGTCAGGGATGCTACTCCCGGTATTTCCTGATTCCCAAAAAGGATGGCAGACTTCGTCCAATCCTGGATCTCAGGATCTTGAATCTCTATCTGAAACAGGAGAAATTCAAGATGCTCACCCTTGCTCAGGTTCTTCAAGCGCTGCTAGAAGAAGACTGGATGGTTTCAGGATGCGTACTTTCACATCCCAATCCTGAAGTAGCACAGGAAGTATCTCCGTTTTACGGTGGGATCGCAGCACTATCAGTTTGCGGTCCTTCCATTTGGACTTACTACTGCACCTCGAGTCTTCACCAAGGTGATGGCAGTGGTGGCGGCGCATCTCAGAAGATCAGGGATTCCAGTATTCCCTTATTTGGACGACTGGCTGATCAAAGCAGAGTCGTCAGAGAGAGTGCTCCATCATCTGCGAGAGACAACCCAGTTGTTGTACAGGTTGGGTTTTTCGATAAATGTACCCAAGTCTCACCTGGTGCCCTCCCAGCGCAACCTGTTCATAGGTGCTGTACTGGACACAACTGTGTGTCGCGCATTCCCTCCTCCTCAAAGGATTCACGACATACAGGAAATGATTCCTTTATTTTACAATGGAGCGGTCGTTCCAGTCCTGAAGGTCTTTCGTCTGCTCGGTCTGATGGCTTCCTGCATTCTGTTGGTCAACCATGCACGCTGGCACATGAGGGCGCTCCAGTGGTGCCTCCGCAGGCAGTGGTATCAACACAACGGAGATCTCAGGGAGTCAGTGAGGATCTCCAGAGAAGCTGCGGTGGATCTATCTTGGTGGGGCGTGGAAGGCAACCTGTCTCAGGGGAAGCCTTTTCAGTTGCCTCCTCCGGTGGCCACAGTGATAACGGATGCATCCACTCTAGGGTGGGGTGCTCATCTGGGGGATCTGGAGGTCAAGGGTCTTTGGTCTCCAGAGGAAAGGTTGCTTCACATCAACCTTCTAGAATTGCGGGCAATACGTTTGGCGCTCAAGGCCTTCCTTCCTTCCCTTTGCGGTCGTTCGGTCCAGGTCCTGACGGACAACACGACCGTGATGTGGTACATCAACAAACAGGGAGGAGTGGGGTCGCAATGTCTCTGCAGAGAGGCTCTGCGTCTCTGGTCCTGGGTTCAGGACCATCAGATTTGTCTGATGGCAAATCATCTGGCCGGAGTTCTGAACGTTCGTGCAGACTGTCTCAGTCGGCAGTTCTCCGCCGACCACGAGTGGAGGCTTCACCCAGAGGTGGTTCGTCACGTCTTTAGGACGTGGGGGACTCCTCAGGTGGACCTGTTCGCCACTCGCGAGAATGCTCACTGCCTGTCATTCTGCAGTCTCCAGTATCCGTTGCAAGGAGCCTTGGGGGACGCGTTTCAGTTGAGTTGGGGAAATCAACTCCTTTACGCGTTTCCCCCCATACCTTTGATTCCTCGGGTTCTGAGGAAGATTCGCCAGGACCAGGCCCAAGTCATATTGGTCGCCCCGGACTGGCCAAGAAGGGTGTGGTATACAGATCTTCTCCACCTCTCCTCTCGCCCGCCGCTCCGTCTCCCTCTCAGGGCAGACCTCCTCTCTCAGATGGAGGGGCAGGTTCTACACCCCCACCTCCAGACATTACACCTTCATGCCCGGAGATTGAACGGGGCAACCTGAATTCCTTTTCCCTCCCACCTGACGTTGTGGATGTCATCTTGTCAGCCAGGCGTGACTCCACTAAATCTATCTATTCTTATAGATGGTCAAAATTTGTCACGTGGTGTGGGGAAAGGTCTATTGATCCTTTGAGAGCCCATTTGTCTGATGTTCTCCAATTTGCCCTTTCTCTGGCGCAACAGGGGCTTGCTGTTGCCACAGTGAAGGGCTATCTTTCAGCGCTGTCGGCATTTCTTTGTTTGCCTGACCAGCCATCTCTTTTTAAATCTCCTGTAGTTTTAAGGTTTTTGAAGGGCCTCACAAATAAGTTCCCTCCTACTCCTTTTATTGTGCCTCAGTGGGACTTAAATCTTGTATTGACCTTTTTGATGGGTGCTCCCTTTGAGCCTCTTCACAAATGTCCTATGAGGCTTCTGACTCTCAAAACAGTCTTCCTCGTTGCTATAACCTCGGCAAGGAGGGTAAGTGAGCTTCAAGCTCTTAGTTACAAGCCCCCTTTCTTGACCATTCATGCTGATCGAATGGTTCTTAGGACCAGGGCTGCTTTTCTGCCTAAGGTGGTAACTCCCTTCCATCTAGGACAGTCCATTACCCTTCCTACCTTCTATCCTCCCCCTCACCCTTCTAAGGAGGAAGAGAGACTGCACCGTCTGGACCCCAAAAGGGCGGTGTCCTTTTATTTGGACAGATCTAGAGACTTTCATTTGGATGACCAGCTCTTCATTGGGTTCGCTGGTTGCAAGAAAGGAAGAGCGGTCCATAAAAGAACTTTGTCGAGATGGATCGTCCTCTGTATAAAGATCTGCTACTCTTTGGCCGGTAAGAAACCACCAGAGGGTATAAGGGCTCATTCTACAAGAGCTAAGTCGTCAACCTCTGCATTGGCTAGAGGTGTTCCTGTAGAGGATATTTGTAGAGCGGCAACTTGGTCTTCCCTCCACACTTTCGCGAAGCATTACTGCTTGGATACCGAGGTGAGGAGGGACGGCCATTTTGTGCGCTCGGTCCTCCAGGATTTCCTTGTTTAGAAGAGTGAACGCCCTCCTCCGGGAGTGGGGACTGCTGTGGGACTCTATTCACAAGGTGAGGAATCCACCCGGCAGATGTATCTATCAGAAGAACAAGTTACTTCCCTTCGGTAACGCTTTTTCTGGTAGATACAATATCTGCCTGTGGATTCCTCACTGACCCACCCGCCTCCCCATTGTCCACTCTTCTATACCAGAGTTTCTGTAATGTATTTATTTTGTTGTCAAGGAATTGTTTATTTCATATGTTTTATTGCATTTGTTTCACACTATGTGTGTTACCTTGATATTTTCATGATATTTGTACTGCGTATACTGTGTATATTTCTCCCGTCATTGGTCCGTCCGTATGCCTCGAAGGCACGGAAAAAAGGGCGGAACTGATGTCATCACACCGGCGTGGGCCTATTGTAGGCGTCGGTGACGTCAACGGAGTCGCGAGCGATGTCGTGTCTCTATGACGGCCGAGTCCACGTCGGCGCGAGGCTACAAAAAGAATTTCCGAATGTTGCTGGCGCAAGGGGATATTCACAAGGTGAGGAATCCACAGGCAGATATTGTATCTACCAGAAAAAGCGTTACCGAAGGTAAGTAACTTGTTCGCTACTGCATCACAGTACCCTCCTTGCTGCATCTGCCTATCCAACCCTGCTCACTCTACAGAGTATTAAAACTGTGTGTTAGATATGATATGATATGATGTAAATTAAATTACCTGTAGCTATCACCATGCAAGATGGAAATAGCATCTTAACCGTAATGATGTGAGCTGCACAGTGGGTTCTATGCCTGATAAATACTGGTCAACTCCACCTACCGGGACACTACTTAAATATTCTATGAAGTTTATAAATAGTGCAATTGCTTCCTTGGAGAACATTGTGCTGGTGACTCGTCGTCATACAGGTGAGTGCTTAAGGTGAGGAGCCAGGGTTGGGAATTGTACAGATTTTTGCTGTGAAGCATCGCAGCAGTGGATTGGAAGTGGTTCACCAGAACACCTTGTGGTAAGAAGCAAAAGTGAGTGTACAGGAGCCGTAGCATCCTTCATGCGACTGTGCCTGGGCACCCAGATGTGACCCAAGCGGTAAAGTGATGCTAGAGAAAGTCCAGGAGAGTGGCAAGCCATTACCGTATCAATCTGTCTGATCAAGCTTCTCATATAGTGGAGGCAAAGGTGAGAGCACCACACCATCAGCATTTTAGTAGAGGAAACTGCTCGGCAATAATTACATTTTTAATTGTCAGAAGCCAATAGCGTGAGAATTAAGAACATATGCTGCAAAGGGGATGCTATTAAACATAAACAGAGATATTATTATGGTACCTGTAAGAAATTAGGCCGAGGGAGAAAGGACCCATCTCAAGTAATAATCAGTCAGTCAGTCAGAAAAACTTTATTTCGGCTATACAGCCATAAAATCACAAGTGATTAAAACATTCATAAAAACAAGAAGTTATGATTAAAAGGAATTTATACTATCAGGAAAAGGTGCAGATTGTCCTTAAAACCCATATGTAGCAATATACTACAAGTTTGTACAATGTGTTCTGACCCCGCGACCCCTCATCGCTCAATATTTATTATGCTCCCTCACAACGCCTTTCGCCCTCCTTTTTTAGGGATGGGTCGAAGAGGAAGAGGACAACGCAAGGGGAACAGTCAGGTTCACTGGGAAGAACAGGACAACATGGGCAACCACACAAGGAGCAAAACACAAACACCACAACAAGGGACGAGCAACACCAGGACCTAGTGTCTAACCTCTCCTCCAGGGAACTCACAGAAATAGAAAAGAGTACACTCAACAAAGGTCTAGGGTTTGTCCCAACAGCTAGAGTAGATCAGTTTGATCTACACTGTGAACTGGCCGTTTTTTGTTTAGAAAATTAAATTAAAAGCATTTTTTGAGAAAGAAGATGATACCCCAGACACACAGACTCGGGCTGACACAGGCCTACGAAACAGATCCACTTTCTTACCACCCCCACATACCACTCCAGTTGAGATAACAACCTTCGAACAGGCAGTGTACAATGATATTGAAAGGATGGAGGAAAAGAAACCCTTTTATAACATGAGCAGAGATGAGACAAAAGCTCTAGAGGAACTAAAGAACTGCAGGGAGATTGTTTTCAAACCAGCAGACAAAGGCAGAGGGATAGTTGTACTTGGCAAAACAGCACACCAGCCTGAATGCCTCCTATGGGATACCAAAAACTGCTCCACCCTGACTACTGACCCCACACAGAAACTGAAACAGGAAATAAGATCATTAGTGAATGCAGCAGAATCGTGTAGCTACATTACCAAACATGAGGCTGACTTTCTCACAACCGGTGAATAAAAAATTCCATATTTCTACATACTGCTGAAGATGCACAAAAATAAAACCAGGGAGACCGATTGTGTCTGGCATCGGGTCCCTACTGGAGCCCCTATTGAGATATTGCGACTGCCTTTCCAAGGAGATGGTACAAAAAAATGAAACCTACTTGCTTGACACCAAAAGTCTCCTGCTTCTTCTCAAAGACATTCAGGTAGATGATGCCACAATTCTCGTTAGTTTCGACATCGAAAGCGTCTACACTAGCCTCTCCCAGGATGAAACGCTAGAGGTTTTAGGTAGAGTGCTTGATGAAACCATGTGGGCTTACCACGCTCCGAAACACTTTGTTCTGGAATGTGCCACCCTAGCGCTCAAAAGAAACTACTTCGAGTTCGAAGGCAACCTTTTCTTGCAAATTGGGCGCACTTCCATGGGCAGCAACTTCGCTCCAAGTGTAGCGGGGATGTACGTCTTTGACTTCGAGAAAAAAATTATTTTAGGCGAGGGTAACCCCTTTGCGCAACACATTGTATTTTGGACGAAATACATTGACGACGTCCTTGTCATTTGGCAAGGACCAGAAGACACTCTGAGGGAGTTCATCACGTGGATTAACACCTGTGACAACAACCTTAAATTCACCCACTCAATGGACAAAAAGACTATGGTATTCCTTGACCTAGTCATCACCAAAGAGGAAGGGAGTCTGGGAACCAGGACTCACCACAAGCCCACTGCTAAGAACAACTCCCTTAGATACGAAAGCTTTCACCCGAGGACATTGAAAGAGAATCTTCCATATGGCCAATTTCTTAGACTAAGAAGGAACTGTAGCAAATTACAAGACTATCGCAACCAGGCAACCGACCTTACTAAAAAACTCTCCAACAGGGGATACCCAGAACACATTTTAAGAAAATGCCAGATATGAGCCAGGAATCAACCCCGTGAAGCGCTCCTAGAGGACAAGGTCAGAGATGCGGATTGCTCCCCTGCCTTCCGCGGGAGCCATAGCCTTAGACAAGACCATTTTTAAAAAAACTTTACTTCACTTTACAGCGCTCGCTCGCGCTTTATTTTAAAACTGCCTACCTGCCTCCAGGGACTCTCCCTTGCCTCTGTTATCGCCGCGCAGCCCAAGGCGACGCTGCAGCGGCCATCGAAATTCCTGCTTGCCGCCTTCAGCGGCCGCTCCCCAGTTCAAGCCCACTCTTATTGGCCACGCCCACTTGGGGCTTTAAAAGGAGCTGAATACTAGCTCTGTGCATCGGATTGCTCCCCTGCCTTCCGCGGGAGCCATAGCCTTAGACAAGCCCATTTAAAAAAAAACTTTACTTCACTTTACAGCGCTCGCTCGCGCTTTATTTTAAAACTGCCTACCTGCCTCCAGGGACTCTCCCTTGCCTCTGTTATCGCCGCGCAGCCCAAGGTGACGCTGCAGCGGACATCGAAATTCCTGCTTGCCGCCTTCAGCGGCCGCTCCCCAAGCCACGCCCACTCTTATTGGCCACGCCCACTTGGGGCTTTAAAAGGAGCTGAATACTAGCTCTGTGCATCGGATTGCTCCCCTGCCTTCCGCGGGAGCCATAGCCTTAGACAAGCCCATTTTAAAAAAAACTTTACTTCACTTTACAGCGCTCGCTCGCGCTTTATTTTAAAACTGCCTACCTGCCTCCAGGGACTCTCCCTTGCCTCTGTTATCGCCGCGCAGCCCAAGGTGACGCTGCAGCGGCCATCGAAATTCCTACTTGCCGCCTTCAGCGGCCGCTCCCCAGGCCACGCCCACTCTTATTGGCCACGCCCACTTGGGGCTTTAAAAGGAGCTGAATACTAGCTCTGTGCATCGGATTGCTCCCCTGCCTTCCGCGGGAGCCATAGCCTTAGACAAGCCCTTTTTTAAAAAAACTTTACTTCACTTTACAGCGCTCGCTCGCGCTTTATTTTAAAACTGCCTACCTGCCTCCAGGGACTCTCCCTTGCCTCTGTTATCGCCGCGCAGCCCAAGGTGACGCTGCAGCGGCCATCGAAATTCCTGCTTGCCGCCTTCAGCGGCCGCTCCCCAGGCCACACCTACTCTTATTGGCCACGCCCACAAGCAACCCTACAAAGCATGTGCTTTCACCGTACGCGCAGCGGACGGGCGCAGCGGGGGCGCCGTTTGCGCGCCTAAGGCAAGCCCGTCTGTGCCCGTCCGCGCCCAGACGGGCCCTGGGCCCCGAGATGCTGCCCTTTTTATATCATACTCACCTGCTGCACTTAGAACTCTGCAGCAGCCTTCTTGCGCTCTCTCATCTACAACCTGGGACCGCCTGGTATCTCTCGGCATCGCGGCCGACTTGCCCTCCCCCAGACTTTCCCGTGCACCTGAGTCGCTTCCTGCACCGTCGGAAACTCGCATCCGCATATTATATCTCAATACTCGGTCCCTTCCCCAACACCACACCGATATCTTCCTCCTGCTAACCGCGGAAGACCCAGACATCTTGCTGCTCACTGAGACCTGGCTGACTGATCTTTCCCTCCCTGACATCTTGGCCGCTCTACCCCCCAACTACTACCTGTTGAACGCCAACCGGCCCCACGGCCGCCGTGGCGGCGGGTTGCAGCAATCATCCGCAAAGACTTACCCCTTATTAAGTCTTCATCTCTATGCCTTCCCGACGTCGAAAATCTGGTAATCAGCCTGCCAACCGAAGCTGGGGCCTTGACCCTCATTGTTTTATATCGCCCCCCTACCCCCATGCCCCTGTTCCCTGCCACTCTTTGTGATCAGCTCACTGCCCTAATGACTTCCTCAGCCCGTGTTGCCATATATGGCGACTTCAATTACTGGTTCAACCACGCCGATGCTGGTCCCCACGCTACCGAATTGTTTGAGGCACTTTCCAGCCTCAACCTGACACAGCATGTTACCTTTCCCACTCACACTGGGGGCAACATCTTAGATCACATTTGGACTCAGGGTATATCGCTCCTTGGTCCGACCATCTCCCCCTGTGTCTGGTCAGACCATTCACTGATCGAGTCATCTATTCTTATAAAGGGCCTGGTCAGGCCCACCCTCCCGCATGGAGGGTCCGCTCGGAACTGGAAGACTCTCGACTCACTTGCCTTCCTCTCTTTACTCGCCAAAACTCAGCCTCTACTTCTTGAGTCCTCAGATGTCAATACTATGGATGCCAATATTTCACACTGGCTAACGACGGCTAGCGACGCATGTGCATCTCTAACCCGCTTTTCTCGCTCTCACCCTAATAAGTCCCACAAATGGTACAACTCCATTTTAAAACAACAACATCTGGAGCTGCGCCGACTGGAGCGTAGATGGCGGCGCCATTATCTTGGCCCCGACAGGGAAGCATACGTGTCTGCGCGCAAAGCCTACAAAGTCGCAATCACCACTACCCAAACCACCTTCAACTCTAACAGAATTTTAACAGCTCCCAACAGATCTAAGGAGATATTCAAAGTCCTTGGCGAACTGACATCGGACGCCAGGACACTCCCGAATCCGCCGTCTTCCTTAGAATCTTGTACCGCTTTAAACTCCTTTTTCATCGATAAAATCACTACCATCAAGAATTCCATTCCTCACCCACTTTTTTCTGTTACAACAGCTCCACTTCCTGTTAACACATTCACTCTCTCTCCGTTCCCCGTGCTCGACCCGGAATCTCTCGCCAAACTGTCCACTCGTGTGAAATCTGGATCCCCCAAGGACTGTTGCCCTCCCTTCGTGCTTCGCGATATTTGTCACTCCCTTCCCCACTGTATCCTCCCTTTACTTAATTCCTCCCTTAACTCGGGCATAGTCCCCAGTTCATTCAAAGAGGCCGTATTGGTGCCTCTCTTGAAAAAGCCAGGTGCCGATCCAGCAGCCCTGGCTAACTACCGCCCTATTTCCCTCCTGCCCTTCCTATCTAAAATCCTCGAGGCTCATGTCACGACTTGCCTCTCACATTTCATCGAGGAGTCCAACTTCCTGGCGCACAACCAGGCCGGGTTCAGACCAGCCCATTCCACCGAGGCCGTGATCCTCGCTGTGCTGGACAATCTTAGACGCAATGATGACAGAGGACTACCCCAGGCATTAGTCCTACTCGATCTATCGGCGGCATTCGACACGGTGGACCATAACATCTTAATCCACCGTGTCGAATCCGCTGGAGTCTGTGGGGTCGCTCTGTCTTGGATTAAATCCTTTCTAGAGGAGAGGTCCCAGGCAGTTAGCATGGGTCCTTTTCGCGCCACCAGCGTCTCTTCATCCTGTGGAGTCCCTCAGGGATCTTCTCTGTCTCCCCTTCTTTTTAATTTGTACCTCCAACCCCTCCTTCACTCCTTAGGCAAGTGGGATATCACCGTGTTCAACTACGCGGATGATTTACAAATTATTTTTCCCCTCACTTCTCCTGACGCTGTCCTCAACTTCCAGACTGCCATGACACATATCCAGCACTGGATGAACCAAAACCAACTCAAGCTCAATCCTGGCAAGACTGAGCTCCTTCTCCCTGGGAGAAGTGCCCCTTTCTGGGGCCCTCAGTACTGGCCGAGTGAGCTCGGAACACCTCCCTCTCCTGCTGGATGTGTCAAGAGCCTCGGAGTCTTGATTTACTCCGGGCTCACCCTCAAGGCACAGGTGAGCGCAGTAACATCTTCCTGCATGTTCCAGCTCTACAGGATACGGAAAGTCGCTCACCTCCTATCGCCTGAAGCCTTGCTGCAGGTCCTAATAGCCCTGGTGATGTCCCGGTTGGACTTCTCGAATTCAATCTACTACGGTCTCCCTAAATCTCAGCTGTCTAGGTTGCAGATCGTCCAAAACCAGGCTGCTCGGCTGGTTTTTAAAATCCCCAAATGGCAGTCGGCCCAACCTCTACTACGCCACCTTCACTGGTTACCAGTGAACGAAAGAATCACTTTCAAGGTTCACTGTCTGGTTTTCAAAGCTCTCACAGGTCCCGCCCCTGCGTTTCTCAAGTCTCTAATCTCCTCCTACTGTCCCCCTCGTACCTTGAGGTCCACCCACCTCCAGCTCCTTGTCGTCCCCCGTTTCAAACTCTCTAGATCGGGTGGCCGCAGCTTCTCTTGTCTAGCCCCTAAGTTGTGGAACTCCCTCCCCCTCTCTCTCAAGTCATCTTGTTCCCTTCTCTCTTTCAGGAAATCCCTAAAAACACTACTTTTCCCCCACTAATTTTCTTTTTCTCTCCCCTGTCCCTCCCCCTCTCTTCTTAATCCGATCAGCGCCAGGAAACCTATGGTGACAGTGCGCTCAAGAAATTAGTTATAACATAACATAACAGATGAGAAAAGAACACTACTAACGTGTGTAACCACATACAACACACTATCCAATCAAATGACAAAATCCATAAACAAACACTGGAACATACATAACACCGGACATCTACATCGGGAGAAACCACATTTCTCCTTCAAGAGAGCCAGAAGCATCAAGGATACACTAGTGAACACCCGCCCGAGACAGAATGACCCAGAGGAACCCACAACTGTACTCAGCGCGTGGGGGTTACCTAAAGTCACCGGACATTACCCATGTGGAAATTGTAGCATGTGTCATTTGACCACGGCTACAAAAACACTAAATCTGGAGAAGGACAGAATCTGGACACAAAGGGCACACACGAACTGCAACAGCCACAATGTGGTGTACCTGATAACATGCCCATGTGGTCTACGATACGTGGGCATGACAGGGAGAAAGGTTAAACAACTCATCTGCGAGCACAGAAGCAGGATCAGGTGCAAAAAAGAAACCACAAAATTGACCGAACATTTTCTCACCAAAAATCACTCCACCAACGACATAAGGTGGACAGTGATAGAGGTGGTAAAACTAGGGGAAAAGATGACACAACGCTTATTTGAAAAAGAGCAACGCTGGGTATACAGATTTTCCACCAATGTATCTGGTTTAAATGATAGCAGACCCTGGAATACTGTGAGACAACGATAAAAGCCACAACTATGCCCCTGGACACTAACTGTCTCTGCATATAAATGTACCAACAGCACAGAAAAATCTGAATATCCATTGCCCTTCTTTAACGACTATTAGAAGGCTGGGTTCAAACACTGAGTAAAAAATACTATCTTCTTATGACGAATTAACCGTGGTTCAATATTTACTATCCCTCTAATCTTCCATTTTAAACCATTGAAACAGTGGAATAACAACAAGAATTTTTTCACCATTAATGTATGGATGCCAACGGTGCTAAACAATAGGGTCCTAATTACCAACATATCACCATTACTATCCACATTGACTAAATGCACGGCACACAAGGGATTCAATAACGTTTCCTTGCTATTCACAACATACACCCGGGGCAATCCAGTTTGGTGGCTCCCTTCCATTGGTTTGTAAATGCTCGGAGTGAGAGGACACCATAACTGAATTGGAAATATCATTTCTTTGCGAGAAATGGCTGGGTGTTATTCAGAGCTTACTCAAACTTGTATTGCTGTTTGACATCTAGAAACCTGGAGGTCAAACTGCAAGAGTTAATGCTCTGGGATAGTTGTGCAAATTTAAGTTCTTTGAGGGCAAGAGATAGAGACTTTTTAAGGATGGTGGGGCAGGTCTCTTCAGGAGTTAGCCATATGTTTGCCCTCCCTAGAGCATGGCATGTACTTCTAATATAGGATAGCCATGGAATGTTCCCTGCTCCCAAGATGGACATAACGTCCTTCAGTTCTTCCCTATAATTTAGTAGCTATGTGGTACACCATAATTGACGCCAAAATAAAATCGGTCGGGAGGCGATCAAATCAGCAATCGGGCCAATACCCAAATCCATCCTTAGTGGAATTAGAGGAGTGCTTTTGGGAAGGGCCAAAAGCTGTCTGAGGAAGGAATTCTCTGTAATAGATAGTATATTGGATGGGCAGTGGCCCCAGAGTTCGCCCCTTGCCTTGACGTCGTAAATTTCTGCGGCCGGTCCTACCACTTTTTGGGTACAGTTTTTATATACTTTTAGGATGCCCCCGGTAGACTGTGTCATTTTTAGGTTGGCTTTCTTAACTTGGGTCCCCCAATCCATTTTATCATTGAGTGTGAGTGTTATATTGTATATGTTTAATACTGTATTATTACTTTATGGCTCGTGTTGTACTAGATTTAGAATGTGTGTAGGTAATCGGGTTCTAGTGTAGCTGAGTCAGTTAGAGCCGGCTGGATATCTGCATGGTTGTGCTTCCTGGCGCAGACCTGTTCTTTTACATGTACTTATTCAATAAAGGAGTTTAAGTACTACCGCTTCGTTATAATTTACAATTGGCGACGAGGGAAATCGAGGAAATGAAGGACAGTCTACTCGAGATATTTTTTTTATTACAACGTGTGGAAGCTACGGGAACTTCAAAAAAAAAAAAAAGGATATTTGCACAAAATCAGAAGGGGAGTATTGCGTGAATTTAACTCGAATTGCTAGAGGTACGGGCACCTTCGCACACAAGGTAGGAATAGAAATTACTTCAGATTTACCTTGTGGCAGTTTCAGTTGGAGGACGATTAAGCCCGCATCCTTCAAACAGTGAAACAATTCTGAGCGCGATCTTCCTGCATCAGGACGTTCCTTGGATCTTCCCCGAACGTATTGACTGAGCTTGGAGCCGCGCACTGTGCAGCGTGCGGGATGACATCAGTGCGCAAGGTCACGTAGCATGACCTTGCGTGGCAGCCATTTTTTTTGTATTAATTGTTATTGAAGTATCGGAAGGCTTCACAAGATGATGTGGAGTTGAGGGACAATCAAGAGGATTTTAAAGTGAATAAACAAGCGGTTTTTGAAGAAAAGAACAGGTGAGACTGTCGGGGCACTATGGAGTTATTTGAAATTTAAATATATATATATATATATTTTTGTGTGTATGTTATTATTGGGGACATTCACTAAGTCGACTACATTATATGGAGAGGGGTGATCAATTGGAAACCAGATCAGAGGAGACGGTTCAACAAAATTTCACGATCAGCCCTCCACAACCTTTCTGGGCCACGGGCACACAGCCAGATATAAAGTGGGTAGAATGGAAAGAATATTTCATTAACTATATTTGTGCTATTGATGAATCTGGGAAAATGAAAGCTGAACAGAAAAAGAGAATACTATTACACTCTCTGGGACCAAAAGGTTTGAAGACTTATTCGCGCATGCAAAAAGTAATTAATACAGAATTGAATGAGTTTGACAATGCTATAGGAGACATGGACAGATATTTTGCACTGAAAGTTTGTATTGGTGTAGTGAGACATAAATTCTTTCAGAGGAAGCAAAGGAAAGAAGAAATGGTGGATGAATGGTTGGATGATTTGAAAAAGTGGGTAATCGATTGCATATTCGGCAATTTGCATGATGACTTGATTCGAGACCAACTGGTCATCCACAATGATAACTCACCAATACAGGACAGACTTTGGGTAAATGGTGACGCACCCTTGGATGACGTACTTGCTATAATGAGGAAGTCTGAAATGTCCGGGAGATGTACCAATGTAGTCAAAGATGCAGAGAAGGAATCTGAGAAAGCGTCATCAGCAGTTTTCAAGATACAAGGAGCAGCATATAAACTGAACAGACAATTTCAAAGTAAAGGGCCTATTCAACCATTCAGGAGTCAAGGAAAGGAAAGGAGTGTAGAAGAAAGAAGATGATATCGTTGCGACATCAAAGAACATATGGCTAACAGCAAGATATGTCCAGCTCTAAGGAAAAAGTGTGGCGTGTGTGGATTAGTTGGACATTTTAGCAAAATGTGACGTAGGCGTAGTAATGTAAAATGTATTTGGAATGAGGAATTAAGTGCGAATAAGAGTGGGGAAGATGATGAGTTTTGTGTAAAAAACGTAAGGGGGAATTATATGTTAACTATCACAGATGAGGCAATGGAAGGTAAACCGATATGTGAATTGTCTTTGGGTGGTATAAAGGTAAAGGTGTATGCGGATTCGGGATCTCCATACATTATCATTAATGAGGAAATATGGAGAAAGAAATTTACGCAAAAATTGGAGATAAGTTGAACGTCTCTGATGTTAACCCGGTGAGTTACACGGGGGAGAAAATAGGTCTGTTAGGGTTTAGATGGCTTACTTTTCTTTTTAAGGGAAGATTAACGAGAGGGAAGCTATACATAGCCAAAACGGGACCATCTGTATTAGGATGGCATGACCAGAAAAATGTACATATCATCTTAGATCCAAATAGTAAAGAGAAGGTTCTAGTTCTAGATGAGTTTAGCAAGTTAGAAGATATTTTGAAAAACAAATTTACTAATGTAGTGGGAGAAAAGTTGGGGAAACTGAGAGGTTTTGAGCTTAGGATCATGCTCAAGAGTGATGCACAGCCCAAAGTACATAAGGTCAGGCCTATCCCTATGTTGATAAGAGAAGAGGTGAAGAAAGAGATACAAGGCCTGTTAGCTAAAGGTGTTATTGAAGAAGTAGACTCATCCGAGTGGATTAGTCCAGTAGTAGTCGCAAGGAAACCAAAGGGGAAAATTCGTTTGTGCATAGATTTGCGCCATCTCAATAAAAATATTGTTATTGAAAGGTTCCCGTTACCTAAGATTAATGAGATGGTTTCTTCCTTGAGGGGAGCAACTTAGTTCTCCAAGATAGACCTTTCTGCCGCCTATCACCAGGTGGTTTTGGAGCCAGAGTCAAGGCATTTAACGGCTTTTATCACGCCGTTCGGTTGTTACCAATGTAAGAGAATGCTTTTTGGGCGTGCATCAGCCGCGGCTGTCTTTCAGCGGTTAATGCATAAATTATTTGGAGAAATACAAGGGATATGTTTCTTTCAGGATGATGTTTTAGTTGCAGGCACCAACAAAGAAGACCATGATTCAAAATTATGGAAAGTGTTTGAAACACTGGATTCAGCGGGGTTAACTGTGGAATTATCAAAATGTAAATTTGGTGAAAGAAGTGTTTCTTATCTAGGCCATGTCATTAGTGAGGAGGAGTCAGTAATCGGGTTCCAGTGTAGCTGAGTCAGTTAGAGCCTGGCTGGATATCTGCATGGTTGTGCCTTCTGGCGCTACCTGTTCTTTTACATGTACTTATTCAATAAAGGAGTTTAAGTACTACAGCTTCCTTATACTTTACAGTGAGGCCCAAATAATCATAAATAGACACCCTTTCTAGGGGCCTGCCTTCCGTTAGAGGGTGTGGGCAGTTACTAGTATTAGCGTGGAACACCATATATTTTTTTTTTGGGAGGTTTATCTCCAAATCCCTTTTCCTACAGAATTTGCAGAACTCCTCCAGAACCCGCTGCATACCCACAGGACTCTTGGACAGTAGTAGCGTATCATCCGTGAATATTGATGCTGGTATTTTGCGGTTTGCTAACCTCGGAGAGTCTTACAGCCTGATTCATGTACGGGCCATTTTGCGTGTCCCTAATAGCGATTTATAGCGACTCGCTATAGAGGAAACGCAAAACGGCATTCATGTACTTTTCGGGGAAAAAATAGCGACTCGCACGCGGGCGCTAAAGCCGTTAGCGACCAACTAAAAATGCAGAAAAATCGCTATTCCCGGCTACCTGCGATCGGGATTGCGACTCGCAATCCCGTGCGATCGGGAATGCGACTCGCAATCCCGTGCGATCGGGAATGCGACTCGCAATCCCGTGCGATCGGGAATGCGACTCGCATTCTCGCGCGATCGGGAAAACGGGAAGACGCATTCCGAGCACCGTGATGACATCACATCCAGGAAGCAGGCAGTTCCCACCCCCAAACACCACAGTGACGCTATCCTACGAGTGAGCACGTCGGAAAGCAGACGCCTAACCAGCGATAGCGACTCCAGAAACGCCTGAAATAGCGACCGCCATGTCTGAGGAACCTGTCCCTGGCCCCAGCAACAGCGCAGGACGAAAGCGAAAGCTCAAGTTCTCAGAGCAGGAGCTCGAGAACCTAATTGAAGGGGTGGTGGCTAACCATGACAGGCTGTTCGGCCTCAACTCCAGGAAGGTCCCAGAGCAGGACAAGCGGAGGATCTGGCTGGGAATAGCCTCCAGCGTAAACTCGGTGGGTGTGGCCGATAGGTCATTGGAGGAGCTAAAGAAGCGCTGGTATGACCTCCGAGGTCGTGCCAAGGAGAGGGTGGCGGAGCGCCTTGGTGAGGCATCGGGCACTGGAGGTGGTGGACCGACAGTCCCACCCAACACACCCCTGGAGGACCAGGTTGAGAACACCTTGGAGAGGGAGGCGTGCGTTGGCGTGACCCCTCTGGACTCCTCCCGCCCCACCCAAGACACCCAAGGTAAGTGGCATGCGACTGCGACCCTGTCCCCTATGACCGTCCCTGACCAAATAGGCTCACTCATTGGCCCTTAGTCATGCCTATGTTGTGCATCAGGAAATGCCCTGAAGCATTGTGGGAGATGTAGTATGTCCACAATGTAGTAGTACCACAATGCAGCCAGAAAGGTTCCAAAGTACGCAAATCCACAGCCATCCAGGGAATGTCACCCAGCATGCATGTAACATCTGCACGTCTGACAGTCACATGCAACTAATGAGTATCCACTTACCCTCACAGGTGGCGCAGATAGCAGTGACAGCGAGAGGCTGCAGATTGATGAGGAGGCCCAGGAGGAGGATTCTCAACCCGAAACCCAGGCACCAGCCCCTGCCGCTGCACCAACACCAGCAGCCAGGCCCCCCACCGTACCTGCTCCTTCATCTGCCGCTGCACCAACACCAGCAGCCAGGCCCCCCACTGTTGTGGCCCCTCCATCTAGCATCCCACCGGCAGCCAAGGCCAGGCCCCCCACCGTAGCTGCATCTCGATCTGCCGCACCACCCGCAGCCAAGGCCAGGCCCCCCACCGTACCTGCTCCTGCATCTGCCGGCCCACCGGCAGCCAGAGCCAGGCACCCCACCAATGTGCCTCCAGTTCCTGCCGCACCAGCAACACCTGCTGCGACACCACCTGCAGCTCGTGCAACGAGATCTGGGCCTGCGACAGCGGCAACACAGCGGCCGATCAGCAGGAGGGGCAATGGGCATCTCCATGCCTGTATGAGCGTCGAGCGGCGCATGCTCAGAATCCACCAGCGCCAGTCGCAGCAGCAAGGAGCCATCCAGCTCCAGCTGCACAAAATTGGCCGCAATGTGGCGGGAGTTGGAGACAGGATGGACCGCATGACGGCGGCCATGGGCCGCATGACTGCAGCCATGGAGGAGAACACTGCTGCGCTCATCAAGCACCGCAGTGTAGCAAGCAGGCGCCACCACCAGCTAATGAGCCGGCTGTCGTCCTATAGTAGGTCAAATTATGTGGCAGCAAATGCCACCACCCAGTTGTCGCGGCGCTCTCTCACCCAGCAGCACCAACTGGTCCAGTGCTGCGAGGACATAACCAGGGTCCTGGAGCACCTAACCACCGCCGTGACGGCACTTCACACACCTGTGCTACCGGCCACTGTAGGGGGAGACGATGCCAGTGAGGGTGCCTCCAGCGTGAGCAGCCAATCGGCCACAATGGTCCCGCCACCTAGGCGCAGCACCAGGTCAACGCCTGGTACAGGAGCCCAGGAAGAGGAAGAGCCTCAGAGGCGCTTGGGCATTACGCGCAGGAGGCGCCATTGACAATGTCTGCATAAGACTGGCACAGGCTGACGCTAAGCCTGCCAAGTACATGCACACTGCAGTATGACGCAATACTGGTATTTGTAAATAGTTGGACTGATTACCTTTTTGATGTGAATGAAACAAATATATTTATTTTGCTGCACACATTAGCCTTGTGTAATCATTACATTTTGCATGCAATTGTGATATGTGGGGTGGGGGAAGAGGGTGGGCTAGAAATTGTTCACTGTGATGTGGTTGCGACGTCTGTGGCCTTCAGCTGGGTTCTCCCCGCGTGCATGGTGCACATGTGCTGGTGGCCGGTCGTCCCCTTCAGATTCACTGCCTGAGATGTCAACAGGTATCCGGCGCTTGGTTGCAATGTTATGGAGCATTGCACAGACAGCCACAATGCGGCAGCACGCAGCAGGACTGTAATACATGGCCCCACCTGTCTTGTGCAGTATACGGAACCTGCTCTTGAGCAGGCCAAATGTCCTTTCTATACAGTTCCTTGTCCGGATGTGCGCAACATTGTAGCGCCGTTGCTGAGGTGTGGCAGGGTTGAGGTAAGGGGTCAGGAGGTATTCCCGTAGGGCGTAGCCACTGTCACCTGAATGAGAGGAGCAGATGTTGATTGCCTGTGCAGCGCAGTGACTTCATTGCAATGTGACATTGTCGACAAAGTGTACTTACCAAGTAGGTGTCCTTCCCCAAACTCTCCTCTGAGCAGTCATGTGTGGAGTCCACTGTGCCTGAAGATAAAGGAATCATGGGTACTCCCTGGGTACTGTGCGACAATGTCAGTGATGATGGTCTTGGCATTGCAGACCATCTGTATGTTGAGGGAGTGGTAGGACTTCCGGTTGCGGTACATATACTCCGTGGCAGCTGGTGGGCAGATGGCGACGTGGGTACAGTCGATGCAGCCGAGGACATGGGGAAAATGGGCTACATTGTAAAATTGTAGTTTTGTCAGGTCCAATTCCTGTTGGCTCGTGGGAAATGTGATGTGGCGGTGGAGCTGGGTGAGCATGGCGTCAACAAAAGTGTGGAGGCAGCGTGACATGGTGGGCTGGGATATCCTCCCAGCAGCCGCTACTATGCCCTGGAAACTGCCGGAGGCCAGGAGGTGCAGGCTGCACAATACCTGCACATGTGTAGGCACAGAATTGTTTCGCCTTGTTGGGTGCTGCATGAGGGGGTCAAGTTCTTGTATCAGCCAGGTGATCATTTCCCCATTCAGCCTGTATTTGGCATAAATCTGTTCTCTGGTTTGGCCCAGCAAGGTGACCCGCTGCCGGTAAATCCTTTCCTGCCTCATGCGTCTCCTCCGTGCTGCTCGCTGTAGCCTTCGCCGCCTCACCACCATGTACATTCCTGGCATTGTGGAACGCCTAATGCTGCTGCTGAATGTCCTTATGTGTGAATGGTCAGGCCTGGACCTGTTGGTGATTGGCCAACTGTTTTTCAAATTTTACTTAATCATGGCTTTTATGGTTACCACCTGCTTTGAGTTGTCCTTAAATTGCGCCGCGCAAAAATGCGATTTTGGGGTTTTCCGCTATTGTTTATTTTTCATGAATGCCGATTGAGAATAAATAGCGTTTCGCTATTCATTTCGCAGATTCCGTGGTTGGTCGCTATTTCCGTATCGCTAATGCGCGTCTACCGGGACTCTGCGACTATTATAGCGTAATCGCTATTTTAATCGCTATTCTGTGTTTGCGAATTCGCTATTTTGTACTTGAATGCCGATTCCGTGTTTTGCACCCGCAATTGCATTTTCGCAGCCATTGCGGGCGCAATTTCGCTTCATGAATCAGGCTGTATATCTTTAATTGCCAGTAGGGTTTCAATTAGGCCATTCAAAAAGAGGGAGAACAGGGTCGGGGCCAACACACAACCCTGTCTCACCCCTTTCTCTACAGAGAAGGGAGCTGTCAATTCCCTTTTCTTACCATATCTTACTCTCGCATACGTGTCCTTGTGCAAACGCATCAGCTGATGGCATAGGTAGGCTGATACTTCCATGTCATATAGAGTAATTAATCACAATTGTTTGTCAGACTGAACAACTAAAGTCACTAAATAAACATGAGCGTAACCCTGTGGTAGCTATGGCACAGAGCAGACGGGCTTAACTTGGCGGCAATGTGTAAGCTTTTATGCGGTATTGCTACAGAAATTAGGTGGAAATCCAAAACAATAAAAATTCCAAAATCAATGATAAATATGGAGTAAAATATAATAAACAAAATGACACCAAAATTACAAAAATCCAATAAGGAGAACCTGAGATATGATTTTTTAAATGTTTTAAAGAGACATGGTGCCAAGAAGCACAAAGTGCCGATGGCTGTCAATGGTCGCAGCAGACCAGGACCTAGGTGCAATTTGATGCTGACTGCAATGGAGCACGGTACGTAAACACTGGGGAGGTCCATATAGACCCTGGTAGAACTTGGGCGTAATGGAGAGCAGGTAAGATACACTAATCAGGTTGGAAATGGTCAAAGATTTTACCTTCTGACATTAGTCCTTTAAGTCCTAATCCACCACAGGAGTAAATTTGGAGACTTACAGGGTGTCAAGCAGAGGCCACAGTAGTGTCTATTCCAGGTCTAGTTCCAACTGGTCAGTTGGACAGTTGCGGTAAAAGGCCTCCTGTACCTTTTGTATTGTAGCTTTCACAGGAGGGGTCTTTTGACCCGTGGAGTCCAATTTTTTGCCCTTGGTACAAGAAAGAAAGCAGGTCCAGTCTTCTAAGTTCTTCTCAGTACTCAGAAAGGGTACAATCCTCTTCAGATCTTCCCCAGGTCCAGGAGTGTTCTAAGGTGGATGCTTGGAGATGTTACATTTATGGCTGTCACAAGCCTGTTACTGGGAATGAACCCTGGAGACTTTCTAATCAATGGGCAAGGTTCCCGGTGCTGACCCTACCCACTATGGACATTTTGAAGATGGCCAAAGTCTTCAAACACACTATATTTGGGCTCTTAAGGATGGAGGTGCATGCAACGAGTGCACTATGGTAATCCAAGAGTCCTCCCATCTAACACTAAAATCCAGTTTTAGGCAGTCCCAGAACCAAAACCAACCACAAAAACAGAAGTCTGGTATAATAAAACTGAGCTTTCAGAAACCAGACAGTGATACACACAAATAGTTTGGGGATTTTGCTTCTCACCTTTGAAGTGTGCCTCAAATGTTATATGTAAGCCCAGCATACCGTTAAAACAGACTCCGACACTAATGTCAAAAGAGGAACACATAATAGGGCGACAATAGAAAGCCCATTGCCAAGTGTCAGCTACCATTTGCCAGTGGCAGCAGGATGCAACATTCAAGCAGGACTTGACACTTTAATGTCAAAAAAGATCTTCCAAGCCCCGTTACATATTCTTTCAGGTTAAGAGAGGTTGTCTCTAGCAGTTCTGGTAACCCTATTGTATCGCTCCTGGGAGCAAGTTCACACCTTCTTCACAACTATTTAAATGCTTATTGCTGACTGGCTGAAGTGAGAGAAAAAGATTCAAATTTAGCTTCCAGAAACAACTGTTAAAAAGATTTTAATTGGCGGCTTTCAATGCTGCAGGGAAGCTAAAAACGAAACAGGGCTTGGTTCTATTGGCTGCCGAAATTGCATTTGACCGGGTGGCCTGGGAATATCTTTGGGCCACACTTACCGCATTTGGGGACAGGAAGAAACTTAGGAAATGTACCATAGCCCTATGGCTAGATTTCTTTACTCCAATATTCCTTTTCCCATCCGCTGTGGCACAAAACAGGGTTGTCCCCTTTCTCCCCTTCTTTTTGCTCTCTATATAGAGCCATTTATTAGGGCACTTCTGGCCAGTGACATGATACGTCCGTTGAACATTGGGCAGCGTTCGTTGAAACTCATCGCTTACGCGGATGACATTGCTATCTTTTCAGCAGAGCCAAATAGGAAATAAAAAGTATCAACATGGAAGCTAAGAAGTTTGGCCTTTTTTCAGGCTACAAATTAAACAGTAATCAAACACAAGTGCTTTTTAACTTCCAGCCGGAACTCCCGGTGGAAGGGGCATGCCCGATTGCGATGGATTTAGGGGTATGTATTTCGTCTAAAATTGAACTTATCCATTCATTAAATTATGATCCTCTTCTAGTTGTTATTACAAAGCAATTGAAATTGTGGCACAAGCTTCCAATCAGTATTTTGGGTAGGTGCAACATCATTGAGATGAAGATACTACCTACATTTTTGTACTTATTCAGGTCGATCACGCTGCGAATTCCTAATTTGTTTTTTAGTAAATTGGATGGGGTTTTGAGTAGTTTTATTTAGGGCTATAAAAATCAAGACTTGCTATTGGTTTAATGAAGCTTCCCTACAACCAGGGAGGTTTAGAACTCCATGATTTTAAATTGTACTTTTGGAATGCATTTCTTGAGCGCCTGCGCAGTCTTTTGAATCCAGATAAGGTGGATTTTTGGCACTGGCGTGTTCTTGTCCCAGAGACAATGATTCTGATTTAAAGAATTAATCGAAAACCAGCATTTGGATCCACAAAGTTTATAATCACTGAGGGATCACGTATGATGAATATACACAATAAACAATCAAATTATTTAAGGTTGTATCGTGCCCCGGGGGGGGGGGAAGGGAGGATGTGATCATAGTGAGGATGAGGAAGTGGTAGGAATATGTGACAGTAAAATCGAACATTCAGAACACAATTGGCAATTAATTATATAGCCAAAGCAGCCAGTAGATTAATGGCAAACATTACTTTATGGAATCAGAAGATCTCTCCTCCCGGTTGGCACACCGGGGCTACCCAAGACGCTTGATAAAAAAGGCTCGCAAACGTGCTTGGTTCTATCCCAGGGAAGAACTTCTTTCTCCTAAAGACAGAACCAGCCAACAAGAAAATCGCATCGTTTGTGTGACCACTTTTAACACAAAAAGCAACAGGATCAAACTAATCATAAATCAGCATTGGCATTTGGTTTCTGACGAAATTCAACATTCAGAGTCACCGCTGCACGCGTTCAAAAAAGCCAAGAGCATTCGGGACTATGTGGTACGCTCCTTCCTACCCATAGCCATCCAACCAACCATCAGCTGTCTGTGGGACCTGCCACCGATCACCGGTCATTCCAGGAGTGGAAAATGCAAAGCATGCGAGTTCACTATCCAAACAAAAGAATTCCAACATCACCATCTTACAATCAAGCTCAAGACTTTCAGTAACTGTAACTCATGCAACATCATATATGCCATTGTCTGCCCCTGTCAGAAAATCTACATAGGGCAAACCCAACAAAAAGTTAAAGCCAGAATCTTACAACATATGAGCAGGATCCGATGTGAGGTACCAGGGGCACCCCTTGTCGACCACTTCAAGTCCAAATCCCATCCTCCACATAGCTTGAAATGGGTAGTAATCGAGAAGGTGACACTAGGCCCACGTGGCGGTGATATCTCAGTTATTTTGAATACCAGAGAACTGAAGTGGATGTACTTCTTTGACTCAATAAATACGGGTCTGAATGAACACGACAGTTCCTTTTCACAACTAGCACTATTACCCTGATGTCAGTCCCTATCATGTCAATGGGCTTGCTGTTAGAACCACCTTCCCTACCCACATGACTACCCACTTACAGTGGTTTATTTCCAGCTTTCTTGTATTAGACTAATGGCCTTACCCTCATGTCTGAGAGGTACGCTATTTTTGTGACACTCTACAGTCTATGTGTACTCATTAAGTAATTCTTTGCCTATGTCTATCCTATGTGCCTTACCCTCATGTCAGAGAGGTACGCAACATTACATGTACTTGCTAAGCAATCCCATGCTTATGTTTATCTATTGTGTTTCACCGCCATCTCTAAAAGTTATGTAACACTTCACGCAATTCAGTAATGTCACTACCTCCCGTTCATCCAGGTCGCACGGCATTCAAAAATTATTTTATTGTAAAACTATTTTTTATCGTAATTCACAATCCAATACATTGAGGTCCCGATGTATACTTTAATGATATGAACGAAATTAGCACTAACTAGGTTTGTCATTTTCAACTGACACTGAATCAGATTCTGCAAAGTCTTTCTTTGAGCTCTATCGGCTCGTACAGCACGTGACACCATTGCCATGGTGATTTCACGAACCCGGAAACCTGGCCAACGCCGTTTCCCTTGCACGGAGCCTTCCGATTCATTCGGCAAGAGTGAGTAGTTTTACCCCTTCACAGCCATTTCTACCCAGTCACCGCTCCGGCGGCCACCTCCCATTTAATTTGATTATTTTCCACCAGACCAGAGCGGCGGATTAATTTCCCTTTCTCCTGACGCTAACCCAGTCCGGCACTGGACCAGTCTGTCCTGATTTATCGGTAAGCCTGATTCACCAGGGCATCCCCACTGCCCAACCACATGGGCAGTCCCGACGTTAATGACCCATCCATTGTTGGTTTTCATATGCGACTTGGCCATCAACGACGTCCCTACAACAATCATTTCAAGGAGCAAACCGAAGACTCTTAACACCAGGTATGCTCGTTCCCTCCATCCTCCCTCCCTTTTTTACCACCACAACTTAGTAGAGGATAAACCGTGTAATTTCAGGTCTTAATTTTGCAGACTACTTCCTGAGGATTACCAATCTCGATAGAACTCCTTCCATCCAATTCCATCATCAATTTATCCCAGGTACCTAAGTTAGAATTCGTTGCCTTGATTCACGTACCGGTTTTCTGACCCTCACGCTCGAGTGGTTTATCAGATGTATTAGATTCACTCTTTGATTGCCATACCTTCGGGTAACAGGACGTTTGTATCGTCTACAGAGACAATTCAAATCCTTTATAATGTACAACATTGTTCAACTATGACCAACAAATTATGATTTCAACTATTGTTTATAGATATACGGTCCTACCCACCTTTGTGATTATCAATGAGGCAGGAATCATACCCCTCCAGTAATTACAGTTTTTCATACTTATGTTTATTAGGTTGCCTGCCCCCCCACCCCTTGGTCCTGATGAAGACCCCGCAGCAAGGACATAAACATTCCCTGCATCGATAAGAGGGTCGAAACGTCGACTATTGTTTCTTTTGTGTCAGCTTCACGCCATGATTATCTTGATTTATTGCATTTTGTGATGCATGTCTGTTTCAACGATGTTTGCCATTAATCTACTGGCTGCTTTGGCTATATAATTAATTGCCAATTGTGTTCTGAATGTTCGATTTTACTGTCACATATTCCTACCACTTCCTCATCCTCACTATGATCACATCCTCCCTTCTCCCCCCCCCCCCCGGGGCACGATACAACCTTAAATAATTTGATTGTTTATTGTGTATATTCATCATACGTGATCCCTCAGTGATTATAAACTTTGTGGATCCAAATGCTGGTTTTCGATTAATTCTTTAAATCAGAATCATTGTTTCATTGTTCGTTGTTCTCACTGGGACCCCTTCCTCCTAGTACTTATCGAACCCAGGTCCCAGTGACTTCAGATGGGTAAACCCCCCTGTGCATAAACTTGTCCCAGAGAGTCAGATGTTTTTATATCGAATCAATGACCCTAACTACTTTAAACGTGTACGGTTCAAGACTATTAGAGACTGTGCTTATATATGGCAGGGCATCAAAGCTAGAGCTTCTCTATCTCTTATACATGATAAACTTCCTCTATAGGGTAACCCAATGCTGCCTGGGATATTTCAAGATCCTATGGGCCTGCAATGGACAAAGAATGTTGTGTACCCTCTAGGGCAATTGTATGATTGAAATGGTTTCAAATCATTTGAGAACCTACAGCTAACGTTTGATATTCCTCAGCGGATGTTTTGTAAATATATCCAGGTTAGGGATTATTTTGTTAGACACTTAGCTATCCGGTGCGTTTCAGGCTCAGAGGTGTGGGAGTGTTTGTGTGCTCAGAATTGACAGGCCGCTATCAGTAGGATGCATTGATCTCCCTGTCAGTTTAGATTAGATGGTTGTGCAAAATTAGCATCAAGATGGAGCGAGACCTTAGGGATAAATATTACTATAGGATAGGTGAAAAGGGCTTTTGATACTTATAGCATGCTCTGTACATTCGGTTAATTTATGACTGCAACAATTTTGGACATTCTGTGCACTTTATCATACCCCGGAGAGGATCCCTAGATGGTCTCAAGGTGGGGTTAGAGAGGGCGGGGTTGTAATTGTCCCAAGTGCGGGCTTTATGCAGCTGATCTGACTCATATGTTTGTTACGTGCCCTACTTTAAGTCTTTTTTGGGAGAAGATATTGGGGCATATTATCAAGGGGGTTTATCTCCGCTTTTTTGGCTTTAAAAGCCAAGAAAGCGGAGATAAAATTATCTCCCTATGACCTAGATGTAAATGTATGAAATGTATGAAACTTATATAGCGCAGTACTTACCCTGGGGCATCTCCGCGCTTGCTTAGGGAACCCGTCCTGGTATTCCCCTGTGAGAAACCCCGGCAGGGTATCCACAAGGTGAAAGCCAGGCATCCCGCCGCGAGGGGCCGATGTGGAGATTAAGCAAGCTATTGCCCAGAGTCGCAGAGTGTGACCCCGTGAGTCGAGTAGGCACCGGAGCGAGAATTGTCGAGACCGTGGAATTTATGAGCCCGAGACCCGCCGAGGCGGGGAATCGAACCCTGGTCCACGGTCGATCTCAGATTCCGGGTCTGCCGCCTCTAACCACTGAGCCACACTTCTCCACCAGTTAGCGACAGCTAGTAGGAGATAGCGACCATCTTGGGCCCCACTTTGCATGTCAGTGATATTTATCACTAATGTCATGCAAAGTGGGCGTGCCAAGATGTTAGCGACTGGAAACAGTCGCTAACATCACTACCTCCTATTACCAACTTTTGGAGATATTTGCGCTAAGCGCGAATATCTCCAGAAGCTAACACCTGCCCTGAGCAGTTCTTAGCCATGTTATCCAATGGGAGGTGGATAACATGGCTAAGAGCATTAGCTCGGTAATGCATGAATATCGCTGACTTTTCAGCGATATTCATGCATTGCGGCCGTTTTTATTATCGCATTTGCGATAAACCTTGGTAATACCAAGGTTTATCTGCGATAAAAATCGCCGCAGCTCAGCGGTAAATTTTTGTCTCTAACCAAGCAATAGCGATAATTATCGCTATTGCTTGGTAATATGCCCCATTATTTGTTATTAAACTCCGACTTGGGGTTAAATATACTTTACGATTGCTCAAAAGATGGTTGGTTATAAGGCGGGTAGTGGCCGGCACAGATCTATAACTGCAATTATGTTGGTTGCTGCCCTTCTGGCGATCACTAGAGCCTGGATATCTCCCACACCTCCCACTGTGACTGTGGTGAATTGTTATGGAAATCGGTGAAAGAGAGAAGGCTTTAGCTAAAGCAAGGGGTATTCATGCTTTGCAAAAATGTGGGTCTATATGGGGCTGCTGAGATTACTTTTAGGACAATTTTCTGATGGGATTAGCATGAGTTTCTTATCTGTGTTGTTTTAGCCTCCTTTGTTTTTTCAGAGAATTTTTTGTATGTCCATATTTATATGTATATTTATATTCTACTGATATTCTATTTCTTTGCTACTACCCCTGTATAATCCCCACATTCTTTTTCTCTTTTGTCCTTAGATTGTATTATTGTGGAGTAGAATTTTTTCTGAATGCATATCTTTTTGACAATAACATTTTTCAACAAAACAAATTTCAGGCAGGGAAAAGGTGACTTTTTAGAAGTTACTTTTTCATAATATTAAAAACAAATTAAACGTCACAATTGAATTGGATTTTTAACAACCGTTAAAAAGGTTTTCTGTCCTAGGTAGTCGCATTCCATAGATTGGGAGATTAGTATTTGCTACAGCATCCCAAGTTTTCCTGTGAAAAAGTCAAACCTGCTGCAGTGAAAATAGTCTTGAGAGCATTTATATGTTCTACTTTTAAATACCATGCTCTCTGTCTATTCAGATCAGAGCCCAACTAATTCAAGGTTGCAAGTCATCCAACCTCCAAAAGCTACTATTGCGGCAGCCTGGAATAACGCTGGATGAAATTCTGATCCTAGCCAGGTTACTTAAACTTGCTGACAGCAGGGCCAGAGTGATGGAATCTGCACTCGCCCATTGCTCGAAACCTCCTCCTTTAGCTGGTGTGGTGAAGGTGAAGGAGGAGAAGATGGAAGCTGTACACAGCGCCAAGTGGGATCAAGGGGGACTGCCGTAGCCAGACAGAATGAGAGGGCAGGTGGGAGCTGTGGAATGACCTGCCACCCGCCACGTGGTTGCCCAGCACAAGGGAAACAGTGCTTGAAGTGTAGTAGTCAAAACTACTTTGCAACAGTCTGTCACAGTTCTACTGCTGGATCTGGGCCACAAGCCAAGGGGAAGAAGCCCCTGGATATTCTGCAGTTATCTCTGGAAGATGGAGGGGATGACGAGAGTAAACTGAGTGTCAGCTGGATGACGACGATGAGGAGGAGGTGTTTTCTATATCTTTCACAGGCCAGAACGTCCAGTGGCAAAGACCTCCCCCAAAGTTCTAAATCGTAGTGGACGGAGTGAAGATCTCAACTCCAATTGACGCCGGGGCATCGTTAAATGTCATTGATTTGGTGCAGTTTTTTAAGTTTGACCCAAAGCCTAAGATCCTTCCCATGGAGGCCAAAATATACACATATGGAGGTACGAACCCTATCCAGTTAAGAGGAGTCATTGAGGTGGAGGTTGCCATTGGAGATGCAAAAACAAGAGTCAAATTTCATGTGAGCAGGGACATCACTGGAACTCTTTGAGGCTGTCACACGGCCGAGGACTTGGGTCTGGTATTTTTTGCAAGACAAGTTTATCAGTCACACGCTGATAGCATCTTGAGCGAGTTCCCAGAGCTTTTCACAGGTTTAGGATGATTAAAAGGCATCCAAGGGAAGCGCCACATTGATGACACAGTGCAACTGGCAGCACTATGCCACAGAAGGGTCCCTTTCACCTTTGCCCGCAGTGGCGAGCGAGAGCTGGAACAACTGGAGGGTGCTGGGGATGTAGAGAAGGTGACAGGCCCAATGCCTTCGGTTTCGCCACTGGTCATTGCCCCAAAGCCTAAACAACCTGGTGCAATTAGGTTGTGTGTTGATATGAGACTGCCCAATAAGGCCATTTGCTGAGAGAGGCGTATTAGACTAACCATCAATGAGATCATCACTGATTTTAATGGCACAAGACAGTTTTCCAAACTACACTTGAACTCTGGATATCATCTACTGTCGCTGGAGGAGTTGAGTTTATATATAGCAACCTTCTCTACTCATTTGGGACTGCATCACTTCAAACATCTCATGCTTGGAGTGTCCTATGCAGTGGAGGTCTTTCAGGATGCCCTACTTGAAGTATTATCTGGCCTGATTCGAGTCATTAATGTAAGCATCGATATTCTCATCTTTTCAAGCACACTGAAAGAACACCATGCCAGATTGAGAGGCACTCTTCAACGACTGGCAGAGTGTAGCCTGACCCTTCACCGTCAAAAATGCTTATTCTACACCAATGAAATAGAATTGTTTTGAATCAGATTTTCCAATGAGGGCCTACAAGTCAACCCAAAGAAGATCAGAGCTATCAGAACAGCCCTTCTCAGGTCCACAGTTTCCTGAAGATGGCAAATTACTGTGGTAGATTAATTCCCAAATTGGCCACGTGGTCAGATTCGCTGAGGGCTCTGACCAAGAGGATGTCATCTGGGAGAGGAACTGAAAAGCTGCGCAGGCATTTAGAGATAAAAAGAATGCCGTACTACATGACGCCATCATGTTGTATTTTGATCCAGCACTTCGAACAGAGCTTATCGTGAACACTAATCCCATGGGGCTTGGCGCTGTACTGTTGCAATAGGAAGGGGAAGGAAAATTGGTCCCAATAGCACATGTGAGCAGGGGAATGTATGACGTTTCGGCGCATACATTTACAACGCATGCACTTACAACGTGATTTTTTCATCGCAACATCCACTACAACACATTCCACACATCGCATGACACTAAATCGCATATTTAAAAACTACCTTTACAATGCATTCCATTACATTACATACTTCCTTTACAACGCATACCATTACATTGCATTTAACGTAAGTATTGGATAGGTTAGGGGTAAAAATTACTATTCTAACTCCAGGAGGTGCAACAATAGGGTAAGTGTTGGATAGTGAAGGGGTACTATGCGTTTTAATGGTATGCTTTGTAATGGTATATGTTGTCATTTCTGCGTTGTAGTGGCATGTGATGTAGTGTCATGCGTTGCAATGGTATGTGTTGTAATGCCTGCGTTGTAGTGACATGCATTGTAAAGGATGTTGCAATGTAATGACTGGGTTATAAAGGTTGTTTCCCGAGCAGGGTACTGAGGGCTGTGGGAACTCGATATACACAAATAGAAAGAGAAGGCCTGGACATTCGTTGGGCCTGCAAACAGTTTCATCTCTCCCTCTGCAGGCAAAGTTATCAAATGGTGACAGATCACAAACCCCTGGTGCCATTATTTGTTGCGCCACCTGCAATGGACCTCCAAGGATCGAGAGGTCGGCCGTCCAGCAATACGTGTTTGAGGTAATATACCCTGCTGATTATCTGTCACATCATCTCCTGATAGCTGATCTGAGCAAGCCATGAGAAGATGATCCAGAAACAGAGACGTACATGAAGATGATCATGGAGATGGCCTGCCATCAAGCGATATCGCTTCCAGAAATCGCAGATGCGTGTCTGCAAAGAGTAACAGAGGCACTGAGAGAACATCAAGAGCGGAATTTCTTGGTTGGGCCAGTGGATTGACCTCGGAGGAGCAGAAGTGAGAACACAGCTGTGGCAATGCCGAGACAAACTGAGAATGAGTAATGACTTATTTTGCGGGGTTTTCAGATTGCCATTCCCCAAAGTTTGTGAGACAGGACAGTCTAATTAACTATCCAAGGACATCAGGGCATTGCCAAAATGAAAGCACATCTAAGGAGCAAAGTGTGGTTTCCACGCATGGATCGTCTGGTGGAGGAGAGAGTGAAAAATGCCAATCTTGCATCATTACGGGAGGTGAACTACCTGTCCTGCCATCACAAAACTGCCAGTTCCCAGCTGTGGGCATCTGTGAGCATGGATTAGGGCATTTTTTTAGCTAACAGATGGACACTTGTCATCATGGAGAGCCACACCAAATTTCCTCATGGCTCAGGAGAAAAGAAGCGCTAATAATGACAGAGTGAGCCGAGACAGGAGAGCTGTAGAACCCACCCTGCGAGTAGGCGATCAAGTGGTCATTAAGGATCACCATCCTGGGTGAAAAGTTCCCACCCCTTTTGAGAAAGAAATGTGGAAAGTCATGAAGATAAAGGAGACTATGGTGACAATCAAGGGATGGGGAATGGAAGTATTGAGGAATGAATCTTGGTTATGGCAGATTCCACCCAGGAAGCAGGATAACTGTGGGAAGGGAGATCCTATATGGGAACAGGACATCATTGTGAGTGACCATGGTCAGGAGCATGCCAGAACTCAAGTATCTGATCGTCACTGGAGTGAGGTCAGTCGTTAAAGAATGGGAACATCAGAAGAGAACAGCCCTCCTCAGCCTAATGGTGAACAGTGTACTCGTGGCCAACCTGAGAGATAATCCCTGGCTGAGCCAGAAGCTCAGAGTCTTTGTCTTTTGAAAACTCACAGTTTGAGGTGGTGTGCTGAAAGAACATAGAACATAGACCTACATTTAAAAAATAATTGGTGCAGGGCAGTGGTGCTAGCCTTTCTAGGGTTCTGCCCAACTTAAAAAGAAATGGGCAGGAATGTGCTGTATCTATGAGATATGGTGCATTCCTGTCCTCTTCTACTGTGCTGGAACACTAATTGCTACCTAGTGCCAATGCAGGCACCCTTGCACCATGGTGCAAGTGTGTCTGCGTTGAAATCAGGTTGTTTTTGTTGGGGAAGACGCCTCTTCCCAAACATGAACAACCCTTGCACCACCCCTGGGGAGGTGTAGGCCTTGACATATTCAGCTTGTTGTAAACCTGGAAATGTGTCAAATGCCATGGGTTTTATGTGGGAATACCCACCGCAACACCCATGGCACGCCTCCCCATCGCAGTGTGAGGAAACGCAGTGACTTGTGCTGTGATGCCTCACACCATATCAATGAGCCCATGAAAAGCCATGCATGGTGGCTTTCTGTGGGGACGTAGATATGATTGAGAGGCCTGCGCCACCGGAGAGTCATTAAAAGTGACGCTCCAGTGGCGCAGGCCTCTTGTAAATGAGGCCCTGAGTGTTTTGTGAATTGAGAACTGGGACGCTATATTCTATCCTGGGTTTCTTTTTAGTTACCTTTCTTTTTTTTTCTTTAGACAAAGGTTATTAAGGATATAGTGAGCCACCTAGCTACTACGTTATGCTGTAAGGCGCACATCTCCTGACGGCTGTGCATGGCCTAACGGATTAAATAAAGGCACACATAGCCACTCATGGTTATTGCGTAGACACCCACTAAAACATGTAGCTGTGTGTCAGTTCTGGGTTAAGCATGCTCGAGTGGGTCCTACAAGGTGGTATCATTAGCCATCTAACAGGGCCCACCTGAAGGGTGTGCTTTTGTGCTTCGCTCACAGAAGTTGTCCTTTCACGCTCGATCTTCGGGCTGCAGACTTTGCCTCCTGTGTTTTCCGGAGGTGGGACTGCTGCAAGCAACTAAGCACAGTGCCGCCAACAGGAGTGTAGTGGGCGCTTACAGTACGGATCCCTGAAGCCTCCATTATTACTGGACCTCTCCACGCCCTCATAAATGTGTACCTCCACTGCATTTCAATCACCATAGACATGCAGGGGTGCAACTCACAAACACAAAGAAAATAACAGGCGGACAAATTTGCCTCTTTAGGTGTAGTAAGCACCATATAAATGCAATTTCAATTTTGCATAAGGCCTGCAGTCCCTGTGTCCTCTGATTCTCTTAAATTTCTTGAGGGCATATTTACAAGCCCGTTGCGTCACTGGAGCATCACTTTTATGACTCTCCTGTGGCGCAGAGTACAGGCCCATATCTACAAGGCCACACAAAGCCACCCTACTTGGCTTTCCCTGACCTTGTAGATAAGGTGTAAGGCCACACAGCTCAAGTTGCTGCTTTGCCCTACACTGCGGCAGGGAAGTGTGCCATGGGCGTTGTCGGAGGTGTTCCCACGCAACACCCTTGGATTTTGACACTGCCCCAAATTTTCACCATACCATGAATATGGGGCAGCGACAAAACCGTACACCTCACAGAAAAGGCATAATGAGGAGGAATGTTACATTTCTCCTCGATTTTTCCCCTTTCCACATATACTGCATTTTGCAGCATGCATTTATGAAGGTCTTATGCCGCCGTTGCGTCACTTTTCAGTGATGCTGCGGCAGAGTAATCAATGTTCCACACTGCCCTCTATTTACAAAGTGACACATCTAGGCAGGTGTGTCACTTTTTGTAGCATGCTGGCTCAGTATATGGTGCTCACTTATGTTAGTTTAGCACCCTGCACTAATCCAGATAACCCTTACAGTGATTTTAGTAGTCTTAGACAACCTTAAACCTTAGAAAGATCTCTAAGTGGTAGCTGTGGAGAGCAATCTTCAGGCTTAGTCCAGAAGGAGTGTAAAACAGCTTGTTTTACCAGAAGGTAATCTTTTGGTATAGATTAATTGAAAATTAACCACACAGTGTATTTATAAAAATAGATATTTAATATAAGACACTCACTAACACATACAAATATCTCCTACCTGGAGATATACACAATGCACACAATATTTTGCAATAAAAACAGGTAAGTAGCACGAATACACAGGGGTCACCAGGGGGGAGACCAGACCATATACTAATACAGTGGGATGCGAACAACGACCCAAGTCAAGACTATACCCAAAAGACGTAAAAGTGCGGGGGACCCAAGGAGTTGGCCTAACGGCTAGGGCGCTCGACCTCGGACCTGGAGGAACTGGGTTCGAGTCTCGGTAACGACGCCAAACTTCCTGTGATTCTGGGCAAATCACCTAATCTCCCCGTGCCTAACAAAAATGAATGTGTGTCCTATTGTAACGTAACTGGTGCTATGTAAAGCGTTCTGATACCCGATTCGGTTCGGGTCTAGTTCGCGCTATATAAAACTCTGCCCAAAAAAAAAAAAAAAGTAAGTAACCAGGAACCCCATTGAGGCCGTGTGCAGAGTGGGAACACAACCACGTGCTCAATTCAAGTCAATGGGTAAGTCACAGTTGCAATTTTACAGAAGAAGGACCCTTCCCAGTGGACCCAGAAGAAACCCCATGGAATACAGAAAGTTGGAGATCCACCTCGCATGTGCATACCCTAGGAACCTGGATACCTACACCTGGAAAACCGGGAGCATAGGTGGGAATTGACGTTGATAACTGCTGTCGAACTCAATGGAGGACTTCAGGAAGATGCCGCTGTTGAAGAAGGTTAAAGTGTCCGGTGGAACCTAAAGGTGGATTCAAGTTGAGAAGTACCTCCAAGCAGAGGGAACAAGGTCTATGCCACTCAGAAGCGACCAGGAGGCACGGGAGACGAATGCCCACCAATGTAGGGGGATGCAGTAGAGTTGACAATGACCTTGGAGCTGAAGCTGTGTAAACCAGGCGACGCTGTGAAAGACCAGGAGCCGTTCATGAGCTGTCCCACGTTGGATGTCGAGAGTTGAGGTGTTGGTGTCCATCGGGAGCAACAACAAGCATTGGCAACTGCAAACAACATGGCAAGCGAAAAGGGTGCAGAGTTAGGAACAGCAAGGTCCAAGGGACTCACCAAGTGCAGGTGAGTCGGAGCAGGCCCCAAGAAAACAGGGGAGTCCACTGGGAGTAAAGAAGTCCATTGAAAGGACCTAAAGATCTCTGGAGACAAGAGTCATCCAGCCTTAGCAATGACCAGCTGACGTAGTGCACAGGAGCACGGTTCCAGTGGTGCAGACGAAGGATACTGGCCTCAGACTCGGTCTGAAGACAGTGCAGAACTCGAAGGAGTTGTGGAATTGCCACCTGTGTTACTGAGTTTCTTGGAGTCTGTAGGAGCCCAGGATCAGCAAACCGATCAGCTACGTAGTGGTGCCTGCAGATGCAGGGGAGTGACTCCTACACTCCCAGGGAGATTCGTTCGGTGTCTTTGATGTCCACAGGTCCTGTGAGGATGGAGCACAGACACTGACGGGGCAGCAGACATGTGGGACAATGAGACCTGGAGCAGACGGAGTCTTACCGGTTGCAGTCTCAGTTCCCCAAAGCGAAGTTCGATGCAGTCAGTCCGACTCAGTCAGCACAACATGGTCACAGTGGCAGGCGGTTGAAGATGACGGTGAGTTGAATCTGAATCCAATCCCACGAATAATCTACGGACCTATCCACAGGTAAGCCTTAAGTACCCTAAAGAAAGGGTTGGGAGGATTCAGGGGTCCCTCCCAGAGGAGGGGCTGGACAGTGGGGAGGATACTCCCATGTCCTTTGTCCAGTTTCATTCCAGAGGGGAAACCAATGGCTCACTGAACTGGTTTGAACTGGAGTATTCAGGGAGGGCACCATATGTGCCCTTCAAGCAGTCTCAGTGGCGCTGGCAAGCGCCCTCACCCTGCCCCTATTCACTAAACCCTGTCTAGGTGGTGGTCACACATCCCTCTGACAGAATATCTTTTGTTCTACCTTCCCCTGCTCGAGTTTGGCTCAGCAGCAGGAGGGCAGAACTGTGTCTCTGGTCGGCACAGCCCTAGCTTGCTGTCCGGTTCTGGAAGGTTCCGGAAGACTAGTACCGGGAGCACTGACGGCCTCCTGGAGGAGATTTACAGTGCATGGAATCATACCTCCCACACTGTCTACGGTGTGGGGATATGATTGATACCAAACGCGACAGAGTTTGTTACAGCCAATATAGAGTTAGTCATCGCGTAATGACTCATGGCCACTCTATATATTGTAATAGCTTTTGCCCTTACAACCGGTAGAATGAACTCCGAAGGTTGTAGGGGTGTCCTGCTCACGCAGGGGCACACTCACACTTAGAACCAAGCACCCTGCCTTCAGGATTGAAAGGCCTGTCTTAGGGGTGACTTATAGGATTTGAGTGCAGTGACTTCAGATATAGGGAAACCTATATCTGTCATAAGTGATGCTAGCACCAGCTTACATAGGCTGCAATGGCAGGCCTGTAGTCACAGTTAGAGTTGTGTCCCATGAGTGGCATAATACTTGCTTCAACCCATGGGGGACACCTGGTGTACTTATGCCCTAGGTACTTCAGTACCATATACTAGTGACTTATAAGGGTACACCAGTAGCCAATCTGGGATGTACCTAAGTACTCCCCATTACTCATTTAGGGTAGAAAGCACAGAGACTGGGGTCCTGGTTATTATAACACCAGGAAAAAAGTGGGGGTAACCAAAAAAGCAAGACCTACTTTCCTACACTTTGTAAAGGCCTATGCTACATTATACCTATGTGAGGTATGATGTATGCAGTGTGGCCGTTCCCCTGTAAAAAAGCCTTGTAGAAGTGGTGCAGTGAAATTTAAGGGATTTCACTGCGCTACTTCTACGACTACTAACTCAAAGCTTTTCACATGGGACACGCCCATGTGTAAAGACACATTACTGGAGTTGCATCAGTTATCTGACTCACTCCAGCAATGCGTCATTATTGCGCCACTAGATACGTCAGGATTCCTGACGTATCTGTTAAGTCCTTGCGCCATGGAGCTCGGTAGTGTAAATACGGTGCAGCCATGATCTTGCAAGGATGGTGCTAAGAAAAGTGTCACATCGTTGTTTTTGCCCAGCGATTTCCACTTTTCAAGAATGAGGCCCATAGGATGAGGAAAACGCCTTGCATGACTGTATTGGTGCAGGAAGGTGCATCTTCATGCACAAAAACATTCATGCCAACAAGACAGACACCCTTGCACCATGGTGCAAGGGTGCCTACGTTGGCCCACGGCTGCAATTTTTGGGCTGGGGTGGGCTGAAAGGACAAGAATGCACTATGGGCCATATGTATCATACTTCCGTTTAGCGAATTCCAAATAGCGAATTATAAGGAATCGCTACTTGGAATTCGCAAAACAGTTTGTATGTACAAAATCGCTTTTCAATAGCGATTCCTTAGCATTCCTAATTTGCGATTAGCAAATTGCTAATCGCAAATTACCCTTTCATTTCCATGGGCCAGGAGGCCCATAGGAATGAAAGTGCAATTTGCGATTAGCAATTTGCTAATAGCAAATTAGGAATATTTTCAAGGGTGCAGGGGTGTCTCAAGAACACCCTACTGCACCCCTGAAAAAGACATTTGGGGGCATATGGCGCATATACATACCCTAAGGGCATGTATGGGCGTCATATGGCACCTTTGTTTTTTTGTAAAAAAGCTTTTTGAAAAGAATTCGCAACTTACCACCAACTAGAAGTTGGTGGTAATTTGCGAATCCTTAATGGCAATTTTCGAATATTTTTTGTTTGATACATTGCATTTAAGGAATCGCAAAATTTGCGATTCCTTAAGTGCAATCGCAAAATAAGGATTAGCAAATTTTGCAATTCCTTATTTTGCATCAAACATGTTTGATACATACCATTTATCTAATTGCGAATTTCGGCCTTTACGAATGCTAATTAGCTTGGTACATATGGCCCTATATCTTGTATATACGGTGCATTTCTATCCTGTCGAATTAGCGTAGAGCAACTCAGCAAAATGACATGCGGCGCTGCCTTATGTCAATTCTTTGTAAATATGCCCCTTGATGTTTAAGAGTTTTTTATATAATGCAAATAATGACCAAGAGCTTACATGGCAGTATGATAAATTTTAAACATATCTATACGAGATATGTGTATTCATGTGTTATTTTAGAATCTGCTATATATCAAATCTAACTGGCAACCTAAAAAAACGCATCTAATTTCCTGAGTGAGCATATTTACCAGATAACTGTGTGATTTGAGACATAGGGCCTCATTTATGAGACCGTGCGTCACTTTTACGCCGCCGGTGCGTCACTTTTTGTGACGCACCAGCAGCGTAAAAAATGTGCCTTGTTGCACCATATTTACAAAGTGACGCATCTAGGTAGATGCGTCACTTTGTAAACCCCTGCGCCACATTATACCTGCCCCGGGTATAATGTATGCAGGGGGGGCGTTCTGACGCAAAAAAGGGTCACAGAAGTGACGCAGTGAAATCTATAAGGTTTCACTGCGCCACTTCTAGGACACAAATGCGTCAATTTCTTACGCCTACCTCACAGCAGGCGCAATACTGACGCAGGTCCTTTCACATGGGGCTTGCCCCATGTGAAAGGACACATTGCTGGAGTTGCGTCACTTTTGTGACACACTCCAGCAATGCGTCACTTTTGCGCCATACAGATACGTCAGAAATACTGACGTATCTGTAACTCCTTGCGCCATGATGCGTCATACTGTAAATATGATGCATCATTGGTGTGGCAAGGAGTGCCAGTGAAAAGTGACGCATCGCTGTTTTCACGCAGCGATGCGTCACTTTTCATAAATGAGGCTGTGCGTCACTTTTACGCCAACGGTGCGTCACTTTTTGTGACGCACCAGCAGCGTAAAAAATGTGCCTTGTTGCACCATATTTACAAAGTGACGCATCTAGGTAGATGCATCACTTTATAAACCCCTGCGCTACATTATACATACGCCAGGTATAATGTATGCAGGGGGGGCGTTCTGACGCAAGAAAAGGTCATAGAAGTGACGCAGTGAAATCTATAAGATTTCACTGCGCCACTTCTAGGACACAAATGCGTCAATCTCTTAGGCCTGCCTCACAGCAGGCATAAGACTGACGCAGGCCCTTTCACATGGGACTTGCCCCATTTGAAAGGACACATTGCTGGAGTTGCGTCACTTTTGTGACACACTCCAGCAATGCGTCACTTTTGCGCCATATAAGAACGTCAGAAATACTGACCTATCTGTAACTCCTTGCGCCATGATGCGTTATACTATAAATATGACGCATCATTGGTGTCGCAAGGAGGGCGCAGTGAAAAGTGAAGCATCTCTGATTTCACGGAGCGATGCGTCACTTTTCGTAAATGAGGCCCATGGAGCTTAAGTGTTTTTCCCAGAGTCACAGGATGTTGAGCTGACGCCAAGACTCCAGAGTTGGCAGGTCTGGTTGTTGCTACATCCTCTCACTTGAGAACTGAAAGCAGAATTTGCATTATACACGGCACCCGTTAGAAGCCCACATTCCTAAATATCAGGAACTTTATACACACATAGCAGTAGCACGTCCATGTTGTTGGGATGATTCAAATTTTCACACACTGCTTGCTCACATACTGCTCGCAGCTTTGTGGGCCTCCCAAGACTTCATTGAATCCCCCTTTCCACCCCAGACTGTAACCGCTACCTCAACTCTATGACTCATCCTAAACCTCATTCTACTACTATAATCTCCAGAATAACCCTTTCTAGACTCTTCCCTCTTTTATTCCTCCTTGACTCACCCCAAACCTCATTTTACTACTATGATCCCCAAAACAACCTTTTCTAAATTCTTTCCTCATGTATCCCTCCTTTGGCTCATCCCAAACCTCATTTTATTTTTCTACCATGATTTCTGTCATCCCTTTCTAAAGATTCTTCCCTCCTCTATCTCTCCTTTTACTCATCCCAAACCTCATTTTACTATTATGATCTCCTAAATAACACTTTCTAGACTCTTCCCTCTTCTATCCTTCCATTATTCTATTCAATCTAACTAACAGACTTGCTTGTCCACTGCTCAAATTAACTCATATTTCCCTATAGTAATCCACCACTAAGCCTTTTTAGGTTTAGGAGTAGCATCCTACTTGCCAAAAAGCACTTTGTCGCCTCATCAGGGATAGTAAGCGCTGTGTATATACAATTACAATAATTTGTATAATAATTAGGGGAGCAGGGCATGAGCGGCACTTTAATTTCAGCCCCAGGGACCACCACCCCCTGGGACCTGGCCATCAAAAATGAAGGGGATGGGGCACCGCTCCCCACTTGGGCTGATTTTGGCCCCAGGGATCACCACCCTCTGGGTCCAGGCCATTAAGAAAAAAAGGGGAGAGGGCAACATGGCCCCTTCCCAGGCCATTTTCGGCCCTAGGAACATCATCCCCCAGAGCCTGGCCAATATGCGAAATAGGACGGGGATCACATGGCCCCCTCCTGAGCTGCGATCGGCCCCGGAGACCCATCCTCTGGGGCCTGGTCATGCATTGTATGGCCCCCCTATCTATTTTGTGTTTTGGCAGAGTTGGTAGTTATAGTTAGGACCTAGTTTCCATAGGATTTGCATTTTTTGCTTTGGTAATAGCTTAGGCGCAGTTTGACGAATCTTCACGAAATTCTGTAAACTAGTTTGCCACTCTTATCAGCTGCATTCTGGAAAATTGGGGTGATTCGTCAAGCGGGGGCCAAGAAAATGGACGGTCCCAAAATACATTTTCCCTATGCAATTTACCATAGAGATCTTAGACACAACTACAGCTTGAACTGCTAAACAGAATTACACCAAATTTGGCAGGAGCTAGATTTCGGTCCAGAAAAAATGCTTTTTGTAATTTGGTGTAAATCTGTTTTTGGTAGTTTTGGAGTTATTAAAGAAAAAAGATTTATGTATATCTTGAGTCCTAGATCCACCGCAGTGGATCCGTGGATCTAAACACCAACAACAATGTCGTGATTAGCTAACCTGAGAGGAAAGTTGCAGCCACCATTAAGTGAAACGGAACACAGTTCCCAAGGGAGGGAAATAAAGTAAAAATAGGATATAAGGGGCCAGAATACAGGGATCCTGACCCCAGGGGACTGATAAAGGGGTTTGTGAGGGACTCCTCATGGGCAAGAAGATGTGTAAAGAAAATTTGCACGCATGAATCCAAGGACCACAGCAGTGCTCAGTGAGGCTCTGTGTGAAACCACAACAGATCCGTGGATCTAGCAGATGTTTAAAAAATATACACCTACTTACAAACCCACTCACATACTCGCACTCCTACAATCATATCCCAACACAACCACTCACACACTCACACATCCATACTCCCACTTACCCACTCACATATCCAAACAGTCACTCACACACCCATACAGTCACTCATACATCCACTCAAAGACCCACTTCCAGTCCCAAACATGAACTCACACAACCATTTACACACCCATACAGTCACTTATACACCCACTCACAGACCCATACAGCAAAGCCACTGACACACTCATTAAACCACTCACATACCACTCACAGACCCACACAGCCTTTTATACACCCACTCAAACACCCACCCATCACAAACTCACACGTCCATTTACACACCCACACACACCTATACAGCCACTCACACACCCAGTCAGAGACATAGAAAATCACACACACACCCACTCACCTACCCATACAGACACTAAAACACTTAGGGCCCGATGTAGGTGGCAAATACCGGTCGGAAACGGCCGAATTCGGCCGTTTCCGACCGGTATTTGGCATCTTGAGATGTAGGGGGCCAGATTTTACAGATTCTGTAAATTTACCGAATCGGTAAATTTACAGAATCTGTAAAATACCGAATCGGTATTTTTACCGATTCGGTAATTCCCAGATGTAGGTGGGACTCTTCTGAGTCCCAAAGGCCCTACAAATTCGGTATTTTACCACCCAATCCAATTGGGGGTTAAAATACCGAATTCAGGTGTGCATGCACATGTGTGCATGCACACCTAGCCATGTGACAGACAGACATGCCCTTAGGGCATGTCTGTGTGCCACATGGCGCACATGCCTATTTTTGGGGTGCCAGAGGGTGTCAAAGTGACACCCCCTGCACCCTTCTGTAATTACAGAATCGTTATTGCCCATTGATTCCTATGGGCTTTAAGGCCCATAGGAATCAATGGGCAATACCGATTAGGTATTTACAGATTCGGTAAATACCGAATCGTAAAGATTCGGTATTTACCGAATCTGTAATACCTACATCTCCCCCCTTCATATTTACCGACTCTTAAATACCGAATCGGTAAAATTCGGTATTTAAGAGTCGGTAAATATGAATTACCTACATCTGGCCCTTAGTCACACATCCATACAGCAACTCACACACCCATAGTGTCACTGATACATCCATTCAGAGAACCACTTAGTCACCCAATCACAGACCCACACAGACGTCATCCGCAGGTAAGCCTGGGCGTAGTGGGCGTAGTGGGGCTCCGCGGAGCTACGTGGAGTGGGCAAGAAGCTACGCCCACTCCCGCACTCCGCGTAGCCCCACTACGCACCTCCCTCCCGCTCTCCCCTACATTCATTATTTAAGCAGCTAGCCTGAAAAATACAATTAAAAAGCACTTACCTTGTCCGGCGCTCGTCCGGGGCTCCCTCATTGAATAGCGTCGTTTCCTGGATACCAATGCGCATGCGCGGGCGGCCGCGCATGCGCATTTCTCCCAAGAAATGCGCATGCGTATTGGTATCCAGGAAACGACGCTATTCAATGAGGGAGCCCCGGACGAGCGCCGGACAAGGTAAGTGCTTTTTAATTGTATTTTTCAGGCTAGCTGCTTAAATAATGTATCTAGGGGAGGGCCGGAGGGAGGCGGGTGGCGGCCGACTCGGCTACGCTCACGGAGTGGGCGTAGTGTTGCCGGCTACGCTGTCTACGCAAAATGCGTAGAAGGCAACACTACGCCTACTCCGTGGGCGTAGCCGAATCGGACGCCCAGGGTTATCCGCAGGTCATTGGGGGGTGCGAGATATAGTTAGCTGAACTAACTATAACGGCCAAATTTCTCTGGTTTTGTATGAGTGAAATGTCTAACTAACTATAACATCCCTGAAACCTGTGTTTTTTCAGTGAATTTCTAAGGTTTTTTAAATGCTAATTTCTAACTATAGCGTCCCTGAAACCTATGTTTTTTTCAGTAAATTTCAAAGGTTTTTTAAATGCTAATTTCTAACTATAACTTCCCTGAAACCTACGTTTTTTTCAGTGAATTTCGAAGCTTTTTTAAATGCTAATTTCTAACTATTCCTACAGAGGTAGGACATGTGCAGAAATAGGAAGAAAAGCGCAGAAAGACGCAAGAGAAGTGCAGAAAGAGGCAAGAGAAGCATAAAAAGAAGCAAGAGAAGTGCAGAAAGAAGCAAGTTAAGTGCAGAAAGAGGGAAACGAAGTGCAGAAATAGGCAAGAGAAGTGCAGAAAGAGGCAAGTGAGGTACGGAAAGAGGTAAGAGAGGTACAGAAAGAGGCAAGGGAGGTACCAAAGAGTCAAGTAAGATGCAGAAGGAGGCAAGAGAGGTGCACAAAGAGGCAAGAGAAGTGCAGAAAGAGGCACATAAGTTGCAGAAAGAGGCATGAAAGGTACAGACAGAGGTAAGTGAAGTGCAGATAGAGGCAAGAGAAGCACAGAAAGAAGCAAGAGAAGCACAGAAATAAGCAAGAGTGATTTGCGTACCATTCGTACAAATTTAACACCTACATTTAGCAATAAGTAACAGTTGACCATTCCAGCTTTGCAAAGGACCTTCCACCACGCTGTAACACTTGTTGCTGCATTTTTGGTAACGTTTGAGCTCTTTGAGCGAGAAACAAGGTTTTTTTGTTCAAGTCTGCAGATTATACAGCAGAGGATGAATTATGCGGCAAATGCGGATATGTGAAAATCAGTGCAGTCAAACAGTCGCCTAATTCCAGTGGCCTTGCTCATACCTCTGACTAGGTCCGGAAGTGCTCATCAGTGGTTCCTTCTTTTTTTGTCTCATTGAATTTATAGTTTAACTTCTATACAGATGAGGAAGACTAAACCTGAGGTTACCACTCAAGAACACAGACTACCATACCACAAAATTATTCACTTTAATACATAATCCCACTATACATAATTCCTATACACTAAACACTACATACTTTCATTCCACATAATTTCACTGCACAACATACCACATAATTCCACTACACACAATGTACATTAACTCCACTCCAAACAAATCTGTAAAAATCTTTTACATTTATAACGTTAATAGCTCTAACTCTCGCAAATGCAAAACCTATTACATTGCAAATGCTTCTTTAACTACTAGTCGCGTTTGCAGAGTGGTGGAGAACGGGGGCTGGACCTCCATCCAGCATTGAGGAATTTTGCTGGAAAGGAATTACATGAGGTACCAGGAGGGCTTCTTGCCCCCTAAATTCGCTCAGGAGTAAAGTGGACTTCATACCCCAAACCATAGTGTGCCAGGAGGTGCATTTGCAGAGTGCTGGGGAAAGGGGGTGTGGCCTCCGAATACCTCTTAGCAATACCACTGTGTGGGACTGACTGGAGGTAATAGATGGGGTAGTTGGTCCCCAAAGACAAATTTAGGGGCCAACAACCCCTCCTATGACCTCCTGTAAGTCTGATACAGCGACAATGGTTAGTTATCAAAGCATGCCACACCCCCTTTGCCCACCAGTCTGCAAGCACGATCCCTGGCATGCTCTTGGATAGGGTTTGAAGTCCCCTTTGCTGCTGGGGGTCGTTAGGGGCTGACTAGCCTACCTGACACCTCCAGTAAGCCCCAGATAGTGGGATTGCTGAGAGTGGACACAGGCCATGCCCTCTTTCTCCACCACTCAGCAAACATGCCTCCTGGTGTGCTCTTGGTTGGGGAATGAGGTCCCCTTGCCTCCTGAGGTTCCCTGGGGGCCAACTAGCCCATCTGGTATCTCCAGTAAGCCCCATTCAGCTGAATTACTAAGTGGTCTGAGGCCAAGCCCCCTTTTCACACCATTCTGCAAACACGCCTCCTGGGGCACTGCTGCTCCGGGGATGAAGTCTACTTGTGTCCTCAGTACACAAGAGGACTTCATCGCTCCACCAGCAGTGTGCCAAGAGGCTCATTTGCAGAGTGGTGTAAAAAGGGGCGTGGCCTCAGACCACCTCTCTGCAATCCAGCTGTGTGGTGCTTATTGAAGGTACCTGGTGGGCTAGCTGGCCCCCAGGGACCTTCAGTATTCAAGGGGACTTAATCCCCCAACTCAGAACGCGCCAGGAGCCGCGTTTGCAGAGTTGTACAGGGAGGGGCGTGGCCTCTGGTGAGATTCTGGCTTTTTTATTTTTATAGAAGGGGCCTGTGTGGCCCACTCCTTTTAATATTTTGGGGCCCTTGGGGACCCCATCCCCCAGGGCTTGACGCCTTTTTTAAAAGAAAAAATGTAAAAACGGGAAGGGGGCCCCATCCTCCGGGGCATGGCCTCCTTTTTTATACGTATTTATAGGGAAGGGGTGCCACTTGACCCCTTTCTCTGGGCCCCTTTTTGCCCCAGGGACCCCATCTCCTGGGGCATGGCCTATTTTTAAAAAACATTTATAGGGAACGGGGGCCGCGTGCCCCCCCTTCCCTGGGCCTCTATTGGCCCTGGGGACCCCATCGCCCAGGACTTGGCCATTTTGTTTTATTTTTTTGAGGTGGGGCAATGCGGCCCCCCTTCTGAGGCCAATTTCGGCCCCGGGGACCCCATCCACCGGGGCCCGGATTTTTATTTTTTTTAATAAAGAGAGGGGGCCTCATGGCCCCCCTCCCGGGCCACTTCTGCCCTCAGCGTTGGGGACCATGGGGGGAGCCCCAATGCCCCTACAGTCCCTGCCGGTTCACCGCCTTCGGCGTGAGCCGGCATTGCTTTTGGGCAAGGGGAGTTGCTGACATGCGGCTCCCCTTACCCAAAAGCAATTCTGGTTTGCTTTGTTGAAGCGAGAGTAGGTTTTTCTCCTCTCGCTTCAACAAAGCAAAGCAGTGTTTGCTATGACAGGCCATAGTAAACAGCAATGTCCCAGGGGTGAGCACCCCGAGACATTGCAGGAGCCAGCCTTGGGGGGTGGTAGTCCCCAGGGCCATGAAGGGCTCCAGGAGGGGGGTTGTGTGGACCCCGTCCCTACATTTTCAATATCCCAGGGAGGTGGTGGTCCCCGGGGCAGTGTGGGGGGGGCAGGATGTTACCAAAGTTTAAAAAGCAACTTTATATCTGGTACAAAATAATGTTTACTATAGAAATGTAGAAAACCTGCAAGATATATACATATATACATATGGAGGATGAGACATTTCCATCAGCAGAACAGATTGATAAGGTGGATCAGAACAGAAGACATTTATGAACATTATAGCATCCACTCTTTGGTTATTGATGATGCCATTGATCTGTTTCAAATGAAGGAGGCAAAAGGAGCTCCATTAAGTGTGTGGGAGAAAAGTTTAGAAGTTTGGTGTTTACGACATCTTTTTCCTACTGGAGTAGGGGGCAGATATGATGACTAGCCTCTACAAATACCTGCAGCTGAATATAGATCTACTAGACTTTATTCAGAAGACCTTAGATTTTTTCAGTGTATTCAGTATATATTTCACCTACTATTTGAGAGTGACTTGTCCAGTCTCTCTAATGCTGTGAATCACATTTTAAAAACAAGAGTCAATATGCAGAATAAATGAGCAAGAGAATATCTGGAAAAAGTTCAAGAAGAAGATGATCACTTGGAATACAATTTAATAAAGCTAATGGCATGTCAACATGGGGCGAAAGGATATTGGCATCAGCATCATGGGGAACTCAAGTGCATGTTGAGGATTCTTGGAAAGCATACTTGGTTTTTGAACCTCAGTTGTGCTGAGTATGCATGGGATGCACATATTTGACTCTGAGATTTCAAGCAATGATGGCTTTCATCTTGAACAAAATAAAACCTCTTCTTGGTGAAGTGGTTGAATTTTTTTGGCGCAAACTGTACCAAGCCAGAGGTGCTCCCCATATTCACATGCTGTTGTGGGTAAAAGATGTCCTAAGGTTTGAAACAGACAATGATGGGATTGTGTTGTCTTTTATTGATCAGTATGTAACTTGCTCTATCCCAAAGCAGAGTGGTGACAAAATATTAAGAAAACAAGTTCAACGATTCCAAAATCTTAGATGTGTAAAATACTGTCAGTGAAAATACAGAGCAAAGGAGAAATCTTATACAAGATGTTGTGGATCCCCACGACCTGTCATCTCACAAGGAAGAGCGAACAGTTTCTTGTCTGCAGTCAGACAAACACTTACAAGAAAAGCACAGAAAAATACATACAATCTAAGAAGAACAGAGGTTTTTAAGTACATTAATGACTACAACCCTATGATTCTGAAGATATGGAATGCAAACATGGATGCACAGTTTGTTGCAGAAAACTCAATTGCTGTTGGTCGGTACCTTACGTCTTACATAACAAAGTCAGAGAAAACTGAGATGATGGAGGAGATTTTAGCAGAAAAGAGTCTTACAAAGAAATTGTGCAGCTTTAGTTTGAAAATACTTTCTCTTAGAGAGATAGGCTGTTCTGAATGTGTAGACCGGTTAAGCTCAGCTAGTTTGTTTTCTAAATCTAGAGGCGTTCTACGGGTTAGTTTAGGGCTTGCTAATACTCGTAACAAAGTACTGAAGTCTTTTCCCGAAATCCAATATCTTGCAGACTTTGAGCCACACAGTACAGATATTCTGAAGAGTAACATGCTGGATATGTAATATCCAAGAAGTCTTCATCTAGAAAGGATGTGTCTCTATGAAATACTTCAACATTATACATTCAGAAATAATGTCAGTGAAAACACAGAGGAAGGAAAATTTGCTGTGGTTGGATGTAACAGATGTTTGGTCAGACATAAAGGAAAAGTAATCAACCATTGAAAGCTAAGTTGCCAAACTCAAGACAAAAGAGAGTTTTTTATTTAGCCTTGTTACAGTTGTGTAAGCCATGGCGAACTAAAAGCGAGCTACTTGGAGTATTTGATTGTTATGAAGACTCATTCAACGCTGTGAAAGACAGCATTGAGTGCTCTGTGTTTCCAGTGTATCTTCAAATGTTGAGATGAGATTGAACAAAAAGAAACAATTGGTGCTGAGTTAGTTAAAGAGAGTTCTTAGACATGTCAAAGTTCAGCACCTGAATGTCAAAATCCACTTGGACAGTAAATCACTCAACATAAAGCTGCAATACCCATTAATGAGGTGGAAAATGCAATGCAGCAAGTAAGACAGGAAACTGTGGAACTACAGAAACGAATACAGCAATTGAATATAGATCAGAAAGAACTGTTTGAAGACGTAAGAGGTAAAGCAGATCATGGATTTCTGCATGAGAAAAAAGAGTGTGCATGTTCTACATATAAACCAGTTCTATTGTACATAAGTGGTCAAGCTGGAACTGTAAAAAGAAGAGTTTCATGGAAGATAATCATGGTTTATTACGAATAAAGGAACTGTACTTAATACAAATGTTTTAATATTGTATTCGAACCACTCGCCGCTCGCAGTGAGGTTTCTTGCCTGACATTGTTCCTTGACGCTACAGGAGTAGCTTGCTGTCTGTTCATTGCTCCAGCTCCTGGTGAAGAGGAGTAACACCATCTGCGTGGCCGCAGAGGAGGCGCGAGGCGCGGCTCCGGGACTGCGAGGCTCAGCGCTCAGCTCCATCAGCTGTTGCCTCTTCCCGTGTGAGCCGCGCCCCCTCCCAGTGCCCGCCCCCACCGAACTGCTCTTACCTCTCGCGGCCCCGCTACGCGGGTGCCGCTCGCAGTGAGGTTTCTTGCCTGACATTGTTCCTTGACGCTACAGGAGTAGCTTGCTGTCTGTTCATTGCTCCAGCCCCTGGTGAAGAGGAGTAACACCATCTGCGTGGCCGCAGAGGAGGCGCGAGGCGCGGCTCCGGGACTGCGAGGCTCAGCGCTCAGCTCCATCAGCTATTGCCTCTTCCCGTGTGAGCCGCGCCCCCTCCCAGTGCCCGCCCCCACCGAACTGCTCTTAACCTCTCGCGGCCCCGCTACGCGGGTGCCGCTCGCAGTGAGGTTTCTTGCCTGACATTGTTCCTTGACGCTACAGGAGTAGCTTGCTGTCTGTTCATTGCTCCAGCCCCTGGTGAAGAGGAGTAACACCATCTGCATGGCCACAGAGGAGGCGCGAGGCGCGGCTCCGGGACTGCGAGGCTCAGCGCTCAGCTCCATCAGCTGTTGCCTCTTCCCGTGTGAGCCGCGCCCCCTCCCAGTGCCCGCCCCCACCGAACTGCTCTTAACCTCTCGCGGCCCCGCTACGCGGGTGCCGCTCGCAGTGAGGTTTCTTGCCTGACATTGTTCCTTGACGCTACAGGAGTAGCTTGCTGTCTCTTCATTGCTCCAGCCCCTGGTGAAGAGGAGTACCACCATCTGCGTGGCCGCAGAGGAGGCGCGAGGCGGGGCTCCGGGACTGCGAGGCTCAGCGCTCAGCTCCATCAGCTGTTGCCTCTTCCCGTGTGAGCCGTGCCCGCCCCCACCGAACTGCTCTTAACCTCTCGCGGCCCCGCTACGCGGGTGCCGCTCGCAGTGAGGTTTCTTGCCTGACATTGTTCCTTGACGCTACAGGAGTAGCTTGCTGTCTGTTCATTGCTCCAGCCCCTGGTGAAGAGGAGTAACACCATCTGCGTGGCCGCAGAGGAGGCGCGAGGCGCGGCTCCGGGACTGCGAGGCTCAGCGCTCAGCTCCATCAGCTGTTGCCTCTTCCCGTGTGAGCCGCGCCCCCTCCCAGTGCCCCGCCCCCTCTCACCCGATAGCTTTTTAACCAGGTCCACAAACGCGCATCGCGGGACGCGCGCGGGTCGGAGCCTGGGGCGAAGCCTGGGCCAAGGGTGGGCCCGTCCTAGCCCGTCACAGACCGGAGGAGACCGGGCCGGGCGCACCCCCCTAACATCTAACGAAAGGTAAAATTTGAGTAAAAGCCCCCTAAGAGGTAAAGAAAATAACAGTATAGCACTCCTCCTAATGACATACTACTAATTTTAGTTCTACATACTCCGTTGTACCTGGCCATCCAACATACAATGTCCACAAGAAGCACCAGAAGTAAGACCATGAAAAAAAACATAACAACCACTGTGGGTCCTATCGAACAATTTTTACATAAAGTAAATGAAACCATTGATCAAACAGTATTTCTGATTGACCGCCGTGTCTCATATGAGCTAGACCAAGCACGGCGCTCATCGATGGGTATTTTGGCACAGGCCCAAACCCCAAAAGTGGTACCCCTAAATAAGTCAACCATGGACACAAATGTTGAAATCCACGCAATACCAAACACTGTTGACCTATCAGTAACCTCACAACTGTCTAACTCACAATCTTCTGAGGATCTTGAACTGACCCCCGATATCTTTGCAAGCTTACAACCAATGAACACCGACTTAACACAGTCCGAACTTAAAGGCATAAGGGAAGGAGCAATCCCTAAAAAACAGAACTACTTGCAATTACGATCTCATAGTTCAGAACACATAATTGTCACAAATCTGGATACTGTTCTACCCTCTAGCCAACAAACTCAACAGAACACCGACATTATAGAATCCTCTAAGAACATTTTTTCCGATGTCCTCATAGTTGAAGACCATGCGAACAGTCTCAGCACCAAACCGAATCGACAAGAAAAATCGGTTCCTCGCTTAGAAAAAAGTACAAGTCACTTCAAGGTAGATACATCTTTGTTAAACAAAATTTCGGAAATAATAAAACATCAACTTCAACCCTTACAAAAGAGCCTTGAAATAATAGAAAAACAAGTGGCTATATTAATCGCCTCTGCTAAAACAACTACCAACTTAAGGAAAAACGATCTTCCCGTTTCTCTAGGCGCCGCCACCAACCAAGGAGAAAGAAACGCAACTAACCTATCAATACAACCAGCCAATAAACCAACTCCTACTAACATTATTAATACCACAACGAAAATGGTGAAAGAATCGGAAAATAAATCAACTAACCAGATCAATTCCGCGAAAACAAAGCTTGACCAAAACAACACAAAACTCATTTCCAGCACTCAAAACCAACCAATTACAGATTCCATTTCAACAAATGCTAATCAGACAAAAATTTCTTCCATCCCACCCACTGTAAACACTCCTAGACTTGATCAACCTCAGTCTCATAACAGTAAACCCGGACGATCTAATAAGAGATGGCCAAAGGTAGTAAATCTCCCCCCGGAAGCAGCTCCCTTCGTAGCCATATTAACGGGTGTTCCCGAATTAAGCAGAGACACGGACGAACCCACCTGGTCTCTACTTAACAAAGCACGATACTGGTTAAACATCAACAGGCCCAACCACTCTAATAACAACACCAGAATAACCACGGTAAGAAGGGTTTCCTGGATAGGTCATCAGCCAAAAACAACCTCTGGGGACTGCATAATCGTAAACTTCGAAAACCCACGTGCAGTCGAGTACATTTGCTCCTGGGACACCTTAGAAAATAACGAAGGAATAAACGTCAAACGCCTATCCTTTTTCTACCCCCGACAAAATCATCGCTTTGAGGACCCCAGTTGGCCTTCAAACTGGTCCTGGAGCCAACCCGAGCAAGGACCAAGAAACTGGCATCAGGTTAACAGGGGACAAGGAAATAATCAAAGGTTCCACCCTCAGGGGGATTGGGGAAATGAACATAGAGAACGAGGTGACTGGAATAATTTTGGCAGAAGATCATATCAACATACGTACAACGAACCATGGTCGGGAATTCCGACCTTTAATCATTTTAGCTGCCTAGATATGGTCGACTGACCACCATCACAGTCCCACATGCCAAGTCAAACGTACAAAACTAGCATGCTACTATCCTCATCACCTGGTATCGCTAAACCAAATACTCTAGGAAAGGCTCAAAGCCCATTACAACGAAGAACAAAAGACACCATCCTAAAACCCATAATTCCAAATGGAGGCCGCCAGTTTGAAACCAGACAACATCACGTCAATCTGGTCACAGGTCCGCAGATATCGTCACTATCTCCCTTAAAAAAGCGACTGCCTGAAACGGCCCAGATTGGAGACGAACCAAACTTAACGGCATATGAGCTATCCCCTCCTCCTACGACCCTTCCTAATGCCAATACAACCAATGTCGAGAGGAACCTGCTATTTTGGAACGTGGCGTGTCTCGCAACCAAGTACAAAGAGAAAGCCTTCTTGGACCTGGCCCAGACAAACGACCTAATATGTCTTCAGGAGACATGGCTGAATGATCCAGTCCACCTGGTGGGATTCAGAACATACTTCTCGCAAGCCACAAAATCGCACTCAGGGAGAAGCAAAGGGGGTTTAACAACATACATCTCGAACCTTTGGCCCTGCCAGGAAACAACGCCCATAGCTCTTCATCAGAACTATCAAGTAATCAATATTAAAGCAACTAATCAAATTTTCTACACAATAATAAACTTTTACAATAATATGAGCTCGGTGGACTTACTCAAAACACTAAGCGAAATCACTGAAATAACAAATAAGCAAAAAATTAAACATGCCAAAGTCACACACTCAATAATCTGGGGTGGAGACTTCAACTTACACATCTGCGACAAAAGTAACGCACTCACCTGTGGGATTACCGATGAACAGGATAACCCCTTAACTCATTTTCAACATACGGAGGAAGGAACAAACATACAAGCCGTTATGTTTGAGCTGGATTTGGGGTTTGCGAATATGATAATGTCACCGACAATCCCATTTACGTCAACTTTTCATGGTAGAGGCGCTCAAACACTAATTGATTACATCTTGGTTTCTACCATTAACGCAGAACGCATAAAGCACTTTGAAGTGATTAATAATGTACTTAGCGACCACTATCCCCTCAAATTAACATATTCAGAACCTGTCTGCCATAAGAACCCAGCAAAGGATAATTTTGCCCTACTCCATCAAGAAAAACTTACGCTAAACAGGTTGAATGGCTTCACCCTAAAATGGGGTATTTTAGATCAAGAACTGACCACTAAAAGAATAGTCGAAAAATGCAGGACACTTATTGATAACTGCTTAAATCCTTCTGCCACTGCGAAAGAAATTCTGAGCGACTATGACAAAATAGTGAAGACCATAGGAAATGAATTAACCAAACCCAGAAAACAAAACAACACACTAAGAAAAGGATGGTTTAATACCAAGTGTACAAAAGCCTATTCTAATCTAAAGAAAGCCCTAGCAAAGAAAGAACGAAACAGGGAAGAGATAGTCAACTTAAGGAAATTATACGCGCACGTACTAAAACAACGGAAAAAAGAGATACAACTCAACCTCTGGACTCAGCTTTTAGACAGCAGCTTGCAAAAAGATCACCTAGCATTCTGGAGAATAGTCAAAACTCCATTCTTAGCTGGGAACAAGGAGGGCCCATCCTTGGACATTGCAATAAGCGCGGAGGACTGGGTGTTGTATTTTTCAGGGGTCTTTGGAGTGGCAAAAACTGGAGATCTAACTCCTCGACCTGACCTTCTACCGGTGAAATATCCGTTAGACATACACTTTACCATCAACGAGATACAGAAAGCTATTAGCCTGGCAAAAAACGGTAAAGCGCCAGGTCCAGATTCCGTTCCAATGGACCTTTACAAATTTCTTCCTGACCTCTGGTCCCCACTATTAACAAAAGTACTGAACGCAGCCAAAGAAATCAATCTCCCTAACTCATGGTCAACATCAATCTTGGTCCCTATTTTTAAGAAAGGCAACAGAGACAGTCCTTCCTGCTACCGACCCATCTCGCTCCTGGACTCAGTGGGAAAGATGGCAGGAAGGATACTTCTTGACCGTCTCCAGGAGTGGTCCAAGGAACAAGGGCTCCTTTCAGACCTTCAATACGGGTTTAGGTCAGGCCTGAGCACCGTGGACCAAGTTCTGAACTTAACCCTACTGGCCGCAAAATATACAACCGTAAAAAAAAACAGTCTCCACATGGTCTACGTTGACCTCACGGCAGCGTTTGACTGTGTGGTACACACAAAACTTTGGTTAATAATGCTGGAAATGGGGATTGACCCTGCAATAGTGGACTTTTTACGTGAGCTATATTCTGGCGCCACAGGCAAGGTAAGATACGGGCTGGAAGGACAACTTACGGATAGCTTCCCAATACAGAAGGGGGTCAGGCAGGGGTGTGTATTGGCCCCCTTCCTATTCACGCTGTACACTAACGGCTTAGAGGCAGCAATGCTACAGGGAACAAAAGACTTTCCAACAGCAGGTCGGCGACCAATTCCGGCACTGTTATACGCCGACGATGCGGTGATCCTCGCTCGAACTCCAATTCAGCTACAAAGAGCTTTAAACAATTACTGCACTTTCATGACCAACCTCAACCTGAAAGTTAACATAAAGAAAACCTTTGTGATGCATGCCGGCAGTAAGGGAAAAAGGGTGAAAACAATCTTCGTGGACAACTTACCGCTTGATACAACAAAAACCTATCCATATCTTGGCATCACCATCGATGAGGAGTTCAAATGGAAAGACGCAATCAATTCCCGCAAGCTATCGCTCATACGAACAGTGGGTGCTCTAAAAGCCTTTTCTCTTCGCCTAGGAAAAAAAACCCTGGCAGAGATGTTAAAGATCTATAATGCTAAATGCATTAGCACGGCGATTTTCGGAGCAGGAGTCTGGGGAATAGCAAATGCTGACCAAATCCAAAAAACCGAAAACACCTTTTTCTAATTTTTACTAGCAGTCCCCAAAAGCACGACCACCTTCGGATGCCACCTAGAACTGGGAGTGGAACATATCTCCGACCTTATCAAGATCCAACCCATAATGTTATGGCGTAGAATATGGGCTACGGATGAATGTACACTCACCAGAGAAATTATTGAGGACTGCATGAACCTAGAGCACATGGAAAAGATAAAGTGGCTACACTATGTAAAAACTTTCCTTACAGATATCGGCCTCCTGAGGTTCTTTAATGACCCACAGTCAGTAACAGACATAGCAAAAAAAGAGCTAAAAAAGATATGTCTGTCCCACTTAAACCAACTAAGGCTGATGACAGAAATAGGTAAGCCATCAGTACAACACTGCCTTATGATACAAACTGTACCATCTATTCAATCATATCTGCAGCAAGACCTGACTCAATTCGAAAAGTTACTGCTCACCCGTTTCAGGTTCAATCTTTTCCATATCATGGTTTCATTTCCCACTCAGAACAACTGGTCACATAATACAACAGCGTGGCCCTGCGACCTTAACTCTCCTCAGTCCACCATCCACGTTCTTTTCTTTTGTACTTTTTATTCACCATTCCGTAAGAGATGGATTTTACCAATTCTAAAAGTAATGAAGGTCAGAAGATGTCGGCCAGCATTCCTGGCACTGCAGTTCTTGGAGAATCCCCTAGTATCAAAATTTGTGGCACACTATCTTAGAATGTGCCTCAAACACCGCATGAACCTATGAGTAACCCGAGAACCTGTCTTAACATGGACCCTAGTAAATATACTGTACAGTATAAGAGTTCTCAATTACAACAATTTATGAACTTTTAACTTTTTCTCTTAATTTTTGGTGTTTTTACTGTGTAAATTTGTACTTTTGTGGCTTTCATACTGAAAACCGAATAAAGATATCTTGAAATTTGAAATTTGTATTCGAACCAATTCTCCTCTTTTTAGGTTGTGGTAATTTCCTGAAGAAGGCGTTGGATACGCCGAAACGTGCGTCGATAAATTACTACATAATTAATGATCGGATTGTTATTGGATTAATGATAGTTACCGATAGATTAATAACTCATTGTAAAATAATTTTTATTAAAAATTCATTTTTTATTGTAAAATTGATTGTTGATATGGATGTGTTATGAAATGATTTTTTGATGTTTTTTTAATTTTAGTATGAATTTTTATTAATGAACAATAAACACACTATTGAATTTTCATAGAACACTTCAGCGTTTTGGATTTTTGCCATACCCTCCGTATATGTATCTATGATTGCCTAGGAACTGTTTTTCGCACATGATATACTGAAGGACATCAGAGTGGGAGTCCTCACAATAGAAGAAAAGAGAGTATTAGAAACCTGTCTCATCAAAAATCTACTTCCAAGTAATGTTTCAGCTGCAGAAGTAATGTATGACTTTGTTAAGGAAGAGAAGTCTATTGTTTGTTTGATGCTAACTCTTGAGCAGTGTAGTAAGTACAATGAACAATTATTGCAACTGGAAAAAGAAAAGATTATCGAAATTAGAGCAAATGATAAAATGGAACATCAAGGAGCTACAGTGCTACTAACAGAAAAACTGCAATCAAAATTGGATAGTTTAGAAAAGTCTATTTAAAAAACTGCAGGATTAGAAAAACAGTTACGTATCTGTAAAAATTGTTTTGTAATCTTACGTAGTAATTTAAATGTTGAAGAAGGGTTAGTGAATGGTGCAATGGGTAAAGTAATTAAGGGCCCGATGTAGGTAATTCTTATTTACCACTTCTTAAATACCGAATTTTACCGATTCGGTATTTAAGAAGTGCTAAATATGAAGGGGGGAGATGTAGGTATTTCAGAATCTGTAAATACCGAATCGTTAAGATTCGGTATTTACCGATTCTGTAAATACCGAATCGGTATTGCCCATTGATTCCTATGGGCTTTGAAGCCCATAGGAATCGATGGGAAATACCGATTCTGTAATTACAGAATCGGTAAATTCCGATTTTAGCAAGGGTGCAGGGGGTGTCACTTTGACACCCTCTAGCACCCCAAAGACGGGCATGTGAGCCATGTGGCACACAGACATGCCCTAATGGCATGTCTGTCTGTCACATGGCTAGGTGTGCATGCACACATGTGCATGCACACCTAGATTCGGTATTTTACCACCCAATTGGATTGGGTGGTAAAATACCGAATCTGAAAGGCCTGCGGCACTCAAAGATGTGCTACCTACATGTGCTTTTACAGAATCGGTATTTTTACCGAGTCTGTATTTACCGATTCGGTAATTTTACCGAATCTGTAAATACAGATTCGGTAAAATACCGATTCTGTAAAGCATGCTCTTACATTAGAAAACCCTAATACCGGTCGGAAACGGCCGAAATCGGCCGTTTCCGACCGGTATTAGGGCTCCTACATCTGGCCCTAAATGTATTAATTATCCAAACAGAAATGACGTGGAATACTTAGCCATAAAATGTGATGATGTTGGTGAAGTTAAGTAGATTGGTAGATGCACTGCACGTTTCATATTCATGAACGATTTGTATGTCCGTCAAAAGCAGTTAGTGTCTTTAGCTATGCAGTAACTATCCACAAATCACAAGGATTAAGTGTAGATATAGCTCTTGTTAATATTGGTAGTAGTGTATTCAAAGAAGGAATGTCATATGTAGCTTTGTCACGAATTAGAACATTGTCCGGTTTATTTCTGATCGACTTTGATGAGTAGAAAGTAAGTGATGATGTGAATTGTGTAAGAGAGTATAATCTGTTAACAGGTCAACATGCTCCTCATTTAGGCCAGTATCCCCTGTTTGAAAAACCAAGAATGTGTTCAAAGAGGAAAATATCAAAGCGGTCTAACTGAGCTGAACAGAAAAATGAACAAAAAGAAAAACAACAAGGATCTAACAAAAGAAAACTACGGCAAAATGAGATAACTGTTATGCACATATAGTGTTAAATTGGCTGTATCATTTGCCTCATTTTACAAAATCTATTAATCCCTTGCCTGCTGGGGTTCTTCTCCAGCTGCGCTGGGGGGGGGGGGAACGCACAGCGCCCTGGTGCTCATGACGAGCTAAGCTCGTCATGAGGCACAGTGCTGACCACACCCGTTTTCGTGGAACGTTCAGCACAGCAGGGGTATTAGCCCAGCGTGCAAGCGTTCCACGGCTCAGCTCGTCATGAGCAGCGGAGCACCGTGCCTCATGACGAGCTGAGCTCATCATGAGTATACAACGGGTTAAAGAAAAAGTAAATAAAAGAATGCCTTCACAACTATGTAGTTTACAAAAGTATTATACATTCTGCTACGAGAATAAGAAAACCTACAGATGACTGTACTGGATCAGTAGTGTTTGCTCAAAATCTTCAGCAGGATGCTCAATAATCTTTAGTGGTAGTGCTAGGACTACGTTGTTACTGCAAAGGTATGAAAAATATGTCTTAGTCATACTACAAAGTTGCAGAGTGGATGGTACTAAATTAGAAACTGAAATTACAAACTTTATAGACGGAAACATTTCTATTTAAAAAAGAACTTTCACAACTATAGCAAACATATTTCCTGAAGGAGTTAATATAACCTCTGGACAGTATACAATGGGGCAGTTTTACAAGAACTGACGCATCTCTGCATTTTAGCAGAGATGCGTCAGTTCAAGTGTGTCACGCGAAAGAATCCTTGCGCCACCATGGATGCGTCACATTTACAATGCGGCGCACCGTGGTGCAAGGATTGATAGATGCGTCACTCATTTGTTGTTGTAAAAGTAACGCATTGCTGGAGTCGTGTCACAAGTGTAACGGAACTCCAGCAATGCTTTGGAATGCCTATTCCTATTGTGCTGCGTCACTCCTTACGCCTGCTTCAAGCAGGCATACGGTTTTAGACACATTGGCACCATAGAAGTGACTCAGTGAAATCTTGTAGATTTCACTACGTGACTTTTACGAGGCTTTCATGCGTCGGAATACCCACCCTGCATACATTATACCTGATACAGGTATAATGTGATGCAGGGCTTTACAGCATGACGCATCTCCCTAGATGCGTCACATTGTAAATGTGTTGCAATGACGTGCATTGTTTACGATGACGCTGAGTCACAAATGTGAAGCAACAGTGGTGTAAAAGTATCGCAAGGGGCTTGTAAATCTGCCCCAATATATTTAAGATGTCAAACAGGATGGACAGAGTCCAATGACATACAAATGACATTCAAATTAAGACTAAAAAGTTACCAAACTCATATCTGCTATTTCTAGAACCGAAGTTCTAAGGAGAATATAGGATAACTAAATGTGGCATTGTGTTGACATATATATGGATTATGTGTTTCTGAGACAATATTTAGTATATTAGGGTTATTTTCTACAGCAAGCTGATAGAAATGAAAGACTAGTTATACCCGCAGAAAAGGGATTTATAAAACATTTGAGGACTACGTTCTGTTACTACAGATAAAAACTAAATGGAGCTACTATAATACCAGTAGCCTTGAGTTGCAATCAAGAAGTCTCTTCACCACTAAAAAAATGCCTTCTTTTGTTTCTGCTACAGCAACTTCTATGTAGTACCATGTGTTATGTATTTCGTACATGGACCAAGAACATTTTAGACATCATTTGGCTTAACAGGGATGATGTTTAGAAAAGGATATTAAAAAATGAGGACTGCTTCATAATTGTTGGACATTTTGAACCAGATATAAAAATATCAGAAACAGTTTTAATTTATAGTTGTTTTCTTTATGGTAGTAATCTGTCAGCAAGCCAGTATTCACAAACTTGTAGTGAGTGGAATGCACAGTATGACATATTTGTAATGATCTACTATGTAAACTTGATGAAGTATGAAAGCTGAAAACAGTAAAACACAGAAAAACATTAGACTATGTTAAATTAAAATTTTGAAGAAAAAATATTTTGTGTGTTTTGGTTGCCTAATGTCCAAAATCCTAATACGTTGAATGCCTAATACGTTTTTCTCTGTTTATATTTTTTTACAGGGGTTGCAGATTGGGATATATTACGTGAGTCAAATCAGTAATGTACTGATGGATTCATCAAGTCACTACTCATATAGTCACCCATCTCCCAGGCACTACACTCCCCACTCATTCAATCACTCAGTCACTACCTAACACTCATCCCATCACTCAGGTGGTAGGCATGCACACATCTGTTCACCCAGGCGCTACCGATACAGTTATGCCATCAGCCAGTCACTGCACTCGCACTCGCACTCATTCATTCACCCAGGCACTATACTTGCATTTGTCCATTCACCCAGGAACTACACTTAAACGTATCCATTAATCCAGGTCTATACTTGCAGTTATCCAACGATCCAGGCACTGCACTTGCACTCATACAATTATACAGATACTGCACTTACAATCACTTAAGCATTACCCTTTCTATCATGCAATCACCCAGGCACTACCCATGCACTCAATCAATCAACCAGCCACTACCCATCTATTCATCGAAATACCTAGGCACTACTCATGTACTCATTGAATCACCCAGGCAGTACACATGCACTGATCAAATCACCCAGGCACTTCTTATGCACTAATTCAATTACCCCGGCACTGTACATGCACTCGTCCAATCATGCATGCACTACCCATACAGTTATGGAATCACCCAGATCTATACTTGCACTCATTCATCCACCCAGGCATTGCAGTTGCAGTCATGGGATTACCCAGGCACTACACCTGCACTCATCCATTCACTCTGACTCTACACTTGAGGTTATTCATTCACCCAGGCAGTACATTTGCACTCACCCAGTGATCCAAGTACTGCACTTGCAATCATCCATTCACCAAGGCACTACACTTGCACTTATCTATTCACCCAGGCACTGCACATGCAATTATCCATTTATTCAGGGACTACTCTTGCACTCATGCAATCATACAGGCAGTGCACTTGTGTTTATATAGTCACCCAGACATTACCCATGCAGTCATGAAATCACAGAGGCACTGGACTTGCACTCTTCCATTCACTCAAGCACTGCACTTGCACTTAATAATTCACCCAGATACTGTACTTGCACTCATCCAATCATGTATGCACTGTACTTACACTCATACAATCACCCATGCACTACTTATGCACTCATCAATTCACTTAGGCAAAATGCATGCACTCATGCAATCACCTAGGCACTGCACTTACACTAATCTATTCACCCAGGCACTACATTTGCACTCATCCATTCACCCAGGCACTGGACTTTCAGTCATGCACTCATCCAGGCACTACACTTGCACTCATACAATCACTCACACAGTACCAATGCACTCATTTAGCCACCCAGGTACCAATCATGCACTTATGCATATACCAAGGTACTACCCATGCACTCATTCAATCACTCAGGCACTACCCATGCACTCATTTAATCACCCAAGTACTACCTATGCAGTAATCCAATCACCCAAACACTACCAATAGACTCATTCAATCACCCTGGAACAACCCATACACACATCCAATCACCCAAGCACTACACACACACTCATGCACTCACCTAGGCACTACTCATACAGTCACTACTCATATATTCATCCAATCACCTAGGCACTACCCATGCACTCGTTGAATCACTCAGGAACTAGTCATGCACTCATCCAATCACCCAGGCGCTACACATGCACTCATCCAATCACCCAGGCACTACCCATGCACTCAAACAATCACCCAGGCACTACCCATGCACTCATACAATCACCCAAGCACTACAAAGGTAGTAATCCAATCACCCTGGCCCTACCTTTACACTAATCCAATCAACCCAAGATCCACCCATGCACTCATTGAATCACCCAGGTACTAGTCGTGAACTCATACAATCACCTGGGCACTACTCTTATAGTCAACCAGGCACTACCAATGCACTAATCCAATCACCCAAGCACTACACATCCACTTAGCCAATCACCTAGGTACTACCCATGCACTCATCTAATTACCCAGGCAGTTTCTATGCATTCATCGAATCATCCAGGTGCAACCCATGTGGTCATACAATTACCCATGCACTACCCATGTGCTCATAGGATCACCCAGGCACCACTCTAGTACTCATTCTAAGATCTATGCACTAGTCATGCCGTCATCCAATCATCGTACACCAGTCATACACTCATTTCAACATACATTCATACTTTTATCTTTTTTTAACTGTAAAAGGCCGTTGCAACAGGAATCTGTTTTGCGTTTGATTTTTTTTTGTGGTTTTGTAAAGTTTTAAAACTTTTATATTCTTTTTTATGGTAACAAAAATGAGAACTGGGACAATACCAACTTGAAAAACGTGCACTGAGAAATGTGCAAACATTATAAAAGGGGGAAAAATAAGCATGTATGATTTTTTGCAGCATTGCAAATAGCCGCAACACACTGCTCACCAGCATTTAAAACAACACAGTCCATGCAATTTGTGACCATTCTTGAAAACTTTGGAGCCATATCTGTAGTAGTAGTCTGGACCTATGAAGGAACTTTCTGGCCTGGAATTGTTGCTGCTGCAACTGATGTAGATGGCCCTCCAGTGTACCTCTGCTTGATTGCTAGTTTTAGACATTTTCCATGAAAGGTTTTAAGATGATACAACATGGACGTTGTCCCACAAGAATATGTTCTGTTTGTCCCTCTAGAGAGGGTCCTCAGACAGATTATGCTTTGCACTAGTTTTGCAACAGTGTTTGATTTCCCAGATGGGATTTAAAAAGCCACACTTGCCCTCTTCTGGGGAGGCTCCTCATCTTCAACATCTACTGTGTCGACCTCCTTCACATCCTGCTTCTGCTGTTGTTGTACCTGATCCACATCTCCTTAATCTGTTGCCATTTTTGGTACAAAAAAGGCCCAAAAAAGTCTCTAGGCTAAATCAACTACCTACTCTCAATAAAGTGCAAAAAAAGAAGATGCCAGAAGGAGGAGTGGGTCATGTGATATTCTCGGTGACCGACATACTTGCGGTTAACCGCAAATTCGCAGTTACTGTGAGAAAGCTAAAACTCAAAAGACAAGTTTAAAGTCATTTTCTTTAAAAATGGAAACAGAAGCAGAGCTTTCAGTACTATAATAGTGAACAGCTATACTGAAACTTGTTCACAATATCTCTATATATGTTTCAAAGTTGTTGAAAAACACGCGATATCCGCGATGATCAACGTCATCGCTACTTCCGCTATCTTCGCGAACACGGGAACGAAATAAAAAGTATTTTGTTAAAAAATTATTATAGGCAGACACTTTTAAACAAGAGAGTAGAATACAACTAGTTCCAAATATCAATTATAATAAGTGTATATATGTATTTTAGAGTTTCTGTAAAACATGTGGTATCTGCGATGAACGGTGTCATCACCACTTCTGCTGTCACCTCGAACATGGAAGACGCAAAGTAAAAGTGGTTTTATTTTGAAAAGTATTATAGACAGAAAACTTTAAACACGAGATTAGTAAACAACTAGGGCCTCATTTATGAGGCCGTGCGTCACTTTTACGCTGCCGGTGCGTCACTTTTTGTGACACACCAGCAGCGTAAATAATGTGCCTTTTTGCACCATATTTACAAAGTGACGCATCTAGGTAGATGCGTCACTTTGTAAACCCCTGCTCCACATTATACCTGCGCCAGGTATAATGTATGCAGGGGGGGGCGTTCCCCCGCAAAAAGCCTTGTAGAAGTGACGCAGTGAAATCTATGAGATTTCACTGCATCACTTCTAGGACACCGTTGCGTCAAAATTTTGCGCCTGCCTAACAGCAGGCGTAAGACTGACGCAAGCCCTTTCACATGGGGCTTGCCCCATGTGAAAGGATGCATTACTGGAGTTGCGTCACTTTTGTGACACACTGTAGGAAAGAAAGAAAGGCACCCCCTACGGTAACTAAGGTCAGGGAAAAGGGGGAAGCAAATACCAATACAAACTATCAAAGGATAGTGTCCCTCTGGACCTATAGTTCTTTGGCAGGTGGCTAGATTAGCTCACATGAAGGGCACAGTACACAATGAGCCAAGATTTCATTAGTACATTTATTTTATTTTATAAATTTGTCTTTTTTTGGGATTGATTATCATAAAGTATTTTCAATATATATTATTTACACATATTGTATAGTCAATTCACAAATTCATGATGGATGTTTTATACAACAACATATTGATATTTTTTACCTATGTACAAAATATGCTGTTATGATAAATTAATATGGCTCGTACATTATTTACAGGAAAAACAACAGTTTTTTTCATGAACCGATTCACACTATCTAACACCCTCATACAAACACACCTCTTGCTCCGCTACATACGCATCACTTTCATTCACTACAAACATTCTCAGCACCCCAATACCGCACTACATACACAGATGGAACCAAGGGGGTGAGACACTCAACCCTCCGATGCTGTGCTGTATAAGAGGGGTGTGACACTCAAACTGGTCAACGCGCGTTTCGGCGGCTTTTCTTTCTTTCTTTGCCACCTTCTTCAGGACCTGTTACTTTGTAGAACTACTGCAGGCTGGATGATGGGGAAGAACAGAGGGTTCTGAATATCTGTGTGGGGGCTAGCGTCCCCTACTGCCCACCGAGTTGGGATGGTATTCAGCTTTTTTGTCGTCACACTGGGTTTCTTGTGGCCACACTGGGTTAGCATTACTTGCAGGCTAAACTATGCTCTAAGAACTGCCAGGCATCTCGTGTAACTACTTGCTGTCTTAGATTCCATGTTACTGGGCGCACCTCTGCTGGCGTTACTGAGGGAAAGTCACTTCCATAGGGAGGCACCTGTTAGCTGTACTTATTCCCCAAAGGGGTTCTCCCTTATGCGAGAGCCCCGTATTCTGCTGTGTGGTCTACGTTGTTTGTATAATTTGTTCGATTTTCAAAAACCAACCTCAATAGAGCACGTACTGCTACCGTCTACTTTAACTTCTGCTTCTATCCGTGGGACTACTCCAGCAATGCGTCACTTTTGCGCTTACAGATACGTCAGAAATACTGACATATCTGTAACTTCTTGAGACATGATGCGTCATACTGTAAATATGACGCATCAGGTATGTCGCAAGGAGTGCGCACTGAGAAGTGACGCATCGCTGCTTTCACACAACGATGTGTCACTTTTCATAAATGAGGCCCCTAGTGTCAAACATCAATTAAAATATCTGTATATGCTTGTTTTAGCGTTTCTAAAAAACAAGCTATGTTCATGACTACCGATGTCATCGCAATGCCTGACATCTCCGCAAATTTTCTGGAAACTCGCTACGAAAATATGAGTTTGAAAAGTACACTAATAAAGCTCTACTGTTAAATATACTGTAGAATGTGTCTATATATATATATTATATATATATGTGGTACAAACCACATGCTCTTCGCGACCACCGACGTCACCGCGAGGACGTCGGTAGTCACAAATATAATTTTTTTTTGTAAAGCTGGCTTTCTCCTAAATTGATCACAAAGACAAAAGTTAAAACAATATCTTACTAAATATTTAGGCTTAAAATGTATTTATAAAATGTCTTTAAGTGTATTTTTTAGTATGTGAAATTTATTTCCCCATCACAGATTCTCCACAGTAAATGCGACAATGTTGTGCTAACTTAAAAAGTCTTAAAAATAAAACCAGTTATTAATGTACTTTCTGATCAACACATATCGAATCAAAAAATTAGTGGTATATAATATAAATATAATATACAATCTAAAATTAGAGACAGAAAGCACGAAAGTCTTAGAGGCTCACATATAAAAAATGGATGGTACAAATAAGAAGTAGATTTTTTTTTCAAACTTAGAAATTCACTGAAAAAACAAAGGTTTCAGGGTCGTTAGAGTTAGGAAATAAAATTTAAAAAACTTTGAAATTCACTGAAAAAAACAAAGGTTACAGGGACAAAATAGTTAGGCTGACTTTTACTTCGTACAAAACCAGAGAAATTCAGCAGTTATAGTTAGCTGAGCTGACTATAACTCGCGCTCCCACAATGCATTGCGGAAGACCTCACATATTACATCACTCATGACATGGTCAGTGACATCGGTGATGACATCTCAAATGACATCACTTATTACATCGTCCAGTGGCTGTGAGTGTTTTTAAAATGTTTATGAGTGTTAAATATATATACCAAGGTGTATTGATCAGTGGGTGTATGAGTGCCTGTATAAAGGATTCAGTAGGTGTGTGACTGACTGTATAAGTGCGTGATTAGGTATCTCTGTGAATGTATGGGGGACTTATTAGGTGGTCTGGATGTCTATATCAATCAGTCAGATGGTGTCTAAGTGGCTGTATGAGTTGGTGAGTGGGTATAAATGAGTGGGTATATGGGGCCTGTGTGGCCCCCATTCCTGGGCCTACTTCGGTGCCGGGACCCCATCCCTGGGGTAAGACCACTTTGTTGGTGACTGCAGGAGGAGCCTGAAGGCCCCCCGGTCCCTGTCAGTTCCCTGCTGCCTGCGGGAGCCGGTATTGCTTTGGGATCCAGGGAGCTGCTGACATGCAGCTCCCTGGGTCCAAAGCAGAGTGTCTCTTTCCCTGCTTGCTTCACAGCGGGCATGGAACCAGACACTGCTCTGCTTTCAGCAAGCAAGAGCATTTTTGCTCTCGCTTGCTGAAAGCAGAACTTAGTTTGCTATGCCATGGCAGGAGCCGTGCTCCCAGTCCCAGGGAGGTGGTGGTCCCTGGGACTGCATGGGGGAGGTGGAGCCCCCCACGCATTAATATTTATGTTAGCCCTGTGGAGGTGGCAATCCCTGTGGCTGCGAGGGGACCAGAAAGGCCCCCCACATTCCTAATGTAAAGTGTCCCAGAGAGGTGGCGGTCCACGGGGAAGGCCATAAGGCCTCCCCCACACTTTTAAAAAAAAGAATGTATGTTCCCCGGAGAGGTGGCGGACCCGAGGCTGTGAGGGGGAATGCGGCCCCGCGCATTATTTATGATTGAATCCCCGAGGAGTCGGCAATCCTCTGGGCAGCAGGGGTGGCCCTACCATCTCACTCGCATTCGTTTTTATTTCATTTCTGCCCTGGGGAGGTGGCGGTCCCCAGGGAAGCAGGGGAGCCACATTATGTATTTATATAGATTTTTTTTCACTGAAAAAACAATGGGGTTCCAGGGACATTATAGTTAAGCTCAGATTCTACTCATACAAAACAGTGGGTAGTGGGTGCGTGACTGACTGTATAAGTGAGTGATTAGGTGTCTTAGTGAATATATGGATGACTGACTGGTTGTGTGAATGTCTGTATCAGTCTATCAGTTGTTGTCTCAGTGGCTGTGTGAGTGTGTGAGCGGGTACATGACTGGCTGCATGGGTAAGTGATTGGTGTCTGCGCATATGTATGGTTGTCTGAGTGTCTGTATAAGTGGGTGAGTAGGTGACTGACTGTATGGATGAGTTAGTGGGTAAGTCAGTGGCTGTATGGCTTAGTGGGTGTGTATGAGGTGCTGTATGGGTGAGTGTGTGTGTGACTGTGTGGTTGAGTGAGTGGATGTATCTGTGGTATATGGGTGAGTAACTAGTTATGTGAAGGGTACTATAGGTGAGTGATGGGGTTTATGAGTGACTGTGTGGGTGAGAGAGTGAGTGTGAGAGTGGCAGTATGGGTGTGTGTGTGTTTGTGTCAGTGGCTGTATAGGTGAGTGAATCCATGTTAGTATCTGCATGAGTGAGTGGGTATGTGTGTATCTATATGGGTGAGTAAGTGGCTGCGTGACTGACTGTATGGGTGAGTAAATAGGTGTGTGAGTAGCTCTAAGGGTAACTGACTCAGTGTGTGAGTGGTTGAATGGGTGTATGAGTGGATATGTCAATGGTTGTATTAGTGAGTGAGTGGGTGTATGAGTGGCTGTACTGGTGAGTGAGTGGATATGTGTATATAGATCCATGAGTCCGTGAGTGGGTGTGTAAATACTGGTGTGGGTCTTGAATGGTTGTGTGAGAGTGAGAGTGGGTGTATGAAAGGTTCTATGGGGGTATGACTGGGTGTGTTAGTGATATTGTTCCCCACCGAAACCAGGAAGACGGTCACCCAGGCCCTCGTCACCAGCCGTCTGGACTACGGAAACACCCTCTATGCTGGAACCACAGCCAAACTCCAGAAAAGACTCCAGCGCATACAGAACGCCTCGGCACGACTCATCCTGGACATCCCCTGCCACAGCCACATCTCTGCCCATCTGAGAGTCCTGCACTGGCTCCCCGTCAGCAAGAGGATCAAGTTCAGACTCCTCACCCACGCACACAAGGCTCTCCACGACATGGGCCCCAAATACCTCAACAACCACCTAACATTCTACACATCCACCTGCCAGCTCCGCTCGGCCAGCCTCGCCCTCGCCTCCGTCCCACGAATTCGCAAAACCACCGCCGGAGGAAGATCCTTCTCCTACCTGGCGGCCAAGACATGGAACTCCCTCCCCACCCACCTACGGCTGACCCAGGACCACCTCTCCTACAGGAAACAACTCAAGACCTGGCTGTTCGATCAGTAGAGATGGCCCCCCACCCCAGCTCCTTGAGACCCTCGCGGGTGAGTAGTGTGCTTTACAAATTTGTATGATTTGTTTTGATTTGATTTGATTTGATATTGTGGCTGATGTCATCAGTGATGTAATTTGAGATGAATAGTGATATCACTGCAAAATATCAATGGGGAATGGATCACTTGACCAGAGTAACAAGGGTCCAATGTACTTGCCGCTTTTCGATAAAAACTCTAATTCACGCACACAGGCCGTGATGCGGTATATCTTGGTTCTCTGCCTTATTAAAAACAAGACAGAATCATCATTGAGTTTCTTTTTCTCATATGCTATCCTCCTCCAGGAGGAGAAACCACTGGTTATTACAGTAGTGATCAGTGATGAAAATGTGGAAATGCTAAAGTGAGGTGAGTTAAAAAAGAAGAACTCGTATTACTTAAACTGTACCTTTATTCAGTTTGGAATGGAGGTTGGTAAAAACAGTGTTGTGCGTGGGAAGATGAGTTATTAGTCTAACGCACTGGATTGTCCATGTAAACGGTTAACATTTTTTAGCCCCATAAAATTGCCCTGACGGATCGGGGTCCTTCTTCAGGACCTAAAAAGGTGTGGAGGCTGTGAGTTGTCACAGCCTTGGTGAGTACGACATTGGCTCACCTGGTTAAGTTATGGTCCATAAGTACCTTTGGGTCCTTAATTACGGACTCCCTCGGGGTGCCTGCGACCATATTGGCCTGGTTAGAATGCCATGAGGCACAGGGTCAAGACTGATTTGCATATGGCTGGGTCCAAACTGGGGTGGCGTAGTGCGCAAAAGAACGATGGATTTAACCCAGATCTTTTGACTGGGAGAGAATGTTTGCATTGTTAGCATTCCGTCTATCATTTGTTTGCTGTAACATTTTGCGCCCTAAGTGGGATGGGTATGCCCAGACGTGGGTCCCTTGCTCACTGAGCCACTGGATTACAACTAGCCTGGCTGAAGAAGGGTGACATATCCTGAAACCGGTCCGCCGGGACATAACAGGAGCTGGTCCTGGAGGGTGGCGGACCCCAGGGCCTTGTGTGGCTCCCCTCCTTTCTTCTTTTAGGTAGGCCCTGCCCCAGGGAGGTGGCGGTCCGCAGGGTCGAAAGTGGCCCAGGAGGGGAGCCATAAAGCCCCCTCCCATTTTAAAAGAATCATTGTATCCCCAGGGAGATGGTGAGTCCAGGGGCACAGGGGGTCTACAAGACCCCCACTTTGTATTGCATTTAGCCCGGGGAGATGGTGGTCCCTTGGGCTTCGGGGGAGGCAGTACAGGCCTCCCCGTACTAATTTTAGAAAGAGCCCCAAGGAGGTGGCAGTCCCGAGGGCATGGGGGTGTTGCGTGGGCACCCCCCACATAATTAAAATACACTGCCCCTGGGATTTGGCCCACACAGGGGCTTCGTATGAAAGATGCGCAGGAGCCCAAATGTATTATTTTTCAATGTTGAGGGGGATCCTCGGGTCGTCCTTTGAATTTGCTGCAACATTGAATAACAAATGCATTTAACTCTTAGTGGGCTCCCCGTGGGACCCCCCCCCACCATATGTGGAGGTGAGGGGTATTCGTACCCCGCTCACTGGCTGCCAACACTTCCTGGTTGAAGTGATATTAACTAATCAAATTATAGCACGGGGACCGTGGATCTGTGTCTCAAAATATCTATCTTTTTTCAACTTAAATATCTCTAAAACTACTGAACAGATATACACTAAATCAGAAAAAAAGCATTCTTTCTAGACAAAGATCTATCTTTCTGCGAAACTTTGTGTAAATCAGTTAATCATTTCGGGCCGTAGTCATGTTCAAAATCACTATGGGAAAATGCATGGGGAAAAGGCATTTTGGGATCCCTTTTTTTCTCGCCTCCCGTCTGACGGATCACCCCAAAACTTTCAAGACAGCAGCTAAACCGACTGTAGCATAAGTTTTAACAATTGGAAAGTTATTGGCAAAACAAACAACGTTTTTCCTTTGGAAACATGGTCCTAACTATAACTAGCCCCAAATCGTGTCATTTGTGCCGAAACACACATTCACAGGGCAAGGAAAACAGCAGCACGGCTCCAGTTTCCAAATATTCTTTTATTTTAAATTTCACATGAGTGCAAAACACAAGACCAACGCTTTCAGCCATAGCCGTCAACACGGTCATAAGGTTACTAAAGTGCAAGTTGTGCTTTTAAAGGTACAAACCCTTGACTCCAATTCCGTTTAAAAACAGCAAGACTGCTAAACCCACTTTGCATATGGCACACCATTTCCACCATATTGTTTATAAACATATCAAGCATATTATATGTCTACTATAACCAATTAACACCTTGGCTGCGGCGCGAATTCCGGCGCGGTGCTAGACATTCCATTTGCGGGTGTAGCTCGGGTGGCCCCGGGCCGTCGTTCGCACACGCCCACCGTGACTCATGATGGCCAGGGTGTGGCATGAGCACGGAAGGGTTAAGCTAAACACCATAATATTGAATCTTTCAATTGTCATAAAAAACATAACTGAAGAAAAGGAAAACATAGGTAAGAAAAATAGTATATATATATATATATATATATATATATACATGGCGAGAATCTGCACCCTGACGAAATAAAGAAACAAGTGGCACATTACTGTGGTCCGTTCCGTTTTTTCCTTCCCAAGGACGAGTGACGGTAGTTTGGAATATATATTGGGGGGTCACATGTGACTGCAGCGGCGGAACCACGCAGTGAAGGGGGCTTCAGTATTCGGGAAAAATTCAAGAAGCTGGAAAAACTTATGAAAAGGGAACAAGTCAAGTGGTGGGAACATCGATCACTTAGCAGGTATTTGGAGGTGGGACGCATTCCCAGGGGTTTAAAGATCATGCTTGCCCCTAGCTATGAGCTCCCAGACCCTAACATGCTTAAGGAGTGGGCGGAGTGCAACCTAGAGTCGTCACGTCGACTTGTTACCATCCTAGTTAAATATGCTGAAAGTGATCGTGCCGCACTCCAGGTTCAGATTGATGAAATAAATGGAGAAAATGACGCTTTGGATGCTGGGGCTGCTGCAGAATGCACCAAGTTGAAAAATGACATGCTGGTGAGGCTACACAAGGAAGAGGAAATGATTAAAAAGAGGAAGGCATTTAAGTTCCAGCGTGATAAAATAGACTATCAGGAAGGGCGAATATTTACATTCGCCAGGAAGTTTGACGCCATTAAAGCTGCTACCTCTCATGTTCCTCCTGTCAGCCATGCCGCCCCAAATGTTACTGCCGCTACACTCCTAGGGTCTTCGGCATCTGAAGTAAGCTCCATGCTTGACAGTGGGTCTGATACTGAGGCAACCAGGGGTGACCCACGTTTGGGGTTTACCCTGTCTCGTTGGCGCAGGAGGTGGATTGCCTACGCCAAGACAGGCACGAAACATTGCGCCCCAGAAGACCAAATCAACTAAACGCAAAAGTAACAACTTCAAGCGACGCAAGCGGAGACAAGTTTGCGCAAAGCACAAAACCGAAAAAGAAAAATTTCTCCTGGAGATGGAACAACAAGCAGTAGGAACACCTCTGCATTCTACGAGCGAGCCCTCAGTAATAAATCTTAACCAATGTTGTCCTCACCAAATCGGACCTCCAAACCTTGTCGCGGGGCTTATCATATAGTCCAGCGAGTAACTTTGATTATGCGAGGACTAGAATTGACCTCTTTAAATACACACGCAAACTCAAGTTGCAGAAACATTTCCTGTGCAATAAATCCCAGCCTGTTCTTGTCAGACCACCAGAAACAAGTGTCACGCCTGGTCTCAATGTCCACGATTTACAGCTGATGCAAAACTTGGAGGCATTAAGAGCTGAGCAGTCAATTTCACAAAGCACAGAGGAACCACCACTTCTGAACACTGCTGGTATCACCAACTTTAAACCATGGTCCACATTTACGCCTTTGATGCTACATGACAATATTGACATTTTTCATGATTTGACCAATAAAGAAATCAAAACTCTATATGTCAAGACACTGAAAAATACACGTCAATATCACATACAAAACAACAAGTATGTTAGTCTAGTGAAGAAAATTCAAGGGGACAGTGACCTCATAGTCCGACAGTCAGACAAAGGTGGCAACGTCGTCTTGTGGCCGCGGACATTATGTTAATGTTAATGTTAATGTTAAATGAACTTGTACCGCGCACAGCTGCCCCAGCCAAGCGGCGTCCCGGCGCTTGCTGTAAGAAGTGTGTCAGTAAAGATTGATAGTTCTGTCACAGTGAGGTCGTTGAACATTAGCAGAAAAGGTGGGTTTTTATCGCTTTCCTGAAAGGTAGAAGTTCTTCAATTTTTCGAATATGGATAGGGAGTCCATTCTAAAGTCTTGCGGCGAGGTGTCTAAATGACCTACCGCCCATTCTTGCCAGTTTGAAGCGGGGTACTACTGCCAGGTTCTGTCCTTCTGAACGCAGCGTACGTCAGGGAACGTACGATGTGAGAAGGGAGCTTAGCATGGGGGGAGAGGCAGTTTTAAGGATTTTGAACGCCAAACAAAGGGTTTTGTAATGGATCCTTTTTTCAACAGGGAGCCAATGGAGTTTCAAAAGGACAGTAGACACTGACTTGTAGCGTGGGATACGGGTTAGCGCTCTCGCTGCAGCGTTCTGAACTCGCTCGAGCCTCGCTTTCTCTGCTACGTTTGCCCCTAACAAGAGAGAGCTGGCGTAGTCTAGTCTTGACAGGATTGCTGACTGCACCACAATTTGGCGGGTTTGGTGGTCAAAGAACTTAAGGATGGGTCTAAGGTTGCGTAAGATACCAAAACAGGTAGCTGCTACCCTTTTGGTATGGATAGTGAAAGACAGCTTGATGTCCATCCAGACTCCCAAGTTTCTTACGTGGTCTCTACATTCGGGAGGTTGGTCGAGAATTTCTGGCCACTAATTGTTTCCCCAGGTCGTTGTTTCTTTTCCCACCAGTAACACTTCCGTTTTTCCAGCGTTCAGCTGGAGACAGTTTGTTGTCATCCAGCTGGTGATGTCAATAAGTGTCTGCTTAAAATGTTGTGCACTAAGGCCGTTTGTATTGTCCAGTGACACCACCAGCTGGGTATCATCGGCATATGTCACTAGTGAGAGACCATGTTTTCTAGCTATTTCTGCCAAGGGTTGGACATATACATTGAACAGGGTAGGGCTCAGAGCTGACCCTTGGGGCACACCCTGTTCAATGGGGTGTTCTGTAGACAAAAAAGGAGGGGTAGAGACTCTAAAGGATCTGCCCGAAAGGAAAGCTTTGAACCATTTGAGGGCAAGCCCTGTTATTCCTATCCCCTCCAGCCTTGATAGCAAGATCTCATGTGACACCGTATCGAAGGCAGCACTGAGATCTAAAAGAATCAGTGCTGCGGTCCCCCCAGAGTCTAATATGGTACGGAGGTGTTCTGTCACACTAAGAAGAGCTGTTTCAGTGCTGTGGCCCGTGCGGAAGCCGTGTTGAGATCTATCCAGAATGACAGTGGATATCAAGTAGTTGGTCAGAATGGAGTTGACGTGGGCTTCTGCGATTTTTGCCGGCCAGGGGAGGAGAGAAATGGGTCTGAAGCTTTCGGGTAGGGCAGGATCTAGTGTGGGTTTTTTGATGATGGGAGTCACCCAGGCTTGCTTCCATTTAATGGGTATGTTGGCTGTCGTGAAGGAAAGATTTATAATGTCTCTAAGAGGGCCTAAGACCGTCCAGTCGGAGTTTCTGAATAGTTCCAGTTTCAGGGGATCTGCAGGTGAGCCTGATTTGATTTTATTGCATAGTTTGAGGAAGTCGACTTGATTAAGTGCTGGAATTTCGGATAGGTTGGGCCCATTCAAGTCAGCTTGAGGAGCGAGGACAGTGTTTGTTGGGAAGGTACTATAGATTTTCTTAATTTTGTCGATAAAAAAAGACGCCATAGTGTCACAAAATGCAGAAGATATATTAGGGTTGTATGTCGCTTTCTTAGCACTGAGCTCTTTCAATATCCTGAAGATAGTTTGGGAGGCATTATCACTGTTCTTGATTTCCGTGGTGTAGTAATCCGTTCTAGTTCTGCAAATGTTCTGATGATAGCTTTTTTGCATTTGAATGTAGAGGGTTTTAAGTGAGGGATCATAGTCTCTCCTCCATTTTCGTTCCGCTTTTTTGCATTCCTTCTTTTGCAGGGAAAGTACTTAATTGAACCAGGGACTGGATTCATGTGTACGCGCTTTGATCCATTTAGCTGGTATCAGAGAATCTAAGGCCTTTTTGATCCACTCACAAAACTGTTCATAGTTTTGATCAAGGTCTTCGCTTAATTGGGGGGAATTCATAGTAAGGAGTGCATGGAAGTCTTCACGGCGAAGCTTCCTCGAGGGTCTTTTCAGGACTTGTTGAGTGGGTTTTGAGTTAGTGTCACTAGCAAAAGGGACAGTCATAATCACCAAACAGTGGTCGGTCCAAACCGACGGGATGGGGGGGTTCAGCAGTTGCATTATTTAGATTGGAAAAAATGGGGTCTAAGAGATGCCCACCGCTATGTGTTGAGCCACTCACTAACTGTCGGAGTTGAAAAGCATCCAAATGAGCTAGCAAGGTATTGATCTTAGTATCAGAAGTAAGATCAAAATGAATGTTTAAGTCACCTATAATGGTGAAGTTGGCAGTGTCGGTGATCAAAGAGCATAAATGCTCCAGGAGCGAAGTAGTGAAATTCGTGCTTGCTCCCGGGGGTCTATATATCAGAAGACCTATCAGACTAAGTTGAGAGTTTATCTTAATTGTGAATCGTGCACTTCTCTCTCCTTAATTTCTAGTTTCGATATGTGGCAAGTAAAGTCCGATTTAGCCATGATTGCTATACCCCCTCCCCTGGTGTGTCTATTCAGCGTATGTGTAGGGTATCCTAAGGGGGTGGTTAGATTGATAACAGTGGAGTAGTGGAGGAGTGTGGCTCACTGATTAGAGCGGCAGACCCGGATGCAGAGGTCTGGCCCGGGACCAGGGTTCAATTCCCGACGCGGCAGGGTCCTGAGCCCAAAATGTCCACGGACTCGATAATTCTCGCCTCGGTGCCTATTCTAATCATGGGGTCCCACGCTGCAACTCTGGGCAATAGTTGCTTAATCTCCACTACGGCGGCCCACCCGCTGCGGGATGCCTGGCTTTCACCCTGGGGATACCCAGTAGGGGTTATCTCACAGGGAAAAAGCCAGGACGGGTTCCCAAGGCAAGCGCCTTGATGCCTTCGGGTGATACGTGCGCTATATAAGTCGCAATACATACATACATACATACATAACAGAGTTCATGTCGTCTTGCAGCCACGTTTCTGTCAAAAACAAGATGTCTAAAGAATAGTTAGAAAGTAGTTCGTAAATTTCCGAGCAATGTTTTTGCATGGATCTTACATTTAACTGGCCTATTCTGATTTGTTGGGGCGAAACTTTATTCAAGGATGGTGGTCTTGAAGGACACGGGAGTGAGAAACCACATGGGCATGAAAAGGGACCTTGTCTACATGAGAGTTTTACTTTGGCACTTTTTGTGGTCGAGTCTCTTAGGGATAGTATAGATTGTCTTGAGTACGATATTACCTCTTTACTTGTTTCGTCATAGTTCCTGGCGAAAGGCGACGTACAGGCGCGGACGGGCGCAGACGGGCAGGACTCTGGCGCGACTCCGGCGCAGATCCGGTGCGTCCGCTGATCGCGTCCGCGGAAGAGAGTCTATCCCCTTACATACTGGCCACTCAAATGAGTGGAGATGCTTTCCCCGCCCAAGATGGCTGCCGCACTTCTGCCTGCCTGGAAGATAATCTCCCCAGCCCCAAAATCAGCTGAAATGAAATTAGGAAGCAGGGCAGTGCGGGGGTAAGTGAGCAGAAGTCACTGGTTGATTATATATGGAGGAAGCCCTTCTCCAACTGAATGACCCGATGTGCTACAGGCGTTGTCCTGCCAACATGATGAGGAAGGTGCAGGCAGAATTCTATTCTCTTTTGATGGGATGGCGATGTTCGGGACTTTTGAGCTTGGACGAATTCAAGTTTTTAAAAAACGATCATCCTGTTACACCTGTTCTTTACCTCATCCCGAAGGTACATAAGGACGCCGAGAGACCACCAGGCAGACCTATTATATCTGCACGCAATGGTTTGTTGGAGAACACCACTGTGTATATTGATTCATTCTTGCAGGAATTTGTTTGTAGTCTGCCTTTTTTCATACAAGACTCTGGTGATTTCCTATGGAAAATTAATGGTATTACCTAGGACTCTGACAATTGGCTCATAACTCTGGATGTTTCATCCCTTTACACCAGTATCCACCATCATGATGGTGTCAGGGCGGTCCAATATTATCTGGGCAACAGGCCTATACAGATGTCAGAACATAACAACATGTTATTAGCCATGATTACCTATTGCTTAAATAACAACTACTTTATGTTCAATAAGCAACACTATCAGCAGATCAGGGGTGTCGCCATGGGGGCCTGTTTTTCCCCCAGTTATTCCTGTCTTCACATGGGCTACTGGGAGAGGCAGGTACTCCATGGCGATCATCATGACATTTGCATTGAACATATTGTACATTGGTATAGATATATCGATGATATATTTTTAATACGGCGTGGTTCGCATTCACAGGCTGTTGCATTTTTGGAACTCATCAATTCTAATGCCTTCAATCTATCATTTACGTCCAGCATCAGTCAAACTAAAGCTTATTTTTTTGATGTAGAGATTGGGATAATCAATGGCATGCTAGAAACCAAGCTATACAGAAAGCCCACGCGGGCAATACCATGTTGCACGCTACAAGTCACCATCCAGCCCATCTGATACGCAGTATTCCCTACGGGGAAATGCTGCGTATCAGACGTATCTGCAGCACAGACCATCAATGCCATCTGGCACAAGAGGCTAGTAAAGTAAGGTTTCTGGCTAGAGGTTATAAGGAGTCTGATATAGTCAATGCTATTAGAAAAGCTAATGCGTTTTCTACAAAAGAGGCCCTTATACATAAGAAGAGTCAGAGGGCAAGTGTGGCAGAATCTAAACAGCCCACCAGATTAATCTGGACCTATAATAAACAGCACGGGGCACTCCTAATGATTGTCAACAGGCATTGGAGCCTTGTGCGTAATGATCCAGTAATTGGTGAGCACATGACACCCAGACCAGCGATAACTTTCAGGAAAGAGCACTCTATGAGTGATGCTCTTGTAAAATCCAGTCCTGAAGTTGTCACTTCCAAAATTTGGTTGCATGCTAGCAAAGGCTTCAGAAAATGCACTAGTTGCAAAGCATACAAACATGGGGTCAGTAAGACTGAGCTTGCCACACCCTTTTCTGACATCCCTCGTACCATCGCCAAACAAATCACCTGCAAGACTGAATATGCAGTCTATGTGCTGGAGTGTCCGTGTGGCCTGCAATATGTTGGGCGTACCAAATTGCAGGTCCACAAGCAGATACTCCAGCACATTAGGGCCATCAACACCAACGATGCCGCATCCCCGGTCGCCCGGCACTTTAAAGAACATCACGGTAATAAAAGCGAGTTACTGCAATATTTCGTGATAGATGCTGTTGGCCCCTTGAGAAGAGGTGGCAACAGGGAGGTGATCGTGCGAGCCTTAGAAACCAAGTATATCTTGAAATTAGATAGTAAGACCCCCTCTGGCCTGAATGCAACCGAAGACTTTTACACATGCCTCTAGCCCATTGCAAATAGCTTTATTCCATCTGTTAGCTTGGCTAGGTGTCACAAATGACTTTGATTATCTGGAGGGTTACTGAACTAGCAGTCCTAGCTTAATATATGAATTGCAACCTCCCCTGTTAGGACCAATAGCAACTTTACTCTGGTTCCGCTGCTGTAATCACTTGTATATATTTTTATCAAACATGTTTTTTAATTTCACTATTCACACACGTTCACTAGGCTGCACAACATTGCATTTGGTAGTTAAGACACAACAGATCATATTTATTTTGATCTCATCCTTTATTGGCCCACTTGGGCAGATATTGTTTGCACATGGCGTATTTTGCACTAATTTATCCAAGGGCAACAAGTCGCATTGGTCTAGAGTTAGGGGAACTGGTAATAAATGTATTTATCAAACCAGTTCTCTTACTTAATATGTATTACAGTATTCATGCTCTCTTGTATTATAGATCTACTTAGACCATTCACATGAGGGGTATGACGTTATCTTGTATGGCACGTATTTGCATATTTGCACATGAATATTTGCACTATTAGTGTAATTGTTGCTTTACAGGTCTTTGCTGTTATCATGAATTTAATCATGTAATATAGTAATTTTAGCATTGTACATAATACAAGTAGAATGAAGCGAGCAGTGAGTGTTTTTCTTACCCCCTTGCCAAGTCCAGGAAGAAGAGGCGTACCAGTCTCGAAACGCGTCGACTTTTGAAAAACAATGCATGGAATGACAAATTGCGAGTGACAGCGAGGCAAACAGCACGGAAAGTGGGGAGAGCGCTGTGTGCCTTCTTAGAGCGCAAGGGCTCGTTGGTGGATCATTGTTGCACGGCCCACCCTGGTCGTGGAGAAGAGCCCCGATTCCGGCTCAGTCTGGACTCAAAGCTGAGCACGGAAGGCTGAGGGTGGGAACCATCCCCTCCATGGACAGCGCGCTCTCCCGGGAGATTATCACTCGCTAATTTGGAACCTTCCACCTTACTAAAAGGGAATAATATGGCCAAATAGGAGAGGGGCACGGAGCCTACTATAGGTTATATGGACTTACTGCTCATGGGAATATTATTACCAGCATGCCGCTGGAAGTGATGACGATGCCACGCCCACTGAGGGCGGTGCTACATTCAATAAAATAAAAGTAAAATGAAGCGAGCAGTGAGTGTTTTTCTTATCCCCTTGCCAAGTCCAGGAAGAAGAGGCGTACCAGCCTCGAAACGCGTCGACTTTTGAAAAACAATGCATGGAATGACAAATTGCGAGTGACAGCGAGGCAAACAGCACAGAAAGTGGGGAGAGCGCTGTGTGCCTTCTTAGAGCGTGAGGGCTCGTTGGTGGATTATATATATATATATATATATATATATATATATATATATATATGTGCGTGTGTGTGTGTGTTTTTACACAAGTTTTCCCACACGCAAGGACGCAATCAAAGAACAGACAAATCCCCCTGTTTGGAGCAGAATTCTTTATTCACAGCAAACCGGCAGCAATGTCCTGACAATTCTGCAGCCCTGCACGTTTCGGAGCTGCTTGCTCTTTGTTCACGGGCAATTTGAAAGTCAATTAGGCAGAGGTGAGCAATCGGCGAGTTCACATTTTCATTTCTTGTATGCCTTCTGGTAGGTTAGTACACACCACAGCATTCTGGGGCTCTTACTACAATTGCTCATTACTTAACCCTTCGATGGGTACTGCCACATGACATTACAATATTTGCATTTTAAAAGCTCTCCAGTGAGCCTCAGAGCAAAAGGCTCCGGTTCAATTCTACTTAAACTGTACCTTCTGCAAACACCATTCCAGATAATCTGAAAGAAGCAACCCACATTATTTTCATGGCGGTTCATCCTTCCGACCGGGATTGGCCGGATTAAGGGCCTCATTTATGAAAGCCTTGCGCCACCGGTGCGTCACTTTTTCCCATGTTAAAAGTGACGCACCGGCGGCGCAAGGCCTTCATAAATAAGGCCCTAAGGGCCAGATGTAGGTAAAAAATATTTACCGATCCTTAATTACTGATTTTTACCGAATCGGTAAATAAGAATCGGTAAATAAGAAGGGGGGGTATGTAGGAACATCCAGATGTTCCAATTACCGATTCGGTAAGAATCGGTAAATAAGAATCGGTAAATATAGAATCTGTAATTACCGATCGGTATTTACCGATCGGTATGGCCAATGCATTCCTATGGGGCAAAAGTCCCATAGGAAAGCATTGGAAATACCGATCGGTAATTACCGATCGGTAAATACCGATCGGTACTTACCGATCGGTAAATACCGATCGGTATTTCCCGCGTCGGCCAGCAACCAAAAGTGAAACTCAACACAAACAGCCAATCAGGTGCAACCACCCTCCCCCTTCCTGGCAGGAAGTGTGCACACAGGCAGCTGCAACTAATTAGAAGGTTCTGGAAAGGCAGTTGGAGCAGAGAGACTGGGAGCAGCAGCAGCAGCAGGCAGAGCTTGTGAATTGAGAACACTTTAAAATGGAAAGCAGCAGGGAAAGTGAGCAAGCAGAAAGGAAAAGGAAACTTAAGTTCAGTAGTACTGAATTACAGGTGCTTGTTGAGGAGGTGGTCAAGGTACACCACAGACTTTTTGGAAAACTGTCCCTCACTGTGGCAGAATCCACAAAAAGGAAAATATGGCTGGACATCCTAGATAAAGTGAATGCTGTGGGAGTGACCACCAGAGTGACAGAAGACTTAAAGAAGAGGTTCTATGACCTAAGGAGCCTCACAAAGAAAAAATTGGCTGATCGCCACAAACAGTCACAGAAAACAGGTGGAGGAAAGAACACAGCACCCCCACTCACCGAGCTTGAGGAGCTGGTAGCCACAACCCTGGAGACTGAAAGTGTCCATGGACTGGGAGAAGTGGACAGCTCGGCTAAATCTGCAAAAACAAAAGGTAAGATGCATGCACAGCAATCCCCCTCCCACCCCCATCCATCCCTCACCCCTTGCAGCTCAGTTACCCCAGTCCCATGGTGTGTGTGCAAAACTGTAGCAAAGCATCATGGTACATGTAGTCAGTCTTTGAAAGAACATGTGACATAGCACTGTAACCAACAAGTAATTTAAATGTTTGCAGACAAAATGAAGGGCAGGCAGCATGTTCAAAGTGCAAATTGATATGTTTAATTGTAGTGGCTGTGACACATTAGCACCTAGCTGATATGTGCCCATATGTCCACAGGTCACACATCCAGAAGGCAGTCCGAGGAGGCAGAAGGCACGGCACCCCAGAGGGATGACAGTCAGGATCCAGGGCCCAGTGCATCCCAGGACACAGGGGTTCCGAGTGGGCAGCCACCCTCCCAAGCAACAGACATCAGTGAGGAAATGCATGGATCCCCAATTCCCTCACAGTCACCACTATTGGTGTCATCACCAGAAATGCCTGCATCCCTTGAATTGGTAACACCTGTTGCACACCCTAGCAGGAGGCATGTTGTTTCCCCACTGCTGCAAATGGAGATAGGTGCTGAGGAAATGGTGGGTGTAGAGTCACATGACTTGTCTGAGGCTGACATCACTGCCACACTGCAGCCCGGCACAGAGCCTGTACCACCTACCACTAGAAGGCGCACAGTCCAAGGAAGGGGTGCAGGTGCACGTGGGGAGGGGTCCAGTGTCTTCCAAGGCCTGGAGGGATCGATGGTCAGGATACAGAGGATGCAGGGCAAGGGCATCATGGCCTGTCAGAGACAAATGAGAAACATGAACATTAACATTCAGGACATTGGCAAGGGCATACAAGAGCTTGTGGAGGTGAACAAGTGCATGGCAACAGGCATACAGCAACTGTGCACTAAACTTGACTCTGAAATTGCTGCAAGGCGCAGGGACAAGCAGCGAGCACAGAGAGCAGAGAAATCCTTACACCGCCTGGCAACAGCCACATCCCTGCTATGCAGGCGTAGCATCAATAGCCAGGAAGTCCTGACTAATAATACCAACCAGTTAACAAGGGGCATAGCTGGAATGACTGGTGCGCTGGAGGCCCTACTCAATGCACAAAGTGCACGAAGTTCTGCTCTTGACGTGCCGGACAGTGAACCTAGCACCAGTAGGAGCAGCACAGCTAGCCCACATGGTGTTGAGCCAAGGAGGAGCAGCAGGCGACAGGGTGAGGCTACAGGCCAAACGCCCAGTGTACAGGCTGAGCCACAAACACCTGGCAGTGCAAAGCGTGGCCGAAAATGAACATTTTTTACTATGGCCTACTGCCTGTGGACATTTGTTTCTTTAGTTGTTAAAGTTACATTTGCACATTTGTGCCATTTAAACAAGCCTAGTGACAATATGCAACTATGGTGGGTGGGTTCAAGACCTGTCTGAGTGTGTTTGCTCACTGTGAGCATTGATGTCAAATGCTTACTGATGCTCTTTTTTACTTTACCATCTGTTTATGAAACCTAAATAAACAGAAGCTTGTGCTTTGACTATAGCTCAGTGTCTTCACTTACTCAGAAATAGTTGCGTGTAATCTCCTCACATCTTAATCTGCCATCACTTGGTGTTGACACTCCTGCAGGATGTCTTTCAGGCACAGCATTGTCGTGATCCTCATAGTCACTTAACTCCACCTCAGTCCCCTTCTTAACAGCCAGATTGTGCAACATGGCACAGGCAGCAATGATCTTACAGCATGTGATGGGGGTATACTGCCTTGCACCTCCACTCTTGTGCAGGCATCTAAACCTGCTCTTCCATATTCCAAATGTTCTCTCAACAACATTGCGTGTGCGCTTGTGTGCCCGGTTGTACCTCCTTTGGCTGGGTGTTGAGGGGTTGAGGTAGGGGGTTAGTATGAATGAGCGAAGGGCATATGCACTGTCTCCTGGAAAGAAAAGGGAATAATTTACTCACATGCATACATGTACTGCTAATTGCAATAGGTCTAATAGGTGTTGCACACTGTGTCTTACCTAGGAGGTAGCCTTCACCAAATTCCCCTGCAGTCAGCCGTTCATAGATGCCACTGTTCTGGAATATATATGAATCATGGGTACTTCCCGGGAATTTAGCTACGAGGTCTGTGATGTAGTGCTTAGCATTGCAAATCACCTGCACGTTGATGGTGTGGGTTGATTTCCTATTGCGGTAAATGTATTCTGTGGCAGCAGGGGGACAAATGGGGATGTGTGTGCCATCAATGCATCCGATGATATGGGGAAATCCTGCCATCTGGTAGAAGTCCGATTTGGTTTGAACCAGTTCTGCATGGGTGGATGGAAATGAAATGTAATGGTCCATCCTGTGCAACATGGCGTCAAGGAATCTGTGAAAAAACCTTGAGAGGCTGCTCTGGGTCACCCCTCCCACCACAGCAACCACGCTCTGGTAGCTCCCTGACGCCAGCAGGTGGATGCTGCACAGCACCTGTACATGTGCTGGTATTGCATGTGCCCTTGGGGTGGGGTGCTCCAACAGGGGTTTGAGGTCCCTGATGAGCTCCATGATGGTGTCTGGAGCCAACCTGTACCTTTGCACAATCTCTTCCTCTGTGAGCATGAACAGGGTCACCCTCTGCCTGTAGACCTGCTCCTGTCTCAGCCATTCCCTCTCTCCTTCCTCCTGTAGCCGTAGCCGTCTTGCAATTACATAGAATGCAGCCATTTTGCAAACAGAATTGCATTTTGGGTCCTTTTTTATAGGCTGTACCTGGTTAACACCTGATTTGAATCCATGGTAAATACCGACTCTTAAATACCGATTTTGGCCCAAAATCGGTATTTCTGAGCCTCCCTACATCTCAAACTTCAATTTTACCTATTCTTAATTACCGATTCGGTATTTTACCGATCGGTAACGTTACCGATCGGTAACTTTGCCGATCGGTAACTTTACCGATCGGTAACTTTACCGAATTGGGAAATTTACCGATTCGGCCTATTTTCTGTCACCTACATGCCGATCTCCAGATACCGGTCGGTAACGGCCGAGTTCGGCCGTTTCCGACCGGTATTTGGCTACCTACATCTGGCCCCTAAATGTTTTCACACAAGTTATCCCACATGCGATGACGCACTCAGAGTACAGACGAATCCCACGGTTTGGAGCAGAATTCTTTATTGACAGCAAACCGGCAGCAATGTCCTGACAATTCTGCAACTCTACGCATTTCGGAGCTGCTTGCTCCTTGTTCACGGGCAATTTGAAAGTCAATTAGGCAGAGGTGAGCAATCGGTGAGTTCACATTTTCATTTCTTTTTTGCCTTCCGGTAGGTCAGTATACACCACAGCATTCTGGGGCTCGTAGTACCATTGTTCATCAATTAACCCTTCGGAGGGTACTGCCGCATGACATTAAAATATTTGCATTTTAAAAGCTCTCCAGTGAGCCTCAGGGCAAAAGGCTCAGGTGAACATTTTTTTACACTGTACCTTCTGTAAACACCATTCCAGATAATCTGAAGGAAGCAGCCCACATTCTTTTCATGGCGGTTCATCCTCCCAATCAGGATTGGTTGGATTTAATGTTTTCACACAAGTTATCCCACATGCGAGGACGCACTCAAAGTACAGACAAATCCCACTGTTTGGAGCAGAATTCTTTATTCACAGCAAACCGGCAGCAATGTCCTGACAATTCTGCAGCCCTACGCTTTTTGGAGCTGCTTGCTCCTTGTTCACGGGCAAGTTGAAAGTCAATTAGGCAGAGGTGAGCAATCAGCGAGTTCACATTTTCATTTCTTTTATGCCTTCCGGTAGGTTAGTACACACCACAGCATTCTGGGGCTCGTAGTACCATTGCTCATTAATTAATCCTTCGGTGGGTACTGCCGCATGACATTAAAATATTTGCATTTTAAAAGCTCTCCAGTGAGCCTCAGGGCAAAAGGCTCAGGTGAATTTTTTTTTACACTGTACCTTCTGTAAACACCATTCCAGATAATCTGAAGGAAGCAGCCCACATTCTTTTCATGGCGGTTCATCCTCCCGATCGGGATTGGCCGGATTTTAATGTTTTCACACAAGTTATCCCACATGCGAGGACGCACTCAAAGTACAGACGAATCCCACTGTTTGAAGCAGAATTCTTTATTCACAGCAAACCGGCAGCAATGTCCTGACAATTCTGCAGCCCTACGTGTTTCGGAGCTGCTTGCTCCTTGTTCGTGGGTAATTTGAAAGTCAATTAGGCAGAAGTGAGCAATCGGCGAGTTCACATTTTCCTTTCTGTTTTGCCTTCCGGTAGGTTAGTATACACCACAGCATTCTGGGGCTCGTAGTACCATTGCTCATTAATTAACCCTTTGGTGGGTACTGCCGCATGACATTAAAATTTTTGCATTTTAAAAGCTCTCCAGTGAGCCTCAGGGCAAAAGGCTCCGGTTCAATTCTATTTACACTGTACCTTCTGCAAACACCATTCCAGATAATCTGAAGGAAGCAGCCTACATTCTTTTCATAGCGGTTCATCCTCACGACCGGGATTGGCCGGATGCGGCCCCCGGGGGAAGCGAAGGTCGCAGACCAGTCTTCCCCCGGGGTTTTCGCGCAATACGGAAGGACAAGGTGGAGGGCGGGACTACAGGGGCTAAAGGAAGGGGTGGGATGGGGGAGGGCATATAAGGTGTCAGGAGAGGAAGTTCCGGCCTCTTCCTGACACCTGAGCACCACCGGGAGGGTGTTTTTAATTTTGTGGTTGAGCTGTGGGGTGTTTTGATGGGCGGCTGATTTGTCGATCGGCTGCCCGGATAGCGTTACGGCATGAGTCTTTCAGCATGGCTGGGGTTTTTCGCCCTGTTGAGACGGCGGAGCTCGGACCGGCCGGGTAGAGAGGCCGCGGCGGGCGTGTCCGGCGGGCGCGGCCCAAGTAGTAAGTGGAGCGCGTGTGCACGTCGGGGCTGGCTGTTAAGGAAGGAACCCCCTGTCGGGAGCGGGCGGGGCCCTGCGCGTGTCTGATTCTCCTCCCCTGAGGCTTTCCCGGGTTTCTGGGTGCGCTGCCGGTATCCGCGAGGGGTGGGGGGGGGCTTGTGGCCGGTGCGAGGCTGATGGGGGCCCGCAGCGGGGCTGGGGGAGGGCGGGTGTCCTGGCTTTGCCTGCGGTTCCGGGGGGTGGGGGCTTGCTGCGGGGTGCCTGGGGGGGGGGGGGAGGGGTCTGGGCGGGACCCGGCCCCAGTTTGTTCGTGGGGTGGGTTTTGGATGTAGCTGCTTCTGGCATTGCAGTGGCTCCCTGTAGTATGGATTAAATAAACCTTCCTGAATTTACTTTGGATGCACTGCTTCTTCATTCAAGATACTACACCCCCCTCTTCCTTATTGCAGACAGGCGGGCCTCAGTTTTGGCGGGCATTTAGCACCTGGGGTCAGGCAGTGGGGCGGGGCGTCGCATGTGGACGACGTCGCCCGGAGCTGGCTGTGGTCTTCTGGCCCACCACCCCTCCCCCCCCCCCCTTTTTGCTGCGGCGTGGTGGGGGTGTGGGCCCGTCCCTACTGGGAGCCTGCGCTATTTGGGTTGGTCTCTGGGCAATGCTGATAGCTGGGGGGAGGGGGCCAGGACCGGGCCCCTGGGGAGTTGGTAGGCGGAACTGCGTAGGGTATCAGGGGCACGTGTGAGGGACGGCCATGACAGCATGAGGCCCGGTGGTGTTCGGGCCCACCTGGTTATGGCGACCTGGTGGGGGAGGCGAACTGAGGATGGCGGTCCAGCTCGGCAGCAGGTGTGACACCAGGGGGGCGCACTACGGCCTCCTAACGCTGGTCCGAAGCAGTAGGGGGGTCCGCGGCGGCCTGCCCTCCGTCGGGGGATTCGCGCAGCGTCCAATGCAACGTTTTATCCAGACAATGTTCCATATGTACGGTGTGACCTGTTCAGTTTGTGCGGTGTGAGAGTCGGTATGGTTGTTGTAAGAGATGTTCTGGGGATCGGTGGGTGTGAAGGTGAAGGGTGTTGTGGGCTGTGGGTGTTGTGTGGTGGAGAGGTTGGGTTGACCGGAAGTTGGTGTGAGCAGGGCTGGTTATTTCAGAGGGGTACAGGGTGGTTGGACGGTTTTTATGGTGGCGGGGGTCAAGGGCGGCCGAGGTAGGTTCTGCGGGCACAGACGCGGTGGGCATGGCGCTCAGGAACAAAGGGGCGTTGTGCTGGAGCTACTTTTAGGTACACGTTTACGGCTGGGGCCTGGGTTAGGGGTAAGTTGTGCGGGGATTATGGCGCTTCCGAGGCGATGCGCTGCAGGTGTGGGGTGTCTTGGGGGATACCGGTGCTGCTGCGACGGGCGTAATGATGGGACCCAGTGTGGGTGGCGAGTTTCACGGTGAGGTTGACGGGGAGGGCCGGTCGGCTCCCATGTGGTCATTTGGTGGCGTGGCATTGGTGTCCTGGTTGATGGGGCTTGGGGGTTGGATGTCTATACCGGGGGGAGTGTTCCAGCGAGTTGCGGCTGTCCTCACCATGACGGGCGGGCCAGCGTGACAGCGTCATGTGGGCGCAAGGTTGGAGTAGAGAAGCTAGAGGCGGGGGCTAGGTGCTCCTGGGGTGGAGGCCAGTTTTTTGGTGTACCAGGTAGGTGGGGGACTGCTTCACATCTTGTCTTAGCGGATGCGCGGGTTATGCTGGAGGCTCAGAGGTTTTTAGTTTTCAGGATTTGGTGGCATGGCAGTTGCGGGGTTTGGGGGGGTCTCATGAACGGGGGCAGGAAGGAAGGCGCAGCCTATGTCAGCGTATACAGGTCGAAGGGCAGCTGCGCGGGGGTTCTCGGGGGGTGAGCGTCATAGGGAGACGTGCGGCTGACGCGTCCGATAAGGCGGGGGGTGCTGTTTGGCAGGGAGGTTTCGGGAGTGGCGTGTTTTGGCGGTAGCGAGGAGTTCCCTGGAGGTGGGGGCGGGGAGCTGTAACACGGTGGGGAGGTATCGGGCCGCTGTGTGCTGAGGTCTATGTGAGTTTGTTTTCATTTTGACCTGGGGTTTGGTACTGCCCGCCAGGGACGTGGAGTGTGTGGTGCATAGGTAGCTGCAGGTTGGAAGGTACTGTGGGGAGCTTAGGTTGGGATTGCGACGGGGCAGTTGGGGTGCCAAATTGGGGGCTTAGGCTTTTTGGGGAGCAGCGGGGGGGCGGTGTAGTTGTGACGGCAGTGTGCCCGGACAGGAGGGCAGTGGGGGCCGGGCGTAGCGGGGTACTGGTGTTGGTCTGTTCGGGGGGCAAGGGCGTGTGTGGAAAGGTCACAAGGGACTGTGAATGGAGGAGGTTGGGAGTGAAGTAGAGGTTTTGCGGCAACGGGGGAGACATTTCTCCTGGTCTTTGGCCTAGTGCGTAACCGGGCTGTTCTTTGGCGGGACTGCCTGGCGGAGGAGTGTGGTTTCTTGGTTGTTCGGGGGGCCGCGACGGCTGTGGTCATTGGGTGGGTCCTAGGGAGATGGGGGGGGGCGCTGACAGGGCAGCGGGTGTACAGTGAGGTGTCTGTGGCGCCGTGGGTACTGGGGTGTGGGATGTTGCTTGGCAGAGGTTTGAGGCTGGCTGCCGGTAGTGTTGCATATCTTTGGAATATAGGAGTTGGAATGTAAGAATTGTACGAATGTCTTCTACATGAATTTAAGGGAGTTGGCGGACCTGATCTCTGCTTCACGCTGGCAGCACCTTTCATACCTGCTTCATTACTTTCCTTGACTAAGCCATAAGGGGGGCCAGGGAACACCATGCGTTTCTGGCAGGACTAGTTCTTCTTTTCTACCATGGGGTCTGGGAGTGGAGCAGGAGCCAGGGCTGTCGCCTGGAGGGGGGGGGGTTCCCCCAGCAGGTGGTCAACACGGGAGGTGCACTAGCGGGGGTGTGGACGGGTCTGGGCAGGATCCCCGATGATTGAGTGGTGAACGGTAGGAGACGGGGCGAAGGACATTGTGGGAAGGGGTTGGTGCCATGACGATTACTGTAAGGCGCAGGGACGGTAGGGTTGCCCTGCTTTGGGGACACTTGAAGGGGAGAAGTTGCTGGGATATGTCAGGCTGGCAGTATCCTGAGGTGCTTGGCGAGGGATGTGTTTCCAAGGAACGGAACGTGGGGGCGTCCTGGTCGGGCGCAGGGTTTTGTGCTTGAGGGGGGAGACGGTTTGGGGGGCTGAGGATTTGGAGGTCCAGGCTATGACGCTCTGGGTGATGGGGACGGTTCGGTGTGAGATTGATGGTGGGGGCCTTTGGTCAAAGGGAGCCGCCTGTCGCGGTCCGAGAGGGGTGGGGGACTGTTGCTCACGTACATTGGGGTAGTGGTACAGGCAGTGGATGGTCGTCCACGGGGGGGTGCCTGGCATGGCGAAAAACACACAAATAAATAAAAATAAAAAAATAAATAAATAATTGGCCCTGGACCGTTTTGGGTACGGAATGCAGGCACGGATTGGTGAATGGTCGTTCACGAAGTGTGGTGGGAGCCACAGTACATTATACAACGCATGGAGATATAGGAGACGAGGTGTGGATGACCGTGCAGGTCAGGGGCAAAGGATGGAGGTACAAGGGGTGGATGGTCGTTCACCTCGAACATGGTGGGGGGACACCTTGGGTGTCTAATGAATGGCCCGGGCCGTTTGTTGGTTTTGTGAGCCAAGTACATGTGGTGGACGGTCGTTCGCCGCGCGGGGGGCGCCTTTTGGAGACTGTGTTTGGCCTGTGACTTTTTCTCTGTTGCACTGGCGGCAAGCAGGGGAGGGATGTTTTGGCCTGTGAAAATTTTTCTCTGGTTGCACTGGCGGCAAGCAGGGGGTGGATGTTTGGCCTGCGAATTCTTCCTCTGTTGCACTGGCGGCAAGCAGGGGGTGGCTGTTTGGCCTGTGGATTTTCTCTGTTGCACTGGCGGCAAGCAGGGGGTGGATGTTTGGATTGTGAAATTTTTCTCTGTTGCACTGGCGGCAAGCAGGGGATGGATGTTTTGGCCTGTGAATTTTTTCTCTGTTGCTCTGGCGGCAAGCAGGGGGTGGATGTTCGGCCTGCACATTTTTCGCTGTTGCACTGGCGGCAAGCAGGGGGTGGATGTTGGGCCTGGAATTTTTTCTCTGTTGCACTGGCGGCAAGCAGGGGATGGAGGTTTGGCCTGTGAATTATTTCTCTGTCGCACTGGCGGCGAGCAGAGGGTGGTTGGCCGTTTTCACCTGGAGGGGTACTTTCGTCGCGCTCAATGTTGGACAGACTTCCTATTGATTTACTTGAGGCGCAGGAATGGTGGTGGCTGGTCGGTCACCATGGGGGGGCACCTTTCGCATCGAATGGCCCGGAATATGTGCTTTGTAGCGGGGCGCAATAATGATTGGTGGATGGTCGTTCACCTTAAATAGCAGGCAGCTTCCTGACAACTGATTGGGAATGTGATTGGTGAATATGGGGCACGGATACAGGTGGTGGATGGTCGTTCACCGGCGAAGAGGCGCTCATGTCCCTGACATGGTTTGGCCCGACGAAGGTCGGATTACAGGGATTGCAAACAAAGTGGGCTTGGTCTGTTACCGCGAACGGGGGGCATCTTTCCTGGTCGGGATTTGCCTCGCATGGGCTATTTATTTGCCCGAGACGCGCGGTAAGGTGGTGGCTGGTCAGCCATCGGACGCCACAGGGTGGCGGATGCATTCGATGCACACGGGGGTGGGGCAGGGAACCGCCCTCCGGGGGTTCCCTGGGTGGCGGTACTTTGGAGGGGTGGGGAGTCACATACGGGCAGATCCACCCCTCGGGTGGGGGGAAAACGGTACACAGGTGACTGATAGTGGGGCATGGGAGGCAATGAGCAATAAAGGCAAAGTCAACAGAGGATGCTTGGAGGGCAAGTGAAGGTGAGAATGGGGAAAGGAAGGAGGTTATCGAGTGAATGGGTGAAGAGTCAAACAGGTGAGATGGTTTTGGAAAGGCAGAATGGAGAATGCGTGGGTATGGGATGGAAATGTATATTTCATGCATTGATGTACTGTTAATAAGTCTAAATGATTATGGAAATGTATATTTCATGCATTGATGTACTGTTAATAAGCCTAAATGATTGCAACCTTGTCCTAATAAATGGCCTTTTACGCTTCAAGTAACAGCGTGGAGTGTAGTTATTGCGCGATTGAATGTTTTCACACGTTATCTCACATGCGAGGATGCACTCAAAGTACAGACGAAACCCACTGTTTGGAGCAGAATTCTTTATTCACAGCAATCCGGCGGCAATGTCCTGACAATTCTGCAGCCCAACGCCTTTCGGAGCTGCTTGCTCCTTGTTTACGGGCAATTTGAATATCAATTAGGCAGAGGTGAGCAATCGGCGAGTTCACATTTTCATTTCTTTTATGCCTTCCGGTAGGTTAGTATACACCATAGCATTCTGGGGCTCGTAGTACCATTGCTAATTAATTAACCATTCGGTGGGTACTGCCGCATGACATTAAATTATTTGCATTTTAAAAGCTCTCCAGTGAGCCTAAGGGCAAAAGGCTCCGGTTCAATTCTATTTACACTGTACCTTCTGCAAACACCATTCCAGATAATCTGAAGGAAGCAGTCCACATTCTTTTCATGGCGGTTCATCCTCCCGACCCCGGGACTGCCTTCCCCCTCTCAGCATGGCCGGACCTCACGGAGGTCTGCCTGAGAAAACCTGGATAAAAAGGACCATCGGCAAGGGGCTGAGAGGTAGGAGCGTCCCGGGGCCCTTGGGGGCCCTGGCGGGCGGGCTCCGGGACTGCCTTCCCCCTCTCAGCATGGCCGGACCTCAAGGAGGTCTGCCTGAGAAAACTCGTAGAAGGACCATCGGCAAGGGGCTGAGAGGCAGGAGCGTACCCAGGCCCCTGGGGGCCCCGGGACTGCCGTCCCCTGATTCAGAATCGCCGGACCTCACGGAGGTCTGACTGACCCTCTCCCTAGTAATCTGGAGGAAAATTACCTCCCTTTCTTGTAATCCGTGCACTCGAGGTGACAGAGGGGACCCAAGGCGCAAAAGTATCTGACCTCCTGGAGCCCTCGCTGGGATCCGGGAGGCAAATGGCACCCCATTGGGACTTCCAGGGAAGCCCGGCCATCTGGTCGCCCCAAAGGAAAGCATTGAGGGCGACCAGATGGCCGAGGGGATCTGGGCGACCAGATGGCCGGGCACGAAAGGGAAGCCATCTGGACACCCTGTGCCCCAACGAAGGAGTGAGCCGGCGCATGGCAGACTGGAGGCCCGGGGCCCCAGCTGGGCCCCAGCCATGGAGGCTGCAAGGGGGCCCCGACAGGCCCTCCGGCCCGGCGGGGCCCCTGGACCCAGCCGGGGCTCCCAGGCCCGGAGGTGCAGGGGAAGCCTCCCCGGGCCTGCCGGACACCATCCAGGGCACCCTGCCACGCGGCAGGACCCAGGCCGAAGCCCGGGGTGACGAGGCCGCACTCCCCAGGGCCCTCAGGGGCCACGGATGGAGCTCCTGAACCCAGCCAAGCAAGGGGAGGCTCCCCGGGCACAACGGAACCCCGTCCCGGGCCTTTGGCAGTGCGGCAGGCCGGGGGACAGGGCCCAGGGCCGGAGCACCTGACCCGGGCCCGGTGGGGCCCCTGGAACCAGTAAGTGGGCCCCCAGGCCCGGAGGTGCAGGGGACACCTCCCCAGGCCCTCCCGGACCCCGTCCAGGGCATCCTGCCACGCGGCAGGCCCGGAGACGGACTCGGGGCTGGGGCGGCATCCTGGCCCGTCCAGCAGCCGGTTGAGGACAGCTAGGCCGAGAGTGGTCCCAGAGTACCTTGTCCCTAGTAATCCGGAGGAAGGCTACCCCTCTTTCTGGGAACAAGTGTGCACCGCACGGCTCAGGGGACCCTAGGCGCGAATGTGCCCGACCTCCTGGAGCCCTGGCCAGGTTCCGGGAGGTGAATGCCAACTCATTGGGACTTCAAGGGAAGCCCGGCCATCTGGTCGCCCCTCTGGGAAGCATTGGGTGCGACCAGATGGCCGAGTGGAAAGGTGCGACCAGATGGCCGGGATCGACATGACGGCAATGAGCCTCCACGGGAGGGCTCCCGCTTGCCCTTCCAGGGCTGCAGGGCTCGGGGGCCGCAGGGCTCCGAGGCTCCAGGGCTCCGAGGCTCCAGGGCTCCGAGGCTCCAGGGATCCGGGGCTGCAGGGCTCGGGGGGGCTGCAGGGCTCCAGGGCTGCAGGGCTCCAGGGCTGCAGGGCTCCGAGGCTCCAGGGCTCTGGGGCTGCAGGACTCCGGGGCTCGGGGGCTGCAGGGCTGCAGGGCTCCGGGGCTCCAGGGCTCCAGGGCTGCAGGGCTACAGGGCTCCCGGGCTCCCGGGACGCAGGGCTCCGGGGCTGCAGGGCTCCGGGGCTGCAGGGCTCCGGGGCTCCAGGGCTCCCGGGCTCCCGGGCTCTAGGGCTGCAGGGCTCCCGGGCTGCAGGGCTCCCGGGCTGCAGGGCTCCTGGGGCCGCAGGGCTCCGGGGATGCAGGTCTCAGGGGGGGCTCTGAAACCCCATGCTGGGCCTCAGGCACAGGGAGGACTGCCCAGGACCCATGGAGCCCGTCCCGGCTAGTTTGCCATGCCGTGGGCCGGAAGAGGGAGCCCCAGACGCCTGGGAGGTGTTGCCCGGTCATCGTCCATCTGGTCCCTGGCAGGGAACCGCGAGGCCGAGAGGGGTCCCAAAGTACCTTGTCCCTAGTAATCCGGAGGATGGCTGCCCCTCTTTCTGGGAGCAAGTGCACATCGCACGGCTCAGGGGACCCTAGGCGCGAACGTGCCTGACCTCCTGGAGCCCTGGCTTGGATCCGGGAGGCGAATGGCACCTCATCAGGACTTCCAGTAAAGCCCGGCCAGATGGCCGGGACCGACATGACGCCAATCTGCCTGCCCCGAGCCTTCGCGGGAGGGCTCCCGCCTGCCCTTCCAGGGCCGCAGGGCTCCGAGGCTCCAGGGCTCCGGGGCTGTAGGGCTCCCGGGCTGCAGGGCTCCGGGACTCCAGGGCTCGGGGCTGCAGGGCTCCGGGAGCTGCAGGGCTTCAGGGCTCCAGGGCTGCAGGGCTCCCGGGCTCCAGGGCTCCGGGGCTGCAGGGCTCAGGGGGCTCTGAAACCCCACGCTGGGCCTCAGGCACGGGGAGGACTGCCCGGGACCCATGGAGCCTGTCCCGGGTACTTTGCCACGCCGCAGACTGGAGGAGGGAGCCACAGACACCTGGGAGGTGTTGCCCGGTCATCACCCATCTGGTCCCCGGCAGGGAACCGCCAGCCCCGAAAGGGTGTCCTGGCATACCCTTGCCCCTAGTAATCCGGAGGAAGGCTACCCCTCTTTCTGGGGTGCCGAGTGACGGAGGGGACCCAGGGCGCCAACGTGCCCGACCTCCTGGAGCCCTGGCTGGGATCCGGGAGGCGAATGGCACCTCATTGGGACTTCCAGGGAAGCCCAGCCATCTGGTCGCCTCATTGGGAAGCATTGGGTGCGACCAGATGGCCGAGTGGAAAGGTGCAACCAGATGGCCGGGACCGACATGACGCCAATCAGCTTGCCCCGAGCCTCCGCGGGAGGGCTCCCGCCTACCCTTCCAGGGCTCCGGGGCTGCAGGGATCCGGGGCTGCTGGGCTCGGGGGCTCCAGGGCTCCGGGGCTGTAGAGCTCCGGGGCTGCAGGGCTCCGGGACTCCAGGGCTCGAGGGCTGCAGGGCTCCGGGGGCTGCAGGGCTCCGGGGCTCCAGGGCTCCAGGGCTGCAGGGTTACTGGGCTGCAGGGCTCCCGGGCTGCAGGGCTCTGGGGCTGCAGGGCTCCTGGGCCGCAGGGCTCTAGGGCTCCGGGGCCACTGGGCTCCAGGGCTCCGGGGCCGCAGGGCTCAGGGGGGCTCTGAAACCCCACGCTGGGCCTCAGGCACGGGGAGGACTGCCCGGGACCCATGGAGCCCGTCCCGGGTACTTTGCCACGCCGCGGGCTGGAGGAGGGAGCCCCGGACTCATGGGAGGTGTTGCCCGGTCATCCGGAGGAAGGCTAGAAACCACCGCAATGGAGCGCACACCGCTAGCCCCTACTCCGGATCGCCCCTCGGGATTCTGGTACTTGTAGTTCAATAGTGGATCACCCAGGTGGGTGCAAGTCGGTACTTGTTGGACTGATGAATCTCTAGACCCGATACATGTCCCGGGTTTAGGTTAGGGGTGGAGGAGAAGGCCGCCAAACAACCGTCAATGGCCTCGATGCCCGAACGGGCTCCTGGATGCTGCCCTGCGTGCCGGTTCGGGCATCGAGGCCATTGACGGTTGTTTGGCGGCCTTCTCCTCCACCCCTAACCATTTCTCTACCGAGGAGGGAAGTTATCCCGAAACCCGAGCCATGTCTCGGGCGATACCCAAAAACCCGGGACATGTATCGGGTCTAGAGATTCATCAGTCCAACAAGTACCGACTTGCACCCACCTGGGTGATCCACTGTTGAGCTACAAGTACCAGAGTCCCGAGGGGCGATCCGGAGGAGGGGCTGGCGGTGTGCGCTCCATTGCGGTGGTTTCTATCCGGAGGAAGGCTACCCCTCTTTCTGCATGGCCGAGTGGAAAGGTGCGACCAGATGGCCGGGACCGACATGACGCCAATCTGCCTGCCCTGAGCCTCCGCGGGAGAGCTTCCGCCTGCCCTTCCAGGGCTCCAGGGCTCCAGGGCTCCGAGGCTCCAGGGATCCAGGGATCCCGGACTGCAGGGCTCCGGGGCTGCAGGGCTGCAGGGCTCGGGGGCTGCAGGGCTCCGGGGCTACCGGGCATCAGTGCTGCACGGCTCCTGGGCTCCAACCAGGCCGGGGACCCCTGTCCCGGGTACACGGACCCTCAGGACGCGCCCCCGTTTTCCACGATTTCTTTCCAAAATTCTGCGTAATGTGCGTAGTGGCACTACGCAAACTACGCCCAGCCCTACTCACCACCACTACTCGCCACCGCACACCGCCGGCAGAGGCAGAAGGTCCAACGGGTCTGCAGTGGGAACTGGGGCCAGCGGAGAATCAGCAGAGCAGTGAGAGCAGAACCGCGGGCCGGGAGACGCGAAGCTAAACACAGTGTCCCCCCCCCCTCCCCGAGACCAGCGCCCCCCTCCCAGTGCGACCGCTCCAGTCGCACTGCCCTAAAGCCGGCCCTGCTGCCCTATATTATCACATCTTGCCCTCTACAATCACATCCTGCCCTCTCTACTTCGTTCCTCTTTTGCTCACACTCTGCTTTCTGCTCCTTGCATCTTCTGGGAACACACTGCACCCTGTTACGCATTCCCCATCTGCTCACTTATTTTCCCCCATTTGCTATCTGCCACTTCTGCTCACAGCCTACTAACTCTGATTCCTGAGTCCCATGTTTGTCCCTTGTACACATATTGCCCTCTGCTTCTTTACCCATCCGGCTCACACAGTGGCCTATATGCTCATACACTGCGCCCTCTTCATCAGTGCCACTTCTGCTCATACTCTGCTCCTTTGCTCACAGGCTGGCACATATGGTTACTGATGGTTCAGCTTACACAGGACCTTCTTCAGTACACACATTGGCATATATACTCCCCTCTGCGTCTGCTAACACACTGGCCCTCTTGCTCACACATTGCTGTCTCAACTCCCTGAAGATGTTGCTCACACATTGCCTCCTTTGCTCATATACTGCCCTTCTACTTCCTGCCGATTTAGCTCATACATTGCCTCTATGCTTCCTGCCCCCTCTGCCCATGTTCCGTCTGCTTCATTTTCCTTTTCCTCACACACTCTCCCCTATGCTTCTGCTTAAACTGCCCCATCAGCTCTCATACTGACCCATCTCGACTCTACACTTGCAGCTCCAACTACAGCAGTACGACCCCTTCCATGTTGTCACATCTCTCCAGTAACACAGTGCTCTCGTCAAGAGTGCTTTGCATTTGTAGTTCTTGGCTGGCACTAACTGCGCCTCATTTACTGCCAACCTTGCTTCTCATAAGCTAGGACTATAAGTCCACGTACGTGCTTACGCACGGCTTTCAGGTTTTCCAAACATATAAATAAAAGGCATTGTCAATTACAATGCCAATAGATCAAACTCTGGCAAATGCAAGACCTATTGCATTGCAAATGCTTGTTTTTTAATGGTTTTATGCTTGGGGGTCATGGTATTCCTAACCTGCCCCTTTTCTTTTTTGTGTGCATTTTTTTGGGACTACTGCCAACACTCCCTCATTGAAGTGCTGGCAGCCAAGCAGAGCTCTGGATTTTCCTACTCAAATTCATAATTTTTCGCAATTAATCACGAAGGACCACAGCCACAGATCTCACTATCTTTATTTTTTTTAATTTCTCAAGAAATACTGAACAAATTTACACCAAATAACTGAAAGCGAGATCTGCATAACCAAATCTTCCTTTCTGCAAAATTTGGTGTCATTCCGTCCAGTGCTTCGGGCTGGAGGTTCAACTAAAGGCCCTATGGGAATTAACTTGGGAAACACACTTATTTTGACCCCCTATTCCAGCCCCATTTCACAGATCACCCTGAAACTTTCCATGCACAACAAGAGTAACCAGGGCACTTTTTTGGGAAAATTTGGTAAACATTTGTCAAACTGCATCAAAGATATAGGCATGTCAAAAAACGCTTTTACTACGGAAACATGGCTCTAACTATAACTATATGTATGTATTTATATATGTATGTGTGTGTGTATATAGACACAAACATTTTTTGACTTGCCTATATCTTTAAGGCAAAAAAGGTGTCAATTTGGGGCTTGTGCATGGAAATTTTTGGGGTGATCCCTCAAGCAGGGCGAAAAAGTGAGTTTTCGATGTTAATTCACATAGGAATTTTAGACAAGACTACAGCCCGAACAGAATTACACCAAATTTGGCAGAAAGGTAGCTCTTGGTTCAGAAAGCTAACTTTTTGTAAATTGGTGTAAATCCATTAAGTAGTTTTTGAAATGTAAAGGGAAAAACACATTTGCATATATAGGTACACAGATCCTTGGAGGATCAAACAGTCACTGTGCTTGGCAGCCATCTCAGTCGAGTCCCAAAAACAAGATTTAAAAAAAAGAAAAGGAGGCAGGGTATGAATACCCTGAACATCTAGACCTGGTCCTGGGGTCCAACAGGGACACCGGTAGGGAAAAAATGCACTTAAAAAACAAAAAAATTGCCTGGAGTGCGAAAGAGTCGCAAATCCGTGTCAAAAATGAAAAAACAAGCACAGGCTCCTGCGCTTGTTTTGAAAAGAGCCCACGGGTGGGCCAAATCGAAGGGTGAAGTGGAGAAGTGTGGCTCAACAGTTAGAGGCGACAGACCCGGAGGCTGAGGTCAGCCCGGGACCAGGGTTCAATTCCCGACGCGGCCGGGTGCAGGACCAATGTCAGCGGGCTCGATAAATATCGCCTGCAACTCTGGGCAATAGCCTGCTTAATCTCCACTCCAGCCCCACCACCGCCGGGGATGCCTGGCTTCACCTTGGGGATGCCCAGTAAAGGGACCATCTCACAGGGAAAGCCAGGACGGGTTCCCCAGTGGTACAGCGCTGGGACGCTCCAGGGTAACCACGCGCTCTATAAATCCAACATTCATTCATTCATTCATTTGTACCACCTCCCCAGGGCTTTATTTTAAAAAATGGAGTGGGCCATGCAGATCCGCCCTCCTGGGCTTCATAGAAGCCATGGGAACCACTGCCTCCCTGGGGCTTTATTTTTAATAATGAAGGGGTGCCACACCAACCCCCCATCCTGGGCTTCCTGCACAGGGCAAAAAACAAAACAATTTGTAGAGGCTGCGTGGACCCCCGAGCCCTGGGGACCACTACTTCCCTGGTGCCTATGAAATATCAAATACGGGTAGGGGGGCCTTATGGCCACCATCTTGGGCCATATATTACAGCCCCCGGAACCCATTAATGGCCCTGGGGACCACCACCCCTCAGACCCAGTTCCCTATGTTCCGAGGTGCCCACCGCCAAGATACAGCTGTTTGCTCGGACTTGGTGGGAGCAGTAAGTCAGAGCAAACACTAACTCCAGTCCCAGCAAGCAGGAGCTGTCAAACCGCTCCCGCTTGCTGAGAGTAGAGTTTTTGCTTCCCTGCCTGCTGTCAAGCGGGCAGGAAAACAGATGAAACAATTGCTCTCACACTAAGGGGGCTGCATGTTTATCAGCTCCCTTTGTGTGAGAGGTGGGGAGCCAACAAGGACCGTGGAGGCATCCAGTCTTCTCCAACAGTACAGACAGGGGCACTGGTTGGGCTCCAGGGCAGCCAGAATGACAAGGCCGGGCCCCAGGGGATGGAGTACCCATGGCTGAATTCAGCCGATGGAGAGGGGCCGGGTGGCCCCCATTAAGTTTTTACTGGGCCATTTTGGCCCTAATGCATATTTCACAGAAATTAAATCTCAACGGGAGGCACTTACAAATATAAACATAGCAGGTGTCCCCATGAAGATCCACTTCTGTATAGGACAAATGATCCTAACTCCTATGCTTAACGAAGGCAAAGCAAATGTGTTTTCTCTGCAATTCCATATTGAAGAACGATCTGAAATCCTTCGTTGAGGTGACTGTATCGTTGGTCTATGGGAACAATCTTGGACCCACTCATGGACCCACTCAGACAATCATATACCCACTCACAGACCCATACAGTCATTCACAGACCCTTTCAGCCACTCATGCACACACTCACAGACCCACTTAGACATGTACACCTACTCAGCCACTCATGCCCCCACTCACAGACCCATACATCCACTCACAGACCCCCTCAGAGACTAACGCACCCACTCAGACACTCATGCCCTTACTCAAATACTGACACACACACTCATGGAGGTACTTACACACCCACTCAGACACTCATGCACCCACTCAGACACCCACTCAGATACTCACGCACCCATTCACAGGCTCACTCACACACCCAGTTAAACACTTATGAAGCCACTCCCATGCCCACACCGTGACACAAACACCCATCTACACACCATTGAGACACACACACTCAAAATTCAAATAAAAAAAATGCTTTATTCGGTTTGTCAAACACAACCATATAAGCAAACAATAAAACAATACTTTTATCAGCTTTTGCATATTGAAATCATCTAGATTACAAAACTAATTAAAGCACATGGGGAAAGGCATCATTTGATACAAAAGGTGCCATCTGCAATACAAAGTATGCTATACAACGCTTCCGATACTGTGCATATATTCCAAGCAATTCTCCTACTACAAACAATTTCTATGGTGTTTTTAGTTAGTACATTATGTGCAAATTTCGCAATAAAGTGTCGAATGCAAAGCATTTTGTGCAAAACTTGCTAAAGTGTAAGGACCGCATAAAAGTTCCATGTGCTTCCATAGTTACACAGTGTGCAGAAAGGGCAAAATATATTATAAGCAATTCTCCTACTACAGACTTTTCTACAAGTTTTTAAAGTTAATATGTTGTGTGCAAATTTCGCAATAAAGTGTCAGATGCTAAGCAATTTGTGCAAAAACTTGCTAAAGTACATGCGGACCGCATAAAAGTGTTGTGTGCTTCCATAGTTACACAATGTGCAAAAAGAGCAAAATAAATTATAAGCGTTATAATTTAGTATTCATGCTGGATATATACTCAAAGGATAATAGATTTCCTAGCAGCTATACATTTTAAAATGTACGAAGCAACATAAAAACAGATGTCTGCGCTTTCTAGAGAGGACATTAACTTCATTGCCGTTTTAGTGGAACGAACATTATATTTTAAAAAGATAGGTTTCAGATAAAATTTCCTAAATGAATGATAAAATTTACAAAACATAAAAAAGTGGCAACAGGGGCGTGGCTTCGGCTGCAATGGAGTGAGCAGCGACTCCGACGAGCTCCGGTGCCCCGCTGCCTGCTTTAGCTATCTTGAGCGGAACCTGGGGGCTGCTTTGCACCTTTGGAGCTAGGGGGGCCCGCTGCCTGTGTGGGGCATGGTGTGCGAGACAGCAGGGACTACGAGGAGCTGATGCGTCGGCGGGGTCCCGACCAGTGGTCGTGCCCGCCATCTTGATTGAGCGGCCAGAGGCGGGATCCTTCACCCCTTCGCCTGGACCTGGGCGGCCTCCCCTGGGGGACCCTTGGCGACGACCTGGTGGGCCCTGCGGAGCGGCCCGGGCGCTGACCTTGCCCTGGCGCTGCGGTGCTGCCACTTGAAGCGGCTGCCCGATCGGAGGAGGCTTCGGAGACCTGAGGCTGGGGCGGACGCCGGATCCTGCGGCGGGCTGTCCCTGAGTGCAGCGGCGGAGCCTGCGGGGGCGGCGAATCTTGGTGCCGGCCCCCTCTGAGGCCGCGGAGTGGCCGTGCATTGGACCTGGGCTCTCCCGGTGCCTGGAGGAGACGCTTGGTACAGCGGTGGCCTGGGGTGCTGGATCGCCGGAGAGGGTGCAAAGAGCCCGGCGGGGAGCTGCAGCCGCCACTTTAGGCGCGGGCCTGGACACGGCCGGCGGCATCGTTGTTACACGGAGGAGCCCTCGGATTCTGGTGCAGGGGCAGAGGTGAGGAGCATTTGCTGGGCGGTGCGGCTGAGTGCGGTGGGCGCCCCCTCGCCCCCAGTGTTACTGGCGGGACACGACCTGCTCCCTCGCGCCCCTCCCCCCCTGTGGCCTGGGCAAGCTTTGGACATTGTCCCGAGGGAGCGTGGGAGCCCTATGGACCTCTGGAGCGGGGGCCGCATAGCGCCTCGAGACCTGTTGTTTCTCTCCCCGTCCCCTTGCCTATCCTGGACTGCTTTGGCTGGGGACTCGAGAGGCGGCCTGCATGGTGCGGGATGATAGGGCGCTGCGGACCCTTGCTGTGAGGAGTGTGAACTGGTCCGAAGCCTCGGGGGCCTGCGATTCTTCCTGACTGGCGTGACCTCATTGAGGCCGGTGGCGGTGCGCCGTCGCGATCGCCTAGGCCTGGACTGATTGCAGCCTGTCCCTCCTGCCTGGTGGTGTGATCTTGGAGGCTGGTGCAAAGGCCCTATAGACGCTTGGAGTACTTGCTGGGTGCTGGTGGTTGTTGGAGGGGGGTACTACCTACCACTGCGGGGTGCCATACACCTTGCCACACGTGCGCCCTGCCCTTGAGGCAGTGGAGTGGACTTTGACCTGTTTTGGTGGAGGACCTGGTCAAGGGGACTGATGGTGCTACTGGACCCGGACTCTCAGCAGTAGAGGTGTGTGGGTTTCGACGCATTCGAGCGGCACTGAGGAGACTGCGCCACCTGGGGCTTCACCTCCTTCTGCTGTCCCTCATGCTGTGGGCACTCACGTATCTTGCCTCCCGACTTGCAGCGTCCCCGCTCTGAAAGAGGTACTCTGTACAATGCTCTGCACTGCTGGGTTCCGTTCTCTACCTGAATAGCTTTGGATCCTAGACGTGCCCTCCACCGGGATCTGTAGTGGACGGGGGGCCCGGCCACTAGTCTCTAGACTGCGGCTATCTGACACGCTGGGAATACGGTGGGAGGACTTGAGGTAACGAGGATTCCCCTGTTGACTAACCCTTGCGGCTACGGACTACCAGCTTGCTTGCAGCGGCTCGGGCACGTGGCCCCCCCCTGCGGGCCTGACCATGACACGGTCCAAAGGAGGTAACAAGGACCCGGCGGCAGCGGCTAAAGGCACGTCGGTGATGGCTATGTGGGGCAAGGCTGGAGCGGTGGCGCCGACCGACGGGCCCTCGGAGGCGGCTGCGGACTCGCCGCCGGTGACCCAGGCCTTCATGGCCTCCTTCATGTCTGATCTCAAGACGGAAATAGGCTCCCTACGCACGGAGGTGCAAACATGTGGCAAGGAGATGCGCAAGGAGGTCACGGAGCTGGGAGACAGAGTGGACGGCCTGGAGAAGATAGTTGATGTACGCACGGAGGACCAGGAACAGCTGTGGCAGAGAGTAGTGGCCCTGGAAGAGCAGAATATTGAAATGCAGGTTAAACAGGAGGATCTTGAGAACAGGAGCCATAGGAACAACCTCCGCATCCGTGGCGTTCCATTGGACGAGGAAGGGACGGATATCTTGACCTACGTGGCGCAGCTCTTGCATGAGGTTTGGGGGGACGACGATGCATCCCCCCCCCGACTCTGGATCGCGCTCATCGCGTATACGGCCCGGCGGGTAGAGCGGGACCCCTCCCAGACATCCTGACGCGGGTGCACTACTTCACGGAAAAGGAAGCTATCCTGAAAGCGGCCCGGGACAAACCCAACCTCACCTACGGAGGCCACAAAATACAGATTTTTCAGGATCTGGCGCCTAACACCCTGCGTCGGAGACAAGCTTTTCGACCAGTCACGGAGAAGCTGAGAGCTCTTAATATTGCCTACCGGTGGGGGCACCCCTTCGCCCTCATCTTTCACTGGGAGGACAAGCGTAGAGTCCTTCGGTCATACCATGAGGCAGCGCAACTTCTCAAGCTACCAGAGTCGCCGAGCCACAGCCCGTCCCGATCACATCAACGGGAGAGGATACCTGCCCGTCCGGACTGGACCAAGGTTCGGAGATATCGTCAATCTCCCCCGGTGGACGAGAAATCCGCGTCACAGGCTAAGCAAGACATCATAGCACACATCCGCTCTTTGGAGGGTGATCGAGATGGCCGGTCCTCCCAACCGCCCACTCCATGATCTGACACTCGTTGGGGCTTCCCCTTCCGGGGCTCCTCCTGATGTTGGGGGGCGTCTCTTTCCTGGTAATACCGCTGCCCCCGGCCTCGCCAGGCGGATTCCCCCGGAGCTACTTGCGGGATGGGCGTGGCCAAGATGGGGCCCTACTCGCATTGCAACGCTTGGTTCATCATCAGGGGCTAGGCGGTGACCATTCATGTGCCCATCTGCTCCACTTAGTCACGAGATGCCCCTGGTCCTGGTTCGAACAGCGGGGCTGCCGGGGCTGAGATCTCCTCTCCTGCCTGTGAGTGCCCCCCCTACTGCCCCATAGGGAGTGACATTCCTGAGTGCGTCCAAACCCTTGGGTAGAGGATGCCCGGTGACTGGGGTAGTACACTGTGGCCCTGTTGGCCTTTGTTGTTCTTGATATATTTGAGGCGTGCTGGGTGCTTCCATCTCGGACATTTCACTGTCGGTTCACGCTCATGTTGAAATGCGTCTTCAGGACCCGGCAGTGCGTCCCATGCGTGTCGCCTGTTGGCCTTTCCCGCTGGGTGTTCTCCGGGATGCTGATGATGTTGATAGCATCCGGGAGGCTATAGACGCCTACTTTGCTTCCAACGACACCCCGGACATGCCTTTCCCGGTGGTTTGGGATGCCTTCAAGGCCACGATTCGGGGCCATATCACCTCACTGGCGATTGCACGCAGGCGTGCTGCCAGCAAGCTGGAGGCTGAGTTGGCAGCGGATATTAAGAAAGCCGAGATACAGGATCGGGAACGGTCGTCTCGAGATACTAGGAGGAGCTTGGCCACTCTTAGGGGGCAACTCAGACTGCTGCGCACAAACAAGGCGGAAGGTGCCTTGTTGGCCTTGAAGCAAAGGTACTTTGAAGGTGGCGATAAGGTAGGCCGACTGCTGGCGGGAAGGCTAAGAGCACGTACTGCCAAGGCCCACATAACTAGTATCCAGCTACAGGACGGATCGAAAGTGATTACGGAGACTTCCAAACAGGCCGCGTTTGTGGACTACTATACATCACTGTATGGGAGTGAGCCTGTATCGGTACACGCGATAGCAGCCGTTCTCGATGAATATGAGGGACCGCGGATGCCGCCTAGGGACGTGACTGTTCGAGAACACCTCATTACGGAGGACGAGGTCACGACGGCGATTAAGAACTTATCCCTGGGGAAAACGCCGGGCCCAGATGGCCTGCCGCTATCTTTCTATCGCACATTTCAGGCCCAGTTACGGCCTCTCCTCCTCAGGTTGTTCAACTCTTTCTCGGACGAGGTGGGACCATCCCCTGACATGGGCATGGCGGAAATAGCGTTAATCCCGAAACCCGGGAAAGACCCCGCACTGTGCGCGTCCTACCGCCCTATTGCCTTGCTTAATACGGATCTCAAAATATATACTAAGATCCTCGCCCAACGCTTAGATCCGTATATGCAGTGGCTTTATCCGTGATCGCCAGGGGGCGGACAACGTGCGCAAACTTGCGCACCTTGTAGGGAAAGCGCGGCGTTGGAAAATCCCGGCCTGCCTTCTCTCGCTGGACGCGGAGAAGGCGTTTGATCGGGTGGACTGGGCCTTCCTCAGGGCGGTACTTCGTAAGCTCGGGCTGGGTCCAATGATGATTGCTAGGATTATGGCTCCATACATAGGGCCCCGAGCTCGCATTCGAGTCAATGGTGCCTTAACGCAGCCCTTAGCGATTCATAGGGGCACTAGACAGGGGTGCCCCCTCTCACCCCTCCTATTCGCTCTAGCAGTGGAGCCCCTTGCGGAGCTTATACGGCGCGACTCGAACATTCACGGGATAGCACACGGGGGACGGGACAACAAGGTGGCGATGTTTACGGACGATCTGATCCTTACTCTCACGCGCCCGCGAGACTCCTTGCCGGCTGTTCATAGGGCGCTTTGTCTCTTCGAATGTGCCTCCGGCCTAAAGATCAACCACGACAAGTCCTGGGCCCTGAACCTTACCATCCCGGCGGAGGACCTTCCCACCCTGAGAGAGATTGTGCCCTACCAGTGGGCCGAACACCATATCAAATACTTGGGCCTCACCCTGACCCCCTCCCTCGATGACTGGAGTTCTGTTAATTGGCGGACCTGCAGAAAGGAGGTCTTAGATGATCTGCGGCGGTGGAAACCCCTGATGCTGTCCTGGTTGGGCCGCCTCCATGCAGTCAAAATGTTGATCCTCCCCAAAATCTTGTACATGTTTTAATGCCTCCCCACTCCAATACCGTTGCACTGCATACGAAGTTTGCTGTGTGAGCTCATATCCTTCATCTGGGGTGGTAAGCGCCCCCGTTTCTCCCAGAAAATCCTTATGCCTCCGCGCGACAGAGGGGGACTAGCCTGTCCCAACTTGGTACATTATTATTGGGCCGCGCACCTCCGATTTGTGATAGAATGGGGGGTCAGGGAAAGTGAAAAATGGTGGCTACACATGGACAGGGCGGTGACGGGACGCAATGTTTGGGACCTGCCTTGGCTCCACCGAGCGGCCCGCTCTAGAAGTGCGTACCTGACAGTGCCCACAAAAACGGTCCTGGGGAGCTTAGCGCGCACCCAAGATGGTCGCGTGAGCTCAGAGCTCCCGGACCTTCGCCACCTCCATCGACTATCCTGCAACTAATCCTGATTTGGATGACGGGCTTTTGTGGTCGAGAACCTGCTGATCACTTATCCGTTTGCGAATTTCGATTTGGTCTCCGGGAACCGAAAATATGGATTTTTTAATATTTGCGGCCTGCTCCATGGCACTGCCCCGGGCTTGCCTACTCTGCCAGCCGGGTAGTAATTGAATAACAACGGCCTGCGCTAACATCCCTTGCCCGGTCTTCTACTTTCGGTTTAGATTCTGACGATCCTACGTCATTGACCTTGCCTTGGTCGCCCTGGTTGCTTGCTTCACTCAACTATTCGCAACATCGCTCGGAGATCCGGACTTTCTTGCTCTTTGCCTAGTGATTGGTCCTCACTTTATTCTCTGAGCTTCTGCGGGCACATCGAGTGTAGCCATTTTCACTAGGTCTCAGAATACCCTCCGGGGCACACGACCTAAGATGGCCACCAAGCCTGAAACAGAGAGGCGCAAGACCAGACCGGCAGCTCGAGGAGGTTCTGTCCAATCCAACGTCATGGACCGATATACCCTCACTAAGAGCTCTCCGAGCGGAATGGCTAAACCCCCGGCCGGCATTGAGGACGAATCCCTGCTGGGTGATGACCCGTCGTTGAAAGACGTCATGTGCGCCATTGCTGGGATGAAGGCCGCGATGGGACAACAGTATGAAGCCCTAACCCACAAGCTGGACACTGTTGCCATAGATGTCAATCTGATCAGGGCGGATCTTGCAAAAACCAACGAAAAGGTCAAGTCTCTCGACCTGAAGACTACTAGTCTTATCACCGACGTCTCTGACCTACAGACGGAGGTCGGTAATCTGAGATCCGCCCGTGACTATCTCTCCCGTCGCTTGGACGATTTTGAGGGCCGAGCACGATGGAACAACGTCCGACTGGTCGGTGTCCCGGAGAAGACGGAATCGTCAGCCGTGGACCTACTGGTGGAGGACCTTGTCCTAAATCATTTAGCGCCCAAGGGCCTGAGCAAGTTTTTTGCAGTAGAACGGGCCCACCGTGTCCCGGGTGGCCCGCCCAAGCTGGGTGCCTCTCCGCGCCCCATCATTGCGCGGATTTTCAACTTTCGTGACAGAGATGTGATACTGCAGGCTTCCCGCACATCAGGCCCCACGGAATATGAGAACGCTGCGGTCAGTTTTTACCCGGACTTCACCCAACAAGTCCAGAAGCAGCGGCTGGGATTTCAAGGAGTGAAGAAGAGACTGAGAGACAGGGACATGAAATATGCCATGCTTTTCCCGGCTCGATTGCGTATCGTCCACAACGATAGAAAATTTTTCTTTGACCATCCTGAAGCGGCTAATGACTGGTTGGACTCGCTGCCTACGGGACGAGGGCGATTTGAACAATCGGAACCTTCCGGTGGAGCGGAGGGTGGCCCGACGGAGCAGGAATAGGGAGCGACATCGGATCCCGGACCAACGTTTTGACTTTCGGCAGTGGTTCGATGCTATACTGATAATGATTGCTACTCCATTGTCTTACTGGGGTGTGGGTGAGGGGCGGGTGAGACTTCCTCCTCTGGGGTTCTTTTCGTAGATTAGTTGTATGTTAGGGCGACAGGCACGCTGCGAGTTGGGGTGGCTTTTGAGTCTAACGCAGGGGTGCGGGGTGGGGGGTATGATGTTGTTCTGGGGGGTTGAGAAGTTCAGGGATGTGTTTCTTTGTTTTTTTCAAGGCATAATGCTGATGATCTTCTGTGTTGTGGTGTCGCGGCTGGTGTGGGGGGGGACTTGGGGTGGACTCTGGGATGGGGGGTAGGGGACTACGGATACTGTGTTGGAACGTAAATGGTCTGGGAGACGGAATTAAACGGGGAGTGGTCTTGCAGTTACTGAGACGCTTGTCCCTTGATGTGGTTTTGCTTCAGGAAACGCACTTGCTGGGTAATACGTGCCACGCCATGAATAGGCGTGGCTATCGTCTCATTGCACACTCAGGTTTCACTTCTGGCTCTAGAGGGGTGGGCATTCTAATCCGGACCTCCCTCCCCCTCGCTGTTGACGACATTATACTTGATGATAGAGGGCGGTACGCCGCCATTGTGGGGCGTTGGGAGGGTAGGGTGGTTACCTTATTTTCTGTTTACATACCCCCAGGTCTTCAAACTACGACCTATGCAGATCTGGGAAGAGTGATTCTGGGAGTCCCCGAGGGTTTGCTTGTAGTCGGGGGAGACTTTAATTCAGTAGTATCTGGGATGTGTGATCGTTAACCTCCCCGAGTTCTCGCTAAGTTCCAATCCTGGCTTGGGTACTTCATGGAGGCGCTGGGGCTGACCGATTGTTGGCGCTTACATCATCCTGGGCAACAACAGTATACCTTTCACTCTGGGGCCCACGGCAGCCTTTCGAGATTGGATTATGTTTTGATGCCCTCCTCCCAGACTTCCCGTATAGGGGAGGTGAAACATCTTGCCAGGGGTATTTCGGATCATTCCCCACTGTGGTTGGTTGTGAACGCACATGGGGGATCGGAGGGTCGAGTGGCCCCGATCAACCCATGGTACCTCCGTGATCCTAAGATTAGAGCGGAACTACTTAAGACAATTGATCAATACTTTGCCGAAAATGTGGGGTCAGTATCCTCTTCTGTCTCCTTGTGGGAGGCGTACAAAACTGTAATTCGGGGGCAGGCCCTCTCGTCGATTGGCAATGTTAAGAGATGTAGACGAGAGGAGGTTGTTCGTCTTGAGACTGAAATTACCGTTCTTGAGGGAGAGTTTGATGCTGGGGTCTCCCCTGAGAGGCTTCATCTGTTGGACCTAAAACAACATGAGTACAGAGCTCTGGTGACTGATGCAGCGAAGGAGATGAGTGGTGAACAGCAGGGACGTCTGTATGATGTGGGAGATAAGGCTGGGAAGTTGCTTGCTTGGTTGGATAGGAGAGAATGCGCGAGTCGAGTGGTTCCTGTTACAGTTGACGCGAATGGTGAAAGTATCACGGACCCTGCTGGGATTGTTGAGAGGTTCGCCGATTATTTTCGGGTAGTGTACTCCCCTGTGTCCGATAGACCGGAGCAGGACTCCCACATGCTTTTACGCGATATCTCGCTACCGTGCTTGTCTGATTCTGAGAGGGACCTGCTGGAAGCTCCGCCCACGGCGGATGAAGTTGCGACCGCTATCCGTTCGATCCGCTCCGGGAAGGCCTCGGGCCCTAATGGACTCCCTATAGAACTCTACAAGCTCCGTCCGGATGTGCTGGCACCATATATGCGATCTATGTTTTTGGAATCACTGGCGGAAGGGTTTCTTCCTCCTGACCAGAGATTGGCTTCCATAGTGGTTATTCATAAAGAGGGTAAGCCACGTGACCGCTGCGAATCATACAGGCCTATTTCCCTAATAAATGCTGAACCCAAGATCCTGGCCAAAGTTCTTGTTAATCGTCTGGTGGCTGTTATAGGCGATCTGGTTCATCCGGACCAGTCCGGATTTATACCACATCGCAATACGGCACTTAATCTTCGGCGCTTGCATGGAGTCCTCGCGCGAGCGGGGACATTGAGAGAGTCGGCCATCTTGGCGTCTTTGGACGCCACCATGGCGTTTGACACGATTGAATGGCCCTATCTTTGGGCGGTCCTTTCCAAATTCGGGTTTGGGCCCACCTTTATCCGTTGGGTTCGATTGCTTTATGCTGATCCCTTAGCCCAGGTAGTGGTGAATGGACGTGTCTCGGCCTCCTTTGCTCTCGGTAGAGGTACGCGCCAGGGCTGTCCTCTGTCCCCACTCTTGTTTGCCCTTGCTTTAGAGCCACTGGCGGCTTGGCTGCGATGGGAACCATCCATGAAGGGCATTTGATGGTCTCCGGACTTTGAAGACCGTGTATCTCTGTATGCAGATGAGATCCTTTTGTACCTCACATCGCCCCGAAAGTCGTTAATCGTCCTTTTCGACGTTTTGACTTCTTTCCGTAAAAATTCCGGCTTAGTTATAAATTGGTCTAAATCTTGCGTTTATGTTCTCTCCGGTGATACTCCTCTCCTGCCCCGTGATTGTCCTATTCCGGTGGTACTAGATGGTTTCAAATATCTGGGAATCTTTGTCACCTTGGACCCCACACTTCGGTATGAGCGCAATCTGCTGCCCCCTCTCAGACGCCTTCGAGCGGATGTCGGGACTTGGAGCAGGCTCCCCCTTTCTCCCTTGGGACGAGCTGCGTTGTTTAAGATGATGTCGCTCCCCCGATTCCTTTATGCGCTTCAAAACATGCTTGATGTAGTGCCAGCGGAATATTTTCGTGAGATTGAGAGTCTACAGCGGCAATTGTTATGGGGGGGCCGTCCTCGCATCGCCCTCTCGAAGCTTACACTCCCTTGGTACGATGGCGGCATCGCTCTCCCGGACATTCGTCGCTATTACTGGGCCTCTCAATTGGGGGCCATCAACCATGGCACCTACACTCCCCCACTAAACCCGGCTTTTGCGATGGACAGATGGTTGCTACCCGGTGGGGACTACAATAGGGCTCTATATGCGAAATCAGCTGGCGAAACTCTTACGGGCCCCACCAAAACAGCAGTGCAGGTGTGGCGTAGAGCTACGGCGGCCACGGGATGGGCCGACAGGCCGACCCGGGCTACCCCACTATATGCTTTGGATAAACTGGGCTCCCTTTGGCAATCGAAGGGATTTGATCGGTGGGACATGATCGGGATCAGTAGGGTAGATGACGTATGGATCAAGGGCAGGGTCAAGACGTTTGAGGAATTGAAAGTTGAGTATGGGCTGAATGATAAGGAATTCTTCAGATATGCGCAAGTCCGGCATGCGGTCTTGTCTGTTTTTCCACTAGGCTCGGACGTGCCGGAGGCATCCCCGCTCGAGGATCGGATTCTGGATGGTCACGTTCCTGATAGCACGATCTCGCTAATTTATAAAAAGTTGATCAATACCAGGACTGATCTACTAGATAGTCTTCGAGGGTTGTGGACCAGAGATGGTCTAGAACTCGATGATGAGGACTGGCAGTCCGCTATTTCTTCCCCGAAGGAAGTGGCTATCCCGGCACGTCTTCGGTTCGTCCAACTAAAAATTTTGCATAGGGTGTATGTGACTGGCCCACGTCTGGTTCGAATGGGATTTTCGATGGATGGATTGTGCAGGCGCGGATGCGGTATGGTGGCTACGTTCCTTCATATTATCTGGGAATGCCCTGCTGTGATACGTTATTGGAACCGCGTGCATGAAGTAATGAGTGAGGTCACGGGAGTGAGATTAATGCCTGAAGCGCGAAGATGCTTGTTGAATGTCTGGGAGCCGAATGACTACAATCAAGCGCAGCTCCGCTGGGCGACCTTGGGCAACATGGTAGCCAAGCGTGATATTGCCCAATTGTGGGGCGCTCAGAAGCCTCCGACACTTCTGGGGTGGACACAAAACATGGATTGGTGCATGTTTCGAGAAAAAACTGTGTATGTTTCCCGTGGCAAACCAGGCAAGTGGGGGAAAGTGTGGACCCAATGGAACGCATACCGTGGAGATATATGTACTCCCCCAATGTCGGAATTTGATGCTGATTTGTCTTCCTCCCAACCTGACGTTTCCTCCGCAGGAATACAGTTGTTTTGTATATATTTTGGTCTCCTTCCCCCCCCCTCCCCCCCCCCAATTATTGATTGCACTACTGCTTGATTCCTCTATGTACCCCCCCACGGACCACGTGATGACACGTTTTAATGTACTGCCTTGTTTTGTATTGTTCTTTTGTTTTCTTGTTTTAAAATCAATAAAAAGTTTTCAAAAAAAAAAAAAAACGGTCCTGGACATCTAGGACGCCACTGCTGTCTCCAGGGGCCTCACTACGTTCCCATCCCCGCATACTCCCATAGCGGCAAACCCTCACTTCCCGCTGGCCCATCAAACCCGGGCATTTGAGAACTGGGTACAGGGGGACTGTTGGGTGCTTTGCGACCTGTTCGACGGGGGTTCTTTTAAATCGTTCAGTCAATGCTGTGAGGAGTTTCGCTTGCAACCCGCTGCGCATTGGATTACGCCCAACTACAACACTGGGCCTCTGAAGATAGTGTATATCGGGCGGCAACACGGGCCTTCACCCCCTTCGAATGTCTGGCCCGCACCCTTGGGGGTTTGAAGCGATTGATCTCCCAGATCTATCACATCGTACAGCACCCGCCACTCACACCCACTCACCCGTATCAGCATCGCTGGCAGATGGCGGTCGATACGGCTATCACACCTTCACAATGGGAAGCGGTGTGGAGAGATATCCCCAAGGTGTATCGGAGTATCCCACAGAGAGACAACGCGTATAAGCTTTTGACCCAATGGTATTACACTCCCCTGCGCCTTCACAAGATGTTCCCCAATGTCTCGCCTTTGTGCTGGAGGTGTCGGGCTGCGACGGGGGACTTTGTGCACATATGGTCTTCTGGAAGGAGGTCCTTAGCCACATCAGGGGGGTACTAGGGTTCCCTTTGCCTGAAGCCATAGGTACGATCCTGCTGGGTGTCAGACCATCTAACCTTAAGGCCCTCACCCGTAGTGACTGGATTGTAACGTTGCAGATGGTAGGTGCGGCCAAGCAACTCATAGCCTTGTATTGGAAGAAGACTGAAGCACCTTCCATAACATCCTGGTTTGTGCGGCTGTGGCACGTCTTGGCAATTGAGCTCCTTACGGCGCGACTCCAGATGCGCCACACCCGCTTTGAGGCGGTTTGGAAGCCCCTGGTGCGCTACTTGTGCTCTATGGAGCATGCACGACACATGCCCACTAGACTTCGGACCCTACATCTCTTTGAGGATGCTATTGTCCCTACAGATCCTACTAGGCTGCTTCCATAGGCGACACCTGTAACACGGGAGCCCCGAGGCTGGCCCTCACTGCCTAGTGCTACTTTCCATCCACGGAACTGCTCAGCACACCTGCTCGTATGATCCCTTTTCTATCTTCTGTTTCTGGCTTGCCTCCTCTTCACTTTCCCTCTTTCTCTTTCCTCTGTAGCTCCTTTCTATTTTCAAGAACCCCTGTTGGGTCGTTAGTACGTAATGGTCTTGTTGCTCCCTCATTTTCCCCCCCTTGATTCGCCATTGGGGTTCTTTCAACGCTGAGCGACTTCAACAGCTTCTCCTAAGCCACGCGGCCGGCCCTTTGGGGTTGTTGGCAAGGCGCTGTGTTAACTACCTCCATTGAGCAACATCTGTTGCGCATTCCTCGCGGCCGGCCTCGGATAGAGGTTGTAGGCTTAACGCTGTGTTTTTGTGCCCATCCTAGGGGTGTTGTTTCAAAATAAAACAGACTTGTAACAAAAAGTGGCAACAACTTTGTCTCAAAGTATTATCACATGGACATGTGGAATTAGTGCTTGTTTTCATGTGCGGAAATGCCACAAGGTGGTGGACAATTCCCAACCTAAGGCGTGTTAAAACAAAACTATGGGAATTTTGTGTCACTACGGTTAAATATGTCTGGAAGCCTCTTCTAAGGTTTAATTCCTGGTAGAAAACAAATGTAGGTTGCTTCCCAGACAATCTCTCTCTGACCTCCTTGCAATGGGATAAAAACATTACTTTTAGCTCCTTCTTTGGAATTGATGCTGCAAACGCTGGTTCCAAAAGAATGTTACATTTAAGCAGGAGGTTATACCAATAGTGAATATATCTAAGCCACGGAATATGGGAAAAGTGATCTAGCCTCATACAATCTCTGATTATCGTTTGTGTGAATAACGTTTCAGTTTTTAACCCAATGGAACGCTAAAGTGTCAGGGGGCGTAAGGCGGCTAGATCTGAAATGTGGTCTGTTGGACCCGGTCCTTTGGGCAGGTTCACTGAGAGAGTGGAGATTGGCTATTGTGTGCCAGGGGTTACTGCCCCCACTCTGTGGATTGGTTAGGACCTGTGACATTTGGATGGCCTAGGGCCTGGGCCTGGCTGTGGATGACTAGTGTGTACCAGTGGGGTATCCTAGTTGTGCCAGAGAGCTTTTGTTGAGGGAAATCTATGTGGGTTCAGAGTGGCGAAAAACTGGAAGGTGTCCCTGCCGTGCAGGCCCGTGTCCGTGGTTTTGTCGCCCAAAGCATTGAAGACCATCAGTGTAGTGATTGGTCTACCCTGCGTTTTGGCTGGAAGGGGGATGTGTTGGACCCGGTCCTTTGGGCAGGTTCACCCCGTGACTTTTTGCTTTTTCCTAGCCTGTTTTTGGAACCTGGGTTGGTGATTTTAGGCCTCTGCGCACTTTTTCACTGTGGTACAGTGTAAAGTGCGTGTGCTCTCTGTGTATGTGTGGTGAGTGACCTGCCCTCCCATAGGAATGAATGGGGAATATGTATGCCCATGGTAGATTCCTGATGCGTGGGGAGTGCAGGGTCGAGTTTGATATGTGTGAACTCGTGAGAATGAATGCTGCATAATGGTATATGCGGCATGGCTGTGTCTAGTCCAGAAGCGCCACTTTTAGAAGTTGGCATATTTGTGTAGTGAGTCTGCTGGCACGTGATTGGCTGATGAGCCTGGCCCAGGAGTGCCTGGGCCTGCTGGTGGATGGACTGTCTGGTGAGTAGGACGGGGTCTGCCTGGCCCCGGAGGAGGGGGTCTGAGTCAGCCGTAGATGAAAGGCCCCCATCTGCTGTCAAGGATGGGAGGGAAGAGCTCTGGTGGTGCCGAGCTGTGCCTGTCAGCCCACCATGCTGGCTCTCCCTCCTGATGGCCCACTGTCACCTCTGACCTGAGGCTGACAGGAGAGGGAAACCAGATACACCCAGGGCTCAGGGCTCGCTTACACAAAGACTTCAAAAGACTTCAAAGCCTTTTCTGTGTATAAGAAGGGGCTGTGTCCCCTTCCAAAATGTTCTTGTTCCTACTCTTGTGGCTGACTTGAATCTACCAGGGGTGGGCGCTGCCCAGCCCCTGGATGCCTGGATTCCTGGACTCCTGGGGGGGACCCCTCTGCCCTGCCGGGGCTGATGGGGGGACTTGGCCTTGCCCCCTGGGAAGCTCTGGGACCGTTGCAGCATGGAGAAGCTGCATTTTCCTGGGAAGAGCGCTGGAGTGGTATTTCTAGCGCCTGGAGGCGCTGTGCTTCCCCCAGAGCGCCTGGGAGCGCTCTGCCTGCTGTTCTAGCGCTAGGAGCGCTGTGGATTGTGCTCTAGCGCTAAAGAGCGCTTTATTCTGGTTCTAGCGCTGGAGGCGCTTGACTTGCTATTTTTAGCGCATGGAGCGCTTTAAATCTCCCTTGGCGCCTGGGAGCGCTCTAGCGGTGTTCTAAGCGCTTTGGAGCGCTTTGTTGGCCTTTAAAAGACATCAGCCCCCGCCTGCCTGCCTAAGGAGGAGGGCCGCTGCGCTGCCCGCAGCGACCCGGAAGTGGTCGGCCGGCCGGCCAATCCCAGCGCGGCCGGCCGGAAGTCCCGCCCCCGCAGTCCCCGGGAAGAGGAAAGGAGAAGGCGCGGGAGATGGCGGCCGTTCGCGGGGCTCCTCTCGGCTGAGGGAGCCCCGAGTAGAAGAGGCGGCCGGTTGGCAGGGCTCCCGTGTGCCGAGGGAGCCCTGCAGAGAGGGACAAGTCCGGCGCGGGAGTAGCGAGGCTCCCATGTGGTCGGGAGTGCCCCGCCTTCACCCCCGCGAGAAGGGACTGCTGTCGGGAGCCTTGCTGGCTCCACCCTGAGTCCCGGTCCCGAGACTGGGGACCGGGCAAAGCGAGGAGAGTCTGCGAGGAGCAGGAGCTCCGCAGATGCCGCCGAAGCCCGCCCCCGCCGCACAGAAGCCCAGGTGAGTGAAGGGCTGCGGGGGGGGGAAGCTCCGTGTGGTGCCGGCCGAGGCACTGAGGGAAGGGCGGCCCCGAATGGCAGTGGGTCGCCCCACGGTGGTTGCAGAGCCCGCGAGGGGCTCTTGAGGGCCCGCACGGCTGTGTGTTGGTGCCGTTTCAAGGAACCGAGAAAGGGCGGCCCCGAATGGCAGTGGGTCGCCCCACCGTGGGTGCAGAGCCTGTGTGGCTACATGTGGGGCATGTGATGCCCAGAGCCTGTGTGGCTCCAATGTTGGGCACGAGTAATGCCAGAGCCTGTGTGGCTCCAACGTGGACCTAGATGTTTGTAGAGCCTGTGGGGCTCCAGCGTGGCGCAGTTTGCGCCTGAGGGCCAGTGAGGGCCCTGGCGCAGTTTTGATGATTCTCCAGCTGCCCAGCAATTAGTGGGCAGCTGCACCGTTTAGGCGCAAGATGGAGAGTGAATCCCTGAGAGGGATAGAGATGGCACAGAGGTGCCCGGCCAGTCACAGCTGCGCAGCACTTAGTGCCAGCTGCAGCGTTTAGGCCCTTGTGAGTGTTCCCAGGTGCCCAGCAAGTAGTGGGCACCTGCATCGTTTAGGCCCCTGACATTGAGACTCAGGGCGTTCTAGCCCCAACAAGGCCAGTTGGCCTAGGGACTGCCACAGGTGGTGGCTCATGTAGGTTTTGCGCAATTGTATGGTTATTGCACCTCTGAATGTATTTCCTTGCATCATGTTTTATTCCTGCACCTCTGAATGTTTTTAGACATCATGTGACTTTTGCGCTACTGTATTATTCTGGTACCTCTGAATGTATTTTTATTGCATCATGTGCTTTATTCTTAACACCGATGAATGTGTAGGTTTATACATTATGTGTTTCTCTTTACTACTCCTCTGAATGTATATTTATGCATCATGGGTAATGTGCTCTTTCTTAGACCCCTAAACGCTGTGTGATACTTAGGTGGTTTTCCTTTACTACTCCTCTGAATGTGTTTCATACATCATGGGTAATATGTTCTTTCTTAGACCCCTAAACGCTGTGTGATACTTAGGTGGTTTTCCTTTACTACTCCTCTAAATGTGTTTCATACATCATGGGTAATGTGTTCTTGCTTAGACCCCTAAATGCTGTGTGATACTTAGGTGGTTGTTCTTTTTTTAGTACAGGTGGTCCTAGTGAGGTCCTGGTCCCCTGCGTGACAGTCTCCTAAGGGGTTAGGGTTGCGTAGGTGGTACTTACCTGTTCCCAGTAGTTACTGGACGTGATCTATAACTGTTACTTTGTGTTATAGTGAAGTTTATATACTTTTATTCTAATTTCTGACAAGTATTTCTATATCTGCAAAGTGTTGATTATGACAGTGGCCCATGGGGCCCTGTCTTGTAAATAATCCCTTGTGAATATTGCCGTGCCAGTTGGCACAATGTACATGTGTGATTTCTATCTGATATGTTTTGACAATACAAAAGTTATTTTAATATAACCTTGTGTGGAGTCTCTTTTGTGGTGTGCCTAGTATGTTGTTGCTGTTGTGCGCTGACGCAAATGCTTTACACATCGCCTCCGAGTTTAGCCTAGACTGCTCGTGCCAAGCTACCTAGAGGGTGAGCAGGGGTTATCTTGGCGTGTGACTTCCTTGCCCTGACTAGAATGGTGGTTTCTGCCTGGCTTTGGCATCAGCCTTAGCCTACCAGAAATAGCCGGTTCTAACATGGTCAATTCCCACTTCCTCGTGAATTAATTCCGTGGACGCTGAGGGAGGAACACACAATAAGCGTTTGAGGAACTTATTTTCGTCGTGCTGGAGCGACTTTCCACAATGGTGACCCCAGACTCCTACCTCATATAACGCCGGCGAAACACACCTAGCGTTATAAATGGCACCATGTCTTTTATTCTTCGGTCCCCCATTCTAGTTGAAAATCTAAATATGCTATTAGTGTTCCTGCTCATTTTAAGGCTCACATTTTCGTGTTCATTTGTCCATTTCCCATCCCCTGCAAATGTTATTCCGAGATAGCAGAACGTTTGAACTGATTGCACTTTAACGTTTTCTATGTAAAAAGTTCTAACTACCTTAACTTTCTTCCCACATGTCATGACAAAGGTCTTAGTTTTGTTATTTAAGAGTTTCCTCCTCTTTATAAATAATACAAAATTATCAATAAGTCGCTGAAGTCCAATCTGAGTGCGTGATAATAAAACAGCGTCATCCGCTTATAATAAAATTGGAACAGCTTTCCCATCTATAAGTGGGGCATCCGCTGTATCTGGCTTAGGGTTGTGTCGACTTGATTAATAAGTAATGAGAATAAAAGAGGAGCCAAAACGCAACCCTGGTGGATGCCTCTTGTAACCTTAAAAAAGTGGGTACATTCACCGGTTGGGCCGTAACGTACTTTAAATGATAGCTTCTCATAAAGTCTTGCTAAAAAATGTACAATTTTGTTTGTGTCTGCTGCTAGGTTAAGTGTGTTCCAGGCCTCCTCTTGGAGGTCTCTTTTTTTATTTCCTAGAGCTATTTTATAATTATATCGTAAAGTTTTGATGATTGTGTTGCTTCGAGGTTTGGTACACAGGGCTTGTTTTAATTCGCGTAAGGCCAGAGTACAACTTTTATCAAGCCACCCTGAACGTACTACCTTAGTTCCACTATTTCTTTTGGTAAGAAGGCCTTCTATGGTTTCATTTATCTTAAGAAAGCTAGTAAACAAAATATTGGGGTTAACTTCGTCACTAAGGCAGTAGTCTATCTCAGTGCTGCACTTCCTTACCATCTCCTTTTGCATCTTCTGAGGGTCAATGCCAGCCCATTTGATCCTCATGCCGTTAGTTCTTAAAGCGGCAATGTTATTAATGCGATCACTATTAATGGGATGCTTATTTCCCCAGCACAATAGCGATATAGATATACTGTTATGATCGCTTATTGGTTGCTCCGTAATCCATAAGTTGGAATAATCGGTATTGCAGGAGATCAGGATATGGTCGATATTGGTATTGGCATTCCTGCCTGTGAAAGTTGGACAATTAATGTTTTCCTTATTCCTTTGTACAACTAAGCAATTCCAAATCTAACTTTACTATCAAATTATTTAAAGTTGTACCATAGCCACAGTGGGGAAAATGTAAGTGGTCAATATCATCATCAGCACCAGTCTCCTTCCTGAATCCACACGACTTACTCGGGGCCAATGGGCAGGATTTGATGCTAAAATCGCCTACCCAATGGATAATGGCCTGTTTACGTGATGATGCCTGAGCCCTTTTAATTTAATTCCCAAGTGGATGTAAAATATTCCCTCTGCTATTATCAAAAATATTATTATAGTAATTAATAAGTACTAGATCTTTACCTTTAGTAAATTCTAGTCACAACACCTGTAAATATCCACTGTAAGTACAACTTTTAATCTTACAAATAACTAATTTATTCGATATCAGAAGTAAAAGGCCACCCTTTGCTCTACCGGCTGCGGACTTAACAGCGCTTAACCAATGAGAAGTATATCCCTCTATGAAAATAGGCTCCTTGCACCATGTTTCTTGTAGGCAAATGATGTCGTAACCTACAGTAATAAAATCCCTCCAAAAAGGTGTATACAATTTCCTATTAAGGCCTGCTATATTCCATGTGACTAGGCTGTATCCTACTTCTAAGTCTAAATTGACAGATACTGGTTTATATAGGGACGGTACTGGGATATCTTTTTGTGGAATCACAGACAGTGTCTCTAAAGTTGTTGGCGTTGTAACGACTATTGCCCTTTTTATTACACTATGTATATCGTCCTTCATAATAGTGTCTGTGGTTAATTTGGATAACTCAGTCGTGACTGTTGATAGTGCATGAGGTAGCTGGGGAGGATATGAAAATACCTCATTGCCTACTTCATCTAAGACCTTCTGTGGGGCCCCTATAAGACCATTTACCTGGGTTATATCCAAAGCCAACATATGTCAATCATTGTCCTCTAGGGAGTCAAAAGCCTGGAATCTGTTGTAGGTTGGAATTGTAAAACAGGACGAGACCTTAATATTGTTGGCAATTTGTTTGGGACAGAATTGTGGTTACTACTTGGGTTATCATAATGTTTAGGTTCCGACAAATGCCTGTAGAAATACCCTAGGGGAAGGAGGGTCGTATTGTACTTCCATGCTGATGGAAGCAGGGCATTAGCAAGGGTATTCCAAGCCCAAAAGGGGGATCTAAAGTTTATGATTATACGGTCCCCCTCAAAGTTTTTCCTGAGGGGACCCACCTATCCACCCTTTGTGTTAATATGATCTGGTTAGCCCCCTCTATGGGGAAATCACAGTTGTTAGTCAACCAGTATAAGGTTTTGTTTTTAAGTGTGTCATGGTTTTCCACTTGTTCTTTCCTTAATTTGGGGACATTTACAAGCACCGCAACATAAGCACCACATTCAAGTGGCAAATTAATAAAACCTGGGGTCTGTCTTGTGGTAGCAATAGTCAGGTCTTTATTACTTCTCTTAGCTTGTTCTACGGGCGCTGATTTTTCATTTACATCAGGGCTCTGGTCAGAGGGAATGGTTGAACTTTTTCCAGTGAGTGGAGAAATGTTCTTTAGCTGTTCCCTGTAGCTTTGATGTTTGTTTTTTGCCTTTTCTAAGGTAGCTTTACTCGAGTTTAAGTGCCATAGGGGGGCTGTTGTTAATCGTAGCTATGGCTCCGTTAGCGTTATCATTTTTGCCATTATTTCCGTTGTTTACCTCTGATCTTAATCTTTCCTGTTGGAACCCCATACTGATTTTATCCAGATTGCCGCTTAATTTGTGGACCTCCCTGGCCAAGTTATCCACTTTTTCATGTAGGGGCCTAATCAGCTCAATCAATTTGTCATATACCGCTTCTATGACATATCTAGATTTTGCTTGGATCTTGTTCGTGTTGTGACCATATTCCCTGCTATGGTAGTTCTTTTGTCCCTTTTCACTTTCAAATTCCCCTGTCCTGATATTTTCTTTTTTCGGCCCTTGTGTTTAATTGGGGGGGATGGTGAGGGGTAGGGACTAATCTCCGTAGCAGACAATCTAGGTGTATTGGAAATACAGGAGTCATTATTACCGTTATTATTTGTACCCTCTAGTAGGTCCATATCCATATTAGCTTCACTAGTAGGGCTAAGTACTCTACTTATGTTGTCCTGGCCAACCAACATGATACTTGACCCCATGGAAAGGCGCCTTTCGGTGCGATCGATTTCTTCAGTAAGGACACTAACAGCTTTTACCAGATATGTGTCGATGGTGTTACACGCATTTTCGAGCAGTGGTTTAGCATGTCGCCTTGCCATTGTCGATACTCGCCCCTATTAAAAACTTAATAAATGGATAAAATACTCTTGGAGAGCAAGTATGCCTATAAATCTTGTTTTTGCCCTTATAACAAATTTTCAAAACTTTACATAGCAATAGAATAGAATGGGAAAAGAAGGGACAGTTCATGAATATCACTCAGACACCATACTAGAACCTCGTTAGAGGGGGGCCCAGCCCGGCCTCCTCCGGCCTCTGATGGCCGCAGACGGCCCCGCCCTTGTCCCGGGCTTCTCCCGGCGTCCGCCCGCACGCGTCCCGCTACAATTGGCGTGTGCGGCTTCCGGCCACAAGGAATCCTGGGGGAGGTGGTCTCCCCCCTCGGCGGCTGCGCACTGGTGGCAAGAGAGGCTGCGGCAGCCGGGTAGACCAGCGTCAGGCGTCAGGAGGAGGGAGCCAGCTGCAAACAAGAACGGACCCGGTAGGTTTTTGCCCAGTGTAGTAAGAGCACTCGCTCCACCGGGGCTCCGAGTGTCTTTTATGTGCCACCGGGCGCACAATTGACGTGTGCGGCGTCCGGCCACAAGGAATCCTGGGGGATGTGGTTTCCCCCCTCGGCGGCCGCGCACTGGTGGCAAGAGAGGCTGCGGCAGCGGGGGAGACCAGCGTCAGGCGTCAGGAGCAGGGAGCCAGCTGCAAACAAATACGGACCCGGTAGGTTTTTTGCCCAGTGTAGTAAGAGCACACTCATTCATGTATCCACTGAGACACACATGCACTCAACTCACACACTCACTTTCAGAGGTTACAGGTTGGAAATAATATTTAAAGAACCTTACAAATTCACTTTAAAAAACGAAGGTTACAGGGACGTTATAGCTAGGAAATAACACAAATAAAAATGTAGAAATTCACTGAAAAAAACAAAGATTACATGGACATTATATTTAAGAAATAGAATTTAAAAAACCTTAGATATTCACTGAAAAAAACAAAGGTTACAGGGACGTAATAATTAGGCTCAGATTTCACCCCTACAAAACCATTGTAATTCAGCAGTTATAATAACCTGAGCTAACTATAAGTTACGCCCCACAATACACTGCTTATGACCTCACATATTACATCACTCATGACATGGTCAGTGGCATAACTCATGACATCTCAAATGACATCACTGATGACATCATCCACAGAACCACTCACAGTACTATACAACCTCTCATATACCCACCCACACATGCACACAATCCCTCATATACCCATTCACAGATCCATACAACCTACTCACTAATCCATAGGGCCACACAAACACACACTTCCTCACTCATACAGCCCCTCACACAACAACTCACTCACCCATAGATGTACTCATACACGTATTTGGTCATGGACACACACACACACACTCATTCACCCAGCTACTCAACACAGCCACTCACTCATCCATACAAGCACTCCCACTCTCCCTCATACACCTACACAACCAATTAAACACCCATTTACGCATCTATACAAGCACTCCCACATCCAGCCATTCACACAGCCAGTCACTCACCCATACTGCCACTCACACAGCCACTCACTCACCCATATAGGCACTGACATACCCACTCACTCACCAATACAGCCATTCACTCACCCACACAACTACTTACAAACCCACTAATATACCTATACAGCTACTCTCACACCCGCACAGCTACTCACAAATCCACTCACACATGGATATAGGCAGTCACACTACCACTCAGGTCACATATGTTAGAAAGAGTTTCACTCATTAGTAGTACAGAGAGAATAGTAATTTAACTAATGCAGTAGCTAAGTATATATCTTTAAATCTCAGAAACATTAACAGCATACTAATATTCACTGGAGGATGTCATCAGTGATCTCATTTGAGATGTCACCAAATATGTTATCAGTAATGTCACTGACCATGTCATGATTGATGTGATACGTAAGATCAAAAACAGTACATTGTGGAGGCGTAAGTTATAGTTAGCTCAGGTAACTATAACTGCTGGATTTAAATGGTTTTGTACTAGTAAATCTGAACCTCGACTTTATTGTCCCTGTAACCTTTGTTTTTTTCAGAAAATTTCTAAGGTATTTTTTATTCTATTCCTAACTATAACATCCCTGTAACCTTTGGCTGTGATAGATCATTTCCCTAACGCGGGCACTTGGCTTACCCACACAAGTGAGGTTGCATTTTTATCAGGACACCTGGGGGAATGCTGGGTGGTAGATAAGTTGTACCGACCCAGTGATCCCACAACTTATCCACACAAAAATGTGAGGAAAATGTGACTTTTTAGCTAAACATGAGGTTTACCTGGGATTCTGGGTAAGAAAACATTAGGGGATTCACATAAGTCACACCTCCCTGGACTCCTCATAGTGTCTAGTTTTCATAAATGTCTGGTTTGGTAGGTTTCTCAAGATGGTTGCCAAACCCTGGACCAAATACGCAGGTGCCCCCCCCCCCTTTGCAAAACCATGTTGTTTTGACACCTCCACAATACATTTTAGGCCCTTTCCTGTCACGGGCACCTGGCCCACCCCCACAAGTGAGGTAGTAATTTTATCAAGAGACCTGGGGGAATACTTGCTAGTAGGGAATGTGTGCCAGCCCGCTGATCCCACAACTTTCCCACACAGAAATGTGAGGAAAATGTGACTTTTTAGCTATATTTCAGGCTTGCAGGGGATTCTCGGTAAGAAAACATTGGAAAAAAATGGGTTTTTATAGACAATGTTTGAGCTTTGCACAAAAGTCACCCTGACTCCCCCAAGTGTCTAGTTTTCAATAATGTGCTTGTTTGGTAAGTTTCCCTATGTGCCGGTTAAGCTGAGGCCCAAAATCTACAGCTTCCCACATTGCAAAAAACACATGGCCTCATTGCGTCAGTTTTGCGCTTCCGATGCGTCACTTTTTGTGACGCATCTGCGGCGTAAAACATGCCTCCTGTTGCGCACTATTTACAAAGTGACGCATCTAAGCAGATGCGTCACTTTGTAAACCCCTGCGCTACATTATACCTGCGTCAGGTATAATACATGCAGGGGGGCGTTCCCCCGTAAAAAGCCTCGTAGAAGTGACGCAGTGAAATCTTGTGCCTGCCTCACAGCAGGCGGAAGACTGATGCAGGCCCTTTCACATGGGGCTTGCCCCATGTGAAAGGACGCTTTGCTGGAGTTGCATCACTTTTGTGACACACTCCAGCAATGCGTCACTTTTGCACTTACAGATACGTCAGAAATACAGACGTGTCTGTAACTCCTTGCGACATGATGTGTCATACATTAAATATGACGCATCAGGTATGTTGCAAGGAGTGCGCACTGAGAAGTGACGCATCGCTGCTTTCATGCAACGATGCGTCATTTCTCATAAATGAGGCCCACATTGTTTTTCAGTGGAAAAATGTGATGTGTCTACCTTGCGTTTGGTGCACTTTCATATCACTGCCACTTTGCCTACCCGCACAATTGAGGCACTGTTTTCCTCTGGGAACTTTGGGGAATGCTGTGTAATAGGAAATTTGTGGCTGCCTGCAGATTCCATGACTTTTCCTCACAGAAATGCAAATGAAATGTGTTTTTTAGGCAAGGTTTGCGTTTTGCAAGGGATTCTGGGTAAACAAAGCTGGTGAAAGCCATGCAAGTCACCCCACCCTAGACTCCCTGGGGGTCAAGTTTTCAGAAAGGCGCTGATTTGGTAGGTTTCCCTAAGTGCCTGCTGAGTTGGGGCCCAGAATCTGCAGCTACCCACATTGCAAAAAACACATTGTTTTTCAGTGGAAAAACATGGTTTGTCTACTTTGCGTTTGGCACCCTTTCGTGCTGCTGGCACTTGGCCAACACACACAAGTGAAGCCCCATTTTTCTCAGCAGACTTGGGAAAACGCTGGGTGGTAAGAGATATGTGGCTGCCTGCAAGTTTAAGGACTTTTCCTCACAGAAATGCAAGGAAAATTTATTTTTTAAGGCAAAGTTTGAGCTTTGCTGGGGAATCTGGGTGAAAAAACCTGGTGGGAGCCAAGCATGTTAACCAACCCTGGAGTCCCCTGGGTGTCTAGTTTGTAAAAATGTGCAGATTTGGTAGATTTTCAGAGGTGCCAGCTGAGCGGGGGTCCAAAATCCACTGCTACCCACATTGGAAAAAACACATGATCTTTCAATGGAAAAATGTGATGTGTCTACTTTGCGTTAGGCACCCTTTCGTGCTGCGGGTACTTGGCCTACCCACAAGAGTGTGGCACCATTTTTCTAAGGAGACTTTGGGTGGTAGGAAATGTGTGGCTGCCTGCAGTCTCCAGGACTTTTCCTCATAGAATTGCAAGGGGAATGTGTGTTTGTAGGCAGGGTTTGAGCTCTGCAATGAATTCTGGGTAAACAAACCTGGTGAGAGCCATGCATGCCACCCCACCCTGGACTGCCTGGGGTTCAAGTTTTCAGAAAGGTGCTGGTTTGGTAGGTTTCCCCAAGTGCCGGCTGAGCTGGGGCCCAAAAATCTACAGCTATCCACATTGGAAAAAACACATTGTCTTTCAGTGGAAAATGTAATGTGTCTACTTTGTGTTTGCCTCCCTTTCATGTTACAGGCACTTGGCCTACCCACACAAGTGAGGGACCATTTTTCTCAGGAGACTTTTGGCGAACACTGGGTGGTAGGATGTTTTTGGCAGCTGCAGATTCCAGGACTTTAACTCACAGAAATGCAAGGAAAAAGGGGTTGGTTAAGCTAAGTTTGAACTTTGTACAGGATTTTGGGTAACAAAAACCTGGTAAGAGCCACACAAGTCACCAAACCCTGCACTCCCATGGTTGTCTAGCCTTCAAAGATGTGCTGGTTTGATAGGTTTACCTAGGTACAGGCCGAGCTGGGGTCCAAACCCACAGCTAGCCACCTTGTAAAAAAGCATGCATTCTGCCGGGTGAAATCAGATGTCTCCCAGGTCAGTGGTTCCCAAACATTGGTCCGCGGACCCCAGGGGTCCGTGACCCATTCCCGGGGTGTCTGCAGGAAGCCGTTTTAAAAGCACTGCAAAGTTCGTTGTATAATCAGCAGTTTTCGGGCAGCCATAAAAGTGTCAAGATAACTCCGGTGATTAATGTACCTGCTAGAGAGAATTGGGAGTTTTCGCTACTGGCTCATCTAAGGTAGCACAGAGGATTAATATGCCTGCTGCAAAGAACGTGTAATATGCATTTAAAAAAACAGTATTTTATGTGCATAGCTCAGTGGGTTACTGCTTTTGCTTTCTTGTGCAAATCAAAACAAGAGCAGGGGGATTTCCCGGGCTGCTGGAGGCTTGGTTTGTTTAAAGAACGCGTTGTACTTTCTAGGAGTCTAGGGGAGTAGCCTTGCCGTATTTGGACTGCATGGGCTATTACTAAATATGGATATGATTCTTATGCCTTTATAAGGATATTATTTATTATAACCATATAAGGGCATAAATCTGGAATATCGAATTAGGGTCCTAGATAGAAACGCAACACCCACTCCACAAATGAATGTCCATCATTGCTAAAACTAAGCAATAGTAAACATATAACGATGCATGTGTGTTTTCCAACCCACCCCAAAATACATAAATCGCATTTGAAATGGTATATGGTAAATACACGAAAATGAGTATTGGTACTGTACGGTTTTCAAGCAGTGTTATCATTCAGTTAAATGCATATATATATCAGCTGAATGAATTGCGAAAACTACACATGAAATGGCTCTGAATACAGAAAAGAAGGTCGAGACCATTCCATCACATATTTATACAAAATGCTGTACATGTGCTAGAGGCTGAGGTAAGATATTGTCTCTAGTATCTTAAAAATAGAAGCTCTGTTCTCTAAGAATAGTTCTACTTTAAGCAGAGTACCTTGTGCCAAAAAAAAGTAAATATTTTGGAAGTGAAAGAAAAATATTTTCGCTTTCAGGGGAAAAAATGGTCCAAATGTTTTCAGTAACTTTTGTTTATCAAAACTGAAGGCCGAATTCAGAGTGCAGGGAACGCTGTGTGCTCATTGTTTTTCAAAGTTATTCTCGTTGACTGGAGAGAACATCATATCAGACAGGTTTGCAAAAGATTGGTCTACAACATCAGGTGAAAGTTCGACCAAGTTTGAAAATGCCGAAACAGTGCATGTGTGAGAATGATTGCTATCATCGATGTCAGGATCAGCAATGCTCACAGAAGGTTGTACCTGTGTGGTGCTGCTCTCATCTCGTACTCCACTGCCACATACTCGTAGTGGTGAAGTCTCAACAAATGCCGTCATCAGAATAGGTAACCACTGGGGACAACACGATGCATGAGTCGTTACCGGACCTAGCAAGGTATCTATATCCATTGGTACTGCTGATGGTAGTGTAAGACAGGCGTCCAACACGCATTCTTCTCCGCATAGCATACATCAAAGCACAGGTAAGATGCAATGAAAGAAACCAGGTCATATTCAGATCTCTTAGCCGGGCTAATCCGAGGACTTTAGTGATGCGGTCCCGGAAGCATATAGCTAGGATCGTTTCTCCCATCGTTGCTGGAGTCTTGTCTGCGGCTTGGCTTGCCATATCGAAGCAGAAGGATCAAAAATAAAATTCCTGCTACGAGTCCCAGAAGTAGAGGTAGGCCGCCAAAGACAGAATGGACAAAATTCGGAAAGATGCCCAGAACTGTTTCAAAGAGTGTTAACAGTCCAGAAAAAACTGTCTTAAATACATGTGCGATGCCACTGGTATCTGACATGTTTAAGATTTGACTTAACATTTCTACGAAATGGACGGGGCAATTTGTTGATAATAGGGAATGTATCTCTGCCGCTGTCCTTGCAACTTGTAGTTCATACGTCTCTTTGGACGAGGTTAAAGGCACAGTTGTCTGTAAAAGAATAGACTTCATTCTGCTTATAGTATCAATTTGAATAGAAGAGATATTCAAATAAGGCCACTTTGCAGCCTCCATGTCTGGATTGCTGTGTGGATACAATACTTTCATACAGCAAATGACCCTGGAGCTAACGGTTGCGAGATAGGGATTTCCTGGCACCATTCCACAACAGCTGTGGTCACTTATTAGAACGTAGCTGCCGTTGGAAAGTTGTCTGAAAAACGGCTCTATCTGTTTTGCAGGAGTGCCATGCAGGTGACATGAAAGGCTATTTGAAGACCCTTCGCAGGCTCCATGCAAGTTAATACCTTGACACAGAAGTGTACCACTTAGTGATTTTTTACAATTTTTTCCACTAAGGAATACCTCCTTTTTTCCTTCACTATAACATTTGGGTGTGTAAGGTAAATCCCAGGTTGATTTGATGTATCCTTTACCCAACCTTTCATACAGGCCTGCTGGTATATACTATTGGCAATATATTTTTTTTTTTTTTTGCAGAGTTTTATATAGCGCAGACCCGAACCGAATCAGGTATCAGAGCGCTTTACATATTTTTCCAGTTACGTTACATTTTACGTTTTCCAGTTACTTTCATTTTAGGCACGGGGAGATTAAGTGATTTGCCCAGAATCACAGGAGGTTTTGGCGTCGTTACCGAGACTCGAACCCAGATCCCCAGGTCCGAGGTCGAGCGCCCTAGCCGTTAGGCCAACTCCTCTTCAATATTTAAACTGGAAAGTTGTTATCGGAATTGTGATTGTTCCGTGTATTATCCATTCAATGACAGGTCTTTCTGACATTGTCAATGGTAATCTCTCAAGTTTTTCAATGCTCAGAATCGTATAGTCTGCTCCTTTTTGTGCCAAACTGATATGTTTATCAGTAAGGTTAAAGATAGAAAATAATGACGTTGTGTTGATTAAACGCCATGGCACGTAGCCTGAACGCATATTTTGCAACGTCCAGCCAAGCTGTACAATAGAACGCAATTGGGACTGAGCATGTTGTAACATTAGCAAATCCTGCTCTATTATATTAATAGCAGATGATACAATGCTGTCCAGTGAATATATTCTGGAGGACAGAGTCATTAACCCATTGTCCACTACAGAAAGTGATTTTTCCAAATTAATACGATCAATTTCTCGTATTTTTTCTGCTGTTTCAATTTGTGTTACTTTCCAAGCCTCTTTGTAAGCAGCGTATATACCGGCGTATATGAAACGTTTTTGACGCTGTTTGCGTGGTCCCAGTGTGAAATCACGCAAGTCAGCACCGTCTTGAAGTAAAGTCAAGTGTTGCTTAATTTCTGCCAGTGTGGTTTCTGTAGCCACTTAAGGCATAGTTTCCCTACACTGTATGTTGTAACTATCCCTGGATGTTGTCTCTGGGAGTATCTTGGGTCTGGCCTGGTCATTTTGAACCCCTGTGTTTTGTTCAGGAATCTATCTTGACAGTTATTTGTGTCTGTGGGCCAGATCAACCATTTTTTCCAATCAGGATGTGTTCTGTTTTGGTGTAAAATATGTGATACGTCTATCTCGACATCTGTAGTGCTATTACTGTCAGGTGCTGGCTTTGAAATAGAATGTTTATTTAAGTCTTTTATCTTAGCTAGGCCAAGACAAGTAGTTTGATGAATTGTATCATTCAAAAATATCATTTGTTCTGGGATCATGCAGGCCCTAAATAATGCTTCTAGGCCTTGTACCTGCCAATCTTTGGTACCCCAGATGGTTTTTGTTTCAATGTTGTTTTTCGAAAATTCGAAACCAAATGTAGACATTTTGTCCTAAAATCTTTCAGAATAAATCAATTTAGTATTTGTCAACATTGTTTTCATTCCTGTCTTATTTAACATTTTGAAATAAAACGTTTCTGGATCACAGTTGTTAAACCCCGAGAAGTATTGGAATTTCTCATAAAATGTTTTCGAGCTGCCTTTTGGCGGGGTTGGACAATGTTCCCATTGGTTATAATTAAAAACATTTCTAGGCTGAGCAGTTTTATGCAAATAGTGATCACCAAAATGATTATAACAATATAACTCTTCATATTTTGATGAACCCTGCAAATAATCATGTTCTGTAAATTTTGCTGACATTACTAAATCTGACATCATATTATTAATGTTTTCAAAGTCCCAATCATCAGAGAAAGTACTTGGTGTCACAAAGTCACTTAAGGAAACCTTAAACTGGTGTGGATATTTCAAGAGCTCAATCGGGCGAAAAATGTCATAATCAGTTCTGTCCCATGCTACCCCACTGGGTATTGGATTGGCTGTGATGTTCACTGATGACAGTTCTCTTTTCTCGATGTGAGAGGATGTGTGAGGCTTTAGGACCAAGTTGATGTTCTGACTTGCTGTGTCCATTGTACTATATTTTCCATCAATGAATTTTCCCAAACATAGAACCATGATGAGCCAAAGCAGGAGTAAAAGTACACCTAACACAATCCAAAATTCAATCCATGGTGAAATCAGATATGTTTCTTTTAGTTGGTGAAAAAGTTCAGTCACTTTGTCTTTGAAAGTTTTTGTTGCTGGCGTTTCTTCATGCTCGCTTGGAACTTTAGAAAAGTTATCGAAATTAATGAAGTAGCCAGATGCAGTTCTGTCAATTGTTGGAATTGCTTCCGGATTTTCATTTGCTTTTGGATTTTTCTTTGTTTCATTAGCATAGTCTTAGGCTACATCGTTGTAGATTGGTGTTTCTTGACGAACTGTTGCATAGTCCTTTTTTATTCACTGCAGGTTTATCAAATGTGATTAGTCTCTCAGTTTGAACCTCTAGGATTGTAGCAAATTTTGGTATTCTGCTATTTCTTGGGAGTCCACTGGGCCTACCACTTATTATTGGCCACATGATTGTGGTTTTACCAGGTCGATGGATACAACTCGGTTCTCCTTTTTACCAGCAAGGGGCGGTAGTACAACTGATCTTGTTCCGCTGACAGCTAAGACAGGTACTGCTTTTCTGTAAGAAGGCCCAAATTCCTTCTTCACCGCGATCTTCTCTCTGACCAGATCCCCAATATTTGGAATCCAGACAGGTCTTGCTGGGACAGGTGGTTTTTCTTCAGTGGCTGTCGGCTGTTGCTTTAACTTTATGTTACTCAGGCTTTTTCTTGTTTCATTTAAGTCCTGTAAAACAGCCAAACGGTCTTTGATATCAAAGGATTTTTCTTCTACCACTGAAGTGTGACAATCAAGATCCTGAATGTGCATTCTAGTACCGAACAATAGTTCGTATGGAGTGAGACCTTTTAGAGAATTTCTTGGCAGATTATTAAGACTACGTTGGACACTTGTTAAATGTTGGACCCACCCATCACCCGAACCTAATACCCTCGCCGTTATAGATTGCTTTATGTCCCGGTTTTTTCTTTCCACTACCGCATTTCCCTCAGGATGGAATGGAGAAGAGTACCGCAATGCAATGCCCATGCGGGCCATGGCCTCCTTGTAAGCCCGAGAGCTAAACGCAGGACCCTGGTCAGAATGTAGCATGCCAATTGCGTATATGCCGATAAAGACTCGCAAATCTTTGTATAACAGTTCTGGCGTCAGCCGAGTGCTGGTGTCTACATTTTAAATGAATCTAGTCTTAAATATTATGGGGACGCATTTCTCCTGTTGGATTTTGGCGTATAGATAGCCTGATGCTTTCTAATAAAACGGTCCTGGCAATACTCCGGTCGGTTCACGACTGCGATCTCTGTTGCAGTTTGGACAGCTCATTGCAAATGTTTAATGTTGCAGGCTCATCCCCGGCCACCAGTATTCTGATTGTAATCTTTAAGAGATTTCAAGATCTCTTGGGGCCTTAAACCCAATCCCATATGTGCTGCTTCAATCAAGAAGACTCTCGGGTTCGTGTTTGGAATTACTCTATCCCCCACTCCAGGGATTTGAGCAAAAGGAACGGAGTTTGCATCAATTATGTATGTATTACTGAGTGGATAGTTCAGAGGTAATGCTGAGTAGTCGCCTTTTAAAGACGCTTTTACCGCCAGCATGGTTTCCCCATCTATGTAATTTTTAGAACCCTTTTTTGTGGCTACGGAAGCCGGTTGAGCTGCTTCCGCTGTGGCTTTGTCAGCCAATGATTTCCTTGCAACCTGAACGCCATCACGTTGATGACTCAGTGTATGTATCACGTGAGTCTTTTGTAGTTCTTTCTGCAAAAGAACTACTTGTTCCCAAAGCTTTTTATGCTTTATTGTGGCACCTGTGTCATCTTTGTAATCGTTTTGAACCCAGTTCTGCAAGTCATTATTGTAAGACCTGACGCAGAAATGCGAATCGCACACTATTAGTGTCGGGAATTCGCGATCGGCATTTTCAAGCGCCATCTTTAAAGACCTGATTTCAGCTCGCTGAGCTCAACAGTTTCTCAGTAATTCACTTTTGGTGACTATTGGTCTGAATTTACCAAAGCGCCAGCGACCTTTAACAATCGCGCACGCTGCGTTGTAGGATTTTTTCTCTACATCGTAATGTTGTACAAATCTGTCCATGTAGATTACACATGTGTACTGTTCGAGAGGCAGAATTTCGATTGGCAGAGGATATTCTTCTTCATATTTTAGATCTTCTAGTTTTTTCAGTTTCGGGTCAAAATAGTATTTCACGTCTTCTGTAGCAAGAGAATTTTCCCATTGTATCCATTTTGGATCTAATGCCACAGCAGTCAAATTGCGTGGGCTTGTTAATGCCTCAAGGCATCCTGGGCTATTCTTGAATCCCTGTGGGAGTCGACAGAAGTGTTTTTGCGACCCTATTATTGAGAAAGCGGTCAAATACCTGCTTTCAGGTGCAATGTTTTGACAAAAGAATCCATTAGAGATGTCTAATGTCGTTTTATATTTTTTGCGCATGATGTTATTCATTAGTGCTGCACTGTGTGTTTTTTAAACTGCAAATGTTTTGCAACAGGAGTTTAGGTGTCTGTAGTCCAAAACTAGACGATATGAATCGTCTGGCTTGGAGACAGGAAACAAAGGATTGTTCATTTGTGAGGTGCATGTTTCAATCACCCCCTGATATTCAAGTTGATCTAAGATCTCCCTGACTTGTTTTTTAGCTTCTTGTTTAACTGGGTTCTGCCTTTGTGCAGTGGATTGGCTTTTTAACTGGATTTTGTGGTGAGGAGAATCCTCATCCCATCCTACATGATTTTTATATAAAGCAGGAGCTTGGGCCACTGCCCATTTTCTTGCATATATGGATTTTTTATGAATTGAAATATGATTTGAGAAGGCAGGCATAATCATTTCTTCGCCATGAGGGCACTCCCTGACAAACTCTGGTGGGCAGTCTTTCTCAGCTAGAAGGATGTCATAGCCTTTTGAAAGGTTATCCCAAAAGAGACCCCTTACTTTCCTAGTCTTGTCCCCCTCTATACACAATGTTATTTCGTATATTTTATGAGGTTTGCTAACTCTGGTATCTGCAGTTTCCACTTGAATGTATGTATTCGTGTCCACTGTCTCCAGAAGATTCATCAGGATCTTGCCAGCTATGGTCACTTCTGCTGCGCTGTCTAGCATTGTCTGGGCCCACTCTCCATTTTTCAGTTGTGTCCTCAGAATCCTCGGCATGTTTAATTCTAACGCTGGCTACCTTCTTTCTTGGAAATTGTAATTTTTTACTTTGATGAGCAGGTTCCATGTCTTTGGACTTGACATGCTCTTCCTTGTGTTCTGACCGTCCTCTTCTTTCTGATTTCTGTGAGGAAGTCTGAAAAGATCGAGAGGGACGTGTATCAATATCTTGATATCTATTTGGTTTTCTCAATTTATCCCTATGTCTGAGGTTGTATCTTTTCTCAGAGGGCTCCCTCTGGGGAGACTTGTTTCCTCGGTCCGGAGATCTTTCTCTCCATTGAGGAGACCTTCCTCTGGACTGGAATCGTTTTTTTCTCTGGGAGTGGATTGTTTATTTCCATCCCAACTGTTTTTTGGAGTATTTATATTATTTTTAATAAATGTTTTTTCTGGTTTTTCAGTTAGTTGGGGTTTTACTGGTTTCCCACCCAAACTATCTCTACCTAGTTCTTCATAGGATTTTTCTATGATTCTGGCAAGTTCAAATGGTTGTTCTGCTATATCTGTTTCTTTCAATTTCTGGCGGATCACCACAGATGCTGCTTCTCCTTTTATGTTGGCTAATAATATAGCCGAGACCTGCTTGAAGTCTTTCAGTAATTTCATACCCAGAGTTAAAGCAGGTTCTGGACCGTATTCATTTTGAATCTGTCTTAGCACATCTGGTATTATCGCCATAGACGGAACACCATGTGTTTTTGTGTATATTGAAGCAAAGACTGTGCCCCAAGTGTCACAGTCTTCCACATGTGGTGCGATCCCCATTGGAAGACAGATAGTCAGAATTCTGTGTTTTTCATGAGCTGTAGCACTAGGAAATACTGCCTCTATTTGAGTGATTTTTTGTGCTAACCAGAATGGAATTTGTTCCCGTTTTGAGGGTATTTTACCAAGACATGATTGTATGTTCTGTGGTGTAATTTTGTTGGTGTTCCCCTGATGAGGGGTCAGCTGTGGAATGTTAATAGCTGGTTGGACTGTTGAAGTCCGCATTACATATTGGACGAATTGTCTATGTATTTTAATTAGTATTTTAAGCTGAGCTAAAAGTTCCCGGTCTGACATTTTTTCAATGTCTGGATGTGGTGTGTAGCTGGCTAGAACCGGCCACGTGGCTCCTGGTCTACCTAGTGGACCGAGGCTGGTGATATGATTTTGATGCTTTAGGGCGCCTTTAAACCAGAGCAGGTGCTCTTGGTAATTTAGTGGGATTGCAACATCCTCGAAAGGAGTGTATTCATCCTGAGGTTCCTCTATTTTGTAATAGTGGAATTCTTTTGTTACAGCGTTTGCTGCTGGAAAGTGTATCCATGAATAGAATACCTCTGTCTGCCGATATTCATGGGCCTCTACCACGAATATGACTGTACCACCTCGTGATGTCAGTCCATTTTCTATAAGTTTAATAGTTATAGTTCTTCTTACGTTGACCGGAATGAGTATAGCATTCGGGTCATTTTCTTGGAGACTTATGTCATCCGCTAGAAGTTGAGCTGTTATTCTAGCTGCCTTAGTTTTGCCAGCTAGCTCAGAGGTCACTAGAAACTTTCTCGAATGTTCAGGAAAGAGTTAACTCTCCGGATTTAGACAAGAAGGGATTAGCTTCTAACAACCATATAACATGACAACTTTGCTCCCTCAGAATAAGAGTGTATCTCTAGAGTCGTGTGAAAACAATAGACAACTATTTTACTCAGTCAATCGTGCATACTTAGTTTCACCAGAGTGCAGAGAAATAGAGAGACGGGCGTTTTCAATAAAAGGTGTTATTTATTGAGCAGTCTTCTTTCTCATGCAAGAGAAATGAATTGCCACGATTGCAATACTTAACATGGAGTAAAGTGCGTACAGTAAAAGTAGTATTATGAAATAATACTGTAAAAGCATTGATATGGTTTCTTAGCCATATAATACTTTAAAATTGATAAAATATATACATACAAAAAAACATTGACTAACGTACTCAACTGGTGCTTCTAAATACGCCTACCCCGGTGTACCTGACCTAAGCCTAATACGTGGGAAGGAGTAAGTAAGTAGCAGTTTAAGTTAAGTTGGTTTTTGCCAAGAATCTGAATCAAGAATTCTCTTAAGGGTTTAGTCAGGTCCGTACCTTGGTAATAGAATGTGGGAGGTCTTGTATCTCTCTCTTCAGGACTCGATCTCCCAGCAACCCGCAAGGGTGGCTGGAAACACCGGAGCTGGATTTTCTCGGCTGGAGAAAAAGACAGCGACTTTCTCAGTGCGTCAAAGGGGAGGGGCGGCGTCCGTGGGCTCTCGCATCAGCTGGGCTCTCGGGCAAGTAGATAGCCGCTCTGCTCCAAACCACCGTGTGTTTGCTTAAGGCAGCGCTGGTATATTCATACCTGAAAGGTGCCGGGTTTGACGTAAGGTTGGACATAAGACGTCATTAAGAACTAACAGTTCTTTCTGGACTCTAGGAGTTCTTGTGCAAATCAAAAAAATAGTAGGGGGATTTCCCGGGCTGCTGGAGGCTTGGTTTGTTTAAAGAACGCGTTGTACTTTCTAGGAGTCTAGGGGAGTAGCCTTGCCGTATTTGGACTGCATGGGCTATTACTAAATATGGATATGATTCTTATGTCTTTATAAGGATATTATTTATTATAACCATATAAGGGCATGAATCTGGAATATCAAATTAGGGTCCTAGATAGAAACGCAACACTCCCAGGGTTTGTAAAAGCGGATGGCCAATGTCAAACCTATTACAGTAATCAGTAAGATTACATGTAACAAAATATCTGTATATATCCTGCAACACAATGTGATAACAACCAGGGGCTAAAGGTTTTTTGGCTTTAGCATATTCTTTTCACAGTTATAATGAGCTACAGTAGTCTGTATCATAACGTTTCATAAAGAGCAGACCAGGACTACGGCATCGGATATAACATTTCCAGTCCACCAAACAGACATATAGTTTGTGGCCCTAACCAACTATAGTTTTGAGTACAAACTTTTTCTGCAAGGCAACCAACAGACACAAAGTCATAAAATTAGAAAAGTATACAATATTACAGTTGGCTAAGCAAAATACTATCTCTTCTAAGACGGCTTAACAAGGATTATTTTAGAGCAAACCTTCCATATCCACGGTTTGTCACAATGGGTGACCAACACTGTTAGACCTGCCATTATTCCCCTGACTTTTTTGCCTTCTGACCGCCTGAATTGCTGACTTCATTTTTGCTGGCCTCATTGAGCTGGGCACTTTACCACTACTGATCAGCGCTAAAGTGCACATGCCCCTTTCCAAAAACATGGTAACATTGGCATTTCAACAGTTGGCATATTTACTTTACTTATATGTCCCTAGTAGGGCCCAGGGCCTGTAAATTAAATACTACTAGTGGGCCTGCAGCACTGGTTGTGCCACCCACTTAAGTAGCAGTTTAAACATGCTTCAAGCCTGCCATTACAAGGCCTGTATGTGCAGTTTTAAAAGCCATTTCCATCTGGCAAGTTACCCCTCCAGCCAGGCCCCCACCTTCTTTTTAATACATACATATGTCACCCCTAAAATTAATAATAAATAGGTATGCTGGTCCGGTTTTGTGGAGAGCTTTGGGTGCATGGGTGAGGAGCTTGAAGGTGATCCTCTTGTTGACGGGAAGCCAGTGCAGGTCTCTCAGGTGGGGTGTGATGTGGCTGTGGCGAGGGATGTCGAGGATCAGGCAGGCAGAGGCGTTCTGTATGCGTTGCAGTCGTTTCAGCAGTTTGGCCGGGGCTCCCGCGTAGAGGGTGTTTCCGTTGTCCAGTTTGCTGCTGACGAGGGCCTGGGTGACCGTTCTTCTAGTGGGGATTATTTGTGTGTGGGTTTGCACTGTTCTAGTATTAAGTGTTGCACAAATACTTTAAACATTGCTTCTAAAGTTAAGCCTGCCTGCTCTGTGCCAAGCTACCAGAGGGTGAGCACAGGTTAATTTAGGGTGTGTCGCTTACTTACCCTGTCTAAGATTGTGGTTGCTGCTTGGGCAGGGTGCATACATCTGCCAACCAGAAACCCAATGTCTAACATTGGTGATCAGCAGTGAGGATAGGACTTGTGTTTGTGCAGTGCCTTACGGTAATTTGGTGTACACTATCATCCACATTCTAAGACCGATTATAATCAATTCCTCTTGATTGCCATTTTTTTCTAACTTTTTTAATTGGCATTTTTTATTTTTTTATTCTCCCTGATTGGCATTTTTGCTTTTTTCCTAAAATCTTGTCTCTGACTGGAGGTTCTACATCTGTATATGCACTTGCAAAAATGGATTTTGAGCTGGCCACCTTGAGGGTTACACTGTGGCTCAGCTTAAGGATTTCTCCAAGGACTTTGGGCTGCCTGTAAAGAACACCACCAGGAAGGTGGAGCTGCGAAATGCACTGACAGCCTGGTAACAAGCCCATGCTGCACTGCACGAGACCCCAGAGGGGGATGAGGAGAAGGAGGAGATGGATGAGGAGGAGGATTTAGAAAAGTGGACAGGGGGGACAACATCTTTGAGGATTGGAGATTCCACCCCAGGGAGAGAGTAGTGTATCATCTAGAGGCCTATCCCCGAGGAGCTGGAGGACATGAGGGAGGAAAGAAAGATTAAATTGGAGCTAGCTAAGTTAAAATCGGAGGAAGAGAATGTTGAGAGAGCCATTGAGCTGCAAACCCTGGCCATAGAGGTGTGGAAACTGGCAATAGAGGAGAGACTTGCTCTAGAGCAGTTGGCACATGAGAGGAACCTGAATGAAGTAGACTTGATGGCTAAACAAGTAGAGTGCAGCGGTGGCATCAATTATTCTGTGCCCTCTAACAAGATGGCCACATACCCCAAGGGTTTGGTGTCTGACTTTGTGGTGGGATATGACATTAACAGATGGTTTGAGGCCTTTGATATTGCTTTACAGATGCACAAGGTCCCTGATAAGGATTGAGGAGCTATTCTATGGAAGCACATCCCTAGTGCGGGGAGGGACACCCTACTGGCCCTCGAGGAGGTGACAGGAAGAGGTATCCCCCATGAAACAGGCCCTGATCAGGAAGGTTAGTCTGACCTCAGAGAAGTAAAGACAGAAATTCAAGGATACTCAGAAGCTTTCCCAAAAGAACTGGGTGGATTGTGTGGATTCCTTTTGCAAGCCACTGGATGATTGGCTTAAGGGCATTGAGGTAAAGGGTTACCAGGGGTTGCATAATTTGATTGCACAAGAGCACCTGTTCAGTCTTTGTTTTCCAGATCTGTGGCAACACCTTGTTGGTAGTAAGCTCACTGACCCCAGGGAGCTTGCTAAGGAGGTGAACCACTGGGTCAGCACCAGGGTCCACAAGAAGGTATCTGAAGGGGATCATCACAAGGGTGGGTGTGTCCTCGCCAGAGGAGGGGGACAAGGGACAGATATAAAACCACATCTCTCAGGTTCTTTCCTTTTAAAACAGAAGGAAAAGGCACATACAAATGTTACCATTTTCTTAAGGGGCACAAACTAGTTTTGTGAGTCAGGGCTCCCATCCCGCTAATGAAAAACAGAAGTGGTGCCCTGTCAGTAGGTTTGCCTGTAAGGTACCCCTGAACTGCTTTGAATGTTAGCAGGTAGGGCACTTCAAGTGAGATGCCAAGTGTCCAAAGTGGGCAAGGCCCTCATCCAGTGTGCAGTCAATGGGTTTGGCTAGTGTAGCGCTTTGAGAGGAGTGGCCCCAGATAGTTTTGGGGACAGTGTAGACTAGAAGATGGTTAAGAAAACCACATGCCTGACGTCAGTGGAGCACCATCATTAGGCAGAGGATGAAGGCTGCATCATGAGAGTCAATGTTTAGTAGATAAGATTCCCTTTGAATGGGGGGTCCTCAGATTCCTTGAGGGTAGCATTGAGTCCGTCCATGCCTGTGGATTGTATGCTGGCAATGACCTGGAGCATATCGCCTGGAAAGAGGTAGAGCTCAGGTCACACTTGGAGATGTTGGGGTAGCCTGAGTAGGTGTGCGTTGAAGATTACCGATTCCGAGATGGCCGCCGGGAGGCAATGTTTCGAGCAGCAGGTTAGCACTCTAGTGAACAGCGGCAATCAGCAGGATCCTGGTGCGGTGTCCCCTCTGTGGTGCACTTCACCAAATGTCGCAGCGGAGAAGGACTTCTGGAATTTTGGAGCGTCGAGAAGTTAGTCAGGGAACAAACTTCGTCACGCAGAAAACATTCAGTACGCTGTAGGAGTTTCGCAGATATTCAGTTTCCAAGTAAGACTGTTTCGGTGTAAATATTTATTGTTTTGGAGCACGCGCTATCTGAAGAGAGTGTTCTTTCACTCGAGCATCCGCATTTAATTATTTTCCTTGAAGTGTCTCGGAGAAGGCTGCAGCGTAAGCGCAGTGGAGCACTGCAAGGATTTACAGAGTCAGTACAAGTCCACATTTTAAAACGAATATCAGTTTGTAAAAGTTACGAGCAGTGTGAAGTAAACACAAGTAAAATGTAGAGTTAGAAACAGTAAATAAAAGTGAAGTAACTTCTCTAGAAACAAATGAATAAGGCAGAAGGAATAATAAAGAGAATATCAATTGTTATTCATGTAGAAAGAAAGAAAAGACATTAAGGTGAAGCAAGAAGATTAAAAGTAATATTCTTACCCAAATAGAATCCAGTAAAAACGACAGCTGAGCTCAATATAGTTGAGAAATCTAAAAAGAAACACAAGAGAAGGAGTTAGTTGGGAATAAGCTAAGAGAGAGAGAGACATTAATAAAATTCTCATTCTTTAGTTGCAGCATCAGAACAACATAAAGCACTGTCAAAAACGAAGAGAGGCTAAGGTCACACTAAAACTGGGTAGGTGAGCAGGAGAACAAGTAAATAGGAAGGTTAGCAGTAGTATCAATGTGTTAATAGTGACTTTCTCTTAAAGCTCAATATAACCTGTCGAGCCAGAAGAAAGCAGCAATAAGAGAGGCTGAAGCTGAGCGAAGAAATCGAGCACAGCGTGGCAGTCTCTTGTCTGTCCCATCCCCTTTCCCCCCTGGGGTTCCATTGGCATACTTGCTGTTATATGCATGTTGCTGGGGGAATCTGGGGAGGGCATTAGGAACTTGCGACGTCCTGCTCCTCTGCTGTTGAGGAGAGCACCAAACCTCACACATATAATCAGCGCACTTATTTAAAAACAGATTCCATACATCAACAACAAACAATAATTTATAAAAGTCTATATTCGGTTGTATGAAGTGTCACTGGCAGGTAATTTGGGGCAAGACGAGACTTTTGACAGGCTTCTCACCCACCTTTATTGGTCTCAGATGAGGAAGATCTCAGGTGCGTTCTACTGGTCCTGTCCTACCTGCTAGGCGAGTGGCAAGACAGGAAGAAAAGCAAAGCCGCCCTGCAAACTTTCCATGTCATTAGCACCCCTTTCGCGTGGGTGGGCATTGACATTATGGGGCCTCTGGATACCAAGACAGCTATAGGGAAAAGGTTCATACTAGCCATGGTGGACCATGCCACCCTCTACCAGGGAGCTATCCCTCTGAGGACAGTGATAGTGCCCACCGTGGACAGTGCACTGATGGGGATTTTTAACCAAGTGGGTTTCCCCAAGGAGGTGGTATCTGACTGTGGTACCAACTTCATGTACCTGTACATGAAGTTCATGTGGAAAGAGTGTGGGGTACCTTACAAGTTCTTTACTCCTTACCACCCACAAACCAATGAGTTGGTTGAGAAATTCAACGGTACCCTCAAAGGCATGATAATAGGTCTACCCAAACCCATGAGGCAGAAGTGGGACGTCCTCCTGCTATTTCTTTTATTTGCCTGCAGGGTGGTACGGCAGTAGGGGGTTGGCTTCTACCCTTTTGAACTTCTGTATAGGCACCCTATAAGAGAACCTCTCAGTTTGGTGAAGGAGGGCTTCAAGCAAACTCCCAGAAAGCCCCCCAAGGATGTATTCAGCTACAGGCTGGCCTTCCACAGACAGACAGCCTGCTTACAGAACTAATCTAGAAAACCTAGAAGTAAGCCAGGAGGACATGAAATGCTGGTTTGACCAGAATACCACTCGGGTTCAGTTTCATCCTGGTCAAAAGGTGTGGGTAATGGCGCCTGTGGAGCCCAGTGCTCTGCAAGACCGGTCAGGCCCGTTTGAGGTAAAGGAGCCAAGAGTGACATCACCTACCTGGTGGATTTGCAGACTCCTAGGAACCCTTTGGGGTTTTACACGTGAAACACCATAAGCAAATACTCTGAGAGGTCTGAGTTGACCAAGCTCTCTGATGATGGGGTGGTGGAGGAGAATGAACCTCTCCCCAACCTTCTATCGTCCAATGAGTAGGATGGGTCAGTAGAGGGTCTGAGCCTCTCCCCTACTTTGACTCTAAGTAGCAGAGAGACTTTTGCCAGTTGCTGGGACAGTTTGCTTCTCTGTTCTCACTCACCCCATGAGTTACCTATTGGTGCACTTGTGATGTGGATACTGGGGATAGCCTGCCTGCTAAGCACAACACTTATAGGTTGTTTGACAGACTTAGGGCAAGAATTAAGAAGGAAGTCTCTAAGATGCTGGAGTTGGGGGTTATTTGACCCTCTAACAGTCCTTGGTCCAACCCAGTGGTTTTGGCCCCCAAGGCTGCTCTGCCCAATGTCACACCTGAACTCGGTACTATGTGGACTACAGTGGGATCAATGCGGTCACCAAGACCAACGCACACCCACATCCCAAGAGCTGATGAGCTCATTGATTGGCTTAACATCTGGTTGCTGGCAGATTGCTTCGGCCGAGGAGGCACAAGAGAGGTCACTGTTCTCAATGCCAGAAGGGCACTACCAGTTCTGTTTCATACCTTTTGGGTTGAAGAATGCCCCTGCCACCTTCCGGAGGTTGGTCAACCAGGTCTTGGGTGGGTTGGAGAATTTCAGTGCTGCATATCTTGACTATATTGCAGTTTTCAGCCCCAGTTGGGAGGACCATTTACACCACCTCAAAGTAGTGCTGTAGGCCCTGCAGAGTCCAGGTCTAACTATCAAGGCCAGTAAGTGCCAGATAGGGCAGGGTTCTGTGGTTTACTTGTGACGCCAAGGTTATAGGGGCAGAAAAATGCAGCCCCTACAACCAAAGGTTGACAACATTCAGGCTAGGACAACGCCAAAGACTCGTGCAGAAGTGAGATCCTTCTTAGGCCTCACTGGCTACTACAGGATATTCGTTAAGGGATACGGCACCACTGTTGCCCCCTTTGTGGAAATTAGCCTTTTTAGGGGCCCACCGGTGCAGGGGTTCACCCTTATTTGTCCACTGGTCCTTAAACCAACAAAATAGAGATTGGCACGGAACCCGGAATATCAAATAACACGTATATTAATCACTCATGAGTGGGACTACATCAATACAACACCCTCTGGCACTGTATGAGGTAGAACAAGGAATATAGAAACCAAGGGTCTTTTATACCCAGTTTGTTGAACAGTAAGGTAAGCATGTAGTTACAAATAGAAGGTACAGGCCTACACAGGAATAGATACTGACTAACATGGACAGATAGAAACCACTATGTCAGCAGAGTGGGGGGGACAGAACTTCTTACATCAGTTGGAACAGCCTGACAGTTACATTCTAAGACAGGTGCATTCTAGCAGCTACAGGCCTTTCTGAGCTCACACAGTGCTCTGGCTCAGTACTGAAGGAGTTAACTACAGTTGATGACTCAAGCAGAATAGAAAGGCAGGCAACAATGAAGACGGCAGAATCACATGGCTAACAAAATGGGTGCCACAACTAAAATGGCTTCAGCTTACGCCAACAGAAATATCTGCGATTTCCACAGACGACCCTTTTAGCATTAGCTGAAGACATCCGCTATGCAATAGAAGAAAGCTGAAAGTTATCATCTATATCAACGAATATCAGTTTTATTATTTGTTTTTGATCAGTTACTAGTCAGGCATTTACATTCTTGGCATTGTGTTTAGTCTGTATACATGCAGTACAAGTGGAAATACTTAGGGAACAGAGCATTGGCCAAAATGTGTATAGAGGCATCAGGCAAAAAAAGGATTGCTACAAATATACATAGGGCTGATAATAACTTCCAGCCCCAGACAGTAAACATTGTTCTTAGCCATCCAGTTAAAGTCCGTGTTCCTGAATCCTGGTAGATTTCAGTGGCTATTTTATGCAGTTTAGAAATAGCGAACAGCACACGTCTGATGCAATGTCTAAAAAACAATTATCTTGATAGACCTTCCAGTGTTCTTCTTTGTGAGGGCAAGAATACCAATGATATGTTCGGTGGGGGAGGAGTATTTGTTTTGCAGAAAAAACAGTATTCCAAATACGAATATGAAAACAAATCCAATAATTGTTACAAAAACAATCTTTGTTTTGGGGGACCAGGAGGACCAAACGGGGCCATGGGAATTAGGACGAGGAGCCGCAAAGGGCTGCTCCTCCTCAAGCCACTGTACAACCAGCCATAGGGGAGTCTTCTCCCTATGTCCGTCTGAGCCTCACAGGCAGGCTCTTATCGTTCATCAAGTGTTCACTTCTCCGACGGTGGAGCTGCACAACTTGCAACCCAGAAAAACAATCACGGCCCAGGCTATGGAAAAAGTATTTCTTTCAGGATAGGGCAATCACCCTCCAGGGCAAATATTCTCAACAATCCTGTCCAGTGTCTCAGGCAGTGTACCAGTATTCTTCACTTTAATCTAACAGGCACCAGAGACACAGCATCTGTACCATGAACTCAAGTCCTTCCCTAACTTCTGTGTTGCCCTGCTTGCACATTGCTCTGTCGTCAGGGCCGCAGATTGTACCTAGTGTGCCCAGGCACCTCCTTATGAACAAACAAAGGTGCAGACTTGCTTTCACTTGGGGACCTGGTCTCAGAGGCCTGATGCACAGAAAGTGGAGTATCTGAAGCAACCCTTGTTTCAGAGAGGGTCCCCTCAGGCAAAAACCTCCTTGCTCTTGTTATCGGTCTGTGCCTCTTAGCTGGGCATCAAAAAACAGGAACAAAGCGAAGAATCAGCTCTCCGTCTTGAATTGTGACCCCATCTTTCACCCAAGAATTATTCAGCAGTGGTAGGGGTACACGGTTTACGTCACTTTCATGGACCCAGTGCTTCCGTCCTTCTACCTTCCCTGCGGTTCTAGTTACCAGCAGCACCTGTGCTGGTTCCCTTCACCTCGGCTCCAAGCTGGACATGCGCTGAATCCCCAGGCTGGATCTGATGCCCGGGACCCTCTGGGCCTAGGGCAGCAGATATCTGTTAGTGAACAGAACAGAAATCTTTAGACACAACATACAAATAATCAATCAAAAGACGATATTCTGTTTCAGTAACGCCCCTATATAATTCATCTGAGGAACCATAAGAAAACGAAATTTCAAAACAACTATTTTTTTTAACAAACTTGTACTTATCAAGTCATAGAAATCACAATACAGCTTCTACTTTGTGAACCTTCACAATTCTGCAAACCTGCAGACACCTCTAAAATTATTTTCCTTGCATAAGAACAACCATGTTTTACGCTTATCACCATGCTCTCATATTATAGGTGTAGCGGGAAACTCTAAAACTGTGAATGTACAGAGAGAGATCCACATTACATGAATAACTGATAAATTAAACATAACCCAGTAGGTACATGAATTTTCGAGCAGAACTTGTTTGTGACAGACAAGAAAACAAGCATAAGAACGTTTTGTTCTTAAAAATGTGTGCTACATTCGAGTGGGCCCCAGGTCTGACCGACAGGATCGTGCTATACGCGGATTATGTCCTTTTTTTTCTTACAGCAGTGGACAGGACGGGGCCACGGCTTCTGCGCATCATGCAGATATTTGGGGAGACGTCGGTCTGTATGTGAATCCCTGCAAATCCACACGATGGGCTCTGGGGGATCATACGAGAGTGGGTACGTGGGCGTACTCAGTCCAGTTGGCAGTGGGGGGCTTGAAATATCTGGGGGTGTTTCTCTCGGATGTGCCGGCAATCTCCTGGGAGCGAAACTTGGCTCCAGTGTGGGAGCGGGCTTGTGCAGACCTTAAGTCCTGATCCCGTGTGCCCCTGACATTGTTTGGCAGATCGGCAATATTCAAGATGGTGGCACTTCCCCGGCTCCTCTACCAGCTACAGATTCACCTGTACCTGTCCAGATGCTTCCGGCTGGTGAATTCTGCGCTTGGGCAATTTTTGCGGGGGGGGGGAGGTACACGTGGCACTGCGTACAAGCTTCTTGTCCACCTACTGTGGAGGTCTCGCGTCTTCAGGCATTCTCTCATTCTACCAGGCCTCGCACCTGCTGGTCCTTAACGACTGGTGGTATGGTGATAGGGGAGACCCGGCGTATGCTTCGGAACGACATCTCATAGGGGACCACTCATTACACACGCTTTTGTACTTGGCGCCATTGCGGGGTGCGCTGCCATCGGTCACACGTGTGGTATTCCTGATTTGGAGGCAGGCCTGCTTCATGTCATGGAAGGGATAGGGGGCAATGTCTACAAATGACACCTCATGCTCTTAGGCTTTACATTAGCAAAGCGAAACATTGCTAAAGCTTGGAAGGCGACGCGAGCCCCCTCGGTGCCTGCATGCAAGAATGGATTGGATTTTTGTATGGGGTCGGAGCAACCTATTTTTGTAGCCAGGGGATGCCCACGCAAGCACTACAAAACTTGGAAACGATGGGCGGATTATCAGGGCCATTGGTTGGAGCCGCCAGCAGAGTCGGAGAGTCATTTACTGGGGTAGTTTATTGTTCTGTAGAGGTGCAGGGAGGGGGGTGGGCTGGGGGGTGCATGCTAGCATGCTAGGATTCTTTGATTACAAATATGGGCTGTGGACAGGACTATGGGCCCGATGTAGGTAGCCCTTTACCGATCGGAATCGGCCGAAAATACCGATTTTCGGCCGTTTCCGATCGGTAAAGGGCCATGGAGATGTAGGGGCACATTTTCGGTAATTTTACCGATTCGTTATCATTACCGAATAGGTAAATTTACCGAGTCGGTAATATTTACCGATTCGGTAATGATAACGATTCGGTAAAATTACCGAAAATGTGATGTAGGTAGCCTATGTTCCGGCTGCACATGGCTTACAGAATCGGTATTTTACCATGGAATACAAATCCATGGTAAAAAACCGATTCCTGTGTACATGCACATCTGTGCATGTACACATGTGCCATGTGACAGACAGACGTGCCCTTAGGGCATGTCTGTGTGCCACATTGCACACATGGCCGTTTTGGGGGTGCTAGAGGGTGTCAAAGTGACACCCCCTGCACCCTTGTGAATTCCTTAAATACCGATTGGGTAAATACCGAATCGGTAATGCCTAATCATTCCTATGGGCTTCAAAGCCCATAGGAAAGAATGGGCATTACCGATTCGGTATTTACCCAATCGGTAATTAATGAATTGTTAAGGATTCGGTAACGAATCCAGATGTTGGGACCTACATCCCATTTACCGATTTTAAAATACCGAATCGGTAAGATTCGGTATTTCAAAATCGGTAAATGGGATTTACCTACATCGGGCCCAAAGCGATCTCAAGGGGGCAGGGCAAGGAAGGGGGGATTTGGAGGGGGTTCTATATCACTCAGTATGTTCTTGCTATGCATCTTTGCTTTTGCTCACAAAAGTCGATTGCTTTCCCTGTTATATATGGTCTGATTTAGCAGATGTCTCTGGTGTGCAGAGCCCTGCGATGCGTATGCAAATTTACAAATGAAATATGTATTTAAAAAAATTGTGCTACGGGCATATGGGCCTCGTTCCTAGCATTGTGAACCATATTGCATCAGACTTTTCACAATCTGGCCATGTAATATCATATTATGGGGAGATACCTATTCACCAGCACTAACAAGGGTTGTCAGCTCAATTACAAAGACTAACTAATGAGGGACATGTGATGCCTCTGCGACTGATGTAGTAATGTAATAACATAAACAATAATAGTGTTACCACCTGGGAATTTGGAACAAAAATCACCAACATATAGTTCCCCTTAAAGGTCAAATAAGGGAACATCAGTCTATTCTACCCATCCTTTCATTCTTATCCAATTCTAATGTCATCAGTTTGCAGACAGGATAGGTAGTAACATGGCGTATTTATTTTTTCATTTTGTTAATTCTAACAATTTGTTCAAACAGTATTATTTAATAACCAATTAGACATGCACTGGTGAGGTGCTTTGTCTCTATTTATTCAAGAACATATTCACAGCATCCTGTGAAATGAATGACTAAAGTGAGCCCAACCAATTGTCTCATGGCCGTTCCTAGACAGCTTAGACAGGCGAGAGAGAGAGAGAGAACACAACAACAAGCTTCCCTGCGTACTTTCCACGCAGAATAACACAGTGTGTTACTTCATTTTGCTTACCTTTAATTTGCTCAGGAGCCACCCCCCCTTTGACAGTAGGTAACCTAAGCAGGTGACCTCCTGTCGACAATATTTACCCACTTTCGCAGCTGGGCACGGACAGACTTGTAGGAGGTAAATAGATAGGGGAATCCATTCCAAGGGGGCAATGTCCAATACTATTGGACTGTACCACTTTGTAAATGTTGCTATACAGGCACATTGAGCTAACTAGAAAACATTAATCCAATGACCAACTACCAATTCTTTTAGCTATTGTACTGTTTAACATGATGGCGCATGAATGCAAACTTAATTTTATTGCCTCCTGATCTAGCCCTGGCACAGTAATCTTAAGTTAAAAAACATTATTCTGTATGCATGGCAGAGCTGCTCTCTGCACATGGCCCACAGCGGCTGCTGCCCCTCCTTCTCTCTTATGGCTTCATAGAACCTGCCTGGTCTTTTGCCAAAAATGATAAGCAAAGCCTCTCTCTCTCTCTCTCTCTCTCTCTACGCTCTGCCCTCCTCCTTCGGAATGTCTTCCAAGGTCGAAGTGCCAGAGTATGCCTGCCAGAAATAAACCCTCCTGTGTGGGCATTTTGCTTTCAACAGTGCTAGTCTGTGAGAATCATGACTAAAAGTCATCCCTGCTCCGTGCCTGTGTGCTGATATTTTATGGTTTAACTGTTTTTATTGAATTCAGCAGAGAAAAAAAGGAAGTCACACTATGTACATTCTATGTTTAAATTCCCGATAGCAAGACATACAATCAGATAAATGCCAAGTAATGCGTGCCTACAGAACGCGTAGTGCAGTCCTGTAAATGCTAGTCCATGGTATGAAAGAATGAATGAAGGAAGGAAACTTAGAACCCCTCCCCCCTACTTCCCATCCACCCCCCCTCCCCGCCCGTCCAGTGCTCCCCTTCTGCCCCCATTCTCTCTCCGGTCCTCCGGCCACCCATGTCCCAGCAACTATGCCCGCCTTAAGAATCTGTCGCCTTGGGGTCCGTAAGCCTCAGCAACCTCAGATATCATGGGCATGTAATTTCTTTAAATTCGGTGGACAGTAGTGATAGAAATTAAGCATGGGCGTAAAATCTGTTCCGTTCACGAAATTTGCGGATTTTCTGCAATTTCCGGTCCGCGAATCTCGCGAAATTGCAGAAAAATCCGCGAAATCGCGTTCAGGATGGATTTTCAAAAACTGAAGTACACGAAGCACTTACAGGGTTACAGCAGGTGCCCAAGTTGAAGCTAATTTCTTTGTAACCATTTACAAAATGGTTACAAAGAAATGAACTTCAACTTGGGCACCTGCTGTAACCCTGTAAGTGCTTCCTGAGCGGCGCCTCCAGAGTTGTTGCCTACTTGCAACTATTCAGAGAATAGTTACAAGTATGGCACAATGCTCCAGGCTGTCACAAAAATTAAACCACAACAGGAAGCACTTACACATTAGGAAGCAGGTGCAGGACTTGAAGCTCAAATTCAGTAACACATTAACCAGCCCCATGTTGAGGCTGGGCAGGTGTGCTTTCTCCCCATAATCTACAGTGGTGAACCAGAGGGTGCTGTGATGAACCAGAAGGTGCAGTTGTGAACCAGAGGGTGCTGTGATGAACCAGAGGGTGGCAGTGGTGAACCAGAGGGTGGCAGTGGTGAACCAGAGGGTGCTGTGATGAACCAGAGGGTGGCAGTGATGAACCAGAGGGTGGCAGTGATGAACCAGAGGGTGCCAGTGATGAACCAGAGGGTGACAGTGATGAACCAGAGGGTGGCAGTGATGATCCAGAGGGTGGCAGTGATGAAACAGAGGGTGGCAGTGGTGAACCAGAGGGTGACAGCAGTGATGAACCAGAGGATGGGAGTGGTGAACCAGAGGGTGATGTGAAGAACCAGAGGGTGGCAGTGATGAACCAGAGGGTGACAGTGATGAACCAGAGGGTGGCAGTGGTGAACCAGAGGGTGCTGTGATGAACCAGAGGGTGGCAGTGATGAACCAGAGGGTGACAGTGATGAACCAGAGGGTGGCAGTGATGAACCAGAGGGTGACAGTGATGAACCAGAGGGTGACAGTGGTGAACCAGAGGGTGGCAGTGGTGAACCAGAGGGTGGCAGTGATGAAACAGAGGGTGGCAGTGATGAAACAGAGGGTGGCAGTGGTAAACCAGAGGGTGGCAGTAATGAACCAGAGGGTGGCAGTGATGAACCAGAGGGTGGCGCTGCTAAACTGCCTGGGAGCCCTGTGGGTGTGAGCCCCTGCGCTGCTGAGCTGCCCAGGGGTCGTGAGCCCACGCGCTACTGAACTGCCCCGGGGCCCAGTGAGTGTGAGCCCCCGTGCTGCTGAACTGCCCCGGAGCCCTCTCAGTGTAAAAACCATTCGTGCTCAATTGCCTGGGAGCCCTCTGAGTGTGAGCACACATTGTGCTAAGTGTGCCCCTGCCCCCAGTACATATATACCCATACCGCACAGCACCATTATGCTCTTGCACAATGAAGTCTGGTGCCTGGATGCTCCTGATCCGTGTAGGTGGTACCATCGTCTGGTGCAGTCAAAATGTAAAGTCATAACTTGCTACACAGCACCCATACGTGTCCCCCCTGGCACCGGTATGCGCATGTACCTGGCGTGGAGCACCCGCATGCCACTACACCCTACTGCCCAGCGTCAGCATATGCCTGTACGGGGCAGTTTAGTATGAGATGGGACATTGTCTAGCAGCAGCAGCTGCATGCTCCTGAACCCACTGAGCAGGATCAGAATGGCTTTGTACCAACACGCGCAGCAGAGCTAGCTTGGACATCTGAAGGATTCTGGGGCCCTGTGCCAAACGTATTTTTGCATCCATGAATTTCCCGAGTGCCATCCCTGTGTAGCTCCTGTGACCAGGAGGCTGCTTTCTCCTCATCTGCTGCTCTGCTCGGTCTCTGACCCGTAATAAACAAGATGCATGTGAACTTATATAGAAACCCCGCCCGTTTGGTCCCATCCACCACACACTAGCGGTATGAAACGTCTTCACGCCCGTCCCCACTATAATGGCCAGCTCACTCAATGGACCTTGGCGCCTTTTGGCGCGCTGGCAAAGTTACAGGCACACGTTGTCACATATTTGTGCAACTGGCACAAAAATCCGCGAGTTCGCGGGAAAATTTGCAAACTCGCGGACTTTTTTTGCAATTTTGCACGAATTCGCGGACCGCGAATTCGCAAATTTCACCCATACTTAATAGAAATGGTTGCCAAAGATCCTCATATTTGTCTCCCTTTCCCGCCATAGTGAGTGACAGTTTCTCCATTCCGAGGACATGCCATAACCTGTGCAACCAACCTGTAAAGGAGGGTATGGTGGAGGTACGCCAATGTGTAAGTATGTTTTGCACCGCAGAGCCCAAAGCAATAGCGATTTGTTTGCCTCTGCGGGAGCGTAGTGGATAGGTCAGTGGGTTGGAGAGCCCTAATAAGATATATATGCTGGAAAGTGCGGGAGATCTGTATCGAAATGCTTGTCAACTTCATCTAACACTTGCACCCAGTAAGGTTGTATTTGTTCACATTCCCACAACAGGTGTACTAGGTTACCAACACGGCCACATCCCCGCTAACAGTGTGCGTCCCGGTTGCGGTCCATCTCATGTAACCTTTCTGAGGTATAGTACCAGTATGTTGCTACTTTCGTGAACGTCTCCGTGAGCCCCATGTGATATGCGGAGTGGTGTGCCCTATAGTAAATCCTCTCCCACTCCTTATGGCTAAGGGTCCTACCTATTCCTTCTCCCATCATTCCCTGCCTGAGTTGTGTGTGTGCGTCGTTGAGACCTGCAGCATCTTATAGAGATCGGACATGAGTTTTGCATCGGACGTGCGAGAGATGAACCATCGCTCGTACGGTAGGAGCCATCTGTCCGCGCTTGTACGTATTTGTGGATGCAGAGCCCTGTGCCGCACTTGTAGATATCGGAACCGTTCTGTTTCTGGGAATCTATATTCCTGTTTAAATTGGGGGAATGGAATGACCCCCTCGGCTCCGTAAACGTGGTATAAAAATCAGCATCGCGTGGCCCTCCAATGGGCAAAAGTCGCTCCTGCCGTGCCTGGGGCAAAGACGGGATTATTCACCAACGGGGTGAGCGGGGAAGGGAATGTCGTAAGGTTGCGCGCAAGGTTAGTGGAGTCCCACACTTCCAGGGGGACTCGCGTTATATACGAAGCGTACAGGGCAGGAGGTCTGTGGGTTTTGCGGAGGAAAGGGATTTCTTGCAGTGGGCGACCAGCCACCGCCTGGTCCTGAAAGAGCCAGTGTTTCTCTGACTCCCATTTGCTCCATTCGACCAAGTATCTCAATTGCGAAGCTTGTTAGTATTTGGATAGGTCGGGAACCTCCAAACCCCCCATCTCGAGCGTGACCAACGCCCTTCGCATTCTGGGCTTCCTGCCCTGCCATATAAATGGGCCAGTTCGGATTGTGTCTGTCGAATCCACCCGGCGGGCGGCCGAAGCGGCAGAGCAAGGAAAAGGTAGAGGATCTGAGGTAAGACAGTCAATTTGACCGCTTCAATCCTGCCTAACCAAGAGATTGGGTAATGTCTCCACCGGTTTATCTCACCCCGAATTTCCCCCCGGAGTGTGTTATAGTTGGTCGTGACCATAGTGGGAAGTGAAGAGGCCAGTTGGATCCCTAGATATGGGATGGTGTCTGTTGCCCACAGAGGCTTTGCAAAGAGGATCTCGTGGATGGAGACAGCGACAGATCCAAGGCTTTCTCCCCGATCCCCATTCTATTCCATGACCTGCTCCAGGTAGGGCCAATGAACGCGGTCAAAAGCCTTTTCGGCATCTATTGCCAACATCATAGACCCCCCCGGCACTCGGGTAGCTTTCTCGATTAAGTGGATAATTCGTTTGGTATTGTCCACCGTCTAACGTTCGGGGATAAACCCCGCCTGGTCCGGATCTATGAGGCCAGGCAGGTAAGGGGCCGCCAGGATCCCAGTATACAATTTAAGATCCACATTCAATAGAGAGATCAGCCGGTAAGTCCCACACTTAGTCTTGTCTTTCCCGGGTTTATGAGATGACTGCAATTGAGGTCCGGAGAAGGTCCGGTGGTATAGCTCCCCGCTCCGCAAATGTGTTAAACAGCCGGGTAAGGATCGGGGCGAGCAAAACGCAAAATTTCTTGTAGAAGATAGCGGGAAAGCCATCCGGCCCTGGTGCTTTCCCCAATTTAAGTCGGGAAATAGCGGCAATTACCTCTTCTGTTTGGATGTCCCTCTCAAGATAGGCCGTTTGAGGAGCGGCCAAAGAGGGTAGCGTGACCGAGTCTAGGAACGAGGAGGCCTTAAAGCCATTTGACTGGTCGCCAGTGTACAGGGTGGCGTAAAAGGCGCAGAATGTCTTGGCGATCTCAGCGTCCTCCGATACACAAGTCCCGTCCGGCCGCATAATCTGCTTAACTCTTTGTTTCTGACGCGCCTCCCGCAACCTGTTGGCCAAGAGCCGTCCACACCTGTCTCCTCCAGTATAGTAGGCATGTCACAATCTTAGGGCCGCAAATTCCGCCCGGTCCTGATCCAGTGCCGTTAGTTGATGTCGTATGGCCTTAAGTTGCCTCCATACTCTCGGAGCTCCCGTTCTCTGGTGTATTTGTTCTAGTTCGCGGACGCGGTGCGTTAGCTTGTCTCGTTTCTGCTGGCGCTCCCTATTTTCTGCCATTGAGAGGGCTATAAACTCCCCCCGAACAACCGTCTTTACAGCCGCCCACTGAGTTGCCAGGGTCGTGTCCGAGTTGGCGTTATGGGAAAGGTAGTCCTTAACTGTGTCCTGAATGCACTTCACAACATCCGCTCTATGCAGCAGCGTGTCTCTGAGGCGCCAAACTCTGGGAGGATATGATGCCGGCGGCAGGATGAGTGTGGCAGTGACTGGAGCGTGATCTGAAAGCGACGCGACTCCTATTTCAGCTGTGGTCGGGAGTGCGCACACTGGGCCGAGACTAGGAGATAGTCTAATCTAGCATACGTCTTATGTGCATTTGAGTAGTAGGAGTATTCTTTATCTTGGGGATGGAGCCTGCGCCAAAGGTCATGCAAGTCTAAGTCGCGCAAGCGCTCTAGGCCGTCCGCTGAAAGTGCACCTGTTTTTGTGTGTACGCTGACTAGATCTATCTAGAAGGTTATCTAACACCAGGTTTAAGTCACCCCCCAGGATAATGTGTCTGTCAGTCGTAGCCGTGGCCTCAGTAACGGCATACTGTAGGAACCTTTCCTGACCTTCGTTCGGGGCATAGAGGGACCCAATGGTAAACATGAGACCACCCAGGGAAAAAAGGTATATCAAAAGCCTCCTCTTAAGTTCTGCAAGTTTATTCAGTAATTCCCCCCTAAACCGCTGCGCCACTAAAATCGCTACACCTGCCGTCTTGGTAGGGCTGGAGGAGAATAGCTGCGTGGGAAATTTACGAGAGCGCAACCGATAGCAGTCACGCGCCAGTAGGTGAGTCTCCTGAAGTAAGCATATGTCAGCTTTTGTACTTTCAAGACAGGACAGGATAGCTCGTCTCTTAACTGGATTATTGAGACCCCTCACGTTGAGGGTCAAGATCTTAAGAGTGGTAGGAGGCATTACTGTGGAGAAACCAGGGCAAGCTAGTGTCAGGAATCCGGGGGACGGTACCCTCGGTGTGAGTCAGATGCAAGGCGCAGAGGGGCATCTTGGTCATGTGTGTGCACGTTGGTCGTGGGCTAAAGTCGGACATGGAGCACTGGACACCCTCCCCCCCCCGGCTTCCCCAACACCCCCAAGACCCCCCTCTCCATTCCCTGACCCCAAATGCAACCCCCCTCCCAACCCCCATTCTCCCTCCCCCTCACCCCAACTCCCGCTGTCCCACCACACCCCCCACCCTCCCACCACCCTCAAGCCAGCCACCCGCCGCCCTCCGCCCAAACCCCAGCCCCCCCTTCCCTAACCTCAACGTAAGGTCCTCAACTCTGCATCATTGTCCCAGGCCAATTAACCTACAATTCTGGCCTGTGGTGGAATTGTATAAGGGAGCACGTGGCAATGGCGACTGTAGGAGAGTGGGGTCTGCAATCCCATGGCCACCCCAGATTTTTGCTTTTTGTTTCACTGATTTACGACTTTCCCTGGCTGTGGGCCTGCTAATCAGACCCACAGCCTAGCTTTTCTCTCTCTAAATTGACAACCATGTACCTTAGGTGCATTTACCAATTGGTACTGGGCCACCTTATCAGTCCCTGTACAGAATACCTTAGGTATCCAGGGCATAGGTGTACCCAGGGCCTACCAGGGGCTGAAGCATGTATTATGCCACCCCTGGCTGGCCATCTAAACAGACACAACTGGCTGCATGACAGCTGGGGCAAGGTGGTGTAATCACCCTTTGCTTTAGATATAGTTCCCTGTATCTAAACCTAAAATGGACACATATATTCCTATCAGTCACTCCTATGGAAGGCCTTATCAATCCTGAAGGCAGAGTGCTTGGAATTATGTGAGATGGTGCTCTGCCATGAGCTGAGCCCGTTTGCAGCTTGCGGAACCAAGTCCTAATAGCTGTTCCATGATAACGCTATACCATATACTCTTAAGTGCATTATAATCCTCGCGGTTAAATGCTAACTCTGGTATAACATTTTCAAAACATGTCGAGTAAGGTGTCATACGAATTGGAATACTACCCCCTCGCCAATTCTGGCGACGGGGGTAGCATTCCACCCTTCTAGAGGGACACGACATGTATGTAACTGTAAACCCCGGTTAAAGTTAACTCGAGCCTTGGCATCACAAAATGGATGCTGCCACCACAGACACAAGTCTGACCTCCTGCTGCTGGGAGTCCTTCCAGCGAGGGAGGCTTGGACAAAGTGTTTCCTGCCTTGGGAGGTGCTAGCACCACCCCAGACAGGATTTTGTGTATTAGGTAGGCCCAGGCTGAAAGGAATGAGACATGCCTGGGGCACACAAGGTGCCCTGTGCATACACCGGTTCCAACCAGTTGCTGGGTGTAGGAGAGTAGGGTCTGCAATCCTATGATCACCCAGATTTTTGCTTTTTGCTGCACTGGTTTACGACTTTCCCTGGCTGTGGGCCTGCTAATCAGACCCACAGCCTAGCTGTTCTCTCTATCCAAATTGTACTCAGGTACTGAATTGGCACTGGGCCCTCTCCAAGTCCCTGTACCCAGGGCTGAGGTGTACCCAGAAGTCTCCCAGGGGCTGAAGCATGTATTATGCCACCCCTGGGCTGACTAACTAAACTGACACAACTGGCTGCACGACAGCTGGGGCAAGGTGGTGTACTCACCCTTTGCTTTAGATATAGTATACCTATATCTAACCCTAAAATGGACACACAGATCTCCTATCAGTCACTCCTATGGCAGGCCTTAACAATCCTGAAGGCAGAGTGCTTGGAATCGTGTGAGATGGTGCTCTGGCATGAGCTGAGCCTGTCTGCGGCTTTCGGGATCCATCCCTTAGCCGTTTCCATGATATCGCATACCATATACTCTTAAGTACATTATAATCCTCGCGGTTATATGCCAACTCTGGTATCGCTTTATCAAAACATGTCGAGTAAGGTGTCATACGAATTGGAATACTAACCCCTCGCCAATTCTGGCGACGGGGTTAGCATTCCACCCTTCTAGAGGGACACGACATGTATGTAACCCCTAACCCCGGTTAAAGTCAAACAGAGCCTCAGCTCCACAAAATGGATGCTGCCACCGAGACACAAGTCTGCCCTCCTGCTGCTGGGAGTCCTCCCAGAGCAGGAGATAAGGACAAAGGGTTTCCTGCCAGGGGCGGTGCCAGCACCGTCCCAGACAGGATTTTGTGTATTGTAGGTAGGCAGGGCTTCAGAGGAAGGTGACTGCACGTGGCACCCCGGTGCTCACTGTGCATAGGCTGGCTTGAACCAGTTCCAGGGACACTCCAGACCCTGTGCTGGGGAAAAGCCCGCCAAGGAAGTGGGTGTAACCACCCCCCCTCCTGGTCCCACCCATAGGGCAGGACCTAGTCGCGTGCCAGCCCCCTTTTCCCAGATAAAGGTAGGGACTGGCCCCCTTCCAAATCAGATCATCTTTGGAATCAAGACACGACTTTCTACGAAAGGACTTCAAGATTTCCTTCTTCAAGATTCTCCCTTGTGGCTAAGGAGTAGTCACCCTGCATCCGCAGGCACCATCAAGAACACTGCGGTCTGCTGCACGTCCTTCCTCCGGAATCTGACTGCCCAGCTTGACAAGACCCGGCTTCCCTGGCACCTCCGACCTCTACTCACCTCTACAGCCAAGCTGAGAACCGTGAGTGCGACGAGACCTCAAGGGACCGACTATTGTCAAGACTGCACGACTTCTGCACAGCAAGCCCGCCGAGTAATTTCCTGGTGAGTGCTTTGGGGTCCGAGAAGCCCCGACCCTGAGCAGCTCCAGCACCGAAGAGCAGCCCCCCAGCATCTCCACGATCGGCGTGGGGCCCTTCTGCTTTTTGCTGCTCACCGCGTTGTTTGGCTACTAGCCCGCTGGCTTGTGGCCTTCTGAACGACGCCCTACGACATCACTGCTGCTGGTCTGGTTGCTCCAGACTGGCCCTTGCTCCCTTCCCGAAGAGGAGCACCCCGGACCCTCCTGGTCCACTCAAGACGCCATTTTGAGTCCACCGCGTGGGCTTGAATTAGCCAAGGCTTGTTGCCCAATCCTGGGTAACTTCGACGCCGACAGCTTCATCCATCGTGGGACAGCTCGCCTCTCCATCCTGGTCGCCGACAACGCCTCCTGGTCCGTGAGATCTGCAGAGCCAGCGTCGCCCACTCACCTAGTCGAGGTGACTACCATCCGGTGCCCTCCTGGTGCCCACTGACTACTGGCTAGTAGTCACGAACTTGGTCCCCTCTGCTTTCAGGTGTCATCCATCTTCCAGATCCAGGCTTGGATCAACTCGAACTATCTTCACTGGTCGCCTGCCAGCATCTTTCCTTCCAGGCTCCTGGTCCGGCAACGAGGATTCCCGACGTCTTTTGAGACCTATGCAGCTGCAGCCCCTGGGCTAGGTAACTTCGGCATTTCGGTGCCCCAGCATAGCCTCACTATCCAAGGGTCAGGATCCACTGTCGTTTTCTCCCTACCAGGTCGGGTTCGCCCGTGAACACTAACTTTAACTTTACTAGCTTCCATAGACTTTGTCCCGCATCCCGCGTGAGAGTGCACACTCTGCACCCGAGTCCCCTGGGCCTCCTACAAGTAATCTAACGATTCCCTAGTCAAGTCCTAGCGATTCCAAAGCCTATTAGTACTGTACTTACCTGCTAGTAATTTCGCATTCCACTTTTAGAGTATATGGTTTTTCGTGCCCCTCGGGCATTTGTATATACTGTGCTAACTTAAGTATTTTCGTAAGAGTTTTGTTGTGTGCCTAGCACCCTGTCCTCATAAAGAGTACAGGGTTGTTGTGATTCTAATAAATACACTGTTTATTTTCATAACACTTGTGTGGTGTCCTTTCACTGGGTGTTCAAGGGGTAATGTGATGGTAAAACAGCTGGCTTAACACGCCCTCTAGAGTCTTAGCCTTAGACTGCTCGTATCCATGCTACTAGGATAGCTGGTCTATAAGGTTGACTTACAACCAATCATCAATAAGGGTTGTTTGGACTGATATATAGTGATCACTAGAATAGTGAGCACTGCACATCAGGCCAACTTCTCACACTGGGGCACTCCAGCCCCAGCTCTGGCGGGAAACTGGACAAAGGATAGGGGGTGTAACCACCCCCCTTCCTGGTCCCACCCAGGGGAGGGACCTAGTCATAGTGCAGCCCCCTTTAGCTGAATAAAGGTAGGAGCTGGTCCCATTCCAAACTAGATTAATCTTGACAACTTCCACGAAGAAACTCTTGACCTTCGACCTCCTGAAACATCAGAAGACTGAAGAATCTCCCCTATGGTCAGGGAGTGACCATCCTGCTTCGCAGGCACCATCAAGCTCCTGTGCGGTTTGCTGCAAAGTCCTTCCATCCCGGAATCCGACAATCCAGCTCGACAAGACCTGGACCTCCAGACCTCTCTGACCTCTACCCACATCCACAGCACAGCTGGGACCCGTGGGTGCGACGAGCAATGTGGAGACGGCCATCTTGAGAAAACTTTCACAGCGCTTCCAGCACGACCACCGAGTGACCCTCGAGTAAGTGAATTAGGGTCTGAGAAGCCCTGCACCGACGCAGCTCCTGCACCAAAGACCAGCCCCCCAGCATCCCCGTGATCTGCGTGGGGCCCTTTTGCCTGGTTGCTGCTTTTCCTGTTGTCTGGTCACTTGCCGGCTGGCTAGTGACCTCTGAGGCGACGGCCCGAAGAATCCAACACTGCTAGTCTGGTCCCCCAGACTGGCCCTTGCTTCCTTGTGAAAGAGAAGCACCCCGGACCCTCCTGGTCCGCACCAGACGCCATCTTTGTTCCACCGCATGGCTTGCATTAGCCAAGGCCTGTTGTCCAGATCGACGATCCGACACCGCCAGCAGCAGCAGACTACGTGGGACAGCTCGTGCCTCCAGCCTGGTCGTGAAGAGCAGCTCCTGGTCCGCGCAGCTACAGAGAGAAGCAACCCTTCCTTCACCTGAACGCGGCGACAGCTCCTGGTTCCCTCCTGGTTCCAGCACCGTCACTGGCTAGTGACCAAGACTCTGTCCCCTTCCTTTTCAGGACTTCCTTCTTCCTAGTTCCATCCTTGGAACCACCGGACTCCTCCATCTGGCTGCCTGCCAACAACTTCTTGTTTCAGGCATCACCGGGATCAACGCAGCAAACCCGACGCAACTTCAGCCTTATACACCCGCAGCCTGTGGGTTAGGTAACTAAAGCTCCTAGGTGCTGAAGACTGTGTGCACTATCCTAGTGTTCAGGTCCACTGTGGTTTTCCCTCCATCCAGCCGGGTTCGTCCGGAATCCGTAACTTTGTAAACTGTAGCATCCATAGACGTTGGTACGCATCCCGCGTGAGAGTTTCCACTCTGCACGTGAGTCCCGTGGGCCTCCTGCTCCGTACTTACCTAGTTCGTAGCGTAGTCCCAGCGATCCTCCAGTCTCTGGATCTCCTTACAGTACTTTCTTTCCTCGCATTCCATTGTTTTGAGTATATGGTTTGCCGTGCCCCTCGGGCACACTTGTAGATATTGTGCGAACTCGTATTTCTTTTGTAGTATTGTCATGTGCTTAGCCCTCTGATCTCATAAAGAGTTCAGAGGTGTTTGTTATTAATAAATATATTGTTTATTTTCATAACAACTTGTGTGGTGTCCTTTCATCTGGTATTCAAGCGGTTATATGTGGTAAAACAGCTGGCTTCATATACCAAAAGAGTTTAGCCTAAGACTGCTTTGTCCATGCTACCATTAGGAAAGCTGGTCTATAAGGTTGACTTACAACCAATCACCATAAGGGTTGTTTGGACTGATACAAGGTGATCACTGGAACTAGTGAGCATCATATATCAGGCCAACTTCTCACATTGGTGTGCAGCGGTTGGGATTTGAGCTTGCTGTTGTTTTTACCAAATATAATCTTGAAATATCATTTGAAAGATCACATAAGGTACCATAGGTACATATAACAAGCTTAGAAATACTCTGAGTTCTACTGAACCAGCTGTTGTAGTAGAAAGGGCCTAGCACACCCTGACTACAACTCTTAGCAAGGGATCAGTAGGAAAACCCATAGTGTAGGTAAGTGCATCACTTGGACCACAATAGAAGCATGTCTACCCATGGAGAGTCTTCAGAGACTCCCCTAGTGGTTAGTGACCCTCCACATGTCCTTTCCAGATATGCAGCTCTCAGTTTCCAGGAGATGAGACAATTGTGTACCTCCAGGAAATTGAAACAGGGTTCTAACCCTACCACTCCTTTTCTGTTAGGTCTCTTAGAGACTTATGATGCTAGAAAGGCTTCTCATACAGATGGGAGCATGCCCCCCTTAGAGGGTACCCTTGGTGATCCTGACCTCCCTGAAACTGAGGAAGTAGAGGAGGAAGAGGATGAAGAGGATCCTTCTGGGGATGAGGCAGACAAAGGTCCTGAGCTAGTCAGCAGACTTACTAGGACCAACTTAGACCTACATAGGGAAGGATCTGGGGGACCCTCAGTACTGACCCTAAGCAGGCCTAACCTTGGAGTTAGAAGAGATAGGTCTCATTCTAGGGACTCCAATAGATCTGTGCACTCTCATGCCTCTTCCCAGAGGAGAATGACTTCTCCCCAGAGGAGAATGACTTCCCCTCAGAGAAGAGAACATGAAGCAAGGATGAAACAGGCTAATCTGAGGATCCAGAGGGAAGAACTTGCCCTTGCCAAAGAGAAGCTTGCCTTTGCTAGAGAGCAACAGTTGAGTGGGGCAGTCCCCACTGGTGGCAGCATTATCCCTAAAGATAAAGACAGGAGTTTTGATACTAGACACCTGAGTAAAATAGTGCCCCCCTTTAAACAAGGGGATGACATCCACAAGTGGATGACTGCTTTGGAGAGGGCCTGCACTGTCCAGTGCATCCCCCAGAGTCAGTGGGCAGCTATATTGTGGCTCTCCTTTGAAGGTAAAGGTAGAGACAAGCTCCTCACTACTAGAGCTGAGGATGCTAACAATTACCAAGTCCTGAAGAATACACTGATTGATGGGTTTGGCTTAACAACTGAGCAGTACAGGTTGCTGTTCAGAGACACCCAGAAAATTCAGTCTCAGGATTGGGCTGACTTTGTTGATTGTGCCACTAAGGCTTTTGAAGGCTGGTTACTGGGAAGTAAAGTTACTGATTACACAGGATTGTATAATATAATTATGAGAGAACAAATCTTAAGTAATTGTCAGAATCAGTTGTTGCATCAGCACCTTATTGACTCAGATCTGACCTCTCCCCAAGAATTGGGAAAGAAGGCAGACAGATGGGTCAGGACAAGGGTCAAGCAGCAGAACCAGAACCAGGGTGGTGGCCAGAAGAAAGCAGATCCCAAGGGTAATGAGAATAAGCAAAATGACCAGAAGTCTTCAACAGGGCCCCAACAATCTAAAGAGGGTGGGTCCCAGAATTCCCAAAAGAAGAAGAATAATGGTCAGAAGAAACCATGGTGCCAATACTGTAAAAGTAATACTCACTGGTTTAGTGAGTGCACCAAGAAAGGCCCAACTCCTACCACTACTGCCCCTAAGGCACCTGCACCCCCTAGTACAGTTAGTAGTGGTAGTAATCCTCCCAAGGCTATAGTGGGGTTAACCCTGGGAACTGAGGCGGGCTCTGACTTAGTCAGAACACCTACTCAGGCTGTTCTTGTTTGTACTGGGGACATGGATATGACCCCTACAATAAGTCCCAGTACTCTGGGCAAGTACAGGCAGACGCCTTTGATCAATGGAAAAATGGCTCAGGCCTACAGGGACACTTGTGCCAGTGTCACTATGGTGACACCAAACTTTGTGGACCCTGACCGGGTAATACTAGGTTCAGACTACCTGGTGACCAATGCTAGCAATGCCACTACCTCCCATAGTATGGCACTTGTTAATTTCTCCTGGGGAGGGGTAAATGGCCTCAAAAGGGTTGTTGTTAGTTCAGACCTCCCAGTGGACTGTCTTTTGGGCAATGATTTGGAATCCTCCTTATGGTCAGATGTGGAGTATAGGACTCATGTGGAAATGTTAGGTTTATCAGCACATGTCCTTGCTGTGACTAGGTCACAGGCCAAGAAATGCCCAGCTGAACTAGTGCTGGATCCTGGAAGAATGGACCAGACACTACCCAAGAGAAAGAGCAGTAGGGGTAAGGTTGACCCTTCCTCCCTGCCTCAGGTAGAGGATCAGCTCTCTCAGGAGACTGACCCCAAGACCCCAGAAGGAACTGTCCTAGAAGAGCTTGAGCCTGAACAGGTTGAGTTTCTTGGGGCAGGGGGACCTTCCAGGGCAGACTTGAGGCAGGCACAGTTAGACTGTTCCTCTCTTGAACCCCTCAGACAGCAGGCTGCTGCTGAGGCTGCAGGGAATGCTACAGGTGCCCATAAGGTATATTGGGACGATGGACTCCTATACTCTGAGGCAAGAGACCTCAAACCTGGTGCTACCAGGAGGCTGGTCATCCCCTTGTCTCTTAGAGGTTTCCTTCTCACCTTAGCCCATGAGATTCCCCTTGCAGGTCACTTAGGCCAGAACAAGACTTGGGACAGGCTTGCCCCACACTTTCACTGGCCTCATATGTCTGAGGACACTAAAGAGTTTTGTCGCTCATGTGTCACCTGCCAAGCCAGTGGCAAATCAGGTGGCACAACAAAGGCCCCCCTTATACCACTACCTGTGGTGGGGGTTCCCTTTGAGAGAGTGGGGATTGGCATTGTTGGACCAATGGACCCCCCAACAGCATCTGGGCACAGATTTATACTGGTGGTAGTGGATCATGCCACCAGGTATCCAGAGGCTATTCCCCTTAGAACCACTACAGCTCCTGTTGTGGCTAGGGCCCTGGTTGGAGTTTTCTCCAGAGTGGGGTTTCCTAAGGAGGTTGTCTCTGACAGAGGTGCAAACTTCATGTCAGGATACTTGACTGCTATGTGGAAGGAGTGTGGTGTAAATTACAAATTTACCACACCCCATCACCCACAATGCAATGGGCTTGTTGAAAGATTCAACAGGACACTCAAAGGAATGATAAAAGGGTTACCTGAAAAGCTTAGGCGAAGATGGGACATCCTTTTACCCTGCCTTCTGTTTGCTTACAGAGAGCTCCCACAGAAGGGGGTTGGTTACAGCCCTTTTGAGCTTTTGTTTGGAAATCCTGTAAGAGGACCCCTATGTCTTGTGAAGGAAGGATGGGAGTTACCTCTCAAAAAGCCTAAACTTGACATAGTGGACTATGTACTTGGTCTCCGCTCCAGGATGGCAGAGTACATGGAGAAGGCATCTAAAAACCTGGAGGCCAGCCAAGAACTTCAAAAAGCTTGGCATGACCAAAAGGCTGTCCTAACTGTTTACCATGCAGGACATAATATGTGGGTGTTGGAGCCAGTGGCCCCAGCAGCTCTCCAAGACAAATGGTCTGGACCCCACATCATCATTGAGCAAAAGGGAGAAGTCACCTACTTGGTGGACATGGAGCTCCCAGGAGCCCTCACAGAGTACTTCATGTGAATAGGCTCAAAGCATTTGTTGACAGGGAGGACATGGGCTTGCTCATGGCCACAGATGAGGGACAGGAGGAAGAGAGTGACCCTTCCCAGACCTGCTCACTCAGAACCCTGATGATGGGTCAGTAGATGGTGTCGTCTTTTCTGACAGCCTCTCTGAGCATCAACAAAAGGATTGTAAGCAAGTCCTTCAATCCTTCAGACAAATGTTTTCTCTGACCCCCAGTCAGACAAACTGGTGCACACATGAGGTGGACACTGGAGACAGTCTGCCTATAAAGAGTAAAATCTACAGGCAACCTGACCACGTCAGGGACTGCATAAAAACTGAAGTACAAAAGATGTTGGAATTGGGAGTCATTGAACCCTCAGAGAGCCCTTGGGCTAGTCCTGTAGTTCTAGTGCCTAAACCTCACACCCAGGATGGTAAGAGAGAGATGAGGTTTTGCGTAGACTACAGGGGTCTCAATGCTGTCACTAAGACAGATGCCCATCCAATACCTAGGGCAGATGAACTGATAGACAAGTTGGCTTCTGCAACTTTCTTAAGTACATTTGACCTGACAGCTGGTTATTGGCAGATCAGGTTAGCTGAGGATGCCAAGGCCAAGACAGCATTTTCTACCCCAGGAGGTCATTACCAATTTGTGGTGATGCCCTTTGGTTTGAAAAATGCACCTGCCACTTTTCAAAGGTTGGTGAACCAAGTTCTCACTGGGTTGGATGACTTTTGTGCAGCATATCTAGATGATATTGCTGTCTTTAGCTCCACCTGAGAGGATCACCTGATCCACCTAAGGAAAGTTTTAGAGGCCCTGCAGAAGGCAGGCCTCACTATCAAGGCTACTAAGTGCCAGATAGGGCAGAGTCAAGTTGTATACTTGGGCCACCTTGTAGGTGGAGGCCAAGTTTAACCTCTGGAGAGCAAGATACAGGCCATAAAGGACTGGGCTCCTCCAACCACCCAGACACAGGTCAGAGCTTTCTTGGGCCTGTCTGGTTATTACAGGAAATTTGTCAGAAATTATGGAACCATTGTGACTCCACTTAATGACCTGACAAGTAAGAAAATGCCAAAGAAAGTTCAGTAGACAGTTAGCTGTCAGAAGGCATTCGATGACCTAAAGCAGGCCATGTGCACTGCACCTATTCTCAAGAGTCCAGACTACTCCAAACTTTTCATTGTCCAAACAGATGCTTCTGAGTTGGGTGTGAGAGCTGTTCTATCTCAGCTGAATATTGATGGTCATGACCAGCCCATTGCTTTTATAAGCAGAAGGCTGACCCCTAGAGAGAAACGTTGGTCAGCTATTGAGAGAGAGGCCTTTGCTGTGGTTTGGGCCCTGAAGAAGTTGAGGCCATACTTGTTTGGTACTCACTTCAAGATTCAGACCGACCATAAGCCCCTCTTATGGCTAAATCAAATGAAGGGTGAAAACCACAAACTTCTTAGGTGGTCCATTTCCCTACAGGGGATGGACTTTACAGTGGAGCACCGCCCAGGGACTGACCATGGTAATGCAGATGGTCTCTCCAGGTACTTCCACTTAGAACAAGAAGACTCACCTGGTCAAGGTTAGTTTAAAGTTCCTAAGTTTGGGTGGGGGTTATGTAGGAGAGTGGGGTCTGCAATCCCATGGCCACCCCAGATTTTTGCTTTTTGCTTCACTGATTTACGACTTTACCTGGCTGTGGGCCTGCTAATCAGACCCACAGCCTAGCTGTTCTCTCTCTAAATTGACAACCATGTACCTTAGGTGCATTTACCAATTGGTACTGGGCCACCTTATCAGTCCCTGTACAGAATACCTTAGGTATCCAGGGCATAGGTGTACCCAGGGCCTACCAGGGGCTGAAGCATGTATTATGCCACCCCTGGCTGGCCATCTAAACAGACACAACTGGCTGCACGACAGCTGGGGCAAGGTGGTGTAATCACCCTTTGCTTTAGATATAGTTCCCTATATCTAAACCTAAAATGGACACATATATTCCTATCAGTCACTCCTATGGAAGGCCTTATCAATCCTGAAGGCAGAGTGCTTGGAATTATGTGAGATGGTGCTCTGGCATGAGCTGAGCCCGTTTGCAGCTTGCGGAACCAAGTACTAATAGCTGTTCCATGATAACGCTATACCATATACTCTTAAGTGCATTATAATCCTCGCGGTTAAATGCTAACTCTGGTATAACATTATCAAAACATGTTGAGTAAGGTGTCATACAAATTGGAATACTACCCCCTCGCCAATTCTGGCGACGGGGGTAGCATTCCACCCTTCTAGAGGGACACGACATGTATGTAACTGTAAACCCTGGTTAAAGTTAACTCGAGCCTTGGCATCACAAAATGGATGCTGCCACCACAGACACAAGTCTGACCTCCTGCTGCTGGGAGTCCTTCCAGCGAGGGAGGCTTGGACAAAGGGTTTCCTGCCTTGGGAGGTGCTAGCACCACCCCAGACAGGATTTTGTGTATTAGGTAGGCCCAGGCTGAAAGGAATGAGACATGCCTGGGGCACACAAGGTGCCCTGTGCATACACCGGTTCCAACCAGTTGCTGGGGCACTCCAGCCCCAGCTCTGGCGGTAAACTGGACAAAGGATAGGGGGTGTAACCACCCCCCTTCCTGGTCCCACCCAGGGGAGGGACCTAGTCATAGTACAGCCCCCTTTAGCTGAATAAAGGTAGGAGCTGGTCCCATTCCAAACTAGATTAATCTTGACAACTTCCACGAAGAAACTCTTGACCTTCGACCTCCTGAAACATCAGAAGACTGAAGAATCTCCCCTATGGTCAGGGAGTGACCATCCTGCTTCGCAGGCACCATCAAGCTCCTGTGCTGTTTGCTGCAAAGTCCTTCCATCCCGGAATCCGACAATCCAGCTCGACAAGACCCGGACCTCCAGACCTCTCTGACCTCTACCCACATCCACAGCACAACTGGGACCCGTGGGTGCGACGAGCAACGTGGAGACGGCCATCTTGAGAAAACCTTCACAGCGCTTCCAGCGCGACCACCGAGTGACCCTCGAGTAAGTGTATCAGGGTCTGAGAAGCCCTACACCGACGCAGCTCCTGCACCAAAGACCAGCCCCCCATCATCCCCGTGATCTGCGTGGGGCCCTTTTGCCTGGTTGCTGCTTTTCCTGTTGTCTGGTCACTTGCCGGCTGGCTAGTAACCTCTGAGACGACGACCCGAAGAATCCAACACTGCTAGTCTGGTCCCCCAGACTGGCCCTTGCTTCCTTGTGAAAGAGAAGCACCCCGGACCCTCCTGGTCCGCACCAGACGCCATCTTTGTTTCACCGCGTGGCTTGCATTAGCCAAGGCTTGTTGTACCAGATCGACGATCCGACACCGCCAGCAGCAGCAGACTACGTGGGACAGCTCGTGCCTCCAGCCTGGTCATGAAGAGCAGCTCCTGGTCCGCGCAGCTACAGAGAGAAGCGACCCTTCCTTCACCTGAACGCGGCGACAGCTCCTGGTTCCCTCCTGGTTCCAGCACCGTCACTGGCTAGTGACCAAGACTCTGTCCCCTTCCTTTTTTTTTTTTTTCACAACAGGTTTTTATTGATTGAATTCAGGCAAAGCAAGAACGTGGCACTCCACAGTCAGGAGAGACCACCAGACATGTTGATACACAGTATATTAACAGGCCAGAGTCCAATCAAGAGTTATAGTCAATACAAACTATAGAACGTCCCCTCCCTCCCCTACCCCCAGAACTCCCATCTCCCAACTTCACGCTACCTCCCGGTTCCCTCCCTAACCCTATGCACGTGTGTAGAAGAAGCAACAGTGCTTGGTCGTGGTGTGGCAGTTATGACGTATTTCATAGGCCTAATCAATGTTGTGCGTCTAGGGGTCTTCCTCAGGGTCCGCAGGGGGATCTAGCGGCAATTCTCTATAGTCAGCCCATCTTTTCCATATCTTAAAGTGCTTGCGGGGGCATCCTCGTGCTTCGAAGATTGGTCGTTCGAGACCCATACAAAAGTCCAATCCAGCTCTCCATACACACAGAGGAGGGGGCTTCTCGTCCTTCCAAGCGCGGGCTAGGTCCCGTTTAGCCAACACCAGCCCCAATAACAACAAGTGGCGTTTATATATATTCCCACCAACCCCTTCAAGAATGTGAAGTAGTCCCAAGCGATGGGTACACGGGAGGTCCCATCCCAGCACTTCAGACGAACAGTTCCACACACCCCTCCAGAAACCAGCTATTCTAGGATACGACCATACTGTATGGAGCAGTGTACCCACCGCTGCCCCACAGCGCAGACACTCCGGTGAACCAATCAGTCCCGCTTTCCACAATCGCTCACGGGTAAAGTAGGCCCTATGGAGAATTTTATATTGGATTAACCTAAGCCGTATCGCAATAGCTGTTCCCCGCGGGGACTCCAGGGCCTCCCTCCAATCATCTTCATCTATGGATCCAATATCAGCCTCCCAGGCCGTACGCAGGGGAAGGAGGGTAGAGGAACAGTGGGTGACCAGCGTCTGGTATATTCGGGAGACCTTTTTCTCTCCCAGGTCGCCCATGAAGACCTTCGCCTCAATTGGGCTAAATTCGGGGAGTGAGTCCAGAGTGGAAATACTGGGCCTCAGAGCATGTCTAAATTGTAGATATCGAAAAAACTGGGTCTTGGGCATGTGGAACTCCGCACTGAGCTCTTGGAACGACTTGAGCGTAGTCCCTGTCATAACATGTCCCAGCAACGAGATCCCGATTGCGTCCCAACCGTCGAATCCCGACAGCGAGGCCAACTCGGGAAGGCGTCCATTATGCCACAGCGGTGTCTCAGCAGTTAGTCTGCCCCACCAGCCCATACGACGTAGCGCCTGCCGCCACACAGCGAAGACCGTCCTTGTAGCACTGGGCAGTGTCCGCCGCAGTCGGGCCGAATAAAGGATCGTGTGGAGGGTATTGTCGCCCATTAGTGTGCGCTCTAGTGCATAGGCTGGATCACCGCCATCGCTGTACCACCAGTCATTTAGCACGAGTAGATGAGAGGCTTGATAGTAGGACAGAAGGTCTGAGGTGGCAAGGCCTCCACAATACGTAGATAAAAAGCATGTGCGCAGCGCCACCCTGGCAGCCCCACCCGCCCACAGAAAGTGTCGTAAGACAGAGTTGACCTGCTGAAACCACCGAGTCGCGATGGGGTGGGGGTAGTTCTGCAGCTGGTATAGGAGGCGCGGAAGCGCCACCATTTTAAAGATTGCGGACCTACCAAAGATGGAGAGGGGCATCCGAGACCACATTTTTACGTCTGCTTGAACCCGCTCCCAAACAGGTACTATGTTTCGTTCCCAGGCAAGAGTCGCCGATTCCGATAGGAACACTCCCAGATATTTCAAACCGCCGGTAGCTACCTGCAGTCCCGATGTCCAGGGGTCCGTCACTGCATCCCCCCCAAGGACCCATAGGGTGGATTTGCGCAGGTTTAGGTAGAGGCCCGAGACCTCACCAAAGACCAGCATTATCTCCAACACCCGAGGCCCCGAGCGTCGTAGGTCAGTGAGAAAAAATAGGACGTCATCTGCGTACAGCGCAATTCTGTCAGAGAGGTCTCTAGACCACACAAAGCCCCGCATCTGTGCATCTATGCGCACCCAAGCAGCCAGAGGCTCCATGGCAAGGGCGAATAAGTAGGGGGATAGAGGACATCCTTGTCGGGTCCCCCGTCCAATGCTGAATGTCTCGGACACCGCTCCCGCGACCCGCACCGCAGCCGTGATGTTGGTATAGAGTAGTTTGACATATGACAGGAACATCGGGCCTAGATTGAGGCGGGATAGGAGCGCAAAGAGATACGTCCAGCTCACCGAATCAAAGGCTTTGTTTATATCGGCAAGCAGCAAGGCCGCCTGTTCTCCTGAGGCCCCCATGGCATCCACCGCGGCCTGTGCACGCCGAATATTATGGCGCGTCGCCCTGTGAGGCATGAAGCCTGCTTGGTCCGGGTGGACCAGGTCCGTTATGTAAGGGAGCAATCGATTCGCCAGGGCTTTTGCCAGTATTTTGGCCTCCACGTTAAGCAGGGAGATGGGGCGATAGGAGTCATGTCTATCCGGGGGTCTGCCTGGTTTCTGAAAAACCACTACCTCGGCATGACGCCAGTCTGAGGGCAGCCTGCCCCGTGTACGCGCAGTCTCAAGTGCACGACGATAGTGGGCACCAAGTTGTATGTGAAATTTCTTATAAAACTCACAAGGGTAGCCGCTCGGCCCGGGGGCCTTGCCTACATTGAGCTGTCCCAGGGCGTCTCCCAGCTCCTCCATCGTGAGGGGAGCATCGAGGGCCCTTCTGGTCTCATCCGAGACCGCCTTAGGCGGCAGATCATCTATGAATTTGGCCACGTCATCAGCAGACAAGCGGTCACACGGGGCATATTGCGTCGTGAAGTAGTTAGCAAAGCTCGCCGCTAATTCGTTCGGGTCAGTAATGACCGTCCCGTCGGCAGCAGTAAGACCCGGTAGCGTAATGGGTTGAAGACTACGTTGACAGAGTCTATGAAGCAGTGTACATGATTTATCTCCCCATTGATAGATCCTGCTCCGCGTGGCCAGCCACGCCTATTTGGCCTCATCCATTAAGACCGATGCATATGTTTGCTGCGCCTGAAGAAGCAAGCGTATCGCTACTTCATCTCCTCCTCCCCGACTCTGCTGCTCCAGCGTTTCTACCAGTGCAGTCGCCGCTGTGATAGTCTCTCGATGCCCGCGACGAGCCGCAGTACACCAGGCAATGTCCACCCCCCGTATTGTGGGCTTCAGGGCCTCCCACACCACCTCCGCATCAACCGCGTCCGTCAGGTTTTCACACCAATAATGATCTATTGCCTCCCGAAGATGTCGGACATAGCCGGGTTGTTGGAGATGCCACGAGGACATCCTCCAGCGGAATGGTTGACGTTTCTTAAGAAGCTCTACTCTGACCGACACTGGGGAGTGGTCGGATAGGCCCCTCGGTAAAATCTCCGCCGCTCTCACTCTGCACAAGTGTACTTTGGGCACAAACACATAATCCAGTCGTGAGAAGGAACCATGCACAGCAGACACGAACGTGTACTCGCGTTCTGTTGGATGAATGTGTCGCCAGGTGTCCACCCAGCCCAAACCCTCACTCATAGCATGCAACCTAGAGGGGGGGGGGGTTCAAGCACCTCCCGGCTCCTCCGGCGGTCCATACAGACATCCATCGCCTCATTCCAATCTCCCCCAATCACCGCCAAGGATTCCGGGATGTCGCTCCACACCGTAAACAGCCGTTCAGCCAGGGCCCACTGCAGAGGGGGGGGGGCATAGACACTTCCAAAGACCACAGGTTCCGTGCCCACCATCCCCTTGACAAAGAGATAGCGGCCCTGTGGGTCCACCCACTGCTGTTCATGAACGTAGGCCACCCTGCGATGGATTAAGATAGCTACCCCTCTGGACCCCCTGGTGAATCCGGCATGGAAAACCTGATGATAGCCAAATCTCTGAAGACTAAGCACCTTTGTACCCAACATATGAGTTTCTTGTAGTAAGAGCACGTCGGCCACCTCTCTCTTCCCCCAGCGCAAGACCGCCCCACGTTTGACTTTGTCCAGCATTCCCCTGACATTCCATGTAATTACGCGCAAGGACTCCACAGGGAGTCGATGTATTGACTTAGCCATAATCAAAGGGGACCCACCAAGGAGGCCCTCCGCGCCAGCACCACTCATTGCGCACCAACAGCACTATTCTCATAAAAAGCACGTGCATTCCCCCCCTCTTCCCTTGAGCCCAAACACAACAAGAAAGGCAACATCTGCTTCCTCCCAAACCCCCCAACCTCCCCCCTCTCCAACCCTTTCCTTCCCAACAACTCGCACCTCACACCCCCCCCTATACCTCACGGAACACTGAAGTACCTGTCGCGGCATGGGCAGCCTTGAGCCCAAAACAGAGGGCCCGAGACCAACCATGCCAATGGATCCCAACTCCCTGAGCCCAAAAGTTCCTAACCCCCCTCCCCAATCTCTCCCACCGTAGCAGGAGAATGGCAGCCCCTAATGGGTCATCCCCGAGCCACACTCCACAACCCCACTCATGTTCAGTAATTCAGCCTCGAAGCAACGTTGAGGCATCAATGGCACAGTCAGTCCACTGGGCTGCCACAGCAGCTTCTCCAGCCATCGGGAGCCATACCTCCGAACAGGGAGCACAGAGTACCTGAGGCTTTCAGTGATCTCTTCCGGACTGGTCAGAGTCTTCCGTTCTGCCGCTAACCTGTGCACCAGTGGCTGAAGCCGACCGCTTCCGCGATTTGGACCTCCGATGTCTCCTGCTCCTGGCCGCTCGGTCTCCTCGCTCCTGCGATGACCCCCGCGAAGAGCCCGGGTTCAGTCCCGGCTGGGCATGCGGTCTGAGTGCTACCGTTTCATCAGTCCATTTGAAGAGCGCCTCGGGAGAGTCGAAGAACAGTGTTTTAGACTGGAAGATCACCCTCCGGCGAGCCGGGTACAGCAGAGAGTATTGGAGATGCAGGCCCCGCAGCTTCGCCTTTGCGTTCATGAAGGATTGACGTTGTTGCTGTACGAGCTTGGTATAGTCCGGGAAAATCATGATCTTTCGGTTCTCGTATAAGATAGCATCTTTGGTTCTCGCTTCTTTCAAAATAGCATCCCGGTCGTGATAATTGAAGAGTCTGGCTATTACCGCCCTGGGCCGTTCCCCCTCCAGCGGCCTCTGCGTCAGGGCACGGTGGGCGCGTTCAACAACAAAGCAGCTGGAGAGAGCTTCCGGGGGCATCCAGCTCACTAGCCATTGAGTGAGAAACAATTCCATGTTCCCCTTCTCACATCGTTCCGGAAAGCCGATGAAGCGGAGATTGTTTCGACGCGCGCGTCCCTCCGCATCCTCCGCCCTGAGTGCTAGGCCCTTCTGCACAGTTTCCATCGCTGCCATCCTCTTTTTCAGGGAACCCACATCATCTTCCACCACCGAGATTCTGCATTCTGCCTCTGTTATCCGCGCCACTGCGTTCCGCAAGTCTTGGCGCAGCAGGGTGACATCTGCGCCAATAGCGCCTATCTTGGCATCCAGCATGTCTCTGGACTGGGTGATGGCAGCCATAAGCGCAGCATTGTCTGGTCCCCCTCCCTGTCCCCCTCCCGAGGGTCCAGGGCCCCCACCGGGTCCCGTAAACTTGTCAATGGTCGGCTGCTTGGTGAGGCCACCACCTCCTCCTCTGGTCATGGCCTCTAACCCTCCGAGGGTCACCGACAGCAGGCGCAGGTTCGGTGCAGTACCGGGTCTTCTATAGCGATTGTAGTCCCAGAAGGGGCCCCTTCAGTAGTTCTCCGCACGCTGCGGGGTGCAGATATCGGTATCTCCTATCCGGCACCGGTCCACGGGCAGGTCAGGGCAGGTCCCGGGAACTACACCCCAGATGTCCGCAGTCGTCGTGCCTTCCACTTCTCCGATCGGCTTCCAGCACCGGCTACCACTCCTGCACGAATCAAGGACCCAGGCGGGGGAGGGGAAACACTCACTATTCGCTGGAAGTCCAGTCCGCCATCCACAGGGGGTCTGCAGCGAGGTCCCTAATCCGCAGTGTCAGGACCACCTCTGTCGATCACAGCCCAGGCGAGGCAGCCGCCCGTGGTGTCCTCTGGGTGGGGACCACGGAACTCGAGGCCCCGGCTGCACTAGGTCCACAAGGCCGCCGCGCCAGGCCGGACAGCCCACAGAGCCGGAATCGCCTCTCTTCAGGCGGGGGGCCCCTCGGAGGGTAGTGTCGGACCCCCCGGTCCCTCAGGGCAGTCTAGATGCGGGGCAATCGGCGGGCCGGCCGCGCCGCACAAGCACCCCCGGGCGTCCGGACGGACGGCCAGCAGCAGCCGTAGTCTCTACTCCCCAGGCGGGGCCTCCGGAGGGCAGCGCCAGTTGTCCCCGTCTCGCAGGGCCGCCAAGATGCGCGGCAAGCGGCGGGTTAGCCACGCCGCGCGAACACCCCCGGACGGGAGTCTCCAAAACCGAGGCCCCGGCTTTTCTGGTGTGTGCTAGGCCGCACGCTCCTCGCCTTCTCCCAGCCGCGCACGACCGGGCGGGGGCTCTTTGGACCGCACCGGAGGATTGAGGGAGCCCTCGGCAATGTGTGCCACCCTCGGGTCGTGGTGTGTAAACTCGGGGAGCAGGATAATTGGCCGGATAATGAGCGGGCCGACGGGAGCTCTAGGAAGCTGCAACCGCCATCGCCGCTTCGGAAGCCACGCCCCCCGTCCTCTTCCTTTTCAGGACTTCCTTCTTCCTAGTTCCATCCTTGGAACCACCGGACTCCTCCATCTGGCTGCCTGCCAGCAACTTCTTGTTTCAGGCATCACCGGGATCAACGCAGCAAACCCGACGCAACTTCAGCCCTATGCACCCGCAGCCTGTGGGTTAGGTAACTAAAGCTCCTAGGTGCTGAAGACTGTGTGCACTATCCTAGTGTTCAGGTCCACTGTTGTTTTCCCTCCATCCAGCCGGGTTCGTCCGGAATCCGTAACTTTGTAAACTGTAGCATCCATAGACGTTGGTACGCATCCCGCGTGAGAGTTTCCACTCTGCACGTGAGTCCCGTGGGCCTCCTGCTCCGTACTTACCTAGTTCGTAGCGTAGTCCCAGCGATCTTCCAGTCTCTGGATCTCCTTACAGTACTTTCTTTCCTCGCATTCCATTGTTTTGAGTATATGGTTTGCCGTGCCCCTCTGGCACACTTGTAGATATTGTGCGAACTCGTATTTCTTTTGTAGTATTGTCATGTGCTTAGCCCTCTGACCTCATAAAGAGTCCAGAGGTGTATGTTAACTAATAAATATCTGTTTATTTTTATAACAACCTGTGTGGTGTCCTTTCATCTGATATTCAAGGGGTTATATTGTGGTAAAACATCTGGCTTCACATGCCATTCAGAGTTTAGCCTAAAGACTGCTTTTGTCCACGCTACTAGGATAGCTGGTCTATAAGGTTGACTTTACAACCAATCACCATAAGGGTTGTTTGGACTGATACAAGGTGATCACTAGAATTAGTGAGCATCATATATCAGGCCAACTTCTCACAGCGACCCTTCCGGCCCCCCGACCTGCATGTCCGTGGTGCGATACAATCCATTCACTCTGTCTGATCAGTCGACCAATCCCGTATCTCTGGCCACCTCCTGGACAGCCGAGGCCCGCTCACAGGCCATAGTATCAGGGTCCGGCTTTATGGGCGCCTTAGGCGAGCGTCTGCGATGAACCTTTTGCTACCCACTCTGGGACGGACGCAGAAGTTCATCCGGAGATGTTTGCTGTGAGGCGTCCAGGCAAGAAGCATTGGCAGGGATGTCGATCCCCAGCAGGGAGCAGGTATCTCTTAAAGATCTCATCTGATGCAGGGTCCCCTGCCATTTGAAGATCAGCCTGAAAGGGTGACCCCATGAGTAAGGAACCTCCTTCTCTCGCAAAAATGTAGTGACTACCTTAAAGGTCTTCCGTATGTGTAAGGTGATTGCCGAGAGATCTTGATATAGGGCCACCAGATGTCCCTGATATTTGAGAGGTTGCTTGTTACTTGCCTCCCGCAGAATTCTTTCTTTCAAGGGAAATCCGGGAGAAAGGCCAGGATGTCCGGTGGGGGGGCTGGTGCGCGTGGCGCCAGGCCAACTCTGTGTGCCCGGTCAATGCGGATGTCACAGTCTCGGTCCTCTCCCAAGATCTCCCGAAACATGCCCTGCAGGAAGTCCACAACACTTTCCCCTTCTGCTTTAAGCGGCACCCCGCGGACCCTGATGTTGTTCTGTCGAGACCTGTTTTCAAGGTCCTCCGTGTGCGCCTGCAGGTCCACCTGTTGTTCGCAGAGACGAATGATCTCTTGCTGAAGCTGTTCCACTTCTTATCCTCTGGACTGCTCTGTCTCCTCGATGGCCACCACCCGTTCGCCCAAACCATCCAGATCTTGGCGGAGTTCCCTGTGGTCACTGGCCATTTCCTGCTTCAGCGTCTGAAAGTCCTCCCGCAGGGAGTTGAACAAAGCCTCCAGGAAGGATTTGGTTATTGAGACCTCCCCTTCTCCCTGGTCAGCAGGTGGTTTGGCGGATGGCGAGGGTGGGTTCTTGTCTCCCTTGGGTGGGCCTTTGATGAGCATATCAGTGAGTGTCCGTCCGCCTCTTCTCCCTGCATTGGCCATGATTCAGGCAATCCCGCAGTTCCTTAGTGTGCGGGTCTAGGGCGCCCCGTCAATCCTGAGGCGTGTGTTTAAAGGGGTGAGACGAGTCCACGACCGGCAACCCATACCCCCTCGCTGGTGACTGCACGGTGGGCCTCTCCTGGTGCAAACTTGGCCCTCCTCTGGGCTCTTCCGGGCTCCGGATTCCGTTGTTACTGCACAGTTCGGGGGTACAACCCAGCAAGCACATCTACTCTGCCCCTCCCCACGCTATCACTGTCCTAGTGGGGGAGCTTCGAGGTCCAGAAGGGGCACTTGGTAGGCCAGATGTGCGATGAGGGGCCCAAGCGCTTCGGGGGAGACTCAGCCCGTCCCCCATCGATCCCCCGCACCGCTGGCAAGAGATGCCCCAATCCTCCGTGCTGGGGCAGACCGCCCCCGGTGTTAGGCTGGCGCAAGGCACACTTCACGATGGAGGGCCGCTTCCCCGCCGTGCCCCTCTCCTGTCAGGCTTCTCAGGTCGTTCCTCTCCCTGCCCGCTGTCCCGTCTGCGCGCCGGAGGTAGGGTCATGGTCGGGCTCGTCCACCAGGCTCCGAAACTCCAGCGTAGATTGTGCGCTCTATCCACCCCGGGACCTGTCTTCAGGGTCTCTCTCCTGCCATCAACTCTCTCCCAAGCGGCGCCTCCGCCAGTGGGGAAAGGCTATGGGCCGGGCCTCCCGCTCACACTAATGGGCGGTTGTAGCTGTGGATAGGCCTTGAAGCCGCGGCCTAAATTTTCTCGGCCGCCCGGAGCCCGGGCGCGGCCCTCTTCTCTGTTCGCCGCCAGCTGCCCCCAGGTGTCCACTGTGGGAGACCGCGTTGCCACTCACCGGTGCGCCCCCCAGCCGCTGCCACTCACCGGTGTGCCCCCCAGCCACTGCCATGCAGTGCCGCTCCTGGAGCGCTCGGCCCACCTTCACTTGGCCGGCCTCGGTGCCGATACCTCAATTATGCGGCCGCCCCGGGAGGGTCCGCGGCCAATGCCGGACGACTCAGGGCTCGCCGCTCCACTCGCTGGGGCACCAGATAAGCATCGTCCTCGAACCGGCAGCCGCCACAGAGCACCCATGCTTCTCGTGCTCCTGTGGGTCCAGCTACCTGCCTCTCTGCGCCTGCTTCATGCAGCCGCCATTTCGCTGCTGCCGACCACTGGATGCGTTCTCGGCTGCCCGGCAGTCCCCAGACCCCAGAACTGCTCACAAAGCGGGCACCCCTCGTCCGGCACACTCCTGGTCAGAGGGCTCGTCAAGCTGGGGTACAAGTGTGCTTTAAAGGCCGGGGAAGGGGATCTGGAGCGGGGAGCCTCGAGGTTCTGCAGCCGCTCAGGTCGCCATCTTGGCCACGCCCCCTGTGCTGATATTTTAATGGTAGGATGTAACTTTTAATCTTTATTTTTTATTCTTGTGCACCTAAAGCACTAGCTCATAATTTTATTTTTCAGAATAATGCACCCAAAGCTATTGTGCATTAAGGTGTGTGATGTAATTCACATGTCTCTAGAGCTACTCTTTTTATATAACTTTTAATTGTATTTGAGACTGCAGCCAATAGGCCATTCTAAAAATCATATTTTAAGTTTGTCACTAAGATACAGTAATATTGTCATTGTTAGAGAAACTAATACTCACCTTTTTAATTTTGATGCACAATATGTTTAACCATTTAAACATTGAACTCTTAATGCACACTTTAAACAGAGTAATTTTCTACATTGCAAAATATTATTGAATTTTCACAATAGTGTTATTAGACATTATAAAGATCATAATAATGCAAAAACGATTTTAGTGCAATGGCTTTTAATAATTTTTTACATGTAGTCATTTATTAAATAATGATCACTAACCCTGTTGTTGTTTCTACATATGAAAAAGCAAGCCTCATTCCTTTCTTTTTGTCTTTAAATGCATTTATTTATAACACTTACAAGACTTCTTTTGAAACTAAGCACAGAAGCTTTACTGAAACATAGAAAGTTTGTTTTACATTTTAGAAAGTAGTAAATTATTTACTATCAGATTCACAGATGTGCTTCTTAGGAAATCAACAAAAAAGAAAGTCCTTACTTTTATCCTTTCTCTTTTATCCACAATAATGAAGCTGTATTTTTTACTTTCAAAATTAGTAGCCTTTAATGCACTTGCTTTTATGCCATTTTGTACTAACTTAAAACCTACTTGCCACAGTGTTCATTTGTAGCTGGTGCCTGGGTAAAGCCTATCTTATTTATTTAGCTTTGTTTTAGGACCGGCAGGTGTTAGCTTCTTCACTTTTTCAGGAGAGAAGGTCTTGTGCTCTAGGACTGATAACTCCTGTCTGACATTTAATGGCACAGGGCCCCTTATAATGCTATCTGTTTCCAATATGACAGCAATGTGCTGTATTCTAATGTCCTCACAGAAACCCCCAAAAAGTTGATAAATCATTCATTACCTCCCTCTGCTCTGACAGACAGCTTCCTTCGAACAGACAGCTTGAGTAGCTGTTAAAAGTTCTCTTTCTGGTGCTGGGAATGAGGCTCAGTTCATTCTATTAAAAAACAGGCATTCCAAGCCAGTCAAAATCTATTGTTTGCAGTGTGGTAAAAGGAGGACACTTTTATTTTAGCAGCAACCAATTACTCATATAATGTGAATGCCTTTTAACATTTAATATGATGTATCTAACGATAGTGCTGTAACATTTTGCACAGCTGATAGGCAGTACTAACAAAATGTTGGGCATCTATTTTTAATTTTCTTAGGTCTTAGTTGTATAAAACTCACAAATTCGTTTTTCTCTATGAGGCCTACTTGTTCCTATTGAGTGCCTCTTTCTAGGTAAAGTTAGTTTTAACATTATATAGCTCCTGCAATACCCAATGGTCTTACAGCGCTTTATTTGTTGTGAGATAACATTTTCCCTTTTACATGGAATGCTATGCAATTCTGTTTAGAGTTTTAATTCTAATTTTTTACCATTGTGGCAATATAATAATTGAATGTTCACACATCTATACTTTGTTACTGCTGTTACTTTCCATAGTAGCGTGCAGCTACTTAACATATTTTATATAATTCATACTTTGAAATTTAAAGTGTAATTCTTCCAACGGCATCTGCAGAACACAATGACAACAACAAACCAAATTGAGCTCATTCCAGACATTTTCAAGAAGGGGCCACACACTCATAACACACAACACAGCTTGCTGAGGCAAGCCATCCTTACACAAAGACCACAGTCGCTACTCACTCAAACAAGTAATTCACAAGCATTACCACCGGTGTCAGTCCACAGACCTCATATACACTCAAACACACAATCAACCCACAAATCAACACTAGGACAAAAACAAGAGGCAGCCCACAGACTGTACTTAAACCAAACCAATTGTAAATACACAATCAAACATATCTTGTCGACTCTTTCTCTGACACAGACACTGCTCAATCATACTGACACTTCTTAAAATCAAATGACCCATTTACTGGCCATCGTAGATCAGGATCCTTTTTCGTATATTTGTTCCAGAGTGTACTAAACATTATGGAAGAAATACCATATTTAATATACATAAACCTATTAAGTGTCCCTTCCAGTGGAGCCGGCTGACTACTTTCTAGATCAATATTGGTACCTCCAAGACAGCAACACATTCAACGATGTTTGCTAGGAGCAGGCATGCCAAAAATATTAAAATAAAATATAATATTATAATCAAATAGTATTTATTCCAAGTATAAAAAGTAGAGACAAAAATCTCCTCATTACCTGCCTTTGTTTATTGCAACAAACAAACAAACAAAACCAGAATCTTGGCCAAGCAAATCCAAAATCAAGAGTGCCGCTTCAGCGACCTTACCAAAGAAGACAGGCACTAGCCCCAGACCTTTTCCAAAATCACTGAATTACCAATTGGTAGGGTAGAGTGTTCGCAAACACTCTATGTCTTTACCAAATCATAAGGCATGCCTATTACAGGGGTCTGCAGACCCACCCAAAACAAGATGGGGGAAAACCCCCAAGCCTTTGCAAGAATAGACCGAATTACCAAGTGGCCTGGAGGAACACTGAAAAGTGCTCTATATCTCTACTTGCAAATTTTACTAAATGACAAAAGTCTCCAGCCTCCACCTGCCAAGCTCTGGGTTGACCTAATAGTCACTGCAATACTTACGCCAAAGGAGATCTCAGTCAAGACCGGCCACCACCTGGAGGGTTAGATCAGGAAAACCGGAAAAGTCACTTTGGTCTGCAAAGACAAGAGTCTCCTCATGCGGAGCACCCCCTCAGCAATATTCCATTCCTCCGTCAAGACTGCTCCTTCAGATGGCCCGTTTCTGATGAACCCTATTTGTGGAAATGAGCCTTTTTATGGGGCCCACCCGTGCAGTGGTTCACCCTTATCTGTCAACAGGTCCTTAAACCAACAAAATAGAGATTGGCACGGAAGCTGGGACATCAAATAACAAGTTTATTAATCACTCATGAGAGGGACTACATCTAAACAACACCCTCGGGCACTGTATGAGGTAGTACAAGGAATACAGACACCAAGGGTCTTTTATACCCAGTTTGTTGCACAGTAAGCATGTAGTTACAAATAGAAGGAACAGGCCTACACAGGAATATATACTGACTAACATGGACAGATAGAAACCATTTTGTCAGCAGAGTGGGAGGGGAGACAGAACTGCTTACATCAGTTGGAACAGGCTGACAGTTACTTTCTAAGACAGGTGCATTCTAACAGCTACAGGCCTTTCTGAGCTCACACAGTGCTCTGGCTCAGTACTGAAGGAGTTAACTACAGTTGATGACTCAAGCAGAATAGAAAGGCAGGCAACAGTGAAGACGGCAGAATCACATGGCTAACAAAATGGGTGCCACAACTAAAATGGTTTCAGATTATGCTAACAGCAATTTCTGCGATTTCCACACCTTGACAGAGCTGCCTTTCAAGAAGCAGTCATGTCAGGTGATCTGGACAGAGGCATGTCAGACTGCCTTTGAAACCTTGAAGGAGGCCATGTTCACGGCTCCCGTGCTCAGAGCTCCTGACTTCTAAGAATTTGTGGTGCAGACTGATGCCTCCGCGCATGGCGTTGGGACTGTGCTTTCAGAGTTAAATGAAAGGGGCCTAGATGAACCTGCAGCATTCATTAGTAGGAAGTTAAACATTTGCTGTGGTCTGGGTGCTGAAGAAGCTAAGACGCTATTTGTTTGGGACTCACATCTGGGTTCAGACAGACCACAGGCCCCTCAGATGGTTAGTGCAGATGGAGAGCGTGAATCCTAAACTGTTGAGGTGGTCTATTTCCTTACAACAGAGGTCTTCAGTCTGTGGGGCAATACCCCTGGGAAAGGGGTCATGCATTCCCCAGCTTCACTTGTGCCTGCAATACGAAATGTTTGCTTTACTTTTGGAAAAAGACAGCCGTTCTGGGACAGCTAATTTAGATCATTATCAGCTGAAGTTTTGTCACTTGAGTGTCTTGTGCTGTGAAAAGCTTTTGTCCCAGGGTGCCTGCTCGACTGAATGAAATACAAATGTGGGCTATAAGTTAATTTGCAAGTGCAAACGGTGCTTGGGAGCTGGTTCTGTATAAATTTATTGAATCACTCCAAGCTTTGTATTGAAAAAGATTTGTTTTTTTGGAGTGGGAGTACAAAGAGTTAACAACTGGGCTGTGAGGTGCTTGTTTTAAATTATAACTACATGTACACAGTCCTTAGTACCCCTAATAAGGTGTTGAAGGGACAGTTCTGTAAAAAAAAGTGCATTACATATGCACTGGTATTACTAAGATCTACATTTTCAAAAGCACCATTTTATCGTGTGCAATGCATGTTTAAAATAATGACTTACATATTCACAGTGCTTTCTGTCACAGGCTGTGACCTCGTAGCACTAAAAATACACGTCACTATTGTACACTGCACCAATCAAGATTTAATTATGTGGCTCTCTGGTTACACATAGATCTCTGTAGTGCATTAACTACTAGAAGTTTCATAATGTCTTACAGTGAGTAACAAATATTTATATTTATATTTATTTTTCATTTACACTGCCAATTCTTTTATATGTAGATACCTGATGGTGAAAGACCTAAAAACGTACAGAATATTTTTGGACTTGTTTATGAGAGGTTTTCGTCACCAGAGCATCATTTATTTTTTTTATGCTCCGTCGGCGCAGGCATCTCAACCATACCTATGAAGCTGTGCAAAGCCACCTGCATTGCTTTGCATGGCCACATAGATGTAAGACATAGCAGTGCAAGTCACCGTGTTGCCTTACTCTGCATCAAGGAGGGGTTCCATGGGCTTTGCGTTGGGTTCCCACGCAAAACCCATGGATTTTCATACTGCCCCATATTTCCAAAATCATGTAAACCTGGGGAAGCTCCAAAAACGGACGCCTCCCCAGAGGAGGCGTAGGGAGGAAAAACAGCAGCCGTGATCCTTCTCGACCTATTGGAGACTTTTGACACCGTCTCTCACCACACCCTCATCAGAAGACTCCACCACATCGGCATCCAGGGAGACGCCCTAAAATAGATTGCCTCCATCACCGGATGCACTCATCCCTGAGCCCAAGAGAATTATCTGTGGCATCCCCCAAGGCTCTCCCACCCTGTTCAATGTCTACATGATTCTGCTGGCCGAGGTCGTAAGCATCGATGAACTCAACATCATCTCCTACGTGGAAGACATCCAGCTCATCCTCTAGCTCAGGGAAGACCCAGCCACCACCAGAACCAACTTCCGTCATGCCATGACAAACGTTGCAGACTGGATGAGGGTCATTTGCCTACAGCTGAACTCGGGCAAAACAAAGGTTCTCATCTTTTGGAGTAACACCTTACCGTGGGATGACACCTGGTGGCCCACAGAACTCAGACCCCCTCCAACCGGCCACGCCCAGAACCTCTGGATAATCTCGTCACCAGCCAATTGGACAAACAAAATACACTCTATGCAGAAACATCCACCTAACTCCTCAAACAACTCCAAACCATCCAGAACACTGCAGCCAAACTCATCCTCAACCTTCTTCAACGGACCAGCATCACCCCCCTCCTCAGAAGTCTCCTCTGGCTTCTCATCTCGACGAGATGCCAAATCAAGATATTACCCTTGCCTTCAAGGTCCTCCACAACCAAGGACCTGCATATCTTAACCAAGACAGATCTAGGGAGAGGTGCGGCGCCGTGGCCAGGGCGACTGACGCTGGATCTGGGGATCACGGTTCGATCCCCGGCTCCGGCGGCAGGTTAGCCCAGCACCATGTGACTCTGGGCAATAGCTTGCTTAATCTTCCTGACGGCCCCCAGCGCCTAGAGACCCTTACGGGTGATTGTTCGCGCTTTACAAATGTGGATTATTATTATTATTATCCACCAATCCGCCAAACAACTGTGCTCCGCCTCCCTTGCCCATGTCACCCGCATCGACAGCAGCAGCCGCATAGGTTGTTCTGTCTCCACCTTGCCACCAGGTTCTTGAATGACTCCCCCTCCACCTCTGACCGCACCTTAACTATCTGACTTCAGAAAGTGGTATAACACTTGGCTCTTCGACTAAGACCTGCGAGACCTCAGTGCCTAGATACGGGCCAGGGTGATTAGCAGTGATTTAAAAATACTGTTCCATTGATTGATGGCCTCTCCAAGTTCTTCAGCCTTAGTAAAGAGAACTCCCAAAGGGTTGGGTAGATCTCCCCACTTTCCACAGGCATCCTTTGGCATGATTTCCCCAGACTTTTTGTTATCTGACCTCCTGTTTTGCCTGTGTGCTGAACTTCGTTTTTGCTGGCTTTAGGACTCTGTGCACTTTTTCACTGCTGACTAGTGGTAAAGTGCATGTTCTCTGTGTCTAAAATGTAATGCCAGTTGGTTTGTCTGTGATTGGCATATTTAATTTACCAATACGCCCCAAGTACATTGCAATACATGTGCCCAATGCCTGTAAATTAAATACTACTACTAGTGGGCCTGCAGCACTGGTTGTGCCACCCACATGAGTAGCCGTTCAAACATATCTCAGACCTGCCATGCGGAGCATGTGAATGCAGTTTATACTGACATCGTAACCCGACAAGTTAACCTACTTGCAACACAAAAAGATGATTGACGGAATGTTGGACATTGTCAAATATTCCCTCAGTCACAGATCTGGGTTTAATCCATAATTATTTTGCTCACCATGCCTTTCCAGTTTGCACCCAGCGCTATGCAAATCAGCCATGACCCTGTTCCCCATGGGAATAGTTCATCCCCAAACTGCCAGGCCAGGTCCTCCCTGGGCCTGAAAACAAGCATACCGGGACTGGTTTCGGGGCATCAGCCCTCATCAGCCAGACTAGCTTGAAACAGGTGGTGTAGTAGCATGGCACCCACGTCTGGGCATACCCTTCCCACTTAGGGTGAAAATGCAATACAAAAAGATGATTGACAGAATTTGAACATTATCAAACATTCACCCCCCAGTCTTGATGTGCTTTGCCTTAAGTGGCCAGGGTATGCCCAGATGTGGGTTCCGTGCTACTTTGCCACTGGATACACGCTAGCCTGACTGATGATGGGTGAGACTCTGAAACCGGTCCCAGGATACCTGTTTCTGATCCAGGGAGGACCTGGCCTGGCAGGTCGGTCTGGACTGTTCCCATGAGGAACAGGGTCAAGGCTGATTTGAATAGGGCTGGGTCCAAACTGAGGTAGCTTAGTGAGCAGAAGGACGATGATGGCTTAAGCCCAGATCTGTCACTGGGAGTGAATTCCTGAAACGTTTCAGCGCTCCTTCCATCATCTTATTGTGCTTGCTAAGTTCTCCCTAAGTGGCCAGGGTATGCCCATACGTGTTCCCTTGCTCACATTGCCACTGAATTCAAGCTAGCCTGGTTGATGAGGTGTGAAACCCCAAAACCGGTCCCAAGATGCTTGTTTTCGGGCCATGGAGGACCTGGACTGGCAGTTCGGGCTGGACTATTCCCATGAGGAACAGGGTCAAGGCTGATTTGCATAGGGCTTGTTCCAAACTGGGGTGGCCTAGTATGATCTGTCACTGGGTTTAGTGTCTGAAAAGTTCCAGCACTCCATCCCCCATCTTATTGTGTTTGCTAAGTTAACCTACTTGTCAGGCCTAAACCTTCCTTTTTAGTAGACATCGGTCACCCTCTAGAGTAGGCCCTGGGCAGCCCAAGGGCAGAGTACAGTGTACTTATTTATTTATTTATTGAGCTTGTTGAGCGCGACAGCTACCCAAAAAGGGTTTCCCGGCGCTAGAAGATACCGAACCAAGAGGGCGGGAGAAATCTCATGGAAGAGACCGGAGCAGGTTACTGGTTGAATAGCCAGGTCTTGATGGCTTTGCGGAAATGATTGTAGCGAGTTTCCAAACGAAGAGGTTGAGGGAGGAAGTTCCATAGCTTAGGGCCTAGAAGGGAGAAGGATCTACCTCCCATCCTTGCTCGGCGTGTTTTGGGGACACAGAAAAGGCCCTGGGTGGAGGATCTTAAGCATCGAGACGGCGTGTAGGTATGCACAAGGGTTTGGAGGTATCTGGGGGCATTTCCCCATTTTATTCTGTGCATGAGGCTAAGAGCTTTGAATTTGACCCTATTTTCGATTTTTAGCCAGTGAAGCACCTTAAGGTGACCGGACATACGTTCCCTCCTATGGCATTTGCATAGCAGTCTCGCTGCAGCGTTTTGTACCAGTTGGAGGCGTCGCATGACTGCCTGTGATGCCCCTAAGTAAAGGACATTCCCGTAATCTAAGCGGGAAGTGATCAATGCGTTGACCACAGTCTTTTGTGTGTCGCCCGGGAGCATCCAAATGATTTTTCTGAGCCATCTCAGAATTGTAAAACAGGTAGCTGTGAGGTTGTTGACCTGGGGCTCCATGGTTAGGCCCTTGTCGATGGTAATGCCAAGGTTACAGACTTGTTGCGACGGAGTTGGTAAAGGGCCCATTTCGGATGGCCAGTGTCTTGGGTTCCAGAGGTTTGGGTTGGGGCCCACTATTAAGACCTCTGTTTTACTGCCGTTAAGTTTGAGCATATTAGTGCTCATCCAAGAGGCGATGTTCCTGAGGCCTGTCTGCAGGAGGGAAGGGGAATCGTAGTCATTGTTTGAGAGGGAGAATATGATTTGTGAGTCGTCGGCGTATGTGAACATTTTGAGACCAACTGTTTCAGCGATCTGGGCGAGCGGGGTTACATAAAGGTTAAAGAGCAGGGGGCTTAACACCGATCCTTGTGATAGTCCATAGGGGGAAAGATGGACGTTGGATGCTGCGGCGCTAGAGGAGATTTGAAATGTCCTTAATGTCAAGAAAGATGCAATCCAATCAAGTCCCTTTCCTCTAATGCCCATGTTGGAGAGTGAGGCAAGCAGTATATTGTGGGAGATGGTGTCAAACGCTGCGCTGAGGTCGAGTAGAATCAGCGCAGCTGAGTCCCCTTTATCGACCAGGAGGCGGAGATTTTCCATTACTCCGAGTAGTGTTGTCTCCGTCGAGAAACCGGGACGGAAACCGAATGGGAGGGGTGCAGAATGTCATTTGCCTTCGCAAACCTTGCGAGGTGTTCGTGGACATGTTTCTCTAGAATTTTGGAGAAAACGGGCAGGAGGGATATTGGACGGAAGTTTGCCAGGATTTTTGGGTCAGCCGATGGTTTCTTGAGTAGAGGTGAAACCATAGCATGTTTCCACGGTGCCGGGACATTAGCCATGGAGAGGGATAGGTTCAAAGTTCTGCAAATCACGGCAAGTAGTGGGGTGTCCAGGAGTCTGAGTATTGGAATAGGGAGGGGGTCAATGGGCGAACCAGATTTTAATTTCCCTAGGATGTCTCGCAGACCCTGAATGTCGATCCCGGGCCATGATGTTAATGGCTCATAGGACAGATGAGGTAGAGGGAGGATGTCCTCTGTGTTAGGGCCGGGGTCTTGCACCCTTATAGTTTGAACCTGGTGCTGTTTTAATATATCCTGGTAGATGGTCTCTATCTTCGTTGTGAAATATTTCGCTAGTTCTTCACACTGGAGACTGTTCAGAGGAAGCGGTTTGGCTGTTGTATTAGAGCCTGCTAACTCTTTTACAAGATTAAAAAGGGTATTAGATTTGTTTGTAGCTTCCAAGATAGATTTGGCTACGTAGTTGGCTCTAGCCGTGTTTCAGGCCCTGTGATAAAGCTTAAGCTAGTTTCTATAGTTTGAGCTGGCAACCGGGGACTAATCTTTCCTCCAGATGCGTTCCAAGCGTTTGCATTTGGATTTAGTGGCCTTCAGTTGTTCATTATACCATAACGCTGGTGAGTTGTGAGGGGTGGATATTTTGTGAGCCAGGGGAAGGCAGATGTCTAGGGCACTTAGGAGCCATTTGTTAGTCTTGGAGGCTACGACCTCCATGTCTTCGGTATCAAATATTTCGTCCAAAGGGGCAGAGATTAGGACGGACGCAAAGTGGTTCATGTCCAATTTCTTCCAATTTCTTGTGAAGGACTTGTTTCTCCTGCTTGGAAAGTTAGAATTCATATGATCGTCCACATTGAATTTTATTAAGAAGTGGTCTGACCAGTCTAGGGGCAGAGCAGGCTGGCAGTGCAGCAGGGGAAGGCTGGAAAAAATAGGGTCCAGGAGGTGGCCCCCTTTGTGTGTTTGGCCCGAGTTCCTTAGGGTGAGGTTCATGGTGGCCAGGTCGTGTACTAAATTGTTTCCTGGTTTGTTGGTTGGGTCGTCGAAGTGAATGTTCAGGTCACCAACGATAGATAGGTTATTATAATTTACCCTTATTGATGCGGTCCATTCCACTAATTGGGTGGCCCAAGGTTGTATAGGGCCAGGTGGACGGTAAATTAGGAGACCCGTAAAGGTGAAATTCGGGTGGAGTTGGAGTTTAAAAAGGGCCATCTCACAGGTGGTTAAGGGAATGGGTTCTAGAGAACATTGCTGCGTTTTTTTGAAGATAACAGCTATCCCACCTCCAATACCGGTGGTTCGGTCATTACGCACGATGGCATAGTTTGAAGGTAGGGCTTCAGCAATGTCTGGGCCAGAGCTCGCATGTAGCCATGTCTCAGTGAGGAAAAGGGTAGAACATGTGAAAAGGTAGGACATGTACTTTTCAGTTTTCATGTCCTAGTAGTTAAATAATCTTACATTCGTATTTCTCTGCTGCAAGGCCTAACATTGGAGTTGCCTTATATCATTTTACAAGTGTAACTTCCAATTGGGAAAAGATAGGAAAAGTAAGTTTAGTGTCTCTGGACTTGCAATTTAAAAACAAATCTTTAAGGGGCAGATGTACGACCATTTTTTGTGGGCACCAATGGGAATTAGACCCGTTTGCGACCGCAAAATTGGTCTGCCCCATGTACACACCCTATTTTGCAAGTCGGTAACCTATTACTGACTCGCAAAATATGGATTGCAAATCGCTATTAGGAATGGGCGTGCCTAGGGCGTCCCTTCCTAATAGCGGTCTAACTACAAGGTGTGATTGTTTTGCGACTGTGTTTGCTGTCGCAAAACACTCGCAGTTTACCACCTACTTCAAGTAGGTGGTAAGCAACTCAGAATAGTGAGTGTGTGCAAAAATATTTTTTAAGAGCAGGCAGTGGTCCCAGGGACCACTGCATAGTCTTCAAAAATGAAACAGAAACGTTTCACTTTTCTTTTTTAAATGCAGACCATTTTCCTTTAAGGAGAACATGCTGCATTTAAAAAAACAATTGCTTTAATTTAAAAGCAGTCACAGACATTGTGGTCTGCTGACCCCAGCAGGCCACCATCCCTAGGAGTTCTAGCCATTCCTACTGGGGTCATAAATAGCACCTGCTTCATCAATATTAATGAGGCGGGCAATTTGCGACCCCATTAGGAATCGCTAACAGTGTCTGTAACACTGTTGTACATTGCATTTTGCGGGTCGCAAATTTTGAGTTGCAAATTGTGAGTCGCAAAGCGACAATTTGAGAGTCGCAAAATGTAAAGGTCATACATCTGACCCTTAGTGAAGGAGGTCTTTATATTGCAGGTCTGAAAATGCCACTTTTAGAAAGTTAAAGACACTCAAATGATGAACAGAATGCAGAACAAATCTTACATTCACCCCCAGTCCAGAGATCGGGTTCAATCCATTGTTCTTTTGCTCACCATGCCACCCCAGTTTAGACCGAGCCATACGCAAATCAGTCTTGACCCTGCTTCTCAATGGAACAGTCCAGCCCGAACTGCCAAGCAAAGTACTCCCTGGACCAGAAACAAGCATCCTGGGACTGGTTTCGGGGTATCACCCCTCATCAGCCTGGCTAACATGAAATCCAGTGGCGCAGAGAGTCCTGGACGTGCGTCTGGGCATTCCTGGCGTACTTAGGGTGAGAAAGCAAAAGATACACAAAAGATGGACAGAATGCGGAACAAATCAAACTTTCACTCCCAGTCAAGAGATGTGGGTTAAATCTGTTGTTCTTTTGCTCATCATGCCACCCCAGTTTAGACCCAGCCATATGAAAATCAGTCTTGACCCTGTTCCTCATGGGAACAGTCCTGCCAGAAATGCCAAGCCAGGTCCTCCCTGGATCAGAAACAAGCCTCCTGGGACTGAATTTGGGGTATCGCCCCTCATTAGCCACGCTAACTTGAATCCAGTGTTGAAGTGAGTCCGGGACCCACGTATAGGCATACCCGGCGTACTTAGGACAAGAAAGCAAAAGACACACAAATGATTGAAGGAATGCAGAACAAATCAAACATTCACTACCAGTCAAGAGATCTGGGTTAAATCTACTGTTCTTTTGCTCACCATGTCACCCCAGTTTAGACCCATCCACATGCAAATCAGTCTTGACTCTGCTCCTCATGGGAACAGTCCAGCCCAAAATGCCAAGCCATGTCCTCCCTGGACCAGAAAAAAGCATCTTGGGACTGATTTTGGGGTATCGCCCCTCATTTGCCAGGCTAGCTTGAATCCAGTGGCACAGTGAACCTGAGACCCATGTATAGACATACCGGGCGCACTTAGGGCAGGAAAGCAAAAGACACACAAGTGATGGACGGAATGTGGAACAAATCAAACATTCACCTCCAATCAAGGAATCTGGGTTAGGGGGGGGCATGGTCTGGCCACAAAGGAAAATGGACGCCTGAATATAGAGCTCCGCTGCATGATGGACTCTGAACGGCGGTGATGTTCTCCTCAGCATGTCCAGGGGTGCGGCATTGACGTCTTTGAAGCGTCAATCGCTTTGGGTATGGCTTGCTCAAGTTTTGCTGGGGAATGAGCTCCTTTAGGGCTCACACTTGTATGGAGAAGATCTGAGGTGACTGAAAACGTAGGGCCCTGTGACGCCTTGAAAGCCTTGGACCTTGTGTGACCCGCAAGCCCCGTCTATCGGCTGCTGCGACGTGTATCATAAACCAATGTAAGAATGCCCTCTACATTTTCTAAATGCCCCTTTATTTTAATTTCTTTTATAGCGCTGGAATCAATCCCGTAAGGGTATCTCCGCGCTGAGCCAGCTATAGAGTTCTCAGTCAGTGCATCTAGGTGAATTAAGTGGACAGGAATGCTTCTTGATAAAGAAGAGTTTTTAATGTTTTCCTGAAAGATAGATAGTTGGTAGTTGATCTAACATCAGGTGGCAAATTGTTCCATAAGGCAGGTCCAACCGATGAAAAGGCACGGTCTCCTTGTCTGGATTTCTTTGTGGCCGGAGGTTTTAAAAGCGCTTGGTTGCTTGAGCGAAGAGACCTACTCGGCTGATATAACACCAAAGATTGAGACAGGTATTTAGGACCTACACCATAAATGCACCTATGGACCGTGCAGCAGATCTTAAAATCAATGCGTTGTCGTATAGGAAGCCAGTGTAATTCCTTCAGCAGGGGTTTGGAGGGGGTTCTAGCTGGTGCGCCCATGACCAGTCTTGCTGCCGTGTTCTGGACTACCTGCAAACGACCTATTGCATCAGCATTTGCTAGTGTCAGCAGGCCGTTGCAATAGTCCAGACGACTGGTCACAAGAGCCTGCACAAGTGTCTTTCTATAGGTGGCTGGGAGATACGGGAAGACACGTCTAAGTAGACCAATAGTATAAAAGCACAGTCCTGCAATGTGGTTGGTGTGCTCCTTCAGGGTTAGCTTTTGATCCAACTTCACCCCAAGATTCTTTACATGATGTTTAGATGTGGGTGCAGGGCCAAGATCCACCGGCCACCAGTCAGGGGACCAGAGAATGCTTGCTTTACCAAAGAGCATGACCTCAGTTTTTGTGACATTGCATTGGAGGCAGTTTGTCGCCATCCAATGTGACACCGCCCTCATACCCTCAGCAAAATTCTCTTTGACTCTAGAGTCAAGGGAGTTAAAAGGGTAGAGGAGCTGGGTGTCGTCAGCGTAGGAGATCGGTGTGAACCCATACTTCCGCACAATCTCAGCAAGGGGGGCCACGTATACATTAAACAATGTTGGGCTGAGACACGAGCCCTGTGGCACCCCCTTCGTGAGCCCCCTAGAGGTGGAGCGGAAGGGGCCCAGGCTGACAGATTGTGACCTTCCGGAAAGAAAACTCTCCAACCATGATAGTGCAGAGCCTCCGATTCCTACTCCTTGCAAACGGCTGAGAAGGATGTTATGATCCACGGTATCGAAAGCTGCAGACAGGTCCAGCAGCACTAGAATCATGGAGCCACCTCTATCCTGTGACATTTTGATCTGATCAGTCACAGAAAGAAGGGCTGATTCAGTGCTGTGGTTGGGCCTGAACCCAGATTGTGATTGGTCCAGGTCCCCTGTCGCTTCGATAAAACTGGAAAGAATGGTGTTTACATGCTTCTCTGCCAGTTTGCTGATGTAAGGAAGGAGGGAAATCGGACGAAGGTTGGAGAGTTCAGACCAGGGCAAGATGGAATTTTTGCGTATGGGGTTCACCACCGCTTCCTTCCAGGCTGATGGGAGCAGGCCCTCAGTGTAGGGGAGATTAAGTAATTTCTGGATGGGAGGTCCTACTATGTCAATAAGAGGGGAAATGAGTTTGGCAGGTAGCAAATCAGTGGGGGAGCCAGACTTTACTTGATGAATAAGTATGGTCAGGCCCTCAAGAGTTATTTCTGGGATTACCCGAAGGGTCGTTACAGGGGTCAGTATAGGGGACATTTCAGGGACCTCGTTTCCCAAAGGATCTGAGACTGCAGTGATTTTTTTATATATCCCTTCTATTTTGTCCTCAAAGAACTGAGATATATCATCACACAAGACCTGGGTGAAGGTGTCTGGGCTCTCACACACCTCAGGATTAGTAAAAGTCTGAATGATTTTAAAAAGCTCTCTTGTAGAGTTACCTGCCTCTTCAATTTGGGCTGTAAGGCCTACTTTCCTGGCCTTTTTGATATTTTTATAATAGGAGGTCATTACTTCCAGATAACGAGTTTTATCTTCCTCCTTGCCTGTTCGTCTCCAAATTTTCTCTAATTTTCTGCATCCCTGCTTTTCAGTTTTTAGGGCCTCGGTGTACCAAGCTTCCCTTTTGGCCATGGTAGGTTTTTTTACGTTTTTCTGAGGGGCAAGAGTGTCAATAGCCATCATCAGGGTGGAATTAAACTTAGAGAGAGCAGTATTGATGTTGTCAGAGTTGGAGAGTGTTGGCTGTTCCCATGTTTGCATGAGTTTAGCAGAAGTTATTTTATGCCAGGGTCTGCGTTTAATATGCTGGGAATGCGAGCGATTCATAGAATTAGTTAGGTGGGCTAAAGAGAAATTAATCAATTTGTGGTCAGACCAAAAAATGTATTTAGGGGAAGAACAGTGAACATTCGGATGTGAGGTGAAAATCAAGTCCAGAATATGGCCGCCTGAGTGAGTGGGTTCACTGTTTCTAAGATGGAGACCTAAGAGAGCAAGGTCCGCGAGAAAGACTTTAGTGTCCGGGTGATCCTTAATATCAACATGAAAATTAAAATCTCCTAAGAGAATAAAATCTCCGTTAGCTTTCAAATGAGGAGCTAACAGTTCAGTGAGGGCAAGAGAGAACCCCGCATTAGGCCCAGGCGGACGGTAAAGTAATGCTCCTCGCCAGTATACCTTGGGGCTGAATGCTAGATGGAAAATTAACACTTCCATGGTAGGTAGCATGACTTGGTCTAAGACTCTGATATTCAGAGTGTCCTTATATATGATGGCAATTCCCCCTCCTATTTTCACAGGTCGATCAAGCCGGAGGATTCTGTATCCTGTGGGTATCCCCAGAGTGATGGTAGGGGTAGTGTAGGGTTTCAGCCAAGTTTCCGTTAGGAAGCAAATCTCTGGTTGAATACTATGAATGGTATCCCATAATTGTGTATGATGTTTCGGGAGGGATCTGAGGTTCAACAAAAAGCTTTTTACGCCTCCTTGGGGGCCTATGTTGTGAGTGGGCCGTCCAGCAATAATATAGGAGTCCATAGCCTGAAATCCGCAAGTGAGGCAAGAAAAAGGGCCCTCTGGGCAGCGTAAAGTTTTAGCGGTACAAGTATATTTCTCTTGGTGTTGTAGTGCTTTCAGAGTGTGTGAGGCGTACCTGAATACGGGGGTTGGCCTGCAACAGTCCATAGTGGCAAGGACAGGGTAGGTGGCCCCTGGCCCCGTCCAGTCGCGGACGGGCGCAGACGGGCCACTCTTTGGCTACTCTTCGGCGTTATCTTCGGCTCCCCTGCGCGCGAACGCTGCGCGCTCAGAAGGGGCGAGGGCTAAATAGCCCCGTCAGCCTGTCCGCTAGAGCGCTAACCGCTCAGCAAACCCGGAAGTGGTGTTCTCCTCCCCGATACACAATCACGGGGAGGCGGGGAAGCGAGCGAGTGCTCAGGTAATGATGTGTTTTCAGCATGTATGTGTGCAAGTGTGTGCACTATTTTAGTCTAGTGTCACAAATAGGGAAAATATGTAAAATCAATTCTCACAATGCTTTTAAAATATCACAGTTTAAATCATGCGCAACACGCTATTAAGAAGAAAATAAAGCGGACTGAGCGTCCAAGCAGGCCAGCGGGTCCGGGAAACACTCACACTGTCCCCCCTGCCGCAGCGCGGAAAATGAAGGCTCAGCCTAAATAGCCCCGTCAGCCTGTCCGCTAGAGCGCTAACCGCTCAGCAAACCCGGAAGTGGTGTTCTCCTCCCCGATACACAATCACGGGGAGGCGGGGAAGCGAGCGAGTGCTCAGGTAATGATGTGTTTTCAGCGTGTATGTGTGCAAGTGTGTGCACTATTTTAGTCTAGTGTCACAAATAGGGAAAATATGTAAAATCAATTCTCACAATGCTTTTAAAATATCACAGTTTAAATCATGCGCAACACGCTATTAAGAAGAAAATAAAGCGGACTGAGCGTCCAAGCAGGCCAGCGGGTCCGGGAAACACTCACACTGTCCCCCCTGCCCCTTTAAACAAGAGAATGCATAAAACATTCTGAGGTGGCTGGAAAAACTTGCTCTATGCACTTATTCAAGATGTTTATCACTCGAATGTGCTAAAAATGGGTCAGCGACACCTTACATTTCTGTTGATATTGCTGTGCATACTATAATTGGGGAGTGTGAAAAATCAAAGTTCCTGGATACTGCTGATTTGAGGTCAACCTGGATGGAACCTTACGCTGACCCATATTGGTGAAAAGGTGACCTGGGATTGCTGAAGAGCAGTTGAGACCTGGGGTGCCTAGGAGGCATTGATCCCCACTTGATTCAGGATTCCTGCCCTTCTGTCCATAGGGGTCCCCCTACAGTCTGCTGAGGCAGAGGTAGGGCGTTGGTGTCCCTTTAACGCCTACCGTGAACTGTAATGGGCCATATCCTGCAAATATCATTCATCCCAGTGGAGGTGGCCCTAGAGAGCATTTACCCTCATATGAATTGGGGACTTCGTTCTTTGTATCTGGTCGCTCTACTAGGAACGCGGGTAAGGCAGAGGTGAGGCAAGAAAGTTCTCCCCCCTCACTGTCGTTATTGTTGTTCTTAAAGTAATTGCACTATACAAGTCACAGAAACGTTTGTCACACAGATTGCTTGTCCGTTCTTTACCACTATTGAATGCTCTTAACCTCCTGACTCACCAAATGAACTGATATCGACTCAGGAAAGGCAAGGAACAATGTGCAGCAGCATAGAGACCCAAAAACCATAGCATTATACAAAGCAGGTGTATGTGAGAATTTAAGAGTCTTATTGGTCTGTAATGCGTGAAAAGTCTTCGGCCTAAAGGAGCATTAGAAGAATTTTATACATAAAGTCTCAAAGCATATAAGAGACAGGTGCTTTTTGGTAATCCCATCACACCAAGAAGTTGAATCAGATGTCACCGCTTGGGGTCCTGAGGCTATATTCAGTCTAATGCATCGCCAGGTATCACAGCAAGTACCTAAAATTACAAAGGAGTCATTAAGAGCATGCTCTTATCCCTCAACCTCCGCAGTCCAACAGTGGACGATACTTACAATAATGGTATTCGGGATATAAGACTGGAGCAACCAAGGTGAATATAGGTCACGAGGATCACGGATATAAAATTTGTTGGCTAGGTGTATTAATACAACAGACTGCTCCCTCCCTAAATAACGGAGTGGTCGAGTTGGAAGACTGATCTACGTACAGGCTCATCCAAGGATAAGCAGAAGTAGAAGATCATTAGCAGAATAGCTGAAGTACAAGACCCATGCTACTACTACTAATATTACATCAAAATATCCCAGACTATAGACGAATATCCAACAATATACACAGGAGCAAATCTTCCAAACAACTCCTCTTTGTAGATTTACTTAAACAATCATGCAATATGCCTTTGAAAGGTTCCACTCTTCCCTCATGTAGTTCGTTGCAGGTCACCTGAAACCCAGCACAAGGTGAGACCATGGATTGCATCCTGAAAGACATTTTGATGATCAGTCGTCATTTGAAAGATATGGACACTAATATATCTTTTCTTACAGCAGAGGCTAAGTCAATTAGGGCAGACATTGTAGGATTCCACAATAGAGCAGAGAGGCTGGACCAACGACTAACAGTAGTAGAGAGCCGACTTGACTAAGTCCTTAACAGAGATCAAGAATTGTTACTCCTCCGCAGCAAGCTAGTCGATTTGGAAGAATGTAGCAGAAGAGATAACGTTTGTTTCTTTGGATTCCCAGAAAAAGTTGAAGGTCAGAATGCTAGAACATTCTTATGTGATATTCTTCCAAAACTGGCTGGCATTACCCTTGATTCACCGCTTGAAATTCAACGTGCACAATGTATTGGTCCTCCACGTAAAGACACTGCCACTCGTCCAAGGCCCCTCATTGCCTGCTTCTTAAGACACGAACAAGCAAGACAACTGTTAACGGCAGCCCGTGCACAAGGCTCATACATATATGATGGTCATGAAATCTGCATGGCAGCTGACTTCCCCTGAGAAACTAATGATAGACGGAAAATTCCTCTCTATGAGGCCCCAACTGCAAAAAATAGACATCAAATATGGTTTATTTGAACCAGCCTGTTTCTGCATCACCCAAAATGGAGATTCAAATGACTTCTATAACCCTGAGGATCTGCAGCACTTCTTGGACTGCATGAAACCACAGGACATGGACATCCAGCATACTCCTACAGAACAGACCCATCTGGGTCGTAGACTTTCTCAACAGATGCCAGACAGTAGACGTCGGGATACTAGTGAATTTCGTCATCGTGGTAGAGAACTTGAACGAATAACTCACACACATGAGGATAAGACCATGGTCTTACAAACAGTGTCTACTTTCACGCAGCATAGAGATATATTTCGCTCCACCTTAATATCTGCTTCAGATGCAGAATACGTTTTAAAAGTGTATAGTTGTGATTTCAGATGTTGCTATATTTAATGTTCTCACCGTGATTATTGTCAAGTTCCTCACATCAGAAACTGAGCAGAATATGGTCACTGTGCTTTGAAGGAAAATAACATCTACGCACAGGACAGCTGAGTATTGCTCTCATTGTTATCTTTACTTTCCTTTTCATTTTAACTCCTGTTATTACTATCACTATCACTGCCGCTATCGCTGTGGTCTTAATCATATTTATAGTTGCCCTCATGCTTATATTATTGTGATTGACTATTTGTGCTAACTGCTCTTGATGTGTTCAAAGTCTTAATATGTGTATATTTTCTATATGTTATTCACAGTTGTGACTCATATGGCCTTAAGTCATATTTGTTCTGTTATAAATGAAGCAAATATTATAGCTGATCGAAGATACTGAGTTGTCCAACTTTGGATGTGACATGCATATAATTCTCCTTAGTACTCCTAGAAGTCACTAATGTTTTATTACACACTTCCATGCTCTACCATATCACACCTCTCCTTTCCCAGTAGTTAATATCATACACACACGGGTCCACAGACCTTAAGTATTCTGCTTTATAGCCCTGGCTATTGTTATATCCTCCCGACAGGGCTCCTTCCCGCGGCGGTGCTGACATGAGCCAAGACCCGTGGTTAAAAGTAGAGAATTCCGTGTGCTGCTACGTCGCTGCTCCGGGAAGAAGCGATGGATCCCCCAAAGAGGGCGCTGATGGTATCGAGCAGACTTTGCAATGGAATTTATGTGGGAGAGTAGATTGAGTTTTGTGTCGATTATGACACCAAGAGATTTTGCGCTGTCGACAATGATGGGTTTATTGTTAAGTGGATTCATCTGATCCATCCATGATTGAACCGGGGGAGGAGAAAGTGAGGAGGAGGGGAAGAGAAAGTGAGGAGGAGGAATTCAGTTTTAGAGGGATTCAGAATCAGTTGATGAGTTAACATCCAGTTTTAAATGGAGTCGAGAGTAGAGCTTAGGATGGAGAGATCGTGAGTGGAGGCAACCTTGAGGTAGATTTGAGTATCGTCCGCATAGAGATTATAGTGGATCCCGGATTTGCTTAGGAGATTTCCCAATGGTTCCAAATAGAGATTGAACAATGTGGGTGCTAGTATAGAGCCTTGAGGAACACCTTGACCTACTGCCAAAGGAGATGAAAGACTATTCGCTATTTTGATCATTTGGGATCTATCAGAGAGGAAGGAAGCAAACCATTTAAGCACAGTGTCCTCCATGCCCATTCTCTGTTGAAAGAGTGGTAAGGAGAGTGTTGTGATTGACAGTGTCAAAGGCTGCAGGAAGGTCAAGAAGAATAAGAAGAATAAGAAGACAAGACTCCCCAGAATCGAGTATCCGCAGCACGTCATCAATCACTTGCAGCAGGGGGGTTTCAGTACTGTATTTTTTTTTTTTCAAAACCATATTTTATTGACATTTCAGATAGGGATTGCGGAAACATTCACAGCACTCCAGACACTGGAGAGGCTGTAAGCAAATAATCATGAATCACAGTTGGAGCAATCAGCATAAGAAGCAGGATAAGACAAGTGACATTAACCTCCCGGAACCCCCCCTCCAACCCTGCAACATCCCCCCACCCGGTTCCCACCCCCGCCCCGTTCACGATGGTCACCAGGATCTAAAACAACGTAATCTGTACAGAGATGTTGATGCACTCTCACTCTTGCCCCGGTACTCATGACAGTTGATCCGCTAGCGTATCCTGCTGCGGTGGCGGCTCCAGCCACAGCCCCCTATATTCTGCCCACCTCTTCCAGATTTTATAGTGTTTTCTGGGCAGCCACGGGCCTCAAACACGGGGCGTTCCAGTCCCATGCAATAGTCCATGCCCCGTTTCCAGACCCCAATCGGGGGCGCCCCAGGATCTTTCCAGGCACGGGCCACATCCCGCTTAGCAACTGTAAGGCCCAGGAGTAAGAGATGTCTCTTATAAATGTTGCCGCCCACTCGCTCCAAGACATGCAAAAGACCCAGCTGCGACGTGCGCGGGAGCTGCCAGCCCAGAACCTCATCCAAGCAGTCCCAAATATGCTTCCAATATCGTGCTATAGCTCCACAGGTCCACACCGTATGCAAGAACGTGCCCATTTCCCTACCACACCTCAGACAGTCAGGGGAAGCAATCAGTCCAGCTTGCCACAGCCTCTCTCTCGTGTAGTAAGCCCTGTGTAGGTATTTAAATTGGATAAAGCGCAGCCGCACGGCGACAGCCGCCTCCCTCGGAGCCGCAAGAGCCTCCCTCATCAATTTCGCCCACATCTCTCTCCCATTTGGACCGTAGGCCATCTAGGGAGGACGCACAGTGAGTGACTAGGGATTGGTATATGCACGATATCTTCTTCTCCGTCAATTCTCCCATGAACAGTTTAGCCTCTATGGGACGGAACTCTGGTAGGGAGTCCAACCCCTCCAAGGCGGGGGAAATAGCATGGCGAAACTGCAGGTATTTGAAAAACTGGGTACTCGGCATTTCGAACTCGTCCCTCAACTCCTGGAAGGACTTAAGGGTCGTGCCCCTCATAACGTGTCCCAACGCCGAGATTCCTATTGAGTCCCAGCCACGAAACCCCGACAGGGTTGACAAGGCCGGCAGGCGGCCATTCTGCCACAGCGGGGTCTCCACAGTCAGCCTATTCCACCACCCCATGCGACCAAGTGCCCGACGCCAGACCTGAAAGACAGTTTGCGTAACCACCGGGAGCTTCTTCCTTTTCCCGGCCGAGTAAAGAAGTGTGTGCAGGGTTTCGGGTTCCAATAAATACCTCTCCAGAGCATACGCCGGGTCGCCCCGATCCCCATACCACCATTCATTAAGTATCAAGAGATGGGACGCCTGGTAGTAGGAGAGAATGTCCGAAGACGCCAGGCCACCGCAGTATGTTGAGAGGAAGCAGGTGCGAAGGGCCACATGCACCGCCCCCCCCAGCCCAGAGGAAACGGCCCAGTGCCGAATTGACCTGGCGGAACCATTGTGGCAAGATAGGATATGGATGGTTCTGCAGTTGGTAGAGCAGGCGCGGGAGAGCGACCATCTTAAAGATGGCTGACCGGCCATATAGATTCAAGGGCATGCGGGACCACGTCTTCATGTCCGATCGGACTCTGTCCCAAACCGGAACAATATTACGCTCCCACGATACCCCGGGGATGTCAGTCAGGAACACCCCTAGGTACTTAAGGCCTCCCGTTGCCTTTTGTAGAACTGACGCCCATGCACCGGGAGCCACCCCGCCGCCCAGGGTCCACAAAACAGACTTCCTCACATTGAGATTCAGCCCTGACACCTCACCAAACACTCTCATAATCTCAAGAATTCTGGGACCTGACCTGTTGAGGTCCGTAAGAAAGAACAGTACATCGTCCGCATATAGCGCGATGCGGTCTGACGGCCCAGCCTCCCACTCGAACCCCTTCATTTGTGCATCAATTCGCACCCATGCCGCAAGGGGTTCCATTGCGAGAGCGAACAGGTAGGGCGAGAGCGGGCAGCCCTGCCGGGTGCCTCGCCCGATGGGAAAGGCATCCGAAATCGCACCCGCCACCCGCACGGACGCCGTCAGGTCGGTATATAGCAGTCGCACATACGAGAGGAAGTGAGGGCCAAGATTCAAGCGGGGCAGGAGTGCCTGTAAGTATGTCCAGCTCAGCGAGTCGAAGGCCCTATCGATGTCAGCCAATAGGAGCGCCGCCTGGGTGCTGGTGGCTTTCATCATCTCCAGAGCCACTTGGGCCCGCCTGATGTTGTGCCTAGTGGCCCTGTGGGGCATGAAACCAGCCTGATCTGGATGGACCAGAGTGGTAATGAGAGGCAGGAGGCGATTGGCAAGCGCCTTCGCCAGTATCTTCGCCTCTATATTTAGGAGAGAGATAGGGCGGTATGACTCGTGTCTATCCGGCGGTCTCCCCGGCTTGCAGAACACCACTATCTCGGCATGTCTCCAATCCGACGGCAGCCGACCTCATTCCCTAGCAGCATCCAATGCCTTCTTGAAATGGGGCCCTAACTGAAGGTGGTATTTCCGTAGAAACTCGCACGGGAAGCCGTTCGGCCCAGGGGCCTTCCCGGCATTCAGCTCGCCCAACGCCTTGCCCAGTTCCTCCGCGGACAAAGGAAGCTCTAGATCATCACGCTCCTTGTCGGAGATCCCCCGCAGCGGGAGATCCGCCAGAAATTTGTCCACATCTTCCGCCGGAAGGGAGTCTCTGGGGGCGTATTGCGCCTTATAGTAGTGCGCAAAGCTGGCAGCCATGGCCCCAGAATCAGTTATAGGGGTCCCGGCCTCATCCGTCAGCGCCGGCAGCGTCTGAGCCTGGAACGCGCCCTGGCACAGCCTGTACAGCATAGAGCTGGATTTATCCCCCCACTGGTATATTCTACTCTGCGTTGCAAGCCATATATGGCGCGACTCCTCAAGCAATAGGGAAGCAGCATCATTCTGCGCCTGCAGGAGCCGCCGCGTATCCTCCTCTGCCCCCGTCTCCGTAGACCGTGCTTCCAGAGTGCGGACGCGGTCTTCCACCTTCTCCAGGTCCTCCTTCCGAGTCCTACGGGCCCTCGCACACCAGGCTATGTCTACTCCTCTGAGTGTTGGCTTCATGGCCTCCCAGAGGGTCACCGCGTCCGAGCCCGGCCCCTCATTTTCCTCCCAGTAGTGAGCAATGGCTTCGCGCATATGGGATTGGTAATCATCTCGTTGCAGATGCCAGGTAGAGAGGCGCCATCGAAACGGCTGTCGCCGCCTATCAAGGAGGATATCAATCGTAACGGGGGAATGGTCTGAAAGCCCCCTAGGCAGAATAGCGGTCGACGCCACTCTTCCGATGACGGCGCGCGGGACAAACAAGTAGTCCAACCGCGAGAAGGAGCGATGTACCGCAGACACGTAAGTAAATTCCCTACTGTGTGGGTGTTGGCAGCGCCAGGCATCCATCCATCCCATACCTCTCACCATATGACTCAGTTTCGTAGGGGCAGCCACTAGCTGTCCGCCATCAGGCCTGTAGCGATCCGCAGATCCATCCATTACATCATTCCAGTCGCCGCCTATCACCGACAAGACGTCCGGCACCTCAGCCCAGACCGCAAACAGCTTCTCCACCAGAGACCATTGCAAGGGGGGGGGGGCATACACACTACCAAACACCACTTGTTCCTCGCCAACCATTCCTTTGATGAAGACATACCTGCCCTGGGCATCTATCCACTGTGAGGAATGGGTATAGGAAACCCTTCGGTGGACCAAGACCGCCACCCCCCGAGACCCCGGGCAAAACCTGCATGGTATACCTGATGATAACCATATCGTTGCAGACTCAAAGTCTTCGTACCTAGGAGATGAGTTTCTTGTAATAGGAGGACATCAGCCTTTTCCCTTTTCCCCTGTCGCAGTACAGCCCCTCTTTTGATTTTATCGAGCATGCCCCTCACGTTCCAACTCACAATTTTCAACGTAGCTCTGGGGAGCTCCAAGGCAGGACCCCTAACCGCCATCAAATGTAAGCGGGCGCAACTGCCCGGGCGTAGGAGAGCGCAATTGCCCATATGACATAAACCGGACCTGGTGAACCATCGTGCGTGAACAAGTTACCCCTGCGGACCCAAACATCGTGCATCCCCCCTCCCCCAACCCCCAGACCCAACCCCGACCCAACTCCCAGCAAACCGACCACCCCCCTCCCCTATACCTCAACAACATTGAAGTACCTGTCGCGGTGCAGGAGCGCCCTAACCCCCAACGGGAGGTCAGCGGCCACCCACTCCAATGGATCCCCAAGAACCTCTCCCCCAACAGTCCCAACTACCCACCCAGCCAACCGTCTCCCTCCCCTAGCATCTCCCACTTAAGTAGGAGGCAAAGCCCTTGTAGAAGAGCTTCCTGAACCCCCCCGCCGCCCCACACCATCCCAAGATTGATAAAGTATAGCAAGCAGCAATTATACAGTCGAGTAGCAAGCCGCAGTCCAAACAAACACAGGAAAACCTTCTCCCAGCGGGAGCCTGTAATCATCACGAGCAGGTTCAGTCCCCTGAGGTACCACCGTCCTTGCCAGAGTGGTCAGAGTCTGCGGGTGCGCCATCCTTCTTCCCACCTCGTGAAGGGGAGCGTTTTCGCGACCTTGACCTTCTGTTTCTTCTGCTCTTGGCGGTTGGATCCTTCCGCTCCGGCGAGGGGCCCCTCGAGTGGCCCGGGTTCAGACCCGGCTGGGCGTGCGGCCGGACCCTTACTGTCTCATCAGTCCATTTAAAGACGTCCTCCTGAGTGTCAAAGAAGTGAGTTCACGACTGAAATATTACCCGCAGGCGGGCCGGATAAAGGAGGGAGTATTGGATCTTCAGACCTCGTAGTTTTGCCTTGGCGACAATGAACGAGTGATGTTGTTGCTGCACGATCCTGGTATAATCCAGAAAGATCATTATCTTCTGGTTTTCAAATAGAAGAGAGTCTTTGGTCCTCGCCTCCCGTAGGATAGTGTCCCTGTCGTGGAAATTCAGAATCCTAGCAATCACCGGCCTGGGCCGCTCCCCCGCCGGCGGTTTCTGCGTCAGGGCTCTATGTGCGCGCTCAATCACAAAGCATCGTGACAGAACATCGGGGGGAAGCCAGGACTCCAACCATTGGGACAAGAACAGTTCCATGTTTCCCTTCTCACAGCCTTCCGGAAAGCCCACGAAGCGTAGGTTGTTTCTGCGCGCCCGCCCTTCCGCATCTTCCACGCGGAGCGCAAGGCCTCTCTGGACATTTTCCATCGCCGCCATTTTCCGCTTCAGGGTCACCACGTCGTCCTCCACCACCGATATCCTGGATTCGGCCTCGGTAATACGCACCACAGCGTTCCGCAGGTCCTGACGCAAGAGGGTCACATCCGCGCCAACCGCCCTGATCTTGGCGTCCAGCATGTCTCTGGACTGGGTAATCGCCGCCATCAGTGCTGCGTTGTCAGGGCCCGACCCGTGGCCTCCGCCTGAGGCACCTGGCGCCCCACTTGGCCCCGTAAACTTATCCAGGGTCCCTTGCTTAGCGGACCCGCTGCCACCCCCACCTCTGGTCATGGCCACAGCACCCCTGGGTCCAACCAATTTCTGAGTAGTTGTGGCTAGTCTCGGTGCCTACCCCCGTACCCCTGAATGGAGGCAAGAGCACACCACAAGAGGAACTCCAGGCACGCAAGTCCTCCACGCAATCGTCGTCCGCTGCCGGGGGGGGGGGGGCGTCGGGCTCCACGAGGTTGTCCCCAAGATAGTGGTGCACCACGGCGCCTCAGCCGGACCCAGGCTCCGCTCTGTGATGCCCCACTCTTACTCCAGCCACAAGCGGGGGGGTCCCATGGGGCCACACCAGTCCACGCAGCAATTCACCACCAGCATCTAGCAGAGGAGCCCCCCCGCCCTACTGGCCGATTGTCTCGGGCACTCACCGGTGTCACCTGGGCCGGCCGCCGGTGTACCACGTTGCCAACCAGAGTCACCGACCAAAATATTGTCCCACCAGGCGCCGCCACCGGGTCCACTCAGGATCGAGGCAAGGGAGCACACCAGACTTCTGGGCACCGTATCTCCAGCCGCTCCAGCCGACTCCTCCGCCTCCGCACTGCTTCTGCCCTCGCGGCTGGGAGTCTCGAAACTCGAGGTCCCGGTCTCTCGGCCCCGATGTAGGCCGCGGTGCCCTCCAGCTGTCCCCGCAGCCCAGGTCGGTGCACTCACCACTGCCGGTGGGTCCGCTGAACATCTCGCTGTTCCGCCTCCAAGGGGGGGCCCGCAGGCCCTGAAGAAATGTAGGCCCTGCCGGCCGGCGCGGAGACCCTCCGACCGGGAGGCGTCAAACTCGAGATCCCGGCTCTCCCTCAGGGACTAGGCCGCAGACTGCCGCTGCCGCTATCGGGACTGCAAAAGGTCCGGGAGCACCGAAAAGTGCACCGGACAACACCTCCTGCCCACCGCCATGATCACCGCTGGTGTGGGCAACGAAGCAGGTCCAGGAGCCAGGATAATTTGCCGGATAACGATCGGGCCGGTGGGAGCTCTAACAAGCTCCGTCCACCATCGTTGCCCGCTAAGCCACGCCCCCCTCAGTGCTGTAGTTTTGAATGAAGCCGGACTGGAAATTGTCAAGAAGATCATTGTCCTTGATATGACGAGAGAGTTGTTTCGCTACACATCTTTTTGTGATTTTCGCAAGAAAAGGTAGGTTAGTGATGGGGCGGAAGTTGTTGAGGTCGTTCGCATCAGCAGTGGGTTTTTTAAGCAGAGGGGTGACCTGCCCAGTTTTGAAGGAAACAGGAAGGGAGCCTTGACAGAGGGAGAGGTTTACCAAAGTGGTCCAATACGACAGAGAATGGGTATAGAAGTCAATGGCACTAGGGATGGGGTCAAGAGAATGGTTGGAGGGCTTTGTTTCGAGGATGCATTTCTGTAGATCTTGTTTTTCATGGTCGCTAATAACTCCTGTATTGAATTTGTAACCTCTTTGTAATTTATGTGATAATTTTTGTAATTTGTAACACAATGTTTCCTTATGTTAAGCGCTAGACCTAGTTTTTTGACCGATGCCCGGTGGAGCTACCTGATAGCTATAGAGGAGATGGTCCCCTTGACCGTCACCTACCCAGCCGGACTTTGGGCAGACCTTCCTTCGTCTTGCCTTCGCTTTGTCCCTCCCACCCCTTTACCCTACCCCCTTTCCTCTTCTATGCTCCATTTTTTCCGTTCCTTATGCTTTTTGCTTTTTAAATGTTTTTCCGTTGAGACCTAACTATTTGGCCGATGCCCGGTGGAGCTACCTGATAGCTGTAGAGGAGATGGGCTGTGGACTTCCCCCTCGGCCGTCACCCATCTAGCCGGATTTTGGGCAGACTCTACCTTGTCTCTCCACCCTATTTCCCTCCTACCCCTTTACCCTACCCCCTCTCTTCTAAGCTCCATTTATCTAGTCTTTAAGCTCTTGAAATGTTTTATTGAAACTGATGTAACTGGTAACTGATGTAATTTTGTAACTTTCTGGAACCCTTTGTAAAGCGCTCTGATACCTCCGGGTCTAGCCAGCGCTATATAAAACTCAAATAAAAGAATAAAAAATGTTTCCTTTTCCTAATTACTCCTCCTACCACTGCTATCCTCTCCTTTTTAGGAAACCTCCCCTAGCAAGCCTTACTATCCTTTATGCAACATTAACCCCTTCCGCGCTCATGACGATCTCAGCTCGTCATGAGTTACGACGCTCGTACGCTCATGACGAGCTGAGCTCGTCATGTAACGCGGCTTATTTAAAAACGCAGCGCGCAGCGGGAAAACCGCTAGCGCGCATGCGGTTAACCGGGCTCTTCTGTCCATTCTCCCCTCTCAACATCAGGACCATTGCCTAATCGGACGGTAACATCTAAGCTGGGTATCAGGGATATTCCTCCTCATTGTCACATTTATCTTCTTATACCCTCCACTCTCCCACTTCCTTTTTTGCAATAGCAGCAAAACCTTACAAGTTCCCCCACAACGCTAAAAGCCCCTAAATTAGTTTTCAGATACTACTGGATACGAAAACCACTTGTGTCTATATCGACATGAATAACATTCACCCCTTGCGTGCAATAACATGAAATGCTCATTGACTCACACATTATATCAAAAGAAAAAGAATACTTTCTTATCTACAATCAAAAAAGGTGGATGTGGCTCTACTCCAAGAGACACATCTTGATGCACTGGAATACGAAAAGCTACGTAGAGATTGGGTGGGAAAGGTGTTTCACAGTAGCGTACAGGGGCGGGGGGGGAATCCCCAGACACGGGTTTTATCCATAAATGTGGTGTAGCGATCCTTATCTGTAAATCTCTTCCAGGTATCAAAGACATGGGCAGATCCTGATGGGCGATATGTATTTGTCAAGCTACGAATAGGTGAAACTCATGTCTGTGTGGGGTCAGTTCATACCCCAACAGGTGCGAAAAAATAATTTCTTCTTCGACTGAACCGCTTATTAGCAGAAATAGATGCCTCCCAACATCTTTTAGGTGGGGACTGGAATCTCGTAAGGGATCCAGTTCTGGACAGAACAGGTCCCCTTGGCAAGAATAACGTTGCGGATAGAGCTCAGATGGGTAACATACTTGTGGATAATGGCCTGATAGATCATTGGCGTCTTTCTCATTGGGATGATACTGAATATACATTCTCATCCCCTACTCATGGAACTCTCTCTCATCTGGATTACTTCCTAGTCTCCCAAAGTGCGGTCAAATTAGTCTAGGAATCCCACATTCTATAAGCGGCAATCTCTGATCATTCCCTGGTTCTTTTATCTCTGCAAATAGGATAGGCCAAGCTGGGACGTAAACCTTGGCGCATGAATATTCAATGCCACAGAACTCCTACGGGTAAATCCCAGCTACGAGATCACCTTCAGAACTACCTCTCCACCAATCATGGGTCTGAAGACTCAGGTAGACAAAGCTAACATCCGGGGGAACACTTATGAGAGAAGCAGCTCAAGCCAATAGGCAAAATGCTGCTCGGCAGAAAGAGCTGGAACAGGACATTACGTCATATACCCGCTTATATACTGCAAAGCCAACTAGGTAGTTGATTTCCACCTAAAATTGTCTGTTTCAATATAAGCCAAAGGTGAAAATATAGTCCCCCGATTTGTTTAATCAAAAGCATTCCTCTTCCCTGGTCTAAAATGTTGGCATGTATTTATTTATTTATTGCAATGTTATGTAGCGCGGACTTTACCCAAAGGTGTCCGAGCGCTTCACAATCGAACTAAGTATGTTACATGAGGAAATGTACATACTTACACGTTACAGATACAAACGAGACAGATGAAAAAGTAAAAATGTATGCTCATTCCAGTGATAGAAGTGGGCGGGGACGGAAGGGCACGGCGTGCCCCTACTTCTAAAAATTATTTTAGTCCGTTCCCCTACTTCTTACTTTCCACAAAGCATCCCGGGACGGCAAGAATAGTCCTAAATAAAAACGAGAAGTTTTTTTTTTCATCCCGATTCCAGGGGCTGCTCGCACTTCTCTGTGACTCCAGAGGCTGCAGCAGCCCCTCCCTGAGCGCTCTCAGCCCGAGGGCAGGCCCATTGTCATTCCGATTGAGGCGGATTAGCCCCTTTCGAATGACAATTGGTCTGCCCTTTGTCTTTAGCACAGGGGTTCCCAATCTGTGCCGCACCCTGGTGTGCCTTTAAAACTAAACAGGGGCGTCTCGAACAGATGCTATAATTATTAATTATGTACGCCCTCTAAGTCAAAGTCTCGAGTAAACTTTTAGCTCAAATTTCACTTCTCATCAGCCCGGGCGTTCTGAGATGCCAACGAATGCATCAGTGTGAAAGGCTGTTTGAACTCGGAGGCAGAAGCTGCAGCACATTCGTAAGTAGTATTTCACTGCAAAATATACGTTATGTTTTTTACCACGCAATATGAAACCAATTGCCTTGAATAGACACCAATAGAAAGTAGGTTGCATCACTCACACGCATAGATTACTGATGCTGTTTGTTAGTCATTTTAACTCCAGCTGCACTCAAATTCCTGATTTTTGTTGATGGCTGAGTAAAAGTGTTTCTGTCTGAAGTCAGTAGAGGGCTGTGTCTTACAGGAGCCAATCGGGCTACTAAATGTTGCATGCAGGCCTCGTGGGTCAAGGGGGGCGTGTGGAGGGCTGGGGTGGGGTGGGGGTGGATGGGAGATTCCAGCAAACGTCTCAGCATGTATCACTAATTTGGGGTGTTATGCACGTACCACCAGAGATGGTATCAATGTTTAATTTGGTAGCTGTGCATGTTGAGGGGGATTTGGGTATGATAAACTGCACAAAAGAACATACACTTCCCTGCTAAGCTCCTAATTGTCCCAAGGATTGTATATGAACAGCAGGGTCTGGAGCTGTGTAGTGGACTGGAAAGAAGGCTGTTTGCCAAAACGAATTTCAGCTGGTGTGAAATTTAACAGCATTGGGCCAGCGAGCCTAAAGCTACAGCTCTTGAGGTGGATGCTAGTAACTCTGAGTGAGCAGTCTGTACAGCAGTCTCACAGAACTGAGTTACTTCTTGGCACTATGTGAACTTTGCAGGAAAGGAGAGGTGACTGGGCAGGAGAGGCGACTGGGCAGGGGAGGCGACGGGGCAGGGGAGGCGACGGGGCAGGAGAGGTGATGGGGCAGGAGAGGTGACGGGCAGGAGAAGTGACGAAGCATTAGAAGTAATGGGGCAGTAGCAATGATTAGGCTTGAGCAGGAGTGGTAACCGGGCAGGAGCAGTGAACGGTCCCTTTCTCTTCTGAGCCGGCAGGAGCAGTGAACGGGCAGGAGCAGTGAACGGGGCAGGAGCAGTGAACGGGGCAGGAGCGGGGAACGGGGCAGGAGCGGGGAATGGGCAGGAGCAGTTAGCGGGGCAGGAGCAGTGAGCGGGGCAGGAGCGGTGAACGGGGAAGGAGCGGTGAGCGGGGCAAGAGCAGTGAACGGGGCAGGAGCGGTGAACGGGGCAGGAGCGGTGAACGGGGCAGGAGCGGTGAACGGGGCAGGAGCGGTGACTGGGCAGGAGCGGTGACGGGACAGGAGAAGTGACGGGACAGGAGAAGTGACGGGACAGGAGAAGTGACGGGACAGGAGAAGTGAGAAGTGACGGGGCAGGAGAGGTGATCGGGTACAAGAAGTGACGGGCAGGCAACATGACAGGCAGGTGACATGACGGGCAGGAGAGGTGACGGAGCAGGAGAGGTGACGGGGCAGGAGAGGTGAAGGGGCAGGAGAGGTGACGGGGCAGAAGCAGTGATTAGGCACGGGGAACGGACAGGAGCGGTGAACAGGGCAAGAGCGGTGAACAGGGCAGGAGCGGGCCGGAGCGGTGAACAGGGCAGGAGCAGTGACAGGGCAGGAGCAGTGAACAGGGCAGGAGCAGTGAAAAGGGCAGGAGCAGTGAAAAGGGCAGGAGCAGTAAACATGGCAGGAGCAGGGAACAGGGCAGGAACAGTGAACAGGGCAGGAGCAGTGAACAGGGCAGGAGCAGTAAACAGGGCAGGAGCAGTGAACAGGGCAGGAGCAGTGACAGGACAGGAGAAGGGAGGGGGCAGGGGAATTGACGAAGCCGCAGTGTTGATCGAGCAGGAGTACTGACTGGACAGGAGCAGTGAAAGGACAGGAGCAGGCGTTTCCCAGGGCGACTGGAAGGGTAGGGGGCCAGTTTAGTTTGGGGGCACCGGTCTTGTATAAGTTCAGGAGTTTTAAAAACACTGCAAATTTCTTTGTATATTCAGCAGGCTTTGGTCAACAATACAAGTGCCAAGATAACTTTGGTGATCAATGTACCTGCTGGAGAGAGATGGGAGCATGTTTTGTCTGGTGGCTGTTTGCCTCATCTAAGGTAGTGCAGAGGGGTAATATGCCTCCTGCAAAGAACATGTACCATGCATATCAAAGAGCAATATGTTATGTGCATAGTTCAGGGGGTACTGCTTCGTTTTCACTTCCCAAATGATAGGACACTTGAATACATATGGCCTGGCAGTTCGGGCTGGACTGTTCACATTGGGCGCAGGATCAAGACTGATTTGCATATGGCTGGGTCCAAACTGGAATGGCATGGTGAGCAAAAACGATGGATTTAAGCCCAGATCTCTGAACTGGGGTGAATGTATGACATTGTTCTGGATTCTGTCCATCAATTGTTCTTTTTGCATTTGTCACCCCGAGTGGGACAGGTATGGTCAGACATGAGTCCCGTGCTCGCCCTGCCACTAGAATCAAGCTATCCTGGCTGATGAGGGCTGAAAGCCCGAAACCGGTCCTAGGATGCTTGTTTCCAGTCCAGGGAGGACCCTGTTCCCATTGGGTGCAGGATCAAGAGTGATTTGCATATGGCTGGTTCCAAACTGGAATGGCATGGTGAGCAAAGAAACAATGGATTTAGGCCCCGATCTCTGTACTGGGGTGAATGTATGATATTTTTCTGCATTCAGTTGTTCTTTTTGCTATATTATGATTGAGAAGCTAGCTGGCTGACATGATTATGAAGGAGCCTTTGTGGGTTTCCTTGAGTCTAGATTCTCCTGAAGAGTCCCTTTCTCTTCTGAGCCCTGCTTAACACATGTGTACAGGAGGAGCCCTGTATTCATGACCTCAATGTTTGAGACAAAAAATAATCATGGATTTCTGAACAATGAGAGTAAAAGCATTAAGGTAACATGTTGTTCCGGCTTATATTTCACACGCTTTACATAAACTTTTATTCTTTATGAGTGTTTGCTTTTCCTGAATTAAACCTCAAATAAACATGTTTATCCATTGTTTTAATTAAATAACGTTATAAGCTGTAACTGGTCAGTGAAAAGCTAAACGTACTAAAAATGTGTATGTTTTGCTATTTCTAGCCACACCTCTGACTCCGCCCACTGATTCAATCTTCGGTTATTCCCGCCCCCTGATTCTCCACCCACAGTTCCCCTACTTTTTTTTCCCACTTCGTCGACCACTGGCTCATTCCACCCTAAAAAATACCAGGTAAAGAACCACCACGTGTTTGGGTCAGAGCTACGATTTTAGCAACTTTCACAATACTCTACGACAGCAAACGAAAAATTGGAGCCTGTTCAAGCGATCCATCATCTGTTCGCTCTCAGCTCGGCCTGCTGCTGCTTCGGCCTGTTATGCTTCGCTGGGATGGTACACTCCTCTCCGTGAGGAGGCGGCGCTAGGATGGAACTCCGCTGCCAAGACAGCGGTGAAAATGATATGCGCAGGAGTCTCGCAGAGGCTAGAGGATATACATATTCCACCCAATCCCGGAGACAATAGGGCCACTGTAAATTATCGGGCCGCCCTCTTATTGTTCTAGGTGATGAGAAACACAGGAGATTCCCAGAATCGCCGCTGGTGCTTACTTCCGGCCCCTCTGATTGACACTTTTGGAACAATTGACAGTGAGGCTCGGGATTTTCCATTGGAGACACTCAACAGCAGCCTGCCCAGTGACGTCACATCCCGGAACGTTCGACAGTTCACTTGCGGGAATCGAAGCTCGCCGGGACGCATGCGCAGTTGTATGTTAACAAGCACGTACTAAGCGAAGTGCTGGGAGTATGGAACTCCTGCCCTCTCCCGTCCCGTGAAATCTCAGACCGGGCATTGGTGCCACCTTTCACGAAGAGGTTCGCAGCGGGCAGTTGGTCGTATCCAGGGTCGCTTTCTCATCGTCTGCGCGATTGTGTGAATTGACAAACACTTCATCTGCGACCAGGTGAGTGTTTGTCTTTTTGGAGTGTCCGAAAACCCTGGTATGGTCGCTCACTACCTGCGTCGGACAGTTAGGATTCCTTGGTTCTGTTAAAGTCGTTTGCAGCGCACACTGAAATATATGTGAATAACCTGCCTCTATTTGTTTGTTCCTGCCCCAAGAAGATAAACGGTCTTTTTAGAGCCTGGCTGGCCGTGAGCCTGATCTAGTACTGTTACTGGCACAGGGTCTTACGTTGCTGAGGGCGATAGGGTTTGTTTCGCCATTGCCTTTACGCAACTAGGACTGAACGACACTTTACTGTCCAGTCCCATGGCAAGCAAGATGTGTTGGTGGCACGAGCAGCTGCCCATCTGACCTGGAAGCATCGGCATGACAAACTGCAGCGATTGGTCACTAACAAAGTGTAGCCAAAGACTTGGGGCTTATTTACAAGCCCCTTGCGTCACTTTTGCGTCATTTTTAACATGGGGAAAAGTGGCGCAAGGGGCTTGTAAATCTGCACCTTGGTCCCTGAGCATTGTTAGGGCGAGAGAGCACCATCATGAGTAAACGTTCATTATTTGCGGCAAAGGCCCACAGGTCTTATTGATGGGTGACTGGTGATTGCATTAATATTAAACTTTGCAATCTATTCATATGCAATGAAGGAAGAACATGTCCTAACGGGGCACAAAGATAAAAGCCCCTTATTCCAGTTCTTTCGAAATGAGCGATCCTCGGAAGGAAGTGTCGTTGATTACAGTCCACTGTACGAAATTCTGCCGACCGGTTGTTGCATTCAGGGGCCCATGTCGATCGTATGTATTCAGGGTATCAACCCTGATGTTTACCACAGTGACCTCTACCTTTCTGGCGCTATGAATGCAAAAACTGTGGGAACCCTGAAATTAGGGACACTCCGCAGGTGGGATTAAAGAGGATTGAGTCGGGCAAGGCAGAGTCAGAATGTATGCATTCAGTGGTATGCCAACTCATATGAATTATTATTATACGCACTGCTCCGAAAGAATTTGTAAATTAGAAAGGCAATATTAAAGTTGTACTGGCATATTTTATGTGTCTCATATAGACCCCATTTTGAAAAACTCATCACTTCGCTTAACATAAATATTCACATTGGGTCCAAATATACGTGACTACAGATTCAAACGACCAAAAGTAAAAAAAGAAAAAGCCAAGAACCTCGTTTCCAGCAACAATACCTGCCGGGACGGAATCCTGCGCTTTCCCACAACATTCCTTAACTTATTAATTTTTAATTAAACCACAGTTCGCTTGAGTAGTTTCTTTTACCAAAATATTTTTTTTACTTTTGTCTACTGCCCAACAGATATGCCCTCTAAACAAACCGTTACTCATGATTTGTTTCACCTAGTAGCATCTGTGATAATGTAATGAAGGCTGTCTACCATGCACAAAAACATTCCTTTATCTATATTTTGGTCTGACCAAGAGACATTTTAGCTCTTGTCTGCTTGTAATCAAATGGCCCAAATATAAAAATACATACCTATATATCTATATGGCTTAGGGTCCGCCCTTCTCACCCATTGGTGTGTTACATTTTCAGTCACATTTTGCTTCCACCAGCTACAGCATATACCGATGTGCACCTTAGGGTCCGCCCTTCTCACCCATTGGTGTGTTAAATTTTCAGTCACATTTTGCTTCCACCAGCTACAGCATATACCGATGTGCACCTTCAACCGTTGACAGTTTTACACTGAGAGTCCTCTTTGCTTGATCACATGTGTACATTCACCTAAAAATAAGTGCTTCCTTGCCGTGGTTGGTGGGCCAGTAATTTACCACAACAATGCTTTTTTCTGTACTTTCTTTATCCTTTTTAATATATTATTTGTCATTGTGCTTTTAAACTGTGTTTTCAGGTGAGGAGTAATTTAAAGCCAGTAGTAGTTAGTCTTGCGCCAATTAGAATTACCTTTTCCTGTAAGGTGCATTGAATCTAAATGTAGTTTCTATACACATTAGAAGTACAGCTTACTATTGAAAAGCACATGCAAAATTATTAAAAATAATTGTGTGTGTGTGTGTTTTTGTGTGTATTAAAATCTAGACCTATTTGCTTTGTCAATGAGTGTTATTTTATGTAGCACAAATAGACCCTAGAGAAAGGTGACTGGGTGCTTCACGAAAGGTTTAGGAGTATTGGTACTGTAAAAGCATGCGTAATACATAGCTAGGGATCTATGGTGCTGTTGGTGATACAACTGATAGCAGATATAGGGCCAGATGAACATAGATTTTTCCAGGTCACAAACTCATCGGGCCATTTGCGACTGGAAAAGTGCTTTTTTCTATGTACCAAACCCTATTTTGCAATCCGGTAACCTATTACCAAATCTCAAAATGGGTTAGCGATTCGGTATTAGGAAGGGGCTTAATAAGGGTGTCCCCTTCCAATAGTGACTCGTATTGGTATGTGTGAATGAATGTTTTGCAACTGAAATACAGTCGGAAAACATTCGCAATTTGCCGCCTACTTCAAGTAGGTGGTGACCCATTCACAAATTGGAAGGGGTTCCAAAGGGACCCCTTCTCTTTTGTGAATGCTTGCTAAAATGTTTTTAAGAGCAGGCAGTGGTCCCACAGATCACTGCGGACATAAAAAAGGAAAAGAAAGATATATATATATATATATATATATATATATCAGCGCAATTTTCTTCAAAACCTCCACGAAGGCGAAAAGAAGAAGCGGACCCCACGACTTGAGGCAAGGAAATGTTTATTTCAACCTTTGTTGACGCGTTTCGAGCATCAAGTGCTCTTGTTCCCACAATGAGCACCGCGTCAGCCATCATTTTGTAGTTTATGAAATGTGAGTAAACACCCTCTGTGAGTCACATGACCATGTCCATGGACATAGAAAGAGTATTTTTGAAAGAGTATTTTTGATACAAACACGATTTTGCAAGTATTTTGTTACGCAATTCGAGTTCTATTTCATTATTATCAGCATGAATGCTTTCTGGTAACAATTCTTTACTATAAATAAATAAACACTGGATCAGTTGATATATAGTGTTTTTTTTTTTAAGCGCATCCCTTTAAGGAAAACTGACTGTATTAAAAAAAAAAAAAAAAAACTTTGCATTATTTAAAAGCAAAGATAGACATGATGGTCTGCTGTCCCCAGCAGGTCATCATCCCCGTGTTTTCAGCAATTCCCAATGGGTCGCAAATTGTGACCTACCTCATGAATATTAATGAGGTAGGCCAATTGCGACCCATTGTCAATCGCAGGCAGTGTAAAACACACTGTTGCACATAGCTATATGCGATTTCCTAATAGCGAATTGCAAAGATTTGCTATTAGGAAATTGCAAACGGATGTCTATGTAAAACTGGCCCTTTGTGCTAAAGTTGTGCTGCTTCGTACAGTGGGTGATAGGAAACTCATAGTCACAATAGCAGACTGTGAGACTGAGCATGTACAGTTAAAAAATTGCAGTGATTTGGGAATCATCCTATTACTGGCTGTAATCTTCATTACCCTCAGCCATAGTGATCCTCGTCCCAGCACTGAAATAATGAAGTCACCCCTTCCCTCAGACAGCTTTTTACATAAGCATTCAATAATATTACTTGAAATCTTTGTTTTATTGTTATCCTCCTAGAATATAAAACCATACCCACCCCATGGGTTTCCTGCTACTAAACAAGCTAAACGTGTATTGGAGGAGCCCAATAGAGAGTGGGGGAAGGTGGATTGAGGACAGGGACAAGGATCACTAAGACTAAGGTTAATAAAGATTACCAGTAAGTAATAGGATTGCTACCACATCATCTGTGCTCCTTATCCCAGTCCTGTTATGAGGTTACACCCATAGCACCAAGACTACACCAACAATACATTGTTAATTTATCTGAGTTTATTGTAATCTACATCCTTACACATGCATTTACTTAACCCCTTCCACGCTCATGACGAGCTCAGCTGGTCAGGAGTTACGCCTGTCGTACGCTCATGATGAGCTGAGCTCGTCATGAACCGCGGCTTTTTAAAAAAAGTCAGCGCACAGCGGGAAAACCCGCAGCGCGCATGGGGTTAATTGCTGCTTTCAACACTCCAGTGGCAAAACGAACCCATTCAGATGTATTCAAATCTACCCTCTACTGTGGCACAAAAGAATTCTAAGTGGACTATTTGGCCGCCCTGCATATCTTTTTGCAAGGATATTCCTAATGCTTCTGCCCAGAAGTAGAAACTGCTCTTGTTGAATATCCTTGTACATTTTTGGGGCAAATCATGTCTTTCCGATAGGTAACCCTTAGAGATAGTCTGTTGAACCTACTTAAAGTAGCATGCATAACATTTTTATCTCTATTAGTTACCCCATATGACACAAAAAAGCGAAGTGAAAGTGTAAAAATCTTAGTTTTTCTTCCCAATAAAGTACTAAATTAACATCCAGCGATGTGGTAAATAGGTGAGCAGCGTTCGCTACACAGACTGATAAAATAGTCTCAAGGACTAAATGATTTTTTTTTTTATTTTAAATCAAAATTTTGAGTCTGTTTTTAACACTACCCTATTAAGGAAAAGTCCAAGCTAAGAATAGAAAATGACTTGGGTCCCCAACTCGCCTAATCTTCAGGCTGAGTGGGGGGGAGGGGGGATTGAGCGCGGGGGGGGGGGGGCAGGGCAGGGGCAGGGCACTCAACTTCCATGGTGTCAGATGCAGATTAAACAACTGTCTTTCTGGCCAATACAGAAACTGAGGAGGAGAGGGTCGGAGTGGAATTACTGTAATCCTTTCCTCCCAAATCTTCTGCAGCGCTCTTGCGAGGAAGGGAAGTGGAGAAAAAATGTAAAGGAACTCCTTTGGCCGCAGAAGTGATAGAGCATCTACTGCTCAGGTTTTATGGCAGTTGTTCAACGAGCAAAACCTCGAAAGCAGGGCATTGTTCGGGAATGCAATTGTATCTAACCACGGCATACTGAGCAACCAGTTTATGTCCTGAAACACTTCCTGTTTCAAGTAGAATTTCACTGATCTTAAAGAATAGGGAGATGCACTTTGTATGTATTATTTCAGAGACCAATGTAACTGAAGCAACATTTCAGAAAAACAAATTAGTCTTGTGCTATTGTCTAACTTCTTAGTCAAGATACCACGGACAACTGTACATCTTATTTAAAAGTTGTTTTTTACTTTTGTCTTCTCAAACATGAAATGGACATCGACACAGCCAATGCATTTCGTACCAATGGACAACAGGACTTCTTCAGGGCACATAATGAAACTCCAAAATTGTACATATAAAGTTTGTAATATCTCTTCATCAAATCAGTAGCAGCAGGAGTTCCCTTGTAATTCACAAGCAGAAAGTAAAGTTGTGGTTGCACGTGTAAAGCCCTTTACACAGACGCCCATAACTTTACTTTCTGCCTTTGGACTTTTGCACAAGACCAGTTTGTTTTTCTGAAGGTTTGCCTCAGTAACATTGGACTCTGAAATAATACATACAGAGTGCTTTTCCTATATTCTTTGATATATTTGTTTGTAATGAGTTTTTTCTTTGGGATGGTTAGCCCTGGGAGCGGAGCACCCGTTCCTTGGGAACGACTGGGAATGTGATAATATGTGCCACAACCCTTCCTAAGTTTCCAGTTTATCTTGGAATTTCACTGATGATTCAAATCTTGGCTGAGACAGTCCGCCTGGTGGTTATTCCCCCCCCGTCCCCACCCGGCAAATGCATTGCTCTCAGTGATAGGTTAGTCTCTGCCCATGAGCAAATAGTATCAGCTGCGGCTGCTAGGGTCTTGCTCTTTTTACTTCCATGCTTATTAATGTAGTCCCACCGGTTATAAATTCTAACTAAGACTGACTTCCCTAACAGCTTGTGAGCAAAAGACTGCAAAGTGTACCAAATCGCCATTAATTCCTTCCAGTTGTTGGACTGTTTTTTTTCAATTTGACCCCAACTGTGCTTTACTTTCCAGTCCCTCAGAACTGCTCCCCAACTCCAATGGAATGCAGCTTTCATCAACACTACAAGAGTTGTATATTGAACAAACACTCCTTTCTGTAAATTCAGTGGATCTGGCCACCACTGCAACTCATATTTCACTTTGTCTGGTACTGGTATCAGGTTTTCATATTCCTGTGACACCGATAACTTGAAACTGAAAAGATGGTTGATCAGAGATTTCTAATGGTGGTGCGCCCATGGTGTAACAAATTTCGTTGTTGCTGCCATTAAGCCTTGTATCGTCAACCACGATCTGGCTGATGCCTGAGGAAAAGTTAACAAATGTCCCAGTTGACTTTGTAAGTTTTCTATTTCTTCCGGTAGAAATACCTTCTACTTCCTCTTATCGAAGAGGTTCCTGATAAACGTCTTCTGTACTGGTTGAAGACAGGATTTCTGATGGTTGATGAAAAAATTCTGATGACTCCAGGCACCTGTAAACTTTGGTCAAAATTTCTTCTGACTTGGAAAGAGATTCAGTTCGAAGTCAGTCATCAGGATAAAAAAAACACCTGTACCTCTTATAATTGTAAAAACGCTACTACTGGTGAAAGTACCTTTGTCAAGACTCCCGCAGAGGTAGCCAGACCGAAACGGAGCATTTTGAACTCATGATGTCCAGTGTGAACCGGAGGTATCGTTGGCTGCTCCAGGAAACCGCAACATGAAAAAATGCATCTGGCAAATCCAGTGTTACCAAAAGCTCTCCTTTTGAAAGTAACACAATTATATTCTGCAATATGACTATCGTGAATGATGTGCAATGGACAAACTTGTTTGTCTTTGAATACAACCATCCGGGGTCGAAGAAGAAAAATGATTAATAAACAGCACGCCCTCTCTGCAGCTTTGGCAAGGGAATTCTAGCTCCTTTTTAGGTCTGGGATTACACCCATTATAGCATTGCATTCTTCTGATCTACAATTAGGTCTCGGGTGTCTCTGCACAGGAGGAGGATTTGCAAACTATGTAATATAATCATTGCATACATTGGATAGCACCCGCTTGCCTCTTGTGTCTTTCCATCAATGATAGAAATGTTTTTAACACAGCCCCCTGCTTCTTCATTCATATATTAACACGACCCCCTTCACCATTATAGATCGGATATGCCGGGCACTGTTGCCTTGCAACTACTGGCTGCGATGGCGCAGACGACGACAACAACTTTCCGAGGTCTTCTGCTAGTGTGTTTTGGGAACGCAGGCGTGAAGATTGCTGACCTGTAAATTACATGCTCACTGTACCTTAACGCTTTAATGATGTTTGTTCTGACTGAGCCTCTTTGCAATGGCCAGAGTCTTAAAAGCAGTGAAAACACTTTTGTCTGCAATTAATATCCATCTAAGCATAGGTCAAGCATTCAGTGGGTTATAATTTGCAGTCTTGTTTTACCCAGTGGTGCCAAACATGATGACTCTCGCTGATGAAGTTGCAATATCAAGGGCAGAATTGCTTGAGTTTTTCTTTGTATATTAAATTAAATCATGCAAGTAAATGTTGGTTCCTAAAGAAGAGACATGGGCTTGAACGTTTATTTATTTAGCGGTTTGTATTATTTTAAATATTGCAGCTTTGATTCCTATAGATTTAGGCAGGGCTTTAAGTGGGATGAAAAAACCGAGGAGTCTCCGAAAGAGGCGTGGCCGATGTAGTTATGTGTGTGGCTTAAAACACATAAGCTAAAAATGTGGGCTTAGCATAGTGTGCCGCTCAACTGGTATTTTGCTGTTTCTTTCACTCATAAACAAAAGGAATCCACTAAGTGGGGTTTGGTTGTCGCTGCAATGGTGAGGAGCAACCAGTGTTGTTTAAATACCCCTCACACACCAACAGGCCCCTTGGTGTCATGCTTCATCATCGGGGTCTTCGCAAACCTCTACGGGATGCGGCGTGCTACGACTCACGACTACGTAGGAGCACTATCTGTGAACTATGTGCTGGTGTGTGTGGGTAAATAATGTGAGTGGTGAGGTGAAAAGTGAAAAATTAAAAAATACCTGGCACGTAAGTACTGAATTTTTTTTTTAATTAGTCTTCGGCTGGTATCATTAAAAGAGTGCTAGAGAGGTTGTTTTTTACTGATTAGGGTAAAGCAACCATATGAGTGCGTCGACATGTTTCGGAGTGGAAAAACTCCTTCTTCAGGACGAGGATGTGCACTACTTATCCCCACCTTACTCACATGTATGTAGATATAAAAGTGTGCTCTACAAAAATAATTTTAGGTGAAAATGTACCTATCTGTTTTAAGGTTGTAAAGTCCGATGCGCCCAATTGGCGAAGAACTGAACTTATAGTGATGGGCCAAATTGCCTCATGAGCCAAAACGTTGTAAGGGGGTCCGTTCTGCCCGGTGTGGCAACGGTTACGTCCAGGGCTGTCTGGCTCTCTACCCCTCCACGCGGCTCCGCGTGGAGGGGTAGAGAGCCAGACAGCCCTGGACGTAACCGTTGCCACACCGGGCAGAACGGACCCCCTTACAACGTTTTGGCTCATGAGGCAATTTGGCCCATCACTATAAGTTCAGTTCTTCGCCAATTGGGCGCATCGGACTTTACAACCTTAAAACAGATAGGTACATTTTCACCTAAAATTATTTTTGTAGAGCACACTTTTATATCTACATACATGTGAGTAAGGTGGGGATAAGTAGTGCACATCCTCGTCCTGAAGAAGGAGTTTTTCCACTCCGAAACATGTCGACGCACTCATATGGTTGCTTTACCCTAATCAGTAAAAAACAACCTCTCTAGCACTCTTTTAATGATACCAGCCGAAGACTAATTAAAATTTTTTTGCAGTACTTGCGTGCCAGGTATATTTTAATTTTTCACTTTTCACCTCACCACTCACATTATTTACCCACACACACCAGCACATAGTTCACAGATAGTGCTCCTACGTAGTCGTGAGTCGTAGCACGCCGCATCCCGTAGAGGTTTGCGAAGACCCCGATGATGAAGCATGACACCAAGGGGCCTGTTGGTGTGTGAGGGGTATTTAAACAACACTGGTTGCTCCTCACCATTGCAGCGACAACCAAACCCCACTTAGTGGATTCCTTTTGTTTATGAGTAGTGTTAGGGGAGACAGAATCCACTTCTCCCTCTCCCTCCCCCTTTTGTTTACTGCTGTTTCTTTCACTGCATCCAGATATATGATAAAAAATGTAAAATTAAACCTACAACAAGCCAGGACTATTGGCTTTGACAGTGGTTGTTAGTTGCATAAAATAAATAAGCAACAACTATGGATTTGTTGTATACAATATTGGAAGTGCTTCAGTTCTGAAATGATGAAACTGTGAAAGTACTAAAACGAGTCTCTTTGAAGTTACGTTTCATTCAGTGAAGGGTGGGTCTGCTGCAGAGTTAAGATTTGCAAAATGCAGAGGACGATATGGGCCCGTCTCAGCACCTCCTTTTAAGAAATGCCTGTGCTGAGCACCTGCGGGACCCGACCCACTTAAAACCCTGGATTTAGGAGAAAGTGCAATGCAGAGAATAAGACTTGTAATTGTGACCATATCTCCCCGACTAATATCCTTACCACACACTGCCAGCCAACCATCTTCCACGCCTATCGACCCTGTTCCTGGTCGTGGGTTTTAAGAAAGGAGAATGTGCAGTGGTGGGACTGTGGCCTTTGGAAACAGCGGCCTGTTTAGGAAGCAAAGCTTACTCTCAGCTAGGAATATTATACATGGGCTTAATACACTGTGTTGTACAATATAAGGCTAGTGCCAGTTACTAGGGATGTCTTTGACCAATCAAAGGAACAAGGCCAAAACTCCTTTGCCAGGTCAGGGAACTCAAAGGTGACTTGAAATGTATCTTTTTAGGTTTCGCCCTGGGCGTTGCAACTGCGTAGCAGTTGCTCCGCCCACGGCAAAATCTCATGATCCTACATATGGGCTTTGGTTCAGCCTCTGTCTCCCATTGGCTAGCTCCATAAATGGAGGCTAGCCATTGGGAGACAGAGGCTGTCAATCACGCTTTCCCGAGAAAACGCGATTCGGGGGCGTTTCTTGGTCTTTTTTTAAGTCCCGCCCCTGTGTCCTGGGCCGCGCTGTCATTGGCTGCCGGCCGGGAAACCCCCATGACGTCATTCCCAGGGCCGCGCTGTGATTGGCTGGCCGACCCGGGACCTGACTTTGTTGTTGTTGGCCTTACTCTGCTCGTTAAGTGTTCTGTTTGGTTTACTTCATGCATTAAACTTCGGCAGCTTTATTTGCCCTGCCGTCACGTAATCTCCCTTTGTCGTCCCAGCCACCCCCTCACAACACTGCTTGCCCACCGCTCCGAGGTCGCTGCTTTTTTCTTAAAACTTAAATTATCGCTTCATTTGTAGTGCCGTCACTTAATCGCCCTGTGAAGTCTCTCTCCATCCCCTCGCCCCTACCACAACACTACTTGTCTGCCCCCACCACCCCTCTGAGATAACAGCTTTTTTTGTTTAATTTATTTTCGTAGATTGATATAGGGCTGGCAATTGAGAAATTAAGTGATTTTCTCAGAAAAGAATCCCAGGAATGTTGGACCGACGCCGAGACTAACATCGATCCCTAGCTTACGAGTCAGAAGCTCTAACCGCTGTATCACACCCTCTCCCTCTGGGGATCCATGTTAAGAGTCTCCTTTTGTTGACAGCAGTGTCAGCAAAGACATGCTATCAGGTGCAAGGAACCACGTGGTTAGATTACATCAAAAGAATATATCTGAAAAGAGAAACACGCAAATATATTATTTGATGGAATCTAACCACGTTGTTCCTTGCAACCGCTAACAGGTCTTTTTTCCAACTGCTATATTGGTTAAAACACATGTGCGTGTCTTTCTGCATCTCCGACAGGTTGTTGTACTTTTGTGTTTGGTTTACATCTGTTGTCCGGACCTCACAATGAGCTTCGTAACATGTCCAATGCAGATTTGCGTGTTTTTTTAATTTTGCCAGATGGAGTTATTTATAAGCTCAAATGCTGTTCAAGTTACATTGCTATATGCGAGTTAAGGCGAGGTGATATATTCGAAAAAAAACACCATGGTGGAATTTCATTTTCCATCTATTCTGCGTAGATTTAACGCTCTCGCCCCCACACCCTATTTGCATGTTTTCCTGGTTAAGCTAGCATGCCAGCTGACAAAGCAGCATGTTTTAAAAGTGCTTTGAGGTGCAGTGCGACAGAAGTGGGTGCTAGATTAATTTTATAATGCTACTCCTAAACCCTTTCGACTCGTTTGCACTGCACATTCTGGGTGACTTGGTTATTTATGTTAATACGCCCATCGCACCAAACCCCTCTCTTTTGCAGCCCCCCTTACATGTATGTGGGAGTGAGTCAACGAAGAGCAATGCGAATGGCCTGCCCAGACTTACACAACATCGGGGAGAAGAGCCGTGACTTGAACTCAAAGCCTTGTAGTTTGACTCGAGCCCCCGCTTGCTGTCTGCTCTGCCCGCAGTGTCTGCGTCTTCTTCATCCTCGTGGCTGGCGAGAGCCCTTTGGTTCCTTTGGTGAGAACTGTACCTGTTCCCGATGCAAGGACTGCCTCCTAGGGGCAAAGTCCTCAATTTGCACCTCCCTACGTGATTACTGCATAGTGGCAATGCCGCGGGGGTACGAGGGAGAGCGATGCCATCAACCTGCACTACCCCTCCAACCTCAGTACAGCAGAACTGTACACGTTTTATAGCGACTGCCCACAGTGGCACTACCCTGCACCTGCCTTGTACAGGGGTAACGAATGTTCTAGAATGCCAGTGGTTCCACGTGCCCTTCTGCCAGACGTGGATCCAGCCTTCAAGTGGCTGTAATACGTCAGCACTCCCACACTGTGTTCTTTGGCCACTAGATGCCGCCAGAGTTCCATAGCAGAGACCTCGACTGCTGCTGGGTTGATAACTCCGGTGCTCTCCCACTTGAACCCTGTGCCCGCCCCGCCCGGCCCCTGCAGCTCTGACAGTCTCTCCAAGTTTGCCCGGTGGGAACTTGCTAGAAAGCTCTCCGCCAGTGTAGCCAGGACATAAACAATCCGAACAGTTGAAAAAGTCCAGTTGGGAGCTACCCGGAGTCCAAATCCACACCACCACCCACCACACCGGGGCTGCTCTCTCTAGCGCGAGGACCTGCTAGAAACAGAGCCTGCCGGTGGTAACTGGAATGTATTGGGGCCCTAGGACCAGGCATATATAATCATGACACAGACACAGGAAGTTAGTGGGTAGAACTGGCCCAGGACACATGGGTCGCAGGGTCACAAGTCCATGGGTGTGGGATGAGGTGTAAGGCAGCCTCTGGGAGTGGGTGGCACAACAACAACTAGAACAGTGACCATCAGGTCACTACAGTAACATGGACCATCCCGGTGTCTCCTCCTGCCAGCCGAGATCAGGGTGGACAGAGTTCTTTTTATGCCACTAACAGACTTGGAGATACGTGCCTTTCTTACTTGTCACGGGCTCCAAACTCTAACCACGAGGGGCCACGTGCTCTGGATCCCCAGGGCACTAGCAGAATCTCTACTGTGACCAGTAGATTTTTGTTGTGTTTCTAGACCCCCAATCTTCACTAAAGGTCTGGGTGGTCCTTGGACACACACAAGACATCCCTGGACCTAGCGTCCAGGAGCTGTTTCTCTCTTCCACCCCAGCAAGGCCCAGTTCCATCAGTGGACCATCGCGTGAGTGAAACCTTCAAGGGGCTGCCTCAACCAAGGCTCCATTGAAACCTATCTTTCTATCCAGTGCTACTCCGGATAGCTCTGTTTCTCTTCGTGCTGTGTTTTAAGAAATGCAATAGGTCTCGCATTTGCGAGAGATTAAGCTATTGGCATTGTAAATGACAATGCCTTTTATTTATCTGTTTTCAAAACCAACACATAAATAAAAAGTTTGTCATTTACAATGCCAATAGCTTAAACTTTTGCAAAGGCGAAACCGTTGCATTGTAAATGCTTGTTATTGTATGGCAGTGGGCATTTTATTTCTTACAATACATGTTCATACCTTTATCCCTGTTAAAAAAAATCCTTAATCCTCTCTCTTTCTATTTCACATGACCTAGAATTGTTGCAGTTATATCGACAAAATGTGGAATGTTCAGTGCCTAATTAAACACCTCAAAACATTACATAATCGCGGTGGTAGTTCAGAATTTGTGGTAACGTGCAAGAAATTCCTGCTTTCATGTAATGAAAAGTAGCCTTATAAAAATAAACCTACTGCCCAAATGTCTTCTTTCTTCAAGTAACTATTCATTTCAACAAAACCTAATTCTGAAACACTGAAAAGCTAGTCGTCCATGTCACATTTCAAACCGCAGGTATAAACAAACTCTGGCCACAATTTGTATTTGGTAATCGCATATATCACCCAAAGGTCTCACAGCGCTAGCTTATACTCAGAAACCCTAGGAACAAGGGGATGGTCTCAGAATAGCCAGGTTTTGAGGGATCTGCGGAATTTCTTATGATCAATTTCCATGCGGAGGTTTAGGGGCCATGTCGCAGGCACAATTCTAGAAAAAAATCTGCAGCCGTTCTAAACTGTGCAGATCTTGGGTATGGTTAGAAGTTGTTTACTAGTGGAGCGAAGGGTTCTTGCTGATTGATGTTTTATCAGTTTTTTTGCTAGATATTGGGGTCCTTTACTGTTGAGGGTTTTCTGTACCAGACAGCATAGTTTGAAGTTGATCTGCTTTCTGATAGGAAGCCAGAGAAGGGTTTTTAGGCTAGGGGCCCAGGACGAACGGGGTGGGAGGTTGAGAACCAGCCTAGCCGCTGTATTCTGCAGGACTTGAAGCTTTGTTAGATGTTCTTCATTTATTGGTGCTAGTAAGGCGTTACCGTAGTCCAAGGGGCTTATGATTCGTAGATTTTTCTGAGGCTGCGCATTAGTCCATAGCATGTGTGGGCCACATGGTTGATGGGATCAGACATAGAGAGTTTGTTGTCTATTATCACTCCAAGATTGCAGGCTGACGTCTTAGGAGAAAGGCAGGGTCCAAGGGCGGGCGGCCACCAACCATCGGTCCACAGCTTTTGGGTATCACCAAAGAGTAATATTTCTGTTTTATTAGCATTAAGTAAAAGATAATTGTTCGTCATCCAATCATTAATGTCTGTCATGCATTGCTTGAATCTGTGTTTAGTATTGGTAGGGTCAGGTAGGGTCAGGTCCAAGGGTAATTAGCAATTGGGTGTCATCCGCGTATGATACTGTTTCAAACCTGTTAGGCTTTATTTATCTTGGCCAAGGGAGACACATACAGATTAAAAAGCGTAGGGCTTAGGATGGAGCCCTGTGGTACACCCTTGTCGATGGGCTGGCTGCTGGAGGTAAAGGCTCCTATTTGGACTTTAGATGTTCGGTCTATCAGATAGCTCCTGCGCCAGCTCAATGTGGGGCCCTCGACACCAAATTCCCACAGGCGCTCTGGAAGGATGCTATGGGAAATGGTGTTGAAAGCAGCCAACGGGTCAAGTAGGATCAAGATGCCAGATTGTCTGTCGTCAAGAGAGAGCCTGATGTTATCGACTATCTCCAGTAAGGCCATTTCGGTGCTGTGGAAAGCCCGAAACCTGGATTGGGAGGGGTCAGGCAGGCCACTGCTCTCCAGGTGTTTGGATAGTTGGTTATTGACCAGTGATTCCATGAGTTTCCCAAAAAGGGGCAAGAGGGAGCTAGGCCGGTAGTTGGAGCGCTGTTTAGGGTCAGCGTGGGCTTTTTTAGGATAGGTCTGACTATGGCCTCTTTCCAGATTGAAGGCATGGTGGATTGTGATAATGGGAGATTGAGGATTTTGGTCAGACTGGGGAGAATGGCTGGTCCAATTTTAATCTTATTTCCCTCCCACTCATTTGGAGTTTGTGATTTACCTTTAAGAAAAAAGCCGATATATGACAAAAACGTGTAACTTGCAGAAACATGTGGACAAATTTATACAGGAAAATGTGTTTTTTCTTCTTAAAATGATATTGACTAAAAAGTGTTCTGTTGTTCTGATCACTCTTCTCCCAGCTCCAAAAATTAGACGTTGAGGAAAAATACAATGTAATTTTATTTTATTTTTTTAAACATTTTTATTTGCATTTTTTTTTCATAATGCAGTTCAACAGACATGTTATCCTTGGTCCAAACAATGTTATTGTTGTTTCCAAGTGGTGGTCATTAGTTCCTATTTTTGCATTTTATCTACTTGCGATTTGTGGCGGGACCCAATGTGAAACCAGTAGGTGAGCCCTGTTGTTTTCCTAGTTCTTAACTTTTAAAAAAATTTGACTTCAGGAAGTGGTAATTTGTGTAGCTCTCTGAAAGTTTTCATAAAGAAGTAAATTGATGAGCAAATAAAATAGTGAATGCTAGAGGAATAAGATAAATGATGAGTAGGTTTTTATCTGTAACTTTTTGTAATAAAGGCCAGTTTAAAGAAAATAATACAAAACTTTAGTGTTTGTAGTTTGTCCAAAAACCTGGGTGACCCAGAGCAGACGGAGTAATGGCTCACAACGATTTTTCAATGTGTACTGATGATGCATCACTTGATGATGAGAAAAAAAATGGGTCTCAACACAACCAATAATTTTTTTTAATGTACCAAGAATCTGAGTTTATGGATTTGTAATTCTCCAAATGAATAATTAGTTGTAATGCAAAGCGATAGTGAGGGAGATCTTTCAAAATGTGTTTATGGAAAGTGAAATGCAAAAATGTACAAAATTCAAGATGTCATAGCAAATTTCTAACCAACCTTTATTCCCACACTACTTTAAATAAGCACAGTGCCATCGATGTCTTGGTGAGTGTAGCGTTGGGACAGCAACAACTGAAAGACCCACAAAGTTCTTTGTGAAATCCTTTTTAAGTTGCAAACTACCGAACAGCGCAGCTCTCTAGTTTGGTAAAGACATCTCAGGGACATTCACTAAGTTGACCTAGGCCTGCATTTGCTTACCATTGACTTTCTGGATTGTAACTCGCATTCTCTGGCTATCTATTTGATGGCTTTCTTTGCTTTAGGCTGTTAAACTCGAGTTCGTCCCTCCTTTTCCCAATTCCCGTTTACTGTATTTATCCACAAACTCGCTTTCTGTAAACAGGCCTTTAAATCTTGTTCTTATTTTGTCACATTTGCTATGCATTCTAAGACGGTGGTCACATAAATATAAATGTAAATGTAAATGTCATGGTACTTATAGAGCGCACTGTCACCAGACGGTCACCTTGCGGTGTCGCCTATGCGGTTTCCTGGCGCTGATACTCATACCGCTGTGGAACCCCTCCTGGCTTTCCCTGTGAAGTGTCCACTCCTGGGCACCCCCAGGGTGAAGCCAGACATCCTTAGCGCTGTTGGGGCCGGTGTGGAGGCTAAGTAAGCTATTGCCCAGAGTTGCAGCGTAGGGCCCGTGATTAGAATAGGCACCGATGCGAGAATTAACAGGTCCGAGGAAATTGAGCCCGAGACCCCTCCTAGGCGGGAATCGAACCCTGGTCAGAACTCTGCATCAGGGTCTGCCGCTCTAACCATTGAGCCACACTCCTCCACACATGTCAGGCTGTGTCTTCCAGTGTTTATTTTTCTCTCAAACTTCAAAGTGGAGTCTGATTGAGGAAGGCTATACAGATGTTATTTGTTTTTCTAGCACACAACAACATGTAAATGTCTGTAAATGAAATATGCTTATGATCAACTCCATACATTCGGTTATTACATTTGCACACACTATCATTTGTGCGCTGTATATTTTTATCAGTAAAGCTGTATGTTAGTGCAAGTGTAATCGTCATTTCAATTGAAGGTGTCTGTAATGGTAGTATGCTACCATGCCATGCATACTCCACTTTACCCCACCAGGTTTTTCAGCCAACGACAAAAGCGCAATAATCCAGCATTCCCATGTTTTTACTGATAGGCCTACCCCGACTTGTGAAGTATGGTTTCTATCATATATTACAGGATAGGGCCAAAACTGCAGCCATGTAAAGTCAATGTGGACTGCACAAAGGGAAATGGCTGCAATATTTCAGGCTAGGGTCATCAGGCATCCATGGAGCCTCCCTAACCACAGGTATTTCTGAAAACTATAAGAGTACCAGAGGAATCCCAGTTGGTTCTGCAAAACCTTGTGTTTACACAAAATGTGCAAATTGAGTGGTGTTCAGCATTTGACGTTTGCAGTGTATCTGTCTTAAGTGAGGCTTGTACAATACATGCATGTCATGCCTTAGATTGTCCCAGATCTTTATTTAAATTTGCAAAGTCAGTAGATCTGGCTTCGGCAAACTGGCGTGACTGTTATTTTTTTCCTTTAAAAAAGAAACACTTTTTATTGCATGCATATAGCAAAAAAATTAAACTGCCACAGTCTAAATGTGGCAGTAAAATGTTTACGCATTTAAAAAAAAGTAAAAAAGACATTGCGTATAATTTTAACAAAACCCATGTAGGTGCTTTGTAGCAGTTGGGTGTACTTGCAGCAGGTATAGAAACCTTTTAAAATTTCAGTGAACATCACAGACAAATATGATGCTTACTGGCCCAAAGAAAAGGCACTATTGGCATTGAATTTTTCTAACCTAAAGACTTGGGGGCCGATCTACAAGAAAGTGCCGCAGTACAATCCCTATGGCTGCGCCACGCTGCGGCACTTTCAGAGTACAGGAATGCGACATATTTACAAGAATATGTCGCTATCCTGTGCTTTCCCCTGCGCTGACGCACAAACAGCTGCCATGCGCCGGCGCAGGCACCCTTGCACCACGGTGCAAGGATGCCTGCGCCATGGGTAGATTGTTTTTGGGCAGGAAGGGGACCTTCCTGCCCAAAAACAATCACTAAAGGTGTTTTCCTCTTTCAATGCGTGCTGTAGAAGGCAGCATGCATTGAACGAGGATAAAACGAGGAGAAATGAAAACATTTCTCCTCGTTGCGCCTCCCTACGCCACCTCTAGGGTGGTGTAGCATTCAGACGCATCTCCAGAGTTACGATTTCTCGTAAATCTGGTGATGTCTTGTTCCATGGGTGTTGCGTGGGAACACCCACAGCAACACCCATGGAACGCCCCTTCAACGCAAAGTGCTGCGTTTGAAGGGGCCGTATTTACAAGGAGAGGAAAAGTCACGTAGGGTGGCTTTTCCTGTCCTTGTAAATATGAAGGAGACCCCTGCGCCACCAGTACGTCAAGAAAAATGACGTACAGGTGGTGCAGGGGGGCTTTTAAAACAGCCCCTTAGTTTAATCACTTTAGGATGATTCAAACAGGCATCGGCAAAACCAACAGGTGTTGCCAATGACAGATTTACTGGTTTTGTCAGTGTTGTTTTTAGCCATGTAGTACAGTAGCACATCTACTGTGCATCATGTCTTAGAAATAAAGTGATATAATGTAATCAACGCTGGTCTCATCATAGTGCTTGTTTATTACATTTCCAACCATGCTGCACAGGAGCCACGCTGCTGTAGAACATGGAAAAAACATTGACAAAGCCAATAGATCTTGCATGAGCTACACCTTTTGGCTTTGCTAATGTTTATCAAAGTTGTATGCGTAATTTGATTAAGTAAACACGTTTTTTTTTCAATATAGTATAAAAAAAATGAACTTTCATTTTAAATTATTATAAAGTTGAGTATGCATACATAGATTGTGTATGTATACGCCTAGGGTACCCGAACCCTCTGGGTAACCATTGGCCCTACAAGTTTGTGCTAATTGTAGAGTGTACACTAGACAAATGCTACTCATGTAACATACCATGAATTGTCTGCAGTGCTGGTGATGCATTACGGATATCTGCATTACAAGAGGGTAGCAGCCTGAAACAATTGGATACACAAAAGTTTTGATATGTGAAAGGCACTACCCAATGAACAAAATTTAATTTTTGGGACTGAATGGTAATCCCTTTATTAATTGATTCAGGGATGTCAAAAGTAGTCATGTCGTAATGAAAGTCTATAACTTGAAGAGTGGAAGCTTCAGTGCAACTTGCTTAGCTACCATGTCATGTTGATCTGTTTTGTGGAGCCAACAAACATCAGAACAGAACAAGCTAAGTGTTTAACACAGGAAGAAGGTGAGCTCGATTGGGCACCACAAGTCATGAGCTATCCTTTTCCGTAGCAAGCGATTTCACTTCCTCCTCTGCAGCATGCACACTAGGGCCTTGTCATTCTTGGGAGCTGCAGCCTTCTTGGACTTTAAAGCTTGCAAGTTAAACAACATCCCTGAAGACCACAGCAGGAAGGAGAGTTGGGCAGGCTTGTACCATTCAGCAGAAAATAACGCGAGACTCTGGCTGCCTGCAAAAGGATGAAAATTAAGAAGTTCCACTGAAGCTGATTATAACAAGCAATGGATCTGAAGGGGCAGGAAGGGCGGCAGCAACAACCACTCCAATAAAGACATTAATAAGTATTTTGGCTCATGCTCCGTCAAAGGGACGAACACAAGAAGAGAAAGTTAAGTCTGGCTGCTCTAACCAATGCGAAACAAGGAAATGAGCGTGACGATGAAGCTAACCAATGGTAAGCAACGGGCTGGCTAAAACCCCCCTTTTAGAGGTTTAAAAAAAAAATATATATATATAAGCAATAGATCATCTCAGGCAACAGCATATTCATTCTTCCTGCAGGCAAGACCCAAATAGGAGACAGAATAGAAAGAAAAAGACATTGGCAAAGTAATCTTTTTGCCCACCAGTTCTGGTATCGAAGGTACATCTGTTTAGGAGGATGTGCACGTATGATCAGGTGAAATGATGTCACAAATAGTGCAAGGGGGCATGTGACTAAAATTTGTCTGGATCATTTCCCCATGCTGTTTATACTATGGTGGGTGGAGCAAAATTCAGCATGCCAGTGAATGATGTGGGCAGACCTAAGCTGGTGAGATTGCTAATGCGGACTCTGGCTTTAGGCTATACCTAAAGATGTGTGGGTATGGGAGATTATCATGGGGTGTTTGTAAACCTGGAGCTAAAACTGTATTCATGCCCCTTTTAAAATCTCAATGACAAACTGCAGTTCTAAAACTCTCAACAAATGGATTCAAGTTAGTGTTATCACTGTGGTGTAGGGCACCTATACATGTATGCTCGTTTTGAAGATCATAAGAGGGATACCTGGGTCTGGTGTGAAGGGAGCCAGAAACTAGATCACTTTGCGCAAGTCTTGTAAATTCCCTACCTATAAAACAATAGATCTCTTGTACTAAGTGCTTCTCAACTCACCTATTCCATAGGTTTAGAGTAGTACGTTCATGTGCTCCCCACGGGTAGCTGGAAGTGCAAGTGGTGGGTAGTAGCCTGAGAGAGACATCTTGTGTAAGGAAATCTGTCTCTCCACCTTTTCTGCCCCCCTTATCTTTATTTTGTCCTATATGAGCCCTGGTGTATAGCATGCATTTATTTTCTACAAAGTTAGTACACGGGTGGGTAATATCCAAATATCACTCACTCTGCAACACTGCCAAAAAATAATGTTAACCTTACTATACTTAAGGCACAAAATCGCCCAAAAGCGCTTTTTAAGGTTGTACAGGAACTTTCGGGCGCATCATGCCAGGCCAGAGCTCCCTGTCTAGACGCTACACAATGTAACTCTTTGGCATAATTTTTTATCTCCAAAATAGACACTATTTACACTGACTTTGGAGAATTGGTCCCTCCACACCTTCCCTCTAAGTCACCTGATCCAGCTACCCTCTGTGAACCTGAGGCACCAGAGGATATACACCTTATACCTTCACAGCAGATCAGTCTCCCTAAGGTACTTGATCTAGTGACCCTCTGCAACCCTGAGGCCTCAGAGGATACGAATCCCTCACCCTCACAGCAGATCTATACTTGGGACCCCCTTAACAGCACTACACTTCATGACATCATCAGTAATATCAAATCGAGTTCCCCATTGGATCCACTTCCCCCACAAATTTTACAAATCCTGGATACTTCTTCTCTTAATTTAATCCTGGATTTACTTAACACCTCCCTCAGAGAAGCCAAGGTACCTTCTGCATGGAAACATGCAATGATAGTGCCCTTATTAAAAAAGGCGAATGCTGACCCCAATAACCCATCCAATTTCCGCCCCATATCACTCCTCCGTTTTTGAATTTTTTTTTGGATAAATGCACAACTCACCCAACATGTTGAATCATGGAACATCCTACATCCATCTCAGTCTGGCTTCAGGTCCGGCTTTTCGACGGAATCTACTCTGTTGGGGGTTTCGGAAACCATTTGATGCCGAGTGGACAAAGGGGAAACCGTGGCCCTCATTTTGCTTGACTTAAGCTCTGCATTCAACACGGTTTCGCATTCCATCCTTCTTAACGCTCTTAAGTCATCTGGCATCACTGGCTCAGCCCTCAACTGGCTCGCTAGCTTCCTCTCAGACCGTACCTTCCAAGTATTCTCCTCCTCATCGGCCTCCCAAACCTATAAATCTGTTTACGGTGTTCCTCAGGGCTCCATTCTGAGCCCCCTGCTTTTTAACTTGTATGTTAGACCATTGGCCACCATTGCGGAGCAAGCTGGGCTCACCATTTACTCAATGCCGATGATACTCAGAACATCTACTCTCTTTCGATGGGACATCATTCCTCCCCATCCTCTCTCTGCATAGGCTTAGTAACATCGCCGCGTGGATGCATGAAAACAAACTAAAACTGAACGGGGGAAAACAGAGCTCCTTTTGTTTGGCCATAATACTATCTTATGGGGGCCTCACTATTGGCCGACGCAAATGGGCACCCTCCCCGTCCCTTCTAGAACAGCACGAAATCTTGGCATCATTTTTGATGACCAGTTATCTATGAAGCAACACGTGGTCAAGACCTCCTCTACCTGCATCACTATCATTAAATGGCTGAGAAAGATAATTTGGATGCTTCCTCAGGAGACACAGAAAACCGTAGTCCAGGCATTAATTACCTCTAGACTGGATTACGGCAACATTCTTCTCCTGGGGGCATGCAAAGAGGTGACTCGCAAACTACAGACAGTCCAGAACATGGCGGTCCGGCTGCTCTGTAAACTCCCTAATAAATCCTCCACTTCTATTTCGCTACGTAGCCTGCATTGGCTCCGTATTGAAAACCGCACTAAATTTAAGGCCCTCTGCTTTATGCACAGAATTAATGCAGGTCGGGCCCCACTCTACCTTAGCACTTTAGTTCACCAGTACTGTCCACCCGCACCCTTCGTTCATCCAACCAGCATAGGTTCCAGGTTCCTAGGGTCAAAAGAGCCAGAATGGGTGGTCGCTCCTTCTCTTGTCTGGCCCCCTCCCTCTGGAACTCTCTCCCCTTGTCTTTGCGTACTGAACCTTGTAATCTCAAGTTTCGCAGAGAGGTTAAAACTTTGTTATTTAACCAATAACCGCTTCTCCGTATTCTTTTCAGCTGGTACACTCCCTTCATCTGGTCCCTAGCGCCGGGAAACCTCCGGGTAGCTGTGCGCTCTATAAACTTAAATATTATAATAATAATATCCCTGTCGACTTCTCCTTCCTAACCATCCCCAACCTAAAGGAATATGGATTTAGAATTGCAGGTGAACTATAATCCCTGAATAGCAATCCTTTCAGCAAGATGGCGGAGTAGACCTGTGGCCCTGGCCCTGGAGCTCCGCCATGGCCCGACATTATCCTGCAGAAATCCGCTACCTCTGATCTTCATCAGACTCCTAAACTACCCCAAATCCATCCTGGACGACGTAGTCCTGCACCTCAGAGCATTTCAGAGGCTATGACGTGAGTCTGACTGCACCAAAGCCGGAGAGACTAGCAAAGCAAGGTAGCCATAAAATGGCGCCCGCCATGCGCCGCATCTAGAGAGAAAGCTGAAGGGCCCACACTGGGGCCACAGCAGAGAGCAGTCCACCCGACGTGCCCTGAGTGCGAACTGCCAGACCTGCCTCCCTGACAAGTTGTCCCCAGGAGAGCCCAACAGTCTGGAGTGCGCGTTGGCACCCAGCACGAGAGGCCCTGCCTCGGTGAGGCACAATAAGGTGGCACCTCCTCGCTGCATTGATGTAGCTGCGATGGGGGATACTACTCGGGCGAGTCAAAAGGTGCAGTGGACTGTTATTGCCCCCCCTCCTCAGTATTACCCTGCAGAAGACCGGTTTAGCATTGGAGGTGAAGGGGATGAAGATCATGGGGGAAATCGGCCTAGAACGGACAGAGCCCTCGGCGATCCATGAAGGGGGACAGTGACTTGGAGTCGGCTGTATTCAGGCCCACCCCAATTAAACAAAACCAAAGCGGATGATGGACGGAGTGTTGACCATTGCAAGCACTCACCTCCAGTCCACTGATCTGGGTTTAATCCATCATCATTCTTTAGCTCACTCCGCCACCCCAGTTCAGACATGGCCATATGCAAACCAGTCTGACCCTGTACCTCATGGGAACAGTCCATTCCGAACTGTCAAGCCATGTCTTCCCTGGACCGGAAACAAGCCTCCTGGGACCGGTTTCTGGCTAATCAGCCGTCAACAGCCTTGCTCTGCCATCTGTCAGAGACCCGCCCCTCCCTCTCCAACGACATCTGCATCAACGAGCTAGACGGTAACATCTCTCACTGGCTTACGTCAGCTAGCGATATTTTTGCCCCTCTAACCAACTTTCCCCGCTCTCGGCATAGCAACTCCCATAAGTGGTTTGACTCCCAATTAAAAACCCAACATCTGGAGCTACGCCAATTGGAGCGTAAGTGGAGGAGAGATTACTGCACCACAGGCAGAGACACTTACGTGGCCGCCCGCAATAAATATAAAAAAGCCATCATTGCAGCCAAAACAGCATATGTCTCCAAGAGAATTTTGTCAGCCCCATGTAAGTCGAAGGAGATTTTTAAAGTCCTCGATGAATTTACCTCTGACTCTAGGACGCTCCCGAACCAGGCTCCTACTCAGGAATCATGCAATGCTCTCAGTACGTTCTTCCTAGAAAAAATTGTTATGATTAAGGATACTATTCCGGTCACCTTTCCTGGCACTGATACTGTCTGCCCTCCTCACAATGCACTCTCTTTCACACATTTCCCTTCTCTTGATCCAGATTCTCTGGCCAGACTGGCCGCTCGTATCAAGTCTGGCTCACCTGACGACTGCTGTCCACCATCTATATTACGGGACATCTGCCTTACTTTACCTGATTGCATTCTCCCTCTGCTGAATTCTTCTCTTTCCTCTGGCACGGTGCCCAGCTTCTTCAAGGAGGCCGTTTTAGTGCCTCTACTGAAGAAGCCAGGAGCGGACCCCGCAGTTTTGGCGAACTACCGGCCTATATCTCTTCTGCCCTATTTCTCTAAAATTCTGGAAGCCCACGTCACCGCTTGCCTCTCACAGTTCATCGAGAGCTCCAACTTTCTCGAAGCCAACCAGGCTGGCTTCAGACCAGGCCACTCCACGGAGGCAGTGATCTTGGCCGTGTTGGATGCTCTGAGAGGCGGCGCTGACAGGGGTACCCCCCAGGCCCTGGTTCTCTTAGATCTGTCGGCCGCTTTTGACACGGTGGACCATGACATCCTTCTCCATCGTGTCGAGCAGGCCGGCATCCAGGGCCTGGCGTTGGCATGGGTCGAATCCTTCCTGACCGGGAGGTCTCAGACAGTTAGTCTGGGCACCTTCAGGGCACCTAAGGAACGATCACATTGCGGGGTTCCCCAGGGCTCCTCTTTATCCCCCCTTCTTTTTAACCTCTATCTTCGACCTCTTCTCTTTTCTCTGAGGCAGTGGGACGTCACCGTCTTTAACTACGCTGACGACCTGCAACTCATCTTTCCTCTCAATTCTCCTTCTGCTATCACTAATTTTCAGGCGGTTATGTCCCACACTCTCCAGTGGATGAGCCAGAATCAACTCAAACTGAATCCCGGGAAGACAGAGCTCCTCCTCCCTGGTAAGAGCTCTATCCACTGGGGCCCGCACTTCTGGCCGGTAGAGCTAGGCCCTCCTCCCACCCCTGTGGCCTCGGTGAAGAGTCTCGGGGTCATTATTGACTCCGAGCTATCCCTTAAGCCCCAGATAGGGGCGGTGGTCTCCTCCTGCATGTACCAGCTGCGCAGGATCAGGAAGGTGGCCTATCTCCTGACTCCCGAAGTTCTGATTCAAGTTATCATGGCTCTTGTCCTCTCCCGCTTGGATTTCTCGAATTCTCTTTATCACGGTCTGCCTAAGGCCCTTCTCTCTAGGCTGCAGATCGTCCAGAACCAAGCGGCGAGATTGGCCTTCGGGATCCCGAAATGGCAATCCGCTAAGCCTCTTCTTACCAACTTGCATTGGCTTCCTGTCATTTCGAGAATAGCCTTTAAGATCGGCTGCCTTGCCTTCAAATCTCTAACTGATCCCTGCCCCGCATTCCTGAAATCCCTTATCAGTCCCTATTGTCCCTCACGCAACCTCAGATCCTCTCACCTCCTGGTTGTCCCATCTTTCAAACTCTGCAGAATCGGAGGTCGGAGATTCGCATATCTGGCCCCTAAATTCTGGAATTCTCTCCCACCCTCACTTAAATCCTCCAATTCGCTCTTCCAATTCCGTAGATCTCTGAAAACATGGCTTTTCCCACAATCTGGCTAACCCCCCTTGTCCACCCCCAGCACCAGATCAGCGCCAGGAAACCCACGGTGACAGAGCGCTCTATAAGCTCACCTTAACATAACATAACATAACAGCCAGGATAGCTTGAATCCAGTGGCAAAGTGAGCAAGGGACCCGAGTCTGGGCATACCCTGCCAACTTAGGGTGAACAAAGCAAAACCAAAGGGGATGATGGACGGAGTATTGAACATTGCAAGCACTCACCCCCAGTCAACTGATCTGGGTTTAATCCATAGTCATTCTTTAGCTCACTCCGCCACCCCAGTTCAGACATGGCCATATGCAAACCAGTCTGACCCTATGCCTCATGGGAACAGTCCAGCCCGAACTGCCAAGCCATGTGTTCCCTGGACCGGAAACCAGCATCCTGTACTGGGGTGAATGTATGACATTGTTCTGCATTCTGTCCATCAACTGTTGTTTTTGCATTTGTCACCCGAGTGGGACGGGTATGCTCAGACGAGAGTCCTGTGCTCTCCATGCCACTGGAATCAAGCTATCCTGGCTGATGAGGGCTGAAAGCCCGAAACCGGTCCTAGGATGCTTGTTTCCAGTCCAGGGAGGACCTGGCTTGGCAGTTCGGGCTGGACTGTTCCCATGGGGCACAGGGTCAAGACTGATTTGCATATGGCTGGGTTAAAACTGGAATGGCATGGTGAGCAAAAGAAACGATGGATTTAGGCCCAGATTTCTGTACTGGGGTGAATGTATGACATTGTTCTGCATTCTGTCCATCAACTGTTGTTTTTGCATTTGTCCCCCCAATTAAACATCACATACTACGAGAGGTACCAGTGGGGATCAGCCTTGTAGACTAGTAAAGGGGAAGCTGGCTGAGGCCTGCTTCAAATCAAGGGGCCCTTGAGCTACAAGGTGGCTGGAACAGGGAGTGGGGGGGGGGCAAGAAAACACAGCCGAGTGACTACCCTGTGTTCCACAAGCACAGGATATCCGAGGTAAACCAGTTTGAGGACGATCCGCAAAGAAGATGCCCCCCCTTTGTCGCTTGTGAAGAGGGGAGGACTGCTGATTAGGTAACTCACTAGTTGCCCCCCCCTCTGCGTGAGTTCCCACCTATAAATGAAGGGAATGTAAAGCAACCTGTACAGGAGAGGGCCAGATTAACTGCAGTATCCAAGTGACATGGGGAGACAGTGCTGAGAGTCAGCAAACTGACTACCATCTGGGAGACTCAAAACCAAACTAAGGATGATAATCCAGAGGGCAGCCAAGGTATTGTACAACAGTTGGTGCCAAGAGATACTGAGGAGAAAGAATGCAGAATTGGATGATTAACATAGAACCTGGCCCCCAAAACTTCAGCCCATAGAAGTGAACCAAAGAAGGAAAGCGAAACACTTATAGTCTCTAATGATTTCCTTTATAATTCCAACAGTGTCATCCCATGGCATGCACCAGGTTAGGGAAAGGTGAAAGAGTTCAGTGTGGGAGAGACACTTGACCAGAGGATAATAAAGCCCTGTCATTTGAGGAGACCAGGTGGAAACGGTCTCAGGGAAATGGCGAAAGACAAGAGTCAAAAACTACCCTGCCAAGGGAAGATACATGAATATACCAAGGTGGTAAAAACTTGGCAAGACGTTGACGTACCACTTGCGATTCCTGACAATTCGACCCTCATCAATGCAATCTAACTGTCTAGATCTGCACTAGATACCAAGATTGGAAATGTTAAGTGAAGTATCACTGTTAAAACAAGATCTCTGTAATGTAGCTGATCGAGTGAAGGAAGCATGGGGAACCGTGTTAAAAATGGAGGACGTGACACAGGCTATGGGACGAGACATAAAAAGAACTGCAAACAGTGACCAAGGACAAACTCTGGAGAGTTGATGCAGAGAACTGGGCAAGACTCAACAATATCAGACTGGCGGGCTTCCCTGAGGGAATGGAGAAAACGAACATGGTGGGCTACCTCGGGCATTGGCTTCGGCCCACCTTTACAGAGGAGAAATTACCTAGTTACTTTGTGATAGAAAGAACACATTGGGCACCGGAAACTCGACCATCACCAGGAAACCCACGCGAGCTATCATAGCCCACCTATTGAATTTTCAAGATGGAGACATGATCTTAAGGGAGGCGAGACGGATAGGGGAAATCAAATATGAATTGGCCACTATCAGGATATTCCCAGACTATTCCAATGAGGTCAAGAAACAGAAACCGACATTCGATACTGTAAAAGCCTAGCTCCACTCGCTCCGACTGCAGTACATGTTACTCTTCCCCACTAAATTCAAAGTTATTCACGACCGGTCATGGTTCTCTGCCATGCCAGAGGAGACCTGGAACTGGCTCGAACAAAGACCACAACACAAGTCACTAAAAAGCATGGACCTGCTGCACCAAGAGAGAAACAGACTGTGGGCCATACCCAAACTTTGGTCACCAATCCGCATTCGAGATGAGGCAGGGGCGCATTGCAATGATGGCTCAACAATGACAGAACAACTGGTGGTGGGTTCTCGGACTCTGATGAAGACACTCGACGGCAAGGGAGCCCGAGGCCCTGAACTGATGGGGACGAAGAGATGCATTGTGAGGGATGGAGGACGATGCACTGGGCCGCGGCTCCAACACTGAAATACCGAAAGCCAGCCAAAGAGACACTGATCATGAAGGGGTTGAGTGTGCTTAATCCTAAAGGGGGCGAGAGAGAGAATGGGGGAACTGCTGAGGGACTCGGAAGGAGAAGTAATGAGATTATGACCCATGGGGGAGCCATGCAAGGAATAGATAAGCCCAGTGGCATGGGATTTGCTTGTCATCCTTCTATTCCCTCTAGCCTAAAGGACGCATTCGAGTGTGGCAAGTAACAAGCGAGTGATGGTAACAGTTAGAGTGATTGGATCGAGAGATTGAGGGAAAGTTGGTGGGTAACCAAAGGCCTAGAATAGTAGTGAGTGAGAAGAGTGTTTGGGCACAAGCCGGGGTGCCTGCGTGAGAGATATAGAGAGCGAGTGGCCAGAGCTAGTGTTCATTCAGAGTGAACAGGAGGCTGTCCTCTGACTTTTCTATTGGGCGGGTAACGTGACCGGACTGCCCCTTGTCCCTCCTCATGTTTGCTTACACACTTGAACCACTGGCTGCATAATCTGGGCATATCCATATAATGCGGGCTGCCGCATTAGGGTGAAGACAGTGAAGGATTAGAGCATCTCACTTAGTGTCTATAACCTCCTTCTGCATGTTACACGCCTGAGTGAGACACTGACAGGAGTGTTTAGGATCTTCGAGCAATATGGAACCCATGCATGTTACATGATAAACTGGGACAAATCAAGCCTGTACCCTGGAAAAAGAGACCTAGACTCACTAAATCTGCCAATGAGCCGGCATGTAGATACGGAGGGATTCCAATACTTGGGTATATACACGTGATCTCGGACAAGGAATGCAGCCTCAACACAAATCTCTGTAGACTACTGACAGACTTACACGGAAATGTGGAACAGTGGAGGACATTACTACTAACACTGTGAGGGAGGGCCACCATGTTCAAGGTGATAACCCTGCCAAAACCTCTATCTGTCCTACAGAACATGTACCGCAAAGTCCTGGAAGAAATCTTCACCAGAATAGGAGGAGAGGTCCGGAACATTTGATGGAATGAGGGGCACCCAAGAGTATCACTATGGACACTTCAGCGCAACCAATACAATGGAGGCAAAACCCTCCCAGACATATGACCATACTACTGGGTGGTGCACTTGATAGTGGTTAACAAATGGGGCTATGCACCTGGTGATCATCCCACTTATGCACTGTAGATAATCCAATTATATCCTACATCACATCTACACTATCTAAATAGAGGGAAGGGTGTAAGAAAGCTGCTGCTGGCAACCCAGATGACAAAAGAACCTGGAAAGGGGTGGGGAAGTGCATGGGGTGGCCCACAAATGTCACCAGAGAGACCCCCTTATGGTGGAAATGGACCTAAAAGAAATCAGGAAACGAAAAGGGTTTGGGGCATTGGCTTTCCAAGCTGGGAGATCTTTTGGAGGAAGGGGACCTGGTTCTGTTCAGCTCCCTCCAGCTAGACTACCAGCTTAATAAAACACAATATTTTAAATACATAAAACTCACACACATGGAATGCAAAGGGACTAGATATAGATGACATTTCAGAATACACACCCCTAGAGGGGAGACTACTCAAGGGGGAGTTGGAGGTAAAATCGGTTTCCTGGACGTATAAGACGATTAAAAGCATGATGCCCGACTCATTAAAGAAACTGAGAGAAAGAGGGGAAAATGACGCAGGAGAACTGGATGACACGGGCTGGTTGGCGACCTTGATGCACCCGAGGGAGTTGGCGGTCAAATCATGGCTAAGACTTATCCAATTTAAGATATCACACAGGGTCTATTACGATGTGGTCTGGCTACACAAATTTGGGAGAGTGGGTTACCCCAACTGTCTAAGATGTGGGACAGAAAAGGAGTCATTCCTGCATACACTTTGGGATTGTCCCAACATACAATCATATTGTACTGATATATTGAGAGTGTTAGGTAAGCTACTGGGTGGAATCCATCCCAGCAGGCCCAAAATAAATCCTCCTGCCTGGGTATGCCCATAGATGTTGATGTCCCACAAGCCAAAATTATTTTCAGCAATCTGGGCCTAATAGTGGCAAATAGAGATGTGACCAAATATTGGGGAGCTTTTGAGCAGCCAACTCTGCGGGAATGGAAAACAGGGATGGACATGTACATGGCAGCCTAAACGGTCACATTCAAGGCTAGAGGATGTGTGAGGAAGTTTTATAAGGTGTGGGGTCCCTGGAGAAACACTACGGCATAGGTCTGGGAGATAGTGAGTAATTGCCCCAATAGACACCCTCCCAGTGACTTGCTTGGTGGAAAAATCATATCAAATATTTAAAAAAAAACGCAAAAGAAATCCTTTCAGGGTCCCATAATTCCAACTTTGGGATTCCAGACCTTCCTCAGTTAGTGAGTAGTAATCCTGTAGAAACTTTCACCATTGGAGAGGGGGAGCTGATGAGGTCTTACCTTGCCCGAGTCTGCCAACTTAGGGAATCGTGACCTGCTCCTGAACACCAGGGATAATTTTTGGTCAATGGAGAAAAAAAAAAAGAATGAGTAGGGAGATGGGCTTCCTGCAAAAGATATTACTTGTTCTGGCCTCTGCCTACCACCTGCATTTCAGCTCACCTGTTGGCCAAATCTGAGTTAATCCTTAACCGGCAGCCTTCGAGCAATCTAAAATGCTCAATGGACACAAGGTATTATTTTGGTTAAGCTAGTGAAAAAAAGGAAACGAGTGGAGGCTCTGGGCTTCCTGCACTAGGCGTGTCTGTTTTCCTCTCTCCTGGGGGGGGAAATTTTGTTAAAGTGCTGAAATCTGTTCTACCAGGGTGGACTCTTGGCTTTTCTAGGAGAGATCAGCTCCACCTTTTAATACTTTCTGGCTACCTCGAGCAGGCAGATTGGGAGGGAAACCCTCCCCGTGCTTTGTTTCTCAGGGGGTTCAAAAGACTGCTCATGCCCCAAGGCTGAGTGTGCATCCCTATGCCAGGAAGGACCTTCTCCCTAGCTCATTCTTTTTATTTAAAATAAAATAACCCATGGTTTTTACTAGTACGTTCTGTCTCCCTGGAGTGGGCTTATTGGGGGTAAACTCTCTTGTCTGTCCCTCCTAGAGCGGCAGAAAAACTGTAATTGCCTTTGGTGCAACAGGGCATGATGTGGCCCAATGAAAGTATGGGCTGTTCCTTACCCTAGGACATATAGTAGGTCTCTTGTGGACATATCCCTACTCTCTAGTGGGGCTTTCTACCTTAATGGGAGCAGATTTTTGGTAAACCTGCCATTTTGCCTCCCCAACGGGTAGAAAAACTGTAGTTGGTATAGCAGCTATACGTGACAGACAAGAAGGTATAATATTTTCAATACACTCTTCCTGGTGTAACACAGACAATCAGAGATTGTAGCCCTTTTGTTAGTTTTGAATTTTATCAAGAACAGAATAGAGGTGAGGGGGATGTTTCTCGTTTCGAGTCTCATTTCCCCTATGCTTGATTTGCAGTCGCTTTGCTGTGCTGAGTAGTTGTGGATACATCACTAGTGTGCAGTGGTGCTGTCAGCCACATTGGGGAAAAAAGAAACCAGTCTGTCCCCCAGGGAAAATAAATATTGGTAGGTTCATAAAGTTCGGTGGCAGGGTGTGCAAACTGATGCCAAAATGTATTTCCCTGTGTCTGTTGGTGTTTTTGCTCCCTTGGGGAGGGCGGTTTATGGGGTAAACTCCCAATCTATTACCCAGTTTGGCAGAAATACTGTAATAGCCATAGATATAGGCAAAGTGGAATGTGGCCCGTTGTAAGTAGTGTTCTCCCTTGTGTATGTAAATATGTATGTATATATGTGTGTGTGTGTGTGTGTGTGTGTGTGTGTATATATATATCTCACCTTCCCAAGATTCACAAGGACGCCAATACACCTCCTGGTTGCCCAATTATATCCTCAAAGGGAAGTCTGACCGAATCAAGGGCACAATATATCGATCATTTTCTAGCCGACTTTGTGAAAACATTAGCATCTTATATCCGAGATACGTAGGATTTTATAAGAACAATCTCTGACATAACTTGGGAATCTGATACGCCCATGATGGTACTTGATGTAACCAGCTTAGATACCTGTATTGATCATGTCAATGGCATTAATGCTATACGGTATTTCTTGAAAAGGAGATCTTTAAAATATGCAGAACATAATGAAATGCTTATCGAATTTCTATTGTTCTGTTTGACAAATAATATTTTCTTGTTCCAGAAACAACACTACAGACAGATCAAGTGTACAGCGATGGGCACCTGCTTCGCCCCAGCTACGCAAGTTTATTTGTGGGCTGGTGGGAGAAGCAGGTTCAAGTTAACGTTCATGTTTATTTGTTTGATTAATTAAAATCTTACAAAAAGGCAGATAAAACTTCACCAAATTTAAAATTATAAAACAATCGGATTTTCAATCAATTTTCAAAGAGTTAAATATATATCATACACATTAAAAAAGAAAAAGAGCTGTATTGTATAAAGTCAATATTCACATAGTCTGTTGTTTGGTCAAACAAAAACCTCCAATTTCTTCTGTACAGCACAAAGGAATTTAACAAGTGCAGAACTCATTGGCAAATCTTCTGGATTTAGACTTGCGATCAGGGCCTGTCTACATGTCCTTACACCACGCATGTTAAACATTCTTTTAAGCGTAGTTTTTCTTTTGATTTTCAGATCCGGGCAAAGACACAATAAGTGTAAGATGCTTTCTTCTCCTAGGTTACAAAGCCTGCATATTTTATTTCCTTGTGATCTTTTCCATGGTACTAAGTGACATGTGCCTGGAAAGAAGCCAAATCTAGCATGAATAAACATTTGTTTATTTTTCTTAGGCCATGGAGTTTCCAGGTAGGTTTGAACCTTTTTTTTCTTAAATCCAGAGACAATTGACCATGCGTGGCTACGTTTGACCAGAGTATCTTTGTCCATAATCATGGAGAGGTAGTTAGTGAGTTTGTTTATTGTTTTTTTGAAGGTCTCCGACGTAATTGTGGTTTCCCAGATTGGTGTTATACCAAATTCTGCAATAGCGCTATTTAAGCAGGAGCTGACATTTGTGTTTGTTTTGTTGTTCACTTCCTGCCACAATAAGCGGGACATTTCGTTATCCTTGTAGTTTTTTATTCTGTTCCATACTTTTAGTATGTGCTCTTTCCTTGCGTAGCATTGATTGTTTAGCCCAAACTCAAGTCTCACCTGAGCTTGTGAGGCATTCTTCGGGAGAGAGAATAAGGATCTGTACGTTTTAGCTACGGCTATATTAATAATCTCAGCATCTTTACCATTGAGTGCCTCACTACCATAGGTTAGGGCAGGCAATAATTTTGCGGCAATTATTTTTAATAAAGGGTGATAAAACGAATCTCCTGTTGATTTCTGAATGATTTTAAAAGCCCCTACTAGGGAGTTTGCTTTCCTTATAATATTCGTTTTTTGTGTCTGAAAGTTGCCTTTGTCATTAAAAGTAACTCCCAAGTATTTATAATCAGCTACTTGCTCCAATTTATTTCAGTTCAATAACCATTTATGTTTGGATTTAAGATGCACATTTTTTGAGATGACCATTACTTTGGTCTTAGCTTCATTAATTTGCATGATATTCTCCTGTGAATACCTAAAAATCCCATCAATTAATCGTTGCATGCCAACTTTGGTTTGACTTAAAAGTACAACGTCGTCGGCATATAATAGGTTAGATATCAGTTTGTTTGCTAACCTTGGGGGATGTGCATTGATTTCATTTAGGTCTGTAGAAAGATCTGCTAAAAATAAATTAAAAAGTAAAGGGGCCAGAACGCACCCTTGTTTCAGACCACTCGATGTAGGGATTTTATTAGTTAGTGTGTTTCCCTCGCCTAACCTTACCTTTACCCAAGTTTCTGTGTGCAGGAGCCGGATCATTTGTAAGAGGTTATGCGGAATTCCTTGTTTGTTAAGCTTTTCCCAAAGGAGTTCTCTGTCAACACAGTCAAAAGCAGACTTAAAGTCTACGAAACACAGGTATAACGTTTCTTTAGATGTAATTGCTTTGTCTATTAGTATTGATAGTATTAAAATATTTGTGGATGTACCAAGTCCCTTGATAAAGCCTGTTTGATTCGAGGGCAGTACCTGTTTCTCCTTTGCCCATTCCGTTAAGTTCTTCAGTAGGATTCCAGCAAACAACTTCGCGTCGGTGTCCTGCAATGTAATTAGGCGATAGTTTTCCAGTAGTTCCCAATTTCCTTTCTTTAGGATCGTTGTTATTAGCGATCCTTTCCATGATTTAGGGATTTGGCCGCTCTCGACTACTTCTCTAAAAACATCTGTAAGATAAATAGACCAGAAATCAGGTGCTTGCTTGTATAGTGCAAATGGGATACCGTTGGGACCGGGGGCCCCATCCTTCTGTCTTTTAATTAGCCCAGCCACTTGAGTTTTGGTTATTAAGATATCACAGTCGCCTTCTTGGTCAGCTTTTATATACATCGGATTGATTGCAGGTTGTTTATGTGCTGTGGATTTGGAATCGAGGTGTTTTTTAAGGAACGTCACCCATTCTTCTTCAGATAAACTAGATCCTATAGCAACTTTATTTGGTCTGGCTAGGCCATTAATTAGTCTCCAGAATTCCAGCGAGTTTGTTAAAGTGCTTGCATGAAAGATTTTTGTCAAGAGCTCTTGTTTGTCTTTATTGTTTTCATTCCAGATTAATTTCCTTAAGGTGCAATTTGTAGTTTTTAATGATGCCAGTATTTCCTCATTAAGTGGGGTCTTGGTTAGCTGTTTCCTCAGCCTGTTTCTCATGGTTCTAGTTTTCCTTACAGCATATGGGAGAAAGATCTTGGTTTCTCTTGTATTCATAAATTTATTATTTTTCCTTTGTTTACCTATTATTTTTGAATTGTTGGTCACCACTTTGTGTAAATTCAGCCCATTGGTCTAGGGCAGTAGACTTTGTTTATTCATCAAACATTCCACAGCTAGATTTTTTGCCATTGCATTAATCTCATTAATATTTTCGGATTTCCAAGTAAGTTTCTTGTAATTGGTGGTACTGATCTGGCCTTGTAATGTCGAGTACTTTTCAGATTCTGCGCAAAATAACTTTCTCTTAATGATTTGCTGACTGTGATTGCTGTTCAAAACTTTTTTTAGACCGTAGGATGTCACTCTGTTGAAAGTACACAATGATGTGAGTGTGTAATCAATACATGAATTACCATTTAGTTGAATAAAAAGAGCAAGCCGGTGGAGAGTCCGTTGTGAATCTCCCATTTAGTACCCTGAGACCAAATGCTTCCAAGTCCTTTACCAAATTTATCCCTGTTCTATTTTGTTTATTAGGTGTTCTAGGTTCCATTATTGGATCCGGGATTTCCCATTGTTGGTTTTGGGTTTGGACGAAGTCATCCCGTACAAAGGATGTCAGCAAGTTTGTGTTCAAGTCACCTGTTATGATATAGTCCGCTAACGGCTCTTCCAAGATTAGATCCAGAAGTAAATTATTTATGGTGGTAGTCATCTCTTTCTTTGATTTCTGTTTCGGAGGTATGTAGATGTTGACTAATATCAAGATTTTATACGACCCCCTTCTGCGAGTTTTATATCGTAATTTTATTGCAAGTAGATTTAGATTATTCAACTGTATTTGCTCGTGTTTTGCGTCTAATACCAATGGAGCGTATATTGTTAGGCCTCCCCAGGGCCGGCCAAACTTCTTGTATTTAATTGCTGGTACAAAATACCCCTTGTAATTTTAAAAGCTTTATTTTCGTTTTTGTGAAAAGTGTGGACCCTCTCGTAGTGCCGGCGGCAAGGCCGGGTTAAAGTGTATTGGCGTAAAGGGAGATGGGAACGAAGTCCAGCGTTCATCACCAGACACTGAGTCCCAGACCTTCAGGGTTGTGCCGGTGGGGGTACTAATGTATGCGTTCTTGGGCCTATCTCCCTTAGGCTTCCACGCCAGATCCCAGATCCATCTCCCCGCCACACTCCTGTCCATATGTAGCCAGTGTTTCTCCGAGAGCTGTTGGGACCATTCCACCAAGACCCGTAGCTGCGCGGCCTTGTAGTATAGGTGCATGTCAGGGAGGCCCACTCCCCCCTCCGCCCGCGGCCGACGAAGAGTAGTAAAGGAAAACCGCGCCCGTCCCCCCTGCCAGACGAACCGAAGCATCTGCGTCTTGAGGCGTCGCAAGAAGTCAATCTCCAAGGGTATAGGGAGCGCCTGGAAGAGATATAAGAACTTGGGGAGAAGAACCATTTTAAGCGCATGAATTCTACCTAGCCACGATATGTACTTTGGTTTCCAGCGCTCCAGGTCATCCCGAATCCTCGCCAGTAACGGGGGGAAGTTTGCGGAGTACAATTTCCCTATTGTGGGAGTCAGCCGGATCCCCAAGTACAGGAGGGAACTACAGGTCCACGGCAGCGGCGTGAGAGGACGCAGTCGGTCCACCTCTGCTGAAGAAAGCATGAGGTTGAGAACATAAGATTTATCATAATTTACCCTGAAGCCGGCCACTTCCTCAAAGCGCAACAGGACCGCCTGGACGTGAGGGAGAGAGTGAGCTGGATCCACTATAGATAAGAGAACATCATCAGCAAATAGGGTAATCTTGTGCTGCTCCCCCGTAAAAGGAAGTCCACGTATCTCCTTGTGCTCCCGCACAGCTAGCGCTAACGGCTCAATACTCAGAGCGAAGAGCAGGGGGGATAGGGGGCAGCCCTGTCTGGTGCCTCGGGAGTGCGAAAAAAACGCTGACAGGTGGCCATTAACCGCCACTCTAGATCGGGGGCTGCTGTAGTTTGCTCTCACCATCGATCGGAACTTGGCCGAGAAGCCAAAATCGGCCAAGGTGTGAAACAGGAAGCCCCAGTCCACCCGATCAAAGGCCTTTTCTGCATCAAGGCCCGGATTCTGAATCTGTTAGCCTTCTCTATCAAATGGATGACTCTCCTCGTATTATCATGGTCTGGCGCCCCTTGATGAATCCAGATTGGTCCGGATGAATGAGCGCCGGCATCAGGTCTTGGAGCCTACCCGCAATGATGGAGGAGTACAACTTGGCGTCAATATTGAGGAGAGCTATCGGTCTATAGGAAGAGCATTTCGACGGGTCTTTCCCCGATTTGGGGATAATCGAAATCACGGCCTCTGCCATTGAGCCGGACGTTTCCCCGGCCTCTGCCATGACATTAAAAAGGGAGACCAGAAAATCGCTCACCTCCGTCGCGAAGGTCTGGTAAAAAAGAGCTGTATAGCCATCTGGTCCAGGCGCCTTATGGGGCTTCAGGGCTCTAATGGCGTCCAGTACTTCAGCTCTGGTAAACGGGGCAGCGAGCAATCCATTCCACTCCTCGGAGACCTGGGGCAGAGGAAGGCCGCCTAGGTAGTCCCGCTGTTTCTCACGGTTAAGGGCTTCTCCCGCATAGAGCGCGGCATAGAAACGCCCAAAGAGATCAGCTTTAACCTAGTCTCGATGGTGCAGAGACCCCGTCGCATCTCGGATACCCCCTATATAGTCCCTCTCTCTCTTATCCCGGAGCTGTCGAGCCAGGTGTCTCCCCACCTTGTTCCCTTGGGAGTAGGAGAGGTGCCGCAGCTTCAGCAGGGTAAACTCCGCCCTGTTGTTATAATGGGCCCTAAGCTTCCCCCTAACCGCCGTCAATGGGCGAAGGGTTAATCTAGTTGGATTCTGTTTATGCGCTTGCTCAAGAGCGGCGAGCTCCCTCTCCAGCTCCTCCCGCTCCCTCCGTCGCAGCTTATTAAGGTTAGCATTGAGGGCCAAGCAGGTGCCTCTCAGCGACGCCTTAAAGGCGTCCCATGTGTTGAATACCGATGTATCGGTCACTGGATTGAGAGCAAAAAATTCCCGGATGGCCTTATGCAGCTCCTTACATGAAGGTTCATCCCGGACAAGTGAGGCCGGGAAGTACCACTTGCGCTGCCCGTCACCCCCTGCCGACCAGTGTAGACCGAGCACGAGTAGGCTATGATCAGAAACAGAGAGCGGGAATATACTGGCTTCGCGGATATCTCCAGTAAGGGCTTGGCTTAAAAAAATGTGGTCCAGACGGGAATAGGAGTGATGGACATGGGAGAAGAAGGTAAAGTCCCGAGAATGGGGATGAAGAGAGCGCCACCCATCCACCAGACCCAAGTCTCCTATCAGCCGTTGTGTCTCAGTGGAAAACAAACCAGTATCAGATCTCTGATGATGGGAGCTATCCATCTCCCTTTGCCATACCAAATTAAAGTACCCCATCAAAAAAAGGACACCCTCAACAAAGTCATCCACTTTCCGCAGCAGGTCCTGGATATAGCTATTTTGGCCTGCATTCGGGGCATTCAGAACCACAAATGTGCACAGTTTACCATGCAGCAGACCTTTGACCATCAGCCAACGACCCTCCTTATAGCTGCGCACACCCATGGGCTGAAAGTGGAGGGCAGAGCGGAAGAGAAGGGCCACCCCCTATGCTTCGTGGAAGCGGACGATCTATAAATAAGGGGGAAGTGCTTATGTTTAAGGCGGGTCTCATCCCTGCGTACCAAGTGAGTCTTCTGGAGGCCCACCACATCTAGCTGGTGATCATTCACATACTTCCAGACTTTCTGGCGTTTCTGCGGGGAATTTAAACCTTTCACATTCCATGTTCCTATATTGATTGGCATTACGAAGTAGAGACCCTTCCCCCGCTAATTGCATACTGTCAAGACACCTCTCAACCTCCCCCTCCCGAAGCTGCCAATGGTCAAGTTGCGTTGGCATACCACAGCGAGTATAGGCACAGGGAGCAGGCTCCGGGATGACGCACGTCAACCAACACTTCGCCGACCCTCCACCCCTGTCCCCAAGCCACACATCTTCCCCCGACCCACTCCAGAGTGTCCATGAGTTCCACCCCGACACCCCACCCCCAAATGCATCGGGATTCCAACACCACAGTTTCATTAACACAGCGAAGTCAGGATCGCAGACACACAGTACTCGGGAGCCCAGCTCTGATCGGCCAGAAGGCAGATATACAACACTCCACAGGCCGAAAGCTGCACTGAACCACACATCTTGGTCACCACCACCGCCCCCCATTCCCCAACCCCCCCAACTCCCTCATCCAACCCCCAGAAGCCCTCCCCCTCCCAAGACCTTTAAGCTCCACCAAAAACCCAGCAGAACAGAAAAAAGCAACAAGAAAAAGAAAAGAAACCACAAGAAAGAACAGTGGCCCTGACAGTCCCAATATGTGGACGTCTGTAGGCTCCCCCAAGGAATGGGGGCCGTGGCACTGTTTAACGTCACCCCCAAAGGACTGGTCCGGGGTGTCTTCCCAAAAGTACATCAGGACCCACGGTACCTGAAAGGGGGGATGTCCCTCCGACGCCAACTAACCATTCTCCCAGGACTCAGACCGCTCCGGAGCTATCCTGCGATGGCGCCACTGTCACCGTTGCTACCGAGGCAACCGCTGCATCTCTCTCCTGCAGGCTAATCGTAGGGTCCGGCCTCCCTGAGGCAGTCGCCCGGCCCACCCTCTGCCAGGACGGGGAGCGCCGCCTCTGTCTCGACGGGGAGCTCCCGCTTCTCGGGGAGGGGTCAGCGTCATCTAGGCCCAGGAGGTCCTTGGCAGCCTGCAGGGATCTGACCTGCACCAACCTGTTCTGCCATCTGAAGATAAGGCGAAAGGGATGACCCCAGAAGTAGGCCACATTCTGGCCACGCAAGAAAGCGGTTACAGGTCGAAACTCTCGCCTCTTCTGAAGCGTCGAAGCCGCCAGGTCCTGGAACAGCTGGGGATGATGGCCCCGAAATTGCAAGGAGGGGGGTCCCTCGGGCCTTTCAAAGTATGCGTTCTTTCAGTTGGAAGTCGTGGATGCAAACCAGAATATCGGGGGGTGGGGCCCCTCCGTGCCTTGGCAGACCCACTCTATGGACCCTGTCCATACGGATCTCGCGGATGTCCTCCTCTCCCAGGACCTGCAGCAAGTCTCCAGCCTCCCCGTCCCAGGGCACGGCTCGGATGCGGATGTTATTTCGGCGGGACCTGTTTTCCAAGTCCTCTGCGTGGGCCTGGAGATCTAAATTCTGCTCAGTGAGCCGGATCACATCCTGTTGAAGCTGGTGCACCTCGTCCGCCATACCCAGGTCATGGTCTTCCAATGTGGCCACTCGCTCTCCGATGCTATCCACGTCTCTCCTTACCTCGCGAAGGTCCGAAGCAAGCTGGGAGCGGAGTTCAGAAATGTCCTCCTTAATGGCAGTGAAAAGTTCCAGCATGAAAGCCTTAGTGGCGGGCGCCTCATCGTCTTTCACTTTGGGCGAGACGCTGGGACCAGGGGAGGCTGTCTGCTGGGTCCCCTTCGGTGGGGCATCCCTACCCGGCTTCTCCTTACCGGGTTTGGTGGAAATTGCGCCGTCGTCGACTGCACCTGTGCCTGATGGGGCATTAGAGACGATTCTATACCGTTGGAGCGGCCCGCCAATGGTCTTCCGGGGCTTCGCAGCTGTCGCAGAGTGTTAGAGGTCCCAGCGCCGGAGTAGTGCAGGGCACTGCAGGTGGTGTGGCCAGTCAGCCCCCGCGAGTATGTGCGCTGGAGGAGGGAGACTTGTTGCGTTACCCTCGTCGCGTCGCAGCCAGTGCGATGTAGGCCCAGCACGCTTGCCAGCCGCCGCGGGGCCAGGGCGCACCCCACAGAGCAATCCAGGGAGCGGCCCCCAGACCAAAAAAGCATCAGTCGCTCTCTCCTCGCTCCAGCCGCCAGGTCTTCAAAGAGAGTGCTGCACAGACTGAGCCCTCAGCGCGGTTCGGATCGTGGTGGCCAAAGACACAGTCAGCAAAGATGGCGGGAGTCGCCTCACTCGCTCGCCCGAAGGTCCCGATGCGTGGCGCAGCGGCCCCTGGTGATGGCGCCCCAAGACCAGCGTCAGTTTCCAGCGAGGCAGGGGGTGGGTCGAGAGTCTAGAGCCAACACCAGCTGCCTCTGGGCTGATGGGGGGGGGGGGAGAATATGGTCGGTACAGCCGCCCCCGTCACCTCCCTCCTCCAGGGTCGGCAACCGCGGGCCCAAGGCAGCAGAGGCAGCCCGGGCCGGAGATCCCCGGGCTCAATTTGAGCGGCCGCCCAGACACGCAGCCGGATCCTGGCATAGAGCGCCGTCCAGCTCTCTCACCGCAGGGCCGCACGTACCGATCACCACCGCTGGTACCGACGGCCCCACAGTCGCTCCGCCAATCGGGCTCCTCAGGGGCGCAATAAGGCAGCCTGGCCCCCTCACTCCCCTTGTAGGGTCCTCCTAGATACCGGGTCGCGGCAAGCACAGCCGGCGGGAGCCGCCATGACACCCGGGCAGGCCGCCGCAGGCACGGAGCGCCAACACAGCGCGGGCAGCAGGAGTGCGCTTCAAAACAACCAGGCTTACTCCGGGCAGCTTCCCAGACGGGATGAGGGCTTTTGGTGTCCCGGGAGGCTGCTAAACAAGGCGAAGCGAAAGCTCGGCGTCGAGGGACTCAAGGAACGTCTCACTCCGCCGCCATCTTGGACACGCCCCCCCCCCTTGTAATTTTTTAACATAGGCGGATCTATTGCCCATGTTTCCTGCAATAATATTAATTGGTTTTGGTCCGAGAGACCTTCTATGTTGGCATCTTTTAACTTGCTACTAATCCCCTTGATGTTCCATGAGCATATTTTCGTTATAGAGGTTGCCGTGCTCTGTTCTTGTAGTAGTATTAGTGGCGAGTGTTGTCAATGTTCCTTGTTACCATGCAAGGCTGCTGTAATCCATTTTTCGTTTACCTCATTAGTATCATCTTTCTTTGGGCTATTCGGACATTTTTTATCTTCAATGATTGTTTTGCCAAGAGGATTTTTTAGGATAGAAAATACACTCTTGATTCTTTCAGGCTGTAATTTTTTTGTTTGACGTTCTATGTGTAGGAGTGGGATTGGATAGACCTTTGGAAGTGGGTGACTGATTAGTATACCCCATTCAAGAAAGGTATTGTGCTCTTTTAGGATTAAATCCGCTAATGATCCTGTGGCCACTGTTAGTAGCGTTAGCGGAAGGCTTCCTTCAGGGTTTGGCTGAAAGCCCACACATACAATATCTTTTGTGGTTATCATTTCAAGAGCTGTTATCGATTTCAGCAATCGGAGGATATTTCCTCTATTTAGTACGTCGTGTGGACCTTTTGATTCATAAAGTGGTTTGAGAACGAGGTGTGTGGACCTATTTTTGTCACCATTGATGTCTCCATTTCTTCTGTAATCGGTATAAGTGATCTGCCTGTTCTGACCTCTTCTTTCAATTACTAAGTTATTTTGGATATTCGTATATCAAATACTCTGTTGGTTCTTTTTCATTCCAAGGTTTTGGTTGTAATCTCTTATTCCCTGTTTCGTTCATTGCCTCCAGATCAGTTTTTTGGTTACAATTCCTCAGGATGCTTACCAGATGTTTTTTATCTCCTTCTCTTTGCATTAGTGGAGTTATATGATTGTGTTGGTCCTTCTCGTTTGGTGAGGATGTTCCGGGTTCCGATGCAGTCCCTGCCACCTTTTCTTTGATCATACATTTTGTTGGGTCACTTCGGATATTGGAATAAATAGGCTCTTTTATTATACATCCGTTTGTAAATGTAAATGTATACTTGTAAAGCGCACTGTTACTCCATCTCGGAGTGTCCTTGCGCTGTATACCGCTGGGGAACCCGTCCTGGCTTTCCCTGTGAGATGGTCCCTCCTGGGCACCCCCAAGGTGAAGCCAGGCATCCCCGGCGCTGATGGGGCCGTTGTGGAGATTAAGCAAGCTGTTGCCCAGAGTTGCAGAGTGGGACCCATGATTAGCTTAGGCACCTAGGCGAGAATTATCGAGTCCGCGGACATTGACCCAAGACCCTGCCACGACGGGAATTGAACCCTGGTCCCGGGCCGACCTCTGCTTCAGGGTCTGCCGCTTCTAACCAGTGAGCCACACTTCTCCACATTATTTATTTGCTTTACTCCATCTTCCTGAGCTATGTTTTGATTTTTTTCCTCGGAGTTGTCAGTTAGTGTACTAATGTTAACTTGTACCAGATTATGATTATTACTGGAAACTATTGGTTTTAAGAAGATATCATAGTATTTATTATCTCCCTCAGTAGTTTTTGAGCCTTTTGTTGGGTTTTTCCCATTGGTGTTATATTTTATTTTATTCATTCCATTAGTATTACCATCTATTAGTTTTGTTTGTGTATGTTTTATTCCTGCTTCATTCCTAGTTGGCAATGAGTCAGATTTAGTGTCTATTGTTGTTCCTCTTTCTTTGTTAGATGTGACCATCTCAGTATTCAATTGAAAAGTGTTTTCCTTTATTGCCTTGTTTCTCGCTTTACGCAGCTTTTTTATCTGTCTTTTCGTTGGTTCAAAGTCTACCGTATCCTCTTCTTTTTCTCCTTCTCTATTCAATTCATATAGTGAGTTCAGCAGTTTTTTGTCATCTTCCATAGTATTTATTTCTTGGTTTATATTCGAATTCATGATCCCATTTGATATGTTAGCAGTACACAGTTTTTGTCGCACTTGCTCCTGTTTTTCTTCAGGTATAATTTCACCAATGTTAGATTGAAGACCGTCCTCCTTACATATGCCCTTTTTTCGAATGCAGATACTTTCTTTGACGTCCTCCAGGATTGTTTTCATGACCTGCGGTATAGTTACCAGCTTATTGATTATTGGGGAACATGAGCACTCGATGTAATTTGGCGCTGATGTCTTTTGAGCTTTTATTATTAGATTATTTAGTTCTGCTAGTTTGGTCTCAATTCCGGCAACTGCGTTGGCCATAAATCCCAAAATATCTATTTGAATGTCCATTTTGTTTGATTGTGCTGATAGTGCCTCAAGAGTCAATACTGAGGTTTGATATTGTATATCCCATATTGTTCGTGCGTCCAGTTTTTCTTGTTCTTTTGTTTTTTTATCCCATTTGTTTCTTTGAGATCCAACGTATTATTGGTATTTTCGTGATTATTTTCTCTCCCTGGAAGTTCTTTGTCTGCACATGTTGATACATATTTTGACGGTGAAGCCCTGGTATTATTGGGATTTTTGGTTATAGATACAAAGCCATCTGTAGATACTAGTAAATCGTTACTACCTATTATGTTGTTAGTGTTGGGAGGTATCTGTAGTTGATTAAGATTCACCTCTTGTAATTGTTCTTTAGATTCAAGGTTTTGTGTTATATTGTTTTCTCTGCCAGCTTTTATTTGTGAGGTTAGACCGTGTTCCAGTTTCATTAGTTCAATGCCTGCTTGTTGTTTACCTTGTACATACTCAATTATATCCCTCTCGCAATTCTCTCGGTGTCCTGCTGGTAAAGCTAGAAGATATTCATCTGATATATTATCCTGTTGTTTTCTAATGATCACTTTGGCCTCTAGCGGGATTGGAGCCCCTTCGTTAACTGCATTCTTGATGGTATCAAGGTCGTTAGGATCCTTTTATCTTTCCTCTGTATATTCATTATATATAGAGAATTGTCCTTCGCTTTGCCCACTCCCAATGTTTAGTAGTTGGTTTGAGATGTGGTCACTGGCCCCTACTTCATCAAATAGGTCCAAGTTCTCTTTAGATATATTTGATGGTTTGATAGGGGACTGTACCATATTTGGTTCTGGGTCTAATTGTATTGACATAAGTGCCATTGCTGGATCTTTCATAAAGTCAAATTTCTGTGGGATTTTTGTGGACCTTTCAAACATCCTCGCTATAGGTGAAATTAGCGTCTGAGTCACCCCCCTCAGGTCTGCTTTAGCTCTAGATTTCTCAAGTACCTTTGGCGCTTGGTTTTTTCGGATACATTTCTTTGGGCTACCCACAGATCTTTCTTTGCCTGATCGCATTTCTGATTGATACCTCACTTTTGTCAATCTGTGTAACCTGTGTTGTAGTGGTGTTTAGCTGTGCGTACTGTGTGCAGACAGGGTACCACGTAATCTCCTGCTTCCTGCTGACCTTCTTCCTTCCTGGTCTCGTGCACTCAATCTCCACAACCAACCAACAGATTCCGTAGCTTCTTCCTCTCTTGTTAAAACTCTGGGTATATCGATCTTGTGTGAGAACCCAATAAATGTTGCGCAGGCTCAGCGTCCCTCCGTGGCTTCGCAATCCCGTAATCCCACTGGTGACCGTTCTACCTCCCCAGCCCGTCTTCTCGCTGCCGTGCACCCCGCCTCAACCGCCAGAAAAGTACCGCCAAGCTGTAAGGGCACTGGCAATCTCTTAGCGCAACACAACACAGCTAGGTGGCGGGACGCAATGACAGTAGGCAGGTACTAACAGCAGCAAGGAGCAGCTGCCGTCTGGGAAGAGAGTGATACCAGCAGTGGGTGAGTCAATAGCCCTTGGAGGTCTAGAGTTCAGGGCAACATCGCGACTCCTAAAACAAGGATTAAGGTGTTTAAGGCAATTGTTAGGTGGTCGGTGGTTGGTTAGTAACCCCTGCAGGGTCCTGCAGCATGCCACAGAAGCCGGGTGCTCTTACGGCACAGAACTTGCTGAATATGCAACAAGCCCTACTAAAACAGTTCACAGAGCACCATGCACCCACGGGTTTTACAGTTTTTGGTTTTTTTTTTCCCCTTGATGTTCAATGTTCAGTGCTCAATGGGGTGTGGCGCTCGATTCAGGGTCGCTGACCCCTCCACCAGAGGTAGCAGTATCACGGTTCGCTTATCACCCCGCCCGTCCGCTTATCAGCATTTTCCCCTGTAGTGCCTCGGGCCGCCTCACCTCTTTTCTTACTCCTTTCCTTTCCTTTCTGAGCCGTACTGTCTCGGCCCTCACTCTCCCGGTCCCGCTCCCGCATTCGCTTCGGATCCGCTAAGGTCGGGTCAGGTCAGGTCGGGTGAGGTGCCGCCGTAGCTCTCCCACCTTGCTGCTACACGGCGTGGCGGCTCCGGCGTTTTCGGCGTTCGGCTCTCTGCTGCACTCTACTGGCCGTATTCAGGAGGTAGAATGGGATTGTCAACCTAAGCAGGTGGCCTGGGCTGACAGGAACAATCACTGGGTGTCATCCATTATAGGATGGTATAGATATATTGACGATTTATTTATTTTTTGGAAGGGTTCACGTGATGAGGCAGAAAAATACATACAAGAACTTAATAATAACAAAGTCAACCCACATTTCAGTGGGCATATCAGCGCGACAGAAGTGGCATTCTTAGATCTCAAGGTTTTTATGAGGGATGGACAAATTTGCACTTCCCGGTTTAGAAAAGAGACGGCAGGGAACTCTATCCTTGAGGCACATAGTAGTCACCCAAAGTCCTTAAAAGACAGTATCCCCTATGGGGAACTTCTCTGATTAAAAAGAAACTTTATAAGAGAGCGTGACTTTCAACATGGTGCACAAGATGCAATGGAGAGGTTCAAAGTACATGGATATTCACCCAATCTGTTACAGAAAACCTTGTTGAGAGTGGAGAATACGTCTTCTGAAAGATATAATAAAGCCTAGTACACAGGGTGTGGAGATATTCAGATTTATTACTACATTCTCCAATGAGTAAGAAACATTTAGGAAGAATCTCTCCCGCAACTGGCACATTTTGAAGTCTGATACGGTGATCGGGAAGAATTTACCAGATCATCCACAAATAACGTACAGACACAGTCGGTCCCTTAAGGACAAATTGGTTCAGAGTCATTTCGAGGCAGTCCCGTTTAACCCAAGAATTAGTCCTCTGAAAGGATTCTTTCCTTGCTCCAAATGTAAGGGTTGCGGGAGCAGCCCCAAAACTCTGACCTATAATGTACCAGGAATACCACAACCTAGAGTCCTCAATAAATTGTTGACATGCAATACACCCTTCTGCGTTTATTGCCCAGTATGTCCCTGCAACTTGAAGTATGTGGGGAGTACTATTCATCCAACCAATTGCAGCATATTAGAACATGCAAGGGCGATTGAGAGAAATGATTTCACGTATCCTGTAGCGAGACACTTCGCCAAATTTCGCAATAGCAATAGAAATCTTTTGAGATTCTTCTGTTTGTTTCATGTTCCCTCCCAATGAACGGGGAGCAAACGGAGAACTCAAACTACGAAGGTTGGAATCTAGATTTATAATTGACTTACAATCCAATGTTCCACTAGGCCTAAACACAGAAGAGGAATTAGCAATACATCATTGATAGCTGAAAAATGTATTGACAAGATCAATTTGAAATTACTATTGTTGATTACCTTATGAATGCTAGTAATAATGGTTGATGAACTCTCCCTTCTTTCGTTCTTGTTTCCCTCTGCACTTTTTTTTGCATAACAATTGAGTGGACACATCTAATATTTAAACATGTAAGAATGAATTGATCTGTTAACAGAAAAGCTGCTACCTCTATCATAGCCCATACAGGGCGCAATTTCGGTTAATTTGAATTATGGTATAATTTTTGTAAAGTATATTTATGTGCCATCATTAGATGTTGAAACATAAGATGGAATATACTGCCAAAGAGTTGATCGGTTGATGAAATTAAGGGCTCATATAGGGACGTGATTACAAGGAATAATGCAACAACATTAATTGCAGCAGAATGATTATCGTGAATTAATTCTGAGATTGATTTCAAGATAGAACCTGTTTTGCTCATAAAATTAAACAGTTTGCTGTTGTTACCTTTGATTTGTAAATATCTTAACAAAAGGCTCCTATAGAGCATGAGCAAGGTGTATTGCATTACAACAATCGCGATCGATTTGATGTAAAAAAGTGCTAAAAAGTGTAAAAAGGATTAATATTGATTTGTTTGGGTTTTTTACATCTTTAAGATGGCGCTCATGAAACTGTGATAGTAACAGTCCGTTATTTGTTTCTGTAAATTAAGGTGCACCGGAAGAAAATGTTTTTTGTTATTACAAGTATGACAAAAACATCCGGCTCATTGTAACAGTGGAAGAAGGCGTGAAGCTGAAATGCGTCCTGTTTGTTTTCTCGGCTGAATAAAGCAACCGAGTTCACCCTTGACTGAGCGCGGTCTCTCTCCTCCCTTGGGTTAAGAGATTTGGAGCTGGATATATCTATATATGTGTATATATATGTATATGTGTGTGTGTGTGTGTATGTGTATGTATATGAGTGTATTGAATTAAACAAATTTTGAATTAAATCAAGCTGAAAACAAAATATTGTCCAGTGGTCTATCATTTTGAACCATAGAGAATATGGACTATGTTCAAACCAGGATTGACTGCTTTAGATTCACCCGTGAATTGAGATTGGCAAAATACTATGCCAACCAAACTGTATCTGGAACTGGACAAGAGAGTAATAGAGGCATTTACCATGAAGATTTGTTGGTCTCCGATTTGAATCTCTTGAGCGCCTTGAATAGTCTCTCTAGAGGAGAACATGCTGATGTCAGTGACGATATATATTGGCAAGAAAATATGCTTTGAGTTAACATGAGAAACCTAATACACCATATGACATTAAGGAACTTACAACAGTATAGCATGTAATCCTGAACAAAAACAAATCGTCAATGGGTATAAAAATCGGATGGCCAAACTGCGATTGCGCCCTGATATAGTGGTGAGACAGCCCGACAAGGGAGGCAATATTGTGCTCTGGCTGCTCAACATGTATCAGGACGAGGCCTTAAAGCAACTTAATGACCGTTTCTGTTACTTGGCTCGCGTCTGGACTATTGTAACGCGCTGTATGCTGGACTTAATAAAGGACAGCTGCAGCGCTTACAGGTAGTACAAAACGCCATAGCCAGATTTGTCCTGGATATCCCTAGACGCTCTTCGGCCACTGCAGCCAGGAAATCGCTGCACTGGCTGCCGGTAGAATATCGTATCCGGTTTAAGGTCCTTTGTATGACCTATAGAGCCATCGCCAAAAAGAGCGACACTGGAATAGGATCCATCATCTCCCACTATGTCCCCCGAAGGAACCTGCGCTCCTCTGGAAAACTGCTTCTGGCAGCCCCCCGTGTACGAAGAGCCAAATGGGGTGGCAGAGCCTTTTCCACCCTTGCTCCTAAGTGGTGGAACGAACTTCCTCTGGATCTGAGATCTCTCCCGTCCCTACAGAACTTCCGTACTGCCTTAAAAACCCTTTTCTTCCGCCAAGCATATGTTTAGGTCTTTATGTTCTTTCCTGATCATTCTTTTATCTTTTGCTAGGCGCCTTGATACCTGCGGGTTATTGTTCTTGCGCATTATAAATTCTCTTTCAATTCAATTCAATACTTGAAAATCGGTAAAAGGAATTTGGAACAAGTAACAAGGGACTTTCATCAGGATCTGCAGCAATGGTATTCAGCAGGTCTATTGTCACAAGCAGAATATAAGTTCCTCAAGGTAGATGCTCCTGTTACTCCTGTATTATACCTTATACCCAAGATTCATAAGGATCTCAATACACCACCTGGCCGCCCGATCATTTCGCCCATAGGGAGTCTATTTGAGAACACTTCCAAATACCTGGACTATTTCTTCCAAGATTAAGTAAGGAATTTAAGTTCATACACTAAAGACACAGGAGATTTCCTTAGAAAGATTTATGATGTAGAGTGGGAACAGGAATTTCTAATGATCCAACAAGACTTGTCATCTTTGTACACCAGTATTTCACATACAGATGGCATGAATGCAACACAATATTACCTGAACTTGCGACCTTTGTTGCTAAATAGATACACTGAGATGCTGATGTTCATGTTAGGATGGTGTTCGAGAAATAACATAATTCTGTTTGGTTCTGATCTATACCAACAATTGTGCGATATTGCGATGGGCACCTGCTTCGCCCCCAGCTATGCTAATTTGCATATGGGCTGGTGGGAGGAGCAGGTGCTCAGCAGTAAGTACGTCAAAGAGATGGAACTGTAACAAGCCAGACCAGCTCGCTGAAGCTCAGTCTGCCCTGAAACAAAGGTTCACAGAAAGAGGTTATAATATCCCAATTCTGGAAGAAGCTAAGCGGAAGGCCAATATTAAACATAGGGCGAAGCTCATTTTCTCAGAAGAAAAGAACGATGAGATCTCGTGCACCAGAACAGAATTTTCACTTCATAAATGGATTCAATGCACAACATCAGAAGATAAGATCTATCTTTAGACAGCATTGGCACTTGCTGTGCAGCGATCCATCATAGGACCGAGTTTACATAAGAAACCCCTCATAACATTCCGCAAGGCTAGGTGGATGAGACAAGACTTAGTGATTAATTGTCCGGCTATGAATTAACCAGAGACCTGGCTTAGTGCCGCAAAGGGATTTAGAAGGTGCAACAAATGAAAAGCGTGCACGTATGGCATAAATACCACAGAGATCGCCTTGCCATTTGGGGCCAAAAAATAGAGAATTACCGAATCTCCAACTTTTAGCAGTGAATATTCCACCCTTGTACTAAGATGTAGTTGTCAAAAATTGTATATTGGCAGCACCATCCTTCGTGCACATCAGAGAGTGTTGCAACACATTAGAGCTATAAGGAATAAAGATCAAACTTACCCAGTGGCGAGGCACTTTGAATTGACACACAATAGCAACCTTAAAGAGTTAGAATATTTTGTATTGGATCAGGTGCCTGTGATGCTCCGAGGGGGAAATAGAGAACGAAATTTGAGGCAATTAGAATCCAAATACATTATACGATTCAACTCCAGGGTGGCCAATGGTCTCAACACTGAGGACCTGCATTTACATCTGTAGGGTTAGTTTCAACGCTGTATCAAGGGACACTGTACTTGCATTTGATCTACCTCCACATTATCTATATTCGCACTATCCCTAACAAATCCATTCGATTAATTTTTATGTTATTTGTGATTTTTATCCTGATGTCTTATTAATTTTTGCATATGCACTTTAAGTGACTAAGTTGCTGAAACAAATTGATTGTGGCTTTGTGCACCTTTGCACTAGTAAGTGGATGCAATTTTGCAAATTGTTTACTATCACATTACAGTTGTGGTCACATTGGGGGAGGGGAATTGACATATTAACAACATGTGATACGGGCACTTGACTTGATGCATTTGAAATTTTAAGGAGAAAGTTTATGGTATGTTTTAGTCCTTTTAAATTATTTAAATAGTCTAAACAATGGTTGTGTCCCCCAACAAAACGTATACCGTGTGATCCCATGTGACCACTGGATCCACGGACCTATAAGGGATTGTGATGGTTTTAAGCATAATTGATTTTATGTGAATAGATTTGCATATGTATATGAAACATTGAGTATTGCAGTAAGACATTGATGGTTTTAATTAATCATTTTATGTACCAGCACTTGTCACTTTATTCATCGGTACTGTATTTGTGTTATGGCTGCTAAAACCAATTATATGACAGCCTAGATTGATGTGCTGTATGCCACCAGCCCCAATTGCAGTTTGCACAATGTGTCGATAAAGCACTGTCACTTTGAATGAATATGAAGTACTGGCGCTTTAAGAGCCTGAACGAGTGGAAAAGTTGTAAAAAAAATGCAATAACGTGCTAACTACAGGAGTAGGTTGAAATTAACGTGGCAATGAAAAAATGGCGGTTTGACGGAGATCGCGGCCGCAATCGAAACGCGTTACCTGTGCAACAAATAAACCATTTCCAAAAAGTGATCCCGAGTGTCCTGGTGCTTGTTCTGTGTGTGGGACAGGCGTGTTGAAGATCTATATATTTGCCCTTTTCTTTTTTGCTCTTCTTTGTTCTATTGTTTATAGTGTCCTTACTCCAGTGTATCGAGAGCTGCAGAAGGTTGTCACCTCTGTTAGTAACTTACAAGTAAATTTGCCATGGTAATAATGCAGAAGAATGATGTTGGACTTGTAATACATGAATTACCAACAGAAGTCCCTTGCATGCAATACTGTTTTTCCCCCAAAACGTATTAATATATAATTAAATTATGACATACCTTTATTTTGCAATAATTTCAAGTCGATATGAGAATATATATTTAAGTAAGTCCAGGGGCAGACTCAGAAAATGCGTTTACTTGAGGGAATAATTTAGTGTATAAGTGAATTAAATTTTCTTCTTGAAAACACCAGTGTTATTCAGTTTTGTTTCTTTTATTGCAAACAGACGTTTTAACAGGCAGCAAAAGCAAAGCTGTGCACAAATGCCTTATTTGACCTTTTAATATAAGTTTTACATCTTTTTTTCGCTGCAGTGAACAGTGCAACCATGCCTTTGTGACAGATTTAGCCAGGCATGCAGTTCCCAGAAGGATTTTGTTCTGACCTCCAAACTCAGTTCCCTGTTATCACTTCAGGCTTTGAGCAAACATGTTCTCCAGATAAGGGTTCTGATAATAATACATACTTTACATTACCCTCCAAACTATCCTCTTGCTTCCAGCATAACTTTCTACTACCCCGGCAAACTGGCTCCCTGTTTGAAACCGTTCAAGGTGTCTATAGATCAGTTACAAATGAAAAGTTTTGAAACTGTGCAGTTACATCCGTGCGTGGCCCATACTTGACTAGCTTCAAGCACTCAGCGTTCAAGTATAGCTTGTGAAAATATAATTCATTGCCACCTCTTTCCTCCTCACAAGCCCATTAATTCTTTTTGACATTTATTAACTTTCACCACCCGTTTATTTTAACTGAGAGGAGACCTCACTTTCTCAGTTCGAGCCTATTGGACAGCACATGTGGTCTTGTGGCAAAAGCCTATTGTGGGCCTACCAAGGGGCAGATTTATGATAACTGGCGCATCCCCAGGGATGCGCCAGTTATTTTGCGCCGCTGCTCCGCCACCCATGGTGCGCCGCATTTACAATGCGGCGCACCATGGGGCAAAAACGGCACAGATGCGTGACTCATCTGTGCCGTAAAGGTGGCGCATTGCTGGAGTTGCGTCGCAAGCGCGACGCAGCTCCAGCAAGGCTCTGGGGTGCCCCATCTTTACAATGCTGCGTCAAGACCTACGCCTGCTTCAAGCAGGCGAAGGGTTTTGACGCAGCATTGGCCTGAAACTGACTGAGTGAAATCTTATAGATTTCACTCAGCCACTTTTGCGAGGCGCACCTGCCCCGGAACGCCCACCCTGCGCCGGAACGCCCACAAGTGGCGCAGGGTTTTACAACGTGACGCATCTGCCTAGATGCGTCACGTTGGAAATGGGTCGTAGGGATGCGCCACGTTTACGCCGCAGTTGCGTGATGCAAACTTTGCGCATTCCCAACATAAATCTGCCCCCAAGTACTTAAGGGGCTTACAGCCCACCCGTTGCTTACCATGCGTTGACTTTACTGTCGCCCTCATTTGCTTGCTTCTAAATTATGCATTAATGATTTATCAACACGTCATCATGCATGCAGGAAGCTACAGAATGACATGACCGTTGTGGTTGCATCATTGCCTCTTTTCTTTTTTTTCTGTCTCTTTTTTCCATGCTGTTGTACGCCATCACCCAAAAGACAAACGTCTCACCACACTTTTTCTGTTAGCTGGTACATTTCACTGATCTACCTCTCCGTTGTTTCCATTGCCTGTGATTCTTCGTTTGCCGTTCCTTTCTTTTTTCGTGACTATCCTTCCTATTGAGTTCCTCCTAATTCTTGGCACAGTCTCCCTTCAAAACCCATGGCCTTCTTGAACTGTTTACCTTTCCTCTATAGCTTCTTCCTCTACAATCTTCATTGTGCATCTTCTCGACCTGCTCTGCCTTTCGTCCTACTTTTCTTTTAGTCCCGTTGCCATATTTGGACCTTTTCTCACTGTTCTGCCACATTTTAACTTATCAGTACCTCCGACTGTTGCACCTCCGCCTGCCCTATAACCCTTTGCTCTCATGTCTGAAATAGAGAAAGGATTGACAGGTCCTCCTGCCCTCAAGTGTTTTAGTCGAACCTTGATTTGTTTCTTTAGGTTTTCGTCTTCTTCATCTTTAATTAACTTTACTTTGTTTTTTTTAGTCTTCAGGCAATAATTTTGAGGTCAGATATTTTTGTATGTAGTAAAAACATGTTGCCTGCCAGGGACATGGACTAATACGCAGCTCCCTAATAAAGAGCGTACTCCATTCCTATCCCAAAAGGAATGGAAGAGTGGGGGGTGAGAGGGTAGAGTGGGAAAGAGAAGAGCAATCTTAGCAGCTTCCAAGCTATATAATGAACACACTGGTCAGAAGTCTTTCAAAATTAACCCTAGGCTGAACAAAAAATACAAACCCTAATAGAAACATTTTTGTTCATTGCTCAGTGACCAGCCCGAGTTTCATTCCAACAAATGATCTACCTAAAAATGCAGCATGCCCTGTTCTTTATGACTTGCTTCTAAATACATTTTTGATGACTTGGCCTTGGTAAAGACATGATGCTGACCATCGTGAGTCACTTTTAATGTGGGAGGATGCCACAAGGATGTAATGAATCTCAGTTGGAACAGATCCTTTACTAGAGTTTGCTGTCTCTGCCATCTTGTTGGGAACATCAACATTTGCTTGCCATCAGTTGTTAGTTAGACGATTAGCTTAAGGATTCTTCCTCTGGTCTCTGCCTCAGCTCTGTGATGACTGTATGTCCTGTCTCTCTATTCCTATTTGATCCCATTATGGGGAGTCGTCAACAGGGAGGATCCCTCTGTCTAAAACCTACTGTGTCAGGGTACCAATGGCCTCCTCTGCGACAGTTACTTTGGCACCCCAAAAGGTCTGTTTTAGAATCTCGTAGGTTGCCACTAGGTAGTTTCTCTTTGTCTGCATATGAATCAGTTGCACATTCCATAAAATCCTGCTGCAACATACTCCTGAAGCCTCCTTCACGAGACTCAATTGAGGTAAGCTCGAGCCTCCCATTCTGACCCATCCTGACTCGAGACATGACCCGCATGTCCCCTTTTTCCCCCTTCACTAAATATCCTCTCCCCCTTTCCGCAGCTCCTCAGAACCCAGCCGCCATTGCCTGTGGTTGTACTTAACTATCCGCCGGCTTAACGGACAACGTGCCCGGCTGGGCACCCGGATCATAATTGGTCATCAGAGACCACGATCTACATTGCTCCTTTAAGGTAAAAAAAAATTTCCCCCTCCCTACGCTGGCCCACCACGGTCTCCGCACTAGGATAATTGCAGACCCTGACAACCCCCTTTCTTTTATCCAGGATGTACTACCATCGGGCACTGGTCCCATCCTCCACAATTTTGGCCAATCTACCAACGAGCCCCCTGAAGGTTAGCCCTTGGTTTTCCTGCAACCTCCGACGTCACATCTGCACTGCGCCGGTCACCGACCACATCTAAGGCTTGCCAAGTAATGTCTCACCCCACACTCTATGTAAGTTTCTAATTCGGTGTATTTTACTTGTTCCGCCCTTATTTAATTTTTCTTGCACCTCGTTGTAAGCTAGCGACGCTCTAAAAGAATACACGCCGTTGATATACAAGCATAATTCTCGAGCACTGGTCAACGATACCCCGCCTCCTCCTCGCACTCCACCACAATCGTACCGCATGGCCATAGATACGCTTTTAGTCACTGGATAGACCAACGCAACCGCGGTGCTCTCCCCAAGGCTAGCTCCACACCACGGCCTATTGGTATATATGCTTGTTATCAGCGCGAAGCCACAGGCATAGATCGTCGATCCTGTCTATATTATGATGGGCTCCCCAAAGCCAGCACCACACCACGGCCTATTGTTATCACCGCGACGCCACAGGCACAGATCGACGTTCCTGTCTACATTACGATGAGTCACGCTAGTGCATGGTTCCACGACACCTCGCCACATGTACACTTGTTTATGCGCTCATTGTCAAAGGCTGTGCATATGGTCCTCGAAACCACAACTTTCGCTGACATGTTGTTTGTTTTAATTGAGGTAAACCAATCGGGTCACCTTATTCTGTTTTCCTTTTTCCCCCCCGTTTTATTCCTACAGGCTACAAATTCAAATCGGGCAAATGTATCTATAGTCCTGAAGATGATCCCATTATATTAGGAGCTAGGGATCGAAACGTCGACTTTTCAAACAGTACCGCAATCTATCCATTGTGTAATTGTATTGTGGCTACTGCTGGTTTGTGCTTACTGAAGTTTGTACTGTAATGTAAGCCACCACTCGCTCCAAAGTTATTGCCTGATACTTTGTTTTCTTCTTATTATCTTTGTTTTCTTTCACGCTTGGTACAGGATTGTGCCCTTGTTTAAATTTTTACGTGCTCTTATTCTTGTTTAATCTTTTGCACTGTTCTAATAAAAATTAAATTTTTCCGGGTGGGCATTGGAAGACTACCTATAATACTTATTTAAGTCTATATGAAAATTCTTTCACTATCAATTGTTAGGCTAAGGACCTATGTTCTCTGAAATAAGCAACATACTCCTGTGTCACCTACATTGTGGACTCCAGCTTCCTAAATGTTCCTGTGTTCTCCCCATAATACTTTCCATTTTGGACTACTTCTCATCCATAGAAGCCATATCTGCATCAGTGGATACCACCTTCACTCTATATGTCAGTGGCAGTCTGTTTCAATTCACTGTTGGCTGCCAGAATCGGTCTCGCCCCAAGAGATATGCCTTCCTCACAGGTGGTCTGATCAAATAACTCCATCCTTCGCTGAAGTATCAGCCACCTCCCCTGTTTTGTTCAAGTCATGATGAGCATGTACGTTGACAAAGTAGCCATCTTGTCTGAACCAATGACCTACTGCTCCCTTTGTGGAACCCTTCTCGCCCCATCCTCAATGTATTTCATGTTAGATTCCCATAGTATAAAAACACATATTGTGTATGCATGGCCATGTTTTGGGAAGGCATGTTGAGAGAGACCATCTCTGGTATGATTGGCCACAACAGAGCCTCTCTCTATCTGGCCGACCTGCCCAATTCTAGAACCCCCAGAGATTTACTTGTGGCATCTTCTGCACCAGATATGCGCACAGCTGTATAGACGGCATCAGCTATTTCTAATCACCACTTTTTCCTGCATCCCAGGTGCAGGCGATGTGGAGATCAACTCTTTCTTCCCATTTTTCCCCTTCTCCAAAGACTCCTTCTACCCCCACCTGTTGAACACGCCCAGGGCACTCGTTGGCCTTTGGCAAACTATGATGAGTGAGTCATGTCTCTTATTTCTTCTTGTCTCTCCTCTTCAGGCTCTCTTTCTTCAAGGACAGATGCTGGAATGCAGCCAGCATGCTTTCAACCTCTGAGTCTGGTCCATTTCCCACTTTTACTCTACCCTTTTCTTAGCTCCTAGTCCCTAGCTTAATACATGATCTGGTGACATCTCCGTACATTGCCTTGTAGGTACTTAATGGACATGGGAAAGGTGTCTCTTTTCTACTTGACTATGTAAAAATGCATGTTTGAATGGAGGAATGAATGGGATTGGACAGATGTGTGAACAAATGTGAACTATTGGTTGTATGGTCCAACGCCGTATGACGGCCTCTCCTGTTTTATATAAAATATACATATGTGAGAAAGTTGGCAAATGTGGCTCTGTAGTTATTGTTGTCTTACTTCCCCTGGAAAAGACCTTTATTGGTTTGGTTTTCGAATAGCGGGGTGATGTTTGACTTATCTACAAAGAAATGTGGGTCTCAGCATGTTCAATGAAGTCCGTTCGTGTCACATTTTGTACAGATCAGTGTGGGGTTTACTGTGGTTGCTGCTGTGAAGGAAGGGCATTTAGAGGTGGAGTGCTTATTAAAGGGGTAGTGATTTTTAAAAATGTTATTCCCTAAATCCCACATGAATTTTTGCTCCCTGCTATAGAAAACCCTACTGAACGGAATTACAAAATGGTGTTGGCCAGAAATACGAGGCTTCCTTTAATATATGTGTATCTTGGTAGCTGAAAATACTTTTTAGGTCTGGCTACAGGCAGCTTTAGATCTTTCAAAGATCTAATGTGTCGATTCATTAAAGAAGTTCAATAAGAAGTATAAAGAGGGTGGGGGTTGCCCCTTCAGCCATTGGCGGTCAAGTGTTTTTCATAGCTTGCCATTACTTGAATGGGCTGTCAGTCAATGGTATGGAATTTCAAGGATGGCTACATTGTACCATTTGTTTTTCGTCTAGGTTTTGGGGATGGGGCACCAAGTAGTCGCTTTTATTTTATGGACTTCATATGCAGCCGGACTTGTAGAATGTAAGTGAGACCTAGTGCATATACTTTGATGTATTTGCTTTGCTGCCACAGCTACATTTTAATTGCAGACGTATGTTTTTTGTTGTTCATGGAGTGCATGCTGTTTGGATGACATAGATTGTCATATAGATACAGTGCTGTTCACTAATTGCCCTTCTGCATTAATTTGTTTTACTTTACTGTCATGATTAAATTGTAATGTATTTGCGGTATTTTCTTCCTCAAAGTGAGACATACTGGCATATAGACTTAAAGATGCAACAAAAACAACGGCTCTTTGTTTATTGTATTTGCTGTGCAATATTTGGTGTTTTTGCCTTTTTATGTTCACCACTTACAACGCAAATGTCATCTTCTCACTCCTTTTCAAAATACTTTTATATGTTGGTAACTTTGCTTCAGCAAAGGGAAGATAACATACAGGTCATTTTATTAAACAGCTGTTTTCCCTCCTAAATGAGTAGATTTTTTAAAATTTCATGTACGGAATTTGAAGCATAAGCGAATTACTGCATCTAATATAATAATATGACTTGGCCATAAGCAAAACGCGTGCTTCAGTTCATGGCAGTGCGTGTTTGTGCTTCTTAACAATGATGTGTTTTGTAAACAAGAAATATACAAAATGCTTTAATAGTCAAAACTGTTAAATGTTGGATAAAAATGTTATTGTATTTCCTAATGCTAAGTACAGTAAACATTCATCCTAAAAATTTGCTAAAATAAAGAAGCATACATATTGCAAATAAATATGTAAATATTGCAGCATTTCTTTCCATGCCACAAACAGAATGGATAGAAAATGTTTTGATTTAATCACTGTATTTTAAGGTCTTGCCTACGAGACAGCTTTTAGTTGCCTGGTTGCGAAATGACCTTGAATAGGCTTTACCAAGAACTTGCAGTGGGCTTAGAGCCCACCCCTTGGTTGGTTTTGTTGTCCCTCTGTTTGCTTACTTTTTATTTGGTGGCTTTCCTTCCTCTTCCTGTGTTTGCCTCTCTCCGACATCTCAGCATTGCTGTACTCAACAAGATAGGTATGCTGTTCCCACGGGGCAGACACAGAGAAAGGTGGTAAATAAAGAGGGGGATCCTCCTTGTCGGAACTAGAGTCCTCAAGCAAGCTAGGTCTCATGCTTCATCTTCTGGACTTGCTCCTCGTTGGGCCAGCGCTGCAATGCCCGACGGGCACCCTAAAAGGGGCTCTTTGGTGGAGATCTTTTGTTCCTGCCGTTGGGTGCGTGGGTGTGCGGGCCCTAACAATGGTGTAGGGTGCGTGGGTGTGAGGGCCCTAACAATGGTGTAGATGTGGTGCGAGTGGGTGATCTGAAAAAAGTTGTATAATCCACATAAACTCTTTATTAAATTGGTAATCCACCTTCTTAAAAACAAATAGAGAGGCTGCCCTCTGGCTAAATGGTCCAGTGGAGCACAGCTCATCTCATGTGAGGTGGTCGACATGTTTCATGCGTTGCGGTCAGTACTGATACATCGCATTTCATCAGGACCTATTATATGTGATACTATCTACACTTGGTGGTGGTGGGCAAGGCTGCTCCTATCTACCACACTTTCATGGATGCGAGCTAGAAGTCCCGTCAAGCCCAGTGGTAACCTAACTAAAGGTATCATCTCACTTCAGTCGATAGTAGTCGGGGCTAGGGACACCGGAGTTGTGGTTTCCTGCCTTGCTTTGGAGGCGCACTGATACACCTCCCGCGTTTGGAGCCACCGAGATACCGGATGCTACCATTCTTTTGATTGATTGGCTGACTTGTACCCTTCCAATGGTCACTTTTAGGTAACAGTTTTTTTCAGGTCGAGCATCCGCACGCATGCACTGTCTGCAAGGCCTGCAGTAATCACTCTACGGAGTGTAATCTGGCATTCTTGGCGGGCCTCTTGTAATTGGTGGGTCTTTTTTTTTGTTTCCTTGCTTCTTATTCGTCGTTAGAGCTTGGATACATCATTTCCAGTTTTTCGCAAGGAGCACCAGCCAATTGCAGTTCGCTTACAATAGTAAGTGTTATTTGGGGACTACTTGTTTATTTAATTTAATGCTAGTGTGTGGCACTGCGCATTTTCACTTTACTAAAGCTAGAACCGCCTGCTTTTATTTGTTTATGCATGGCTGTGCATGGCGCGCTTTCGGTTTACCTAGGGCTGCCGTCTGCTTTTGGTCAACGGTTTATTTGGGCGGCGACATTTATTGTACACAGCGTTTTTTTTATCAGTGCCCTGCAGACGTCTTGTTACTCAGGTGATTTTTGCATAGTGTAATGCTAAAACCCATCTTTCGCGGATTGAGAAAAACTTTGCACTTTACCAAGGATGAAAACACGGCGCAGTGTATTTTCCAAGGTGCGCGAGTGGCAAGAATAATATATCACATCACTGAGCACTCTTCAATCCATGTGCCGTCCACTCCACGCTCCTGTGCATGTCCCGCGTGCCAAAGCAAACATGGAAGGGAGAGCTCTGCTCAGCAGCTGCTTATAATGTTTGAGAGATTTCCTTAACTTGTGCAACACTTATTTTTAGTCATCCATTACTGTTGCGTTGTTCAACTAAGAAGCACAGACTAACAAACAAACTCTGTGGGAATTTATTTTTGCTCAGGTTTTTTTTACCGGTCAGGTCTTGGACGTTCAACCTAAACTTTGTGTTTGTGCTCATGTGTTTCATGTCTCTGTGCTGCTCTGCCGATTGAGCGATGCTAATTTCATCTTAGTAAACCGCATTCAGTGTTCTGTTCTCCAGTGTTGTCGGTGTGTAGTGCTTGATACCCGTCTGCCACTTCAAGGCACTTCTGGAAGCATTGCAGAGGCGAGGGTATGAGAAAAGAGTCCGTTCGGACCTTAAGGAGGAAGAGTTGAGGCAGATCTGGCTGTCAAGAGTGCTTTGCTCCTTGGGTGATCGAGAATCTGTGAAGCGGAGTCATTTCCACCCTACCTTCTTGAGCCGAAGCTACCTCCTTTGCTGAAAGGGGGTCCTAGGGCAGTTGCTCAGGGCACGTGGAAGCTCTAAGTCCTGTACCCCTGTCAGTTCTTGGCAGGGATGGTGGAATGAATGGGAGCCTGTGCCCGACAAGTCTCAGTTTGTAAGGTGATAGCGACAGGTCTGCCTCTGTTATAAAGAAGCAGTCGGAGGGTACTTATGTTTGCTTCCAAGACTGGGCAGTGTAGCGCCACGGAGACACATGACACCTGTCTACACTTGAATACAGTTTCCGCATTGTTCTAATTATGCAGCCTAACTTCTCTTTATATCTTCATAATTTTGTAATCAAACTAGTTATGTGGGTAACTTTCTCTGCAGTTACGGGCATCAAAAATGGCATGTATGTTCCAGCTGCTGGGGAAAGTAATTTGCTGCTTTAAAAATAGCCAAGGTTAACAACCCTGTTGATGGGCAATGTAAGTATCTGAAAATAAAAAGTTACGCAGTCTTAAGTAAATAAAAAGCATGGTCTTGTGACTCGCTCCTAACTGCCTATGTTCACTTGCTAGCAGAGTCTTGTTTACAGTGGAAGAAGGTGACTTGCAGAAAACTGCTTTACACATGTTGAATGGTATTATTTTTCGAACTTGCCCATTCCTTGTTTATTTGCTGCCCACTTTCGTATTCAGTACTTGTCAGGCAAAGTATGTCAGAAATATGTGAAACCCTTCCTCCCACGTATTTTAATTTAGGTATTTTAGTTCAAGGCTGATTACATTCAGCGTTCACCAGACGAATACATTATTGGCCATAACACAGAAAATGTAAATGCTGGCTTCTGTTTCGTTAATAGCCTTGCTAACGCGGGATTACTGGTTACTAGTTACCTTACCAAATCCCAAACCAAGTCGACTGAATCGTTGGTACCTGTCATTGAGTAAAAGGTAATCTAACAATAAGTCAAACAATTTAAGAACTTACACCACTCTAAATGACCACTGACCAGGATTAAGTTTAAAAGGTTTAATATAAAGTCAAAGATAACTGAAGATACAAACTTCTCAAAATGAGATTCAGAAGATAAATTGGTATCACTATGAACATGAACTTTTTTAGTAGTCTGAGTCTGAAAAACAGGATAATAAGTACAATCTCAAAAACCATAAGGGTTGCCAAAATGGATACAAGTTGCAACCTCAAAGTCATTACAAAAAAGAAAAATTAAGGTTAGTCTGTCCCTACACTATACTAAGTGACATCCCTACTTAGCAAGATCTTTACCCCTCTAGGTGTCAGCCGTGGTGACTTCCTAAGAAGATCACACACTTCTCTTTGTCTCTTCTCTGATAATGGGTTCCTCCTGATCAGTCTATCTGCCTACCCATCCGCTTCCTTAGGCTCCCAAAATCATCTGCTCTGCTCTTCTCCCGGGTCTCTTTCCCTAATACCAAATCACATTTCTGATAGGAACGCCCCTTGGGACGCCCCTCACGTGGTACATCTTTGCGCGGTAAACTCCATGATGGTACTCTTGAAGACCCTCGTTAACGTTGACCTTGGTTCCCAGGCTTCTTCTCCAGTGCGCCGATACCCCCTGAAATTCCTGGAGACTCCTACAGGCCTGCGCCAAGCGCCACTGAACAAAGCTCCCTTTCATTCGAGCTGATTAGGACCCTCGCACCTGCATACAGTTCGTCCTGCAGTGGGCCTCAAATTCCAGACTCCACCATATCTTTAGGTCGTAAAACACCCCCAAAGCGCTGTGCTGGACACCTCTCGACTTCTTCCCTAACGAGCACATGGCAGTTCAAACGATATGACATTATCAGTTCAGGCCTACTTGATTTACATGAAGCAGGTCCCTGCACTCTTAAAACATTAACTTGATTTAAGCAGCAACATTCTTAACTAGCATACGTTTCTAAAATAACACATCTATAAAGCATATACTTTGACCCTAAGTTCAATAATACATTTGGAAGAACCATGTCAACCTCATCTCACATTATTTTAGCAGCACGTTTAGGTTTGCTGTGAATTGCCCTGAGGCCTACACATTTAACTGGATTTCAGAGTTACATGTAATTCGGACATGATTCCTTTAACATGAGAACATGAGGTTTTCATTTTCATTCCAACATTTCTACATTAATCTCACACAGTTATGATTATTGTTACTCTACTTAAACATTCTATACATTTCACTACTGAATATAGGACACTCTGTGTATTCCACTTCTAAATATAAAACACCCGTGTTCAGTGCATACATAAACTAACTACGTGCTTGTAAATATGGTGCACTTATACAATTTTTTCAAATTTGTGCTCTCTCAATCCCCCCTTTGATGACCTTCAGGGGTCATCACCATCAAAACACCATCACAAAATGTAGAGCCCTTCAAAGTGAAGTCGTGGCAGTGCCACCTCTTTTCATTGTCTCCAATGCTTTCAGACTCTTGTATTGAGTGTCCTGCATCGCTGTCAACTTTTCCTCCTGTTTCCTCATAGTTCTCTGTAACCTATTTGCTCTATACCATTGATACAAACGCACCAATCCCCACAAAGTGATTACGCAAATCACAATTATGATGATGGGTTTCAGTATGTACCAAACGATACCCTTTCCTAAGTTGGCGAACCAACCTCCAACTTTACCCATTCCATGACCTACTTTTTCCCACACGTTTATCTTTGTCAGATCCTCAATTTCGTAGTGTATTGCAGTGATGTTTCGTATATACTTCTCTAGAGGTTTTGAATTGTCCGGAATGTAAGTGCAGCATTCCTGGACCTTCAAAGCCTTACAGACTCCTCCCTCTTTAGCTAACAGAACGTCTAAAGCAAGTCGGTTCTGAAGAACCATTGCCCTAATCGATTGCATCTCACCTTCTATCAGCATCAAAGATCTAGCAGTACTGGCAGATAGCCTATCTACGACTGTAGCTAACCTCCTGATCTTAATGTCACTCAATATCACCCCTAAAATATGGAATGCAGCACCGAGTACATCTCCAACTACTTCTGCTGCACCCAGCCCTCGCTTCCACCTGGTTGGTATTTCTTTCTTCGTCTTTCTAAATTCTCAACATGATATATTTTAGGGAAAACAACCGCCAGATAGCATGATCCGTACCAATTATCTGGTAACTTCACATAGGCATTAATTCCACATACAAAATATACATTTGGAATTGCTTGCATCCCTTTCAAAAAATCCTTAGAGTAATACTCCAGTTGAAAGGCATGTTCACAATTGACTTGACCTACATAAAAATTCTCATAATAGGAGTGACTCCTGTGAATGCACAGTTTCCCCCTTTTCTCCTTATCTAAAGCAATTGGACCAATACTACCCTTTCTTTGATGTGACCTTTCCTCCTTGGTCCAATCTGTTTCCCATTGCCCTGAGGCCTTCAGAATCTTCTGCCTCCTGTATCTAGTATCTACCTGTCCTATAAACTTTTTCTCAATTTCTGACACTTGACAAGTCAGATTGTTTCTTCGAGCATGTGAAGTATCTAACGTTCTCCATGGAATAAACCATTTGTGTAATCTGTCTTCGCTCTTGTAATAGTCCCACTTGTTCAAATGCTTGAAGTTCGGGACCTCTGGCAATGTCGAGTCGAAATTCGAGACATAATACTCAAATCCTTCTCGTCCATAAAATATACTCAACAACAAACTGCACGTGATTCCATATGTCAACGGAAGATGATGGTATCTGATACCCTCCTCTACCGAAGCTGGTAATTGCATACAAACGTAGCAATTCTTCACCTCCATGGCATCAACGTATTCATAAAGCAATTTAGCATAAGCATTTGACCTGAAATTTCCCTGTGACTCGTCTGTGTGTAACCTTTTTATTTCTGCATCTAACAATGCTTTGTCTTTACCATTGACATTTCCCTTATCATGAATAATGGTAGTTCTCGGTGTTGACACTCCCTTAGCCTCCTTTACTGCAGTTGCATCTCCCTCGTGTCCCACTATGTATGAGACAGTAACCACTAAAACTATAAGAGAAATCACTACTCCTAAAAGTGTGCCAACTATGCATTTTGCCCTGCGGTTCGGGTTGCCAGCCTCCATGTTCTCAAACAGTGTGGTTCTGGATGTTCCTCCTGCATCAACTTCTTCCTCTTTTCGAACAAAGTCTTTCTCTCTCGCAATGTCTCTCTTTTGAACACTTGGAAGCTTGACAATTTATTTCCGCAAAACAGTTCAAAGTCCAGTAGAAAATAGACAACCCTAGCCCTTCTCCATCCGCTAAAAGGAAACCCCTACCATTTTTTCTTCTTCCACTCGGCGCTAGGTTATCTTGCAGTGATTTCAAGGCATTAATCCACAACAATGAGCATTCCAAGAATTTCTACTACTCGCTCAAGCATTTCCAAACGAAGGAGAGTTCCCTCCAATATTGGATATCGTGAACAGCAAACTGGAAACTCAACTGTCTCTAAAATCAATTTTCTTATTCCGCTCAGGAGAGGAGGATGAACGATGTTGAGTGTCAGTAACCTTTCGGTCTCCGCTCCTGGCAGCAGGAACCTTATTTGCACTGTGATGATCGGGTCAGTTCTGACCAGGTCCACTTCCCTGATCCTCCCTGTTCTGTGCCCCCCCGACATCTGCAACGAGGTAGGTCCAATCAGGAGTAGAGTACCTTCTACTAGGCACTCGCACCCTCCTTGACCTTCTAAGGCCCTCCTCGGTTCCCTCCTGGATATCTTCTTCTGGATCTGAGTCTTCGGATATAGGAGCAAGCGTTTCTTCCTGAGCCGACCTTAAGCTTAGCCTTCTTCTCCCTTCTGGCCAAGTGGCAGCTCCAAGCCTTATTCTCCTATTCCTTGTCCTCTCACTTGGTTCTTGGTCGCTCTGATACGGATCTGAGTCTGAGTCGTATTCACTTCTGCTCTCTCCTTCAGTTGCGTCTTCAGTCTCACTGCCGTCCTGCCTTCGCTCTTCTTCTGAATCCGATGCGTTCCCAACTTCTTCCGACACCCCCTCAGCTGCCTCAATCCCTTCTTGCGACTCTTCTTCCTCTTCTTGGCTTTCGTCTGGGATAGGAGCTGTTTCTTCTAGAGGTGCTGGAACTCTTCGAGTATGGGATGCATGGATCCAATTTGGCAGCCCCCCGCACTTCACCGCGGTGTTCGTGATCAGGATTACCTGAAAGGGCCCACGCCAGCGAACATCTAGGCAGTTCTTCCGGACGTGCTTTTTAACCAACACCCAGTCCCCTGGGTTCAGGTCATGACACAGGTTCCTCGATGCTGGAACTTCAACCGCATGCACCTGAAGGGACACAGAATGGATGGCGTCAGACAGTCCTTTACAATAATCCAAGATCAGATCATCTGTAATATTCAATAGGGCAGCAGTTGGAACTGTGGGAAGTCTCATGGCCCTCCCCATCAGAATCTCGTGTGGAGAGAGACCTGTCCTCCTGTCAGGGGTGCTGCGCATGCTCATGAGCACTAAAGGAAGAGCATCTGGCCAACTCAAAGATGTGGATGCCACTACTTTAGCCAGTCTATTCTTCAAAGTGCCGTTCACTTGTTCCACAATTCCTGAAGCTTCTGGTCGATAACTACAATGCAGCTTTTGATCGATATTCAATGTGGAGCACAACATCTTCACTATTTCGCTGTTAAAATGTTTTCCTCTGTCTGATTCCAAAGAGGCAGGCACCCCGAAACGCGGTATCAACTCCCTGAGCAACAATTTAGCCACTGTGAGTGTATCGCACCTACGTGTAGGGTACGCCTCAACCCATCTGGAAAATACGCATACAATCACCAACACATACCGAAGGCGATTAACTCTTGGCATTTCGATGAAATCTAGTTGCATCCTATTGAAAGGCCCCCCCGACCTCCCAATGTGACTCAGTGTGACTGGTGTTCGTTTGCCTACGTTCAGTTGTTGGCAGGTAACACATCGCTTACATACTGATTCTGCTGCTATTCTAAATTTAGGACAATACCAAGTTTGCCTAAACACTCTCATCATAGCATCCCTTCCTAGATGTACTGGACCATGTATTTCTCTCGCCATGGGATTTGCTAATTTTTCAGGTAACACAGCCCTCCCATCTGCTGAAACCCAAAAATCCATTTCACTGCGCACACAACCTGCTGTTTCCCATGCCTTTTTCTCGGTTTCTGGTGCATTCTCCTGCATTACCCTCAAATCTTCCCAGGTATCCACGGTCTCTCAACATCATGCTTAATTCTGTCCTTTCTTCAACACCCTCAATTTCCACTTTTGAGAAAGAATAGTTTTGTTCTGCACAATAGCGTGCGACTTCATCAGCATATCGATTGCCTTGTGACACAAAATCTGTATTCTTAGTATGAGCTACACACTTTACTATTGCGATGTCAACTGGACCTTGTAATGCTTCTAACAACAGCCGCACAAATTCTCCATTTCGAATGGGCGAACCAGAGGAGGTCATGTAACCTCTCTGAGACCACAACTGCCCGAAATCGTGAACCACACCGAAACCATATTGGCTGTCCGTGTAGATGGTGACTCTCTTTCCGTTTCCTGCTATGCAGGCACGAGTTAGGGCAATAATTTCTGCTACCTGTGCGGAATGTACTCCTTCCAGGCAAGCGGCTTCCACAACTCCAGTAATGGTACAAACAGCATAAGCTGCTCTCAACCGACCAGTATCGTCTCTTAAACATGAGCCATCAACAAAATAAATTTCATCGGGGTCAGACAATGGCTCATCCACAATATCTGGTCTGGGTTTCGTGCATAGTTCAGTCACATCAAGGCAATCGTGGTCTTCACATCCTTCGCCTTCTATTACAGTAGGTAATGGCATCAAAGTAGCAGGATTCAAGACAGAGCATCTCCTGAGAGTCACGTTCTCTGCGGCAAGAATAACTTGCTCGTAGCGCGTGAGCCTACTATTGGTCAGATGCTGCGTCTTCGTCCTGGTCATTAACAATTCAACTGAATGTGGTACATACACCACCACTGGATGTCCCATCACAATACTCTCGCTCCTTTCAATGCTGACACCCGTTGCAGCAACGGATTTGAGACATCCGGGCAACGCTGCGGCTACTGGATCTAATGTAGCCGAAAAATATGCAACTGGTCTACGGGCATTTCCGTGGGTCTGTGCCAAGACTGACAAAGCACATCCCTCTCTCTCACAGCAATAGAGTGAAAATGTTTTCTCGTAATCAGGCATTCCCAGAGCCGGAGCACGACACAAATCGTCTCTCAGCTGTAAAAACGCCACCAGACATTCTTCATCCCATGGTACCGGATCACTCACCTCCTTGTGCGTCAGTTTCTGTAAGGGCTTTGCTTTCAGTGAAAAGTTAACTATCCACTGTCGGCAGTAACCCACCATTCCTAGGAACATTCTAACTTCTCTCTGTGTTGTAGGCGCATTCATCTTCATTATCGCCTCAATCCTCTCTGGGGACACCTTACGTTTCCCTTTTTCTAACCGGTGCCCTAAATACTGTACTTCTGTCAGACAATACTGCAACTTGCTCGGGGATACCTTATGTCCATTTTCAGCTAAATGGTTCAGTAAGGCAATTGAATCTGCTTTACAGGCTTCCTCTGTCTCTGACGCAACAAGTAGGTCATCTATGTACTGGACCAGAACCGAGTTCTGGGGCAGTACTAGATTTTCGAGATTCTTTTTCAACAACTGATTGAAGATGGATGGGCTGTCTGTGAATCCTTGTGGGATTCGACACCATGTTAAAACGCGATCTTCCATTTTAAAAGCAAAAAGATACCTGCTCTCTTCATCCAATGGGATGGAAAAGAAAGCCTGGCAAAGATCTATCACTGTGAACCATTCTGCTTGACATGGTATTTGAAACAATATTACTGAAGGATTCGGTACCACGGGACAACATGAAACGACTATGCTGTTAATTTTTCGTAAATCCTGCACTATCCTGAATTTCCCACTAGGTTTCTGCAAACCCATAATCGGGGAGTTACAAGGACTACCCACGATTTCTTTCAGTATTCCCTGTTGTATCATTGACTCGATCACAGGCTTTATTCCTGCAATCGTTTCCTGTGACAATTTGTATTGAGGCGTTCTTGGAAACTCAGCATTTGGTTTTACCAGAATTTTTACCGGTTCTACCCCTTTAATCAATCCTATTTCCTCTCCAGTGAAATCCCATACCTCTGACGCCACTGCATCTCGTAGGTCTTGGGGAAGATCTTCTACAGTCAGAGTAGGATATAGTTCTACACAGGATTTTGAATTGGCCACCTTAAAAGTAGCATCTTCGTCGGTAGTCTGTACCTCCACTCCTTGCGGGGTGCAGTATATGGTGCAGTTCAATTTGCACAACAAATCCCTTCCTAACAGACATACCGGACTCGAGTCACAAACCACAAACTGATGTTCGTTCATGTGGTTTCCAATTTTCACAGACACTGGTTCTGTCAAGGGACTAGTCATCCTTTTATTTGCGACTCCTACCACCTGAATTGTTTCCCCTGACATCGGCAAGTCTGGAACCACCGCCGATCTCAGTGTTGATCGGGTAGCCCCAGTATCCACCAAGAACGTAGTAGGACACCCTGCCACTTCTGCCTCAACAAATGGCCCTCTTTGATCCACTTCTAAGACTGCCCCGAGGGTGCAGTCCTCCTCACTGCTCACACGCTGTCCTGTCAATGGATCAATGTAATAACACTTTTCTTCCTCGATAAAGAGAGGCATTTGTTTGAAGACCTTTCCCCCTGTCGATATTTTCGGTGGCTGTGGGAACTGGGCCCGTGGAGCCGAAGTCCCCCCTTTGGCCACCTTGCTACCTGGAACTGTCACCTTTGGAGTTGGGACTTCTTGGACCTGCTCTTCTACTTCTAGCTCTCCATTTTCAGGGTTAAAGGGACACTCGCGTCGCCAATGCCCCACCTGGTGACACTGATGGCACTTTGTCGTTTTCTTTAAAGTGGCAAAGTCTATCCTAGGTCTCTGCCCTTCCTCATTGTCCTTATTCTGACCGTTTGGTTTTCGTCCCATCCCCTGCTTCTGCTGGCCACCCTTCCCGGCGGACTGCATTTGCACCACCATCAATTTCTCCTTTAGATTCTTGGCTTTAGAATCTATCTCATCACTACAATATCGTGCATAACGTAGGATCTCATCGAGTGGTTTGTTTTGCCAACAAATCAAATGTTGCTGAATCATCAAGCAAATATCAGGTCTCAACCCCAAAACAAACTTAGACACAAATTGTCCTATATCTTTGGGATCCATTACATCGAGTCCACTGTATTGCTTGAATGTTTTCAACAACCTCTCATAAAACTCATGCACGGTCTCTTTCGGTTCTTGTCTCGTTCGGTCTATTTTTACCCAATCTATATCCTGTGGTGGTACTTTATCTTTCAGCCAAGCTATTACCCTTTCATACTTTCGCATGACAATCTCGGATGGTCCATTAGTTCGAACATCCCTCGCTGGTTCAGTATTTGGCCATTCAACACTAGTCTTACACGGGGTCCACAAATCAGATGGGACCACGATGTCAAACAACGTGTTCAAATCAATCCACAATACTTTCGAGATTTTGACAAACCTTTCTACCTGCTTATACCACTCTACTGGATTGTCCCTTAACTTCGGAAATGAGTTGGTAAATGCAGCTAAGTCTCCTCTACTCCAGGGCACATGTACATAATTTCCGTTGGATATTTCTCGCAAAGGGAATGCCTCCATATGCATTGCCCTTCCCTCAGGGGTCATCACATTTGTACTTCGTCTAACTGTGCCCTTTTTTGACCACCTTTCTTCCCATTTATCCAGTTCTCTCCACACTCTTATTCCAGATACCAGCTCTCTTATGTGTGTTTTTAATCCAGTAGTTCTCTTCTCATCAAGATCCTGGTCTGCGTACTGTAATCTGTGGTTACTCTGCAATGCCCTTGTCCTAGATAAATCCACGGCATACCTGTCTGCCAAATCAGTCAGTTTCTCATGAAACGCTCTAGCTTTTCTAGTAATATCCTTTGCCATGAACAATAACTCATCCTGTTCATACAATTCTATCCTTTCCAAAGGCAATGTTCCATCTATTATCTCATCAACATCTGATTTTAAACTAGTAACATCGAGCCTCTTTGCCTTAATTTCAGCTTTCAAGACACTAAATTTAGTTCCTCCATCCGCATCTCTCCCATCCCAGCTCCGAGATCTACGTTTAGGTACTGGTGAGTTATAGGGAGTCCTCCCCTCTTCCCATCTGTCTAGGTCCCATGCCTTTCCATCCTCTCGGGGTGGATGATGAAATACTTCCTTGTTTCTCATTTTTCCGCCTTCCCCGATCTGCCTGTTTTCTCTGGGTGCATAGTAAGGCATCCCATTGCTCCCCCTTTCCTCACTATTTCCCTGTGATTCTTGATTACTCGAAGCATGGCGGGACCTATCACTGTTCTCCTTCCTCCAATGTTGGACGTCTTCCCCTAGTGTATGATGAAGGCACCTAAACCTATTCTGAAAAGCCCGTACCATTTCATCTCCCCCTTTCTCCCAGAGACGGGACATTTCCTCACACTCTACAATCCTAGTATTTTGTTCTGGCTGTTCTCCCTGATTTGTAGGACGTGCATCCCCTCTATTCTCTGGACTTTGGCTTTCCCGGCCCTGACTGCTTTCGCTGGCCCCACAATGAGATACAGTCCCATTGCCCCTGGTTTCCCACTCTGGTTCCGTTCTTGTCCTGTTACTCGGGGATACCGTGAACCCGTCCCATTCCCTCAAATCAGCTCTTAATTCTGAATAGGGTCTTGGCCGCGGTCCCCTTAGATCCATTGGTCCTCTCGGACCTCCCTGTTCTGAATTGGGACCGACAGTTGTGTCTATTGGGGTATTCCACGTTACCGATCCTGGCAATGGTTTCCATGCATTTGTCACATTATTCCTCCTCTCTACCTCAATCCTTTCTCTATCCAATTGCCTCTGTTCTTCCTCTCTATCTCTCTCAGGGTTATAGATCGAAACTATGGGTCCTATGGTAACAGGCACTTGAAGAGCATCTGGCAATCCAACAGACTCAACCTTTTCGGTGGTTGGCGTTTTCTGCACCACAAACCTTCCCACTACACTCTGTACAGTGTTGTTTTGAGGTATTTATCCGCCTTTAATAGATGACCATTCCGATATAGGGAGTGGTGTATACCCCTCTATGTCATTCCCATCTTCCCTTGCGAGCCCTCTATCTTCCACCACCCCCACTCTCGGAGATGGTCTATCCATTAACAATCTGTTTATCAGATTGTCCTCCGACTCGCTTTCCTCGTCTTCTTCCATGAGGTTTCCTCCTCCTCCTGCCACCTCCCTCATCGGATACATTTTTTCCACCTCAATAGCCTGTACCCCCCAACGCTTTGCCTCCTCATCCCATTTGGAATCTCGCACTGCTCTTACCGATCGCGTCAGTCTTTGTTGACGCCTGTTCAAATTTCTGTCGTGTGCAGCCCTAATCCATGCATTAAGGGCCTCAAACTGTGTCGGTCTAGGCGAGGGTTTCAATGAGGACATGGTTGCTTTTAGCCGATGTAACACCTCTAACTTAAACGTCCCGTACCTCGGGAACTGCATTTCCTCATTCCCTTCCGTAAGCTTATTCCAAGCCCCAATCCATAATATGGTATGCAGCCCAACATTCGTTGCCATATAATGAGCTGGCGTACCCTCCGGCGGAGCCTCTTCCCCATAATAATGTTCACTTCGTTTACGTTTAAAAATCCCTTTCAAACACTTAAAACACTTCATGATTTCTCTTTTCTCCGCGTTTGTTTACTTCCTGATGATATTCCACCAATCTCAGCCCCGTTCTCACTAACTGGCCTATCCGTACGCGACTTTCCTCCGACGTCACTCTAGCCGCCCAACCAGAGCGCGGCTCTAGCTAACGTCACACCAACCGCTCAATCACAGCGCGGCTCTAGCCGACGTCACCCGTCCCCCTTCGCAGCAGTTCCCCTCCTTTCTCAGCTCGTCTCCTCGGTCATGCACGCGTCCCATTCATACTCTGAAAAATGATTACTTCCGTCCAAGCGATCACCTTTCTTGACTGTACGCCCACAGTCTTTCTGTAGTTGTCACCTTAACTTGGCGAAATGTCTTTCCGTTTACTTCCAGACAATCGCCTTCTCCGATAGGTTACTCACACACACAGTAACTTTCGACCAGCGTCCGTTACTCATACACTCACTCGTACACTCCCCCTATCTTGGATCCACGGCGGTCAATGGTACCTCGTGACCTCCGTACTATGGTCGACAACTACCCTGGATGTTCGATACACCCAAAACCACTTAAGCTCTGGCCTGAACTTAAGATTTCACCAGTTCACCCGTTTACCAGGTTACCAGTTTACCAGGTTGCGCGCGCTCACAACCTTCTCTCATTCACACTACAGGCATTCAACTCCGCAAGACATTACAATACAAATACAACACAAAACACCGCAATCTGTTCACGCATGACCCTTTTTATACTCACTCTCCTCCGATACTGCTGCTTTTCTCGCACCGTCTGCACCTTTCGGCACACGATTCTTCCGCTGCCCGTCTCTCGATGTCTAGGGGCCTTGGGGTAAACTAACCTCTCTAGATTACCTTCCTCAAGAAGATAACCATCCTAACTCTGCTACCAACTGCTAACGCGGGATTACTGGTTACTAGTTACCTTACCAAATCCCAAACCAAGTCGACTGAATCGTTGGTACCTGTCATTGAGTAAAAGGTAATCTAACAATAAGTCAAACAATTTAAGAACTTACACCACTCTAAATGACCACTGACCAGGATTAAGTTTAAAAGGTTTAATATAAAGTCAAAGATAACTGAAGATACAAACTTCTCAAAATGAGATTCAGAAGATAAATTGGTATCACTATGAACATGAACTTTTTTAGTAGTCTGAGTCTGAAAAACAGGATAATAAGTACAATCTCAAAAACCATAAGGGTTGCCAAAATGGATACAAGTTGCAACCTCAAAGTCATTACAAAAAAGAAAAATTAAGGTTAGTCTGTCCCTACACTATACTAAGTGACATCCCTACTTAGCAAGATCTTTACCCCTCTAGGTGTCAGCCGTGGTGACTTCCTAAGAAGATCACACACTTCTCTTTGTCTCTTCTCTGATAATGGGTTCCTCCTGATCAGTCTATCTGCCTACCCATCCGCTTCCTTAGGCTCCCAAAATCATCTGCTCTGCTCTTCTCCCGGGTCTCTTTCCCTAATACCAAATCACATTTCTGATAGGAACGCCCCTTGGGACGCCCCTCATGTGGTACATCTTTGCGCGGTAAACTCCATGATGGTACTCTTGAAGACCCTCGTTAACGTTGACCTTGGTTCCCAGGCTTCTTCTCCAGTGCGCCGATACCCCCTGAAATTCCTGGAGACTCCTACAGGCCTGCGCCAAGCGCCACTGAACAAAGCCCCCTTTCATTCGAGCTGATTAGGACCCTCGCACCTGCATACAGTTCGTCCTGCAGTGGGCCTCAAATTCCAGACTCCACCATATCTTTAGGTCGTAAAACACCCCCAAAGCGCTGTGCTGGACACCTCTCGACTTCTTCCCTAACGAGCACATGGCAGTTCAAACGATATGACATTATCAGTTCAGGCCTACTTGATTTACATGAAGCAGGTCCCTGCACTCTTAAAACATTAACTTGATTTAAGCAGCAACATTCTTAACTAGCATACGTTTCTAAAATAACACATCTATAAAGCATATACTTTGACCCTAAGTTCAATAATACATTTGGAAGAACCATGTCAACCTCATCTCACATTATTTTAGCAGCACGTTTAGGTTTGCTGTGAATTGCCCTGAGGCCTACACATTTAACTGGATTTCAGAGTTACATGTAATTCGGACATGATTCCTTTAACATGAGAACATGAGGTTTTCATTTTCATTCCAACATTTCTACATTAATCTCACACAGTTATGATTATTGTTACTCTACTTAAACATTCTATACATTTCACTACTGAATATAGGACACTCTGTGTATTCCACTTCTAAATATAAAACACCCGTGTTCAGTGCATACATAAACTAACTACGTGCTTGTAAATATGGTGCACTTATACAATTTTTTCAAATTTGTGCTCTCTCAGCCTTGTTAGTCCCGCCTTAGGACCACCTTGTCTTCATTTGTAACCTCCCATGAGGACTGGTCCTTTAACTTCTGTTGTTACATGTTATGTATTTAGTCTGTAAGCACTATTTTCTTTAACCCGTTGTGTGCGTGGGACGGCCCCCGGCCGTCCACCATCACGGTGGGCGTGTGCGTCAGATGGCCGGGGCCGTCCGGTCTGCGCACGCATCAAATTTCCCTGCACAGCGCGGAAATTTAAGCCGCAGCCAAAGGGTTAATGAGTTGCTCCAACTGCAGGGACGACATGCTTTCCTGCAACATTCAGCGGGCCATGCGTGCTTTTACTTTCCAAGCAGCCCGGGACAATGGCGACCGCTTCTTTGCAGTGAAATAGGTCTCACATTCACAAGAGTTTGAGCTATCGGCATTGTAAATGGCAATGCCTTATATTTGTGTGTTAATTATCAAAACAGATAAATAAAAGAATAGCTTTAAACTCTCGCAAATGCGAGACCGATTTCATTGCAAATGCTTGTTTTCTTTTTAAGCACTCCATTGGAGTACATGAGTTTTCTAGCTCTTGCCAAATCGCCCCTTCCCCGTTCTGTGTTGATCTCTTCCTCATTTGCTGCTCTCGATCATGTTTCTCCCTGTGCTAAACCATGCACTCCATGTTGCTCTGTCCCTCGTGCACACATCTGGCTTTATTTTTATTTTACTGCTTCCCCCCTCCACCCCCCATTCAGCTGCTCCTCCCGCACCTGCTCCTACATTGTTCAACACTCCCGACCCACCCCGCATTTCTTTTAAGTTCAACGAAACATGATTCAGCTCACGCCCTTTGTCATTTTTTGTAATCATATGCAGATTAATTTATGACATTAAGGTATTACATTAAACATATGATGCGCAGACTCCGAGTATTGTTTCTTTCAAATGGATTTCTTTATTCATGATCTTCTCATTATAAAAATGTCTTCTTTTAGGTCGAGGACCGTAGGCTGCGCTTGCGCAGTCTCGGTCGGAGATTTAATGTTTTCTAGAGTGGGGCTTGAACCCTCCCCTCTTCTCCATTGGCTGGCTTCCTAAACGGAGGCCAGCCATTAGAGGAGAGGGGCGTCACTCCGTTCAAGTCCCGTCTTTTTCAGATTCGGGGGTGTGTTTTTCGCTTCTTTCTTGTTTTCGTTCTCTCCTCTTCCCATTGGCTGGAATTTTACCTTCCAGCCAATGGGAAGAGGAGAGAACGAAAACCACGCCCCCGAATCCGAAAAAATGACGGGGCTTTCTCCGAGGCAGTCCTGCTAATGCCTCGGAGAAAGATGGTGGTGTTTTGGTGCTTTTCGCACTCCACACACAGCACCGGTACCTGGGGCGAAATTTGTTTAGCCGCAGGTCAAAAGGGCCAATTTTACAGACAACTCATAAAACTTGAAGATGACGACCAGGTGACAGACCATTTGTTTATGCTCAAAACTTTTAACTTACAAACTCCCCTTTCCTCTTTGTGAAAATGTAGGAATAAGAAACCCATCGTTCGATAATTAAAATATTCTATGATAAAGAACAGGATGGTTGTCATTTGTGTCATAACAACCCAACCTGTACTCAAACCAGTGCGTCTGCGGTCTTTCTTTTGTTCGAAGAACGGCGTGAAATTTTTTCTTTTTCGGTACTTTTTGTGTTGGTCATTAACAAGGAAATGTTGCCAGTCTTCTCAGCAATTCCAGTGTTCTTCACTGTACGGTATTGGTCTATATTCTAACCCTATTCGTCTTTCATGCTTCGCTCGCTCCCATTTTTCGATAACTTTGTCTTGCCAACCACAATATGGCGGTCATTCTTCCAGCGTTATCACTAAATCAGTAACAATTTTACGGGATGACGTATTGCGAATCATGCTGTTTGTTGTTCTCATGCGCCTGCGCCGTGCACACGTTACTTTGTTTTACACGTGCGTAGTTGAAGGATGTGGAGCGGTTTGCTGCCCGCTGGCATGAGCGATGACGACATCGATGAGGAGGAGCCAGGGGCCACTATACAGAATGAGGGCCCCCAAAGGGAACCGATACCTACACAATGCGCGGAGGCTGAGCATCCGCTAGGAGAGTCAGGGGTTTGCCCCGCTAGAGTGTCTGCAAACCAGTGGCATGTAAGTAACCGGAGGTAACGACAACTTTGCTCCCCCCCCACATCAAGCCACGCCCAGAGAGGAATATGCATACTGCCTGCCCTCTCAAAATTCAATCACACCACTTCCCCCACTGACGTGGTCCTTGTGACTAGTCATGTAGGCAACAGTGTCATTGAAAGTGTTTAATTTTGATTTGTGCAAAGTGCCAATTTAAAGATCCATTTGTAACCTTCACCGCTGAGTTCTGCAATATGCTTTCCACACTCCGCGACACAACAAGCTGTTCTTTTGGCTTTGAGACTGCATAGCTTAATGCAGGAAAGGTCTATATTTAAAATAATGAGCATTTTTCATGTGCTTATCTTAGCGAAGACCTAAATATATTATACGTGTATTGTTGTATGTATATATATTTTTTTAACCGTAGGACGTTTCTAAGCTAACTTTCTGTGGATTAGCTTCAGTGATCTGCTGCCTTCATTTCTGGGTAAGCTTCGTACTCTGAGCACATTTAAATCTTTATGTGCCGACTTACTCTCTAATATCTGCAATACGAGTGCATCTTCAGTTTTGTAGTTGTGGGTAAAAACAGTTCATTGATCACCATGAGCTAGTGATTTAGTAATGGCGGGTTGCACATGGCATCCACCAATAGGGGCTGTGGGGTATAGTTGGGCTTGAAGTTTTAGTGTCAAGGGTAGTAAGAGAAGAGGGACATTTTAAATAGCGAGACGCTTAATACTGGATTGGCTTCCTCCCCCATTGTCTCATTCCTTTGTGCAACAAAGAGTAAAACCTTTTACCCTTTATGTAGTTCTGCAGCTTTCTATTTGTTTTTTTTCTGGCTTTCAGTCCACTGCATCTTGAAGCCACCTTGAGCGTATTCCTGTTGAGCCAACCTTGCGGCTCTTTGTTGTATCCAATGCAGCTCTTCCAGTGCAGCAATCTCCCTTAAGAATACCTTGAGTTTCACTGCTGAGAAGATGGCAGCAGAGCGTGATTACAGTTTCTCTCTGACCACTTTCAGGTAAACACAGTGAGGTAGTAGCCGGTGTAATGGGCATGGGGGAGAGTAAGTGGGCAGTTTACCCGCGCCTGATTTATACAGCTAACGCTGCTGCGCTGAGACATGTACTAAAAAGTTTGTGGCCTCGTCCGGGATACTGCAGAGTCACGACCCATTCCAACCTTCTTGCCATCATCGATCCTCGGAGGATAATATAAACTTTCTAAGTGCCGGGGACGGAGGAGCCGTTGGTGAGAGCATTGAGCTCACGTCTTTGCTCACAATTGTTGTTCGGCAAGTGAAGACTGATATCACCCAAGAGCAGTGGCATTGTTTCTGTCAACTGGGGTACCAGGTTTCCTGTCTACCTATTCGTTTACACATTTTGGTGTACTTATGATTTGCCTGTTTCCCACAGCAAATTAATGTAATGAATTAGGCTTTAAGTTTATTCATACTTTATGTAAACACTCCAGTTCATCAACGCGAAAACAGTGTAATGCAACTATAGTTAAAATTAATACAGTGAATAAAAAGGCATGAAAGCTCCATAGGTGGCACAATTAATAAACTGATTTAAGTCAGACCAGTTGGGGGCGGTGATATGGTAAATGCAAATAGTTGTATAACGAAATACCCAGCTGTATTGACAGCATGCAAAAACGACAAGGAAGACTTCATGGCTGACACAGACAGTTCATAAATAGATGTAAACTGTATTTAGTATAAGACCTAAGGGCACAATAGCATGTGGCATGACTATGCAAACAAATGTCTGAGAAAGTATCCAGCTGTTGTGACAGTACAAGTGCAACAATCTGCAAAAACAGCCAAGTTAGATCGTAAATGCAGGTCTGTAAGCAAATGTCTGCAGTCTTATTAACCATAAATGCGCCGGTATTTGCTATTATTTTTCTCTGGGTGGCAGAGCAGGGCCAGTTTGTAAAGTGGTGTGTGCTGTAAGTGATCTGGGGGAGTATTTGTTAATAGCAGGGGTGAGCGTGCCAGACCTGATTTTTGATTTCTGATTATTTGAGTATTTGAGTGGGAACATCCGTAGAGCAGATTTTGGTATTATGTTGCTTTTGCATACTGCTGGTTCAATGTGTGTTGTAAATGTAGTGCTGGTGGTGCGTGTAGGCAGGGGTCTGTAACAATTTGGGTACTTGCCCTCCGGGGGACTGGGATGTGCACTGCTGACTTTATGTACGTGTATGTTATAGTTGGAAATATGGTTTCCTTGTCCATTCCCAGCATCTATCTTTAAACAAAACTAACTGTAGAGTGGTGGGTGATGTTTTTGTAGTGCTTTATGAGTTTTCTTGGAGGATTAAGTATGTTACCCTGAAAAAAAGAGGGGTGCATTTATGACATCAGTGAAGTCCAACTATATGGTAACTCTGGGCTGTGTAGGATGTGTGTGCATAGTTCTGAAAAATGTGTTCTGTCTGGACTGTGATTGGTTATTTCTTTGTTAGGGTTAGTGCTGTGGTGAGCTTGGCGATGACCACCTACAAGGAATATCTGAGCTGTGTTGTATGTGTGATCAGAAATCAATGGCGCTTCTTGACTGCTAACAGAAAGGCGGGTCCTCTGCTCTGCATCCACCACCACCACATCCACCTCCACCACCACATCCATCACCACCACATCCACCACCGCCACATCCACCACCGCCACCACATCCACCACCATATCCACCACCACCATATCTTTGTGTGTGTGTGTGTTTGGCTCTCTGTGTGTAGCTCTATCTGTCTGTGTGTGTGTTGGGCTCTGTGTGTGTGTTGGGCTCTGTGTGGGTAGCTTCTTTTGTAGGTGGGTCTTTGTGAGGGTGGCTCTGTGTGTGTGTAGGTGGGTCTGTGTGAGGGTGGGTCTGTGTGTTTGTGTAGGTGGCTCTGTGTGTGTGGGTGGCTCTATGTGAATGGCTCTGTGTGGGTGGGTCTGTGTGGGTGGCTCTGTATGTGGGTGGCTTTGTGTGTGTGGCTCTGTGTGTGGGTGCAAATGCAATAGGTCTCGCATTTGCAAGAGATTAAGCTATTGGCATTGTAAAACATAAATAAAATAATGTCATGAGCAATGCCAATAGCTCTAACTTTAACAATGCCGAGACCATTGCATTGTAAATGATTGTTGTCTGTTGTAGCCTGCTACCAATTAAAAAGAAGTTTTTATAATCCTGTTTTGTTGTTGTTAATGGAGTTTCTCCGGTGTAGAAGATTCAGATAGATGACTGGTGTTCCAGATTCGTGCGCCTCTGTATTCGTAGCTTACCCAGTACCTACTATAGTGATTAGTGAGATAGATATTTGTGCCTTTTTCAAAGTTCGTTGCTGTGCTCTCCTGTTTGTTTTAGATGCCAAAGTAAGACAATCGCTGGCTATTACTTTCATGTAACCTGCAAGTATTAGTCTCTCCACTTTAGCAAGAAAAGTGTTGCCATCGTTTTTGTTTTGGTTTTAAGACTTTTAATGTGAAGTACTGTCTAGACTAATTAACTTGAAAACACTCCTATGTGTTGCTGTAATAAAGGATACCGCAAACACAACAATGATGGACAGAATGTGGATCAATGTCACACATTCACCCCAGTCCAAAGATCTGGGCCCAAATCCATCGTTTTTCCACTCCACACCACCCTGGGTTAGACAATGGCGATATGCAAATCAGCGCTGACCCTGTGCCCCATGGGAACAATCCAGTCCGAACTACAAAAGCCATGTCCTTCCCAGAACGGAAACAAGCATCCGAGGACCGGCCCGGTTTCGAGGTAACACCTCTCTTCAGCCCGGCTAGCTTGATTCCAGTGGTGTGGAGTGCCTGGGACTCACGTCTGAGCATCCCCAGTACACTTAGAGCGGTAACTGCAAACACAACAATGATGGACAGAATGTGGATCAATGTCACACATTCACCCCAGTCCAAAGATCTGGGCCCAAATCCATCGTTTTTCCACTCCACACCACCCTGGGTTAGACAATGGCGATATGCAAATCAGCGCTGACCCTGTGCCCCATGGGAACAGTCCAGTCCGAACTACAAAAGCCATGTCCTTCCCAGAACGGAAACAAGCATCCGAGGACCGGCCCGGTTTCGAGGTAACACCTCTCTTCAGCCCGGCTAGCTTGATTCCAGTGGTGTGGAGTGCCTGGGACTCACGTCTGAGCATCCCCAGTAAACTTAGAGCGGTAACTGCAAACCGCTTTTGGCCGCCATAAGTGTGGCAGGGTATGCTCAGACGTGAGTCCCTTGCTCACTTTGCCACTGGATTCAAGCAAGCCGGGCTGAAGACGGCTGGAATGCCAGAAACCGGTCCTCGGAAACTTGTTTCCGGTCCAGGGAAGACATGGCTTGGCAGTTCGGGCTGGACTGTTCCCATGAGGCACAGGGTCAGACTGATTTGCATATAGCCATGTCTGAACTGGGGTGGCAGAGTGGGCTAAAGAACGGTGATGGATTAAACCCAGATCTCTTGACTGGGTGTGAGTGTTTGATTGATTCAGATGCTCCGTCCATCACCACCCCCTTTTGTACCGTAATAAAGGATACCGTCACTCAACAACATTGAGACCGCTCCCTCAAACGATATTCTGCAAAGTGAGAAAATGCAGTGTTTCTTTGCAAAATGTAATACTCGTGCACAATGTTTTGCGCTATCCGAGTAAATGTTGAATTCCCTAAGTGCCGCAAGCAACTAAAACAATGACCTGCACAGTAAAATACCAGTGTATACAAATGTCCCTCCATGAATCGGTACAGAAGCACTGCTGTAACCATTCCCTCGCGATCTTCTTTACCTACCTCAGCTCTGACAAAACTGTTCTGGCTGTTACTCAAAAAGGTCAACTTTTGAAACCTTTATTTAGGCTTCTTGTAGCTAGTTTGGTGGGTGGGAGAGGACTTTGTGCAGGTTATGTGCCCAGAGGCTGCTGCACATGCATAAAGGCTTGGTTGATGTCTGCAGTGCTACTGTTCACCTTGGCCCTCTTATATTAAGGGCATGGTCAACCACATGCACTCCCTCCATCTTGCTTTTTCGTCAGCACATGTGAGGAGGTGAACCTGTACTTTTCGATATGTTGTGTTTGGTGTACTCTAGCAGTACATGGAGCTGAAACCGTGTGTTCGTTTGTTTCCTCCTTAAGATTCTGCCATTGAACAGATACGTCTCTTCTGTAAAGATGGCACCAAATCTTTGTGAGGAGCAGAAACAAAAGAAAATGATGTTGATCCACAACACAGTTGCAGCTAACACCCCTACTCCCACTTTTGTAGTTTTAGCTTCTATATTAAATAATCAGAGTAATTATTTGTAAATGGATGTTCTCTTTTGCACTATGCTAGAATAGGGGCAGTTTGTAGCTAATAAGTGTCATTGGAGAGGGTCTGCGGATGAAACCATGAAAGGATGTTCAATTAAATCTTATTTAGTAGCCACACATTAGCCAGTAGACTTGTCTATCAAATTGTCCCTTAAGTAATAAGTTAAAGGATGATCATATTGGGCCATATTGTCAATCATCTTGAAAAAGGAAAAATCTGCTTTTGGCTATGACGAGTGCTCCTTGAGTCCATTCTTGGGAGCTCTAAGTGTAGGTTGAGTTGCTTTAGCAATATACAAAACAATGCTCATGATAGACGATCTTTCCTACTTACACCAGGGCACCAGTCCTGGCAAAGTCCTCACATCAAGTGCCTCTTCCCTTTAGTACATTTATTTTAAAAATGGCCTTTGTTTGCTACAGAAGATATATTTTTTATGCACGTTTACTCTTAGTGTACGATGGTCTCCTCTGCTAAGCAGTAGTTGCAAAAAAAACAAGCATTAGAAATGCAATCGGGCTCGGATTTATTTGAGTTTGAGCTAATGGCATTGTAAATGCCAATGTATTGTTGCTATGTGTTATGGAGTGTGTTCATGTGGTGTGTACTGCCAGTTATCTCCTTGTGAGTGTGAGAATATTGCACCGTTACTGCCTGTGATGTCCTTCTTGTGAGTGTGAGAAGCTTGCACCTCTGCTGGCTGTGGTCTCCTTGTGAGTGTAAGAAGCTTGCACTGCTGCTGCCTGTGATGTCGTTCTTGTGAGTGTAAGAAGCTTGCACTGCTGCTGCCTGTGATGTCGTTCTTGTGAGTGTGAGAAGCTTGCACCGCTGCTGCCTGTGATGTCGTTCTTGTGAGTAGGAGAAGATTGCACCTCAGCTGCCTGTGGTCTCCTTGTGAGTGTAAGAAGCTTGCACAGCTGCTGCCTGTGATGTCCTACTCACTACTCTACTCTGCACTCACTACTCTACTCACTACTCTACTCTGCACTCACTACTCACTACTCTACTCACTACTCTACTCACTAGTCTGCACTCACTAGTCTGCACTCACTAGGCACAACACAGCACTCTGCACTCAACAGCACTCTGCCCTCAACAGCACTCTGCCCTCAACAGCACACAGCACTCTGCCCTCAACAGCACACAGCACTCTGCCCTCAACAGCACACAGCACTCTGCCCTCAACAGCACACAGCACTCTGCCCTCAACAGCACACAGCACTCTGCCCTCAACAGCACACAGCACTCTGCCCTCAACAGCACACAGCACTCTGCCCTCAACAGCACACAGCACTCTGCCCTCAACAGCACACAGCACTCTGCCCTCAACAGCACACAGCACTCTGCCCTCAACAGCACACAACACTCTGCCCTCAACAGCACACAACACTCTGCCCTCAACAGCACTCTGCCCTCAACAGCACTCTGCCCTCAACAGCACTCTGCCCTCAACAGCACTCTGCCCTCAACAGTATTTTGCACTCTGCCCTCAACAGCATTCTGCACTCTGCCCTCAACAGTATTTTGCACTCTGCCCTCAACAGCATTCTGCACTCTGCCCTCAACAGTATTTTGCACTCTGCCCTCAACAGCATTCTGCACTCTGCCCTCAACAGTATTTTGCACTCTGCCCTCAACAGCACACAGCACTCTGCCCTCAACAGCATTCTGCACTCTGCCCTCAACAGCACACAGCACTCTGCCCTCAACAGCACTCTGCCCTCAACAGCACACAGCACTCAACAGCAATCTGCCCTCAACAGCACACAGCACTCTGCCCTCAACAGCACACAGCACTCTGCCCTCAACAGCACACAGCACTCTGCCCTCAACAGCACACAGCACTCTGCCCTCAACAGCACACAGCACTCTGCCCTCAACAGCACACAGCACTCTGCCCTCAACAGCACACAGCACTCTGCCCTCAACAGCACACAGCACTCTGCCCTCAACAGCACACAGCACTCTGCCCTCAACAGCACTCTGCCCTCAACAGCACACAGCACTCAACAGCACACAGCACTCAACAGCACTCTGCCCTCAACAGCACTCTGCCCTCAACAGCACTCTGCCCTCAACAGCACTCTGCCCTCAACAGCACTCTGCACTCAACAGCACTCTGCACTCAACAGCACTCTGCACTCAACAGCACTCTGCAATCTACACTCAACAGCACACAGCACTCTGCCCCCGACAGCACTCTGCCCCCAACAGCACTCTGCCCCCAACAGCACACGGCACTCACCAGCACACCGCACTCACCAGCACTCACCAGCACACAGCACTCACCAGCACACCGCACACAGCACTCAACAGCAGTGTTTCATGCGTTTTTGCCTGTCTACAATGGAGGCGGCAGTCCCAACTGCAGGTTTGTAATCCTGGAGGGGCCTGTTGCTGGTGAATGCACAGGCTGCTGAGGTGTTGAATCATCAAGAATCAAAAATTCAAAGCAGTCGCTGGGGAATCACCTGGCCGTATGTGGCCAGGAAACCTCCCTTCCGATCCTGGCTGCTCTCTTGAATAAACAGTTTGATCCTGTGCACACCCTCATTCTTTGTTGAACACACCGGCACAGCCTCACTCAGCGGCTCACCCCCTGGAGCTTGCCTCACCCCTGTCCGGAACAGGTTGCTCTGGAGCACTCTCGCCAAGGAGACTGAAAACCGCTTTATTTACATAAGAGACTTTAACAATATGTATATAGAGATACATAGAGTGACTTTACAACTTGTACATTTGCATTTTTTTATATTTGTATCTCTTCCCTGTGTGACTTTACAACTTGTACAATTGCAATTTTTTTTCCTGTTTGTATCTTTGATGTAACTCATGGAATCCTAAATCCTTATGTAGCGCAACTGGTTCTTTTGTAAAGCGCTCTGACACCTTCGGGTAATATTCGCGCTATAGAAAATGGCATTAAATATATAAATAAATAAATTAATGAATAAAGAATTGTAAATCGCATTCCAACTTTAGCATTGCAGTGCTGCAGGAAACGGGCCACTGGGCGGCCTCAGGCCTCGAAGGCACGTCCTTGCAGGCATGGCCTGCCGAGGACGGACAGACAGCGCCTTGAGGTGGCCAACTGCAGGCATGTTGCAATAACGGGCAGCTGTCAGGCTCGTCCCAGCGCCCGGCCCGGACAAGAACAGGCAGCGCTAGCACGGCTCGCCTGGCAGGCTTCGAAGCACTTCATTATCTGTATTTTATTTAACTTTTCGTTGTAATTTATGAGTTGCGAACACGGCCTTTATTAAGAGCGCTTTACTTTTCAAACAAAGTTACAGAAGTGAGTGGCAAAAGTACAAATGTAAAGGTATTTTAAAATAAAATCAGCACAAACGTACCGGAAAACTAGGGAGTCAGTGTTGTGATCACAAGGCTTAAAACAAAACCTGGGCTGTTGGACCCCCAGCATTTGTTCATCAGGTTGTTCAGTTTGTGGTTTTCAGATGGTGGAATATTTAGTGCCTGGGCCTGGTTTGACCAGGAGAGCAGTCTGCACCGATCTAGTGGAATGGTGCTGTTCCAGATGGGCACATGTCCTAATGCATGAATTCCTCCTTCTGGGAGGGGCTCCAGTAGAATCAGTTGACATAAGGTAAATCCTCTTTCCCGCACAGAGCCCCATGTAATATCTAGAGCCCATGATCTATCGAGTTTTAAAATGTGCCTCCAAGTGGAGGGCTTTATACGGCGGGCAGTCTTCAATCGAGGTTGCAGCACTTGAATCAGGTGTATCGAGATTAGAATGTATTTGAAGATGTGGCTATCTTCGATGAGTCTTACAGCCATGTTGTAGGCTGAGGATGGAGGAGTCTGAATTATTTGGCGTCCTCTCAGGAAGCTTTTCTGTAATAAACCATCTCTCTTCTAGTGTTTGAACCACCGAATGCGGATCTAACTCGAAAAAGGCATTTTGGAAATGAACAAGTGCGAATTCCGAGTTCAAGAGATCGCTGTCCTCCATCCAATGATCAGAAGATCTTTTTTATGCTTTGTTTAGCTTTGTGATGACGTCCACTTCTGTCTTGCTGTTTTCCCTCACCAAAGATGTCCAGCGGGAATGAATACTTTGGCGCTGCGATATTCTGGTGCAGTGGAGTGTTACTTTACCCTTTTCTGCAATTTGTATTCCGTTTAGTATTTACTCTTTCCAAGTAAAAGGTGGCACCGTGTGCACTAACAAGTGGAAATGTTACACCTGAAGATTGCCATGATTGTTTTACATTTCCTCACATAAGCATTAATCACTGTAATTGTAGGTGTAGGTTTAATAAGCTAGCAAATCAAGCAGACAAAATAAAGTGTACATAAAATAATGACTGAACGCGGGTGGCACCTTCTTCTCTCATCAGTGTGCAGGTTTGTGGTTACAGGAAACCGGAAGCCGTTCGTCCTTGGTCTCCGTCACGAAGTTGACAGCTGTGCCAGCTAAGTTTAACGTGACTTGATCCGCTGTCTTTCCTTCTTCCGGCGCGCACTCAAAGTTGTTAATTTAGAAGAACAGATAAAAAAAAAGGAAAGGAGAAAAGTCTAATTGGATGCCAAAATAACATTTTATCGGCCTACTGCTAAACAGGACTCCCAACTGTTTCCGTGCTGATTCCAGTGTACTCGTTTGCATCCCGCAGACATTTAGCCCGCTCATTGTGTACTCATCCCACTTGGCAGAGTATTGAACAAAAACAACCCAGTGTACTGCTGGTGTGACAACGGAGGCGTGCTAGGCACTGCGCAGCATTGTACCGTGGGAAGTTCGTCCTTTACTTTAAAAACACACACCCCGGACGAAAGGCAGGTGACTTTTATTTGCACTGCCCAAGTGTTCGCTCTGTGGACGTAGCTTCGTCGAGGTTCAGTATACAACAGCTTTGTGTTACTTCGCACTAGGGAGAACACAACAGGAAGCTGTTACTGGCGGAGAGGAGGGCCTTTCATATAATTTTAAAGCCGGTCTAAATGGCAATGCATTAAGGCAGAACATAAACGACTACGAAATAAACAAGAACTACAGTGTGGACGAGCATGTATGAGTCATCTTCTGTGAGCCTCGCCTGCTGCCTCTCGTCATTTAACATTGAACGCGCTCACCGCTGTGAACGCGTTCGCATCATCTGGCTTGCATTACACGGGCACTCTGACAGCTCGTAATTAAGATTAATCACTCTGCCATGCTCGCTCTCGCACACAAAATGCCACATCGGGCACGCGTACATTACTTACAGCCTATCACTTCAAGGCTACTACATACACAGCACAGGGAAGACGAACCACTGACCAGATGCCAGAAAACGCTAAGGAATGTCTGGAATTTCTCTCTCCAAGGCCCTCTTCTTCTTTTTTTTCTCCTTTAACATTAGTTCTCTAACTCCTCCCCCAGGGGGAGGAGTCCGAGCCCTAAAAAGGATGTCCGCTTGAAATTACTGTCTGGATCCTGGGGCAATTAATTATTTTTAGGTAGTTCACCGTTGATATTGGATAATATATATATCTAGTGTTTATATCGAACTGTGAGGGAAAAAGAGATGTTTAGACTTAGGTTGGCCACTAAGACCAAGTTGCAGAAGTGAATGAATCGCTATCTCACTAATGAATGCTCCAGTATTATCACGGTTTAGAGGCGCAGTGTTCTTTGCAAAGTGAATCTTAAATAATACTATTTCTTGAGTATGCAATGGCTTATGTTCTATAAGGGCCTCATGATTGGGGAGAGGATGTATCCTTACGGCTAGAGCGGTCGACCTCGAAGCAGGGGAACCTGGTTCGAGTCTCGGCAACGACGCTCAACATCCTGTGATTCTGGGCAAATCACATAATCTCCCCATGCCTAAAAAAAAATTAATGTCTCCATCTGTAACGAAACTGGTGCTCGTGTAAGGCGCTCTGATACCAGATGTTTCGGGTCTAGTTCGTGCTATAAAGAAAACTAAACAAACACAAAAATTAGTAACCTTAAGTACTATAAGCTCTTTACCAGTGTGGTCCTTATGAGCAAAGAATGTGTGATGAAAGTCAGCCAGCATTTGCAAGTTTCTTAGAAAACCTGTATTGTGTGAAAGAATGTTCAAACTTATGTCAAATAGAATGATTTTCACAGCAAAATATAGTTTCATTAAAAAAATACGACGGAAAATATCGAATGTCATTCAAAATAGAATTTATTTTGTAGTACTCAAAAGAGGACCAGAAAAGCAGCGTCAGTACTGTCAATAAGCGATTGGCTTGACCAGAGGGATATGTTCAAACCTGTACAGCACTTCATTCTACTGTTTATTAAAATGAAACGGTCAACAGAGTTGAAGATCCCGTTTCTGCATTGCATCCACCCATGGATGGCCCTCATATGATTTAGATAGAGTGTTACGTTTTATAACCGTCCCCCCTCCTTAACGTGTTCTATGTATTGCCTTACCCTATGTTGCCCAACATATGTGATGATATCCAAATATAATATAACATAATATCCAAGTTTTCTTACGTCTGCTACTCTTTATTCAAACACTATTTTTCCTATAATTGTTACCTCTTATGCATTAAGGCAGGTTGTTCCAAGCGTATGGTGTTAAGCTTATGTAACTATATTGAAACGCTTTAATGCCCAAAACTGTTTTCGTAAACCCACCTTTATGTAAGGCAAACTGCCGTGCATTGAGACTTGTCTCTGCTATATAAAATTGCAAAGGAAAAAGCTGGGATTTACGTCTTGTATTTCCTTCCTCTCCGCTCCGCCCCGCCCATTTTCAAGTATGTGCGAAATCACATTTGGAGTATTTTATAATTGATATAGGCCATTCTAAAGGGGAAGTCAATGAAGTTCTTTTAGATTGGGGTTGTTGTGTTCTGACTTCTTTGCTCCTGGGATGACTCCAGCTGCAGCATGTAGAATAGCTTTAAGGTGAGCTATTCGAGCTAGCATTGTATTTGGAACTGGCTTTTTCCACAGATTGATTTGGATGCTAACGTAAACTTGTGTAGTAGTTATTCCTAGTGAGGACCAGGCTAATCACATTATGCAGCAGCATCATTGGTAGTATTCTGCAGACCATGAACAGGTGGAAGAATGCAAAGCAACAAAGCGACCCCCAGTGTTCAACGAAGCTATGAAGAAATGTGTGTAGGTCCTGATCTAGCAAAACTTGCTTTAGATGCATTCATAATTATCCAGGTGTTCTCTATTCACAATTCAGTGTTAGTCTACAGCACTGCACTAATTCCTCAGTCCCTCAATTACTGATGTTAACAATCCAAATGATAAACACTGCTGTAACTAATTAGGATTATAGGCTAGAGGTGTCCTGTTAATGTTGCCGAAAACAGGAAATAGTACACAGCCTTGGAATATGTTATACATTTAGCAGTTCTGATCTATACAACACCACCACATTTGACTTGGTAGGTGAAAATTGGGAGGAATCATTTTAAAAACGGCGAAAAACGGAATTGCAGGTCCTTTTACTCTATAGAAGTGCTTGAAGCAGCAAAAGAACATGATTTGGTTACCCTTTTCAAATGTCCTATAGAGATGTAAAAGAATGAAGATACAAGTCTGACTCTAATCCTGTCAGTAAGCAGTTTGTTCCTAAAATTCAGGTGAGATAATTTCGTTCCGTGCTGGATCTGGAAACTTTACGCGAAGTTAACAAAGATCTTCTGAGATTTGAAACATTCATTGTGGTTTGCAAAATCTTTGCCATTCATCAGATGCCAGGGGCAGGCCAGTAGCTTACTAAGGTAAATGAATCGGCATTGTGTGTTTTTAGGTCTCGTCTGAGCCAGCGCATGCGCAGCTCTGGCAACACTTTTAGTAAGGGCTTCAGAAAATGCTACCACACGCATTTGGTGGTGGCCTAGAGCTTGCGGTTACGCGCGCGCTTACGAGCACAGGCGCCATCTCGCGGGCACCCTTACAGCCGCGATCACTGCCACTTTCGCGGCCGCGCGGTCAATGCTTTTTTTTTTTATTGTAACTTTTAGCAAGCCTGACTCTTCTCGGCAGCTTTTCAAGAGCATATCTTTTCGTATGAAATTTTCTGAGCCCCATGAGACAGCCGTGTGCATCCATTGCATATTCAGGGATACCTGCACCCCTCCCATTTTAAAATGTAATGTTTTCTTGGGGCTGAGATTAATTTACTGTTCAAACCCAGAGAAGGGTATTTTTTCTGAAGGATGCCAGGCATTTTGATAGAAGCACTCTACATGTGGGCACTGCTGAGGTTGAGTGATGTTCAGCTGGGAGGATGGGCGCACACCCCGTCCCTATTAAAGACGCCCGCATCCATCAGCATCTCAAAGCTGCGTGGCGTTCATCAGACCTTATTGATTTCAGTTTCTGTTCCCTGCCCCCTGAGAGCCGAAGCTATTCTTCTCCAGGCAGAGTGATGCACCTTCATTGACTTGACAAGGCATTCGCTTGGCTTCTACAGCTGGTCCAATAAGGCGACCTCACTGGCGGCTGGACACCATGTAAAAATACATTGGGGCTTTTTTCGAATAATCCAGACAGCGCTTAGTCTCATGAAGCAATCTAGTTGGCATGTGGCACTTTATAGAAATACATAAAGTGCCTGAAAACATCTCAGAACAGGGCCCGTGTAAGCGCCGTGTCTGGAGCTGTGAGGGCACAAAGCGCTGCAAGTGTCCCGGGTTCAAGCATGTCTCCCCATCTGCCTGCGTGCATTGCATTCTGGGTCAGCAGAACGGTGCCCACTCCACCCTCTGGTAGTATAAACTGGTTCACTTTAGCTTCCATGGAAATAGCTAATGTTCTCCGTATAACACAGTGCATCGTATTTAAGCACTGGCATGGTTCGGAAGTAAGTTTCCTGCTGTACTCTCGACTTGCTAGGCAAAGGGCAGCTCTGTGCTTGGATTCTCTCTGAGCACAGCCGTTATTTAGTGTCTCCATGATTTCAGTATTTAAGAGAAATTTGGACGAATGCAGGAGGAATCTGTTGTCCTTACCCGCCAAAATAACACTTTGGGGAGCTACTGACTTATATTGGAGCCTACTCACCAATAGTAAAGTAAACGTTTGACACAAGGCTTACTTACCGTCTGAACTTACTTTTACTTTGTTTACATTGGTATTTTCCCACATTACTAGTGGTACCCACCTAAAAAACCGCAGCAGCCAGGCACAGTTTTTCTAACATACTCCTGGTATTGTTAAGTGACTAGTTTTGCGGGTTCCTGTTGACGCACACCAGGAATGCCTTTGTGAAGTCTTGACAGGTGTAAAAGCAGTAATATTGCCTATAAACCTGTTAGTGCCCGGAAATACTTTTGCGGATTTGGCTCCACGTCGTGCCCAAGACCTCGCTTTTGGGACCTTATAAGTGTTTACCCACGCAACAGTTGATGTTGTTGCACCAAGGCTATTGTGCTGCATAACTAAATACTTATAAGGTCCCAAAAGAGAGACCTATTGGCTATGCCAAAGCTTATTTTTTCTTTTCTTCACAACAGATTTTATTGGATTTTAGCAAAATAATCAGGCCGGATTGGCCTACATACAGAAATAAGAAATCATAGAACAAATTCTCAGAAACAGTAGACACACAACAGCATGCACAGTTGGTCCCCAATCTACCCCACAATTCAGCAATAAAATCATCACGCAGGTACAGAACAGGGCCCTTCTGCAAAGTCTCAAGGCTCCGCCTTAAAATGTTGAATTTCCGCCTCAAGTTGGGACTCTAGGATGGGAACCGGGACGAGGAATATGCCTCTGTAATTGGACCACCAATGCCAAATCTTTGAATGTTTTGGGGGCATCCTCGCACCTGAAACACGGCAAACCTCCAGCTCCATTCAGTAATCGATCTCCTTCTTCCATACATCCACGGAGGGAGATGTAGTAGCCTTCCACAATCTGGCGATATCCTTCTTCGCTAGTGTGAGACCTAAAAATAATATACGTCTTTTGTATCTGTTGCCTCCTAGCCCCTCAGTGCTATGAATCAAGAGTAATTTCAGGTCTAATGGGATTTCCCAGGAAAGGACCTCTCCAAGGCAGGACGTCACCCCTGCCAAAAGCACTCCAAAGCTGCACAACTCAAGACAGTATGCAAGAAGGTGACCTCCCTGGCCCAACAGCAAAGGCACAAAGAGGAGCCGATGACACCCATGTGCCACAGCCGAGATCTAGTTTAATATGCTCTGTGAAGATATTTTAACAGAATCAGACAATGACTGGATGAAATCTCTGCCGCACTTGGGGCCTCTAAGACCTCTGTCCAGTCATCCTTATCGATAGTAGCTACGTTCCCTTGCCATGCTGCTCGACAAGCAGGCAGTGTGGTGGTGCAATGTGTGATCAGGGATTGGTAAATTTGTTTTATCTTGTTTGTCCCCAAGTCACCCATTAAGAGTTTGCCTTCCAGTGGGTTGAACTCCGGCAAGTCCTGAAGATCTCACAGATAGGGGGCTATGGCGTGGCACATCTTTACGTATCTATAGAACTGGCCACCGTGTAAATGATAGTCATTCTGTAGATCCTGAAATGATTTCAGTACCGTGCCCCGCATAACGTTCACCTGTGTGGAGATTCCTATGTCATCCCACTTTTGAAACCCTGGTGAAGAACACTACCCTCCCACAGAGGTGTACTCTGAGTCATTCTTCCCCACCGCCAAAGGGAACGCCTCCATGAGAGTATAAGAGTTTAAGTCATGGGATGAAGGGAGCCCAGCCACCCTCCCCTCCCCCCCCCCCCCCCCCCTACAGAGGTAGTCAAGTAAGAAAGTGTCACCCATCGCCCACCTCTCCGTCGCTTATGCAGAGTCATTTTGTGTACTATATCACCAGTCATTGATGAATAGTAAATGATACACTGCGTAATAAGAGCATACATATGGTGCAGCGATACCGCCTCAATATGTGGACTAAAAGCACTTCCAAAACGGAACTCGCGCCCGCCCCCTCCCCTAAGTAACTGAGTCAGAAATGTATTTTTCTGGCGAAACCACATGGGAAGGGACAGCATAGGGGTAGTTATTATAACATAGAGGGCAGTAATACATCCTAAGAATCGCCAAATGAGACCGCTGCAGCAGAGTTCAGGGCCTCACCTCCTCCTTAACGCGCGACAACATTGAGGCCAAATTACTAGAACATTGTATGTTTTTAGGTGTGTTTTTAGTGGTTGTGTTATGAAGATACATGGACTTTATCTGGTTAAAAGGAATCGAAATTTGCCTAGCATAGTAACGGTAAGTTTCAATTCTATTAAGGGCACGGAGGCGAGGATTATGCTTTTCTCTCTTCGCTGTTTATTAACAAAAACCACATAGCAGCCAGAAAAGCAATAAATATGTAAAAATATCTCATGTACCCCAACACTGGGTCAAAAAAACATATCCAAAGTCAGAACACATAGGGTAGACTACAAATCCCATCAGTTCATAAACATAGTCCTTCTACAGTGTCCACAATCTTAAGGTAGGGCGTCCATCTTGTGATCCCTTCCTCTTTCTTCGCGCGAGTCACGCCAAATCATCCACGGTCTTGCTTTGCATCATTACCTAGCAGGAAAAAGCACAACAGCGTGAGCGTTGTAAATCCCACTAGACGGGTAAGACCAAATCAAGTATAATACTCATACAGAAAGCCACCAGAAGCAAGTGCACTTAAATCAAGCTGTTTACTTACACCAATACGGGGAGGGATCCCCGCAGGAGTGTGGGTGGGATAATCCTCGCCTCCGTGTCCTTAATAGAATTGAAACTTACCGTTACTATGCTAGGCAAGTTTCGATTCTATGTCAGGACCGGAGGCTTCAGATTATGCTTGTTCAAAGCTTACTGACCACCACACTTGCAATATCCACCACAGGTTTAAAATAAAACCGTTTGAAAGTGGAATCCGAGGACCAATCCGCTGCACGCATCAGGTCCTCCAAATGCACTCCCAAGGAGAAAGCCTTCGAGGCCATGGCGCCTCTGGCCGAATGAGCTCCAAACTGTTTAGTATCAATGCCAGCTTCTTGCAGCACCCACCGCACCCAACGGGCTATGGTGGGAGAAGACACTGCCTTGTGCGGTTTCCGCAGCACAATTAAGAGCTGCCGTTCACCCGGAGGGCGAAGTTCCATTGTAATCTCTTCGTATGTCTTCAGGCACTGAACAACACACAGTTTGGGAACGTCCACAAAGGCCGGGTAAGATATAGATCTTGTAGCGGACTTTGTACGGCGTCCCACTGTAAAGGTAACCCTATCCGGGGAAAACACTCTCGCTGATATATCCAAGGCCCGCACATCAGACACCCTACGACACAACACCAAACACAAGAGCATAGCCAATTTTGCAGATAGGTCTTACAGAGAAAGATATTTGTTTTGTTGCCAAGAAAAGAAAAGACTTAGAACCACGTTAACGTCCCATAGGACGGAGTATCTCGGCTCCGGGGGTAAAGAAAGACGTACTGCCCAAAGGAGTCTGCAAACCAAGGGATGCTCTCCAACCGTAGCCCCGTCTAACTGTTCATGCGCTGCCGAAATTGCTGAGCATATTGCGTTAATGGTCCGGTAAGCCAGACCGTTCGCCGCCAATTCTGCCAGAAAATTTAGGATGTGAATGACGCCTGCGACCAGGGGATCAAGGTCCCGTCGAAGACACCAACGAACCCACCTGGACCATGCTGATCGGTACCTCTTTGTGGTACTGTTAGCCCATGCTTTAGACAGAAAGGACTCAGCTGAGCCCGAAAGGCCTGGGAGCGACCAGCGTCTCCGGAAAGCCGCCACGCCATGAGGCGGAGAGAATCCTGCAGTATTAGGTGATGCGGGTCCCCGTCCGATTGAGAAGAAGACGAGGGAGCCGAGGGAGTAGGATTGGAGAATCCCAAGAAAGTTCCAGAAGAACCGGAAACCAAACTTGCGATCTCCACCAGGGCGTCACCATCATCACTTCCGCCTTTTGGCGGCGAAGATGGGCCGCTGACCTCACCACCATCGAAAACGGAGGGAAGGCGTAAGGCCGTTCCCCACTCCAGTCTTGGAGAAACGCATCTGTGGCTTCCGCCAGAGGATCCGGTCTCCAACTGGAGAACCTTGGCAACTGGAAGTCGAGGCGGGACGCAAACAGATTCACCGAGAACGGGCCCCATATGGTTTCCAACCAATGAAACACCCGCGCATCCAACTTCCATAGACTCGAGTCCCGTAGGTACCTCGAGTGCCAGTTGGCCAGTTGGCCTGATTGGCCCGACCCGGCAGGTACTCCGCCGTCACTGAGACATGATGGGCTAGGCAGTAATCCCAAAAATCTCTTGCCAGATTCGCCAGGGCCCGGGACCGAGGGCCGCCCAGGTGGTTGACGTAGCGCACTGCTGAGATGTTGTCCATCCGTAAAAGTACACATGACTTTGCCGAGTCCTTGGTCCAGCAACGCACTGCAAAAGAGCCTGCCAGTAGCTCCAGGCAGTTGATATGGAGTCGCTGCTCCTCTAATGACCAACCTCCGCCTGTGGAGAAATCGTGCAGCGGGCGCCCCAGCCCGATCTGCTGGCGTCCGACTCTATTATTAAGTCCGGAACCGACCCGAAAATCGCACGGCCGTTCCAAGCCTCCATATGGGAGAGCCACCAGGACATCTCTCCCTTCACTTCGTCTGACAGAGGGAGCAATTGGTCGTAAGACAGGCCCCTCCTGAAGTGATACGCTGTGAGGCGCTGGAGGGCCCGATAATGAAGCAGACCCGGAAAGATCGCTTGAATGGAGGACGAGAGAAGTCCTACTACTCTGGTGATCTGACGCAGGGACGTGTGCGTCTTGGCTATCGTCTGCCTTAGTTCGTGCCTGATTTTGGCCATTTTCCGCGATGGGAGACTCCGAGAAGCCTGCACCAAATCCACAACGAACCCCAGGAACACCATCTTCTGGGAAGGCGTAAAGACAGACTTGTCCTTCTTGACAATGAAGGCCAGACCCTGCAACAGAGCTTTCGTCTGGTTGAGCTGAAGAACCAACTTGTTGGGACATTGCGCCATCAAAAGGATGTCGTCCAGATAGACAATCATCCGAATACCTTGACTCCGAAGGACCTCCACTGCTGGACGCAACAGCTTGGTGAAACACCAAGGAGCCGAGGAAAGCCCGAATGGAAGGGCCGTGAACTCGAAGACTTGGTCCCGCCAGAGGAACTGTAGGAACCAACGGTGAGGCGGGTGGATGGGTACCACTAAGTACGCGTCCTTGAGGTCTAAACGGACCATCCAGTCGCTTGACAACAGGACGTCCCGCAAAAGATGGATACCCTCCATCATGAAGTGGTTGTACACCAACCAGCCGTTGAACTCCCGGAGATTTATCACGGGTCTCTTGCCTCCATCTGTTTTTTCCACCAGGAAAATATTGCTGAGGAAGCCGGAGGGATGCCGTGTTGAACGACAAATGGCTCCTTTCCGCAACAGTGCCGAGACCTCTTCGTCGATCAACCGGGCATCCTCCTGGGGAAAAAAGAATAGGACGTGGAGTCCTTAACTGATAAGGGCGGTCGTAAAAGTCTATACGGAAGCCGCGCACGGTTTGAAGCACCCATGCGTCCTTCGTGAGTGCCGCCCAGGCCTCCGGAAAACAGGCTAACCTTCCCCCTATCAGAACCTGATCCGCAGGGATTACACTCACCGTGGGAATTGTTGTTTCCTGCGTCGTTCCTGTAGCCGCCTCGTCCTCTGAACCGTTGGCCTTTGGAGGGGTAGAAATTATTGTAGTTGGCCGAGGAATTGTATTGGCCTCTGCCGGAGCCTTGCCCTTTATTGAGTTGATTCTGACCGCCACGGCCGGTCGTGAGGCCCCTACCACGACCGGCCCCCCCTTGAAAAACGCTGGTGGAACACCCTCTTGATGGTTGATTGGGCTTTGTCTAGGGAGGAGAAAGTGGAGACAAACTTTCCCAATTCTTTTATGAAAGGGTCTCCAAACAGGCTGCCCTGCGCCACCGCTCCCGCCTCCGAGGAGGCCAGATCCCCCAACTTGGGATCCAATTTGATGAGCAAGGAGCGCCGATGCTCAGTTGAGAGGGCGCAGTTGGCGTTACCTAAGAATATCACCGCCCTCTGCGCCCAGTTGGACAAAACATCCAGGGAAATGGCGGAACCCGACACCTTGGTTTCCTCCGCCATATCGAGGATCTTTGTCAGTGGGCCTATTGTGTCCAATAGTTTGTCTTGGCACGAACGCCACGAGCAGTCTATGCCCTTACGAGGGTCCTTAACGAACTTTGCCATAAAGGTGGCCATTTTCCAGTCTAACTCAGGGGTCATGGCCACCTTTCCCTCCAGTGTAGGCCGCGGACATTCTCCCCTCAGGCAACTACACGCCTCTTTTTCCAATGGCTTGCGTAGATGCCCAGCCACGAACTTCGCGACTTTGTCGCCCGGCGCCCAAGCTGCCGACTTTGGGTGAATGATGTCGTCCGGGTCAATCATACCCGAAGCGTCCTGGGGCAACTCAGCCGCGGAGCCGGACGGGCGCCACGACCGCACTGAATCCTCGTCATCATCGGTGTCCGCCGGGGAGAACCCTCCCGGAGAGGAAGGGGCTGTCCCGGTCGGCACCGAAGGGCCCAGGGCTGGGAGCGGCGCAGATTTATCAGGATCAGTCGCCTTGGCCAAAAACGCATCCCTGAGGCGTTCAAAGGCGTCCTTATCCACACCCCGCGCACCCCCCGAGCCTCTGTCCCTACACACCTTCTTGTGTGCTGGCGGATTCCCCTCCAAAGGAGCTGGGGTAACCACAGGGGAACCTAGTGGCACAGGGGCCAACTTCGCACACTCTTCCAGTATGCGGGCCGAGAGTCTATCCTCCATAGGCCCCACAATCTCCTGCACACACCTATAGATAGACTGATCGACCGCTTCATAGAACTAGTCATCCCCCAAATACTGGTGGGTTTCCTCCTCCACATAATACCCCTCTGCCATGACTGTTGACCCTGCAATGCTGAGGGCAAGGTAGAGGGTCCCAACTGGCACCAAGAACCAGAGGTATGGGCTAACCGAAGGCTAGCAAAGGCTTTTTGTACTGGCACCCTAGAAAATTACAGAGGCAGCACTCCTCTCACAGCGCGCTGACCCTCTTTTCTTAAGACCGGGTCAATGCCGCCCCCCTGCCCGCTTCAAGCTAAATAACGGCTGGCCAGTGGACAATTCCGTCAAAGATGCTGAAAGGTATAGCCCGTAGGCGTCAACGCGGTAATCCGCTTTTACAGACCCCCCTCGGGCGTAGAATTAATACGGGGGCAATACAACCCTTCAGGGCGTCACGGTGAGGCGGCAGGCAAAGGCTCCGGCGCAGCTCCTCTCCTCAGTGCGGCTCCCGTCTCTCAGGGAAAGACAGCGCTGAGGAGAACGAGACGCGACGGCTCCCTCTAGCGGCGAGAACACACAGCCGCAACCCCGGGGACAGTCGTGTCAGGGTTTGCAATGTCCCTGGGACAGTAACCAACAAAACGGGGCTCTGCAAGAGAAAATACACACGCAAATCTCAGACAATGGCCCCTAATCGAAAAAACACTAATTGCACGGTGCCTGAAACCCAAAGCACCCCCACAACACAGTAACGAGTGAGAGCATAGGAATAAGGCACTTAACTGGCTGCGAAGCAGCGAAGAAAGAGGAAGGGATCACAAGATGGACGCCCTACCTTAAGATTGTGGACACTGTAGAAGGACTATGTTTATGGACTGATGGGATTTGTAGTCTACCCTATGTGTTCTGACTTTGGAAATGTTTTTTTGACCCAGTGTTGGGGTATATGAGATTTTTACACATTTATTGCTTTTCTGGCTGCTATGTGGTTTTTGTTAATAAACAGCGAAGAGAGAAAAGCATAATCTGAAGCCTCCGGTCCTGACATAGAATTCACTTACAAACCCTGCATTGTATTTTGTAAAGATAAACTAAACGCCCTCTTGATAATTTTAACAAAGTAGATGGGTAGATTGTCACCCACTCAGAAATAGCTATGAATTTACATATGATGGTGAGGCATTGGTGCGACTTAGTAGAATTCTTCTGTGGTTGATTTGCTTATGGTACTAAAAGGCCATGAGATTGTCGATTTAAAATGGTCACAAAGTCATAGTAGGACCTGTAAACTACTAATGCGCCACAAAGTTCTTTCCAAAAAATGTCTCCGATGTGGTTCTGGAAGTAAGCTTTCTTCAAGTTGTGAATGGTTTGTTGGTATCTATGAGCAAGGATTCAGTAGCCCATGCGTGATTTATCCCACTGGAGGATGCATAATAAAGATTTCGATATAATTTTTGTGAATATGGCATTCCTCTCTTTAAGAGCACAACTTTTTAACTGTGTTAGTTGGAGCAGCCTTCAGTGTCAATGATGGATCATCAGATTTTGTCGAGCTAAAGCCCAAGTGGAATCCCAGATGTCATTCATTGAACAAAGGGCTCCTCAAGGAATTTTGGCAGCAGGGTAGTGCAGAGAGTAGCATAATAAGACAATAGTAAGCCACATCTCATGGGTCATGTTTGTCCTTTGGGAGGGGTGGAGAAAAAAACATGCTAGTTTTCACTAGTAAAAAACACTTTTCGGGACAGGCTGGTGTTTATCGAAATAAGACTTTGTTTTCATTGCTGTTGTGATATTCCTCAACACGACCACTTGGCAGAGATAATTAGGCAAAGCCGAACTTATTGCTAAAGATAGCAACTTTGACTTCCTCTTTATTGGTGGGAGCCTCTTTGACTTCCTTCTCGTTGGCGGTGGTGGGGCGTGGGGGGTGGAGAGTAAACGATTATTGTAGTGAACTTATGCTGCCTTGTGAGCCAGATTAAAAAAAAGTCTGTGCTCATGTTTCAGACTGCATTTAATGTTATTGTAGATCTCACCAACTTTAGGGTAAAAGTAAGTGAAGAGCTTTCCACAAAAGGCCTGAAATGCTGATATCCAGATGGCTAAGGAAGTTGGATGAGAAAAGGTTTCAGTCTGGAGAAAGACTGACTTGCGTCGTTATACGCCTCTAATATATGCACTGAAAAAATGTGATTTGGCAACCATCATATTTTGTATATTTTCAGCTGCAATTTGTACGTTCTCTGATCAGGTAAGAAGTATGTCGGCTTATGGTGATATATGTGTATTTTTGGGGGGCCTCAGTCCAATGTTCTTCTCATACATTTACAGCCATACATTACCTTGATTTCCAAGTGCTTATAAGGATTTGCACAACGCTGGAGCAGAGGAATATTTTCAAAAACTAGATTACAGAACTCGGTTGCTTGGCCAGTCATGGATTAAAAGCCGTATCTCCTGGTTCCACTGTTTGACTTTCCGCTGGTGAGGCCAAGCGCTGCCTGCCAGCGCCCAGACAAGATTTTTAATGCAGCATTTTTTGCAAGCATACTTTGTTATAGCGGTAAAGCTGGGATTAGATGTAATGTCTGATAAAAAATGATTTTACAGATCACATCTACTAGCTGGCTCGTAGTATGTGCCCGTTCCGTAGGCTGCCGCGTCTCGGTCACAGCGCTCTAACTGGAAGGGGAAAGAGAAAGCGGGAGCTTCTCTTCCACCGCACGGTAGAAGAAGGGGAGAGAGACGGCCCCTTTCACGGTGCGGTGGAAGCGATGGGACGCTGCACTGCCCGCGGAGCGAGCCCTTCCGGTGTTCGATGGAAGCACGAGGAGCGCCGGAGACGGTGCCGGTTCGCTGCCTCTGTGTTGTAGAAATAGAGTGGGAGAAGTAGGTTTTATGGCAGTTCTCTTTCTCTTTCCATGCCTGCAGGTGTGAGGAAGCGTGCGTGCACAACAGCTGCCACCATTTGCCTTGTAACTAACTATCCCCCACCTCCCACGAGCAAAGCATAGTGGCAGGTTCTGCATTTGCTATGTTACAATGGCCGGCTTTGACTCGTCGACTAGATTATTTCCCCCGCGCGGAAGCCCCCTGTGGAGGCCCTGCTAGCCGCAGAGAGGTGTGATAGTGTAGACGTGAACAGCTCCGTTCGGTTTCTCAACCGCCGAGGTGGGCGGGTTAGGGTGTGAAACTAATGTGAAGGGAAGAACGTCTTCAAGTTACGCAATGATGGCCTTTCTGCAGTTTTAGTACATACAATTAAAAAAATAAGCAAAAAGCTTCAAACACTCTATTGCCGCCGATGCAAAAACTTCTTCTTTCATACATAAACGGCGGACAACTCTCTTCTGAGTTTGTTTGCATTGTACTCTAACCTTTCTGCACGTACTTGTTTATAGGAGATTTGCAGCGCTGTTTGAATGTATGCCTTTTTTTAGAGAACAGTCTTCCTACAGACCGATTAGTGATGCTTCTTATAGGTTACTTCGTAACTGATGTGCCTTGCTTGTGTTAACTGCAAATTAATACTTTGCAGCCTGTTTTTAAACGTTTGAATGGTCAGCCTGGCCTCATTTATGCCGTGGCGCAATGCTACAACTAGGTTGAAAAATTCGGTCCCATAAACGCTGAAGAAACCGCAGTCATCATTTGCAGTCCATCATCATAGAGCCCCTCAGATCAGTCCCATCCTCTTTTGATCATGCAATCAGCCTTCTGCCCCAGGGAGGTGTACAATCACTGACCGTTCCAAATGAATCTTATATCGGTAGTATGGGCATTCATTCGAATAGGTCGTGCAGGGCAAATAAATCCTATTCAATTATTGGATAGTTACACTGTATAAGCTCCAGACCTATATGGGTTGGGACGTATCTATTGAAATTAGCCAGATTGAGTGATATGATGTGTGATCGTCGCCAATTTTAAAATGCATCCACCTTTTACTGAACCTTTTCTGCTGGGACACAGTGGATTCAACAAAGGTGCAATTCACACCAGCAGCTGAGGTTTTCAGACATTGGCTTATATTTATTTAAATGTGAAGGCAGTCTTCTTGCTGTGCAAGAAACCAAACACTTGGGGAATTATGCATTGTCTTTCAAAAAACAAGAGAAACATTTAAGTTCGAAAAACAATTGGCAAAGCATGATTCAAAACATTTGTTTGCAGATAAGAGACTAAAGGAATGAAGAGATTGTCAGCCTAAGATTCCCTTTAATTCCAATTTAATAATCACTTTACGTCCTTTGCACACTTGACTTCCTAAAGGAAACAATAGCAGCCAGAGAAAGCTTTCTCCAGGATGCGGTAGCGGGATAGCTACTTTGATACATCACACCACAGCATTGTCAAAACTGTGTCTCTTCTAGAGATTAGGGGATACATTTAGAGAGGAATATGGAATGAAACGTCAAAATAAATGCACTACTCGCAGTTCATACTGTCTACAGGCTTCGCTCCATCTTCACCCTTCTTACACCCACCTCTCACCTAACCCCTACCATGAATGCAGCCCTTGGGCACACCACAGATCATACTTTTTGGCCCCTGTAAAAATGTTTGTGAGTACCCCTGGTGTACAGCATTGCTAAAAACCCTAGCCAAAGGCGAGACCTATTGGCTTTGCCAATCCTTATTTCAATATTGGGATGATTATAGCTTACTTCCGGAAGCATGGGACTTTCCCTGTTGAGAAACATTATTAAACACAGCTTTCATTACGGGCCAAACATTTCCACATTAGATCAAAATCGGTCGGCAGGTATTCCGCTTTGTATGCTTTTAGGTTGATACCACATCAATTGTGAATTCCATGCCCAGTTTGTTAGATGACAACACTTGCGGTTCACTTAATTGTGTTCTACTGACAGTAGTGTTTATTGATGCAAATTAACCCAGCTGTGCATCTGGGCTGATACCCGTGTCTAAGGTTGTTTCTAGCTCCTCAGAGCCCCATACTACTAAGGCCCAACATTTGTTGACATTTTGTGTTTACACAGCTGTTTTCACCTGGTCCCAAGCTCTACATTCTAGCTGTTTCTTTACAGTCTTTCTATAAGTTCCTCAGTTTTTCTTTACCTAATGGGGATTCGTGCCTTGCTCGCAGTGATTCCCTTAGTATTTATTTTTCATGTAGATACTCTTCGCCAAACCATGATTTAGGCCTTTATCTCTCAGTTGCAGTTTGGGAGCCAGATGCATCAAAGACACGTACCTGAGGAGAATTTCAGTTGCCTCCACTCAGGTTCCGTCTAACTTGCAGAATGAGTCTATTTCGTGTTGGATTGCGTCAGTATCGTTGGCAGTCCTAATGGTTGACAGATGAATGACAATTACATTTTCCTAAATGTGGTTTGTCAAGTTGCTTAGTGAGGCTCCACTTTTTGACAGCTGTAAATAGAGTTCTTGACAGTATTGATTGCAACAAGTGGATCATGATCGCTTTCTAGTCGGCTGTTCTCTTTTATGTCCTCCATCATATGCCATGCACCTGTAATAATTAGCATGTAGTCGATAGTGATTAGTAATGTGGATGACAGCAACCCCCACTCCAGGCTCTTTTCCAAGCACAAAACCTCGGAATCATCTTGAACTCCTCGCGCACCATAAGCTGCCAAATCAACCTCCTCTCATCATCCTGTTTCCACAAGCTACACATGCTCTGAAAGATCTTCAAGTGGATCCGCACCGAGCCCAGAAAGACAGTGACCCACACACTCATCAGCAGCAGAATAGACCACGGCAACACTCTACGGCGGCAACGCACTTTATGCCGGCATCCCCAAGAAACTCCTCAAGAAACTGCAGAACATTCAGAACGCCTCTGCCAGACTTAATATTCTCAACATCTCCTGCCACAGCCACATCACTGGACACCTGAAAGACCTCCACTGGCTCCCAGTTGGCAAAATAATCACTTTCAAACTCCTCACACATGCTTGCAAAGCCCTACCCGATGCGGGACCTGCGCCCCTTAGCCACCGCCTCGCATTCCAATAACCCACAATAGATATCTGCTCGCCCAACTGGCCCTGGCTTCCATCCCATGTATCTGCAAGACCACGACCAGAGGAGGATCCTTCTCGTACCTTGCAGCAAAGACCTGGAACACCCTCCCTCTCCACCTCAGATAATCAACGTCACTGCCTCCATTCAGGAAGGACCTCAAGACCTGGCTCTTCGACTGAACTACAGTGCCTTCGACAGGCAAGCAGTCGACCCCAGCCCCCCCTCCCTTCCCACCCCCTCACCCCCCACACCCCTTAGCACCTTGAGACCCTCACGGGTGAGTAGTTGCACTCTACAAGCCACCTGATTGATTTCCCTCATACTACCCAGGTTGCAATTATTGTCTAATGCAGTGTTTTCCTTCCAGTGTTGTCGTTGGTGACATATCAGCTTTAGATGGAACTGATTAATGTAGGTTGGGTTATTGGATGTGGTGTCACTTATTGCTTTAAATGGCACCTTATTGTTGTATTTGCCAGGCTGTGAACTTTGGAGATCCGTTGGCTCCAGGATGCTGATATAGAGCTCCTCTATAGTAGTTTCAATTTCTAAGCCCTGGTCAGAAAATAAATATTTTATAAGCCAGAATATGAATTGTTTTGACCTAATGGGATTGATAGTTCATGTGATCCTTCAGTTCGTTGTGAAAGGAAGTATGGCTTCCCCAATCAGAATGTTTGGGTGGGATTATCTAATTTCTTTTAAACTCCTGTATTTGCTTGATGGAACCTCCCCCTCCCCAACCCCCCCTCCAATCGAAGTTTTCCACTGGGACAGTGATGCGCTCGTTGGTTGCTATTCTTCCTGGCCCAAAAGACTTAAACTAGTTGGACATGGTTCTTTAGAAGTGAGTTTTGGATGCCTCCTTCATATTAAGTCTTGGTAGTTGCATGACTAATAATTTTCTGTAATTTTTAATTAATGAGAAGGTCTATCTGGACGGCCGGTTTTGTGCCATCTTGTTTACAGGTCCCAGTGGGGAATCAATGGATGTGAGTGTGCAGTTTGCAGTTCAAGATGCAGGCTAGGCCTAGATGGAGGTTTATAGTATAAGTTCTATCCGCTCTTCCTGCTGAGACAAATGATCTGCAGTTGTGTATTTTTCCAAGTCCGGTGTGTATAATTTTGCGTGGAAATATAGTTGAAGTTAGTTAATATTTGTCCGAATTATCCTTTCTTTGTCCGAATTATCATTTCTTTTTAAACTTTTGTTCGCTGTTTTTCATGTTTAAAAGGCAGTCCAGACATACTAATTTGAGAGAGGAGATCGTGGCACTTTTGGTTTAATTTGAAGGTCCCTGTTGCACGAGCTGATAAAGAGATTAGTGGTGTATCAGATGAGCCTTCTGGATTTAAGTTTCTTACCGCGTACCAGTTTGTCATTGGAGAATTCTTGAAGTCAACAAAAATTGATTAAATAATTTCAGGAACTTCTCCAAGTTTTGCCAAGATATCTGTGCCATTACAGCTTTTGGGGAATTCAAGAGATTCTCTAGCCTTCATTGAGTCCCTTACCACTTCCTCCATCAGATTAATTCTTATTTTTTTTTGTGGCTAACATTGACACTATTTTAAACAGTCTCACTGTTTAAATTCCTACTTAGCCACAATAAACAACAATGCATCAGCATTGAATCACAAGTGAAACATCATTCTCATAAGCGAGACAGGCTAGGCCGGGCGGGCGGGTTGGAGGGGTGGGGGGGGGGGTCTGGTTGGGAGTTACTGCTTGTAAATTGTCTCATAAATTGGCGGTTGATATTTCAGGTGAAAATATAAAATTACCAAGTGCTATGGTTAGCTGGGTCCGTCTCCTCTTTGAGCAAGTAGGAGTTGCCTGGACTGTTGCAATCTGTATCACCCGCCTCATGGCCTTGGTCAGGGTCCTTGTCAGCCTCCTGATCGGAGGATTGCTTGTAAGGGGTAGGTGTCTATTTTTTATTTTTAAGAAGGCACCCCATAGCCTTTCTAATATGTCTTAAAGGACAGCATTGTTTTGTTTCCTCTTGCCCTTGCCTAATGACACTGCTGAAGTGCGCCGGGGGTTCAGAGGTTTTGGGGACCATTCGGGTTCAAGCCAACACAAAGTAGCTGTGGGTCAAACAAGTATATTCCGTTAACTAAACATGCATCTGACTACAGGAGAATAGTGACACTGAATCACCTGGATACTGTCAGCGTGGAAAAAATACCCATCAGTTTACGACCGGTACCGCCCTTGTCATCATCTGGGCTCCTTCCCACCTGGAAGGGTAATAGTTCATACCCACCCAAAAATTCATTTTGATTGCAATAATGGGTGAACCGGTGAATATAAAATATAAGGGCAGGTGGATGTAACTGTACAGCAGTGCGTGAAGAAATAGTGAGAGTAAATAAAGTAGTCAGAAAAGCTAAAATTGGAGAGGAAAGAGGAAAATATGTTTAATTGGTACCTCTCTGCTTCCAAGATAATAAAATCAGTGCGATGGTCTAGTAGTTCCAACAGATATCTATTATAAAAAATATGAGGTCAACATGTTTCTGCATTTAAATGGACCCAAGTCGGTGTCCGCTGCATTCTTCAGGACCAGATAGATCGCTACTGCTCAAAGGTGAAAAAGGGGAATAAAGAAAAATATCACCTGGGTATTTCCTATGTTTCCATTCTCCTTACGAATGTTGGATCATCCGGATGTACAGGATGAACAGAGTCAGATATATGAAAAAGACAAACAGAATACAAACAAAGTACAAACACATAATCATTAAGGTTTGAAATGCAGCCATTTTGACAATTCATTACAAAGTAAGGGTAACTGTAACTTAATTACATATTTCTCCCAGGGTACTAAATATTAAACACCCTTATAGCATTGAAGTAATTGCCTCTCACTTACCTAATTGGTAGGGAGAACAACCCCACCTCACCTGGCTAGGGGAGAGAGTTAGACAATTACACTTAAAGTCACAGACTAAACATCTACACTCGCTGCCTGTGCACCTGAACTAGTCAATCCTCAAATTTATCGACCGTGATTATGCAGAGATCACCACAAGTTGATGATATAAAAGTTATCGCATCACGAGCACCAAAGAACTAGACTGCAATAATATGGCTTAGCGCTCTATTGGTGCATGGCTGCCCCGGTGTGGAGTTTCAAAAAAGACAGTTTAGATTGAATACCTTTGGTGTTCGTACTCGTTCATGCCCCTGCAATAAGACTCAGAATGGCCAAGCACTGTTCCTATTAGTAGTGTGATAGCAATATTTATCGACAACCTGGAACTAACTTGGAATGTCTAGAAAATAGCTGTATCCCCTATCAGTATTATAAGATTATGGGTGATCGCCGCTATAGCCTCTAACATGGTGTCAGGACCTGGAGAACGCTACATGCCCGTATATCACTCGAGTACTGGGAATGCGCCTATATACTGTAGTGCAATAAAGCCAGTCTTGAAGGCTTGCTTACCTGACCGTCGGTACTCCGGGCGTCCCTCTGGGCTGTCTCGGGGAGATACCGGGTCCGCTGCAAGCTGCAAGCTGCATGTTAAATCCTATGTGGTGGCGCCATGTAATGACGTCACTGTCGGCAAAAGCGTGACTTAACTCTAAGAATCATGGGACTTGTAGTTTTTAGATCTTAGTGTGTCACGAAATGCTTAAGAATACTCCTATGTACCAAGTATTTAGCACACTGGTCCTGGTATTGCTAGTCTGTTGAACGCAACCAAAAACAACCTCGAAATTTAGTATATAATATTAATAACGTTTATTCAACAAAACTTTATTCAAAAAACGAAAGTCAACGAAAGTTTATAAAACGAGGTGCTGCCATTATGCATATAGTCTGAAGTTAAGAGAGCCCCTTAAGGTAGGCTACCTACACAGCGACCAGATGTGAGTGGACTACAAAACTAGCCGTGTGTATGCCAGGAGATGGTGTCAATAATAACCGCCATGTTACCTAACCCAAAGGATCATGGGACTCGTAGTTTCAATCAGATGGTGTCAATAAAGTACTTGCGTGTCCCAATATCAAGGACAGATCAGGGACCTTATAGAAGGATTTCTACAGTCTAAACACTACGGCCTTTGCTAGGGCATCAGGAAACATATGAGTGAGGTCATCAGCATGCCATATATGTTGAATGCCAAAGCACCATGCGTTTGTGAGTCACCTAAGATCTCAAAAACACAGTCGATCACAAAAAGCACATCAAAAAAAGATCTTTAACATTGGTCATCTGGTTACTTCACATCCCAGTTTATCATAAAGTAGGGAATGCCAAAATGATGTGCCATATGGGGAAAGCCACCGTCACTTGCCACCATCAGCCTTTAGCAGTCATGACAATGTGCTAAATATACTACTTCATAGATGTCAAAAGCTGTTGTAATGTATTTTGAAAATCCTATTGTCAGACCATGATATAATGTAAAGGTCAATCATTTGATCAATGAATTACAGGGACATCCACGGGATGTCTGCGTTTAATCCTGTTTTATCAGAATTTAGCTTATACACCCATTTTTGTTCCTTTTTAAAAAGGAATTTGCTCACGTCAGTGACCTGTTGTGGGATCAAAGGCTGCTCAATTACTGTCCATACAAAATCAGTGGGTGCATGGCCAACTTCTAGAAAATGATTGGTCAACCGCGTAGCCTGTTTCCGGCATCGGATGGTACTCTTCTGCTCGGAAATGCGAGTCTTAATTTTTCTAGTTGTCATCCCCACATATTTTAGATGGCACGTAAAGGTTATTAGATATATAAGGTTACAGCTATTGCAATTCGTAAATCGTCTCTCCTGCCAGGGGCGATCACTCCCTACATCAATGCTAGTGGACTTAGAGGTTTGTGGACATGAAGCACAGCTGCCACACGGATAATGTCCCTCTACGGCTTGCAAGTCCCACAGGGCGCCTACTGCCCGGGGAAGATTGGTTTTGGGTCTAGTATGTACTAGCTGATCTATTAGGTTCTCACCCCGCTTAAAAGCGAACAACGGCATTGGCAAATTATCATTACCAGTATTAAGAATAGCCCAATGTTTTTTCATGATTTTTTGTTTGCTGTTTGAGCGTGTACAGAACGTGTTAACGCATGTAATGCGATTCTCTTTCTCTTTGGGTTCCCCATATCCCCTCTCATACCCCACAGGCAGGCATTCAGGTCATCCTGCTACCTAGAGCAAGATCTGCCTTCTCCGGGACACTGCCTTTTTTTTAAATAGAAGAGTATGAACCTCTAGATATCCACCCCAAGGGGGTAAATATATTTATCCTTTTTGGCCTCCTCATGTTATTATTATTTCTTATTTATAAGTTTTATATAGCGTGAACATGACCCAAGTGGGTATCAGAGCGCTTTACATACGGTTTGAATAAGAAATAGGAGCACAGCTCAAGGAGACAAATCAATGTGCTAGTAGGTCAATGTGCAACAATAACAAACCAGACCTAATGGAGGAACATAGGGAGAAGGCTAGGATAGAAAGAAAATTAGGGCAACCTACATCAAGAACAAAAGGGACATTATGCAGGCGACAGTAGGTAGCAAAAAATGACCTGTAATAGTGTAAGATAGTAAGAAAGTCTCATGGTAAGAGGAGCAAAGCTTCTAGATCAGTGCATTTTCCATTAGTAGAGATTTCATTTCTCTTTTGAAGGCAAATGTGAATGGAATCAGCCTTGTCTCCGCTGGAAGGGTGTTTCAGGTTCTCGGAGCAATGCCCGAGAATGTACGATTGTAGGTTTTAAGCTTATTGAATGCCATAGAGGTCACCATTGTACTTAGCCATGGAGATCTGAGCCATTAGACACCAGCCTGTTGGGTTAGTCATCCTGGTCCCAGACTAGAATAAAGAGGGTACCCCTTGCACTGTCTCGCAGGTCACAGACAAGTCCTTCTTAGAACTCTTTCTGGTCATGTTTTTCTTTTTGGTTTTTACTTAATGTGGCACAGATTTTAAGCTGCCCCTTAGATTTATTGTGCCTGTACCCTCTCATGATGCTTCAGATGCATGTGATCCATGTAAAAGTACGGAGCCTTGTGGGTTTCGAGAGTGTCCTTTGGGGCTAAATGGGATGGGGTTGAGAGAAGACAAGAAAAGGTGGTCTGCACAGGGATCGGGCACTGTGCTGTTTTCTTATGTTCTGTGTCCGCATGCATGGAGACTTGTGTAGGGCAATGCCGACAGCGAGGATGGACAGCTTGATGAATAGGTACATCAACGCTTAGCTGAAGCCTCACCCGGTCAAGAGGTTTAGATGCTGGCACTTAGGCCAAACCATCCGCAGTGAAGAAGTCTGACTGTGCAGATACAGCTCTTCTCTACCACATCATGCAAAATTTGAACCTACAGTATTCATATGAACCATTGAGCGACCATACTTTTGGTAAGACGAGAAGTAGGGCCTGCACAAGGCTAGATTGCTATACTTAAATTATCCTCAAATTGACTCCAACACGGTGGAGAGATGAAGGGAAGGTTCAGAATGGGCGAGAGAGCGCCAGTTAAGTATGGATAATCTTACCAACTGAATCAACAAGTATGTGAACTAGCAAAAATATATTGGAACAGAGCCCTACGGAGCAGGTAATTGGTGGCCGAGCAGGAATAAAAGAGGATGCACTCTTTAACGGACTGCAAATGGTGATCAGTAGTTTCTTCAGTGTTTATGACCTAGTTTCCTGGCAATGGGAAATACAGTGTTCACATGAAAGTTAGTTCTGATTTAACTTTGAACCGACTGCTATAGAAGGTATAAATGAAAGTGTGATTCCTAATCCTCTCCACCAGTCCTGACATAGAATTAAGGAGAACAACTACTCTCAACAAGAAACCTGATTAAAACTTAAACTAAAGTCAAGTTGCATTTTGAGAGATGAAAATAGGCAATTGTAGAACACAAAATGGTGCCGATAATGTAAGATCGCATTGAATTATGTAACTTCTCTTAGATATTTTTTTCTGTCACTTAAGTTACTAGTTTTTAGATTTTATTTTTGGATTAGATTTAACATTAGGAATTACAAATTCATCATCTAGGATTTAGTGCCATAATCTACTAATTTTAGAGCATATTTGGGATATGCAGCCTCTAGCCCTACATATCCTCCAGCATGTGTAAGATTTATTGTAATATGTGTGTACTCTCACTGAGAAAAGAAACATTTGGAAAGACTCCCCTATCTACTTTAGGAGCTACCTTAGAAGTATACTGAATACAATTGCCCCTTTCCATGTTGCCAAGCGTGATTCATAATTCTCTCTTCGCGCCCTGGAAGCTCCATTTGGGAGCTGTCCCTGCTCAGTATCTAAAATAGTCACAATGTTGGGTTTGTCTGTTTGTATGAGTTTTTTTTTTAACTCGGCAGGTCCCTGTAAGGCCCTCGATGCAACGCCCAAGGTTTGTTTGATTTGCTTGAATGATTTCATTGCATTGGCATCCTCTTTTTATACATTTGATAATCCCCTGTGAGAAAAAGCATCCTGCTTGACGAAAGATGGGTTACTGTTCAAGCCTCTTACATAAGTTAATTGCATTGCAGAGACTCCGTCCTTTGCCCAGGTTTGCAGAATCCACTATTCTATCTGCCCATTTTTCTTCATGCAAGGGATTTCGCATAGTGACTGTCCTGCTAATTAATGCATGGTCCTGAAAACACCACTGATGTTCCTCCTTCTGAGTGAGTGGGACTTCCGTCTACCCCAGGCCGGTATTTGCACATAAGTACCCTGTCGCAGAATGGACCCTTCAGGAATTGGTGTTTACCTTATAAGTGAGTGGGCATTCATAGTGTAAGTTTGTAGGGCTTACCTGAAAATGATGTGCTCTACTACAATATGTACTATTGGCGAAATGTGCACCAAAGTACAATTCTGCCATAGTTGTCCCTAGAGACTAGCATGATGCACCAATCCTATGCTAAGTCAGGGTAGTGAATGCAGATTTGACATTGATTTCCACAAAGCTGCACTCCTTCTGGCACTTCAAGATGCATTTATTTTTGCTGACTCTGCTGCTAATGATATTCGTGGCCTATGAGTCACCCTGCTCGGTCTGTCCGAAGCAAATGAGGGTTGCCAAATCTCTGGGACCAGTCCTGTGGGGTGTGGGAGAGGGACTGCTGGCTTACTCTCTCAGAGAATGTTGTTCCACAGACTGCTTGAAGATGCTAACTTAAAAACTCCCAAAATGCTGTGCAGTAGGATTGGGGCGGGGTGGAGTAATTAAGTGTGCCCCTATGATTGGTTAGATGTGGCTAACTGTGAATCTTTTCATCCGAACTTAAAAACCCATACAAAAAGGAGAGACTTTTGAGAACAATCTGGACCTGGGGGAAGCAACGCCAGCAGAATGTCCAGCTGGATGAGAGAAGTAACTTGACCCCTATTGCAAAGTGGACTCAAGGACTTCTGATGTCTGTTGGCACCCAGGGACTAGGATTTGTTTAGGGCCAGTGGCACTGCACACCTCCCCACACACTCTTAGACAGTAGCAGGATGAACCTACTGGAGTAGACTGGATCTTTTGTAGACCGGTCTTGTAGGTGTGTGACCTCCAGAAGGAGGGAGGGGTTCTCCAATGTCCACTGACCTTGGTGCTCTGCCAAGGGCTAAGGGAGACCATGGGGCCTGGAAGGGTAAAAAAAAGTGTTAGAATGCTTGAATTTATCTCAGACACTTTTTATTACTCAAGCCTGCATCCCAATCCATTGTTATTTTACCCATGCCACCTCATTTTGGACCCAGCCAAATGCAAATCGTTCTCGACCCTACTGCAATGGAAACAGTCAAGCCTGAACTGTAAGGCCAGATCCTTCCTGAACTGGAAAGTATAGGCAGGTATAGCTTGGTTGCAGTGGCACAGTTTGCACGGAACCCATGTTTGGACATACCTGTCTCACTAAGGGCGCCACACTGAAGTCTAAAAAAAAATGTGATGGATGGAAAGCTTAAATTAATCCCAGACACTGGTAATTCTTCCTCTGGCCGCATCCCAGCCCATTGTTAATTTTCACTCACCGTACCACCTCAGTTTGGACCCAGTCATCTGCAAGTCATTATTAACCCTGCTGCAATGGGAACAATCCACTCCAAATTGCCAGTTAGGTCCTCCCTGAAAACTATCACATTTTTGCCGTCTCTCAAGCAGGTACTCAAGCATTAAAGCAGCTGTGTGTCAGCAGTATTTAGCAGCCAGAGCAACTACTTTTGTGGGAGGCTCCTGGTTCATGGACCTTGATAAGCAAAGGACATGCATGTCATAAGCCAGCATGTTCAACTATGTCATTCCAGCCTCTTAGGTCCCCACAAGTACTGCGCCAATCACTATATAACCGAAAATCATGATATGGACTGGGCTTAAGGGAAACTCCACTTAGTGTTTCAGCAGGACATTCAGGGTGTGCTTTCTAGGACTCTTCTGCACATATCTGTTGCATACTTCGTCTGTGTGATCCATGCACTCTCTTTAATTGTCTCTAGTGCTCTGGCCTCTTTCTGTAGTACCTAGGCCCTGTGACCCCAATGGGCTTTCCCTTTCCCCAGTTGCCATCTGATTGTTCTGCCTGGGCTTAATACGTTCTCCCTCCTTCAACTTTGGATGCCCCATGTGGGAGAAGGGAAGTACCAGCTCTCAACTTCCCTTACCAACCAAGAGGAGGGAAGAGCAGACATTTTGTATGTATGTATATGGTGTTTCTATAGCGCTAACCTAGCCAAACAGTAGGGGATCGCTATTTATGATCAAAGACGAGCATAACGTCTGTAAGTATTAAGAGAGTAAGCTGTGTTGTGGACAGCTAATGCATTGTGAAGTGGTGTTCTTTAAAGAGATGAGTCTTCAACTTTTTTGTGAATTGGAGCAGCTCTGGGGCTTTGATGATCGATACGGGGAGATCTCTTAGATCCTGGGTGTATAGAAAGAAAAGGCCTGTTGTCGTGATTTTTCTTTACACCCAAGAGTCATCCCTAAAGCTTTACCCGTAAACCCTCATGGGTGGATGGACCCCCAAAAGCAGCACTTCTTTCGCCTATGTAGATTTCTTTCCCTTCAAGGTGTTGTCATTGATGTTGGGATATCATCCTCCCTTCTGCTGTCACTTGTTGTTACCCGAACCCAGACAGATTCTCCATAGTTTGTATTGGACTCATCCTCTTTTGGCAGACAGATACTTTAGGCAGGTCTGGACTCCTTGGTTCTCCAGCAGTGCAACTCCTGCTCTTCTCTCATCAGCTCATTCTCACTATCCTTTTAAAATGCTGGGTCATGCTCTGTCAATATGTCTGCTCACAGTCATTAGCCTCACTTTCCTTGTGTCCCCTGGGCTCAGACGCCATGCCAGACCACACCTCAGTGACCACTCGGCATTGATCTAAGGTCCAAATGCAGCCTTAGTACTTTACAAAGTAAGATATTATTATTGTAGGATTTTAGCTGAATCTGAAAGTGCCACTTCTCTCTGTGACGTTCAGTCACCTGCGCTTCTGTAGTTAAGATTGATGCACAAAGGAAAAGCCAATGTTGAATCCTTAATAACTCTGTACCCTCTTGGCCAGTGTGAACCAAACTTTGGGAAAATAAAGTACAAGGGACTCACTACCACGCGGCCAAATTTGATTCACAGGGTTGAAGGGCTGGAGGCATAGTTATAAGAAGGAGCCCAAAAAGTGTTTCCCGTTTTTACAATCCAGAACCCCATAGGCAACTTTACCAAAAGCATAAATAAACACTTGATTTGAAGTACCCCAAACTAGTGCTGACTTTCATTTGATGCCTTGCCCGATGTCCATTCAGACCCACCTCTCCATCTTTTCTGATGGACTAGATTGTGGTTAAACCCTGCCACTGCCTCTTCTTGAACTGCCATGCCTTGGCCAGTGGCTGAGGGGGATGGGCAGAGTACATGTATACCTCTTGCGCCACCTATGATTCGCCCCCCAATGGCCAGGGAAGAATAACAGTATAACTATCACGGTTGTAATCCTTGCAGTAAAAGCAAGCAGCAGATGGTGTATGAAGCCTTCCCTAATGAGTCCCATAAAGGTGATAACCAAGTATTAAAGGACTCCGGACAGATGCAACTTGAGTATACCCTCAACCAAGTCAGGTAGGTTAACTTAATGCACAACATACCCACAGTTTGCTACAAATGTAGTGGTTCATCGTTTTGATCATCAAAAATCTTCAAGGCGAGTGTTATGGATTTCATATTTGTTCTGTTGATGAATAATGTAATGTTCATATACCTACATGCAATAAGATGTGAAATTAAGCATGACTTTTTCCCCAGCTTTCAGCTACCCGGTTACCCTGTTCACAACTCGAAAACGACATTTAAGTACATCACAGCTATCCCACTCATTGTTCATTCTTTAACTGAAAAATATGGCAATGAAGGAGGATTCGTTCAGCAGACAACTACCTTGACGTGTCCTGATTGCTACTGTGTTTCAAAAGTGGACATGTAAAATTCTTAGGAACAGACACCCATGGAGTGAAACATGTTGGCTGTTGTACCTCCACTATGCTAAAAGATAAAATGTGTCTGATGTTCTCCTACTATGTTAAGGAGAGGAAAGGTTGAACAATAAAATCCAAATGCACAGCAAGCAAATGTCTACAAAAGAGCAAAAACAAGCTGAGCAAAATGAGGAAGGGGAGGGACGAACAAACTCTTGTTTTTCTTTCTGTCTTGTGTTTGTCCCTCCCCACGAACACAGCTTCTTTCACATCCTTTTGAATAAATGACTTGCATCCTTCCACGGTTGACATCCGAAAACGACTTTCTTCCAGGGGATTTCATCTTAACTATAGACTCACAGGATGTGTACCTACACGTTCGGGTACACAAGGACTTTCAGAGATTCCTCCTCGGGTGTTTAGCAAGGTTCTGGCTCCCTTGGTAGCCCTTCTTCATCTCCAAGGAAAAGCAGGTCAGCCTTATCTGGACGATTGTATTGTGGTTGCACCTTGCTTTCTGCTAGCGGAAACTCATGTTCAGATGGTTCTGCAGTTGTTACAGGATCATGGGTTTCTGATTAATTGGAAGAAGTCCAAGCTGGTTCCAGCCCAGGATCAGACATTCTTTGAGGCTCGTTTCTGGACTTCGGAGGGGAAAGTGTTGTTGCCCAGCCCCCGGGTGTTGACCCTTCGGTCCTATATCTTGGAGCTCTTGTCAATGTCTCTCTGGATGAGAGTTCAAGAGGATTTGGCTGCTTCTCTGTTTGTGGTTCCTTGATGCGTTTTCTCTTACCTCGTTGGAATCTGCAGTCTCAGGATTTGACTCAGATGGTGCCATTGACAGAGGTCAATTGTCAAGAACTGGGATGGTGGCTGCAGCTGGGGAACTTGGAGAAGGGGGTATCTCTGTGTCAGGTGGATCTTGTAGTCGTAGCTACCGATGCCAGCGAGACAGGTTGGGGCCCCACCGGGTCCTGGTGTTCTGGTCACCAGTCCAGGCTTGTTGCTCCTCCAATTGGAGGGAGCTTCAGGTGGTGTGGCTGGCTCTTCTGCATGTTTCAGATCTTGTACGGGGGAGGTTAGTGTTGGTACGTACGGACAACAAGACCGCCAAAGCTTATCTTAATCAACAGGGGGGGGACGAGAACCTTGTATTTATCGGTAAGCTTGGATCTGATTTTTGCTTGGGCAGAGGAGACCGGCCTTTCCCTGAAAGCTGTGTACATTCCGGGGTGTCTCAGTGTGCAAGCAGATCATTTGAGCAGGGTGATTTCGTTCTCCCAGGATTATTGTGTGGCTCCTCAGGTCTTTACTCAGATTTGCATTCGGTGGGGGACCCCTTTCTGGATCTTTTTGCTTCAGCCCAGAATTCTCCTCTTCCCGGATCTTTTTGCTTCAGCCCAGAATTCTCCTCTTCCCCGGTTCTGTTCAAGGGGCAAGGAGTTGGGGGCTTGGGCCCTGGAGGCGGTCTCCTGTCCATAGCCAAGGAGGTTGCTGTATGCTTTTGCCCCGTTCCCTCTCTTACATTGGTTTCTTCTTCGGGTTCAGAGGGAGAGGACTTGGGTGATCCTGGTTGCTCCGCTATGGGTCCGCTCTTCTTGGTTTCCTCTGCTAGTGGAGATGGGGTGGGCCAGGACTGGGTGTTCCCGCTAGTTCCTTCCCCTCTGAGGTTCCCGGTTCTTCCCTTGAAATCCCTGGGTAGGCTCTGGTTGGCAGGGGGTGTCAGATTCTGTTGCGCTCTCTATTCAAGCCTGTAGGAGACTGTCTACCCGGACTTCCTATGCTCGTCATTGGGCTACGTTTGGAAAGTGGTGTGAAGGGTGTGATTGTGGGCTTTTAAATGCTCCTATTGCTCTGGTTCTAGAGTTCCTGCAGGATGGGTTTGACCTAGGTTCAAGTGTTTCCACTTTAAATGTTCAATGGGCTGTCATTCGTGCTTTTCGCGGTCCCTGGAATAATCTGAAGGACCCTTTGGGGTTGATGGTTAAACTTTTTAAGAGGTTTGGGAATTTGCAGGTTCCTCCTGTATGGATTTGTCCTTCCTGGGACCTTCTGATTGTTGAATTGGTGGGTTCCAGATTTTGACTCTGACGGGTTCAACCACCAACCCCAAAGAGGCGTTCAGATTATTCCGGGAACCACGAAAAGCACTAATTTGAGTGTATGTGTTTTATTGCTCTCTTGCTGTGTGCTGCTCTAGCCTCAATCCCCTGCTTTCAGTATTGCTCTCCTCACCCGTCCTGTTTCTTCCTTCCCTTTCCAAATCCTGCTCAGCATTTGTTTTGTGGCTTTTTGTATCGTTTTTCTTTTACTCACACTGCCCTGCTCCTTTGTTGCTACCTTCTTATCCCCATTCCGTTCCGGTTAAAAAAAATAATAATTATGGAACAGCCCCAATGTGGTACAGGGCTCCTCCTTTCTCAATCTGCGCACTTGCTCCAGGATGGGCGTCCACAGCATATTCATACATATGTGCGCTTGCATGGTGATAACACCCGTGCTGGATAAGTCATCATGGAGGTGCCACTGTCTGGTTTTATCTTCTTTCTTTGTTTTCTCTGCCAATACTATTCAGCATTCAATCAATCAAGGATTTGTAAACAGCAGCAAATCACAAGTGAGGGTCTCAAGGCGCTGGAGTCTCTAGCTGCTTTGTGGTCATTTGTTTACTCAAACAGCCAGTTCATGATTAATTTTCTGAATTGCCGGAGTGATGAGGCGGTCCTGAGGTGCACGAGAAGGTCCATCACCACCCCCTTTTGTACCGCTTTGTTCGCCATAAGTTGGCAGGGTATGCTCAGACGGGAGTCCCTTGATCACTTTGCCACTGGATTCAAGCAAGCCTGGCTGAAGACGGCTGTAATGCCAGAAACCGGTCCTAGGAAGCTTGAATCCGGTTCAGGGAAGGCATGGCTTGGCAGTTCGGGCTGGACTGTTCCCATGAGACACAGGGTCAGACTGATTTGCATGTCTGAACTGTGGTGACAGAGTGGGCTAAAGAACGGTGATGGATTAAACCCAGATCTGTTGACTGGGTGTGAGTGTTTGATTGGTTCAGATGCTCCGTCCATCACCACCCCCTTTTGTACCGCAGGAGAAGATCTTTCCAAGATTTGTCTCGCAAGTGTGAGACGAAGCATTCTCCGCTGTTGCTTCAGTGGATTCCAGGGGGTGTCTGCTAGGAAGAGAGAGGCAGGTCGTAGGTGTCTGGTCGGTTGGTGGAAGGTCATGCATTTGTTGATGTATGCTGGTCATTCTTTGTGCAGGGCTTTGCATGCGTGGGTCAGCATCTTGAAGTGGCATCTCTTCTGGATGGAGAGACAGTGTAGTTTCTAGAGGTGGGGCATGAAGTGGGTCTGTCAGGAGAGGTTGAGGATGAGCATTTACAACCATCACTTAAAAAAAAAAACATACTTTATTGAATAAGCACAACACAGTACATTATTAAGCATTACACCATACATCTCTATGTCTTGGCGATACACGACCCTGCCCGTAGGTAGAACACGGCCAAGATATAACTGCCAGTGACATCCATTGGGATATCCTGTGGTGCGGGTAAAAACATTGTCCATTCAAAGAGTACTGTGTCCATAGTCCGTTAAGCTATCACTTTTCAGGGTATACAAAATAAACAGAACACATACAGAACCAAGAAACTCCACCCCCACCCCCTCCCCCTTAAGGCTCGGTAACGCAGAAAATATACAACATTGTACATCATTGACCTTAGCATGACCCCTCTGGTGTCATGTACAGAACTACACATCATCCTCGGTCGAAACCGTAACCATCCAGCGTTGCCCGTCATATATGCTCTTATTAAAACCAACTTCCATCGAACATAACTCCTGTAAGGAAGCACTCCATAGTTGCAGGGCTCTGCATTCCAGAGACCTCTGCCGCAGCCCTATAACGAGCACAGAAGGGCACAGAACAGTTGTAGATATAGTCCAAACCACCAGGGAGCTGAATCTAATGAGCCACTAACAAACGGTAACCCGCCCTCCTCTCTCCCACCCCAACTTGCGCAGCATTCCACTGGGTTCGAGTCACAGAATAACTTAAGGTCATAAGGCAAGAAGAGTAAACAAGCACATATACTGATCCACAGAACCGCACCTCACCATAGGTCCCGCCCACCTCCCGCCACCCCCTCCCGCCTGTTCCAGACCCCTATATGTAGGTCCCCCTGGTCAACCCCCAGGGACATCAGCAGGCGCAGCCGGAGCATCCAACCACAATCCTCTATAATCAGTCCACCTCTTCCATATTTTATAATGTTTACTTGGGCAGCCACGGGCCAGGAAGATGGGTTGTTCCAGCCCCATATTAAAGTCGAGGCCATTTTTCCAGGCAGACAGTGGTGGAGCATGGGCATCCCTCCATCTCCTAGCAATATCACGCTTCGCCAAGGTAAGCCCCAGGAGCAGCAAATAACGCTTGTAGGCATTGCCCCCGACCCCTTCCATGACATGTAAAAGAGCAAGCTGGGGAGTACGCGAGAGCGTCCACCCCAGGACCTCCAACAGGCATGAGAATACCCTCGCCCAAAGCGGTCTAAAACAGAGCATGACCATATCGTATGCAAGAACGTGCCTTCCTCCCGACCACACCGAAGGCATTCCGGGGAGGCCACCATACCCGCCCGCCATAGCCGGACCCTCGTGAAGGATACCGATGTAAATATTTAAACTGAATAAGCCGGAGACGCATGGCTATTGCTGCCCCCCGTGGAGCAGCCAGGGCCTCCCTCCAGTCCTCCTCTTCCAAAGTGCCCACATCTTCCTCCCACGTCCCTCTCAACCCCTCCAAGGTCGGAGCACTGTGAGTGACTAGTGATTGATAGATCTTTGAAATCTTCTTGGTCTCTAGATCTCCCATGAAGACCTTGGCCTCCAGGGGGCTAAACTCCGGAAGTGCTGCAATACCCTCCAGACAGGGGGACAGCGCATGACGGAGCTGTAGGTAGCAGAAGAACTGAGTTCTAGGCATGTCAAACTCCCTCTGAAGCTCCACGAAGGACTTAAGAGTCCCATGACTCACCACATCACCCAGTGTCGAGACCCCTATGGCATCCCATCCCTTAATGCCCTGCAGGGCCGCAAGCCCTGGTAGGCGCCCATTATGCCACAGCAGGGTCTCCCTCGTCAGAGTATTCCACCACCCCATGCGCTTCAAAGACCGTCTCCAAATGTGGAAGACCAGCCGTGTAACCGGCGGCAAATCTTTTTGCAGCGATGCAGAGTATAGAGTGGTGTGTAGGGTGTGTGGATCCATCAGGTGGCGCTCCAGTGCGTACGCCGGGTCCCCTCTGTTCCCATACCACCAGTCATTCAGCACAAGGAGATGGGAGGCATGGTAGTAGGAGAGGACATCGGAGGTCGCCAGCCCTCCGCAGTAGGTGGAGAGAAAACACTTGCGTATTGCCACACGTACCACTCCCCCCCTTGCCCCCCCAAAGGAATTGCCCCAGCGCTGAGTTCACCTGCTGAAACCATTTGGGCGCTATCGGATATGGGTGGTTCTGTAGCTAGTACAACACCAGGGGGAAGCGTGATCATTTTAAAGATCGCCGACTGGCCATGCTCGACCAGAGCTTCATATCTGCCGGAGCTCGTTCCCACACCGGTGCCAGATTCGTCTCCCATGCCACCTCCGGCTTGTCAGACCGGAACACCCCCAGATACTTAAGGCCTCCATCGGCCAGCTGCAGCGCAGAGGCTCAGGATCCCACCATCCCGGGATCTCTCAGTATCCACAGAGTGGACTTCCGGGGGTTCATGTACAGCCCGGAGGACTCCCCGAAGATGCGCATAATCTCCAGGATCCTCGGTCCCGACTTGTCCAGCTCAGTCAAAAAGAAGAGGACATCGTCTGCGTATAGCGCAATCCTGTCGGAAATACCAGGTTCCCAGTCCAGCCCCTTCAGTTGCGCATCCATACGCACCCAGGCCGCCAGCAGCTCCATCGCTAGGGCAAATAAATATGGCGACAGTGGGCAGCCCTGTCTGGTTCAGCGCCTCACCGGGAAGCTAGATGATACAGCCCCGGCCACTCTTAACGATGCTGTCAGATCGGTATATAAAAGGAGGATATACGACAGAAACCGGGGGCCGAAATTGAGTCTGCGCAGTAGGGCGAACAGGTAGACCCAGCTGAGGGAGTCGAACGCCCAGTCAATGTCCACCAATAGAAAGGCTCCAGGGACCCCAAACCTCCGGACCGCCGCCAACGCCACATGAGCCCTCCGAATATTATGCCGTGTTGCCCGCTGGGGCATGAAGCCCACCTGGTCTGGTACTAAGGCCGATATATGTGGCAAAAGGCGATTTGCCAAGGGTCTGGCCAGCACATTGGCCTCCACATTCAAGAGGGAGATAGGGCGGTACGAGGCGTGCTGCTCTGGAGGCCTGCCCGGCTTTTGAAACACAACCACCTCCGCATGCTGCCAGTCCGGGGGAAGCCTACCCACCTCCCTGAACTCCTCCACCACTGCTCGATAGTGTGGGGCTATCTGGAGAAAGTACCTCCTAAAGAATTCGCTAGGGAACCCATTGGAATCGGGCGCTTTTCCCGCATTAAGCTCCCCCAGGGCTCCGCCGAGTTCCTCATCCGAAAAGGGGAGTTCCAATTGCAGTCGCGTCTCGTCAGATACCGCCTTGGGCAGAAGGTCTGCGATAAACCTATTCACCCATTCCTCTGCGATGCACTCCCGAGGGGCATATAGGGCAGCATAATAATCGGCAAAGCTGTCTGCTATGGCCTGGGGGTGCACTAGTGGCGCTCCGCTCTCATCAAGCACTCTCGGAAGGGCCTGGGGACTAAGGGTACCTTGACATAGCCTATGTAACATTTGACCTGATTTGTCTCCCACTGGCAAATTCTGCTGCGCGTCATCAGCCATACTTGCCTCGCTTCCTCCAGGAGGAGGGCGGCGTAGGACTGTTGTGCCTGAAGCAGGCGTCGCACCCCTCCACCTCCATCCGCCTCCCTACTCTGACGTTCCAGCTGTTTAATCTCTGCTTCTGCCCAGACCAGTTCCTCCCGGCGCTGCCGGCGAGCCGCCGCACACCAGGCTATGTCCACACCCCGGAGGGTGGGCTTCATTGCTTGCCAAACCGTTACCGCACCAGACACCGAGCCCACGTTCGTGGCCAGGAAGTCCGCGATCGCCTCCCTCATGCGATTATCATATCCCTTCGTTCAATAGGTGTCACACCGAGAGGCGCCATCGGAAGGACGACCGCCTCCCGTCCAATTGCAGCACCACATAGATTGAGGAGTGGTCGGACGACCCCCGCGGGTGAATACCAGCGGACACCACCCTCGAGGCCACTCCTCTAGGGACAAAGAGGTAGTCCAAACTGGAGAAGGACGCATGAACCGACGAGAGGTAAGTGAACCCCCTCTCAGTACCATGATGGAGCCGCCAAGTGTCCACCCAATCAAGGCTGGTGGCCAGCGTGTGTAGCTTCGTGGGTTGAGTGTCCCCCCTACCCTCACCTGTCCTATGTCTGTCCTGGGATAGGTCCATAACATCGTTCAAGTCCCCCCTATGGCAGAACCCCTTCAGGCATGTCGGACCATTGTGTCAACAACACAGCCCAGCACTATCGGAACTTCCCCAATGGTTCCCCGGTTAAAAACATATCGCCCCTGCCCATCCAGCCACTGTTGTACATGCACATAAGGGACCCTACGGTGTATACGAATTGCAACCCCCTGGACCCTTGCGTAAAGCCTGCATGAAAGGTCTGCTGGTAGCCATAGCGCTGTAGACAGAGAACCTTAGAACCCATCAGGTGGGTTTCTTGCAAGAGGAGAACGTCCGCCCTGACCCTCTTGGCCTGGCGCAGCACCGCTCCCCGTTTAATTTTGTCAAGAATCCCACGGACATTGCAACTGACAATGCGGAGGGTGCCCATGGACCCCGGGACAGTCATCAGCTTGCTAGCCATCTAAGAGCGTGCAAACCTTTGGCCCTATCCTGTAGACCAGATCAAGAGTGGACCCTCCATGTGAAACCCAGCACGGAAGCGCAATTCAACCCCAAAACCAAACCACCCCAACCTACAACAACCTCCCCACCCCATACCTCAAAAAACTCAAGTACCTGTCGCGGTGAGACTGGAACTAAGCCCACAACGGGGGGACCCGGGCCCATCCCACCAACGGATCCCTAACTTACCACCCATGACAGTCCAACCTGCTGCCTACAGGTGTTGAGTCAGTAGGGTTCGAGCCCACACAGGAGCTCCCTCAATAGAGCTGTAAAAGGTGTTACACAAGGTCCAGTCATGAGGACTCTTCAGCACCTTGTCTGCTTGCCGGGGCGGATGAGCCAGTGTTCTTTAACTGTGACGCCGCATCGCCCACCAACGCCGGACTGCAGGACAGCGACCGCCTCTGGGATCTAGATCTCCTGCTGCCTCGCCTGCGAGGTCTCTGCGAGCCCTTCCACATCCCCTTGCTCAACGAAGACTCAGAGTGCCAGCCGGGCGGTGTGTGGGCTCTCACTCGCACGGTTTCATCCGTCCACTTGAACACCTCCTCCGGGGAGTCGAAGAACAAGGTTACGGGACTGAAAGACCACACGTAGGCGCGCCAGGAAGAGCAGGGCATATGGCAACTTGAGCTCCCGCAGCCGGGCCTTGGCTGCTAGGAAGGACTGGCGCTGCTGCTGCACAAGGCGCGTATAATCTGGGAACACCATGATCCGATGATTTTCATAGAGCAGAGGTTCTTTGGCTCGAGCCTGCTTCAGAATTGTTTCCCGATCCAAGTAGTTCAGAAGCCGCGCTATGACCGGGCGGGGCCGGGCTCCCACCGGCAGCTTCTAAGCTAGCGCCCTGTGCGCCCGCTCGATCACAAAGCAGCGGGATAGGGCATCCGGAGGGAGCCAGCTCTCCAACCCCTGCATGAGGAACCGCTCCATGTTGCCAGATTCACATCCCTCCGGAAAACCCACAAAGCGCAGGTTGTTGCGCCTGGCCCTCCCTTCGGCATCCTCAACCCGCAGCGCCAGGCCCTTCTGTGTACTCTCCAGCTTCGCCACCTTCTGCTTGAGGATAGTGACATCGTCTTCCACACCCGACACTCGCGCTTCCGCCTCCGTTATGCGGGACACTGCAGTGCGCAAATCCTGCCGCAGCAGCATCACATCCGACCCAACTGCACCAGTCTTAGCGTCCAACATGTCTCTTGATTGGGTGATTGCTGCCAGCAGCGCTGCATTGTCCGGCGGGGCCTCCTGCGTGCAGCCTGCTGCACTGCCCGCCGTCCCCGGGCCAGTGAACTTATTGATGGGCCCATGCGTGGCTGGGCCACTGCCTCCTTTGCCCCTCGTCATGGCGAGTGCCCTCTGACACCCCTCCGGGGCGGACCGGCCACCAACTCGTGTTCCCACTACAGCCCGGGGCCACCGCAGGTCGCAACACCCCCGCACCAGTGGCCAGCGCCTCCAAGACCTGGCGCAGGAATTTATCGCGGGCAGGCCCGCCTCCAGGGAGAAGACGCCGTTGTCCGGCAGGGGAGATGGGGGATCCGCGCCACCAATGCCTCCTCTATGGTCGCCCCCTCAACAGTCACCAGCCACCACGAGACGGCGTCCCCTCCGGGGCTCGCTTACCACCGCTCCGCCGGGTGTGCCCCGCAGGATCAACTGTCCCCAGCAGCTTTCCACGTGTCGCTGCCAATGGCGCCAGGGGGGGGTCAGGCTCCTTCGCACCCTAGCCCCAGCACGATCTCTGGGCCGTGTCATCAGGATTCGGGCCACCCTGTCTGGCCGGGCGGCACCCACCGCACCTCAGCGCACCAATGCGGCCCGATCCGGCCGCCGATCAAGGAGAGATGATGGCTGAGGGGGAAGGAGCCCCCACTCTCCACTCCCAGCAAAGCGGCGACCACCGCCGCAGAAATCAAACTGGAGGCCGCGGCCCTCAATGCTGTCGCCTCCGCCGGCACTCCGTCTATGCACACCTCGGCCCATGTCGTGGGGCGGAGCGCTCCCCCACCGGCTCCTCACCGGGGGAACGTCTCCCAAATTGGTCCGGGGCCGACTCGCCCCCCGCAAAGATCCGCCACCGCCAGCAACCAGCTGCTGGCCGTCCGCCGTCAGTCTGCCGACTGCCATGCCCTCCCGGGCCTCCTGTACGGCACTCCCCGGCTTCACACGCGGCCACTAGGCCGCGGCCCTTGGGATCAGCCGCGCCGCCTGCAGACTCACCGGCTGTCCATTTTGGGCACCGGACCGTCGCCGCCGGGGTCAGGAGACAAATCGCCCCCTCCAGGACCACATTCACGTCCGAGGGAGCCAGGATATTAGGAGAATTATTGTAGGGCTAGACGGAGCTCTCTAGCACACGTCCGCCATGTGGGCCCGGTAAGCCACGCCCCCAACAATCACGTTTTTAAAGTAGTCAAAAGTCAGCTAACACCTTTCAAAGCGGCGACCTTTTTGCTTTTCCAATGATTGTTTTATTCTTCAGTTATGCATTACCAAATTCAGTTCTAACATAACTTTATTTAAGAACGCCAGTAAATTTGTTTCTAAAATAATCTCTTCTGCTACTTACTTTGGACCATAGTCCATGCCTTAGTTCTTTTCAGAACTAAGGAACTAAAGAAAATGTATTTCTTTCTTGTTTAACTGCCTGAACCAATTTCCTGGTTTACAGGATTGCTCCATTTGATAGGCAACTTTTTATTTGTGCGTGGAAATTCAACAACTTTAGTGCTTTTCTTGTTAGACTGCTAAGTTTTTATTTCAGTTTCTTGCAATTTGATGTTCTTTTTAAGTTGGTCTGTATTAACTATAAAAAGTAATCCTTTGATGGCCTTCTGATTTTTGTCCCTTACCACCAGTTAGGTGATAGTTTGAGAATCTTGGCCACTGTTTGAATCTGCCCTGCCCTTTTCTGTCCAAATTCAAACTGTTTCATCCGGTGCTAAATTTGTAAAAGAAAGAGTGCCGGTGGCCAAAGCACAGCTCAGAATCCCTGCAGGCACTATTTAATTTTAGTGCAGCGAATACCAAGGATGCCTAGTCCTGAATCCACCTCAGACCTCTTTAATCCATAGCCAGACACTCTGTCCATTTATTTCACTCTTGTAGATTCCTGTTTTCTCCATTGGTGATGGATATTCAGCTTTCCCTTCACTTCTGTGTCCACTGCCCCCCTCCTTCACTCTCGGGAAATGTCCAATTAGGAAAAATAAGTGCCGGACCCCAAAAATGAGTGCTGGTGGCATCTACCGGCAAACACCAGCTCAAATTAAGCACTGGTTTCATCCAGCTACTTTTAATGTATTCACATTCTTCATCAATCAATCAGTATATTTATAAAGCGCATTACATACCGGCAAGGGTCTCAAGACGCTAGGGGGGGGGGGGGGAGGGGAGGTGCTGCTAGTACTCGAATAGCCAGGTCTTAAGAAGTCTCCTGAAAGCCAGTAGATCCTGAGTCTGTGGCAGGCGGATGGGGAGTGTGTTCCAGATCTTGGAGGCGAGGTGGAAGAATGATCTGCCACCAATGGTTTTTCGTCGGATGCGTGGGATGGTGGTGAGGGCGAGGTTGGCAGAGCAGAGCTGGCAGTTCGGAGTGTAGAAGGTGAGGCGCCTGTTGAGGTATGTTGGTCCGGTGTTGTAGAGTGCCTTGTGAGCGTAGGTGAGGAGCTTGAAGGTGATCCTCTTGTTGACGGGGAGCCAATGCAGGTCTCTCAGGTGGGGTGTGATGTGGCTGTGGTGGGCATGTCGAGGATGAGGTGTGCCAAGGCGTTCTGTAATCTTTGTAGTCGTTTCAGGAGTTTGGTCGATGCTCCTGCGTAGAGGGCGTTGCTGTAGTCCAATCTGCTGCTGACGAGGGCCTGGGTGAGCGTCCTTCTGGTTTCGGTGGGGATCCATCTGTAGATCTTGCGGAGCATGCGGAGGGTGTTGAAGCAGGAGGATGAGACAGCGTTTTTTTGCTTGGTCATGGAGAGAGATGCGTTGAGGATGAACCCAAGGTTGCGTGCATGGTCGGTGGGTGTTGGTCCAGTTCCTAGTGTGGTCGGCCACCAGGAGTTGTCCCAGGCGGAAGGAGTGGAGCCGAAAAGGAGGACTTCCGTCTTATCTGAGTTCAGTTTCGGTCGGCTGTTCTTCATCCATTCAGCAACGGCTTTTCATTCCTTCGTGGAGGTTGGTTCTGGCAGTGAAGGGGTCCTTGGTAAGGGAGAGGATCAGCTGGGTGTCGTCGGCGTAGGAGATGATGTTGAGGTCGTGGGATCGGACGATTTTGGCAAGCAGTGTCATGTAAACATTGAAGAGGGTCGGGCTGAGGGATGATCCTTGGGGTACGCCGCAGATGATCTCGGAGGCTTGGGATCGGAATGGCGGGAGACAGACACTCTGGCTTCTGCCGGAGAGGAAGGAGGTGGTCCATTCCAGGGCCTTGTCGCGGATCCCTGCGTCATTGAGGCGTGTGCGTAGGGTGTGGTGGCAGACGGTTTCAAAGGCAGCTGAGAGGTCCAGGAGGATAAGGGCAACGGTTTCTCCGTTGTCCAGCATGGCTCGGATGTTTTCGAAGGTGGCGATGAGAGCAGTTTCGGTGCTGTGGTTTCTGCGGAACCCGGACTGGGAAGTGTCCAGGATGTTATCCTCGGGGTAGCAGGTTAGTTGTTTATTGACTATCTTCTCGATGACCTTCAACGCGAGGTCTCTTGGGTCCGCTTTGGGTTTCTTGAGCAGTGCGTTGATCTCGCCGTGCTTCCAGCTCTCCAGGAGGTGGCGGTCTCGAAGGAGATGTTTATGATCTTGCGGAGGTGGGGTGCGCTGGTGGAGCTGGCCTTGTTGAAGATGTGGTGTGGACATTGGTCTGATGGAGAGCTGGAGCGGATGGAGTTAATGGTTTTGATGGTGTCTTCGTCGTTCACGTGGGTCCAGGTGAGCAGGGGGTCGGTGTGGATAAGAGTGCAGAGTTTGTATCTTCTGCCTTTCAATTGCCAGTAAACTGCGCTGCAGGCACTCATTCTTTCGCAACGGGACTATGGAAACCCTTTCTCTGGGCAGTTTTAATCGTTACACCATAAAAAAAAAATCTCATTAAGAATGATGCAGATTGCTTGATTTTTTGACTCCTTTGTTTTGTTTTTGTCCTCACCTGCCTGAGCACCTTTGGCTTGTTGAAAGGTGCCTACTTTCAAAATCCTGCTGCCTTCGTCACCAGGCCTTTTATGACAATGAGCCTACTCATATTCAATGTAAACTCATGATTTATACATTGCTGCGTTGTTTATGTTCCTCTATACACAGTCTTCTTTGGGCTCCTAAGATGCTCAACTGGGGCCTAAGCTTTGGATTGACCTCCCTCCAGTCTGCAAAAAAAAACACCAAAAAACCCCAGCTTTTAACAACATACAAAGTCACCCATTTGCTGAGGGCTGTGAGTTGTTTCCTGGCCTCTTTGGAGTTACCTTATTTTATCCACAAGAGTGCCCGGATACCGCTTGGGAAAACAGTGGCTTTTACAATATTTTCAAGCAGCCAATCTACAATCTTGCTGGATTTCAGCTGCTGTTCTGATGGCTGGAAACTTGCTATAGTTGTCCCACAGCCACTATCCACTGCAATTATCGTCCTACTTCTTTGCTATATTTTCCTTCTAAATGCCATGAACAGGCTGTCAGTTGCAACTAACTAGGTTGAATTGCATCCTCTTCTCAACCCAGTGCTTTTTGGTTACCATCCTACTCACTTTATGGAATTTCCTTTCTTGCCTGTAATAGATGATTTTAGGAAGATCCTGAATTAGGGGGGCTCTACTGCCTTGGTGCTCATGGAGCTGACAGCAGCCTTTGAGACTGACACAGTGGCAGCTACTCTGCTAATTCGGAGAAACATCGCTCCACTGCTCGTTGAGCAGTGCAAAAAATAAAATGTTTATATCTAGACGTTATCATTTTATTTTTTTGTGTTCGACTCTGGGGCGGGGCTGAGTTTGCCAGAGCAGAGTGAGGACTAGTTTGCACTCCCTAAGCGAGCTTGGCTGTTTGGCTGGCCAAACAGTCATGAGCACTCAGGATGTTCTCCACCTGACTGTGTTGCACAATCCAGTGGAGAACATGCCCAGGCTACAAAGCACTGCCTAAGCGGCCAAATAGGCCACTCAGACCAATCACGCCGCTGCTCATGCAGCATCGTGTTTGGCTGGGAGAGTCCAGGAACCTGGGTGCCTCTGGTGCTGACAGAAGAGGACAAAGGAGAGGTGTGCGGCGGCGCGTAAAGGTACGTTTATTTTACTTATTTTTTTATCCCCGCCCCATCCCACCGTTCCGAAGCAGCAGCCACTGATCTTTCAGTCTGAGGTGAAATGGATCCACTCTTTTTTTTTAGGTCTCGCTTATGCAGCGCGCAAGCGCTGCTTAGGGGGACCTTTAGCCATCGCTGAGGACTTTTGCCTAAACGCGGACATGTTTTCCATTGGTTTGTATAGCAACTCGTTCACGTTTGGCGTTTCCCTTGCGGGAGCGAGCAGCGGCGCCAACTGTTTTTGATTATCTTGATTGCGCTTTGAAAACAGATGGCACCGCTGCTCGCTCCCGCAAAGGAAACGCCAAACGTGCACAAGTGGCAAAACAACCCAATGCAAAACATGCACGCGTTTAAGGAAAAGTAAACACTGTGCGTGTCTGATGACTGTTACCATGCAGAGACTGCTTGTTGTTTCTAATAATTGGCCTCTTTCTGCTCTCCCATGTGCCCCCTTCGAGATCTTCCTCTCCTTCTGCATTCTGCCAGCACCCTCCTATCCAATTGTTGTCCACCACCACCATGTTCACCACGTCCACCACCACCATGTCCACCACTACCATGTCCACCACCACCACGTCCACCACCACCACCACGTCCACCACCACCACGTCCACCACCACCACGTCCACCACCACCACGTCCACCACCACCACGTCCACCACCACCACGTCCACCACCACCACGTCCACCACCACCACGTCCACCACCACCACGTCCACCACCACCACGTCCACAACCACCACGTCCACCACCACGTCCACCACCACGTCCACCACCACGTCCACCACCACGTCCACCACCACGTCCACCACCACGTCCACCACCACGTCCACCACCACGTCCACCACCACGTCCACCACCACCACCACGTCCACCACCACCACGTCCACCACCACCACGTCCACCACCACCACGTCCACCACCACCACGTCCACCACCACCACCACCCACCACGTCCACCACCCACCACGTCCACCACCACCACGTCCACCACCTCCACCACCTCCACCACCTCCACCACCTCCACGTCCATCACCACGTCCACCACCACGTCCACCACCACGTCCACCACCACGTCCACCACCACGTCCACCACCACATCCACCACCACTTCCATCACCACCACGTCCATCACCACCACCACCACGTCCATCACCACCACGTCCATCACCATCACCATGTCCATCACCACCACCACCACGTCCATCACCACCACCACCACGTCCATCACCACCACCACCACGTCCATCACCACCACCACGTCCATCACCACGTCCACCACCACATCCACGTCCACCCTCACATCCACGTCCACCACCAGCACGTCCACCACCAGCACGTCCACCACCAGCACGTCCACCACCAGCACGTCCACCACCAGCACGTCCACCACCAGCACGTCCACCACCAGCACGTCCACCACCAGCACGTCCACCACCAGCACGTCCACCACACCAGCACGTCCACCACACCAGCACGTCCACCACACCAGCACGTCCACCACACCAGCACGTCCACCACACCAGCACGTCCACCACACCAGCACGTCCACCACACCAGCACGTCCACCACACCAGCACGTCCACCACACCAGCACGTCCACCACACCAGCACGTCCACCACACCAGCACGTCCACCACACCACCACGTCCACCACACCACCACGTCCACCACACCACCACGTCCACCTCCACCACATCCACCAACACCTCCACCACGTCCACCACCACTACGTCCACCACCACTACGTCCACCACCACCACGTCCACCTCCACCACATCCACCAACACCTCCACCACGTCCACCACCACTACGTCCACCACCACTACGTCCACCACCACTACGTCCACCACCACGTCCACCACACCAGCACGTCCACCACACCAGCACGTCCACCACACCAGCACGTCCACCACACCAGCACGTCCACCACACCAGCACGTCCACCACACCAGCACGTCCACCACACCAGCACGTCCACCACACCAGCACGTCCACCACACCAGCACGTCCACCACACCAGCACGTCCACCACACCACCACGTCCACCACACCACCACGTCCACCAACACCTCCACCACGTCCACCTCCACCACATCCACCAACACCTCCACCACGTCCACCACCACTACGTCCACCACCACTACATCCACCACCACTACGTCCACCACCACGCCCACCAACACCACATCCACCAACACCACGTCCACCAACACCACGTCCACCACCACGTCCACCACCACCACCACGTCCACCACCACGTCCACCACCACCACCACGTCCACCGCCACGTCCACCACCACTGCCACGTCCACCAGCATGCCCACCAACACCACGTCCACCAGCATGCCCACCAACACCACGTCCACCAGCACCACGTCCACCAGCACCACCACATCCACCACCACCAAAACCACGTCCACCAACACCACGACCACGTCCACCACCACTGCCACGTCCACCACCACTGCCACGTCCACCACCACGCCCACCAACACCACGCCTGCCAACACCACGTCCACCAGCACCACGTCCACCAGCACCACGTCCACCAGCACCACGTCCACCAGCACCACGTCCACCAGCACCACCACCACGTCCACCAGCACCACCACCACGTCCACCAGCACCACACCACGTCTACCAGCACCACACCACGTCTACCAGCACCACCACCACGTCCACCACCACCACGTCCACCACCGCCACCACCATCACGTCCACGTCCACCACCACCACGTCCACCACCACCACGTCCACCACCACCACGTCCACCACCACTGCCACGTCCACCACCACATCCACCACCACGCCCACCAACACCACGCCCACCAGCAGCACCACCACGTCCACCAGCAGCACCACCACGTCCACCAGCAGCACCACCACGTCCACCAGCAGCACCACCACGTCCACCAGCAGCACCACCACGTCCACCAGCAGCACCACCACGTCCACCAGCAGCACCACCACGTCCACCAGCAGCACCACCACGTCCAGCACCACCACCACGTCCACCACCACCACGTCCACCACCACGCCCACCACCACCACGCCCACCACCCACCACGCCCACCACCCACCACGCCCACCACCCACCACGTCCACCACCACCACATCCACCACCACCACGTCCACCACCACCACGTCCACCACCACCACGTCCACCACCACCACCACGTCCACCAGCAGCACCACCACGTCCACCAGCAGCACCACCACGTCCACCAGCAGCACCACCACGTCCACCAGCAGCACCAGCACGTCCACCACACCAGCACGTCCACCACACCAGCACGTCCACCACACCACCACGTCCACCACACCACCACGTCCACCACACCACCACGTCCACCACACCACCACGTCCACCTCCACCACATCCACCACCACCTCCACCACGTCCACCACCACTACGTCCACCACCACGCCCACCAACACCACATCCACCAACACCACCACCATGTCCACCACCACTACGTCCACCACCACTACGTCCACCACCACTACGTCCACCACCACTACGTCCACCACCACGCCCACCAACACCACATCCACCAACACCACATCCACCAACACCACGTCCACCAACACCACCACGTCCACCAACACCACCACGTCCACCAACACCACCACCACCACGTCCACCGCCACGTCCACCACCACGTCCACCGCCACGTCCACCAGCACGCCCACCAACACCACGTCCACCAGCACGCCCACCAACACCACGTCCACCAGCACGCCCACCAACACCACGTCCACCAGCACCACGTCCACCAGCACCACCACATCCACCACCACCAACACCACGTCCACTGCCACGTCCACCACCACCAGCACCACCACCACGCCCACCAGCACCACCACCACGTCCACCAGCACCACCACCACGCCCACCACCACGCCCACCAGCACCACACCACTTCCACCAGCACCACACCACTTCCACCAGCACTACCACCACGTCCACCACCACCACGTCCACCACCACCACGTCCACCACCACCATGCCCACCAACACCACGTCCACCAGCAGCACCACCACGTCCACCAGCAGCACCACCACTTCCACCAGCAGCACCACCACGTCCACCAGCAGCACCACCACGTCCACCAGCAGCACCACCACGTCCACCAGCAGCACCACCACGTCCACCAGCAGCACCACCACGTCCACTAGCAGCACCACCACGTCCACCAGCAGCACCACCACGTCCACCAGCAGCACCACCACGTCCAGCACCACCACCACGTCCAGCACCACCACCACGTCCACCACCACGTCCACCACGCCCACCACCCACCACGCCCACCACCCACCACGTCCACCACCACCACGTCCACCACCACCACGTCCACCACCACCACGTCCACCACCACCACGTCCACCACCACCACGTCCACCACCACCACGTCCACCACCACCACGTCCACCACCACCACGTCCACCACCACCACGTCCACCACCACCACGTCCACCACCACCACGTCCACCACCACCACGTCCATCACCACCACGTCCATCACCACCACGTCCATCACCACCACGTCCACCACCACCACGTCCACCACCACCACGTCCACCACCACCACGTCCACCACCACCACGTCCACCACCACCACGTCCACCACCACCACGTCCACCACGTCCACGTCCACCATGTCCACCACCACCACCACCACGTCCACCACCACCAAGTCCACCACCAAGTCCACCACCACCACCAAGTCCACCACCACCACCAAGTCCACCACCACCACCAAGTCCACCACCACCACCAAGTCCACCACCACCACCAAGTCCACCACCACCACCAAGTCCACCACCACCACCAAGTCCACCACCACCACCAAGTCCACCACCACCACCAAGTCCACCACCACCACCAAGTCCACCACCACCACCAAGTCCACCACCAAGTCCACCACCACCACCAAGTCCACCACCACCACCAAGTCCACCACCAAGTCCACCACCACCACCAAGTCCACCACCACCACCAAGTCCACCACCACCACCAAGTCCACCACCACCACCAAGTCCACCACCACCACCAAGTCCACCACCACCACCAAGTCCACCACCACCACCAAGTCCACCACCACCACCAAGTCCACCACCACCACCAAGTCCACCACCACCACCACCAAGTCCACCACCACCACCAAGTCCACCACCACCACCAAGTCCACCACCACCACCACCAAGTCCACCACCACCACCAAGTCCACCACCACCACCACCAAGTCCACCACCACCACCAAGTCCACCACCACCACCAAGTCCACCACCACCACCAAGTCCACCACCACCACCAAGTCCACCACCACCACCAAGTCCACCACCACCAAGTCCACCACCACCAAGTCCACCACCACCAAGTCCACCACCACCAAGTCCACCACCACCAAGTCCACCACCACCAAGTCCACCACCACCAAGTCCACCACCACCAAGTCCACCACCACCAAGTCCACCACCACCAAGTCCACCACCACCAAGTCCACCACCACCAAGTCCACCACCACCAAGTCCACCACCACCAAGTCCACCACCACCAAGTCCACCACCACCAAGTCCACCACCACCAAGTCCACCACCACCAAGTCCACCACCACCAAGTCCACCACCACCAAGTCCACCACCACCAAGTCCACCACCACCAAGTCCACCACCACCAAGTCCACCACCACCAAGTCCACCACCACCAAGTCCACCACCACCAAGTCCACCACCACCAAGTCCACCACCACCAAGTCCACCACCACCAAGTCCACCACCACCAAGTCCACCACCACCAAGTCCACCACCACCAAGTCCACCACCACCAAGTCCACCACCACCAAGTCCACCACCACCAAGTCCACCACCACCAAGTCCACCACCACCAAGTCCACCACCACCAAGTCCACCACCACCAAGTCCACCACCACCACGTCCACCAACACCACCACCACATCCACCAACACCACCACCACATCCACCAACACCACCACCGCCACGTCCACCGCCACGTCCACCGCCACGTCCACCGCCACGTCCACCGCCACGTCCACCACCACTGCCACGTCCACCACCACCAAGTCCACCACCACCAAGTCCACCACCACCAAGTCCACCACCACCAAGTCCACCACCACCAAGTCCACCACCACCAAGTCCACCACCACCAAGTCCACCACCACCAAGTCCACCACCACCAAGTCCACCAACACCACCACCACATCCACCAACACCACCACCACCACGTCCACCGCCACGTCCACCGCCACGTCCACCGCCACGTCCACCACCACTGCCACGTCCACCACCACCACGTCCACCAGCAGCACCACCACGTCCACCAGCAGCACCACCACGTCCACCAGCAGCACCACCACGTCCACCAGCAGCACCACCACGTCCACCAGCAGCACCACCACGTCCACCAGCAGCACCACCACGTCCACCAGCAGCACCACCACGTCCACCAGCAGCACCACCACGTCCACCAGCAGCACCACCACGTCCACCAGCAGCACCACCACGTCCACCAGCACCACCACCACGTCCACCACCACCACGTCCACCACCACCACGTCCACCACCACCACCACCCACCATGTCCACCACCCACCACCCACCATGTCCACCACCCACCACCACCATGTCCACCACCCACCACCACCACGTCCACCACCACCACGTCCACCACCACCACGTCCACCACCACCACGTCCACCACCACCACGTCCACCACCACCACGTCCACCACCACCACCACCACCACGTCCACCAGCAGCACCACCACGTCCACCAGCAGCACCACCACGTCCACCAGCAGCACCACCACGTCCACCAGCAGCACCACCACGTCCACCAGCAGCACCACCACGTCCACCAGCAGCACCAGCACGTCCACCACACCAGCACGTCCACCACACCACCACGTCCACCACACCACCACGTCCACCACACCACCACGTCCACCTCCACCACATCCACCACCACCTCCACCACGTCCACCACCACTACGTCCACCACCACGCCCACCAACACCACATCCACCAACACCACCACCATGTCCACCACCACTACGTCCACCACCACTACGTCCACCACCACTACGTCCACCACCACTACGTCCACCACCACGCCCACCAACACCACATCCACCAACACCACATCCACCAACACCACGTCCACCAACACCACGTCCACCAACACCACCACCACCACGTCCACCAACACCACCACCACCACGTCCACCGCCACGTCCACCACCACTGCCACCAACACCACGTCCACCACCACTGCCACCAACACCACGTCCACCAGCACGCCCACCAACACCACGTCCACCAGCACGCCCACCAACACCACGTCCACCAGCACCACGTCCACCAGCACGACCACATCCACCACCACCAACACCACGTCCACTGCCACGTCCACCACCACGTCCACCACCACCACGTCCACCACCACCACGTCCACCACCACCACGTCCACCACCACCACGTCCACCACCACCACGTCCACCACCACCACGTCCACCACCACCACGTCCACCAGCACCGCCACATCCACCACCACCAACACCACGTCCACCACCACTGCCACGTCCACCACCACTGCCAAGTCCACCACCACGCCCACCAACACCACGTCCACCACCACCACGCCCACCAGCACCACCACCACGTCCACCAGCACCACCACCACGTCCACCAGCACCACCACCACGCCCACCAGCATCACACCACTTCCACCAGCACCACCACCACGTCCACCACCACCACGTCCACCACCACCACGTCCACCACCACCACGTCCACCACCACCACGTCCACCACCACCACGCCCACCAACACCACGTCCACCAGCAGCACCACCACGTCCACCAGCAGCACCACCACGTCCACCAGCAGCACCACCACGTCCACCAGCAGCACCACCACGTCCACCAGCAGCACCACCACGTCCACCAGCAGCACCACCACGTCCACCAGCAGCACCACCACGTCCACCAGCAGCACCACCACGTCCACTAGCAGCACCACCACGTCCACTAGCAGCACCACCACGTCCACCAGCACCACCACCACGTCCACCAGCACCACCACCACGTCCAGCACCACCACGTCCACCACCACCACGCCCACCACCCACCACGCCCACCACCCACCACGCCCACCACCCACCACGTCCACCACCCACCACGTCCACCACCCACCACGTCCACCACCCACCACGTCCACCACCACCACGTCCACCACCACCACGTCCACCACCACCACGTCCACCACCACCACGTCCACACCACCACGTCCACCACCACCACGTCCACCACCACCACGTCCACCACCACCACGTCCACCACCACCACGTCCACCACCACCACGTCCACCACCACCACGTCCACCACCACCACGTCCACCACCACCACGTCCACCACCACGTCCACCACCACCACGTCCACCACCACCACGTCCACCACCACCACGTCCACCACCACCACGTCCATCACCACCACGTCCATCACCACCACGTCCATCACCACCACGTCCATCACCACCACGTCCATCACCACCACGTCCATCACCACCACGTCCATCACCACCACGTCCATCACCACCACGTCCATCACCACCACGTCCATCACCACCACGTCCATCACCACCACGTCCATCACCACCACGTCCATCACCACCACGTCCATCACCACCACGTCCATCACCACCACGTCCATCACCACCACGTCCATCACCACCATGTCCACCACCACCAAGTCCACCACCACGTCCACCACCACCAAGTCCACCACCACCACCACGTCCACCACCACCACCACGTCCACCACCACCAAGTCCACCACCACCACCACGTCCACCACCACCACCACGTCCACCACCACCAAGTCCACCACCACGTCCACCACCACCACCACGTCCACCACCACCACCACGTCCACCACCACCACCACGTCCACCACCACCACCACGTCCACCACCACCACCACGTCCACCACCACCACCACGTCCACCACCACCACGTCCACCACCACCACGTCCACCACCACCAAGTCCACCACCACCAAGTCCACCACCACCAAGTCCACCACCACCAAGTCCACCACCACCAAGTCCACCACCACCAAGTCCACCACCACCAAGTCCACCACCACCAAGTCCACCACCACCAAGTCCACCACCACCAAGTCCACCACCACCAAGTCCACCACCACCAAGTCCACCACCACCAAGTCCACCACCACCAAGTCCACCACCACCAAGTCCACCACCACCACGTCCACCACCACCAAGTCCACCACCACCACGTCCACCACCACCACGTCCATCACCACCACGTCCACCACCACCAAGTCCACCACCACCACCACCAAGTCCACCACCACCAAGTCCACCACCACCACCACCAAGTCCACCACCACCACCAAGTCCACCACCACCACCAAGTCCACCACCACCACCAAGTCCACCACCACCACCAAGTCCACCACCACCACCAAGTCCACCACCACCAAGTCCACCACCACCACCAAGTCCACCACCACCAAGTCCACCACCACGTCCACCACCACCACGTCCACCACCACCAAGTCCACCACCACCAAGTCGTCCACCACCACCAAGTCGTCCACCACCACCAAGTCGTCCACCACCAACCACGTCCACCACCACCAAGTCGTCCACCACCACCAAGTCCACCACCACCAAGTCCACCACCACCAAGTCCACCACCACCACGTCCACCACCACCACGTCCACCACCACCACGTCCACCACCACCACGTCCACCACCACCACGTCCACCACCACCACGTCCACCACCACCACGTCCATCACCACCACGTCCACCACCACCAAGTCCACCACCACCACCACCAAGTCCACCACCACCAAGTCCACCACCACCACCAAGTCCACCACCACCACCAAGTCCACCACCACCACCAAGTCCACCACCACCACCAAGTCCACCACCACCAAGTCCACCACCACCACCAAGTCCACCACCACCAAGTCCACCACCACCAAGTCCACCACCACCACGTCCACCACCACGTCCACCACCACCAAGTCCACCACCACCAAGTCGTCCACCACCACCAAGTCGTCCACCACCAACCACGTCCACCACCACCAAGTCGTCCACCACCACCAAGTCCACCACCACCACCACGTCCACCACCACCACCAAGTCCACCACCACCACCAAGTCCACCACCACCACCAAGTCCACCACCACCACCAAGTCCACCACCACCACCAAGTCCACCACCACCACCAAGTCCACCACCACCACCAAGTCCACCACCACCACCAAGTCCACCACCACCACCAAGTCCACCACCACCACCAAGTCCACCACCACCACCAAGTCCACCACCACCACCAAGTCCACCACCACCACCAAGTCCACCACCAAGTCCACCACCACCACCAAGTCCACCACCACCACCAAGTCCACCACCACCACCAAGTCCACCACCACCACCAAGTCCACCACAACCACCAAGTCCACCACCAAGTCCACCACCACCACCAAGTCCACCACCACCACCAAGTCCACCACCACCAAGTCCACCACCACGTCCACCACCACCCACGTCCACCACCACCAAGTCGTCCACCACCACCAAGTCGTCCACCACCCACCACGTCCACCACCACCACCAAGTCCACCACCACCACCAAGTCCACCACCACCACCAAGTCGTCCACCACCACCAAGTCGTCCACCACCACCACCAAGTCCACCACCACCACCAAGTCCACCACCACCACCAAGTCCACCACCACCACCAAGTCCACCACCACCACCAAGTCCACCACCACCACCAAGTCCACCACCACCACCAAGTCCACCACCACCACCAAGTCCACCACCACCACCAAGTCCACCACCACCACCACCAAGTCCACCACCACCACCAAGTCCACCACCACCACCAAGTCCACCACCAAGTCCACCACCACCACCAAGTCCACCACCAAGTCCACCACCACCACCAAGTCCACCACCACCACCAAGTCCACCACCACCACGTCCACCAACACCACCACCACCACCACCACGTCCACCGCCACGTCCACCACCACTGCCACCAACACCACGTCCACCAGCACGCCCACCAACACCACGTCCACCAGCACGCCCACCAACACCACGTCCACCAGCACCACGTCCACCAGCACCACGTCCACCAGCACCACGTCCACCAGCACCACCAACACCACGTCCACCACCACGTCCACCACCACCACGTCCACCACCACCAAGTCCACCACCACCAAGTCGTCCACCACCACCAAGTCGTCCACCACCACCAAGTCGTCCACCACCAACCACGTCCACCACCACCAAGTCGTCCACCACCACCAAGTCCACCACCACCACCACGTCCACCACCACCACCAAGTCCACCACCACCACCAAGTCCACCACCACCACCAAGTCCACCACCACCACCAAGTCCACCACCACCACCAAGTCCACCACCACCACCAAGTCCACCACCACCACCAAGTCCACCACCACCACCAAGTCCACCACCACCACCAAGTCCACCACCACCACCAAGTCCACCACCACCACCAAGTCCACCACCACCACCAAGTCCACCACCAAGTCCACCACCACCACCAAGTCCACCACCACCACCAAGTCCACCACCACCACCAAGTCCACCACCACCACCAAGTCCACCACAACCACCAAGTCCACCACCAAGTCCACCACCACCACCAAGTCCACCACCACCACCAAGTCCACCACCACCAAGTCCACCACCACGTCCACCACCACCCACGTCCACCACCACCAAGTCGTCCACCACCACCAAGTCGTCCACCACCCACCACGTCCACCACCACCACCAAGTCCACCACCACCACCAAGTCCACCACCACCACCAAGTCCACCACCACCACCAAGTCCACCACCACCACCAAGTCCACCACCACCACCAAGTCCACCACCACCACCAAGTCCACCACCACCACCACCAAGTCCACCACCACCACCAAGTCCACCACCACCACCAAGTCCACCACCAAGTCCACCACCACCACCAAGTCCACCACCAAGTCCACCACCACCACCAAGTCCACCACCACCACCAAGTCCACCACCACCACGTCCACCAACACCACCACCACCACCACGTCCACCGCCACGTCCACCACCACTGCCACCAACACCACGTCCACCAGCACGCCCACCAACACCACGTCCACCAGCACGCCCACCAACACCACGTCCACCAGCACCACGTCCACCAGCACCACGTCCACCAGCACCACGTCCACCAGCACCACCACATCCACCACCACCAACACCACGTCCACTGCCACGTCCACCACCACGTCCACCAACACCACGTCCACCAGCACGCCCACCAACACCACGTCCACCAGCACCACGTCCACCAGCACCACCACATCCACCACCACCAACACCACGTCCACCACCACTGCCACGTCCACCACCACTGCCAAGTCCACCACCACTGCCAAGTCCACCACCACGCCCACCAACACCACGTCCACCACCACCACGCCCACCAGCACCACCACCACGTCCACCAGCACCACCACCACGTCCACCAGCACCACCACCACGTCCACCAGCACCACCACCACGTCCACCAGCACCACCACCACGTCCACCAGCACCACCACCACGCCCACCACCACGCCCACCAGCACCAAACCACTTCCACCACCACGTCCACCACGTCCACCACCACCACGTCCACCACCACCACGTCCACCACCACCACGCCCACCAACACCACGCCCACCAACACCACGTCCACCAGCAGCACCACCACGTCCACCAGCAGCACCACCACGTCCACCAGCAGCACCACCACGTCCACCAGCAGCACCACCACGTCCACCAGCAGCACCACCACGTCCACCAGCAGCACCACCACGTCCACCAGCAGCACCACCACGTCCACCAGCAGCACCACCACGTCCACCAGCAGCACCACCACGTCCACCAGCAGCACCACCACGTCCAGCACCACCACCACGTCCAGCACCACCACCACGTCCAGCACCACCACCACGTCCACCACCACCACCATCACCACCACGCCCACCACGCCCACCACCCACCACGTCCACCACCCACCACGTCCACCACCCACCACGTCCACCACCCACCACGTCCACCACCCACCACGTCCACCACCACCACGTCCACCACGTCCACCACGTCCACCACCACCACGTCCACCACCACCACGTCCACCACCACGTCCACCACCACGTCCACCACCACGTCCACCACCACCACGTCCATCACCACCACGTCCATCACCACCACGTCCATCACCACCACGTCCATCACCACCACGTCCATCACCACCACGTCCATCACCACCACGTCCACCACCACCACGTCCACCACCACCACGTCCACCACCACCACGTCCACCACCACCACGTCCACCACCACCACGTCCACCACCACCACGTCCACCACCACCACGTCCACCACCACCACCACCACATCCACCACCACCACGTCCACCACCACCACGTCCACCACCACCAAGTCCACCACCACCACGTCCACCACCACCAAGTCCACCACCACCAAGTCCACCACCACCAAGTCCACCACCACCAAGTCCACCACCACCAAGTCCACCACCACCAAGTCCACCACCACCAAGTCCACCACCACCAAGTCCACCACCACCAAGTCCACCACCACCAAGTCCACCACCACCAAGTCCACCACCACCAAGTCCACCACCACCAAGTCCACCACCACCAAGTCCACCACCACCACGTCCACCACCACCACGTCCACCACCACCACCACGTCCACCACCACCACCACGTCCATCACCACCACGTCCATCACCACCACGTCCATCACCACCACGTCCATCACCACCACATCCATCACCACCACGTCCATCACCACCACGTCCATCACCACCACGTCCATCACCACCACGTCCATCACCACCACGTCCATCACCACCACGTCCATCACCACCACGTCCATCACCACCACGTCCATCACCACCACGTCCACCACCACCACGTCCACCACCACCACCAAGTCCACCACCAAGTCCACCACCAAGTCCACCACCAAGTCCACCACCACCACCAAGTCCACCACCACCACCAAGTCCACCACCACCACCAAGTCCACCACCACCACCAAGTCCACCACCACCACCAAGTCCACCACCACCACCAAGTCCACCACCACCACCAAGTCCACCACCACCACCAAGTCCACCACCACCACCAAGTCCACCACCACCACCAAGTCCACCACCACCACCAAGTCCACCACCACCACCAAGTCCACCACCACCACCAAGTCCACCACCACCACCAAGTCCACCACCACCACCAAGTCCACCACCACCACCAAGTCCACCACCACCAAGTCCACCACCACCAAGTCCACCACCACCACGTCCACCACCACCACGTCCACCACCACCACGTCCACCACCACCACGTCCACCACGTCCATCACCACCACCACCACGTCCATCACCACCACCACCACGTCCATCACCACCACCACCACGTCCATCACCACCACCAGCACGTCCATCACCACCACCAGCACGTCCACCACCAGCACGTCCACCACACCACCACGTCCACCACGTCCACCACACCACCACGTCCACCTCCACCACCTCCACCACGTCCACCACCACCTTCACCACGTCCACCACCACCTCCACCACGTCCACCACCACATCCACCACGTCCACCACCACCATGTCCACCACCACGTCCACCACCACCACGTCCACCACCACCACGTCCACCACCACCACCACGTCCACCACCACCACGTCCACCACCACCACGTCCACCACCACCACGTCCACCACGTCCATCACCACCACGTCCATCACCACCACCACCACGTCCATCACCACCACCAGCACGTCCACCACCAGCACGTCCACCACCAGCACGTCCACCACACCACCACGTCCACCACACCACCACGTCCACCACACCACCACGTCCACCACACCACCACGTCCACCACACCACCACGTCCACCACACCACCACGTCCACCACACCACCACGTCCACCTCCACCACATCCACCACATCCACCACCACCTCCACCACGTCCACCACCACCATGTCCACCACATCCACCACCACCTCCACCACGTCCACCACCACCATGTCCACCACCACCACGTCCACCACCACCACGTCCACCAACACCACATCCACCAACACCACATCCACCAACACCACATCCACCAACACCACATCCACCAACACCACCACGTCCACCAACACCACGTCCACCAACACCACATCCACCAACACCACATCCACCAACACCACGTCCACCAACACCACATCCACCAACACCACCACCACGTCCACCAACACCACATCCACCAACACCACCACCACGTCCACCAACACCACGTCCACCAACACCACCACCACGTCCACCACCACCACGTCCACCACCACCATGTCCACCACCACCACGTCCACCAACACCACGTCCACCACGTCCACCACACCACCACGTCCACCTCCACCACATCCACCACCACCTCCACCACGTCCACCACCACATCCACCACGTCCACCACCACATCCACCACGTCCACCAACACCACGTCCACCGCCACGTCCACCACCACTGCCACGTCCACCACCACGTCCACCACCATGCCCACCAACACCACGTCCACCACCACATCCACCAACACCACATCCACCAACACCACGTCCACCAACACCACGTCCACCAACACCACATCCACCAACACCACATCCACCAACACCACCACCACGTCCACCAACACCACGTCCACCAACACCACATCCACCAACACCACCACCACGTTCACCAACACCACGTCCACCAACACCACCACCACGTCCACCAACACCACCACCACGTCCACCAACACCACCACCACGTCCACCAACACCACCACCACGTCCACCACCACCACGTCCACCACTCCACCACCCACCATGTCCACCACCCACCATGTCCACCACCCACCACCACCACGTCCACCACCACCACGTCCACCACCACCACGTCCACCACCACCACGTCCACCACCACCACGTCCACCACCACCACCACCACCACGTCCACCAGCAGCACCACCACGTCCACCAGCAGCACCACCACGTCCACCAGCAGCACCACCACGTCCACCAGCAGCACCACCACGTCCACCAGCAGCACCACCACGTCCACCAGCAGCACCACCACGTCCACCAGCAGCACCAGCACGTCCACCACACCAGCACGTCCACCACACCACCACGTCCACCACACCACCACGTCCACCACACCACCACGTCCACCTCCACCACCTCCACCACCACCTCCACCACGTCCACCACCACTACGTCCACCACCACGCCCACCAACACCACATCCACCAACACCACCACTACGTCCACCACCACTACGTCCACCACCACTACGTCCACCACCACTACGTCCACCACCACGCCCACCAACACCACATCCACCAACACCACATCCACCAACACCACGTCCACCAACACCACGTCCACCAACACCACCACCACCACGTCCACCAACACCACCACCACCACGTCCACCGCCACGTCCACCACCACTGCCACCAACACCACGTCCACCACCACTGCCACCAACACCACGTCCACCAGCACGCCCACCAACACCACGTCCACCAGCACGCCCACCAACACCACGTCCACCAGCACCACGTCCACCAGCACCACCACATCCACCACCACCAACACCACGTCCACTGCCACGTCCACCACCACGTCCACCACCACCACGTCCACCACCACCACGTCCACCACCACCACGTCCACCACCACCACGTCCACCACCACCACGTCCACCACCACCACGTCCACCACCACCACGTCCACCAGCACCGCCACATCCACCACCACCAACACCACGTCCACCACCACTGCCACGTCCACCACCACTGCCAAGTCCACCACCACGCCCACCAACACCACGTCCACCACCACCACGCCCACCAGCACCACCACCACGTCCACCAGCACCACCACCACGTCCACCAGCACCACCACCACGCCCACCAGCATCACACCACTTCCACCAGCACCACCACCACGTCCACCACCACCACGTCCACCACCACCACGTCCACCACCACCACGTCCACCACCACCACGTCCACCACCACCACGCCCACCAACACCACGTCCACCAGCAGCACCACCACGTCCACCAGCAGCACCACCACGTCCACCAGCAGCACCACCACGTCCACCAGCAGCACCACCACGTCCACCAGCAGCACCACCACGTCCACCAGCAGCACCACCACGTCCACCAGCAGCACCACCACGTCCACCAGCAGCACCACCACGTCCACTAGCAGCACCACCACGTCCACTAGCAGCACCACCACGTCCACCAGCAGCACCACCACGTCCACCAGCACCACCACCACGTCCAGCACCACCACGTCCACCACCACCACGCCCACCACCCACCACGCCCACCACCCACCACGCCCACCACCCACCACGTCCACCACCCACCACGTCCACCACCCACCACGTCCACCACCCACCACGTCCACCACCACCACGTCCACCACCACCACGTCCACCACCACCACGTCCACCACCACCACGTCCACACCACCACGTCCACCACCACCACGTCCACCACCACCACGTCCACCACCACCACGTCCACCACCACCACGTCCACCACCACCACGTCCACCACCACCACGTCCACCACCACCACGTCCACCACCACCACGTCCACCACCACGTCCACCACCACCACGTCCACCACCACCACGTCCACCACCACCACGTCCACCACCACCACGTCCACCACCACCACGTCCATCACCACCACGTCCATCACCACCACGTCCATCACCACCACGTCCATCACCACCACGTCCATCACCACCACGTCCATCACCACCACGTCCATCACCACCACGTCCATCACCACCACGTCCATCACCACCACGTCCATCACCACCACGTCCATCACCACCACGTCCATCACCACCACGTCCATCACCACCACGTCCATCACCACCACGTCCATCACCACCACGTCCATCACCACCATGTCCACCACCACCAAGTCCACCACCACGTCCACCACCACCAAGTCCACCACCACCACCACGTCCACCACCACCACCACGTCCACCACCACCAAGTCCACCACCACCACCACGTCCACCACCACCACCACGTCCACCACCACCAAGTCCACCACCACCACCACCAAGTCCACCACCACCAAGTCCACCACCACCACCAAGTCCACCACCACCACCACCAAGTCCACCACCACCACCAAGTCCACCACCACCAAGTCCACCACCACCACCAAGTCCACCACCACCAAGTCCACCACCACGTCCACCACCACCACGTCCACCACCACCAAGTCCACCACCACCAAGTCGTCCACCACCACCAAGTCGTCCACCACCACCAAGTCGTCCACCACCACCAAGTCGTCCACCACCAACCACGTCCACCACCACCAAGTCGTCCACCACCACCAAGTCCACCACCACCAAGTCCACCACCACCACGTCCACCACCACCACGTCCACCACCACCACGTCCACCACCACCAAGTCCACCACCACCACGTCCACCACCACCACGTCCACCACCACCACGTCCATCACCACCACGTCCACCACCACCAAGTCCACCACCAAGTCCACCACCACCACCAAGTCCACCACCACCACCAAGTCCACCACCACCACCAAGTCCACCACCACCACCAAGTCCACCACCACCACCAAGTCCACCACCACCACCAAGTCCACCACCAAGTCCACCACCACCACCAAGTCCACCACCACCAAGTCCACCACCACCAAGTCCACCACCACCAAGTCCACCACCACCAAGTCCACCACCACCAAGTCCACCACCACACGTCCACCACGTCCACCACCACGTCCATCACCACCACCACATCCACGTCCACCACCACATCCACGTCCACCACCACCACGTCCACCACACCACCACGTCCACCTCCACCACATCCACCACGTCCACCACCACATCCACCACGTCCACCACCACCATGTCCACCACCACCATGTCCACCACCACCATGTCCACCACCACCACGTCCACCACCACGCCCACCAACACCACGCCCACCAACACCACATCCACCAACACGTCCACCAACACGTCCACCGCCACGTCCACCACCACTGCCACGTCCACCACGTCCACCACCATGCCCACCAACACCACGTCCACCACCACGCCCACCAACACCACGCCCACCAACACCACGCCCACCAGCACCACGTCCACCAGCACCACCACATCCACCACCACCACCAACACCACGTCCACCACCACCACTGCCACGTCCACCACCACTGCCACGTCCACCACCACTGCCACGTCCACCACCACTGCCACGTCCACCACCACTGCCACGTCCACCACCACGCCCACCAACACCACGTCCACCAGCACCACGTCCACCAGCACCACCACCACGTCTGCCAGCACCACACCACTTCCACCAGCACCACCACCACGTCCACCACCACGGCCACCACCACCACGGCCACCACCACCACGTCCACCACCACCACGTCCACCACGTCCACCACCACTGCCACGTCCACCACCACTGCCACGTCCACCACCACTGCCACGTCCACCACCCCCGCCACATCCAGCAGCACCACCACGTCCACCAGCAGCACCACCACGTCCACCAGCAGCCCTACCACGTCCACCAGCACCACCACCACGTCCAACAGCACCACCACCACGTCCACCACCACCACGTCCACCAGCACCACCACCACGTCCACAAGCAGCACCACCACGTCCACCAGCAGCACCACCACGTCCACCAGCAGCACCACCACCACGTCCACCATGTCCACCACGTCCACCATGTCCACCACCACCACCATGTCCACCACCACCACGTCCACCACCACGCCCACCAACACCACATCCACCAACACCACGTCCACCAACACCTCCACCACGTCCACCAACACCACCACCACCGCGTCCACCGCCACGTTCATCACCACTGCCACGTCCACCACCACGTCCACCAACACCACGTCCACCAGCACGCCCACCAGCACCACGTCCACCAACACCACGTCCACCAGCACCACCACGTCCACCACCACTGCCACGTCCACCACCACTGCCACGTCCACCACCACGCCCACCAACACCACGTCCACCACCACCACGCCCACCAGCACCACCACCACGTCCACCAGCACCACCACCACGCCCACCAGAACCACACCACTTCCACCAGCACCACGTCCACCACCACCACGTCCACCACCGCCACCACGTCCACCACCACCACGTCCACCACCACCACGTCCACCACCACCACGTCCACCACCACTGCCACGTCCACCACCACTGCCACGTCCACCACCACTGCCATGTCCACCACCACTGCCACGTCCACCACCACTGCCATGTCCACCACCACTGCCACGTCCACCACCACTGCCACGTCCACCACCACTGCCACGTCCACCACCACTGCCACGTCCACCAGAACCACCGCCACGTCCACTAGCACCACCGCCACGTCCACCAGCACCACCGCCACGTCCACCAGCACCACCGCCACGTCCACCAGCACCACCGCCACGTCCACCAGCACCACCACCACGTCCACCAGCACCACCACCACGTCCACCAGCAGCACCACCACGTCCACCAGCAGCACCACCACGTCCACCAGCACCACCACCACGCCCACCACCACGCCCACCAGCACCAAACCACTTCCACCAGCACCACCACCACGTCCACCACGTCCACCACCACCACGTCCACCACCACCAACACCACGTCCACCACCACTGCCACGTCCACCACCACTGCCAAGTCCACCACCACTGCCAAGTCCACCACCACGCCCACCAACACCACGTCCACCACCACCACGCCCACCAGCACCACCACCACGTCCACCAGCACCACCACCACGTCCACCAGCACCACCACCACGTCCACCAGCACCACCACCACGTCCACCAGCACCACCACCACGTCCACCAGCACCACCACCACGCCCACCACCACGCCCACCAGCACCAAACCACTTCCACCAGCACCACCACCACGTCCACCACGTCCACCACCACCACGTCCACCACCACCACGCCCACCAACACCACGCCCACCAACACCACGTCCACCAGCAGCACCACCACGTCCACCAGCAGCACCACCACGTCCACCAGCAGCACCACCACGTCCACCAGCAGCACCACCACGTCCACCAGCAGCACCACCACGTCCACCAGCAGCACCACCACGTCCAGCACCACCACCACGTCCACCACCACCACCACGTCCACCACCACCACCACGTCCACCACCACGTCCATCACCACCACGCCCACCACGCCCACCACCCACCACGTCCACCACCCACCACGTCCACCACCCACCACGTCCACCACCCACCACGTCCACCACCCACCACGTCCACCACCACCACGTCCACCACCACCACGTCCACCACCACCACGTCCACCACGACCACGTCCACCACGACCACGTCCACCACCACGTCCACCACCACCACGTCCACCACCACCACGTCCATCACCACCACGTCCATCACCACCACGTCCATCACCACCACGTCCATCACCACCACGTCCATCACCACCACGTCCACCACCACCACGTCCACCACCACCACGTCCACCACCACCACGTCCACCACCACCACGTCCACCACCACCACGTCCACCACCACCACCACGTCCACCACCACCACCACGTCCACCACCACCACCACGTCCACCACCACCACGTCCACCACCACCAAGTCCACCACCACCAAGTCCACCACCACCAAGTCCACCACCACCACGTCCACCACCACCACCACGTCCATCACCACCACGTCCACCACCACCACCACGTCCACCACCACCACCACGTCCATCACCACCACGTCCATCACCACCACGTCCATCACCACCACGTCCATCACCACCACGTCCATCACCACCACGTCCATCACCACCACGTCCATCACCACCACGTCCATCACCACCACGTCCATCACCACCACGTCCATCACCACCACGTCCATCACCACCACGTCCATCACCACCACGTCCATCACCACCACGTCCATCACCACCACGTCCATCACCACCACGTCCACCACCACCACGTCCACCACCACCACGTCCACCACGTCCACCACCACCACGTCCACCACCACCAAGTCCACCACCACCAAGTCCACCACCACCAAGTCCACCACCACCACCAAGTCCACCACCACCACCAAGTCCACCACCACCACCAAGTCCACCACCACCACCAAGTCCACCACCACCACCAAGTCCACCACCACCACCAAGTCCACCACCAAGTCCACCACCACCACCAAGTCCACCACCAAGTCCACCACCACCACCAAGTCCACCACCACCACCAAGTCCACCACCACCACCAAGTCCACCACCACCACCAAGTCCACCACCACCACCAAGTCCACCACCACCACCAAGTCCACCACCATCACCAAGTCCACCACCACCACCAAGTCCACCACCACCACCAAGTCCACCACCTCCACCACCACCACCAAGTCCACCACCACCACCAAGTCCACCACCAAGTCCACCACCAAGTCCACCACCACCACCAAGTCCACCACCACCACCAAGTCCACCACCACCACCAAGTCCACCACCACCACCAAGTCCACCACCACCACCAAGTCCACCACCACCACCAAGTCCTCCACCACCACCAAGTCCACCACCACCAAGTCCACCACCACCACGTCCACCACCACCACGTCCACCACCACCACGTCCACCACGTCCATCACCACCACCACCACGTCCATCACCACCACCACGTCCATCACCACCACCACCACGTCCATCACCACCACCAAGTCCACCACCACCACCAAGTCCACCACCAAGTCCACCACCACCACCAAGTCCACCACCACCACCAAGTCCACCACCAAGTCCACCACCAAGTCCACCACCACCACCAAGTCCACCACCACCACCAAGTCCACCACCACCACCAAGTCCACCACCACCACCAAGTCCACCACCACCACCAAGTCCACCACCACCAAGTCCACCACCACCAAGTCCACCACCACCACGTCCACCACCACCACGTCCACCACCACCACGTCCACCACGTCCATCACCACCACCACCACGTCCATCACCACCACCACCACGTCCATCACCACCACCACCACGTCCACCACCACCACGTCCACCACCACCACGTCCACCACGTCCATCACCACCACCACCACGTCCATCACCACCACCACCACGTCCATCACCACCACCACCACGTCCATCACCACCACCAGCACGTCCATCACCACCACCAGCACGTCCACCACCAGCACGTCCACCACACCACCACGTCCACCACGTCCACCAACACCACGTCCACCAACACCACATCCACCAACACCACATCCACCAACACCACATCCACCAACACCACGTCCACCAACACCACATCCACCAACACCACCACCACGTCCACCAACACCACATCCACCAACACCACCACCACGTCCACCAACACCACGTCCACCAACACCACCACCACGTCCACCACCACCACGTCCACCACCACCACGTCCACCACCACCACGTCCACCACCACCACGTCCACCAACACCACGTCCACCACACCACCACGTCCACCTCCACCACATCCACCACCACCTCCACCACGTCCACCACCACATCCACCACGTCCACCACCACATCCACCACGTCCACCAACACCACGTCCACCGCCACGTCCACCACCACTGCCACGTCCACCACCACGTCCACCACCATGCCCACCAACACCACGTCCACCACCACATCCACCAACACCACATCCACCAACACCACATCCACCAACACCACCACCACGTCCACCAACACCACGTCCACCAACACCACGTCCACCAACACCACATCCACCAACACCACATCCACCAACACCACCACCACGTCCACCAACACCACGTCCACCAACACCACCACCACGTCCACCAACACCACGTCCACCAACACCACATCCACCAACACCACCACCACGTCCACCAACACCACCACCACGTCCACCAACACCACCACCACGTCCACCAACACCACCACCACGTCCACCAACACCACCACCACGTCCACCAACACCACGTCCACCACACCACCACGTCCACCACACCACCACGTCCACCTCCACCACATCCACCACCACCTCCACCACATCCACCACCACATCCACCACGTCCACCACCACCATGTCCACCACCACCATGTCCACCACCACCATGTCCACCACCACCATGTCCACCACCACCATGTCCACCACCACCACGTCCACCAACACCACGTCCACCAACACCACCACCACGTCCACCAACACCACATCCACCGCCACGTCCACCACCACGTCCACCACCATGCCCACCAACACCACGCCCACCAACACCACGTCCACCAGCACCACCACATCCACCAACACCACGTCCACCACCACCACTGCCACGTCCACCACCACTGCCACGTCCACCACCACTGCCACGTCCACCACCACTGCCACGTCCACCACCACCACGTCCACCAGCACCACGTCCACCAGCACCACCACCACGTCCACCAGCACCACACCACTTCCACCAGCACCACCACCACGTCCACCACCACCACGTCCACCACCACCACCACCATCACGTCCACCACGTCCACCACCACCACGTCCACCACCACTGCCACGTTTACCACCCCCGCCACATCCAGCAGCACCACCACGTCCACCAGCAGCACCACCACGTCCACCAGCAGCACCACCACGTCCACCAGCAGCACCACCACGTCCACCAGCAGCACCACCACGTCCACCAGCAGCACCACCACGTCCACCAGCAGCACCAGCACGTCCACCACCACCACGTCCACCACCACCACGTCCACCACGTCCACCACCACCACGTCCACCACCACCACGTCCACCACCACCACGTCCACCACCACGTCCACCACCACGTCCACCACCACGTCCACCACCAAGTCCACCACCACCAAGTCCACCACCACCAAGTCCACCACCACCAAGTCCACCACCACCACCAAGTCCACCACCAAGTCCACCACCACCACCAAGTCCACCACCACCACCAAGTCCACCACCACCACCAAGTCCACCACCACCACCAAGTCCACCACCACCACCAAGTCCACCACCAAGTCCACCACCACCACCAAGTCCACCACCACCACCAAGTCCACCACCACCACCAAGTCCACCACCACCACCAAGTCCACCACCACCACCAAGTCCACCACCACCACCACCAAGTCCACCACCAAGTCCACCACCACCACCAAGTCCACCACCACCACCAAGTCCACCACCACCACCAAGTCCACCACCACCACCAAGTCCACCACCACCACCAAGTCCACCACCACCACCACCAAGTCCACCACCAAGTCCACCACCACCACCAAGTCCACCACCACCACCAAGTCCACCACCACCACCAAGTCCACCACCACCAAGTCCACCACCACCACCAAGTCCACCACCACCACCAAGTCCACCACCAAGTCCACCACCACCACCAAGTCCACCACCACCAAGTCCACCACCACCAAGTCCACCACCACCAAGTCCACCACCACCAAGTCCACCACCACCAAGTCCACCACCACCAAGTCCACCACCACACGTCCACCACGTCCACCACCACGTCCATCACCACCACCACATCCACGTCCACCACCACATCCACGTCCACCACCACCACGTCCACCACACCACCACGTCCACCTCCACCACATCCACCACGTCCACCACCACATCCACCACGTCCACCACCACCATGTCCACCACCACCATGTCCACCACCACCACGTCCACCACCACGCCCACCAACACCACGCCCACCAACACCACATCCACCAACACGTCCACCAACACGTCCACCGCCACGTCCACCACCACTGCCACGTCCACCACGTCCACCACCATGCCCACCAACACCACGTCCACCACCACGCCCACCAACACCACGCCCACCAACACCACGCCCACCAGCACCACGTCCACCAGCACCACCACATCCACCAACACCACGTCCACCACCACCACTGCCACGTCCACCACCACTGCCACGTCCACCACCACTGCCACGTCCACCACCACTGCCACGTCCACCACCACTGCCACGTCCACCACCACGCCCACCAACACCACGTCCACCAGCACCACGTCCACCAGCACCACCACCACGTCTGCCAGCACCACACCACTTCCACCAGCACCACCACCACGTCCACCACCACGGCCACCACCACCACGGCCACCACCACCACGTCCACCACCACCACGTCCACCACGTCCACCACCACTGCCACGTCCACCACCACTGCCATGTCCACCACCACTGCCACGTCCACCACCCCCGCCACATCCAGCAGCACCACCACGTCCACCAGCAGCACCACCACGTCCACCAGCAGCCCTACCACGTCCACCAGCACCACCACCACGTCCAACAGCACCACCACCACGTCCACCACCACCACGCCCACCACCACGTCCACCAGCACCACCACCACGTCCACAAGCAGCACCACCACGTCCACCAGCAGCACCACCACGTCCACCAGCAGCACCAGCACCACCACCACGTCCACCATGTCCACCACCACCACCATGTCCACCACCACCACGTCCACCACCACGCCATCCACCAACACCACGTCCACCAACACCTCCACCACGTCCACCAACACCACCACCACCGCGTCCACCGCCACGTTCATCACCACTGCCACGTCCACCACCACGTCCACCAACACCACGTCCACCAGCACGCCCACCAGCACCACGTCCACCAACACCACGTCCACCAGCACCACCACGTCCACCACCACTGCCACGTCCACCACCACTGCCACGTCCACCACCACGCCCACCAACACCACGTCCACCACCACCACGCCCACCAGCACCACCACCACGTCCACCAGCACCACCACCACGTCCACCAGCACCACCACCACGTCCACCAGCACCACCACCACGCCCACCAGAACCACACCACTTCCACCAGCACCACGTCCACCACCACCACGTCCACCACCGCCACCACGTCCACCACCACCACGTCCACCACCACCACGTCCACCACCACCACGTCCACCACCACTGCCACGTCCACCACCACTGCCACGTCCACCACCACTGCCACGTCCACCACCACTGCCACGTCCACCACCACTGCCACGTCCACCAGCACCACCGCCACGTCCACCAGCACCACCGCCACGTCCACCAGCACCACCGCCACGTCCACCAGCACCACCGCCACGTCCACCAGCACCACCGCCACGTCCACCAGCACCACCGCCACGTCCACCAGCACCACCACCACGTCCACCAGCACCACCACCACGTCCACCAGCAGCACCACCACGTCCACCAGCAGCACCACCACGTCCACCAGCACCACCACCACGCCCACCACCACGCCCACCAGCACCAAACCACTTCCACCAGCACCACCACCACGTCCACCACGTCCACCACCACCACGTCCACCACCACCAACACCACGTCCACCACCACTGCCACGTCCACCACCACTGCCAAGTCCACCACCACTGCCAAGTCCACCACCACGCCCACCAACACCACGTCCACCACCACCACGCCCACCAGCACCACCACCACGTCCACCAGCACCACCACCACGTCCACCAGCACCACCACCACGTCCACCAGCACCACCACCACGTCCACCAGCACCACCACCACGTCCACCAGCACCACCACCACGTCCACCAGCACCACCACCACGCCCACCACCACGCCCACCAGCACCAAACCACTTCCACCAGCACCACCACCACGTCCACCACGTCCACCACCACCACGTCCACCACCACCACGTCCACCACCACCACGCCCAACAACACCACGCCCACCAACACCACGTCCACCAGCAGCACCACCACGTCCACCAGCAGCACCACCACGTCCACCAGCAGCACCACCACGTCCACCAGCAGCACCACCACGTCCACCAGCAGCACCACCACGTCCACCAGCAGCACCACCACGTCCACCAGCAGCACCACCACGTCCACCAGCAGCACCACCACGTCCACCAGCAGCACCACCACGTCCACCAGCAGCACCACCACGTCCAGCACCACCACCACGTCCACCACCACCACCACGTCCACCACCACGTCCACCACCACGTCCATCACCACCACGCCCACCACGCCCACCACCCACCACGTCCACCACCCACCACGTCCACCACCCACCACGTCCACCACCCACCACGTCCACCACCCACCACGTCCACCACCCACCACGTCCACCACCCACCACGTCCACCACCACCACGTCCACCACGTCCACCACCACCACGTCCACCACCACCACGTCCACCACCACCACGTCCATCACCACCACGTCCATCACCACCACGTCCATCACCACCACGTCCATCACCACCACGTCCATCACCACCACGTCCATCACCACCACGTCCACCACCACCACGTCCACCACCACCACGTCCACCACCACCACGTCCACCACCACCACGTCCACCACCACCACGTCCACCACCACCACGTCCACCACCACCACGTCCACCACCACCACGTCCACCAACACCACGTCCACCGGCAGCACCACCACGTCCACCAGCAGCACCACCACGTCCACCAGCAGCACCACCACGTCCACCAGCAGCACCACCACGTCCACCAGCAGCACCACCACGTCCACCAGCAGCACCACCACGTCCACCAGCAGCACCACCACGTCCACCAGCAGCACCACCACGTCCACCAGCAGCACCACCACGTCCACCAGCAGCACCACCACGTCCAGCACCACCACCACGTCCACCACCACCACCACGTCCACCACCACGTCCACCACCACGTCCATCACCACCACGCCCACCACGCCCACCACCCACCACGTCCACCACCCACCACGTCCACCACCCACCACGTCCACCACCCACCACGTCCACCACCCACCACGTCCACCACCCACCACGTCCACCACCCACCACGTCCACCACCACCACGTCCACCACGTCCACCACCACCACGTCCACCACCACCACGTCCACCACCACGTCCACCACCACGTCCACCACCACGTCCACCACCACCACGTCCACCACCACCACGTCCACCACCACCACGTCCATCACCACCACGTCCATCACCACCACGTCCATCACCACCACGTCCATCACCACCACGTCCATCACCACCACGTCCATCACCACCACGTCCACCACCACCACGTCCACCACCACCACGTCCACCACCACCACGTCCACCACCACCACGTCCACCACCACCACGTCCACCACCACCACGTCCACCACCACCACCACGTCCACCACCACCACGTCCACCACCACCAAGTCCACCACCACCAAGTCCACCACCACCAAGTCCACCACCACCACGTCCACCACCACCACCACGTCCATCACCACCACGTCCACCACCACCACCACGTCCATCACCACCACGTCCATCACCACCACGTCCATCACCACCACGTCCATCACCACCACGTCCATCACCACCACGTCCATCACCACCACGTCCATCACCACCACGTCCATCACCACCACGTCCATCACCACCACGTCCATCACCACCACGTCCATCACCACCACGTCCATCACCACCACGTCCATCACCACCACGTCCATCACCACCACGTCCATCACCACCACGTCCATCACCACCACGTCCACCACCACCACGTCCACCACCACCACGTCCACCACCACCACGTCCACCACCACCAAGTCCACCACCACCACCAAGTCCACCACCACCACCAAGTCCACCACCACCACCAAGTCCACCACCACCACCAAGTCCACCACCACCACCAAGTCCACCACCACCACCAAGTCCACCACCACCACCAAGTCCACCACCAAGTCCACCACCACCACCAAGTCCACCACCACCACCAAGTCCACCACCACCACCAAGTCCACCACCACCACCAAGTCCACCACCACCACCAAGTCCACCACCACCACCAAGTCCACCACCACCACCAAGTCCACCACCACCACCAAGTCCACCACCACCACCAAGTCCACCACCACCACCAAGTCCACCACCACCACCAAGTCCACCACCACCACCAAGTCCACCACCAACACCAAGTCCACCACCACCACCAAGTCCACCACCACCACCAAGTCCACCACCACCACCAAGTCCACCACCACCACCAAGTCCACCACCACCACCAAGTCCACCACCACCACCAAGTCCACCACCAAGTCCACCACCACCACCAAGTCCACCACCAAGTCCACCACCACCACCAAGTCCACCACCACCACCAAGTCCACCACCACCACCAAGTCCACCACCACCAAGTCCACCACCACCAAGTCCACCACCACCAAGTCCACCACCACCAAGTCCACCACCACCAAGTCCACCACCACCAAGTCCACCACCACCAAGTCCACCACCACCAAGTCCACCACCACCAAGTCCACCACCACCAAGTCCACCACCACCACGTCCATCACCACCACCACCACGTCCATCACCACCACCACCACGTCCATCACCACCACCAGCACGTCCATCACCACCACCAGCACGTCCACCACCAGCACGTCCACCACACCACCACGTCCACCACGTCCACCACACCACCACGTCCACCTCCACCACCTCCACCACGTCCACCACCACCTTCACCACGTCCACCACCACCTCCACCACGTCCACCACCACATCCACCACGTCCACCACCACCACGTCCACCACCACCACGTCCACCACCACCACGTCCACCACCACCACGTCCACCACCACCACGTCCACCACGTCCATCACCACCACGTCCACCACCACCACCACCACGTCCATCACCACCACCAGCACGTCCATCACCACCACCAGCACGTCCATCACCACCACCAGCACGTCCATCACCACCACCACGTCCACCACCAGCACGTCCACCACACCACCACGTCCACCACACCACCACGTCCACCACACCACCACGTCCACCACACCACCACGTCCACCACACCACCACGTCCACCACACCACCACGTCCACCACACCACCACGTCCACCTCCACCACATCCACCACATCCACCACCACCTCCACCACGTCCACCACCACCATGTCCACCACATCCACCACCACCTCCACCACGTCCACCACCACCATGTCCACCACCACCACGTCCACCACCACCACGTCCACCAACACCACATCCACCAACACCACATCCACCAACACCACATCCACCAACACCACATCCACCAACACCACCACCACCACGTCCACCAACACCACGTCCACCAACACCACATCCACCAACACCACATCCACCAACACCACGTCCACCAACACCACATCCACCAACACCACCACCACGTCCACCAACACCACATCCACCAACACCACCACCACGTCCACCAACACCACGTCCACCAACACCACCACCACGTCCACCACCACCACGTCCACCACCACCACGTCCACCACCACCACGTCCACCAACACCACGTCCACCACGTCCACCACACCACCACGTCCACCTCCACCACATCCACCACCACCTCCACCACGTCCACCACCACATCCACCACGTCCACCACCACATCCACCACGTCCACCAACACCACGTCCACCGCCACGTCCACCACCACTGCCACGTCCACCACCACGTCCACCACCATGCCCACCAACACCACGTCCACCACCACATCCACCAACACCACATCCACCAACACCACATCCACCAACACCACCACCACGTCCACCAACACCACGTCCACCAACACCACGTCCACCAACACCACATCCACCAACACCACATCCACCAACACCACCACCACGTCCACCAACACCACGTCCACCAACACCACATCCACCAACACCACCACCACGTTCACCAACACCACGTCCACCAACACCACCACCACGTCCACCAACACCACCACCACGTCCACCAACACCACCACCACGTCCACCACCACCACGTCCACCAACACCACGTCCACCACACCACCACGTCCACCACACCACCACGTCCACCTCCACCACATCCACCACATCCACCACCACATCCACCACGTCCACCACCACCATGTCCACCACCACCATGTCCACCACCACCATGTCCACCACCACCATGTCCACCACCACCATGTCCACCACCACCACGTCCACCAACACCACGTCCACCACCACCACCACCACGTCCACCAACACCACCACCACGTCCACCAACACCACATCCACCGCCACGTCCACCACCACTGCCACGTCCACCACCACGTCCACCACCATGCCCACCAACACCACGCCCACCAACACCACGTCCACCAGCACCACCACATCCACCAACACCACGTCCACCAGCACCACCACATCCACCAACACCACGTCCACCACCACCACTGCCACGTCCACCACCACTGCCACGTCCACCACCACTGCCACGTCCACCACCACTGCCACGTCCACCACCACGCCCACCAACACCACGTCCACCAGCACCACGTCCACCAGCACCACCACCACGTCCACCAGCACCACACCACTTCCACCAGCACCACCACCACGTCCACCACCACCACGTCCACCACCACCACCACCATCACGTCCACCACGTCCACCACCACCACGTCCACCACCACTGCCACGTTTACCACCCCCGCCACATCCAGCAGCACCACCACGTCCACCAGCAGCACCACCACGTCCACCAGCAGCACCACCACGTCCACCAGCAGCACCACCACGTCCACCAGCAGCACCACCACGTCCACCAGCAGCACCACCACGTCCACCAGCAGCACCACCACGTCCACCACCACCACGTCCACCACCACCACGTCCACCACCACCACGTCCACCACCACCACGTCCACCACCACCACGTCCACCACCACCACATCCACCACCACCACGTCCACCACCACCACGTCCACCACCACGTCCACCACCACGTCCACCACCACGTCCACCACCACCAAGTCCACCACCACCAAGTCCACCACCACCAAGTCCACCACCACCACCAAGTCCACCACCAAGTCCACCACCAAGTCCACCACCACCACCAAGTCCACCACCACCACCAAGTCCACCACCACCACCAAGTCCACCACCACCACCAAGTCCACCACCACCACCAAGTCCACCACCACCACCAAGTCCACCACCACCACCAAGTCCACCACCACCACCAAGTCCACCACCACCACCAAGTCCACCACCACCACCAAGTCCACCACCACCACCAAGTCCACCACCAAGTCCACCACCACCACCAAGTCCACCACCACCAAGTCCACCACCACCAAGTCCACCACACGTCCACCAAGTCCACCACCACACGTCCACCAAGTCCACCACCACGTCCATCACCACCACCACCACGTCCATCACCACCACCACATCCACGTCCACGTCCACCTCCACCACATCCACCACGTCCACCACCACATCCACCACGTCCACCACCACCATGTCCACCACCACCATGTCCACCACCACCACGTCCACCACCACGCCCACCAACACCACGCCCACCAACACCACATCCACCAACACGTCCACCAACACGTCCACCGCCACGTCCACCACCACTGCCACGTCCACCACGTCCACCACCATGCCCACCAACACCACGTCCACCACCACGCCCACCAACACCACGCCCACCAACACCACGCCCACCAGCACCACGTCCACCAGCACCACCACATCCACCACCACCACCAACACCACGTCCACCACCACCACTGCCACGTCCACCACCACTGCCACGTCCACCACCACTGCCACGTCCACCACCACTGCCACGTCCACCACCACTGCCACGTCCACCACCACGCCCACCAACACCACGTCCACCACCACCACGTCCACCAGCACCACCACCACGTCTGCCAGCACCACACCACTTCCACCAGCACCACCACCACGTCCACCACCACGGCCACCACCACCACGGCCACCACCACCACGTCCACCACCACCACGTCCACCACCACGTCCACCACGTCCACCACCACTGCCACGTCCACCACCACTGCCACGTCCACCACCACTGCCACGTCCACCACCCCCGCCACATCCAGCAGCACCACCACGTCCACCAGCAGCACCACCACGTCCACCAGCAGCCCTACCACGTCCACCAGCACCACCACCACGTCCAACAGCACCACCACCACGTCCACCACCACCACGCCCACCACCACGTCCACCAGCACCACCACCACGTCCACAAGCAGCACCACCACGTCCACCAGCAGCACCACCACGTCCACCAGCAGCACCAGCACCACCACCACGTCCACCATGTCCACCACCACCACCATGTCCACCACCACCACGTCCACCACCACGCCCACCAACACCACATCCACCAACACCACGTCCACCAACACCTCCACCACGTCCACCAACACCACCACCACCGCGTCCACCGCCACGTTCATCACCACTGCCACGTCCACCACCACGTCCACCAACACCACGTCCACCAGCACGCCCACCAGCACCACGTCCACCAGCACCACGTCCACCAGCACCACGTCCACCAGCACCACCACGTCCACCACCACTGCCACGTCCACCACCACTGCCACGTCCACCACCACGCCCACCAACACCACGTCCACCACCACCACGCCCACCAGCACCACCACCACGTCCACCAGCACCACCACCACGTCCACCAGCACCACCACCACGTCCACCAGCACCACCACCACGCCCACCAGAACCACACCACTTCCACCAGCACCACGTCCACCACCACCACGTCCACCACCGCCACCACGTCCACCACCACCACGTCCACCACCACCACGTCCACCACCACCACGTCCACCACCACCACGTCCACCACCACTGCCACGTCCACCACCACTGCCATGTCCACCACCACTGCCACGTCCACCACCACTGCCACGTCCACCACCACTGCCACGTCCACCACCACCGCCACGTCCACCAGCACCACCGCCACGTCCACCAGCACCACCGCCACGTCCACCAGCACCACCGCCACGTCCACCAGCACCACCGCCACGTCCACCAGCACCACCGCCACGTCCACCAGCACCACCGCCACGTCCACCAGCACCACCGCCACGTCCACCAGCACCACCGCCACGTCCACCAGCACCACCGCCACGTCCACCAGCAGCACCACCACGTCCACCAGCAGCACCACCACGTCCACCAGCAGCACCACCACGTCCACCAGCAGCACCACCACGTCCACCAGCAGCACCACCACGTCCACCAGCAGCACCACCACGTCCACCAGCAGCACCACCACGTCCACCAGCAGCACCACCACGTCCACCAGCACCACCACCACGTCCACCAGCACCACCACCACGTCCACGTCCACCACCACCACGTCCACCAGCACCACCACCACGTCCACCAGCAGCACCACCACCACGTCCACCACCACCACGTCCACCACCACCGCCACCACCATCACGTCCACCACCACCGCCGCCACCATCACGTCCACCATGTCCACCACCACCATGTCCACCACCACCACCACCATCACGTCCACCACGTCCACCACCACCACGTCCACCACCGCCACGTCCACCACCGCAACGTCCACCACCACCACGTCCACCACCACCACGTCCACCACCACCACGTCCACCACCACTACGTCCACCACCACCACGTCCACCACCACCACGTCCACCACTGCCACATCCACCACCGCCACGTCTACCACCGCCACGTCCACCACCGCAACGTCCACCACCACCACGTCCACCACCACTACGTCCACCACCACCACGTCCACCACTGCCACATCCACCACCACCACGTCCACCACTGCCACATCCACCACCACCACGTCCACCACATCCACCACCACCACTATGTCCACGACCACCACCACCACCAAGTCCACCATCACCACCACTCTTAGATCTACAACCTGCTTGGTCTTCCTGTTTTCATTCGATGGTGCCTAAACACCTATCGATGCAGTCGTTGGTCTGTAATAGGTGAAACTCTCCTCTCGCTTTGGTCTCTTCCTATGATATTTCTAATAAGGGTCAACCCACTAGGTCGCCGATGGTAGAACGGAAGGCTTTAGGCTACCTGATCAATGTTGGATCTTTGATCAAGAATAAGGTAGCTTTCAGGGATTTTGTTTCACTGAGGAGACCATCATGGGTCTTTCTCACTGAAACTTGGGCCACAGATACCTCTGGTCCTGTCCTTGTTGATGCTATACCTACTGGCTACTCCTTTGTTAGATTATACAGGGTTGGTGGGCGGGGTGGGGGCCTTGGCATCCTTCATAGAGAAGACTTGGCATGTCGGACTTAACTCTTTCTACTCCATCTCATCCCTTTCAGGCTCTCTATTTCTCTATCAATTTGCACCCCGCTGAGAGTTTTTTCGGGAGTGTTATGGTATCGGCATCCAGGACCCAGGACCTCTTTTAGCCATGAATTTAGTAACCTCTTAGAACCTTTTTTGGAGAGAGCCAAGCTTACCCTTCTAGGAGATTTTAATTTTCACTTAGATAATACGCACTGTAAGGACACCCAAAATCTGGTGAACACTATGAGGGGCTGTGGATTCTCCCAGCTGACTAGGGATGCTACTCATAGCGCAGGGCATATTTTGGACGAGGTTTTTTCTAATGACCCCCGTATTTCAGTTGGAGAACCAATTCCTCTGGCCTGATCTGACCGCTTTGCCCTCCCTTTTGACCTTCTGACTCCAGGGTCGCCCTCTCCTGGTCTCAGGAAAGTGGAGGAAAAGAGGAACTGTTTTAAACACTTTGAATTGGCTAGTTCTCTTGATGTTAATCTAGTAGCTGCCGAGTTTGCACGACACCTGCTAGCAGCAATGGACTCCCTTGCCCCTGTTAGCAGTCATTACTCAGCTAGGAAAAAACCTTCTGCCCCCTGGTTTACGGAAAGACTCAGAAAAATGAGACAAGATTGCCGTAGACAGGAGAGGCGTTGGCATGCTAACCTTGAGCCTTCAGGCAGGAAGCTTCATAAACAACTCTAAAAACCTCAATGAGCAAAAAAAGTATATGTCTCAAAGAACAAGTGCCCTAACATTTGCCTTCAGTCTACTGGCTAAAAAGCTGAAGGGTCCCTCCTATAAACCCTTGCTCGCTGTAATGAAGGCTAAAATCCTGCCAACTCTAGTATACGCCAGCGCTGCTTTCCCCGGTGAGGATGGAGAGCTCATAAATAAACTAACAGCTTCCATCTACAAAAAAGTATTCCACATACAAAGGTCGGCCTCCCCAGCCCAGGTCCGCCTTGAATTTGGTCTAACAAACGAAGAAACAGGAAGAATGTACGCGACTGTGAAAAGCTGGTATCGCCTGAAACTAAATGCAGCCACATCAAAAATTAATGAGGCCCTTTGGTGTGACTTAAATGAGGATAAAACTTCTCCTTTTAACCAATACCTCTGCAAATCTCTCTCCACCACATGCGCAATGGAATTATGGAACAAAAACTTGCCGTACCAATCTTTTAAGCAAGCTGTAAATAAGGCGTCAAAAATCCACTCATCTATATTGGATAAAAATATATTTAGATCAAGGTTGCACACCTGGATGGTGTTAAACCACTATAAGTCCCTTGCACCGGCGGCATACCTGAGCAACACATTTTCAATTTTTGTAAAAACGCAACTTATGACACTACGCTTTGGAACTTTACCATCCTTGGCTGACCAGCCCGACTGGTTGCATACAGGCCCTAAAGCATGATGCCGGCTGTGCAACTTCTATAAAGAAGACTTTATCCACGTAATCTGCACATGCAAAAAACTACAGGAGGAGCGAGCGATCTTCTTGAAAAAATGCTTCAACGAAAGGGATATAAGATCTTGCAGAGCTGCAATAAGGGCGTGCCTAAACCCTTCTGACCCCCCCCCATTGAATGGCAGACTGATTAAATATCTCAAAACGTTTACAAAGCTGTGCTAAAAGGCTCGGAAGTTGGCCAAATGAGGGCCAACTCACGGCACGGACTTTTCTCTTATTTGCTGTTACTATTAACAATGGACATTTTAGACACCCTACGTAGAGATGAAATGACTGTATATTTAAATTCTTAACTTTTTAACCTTTTGTACAACACTGCTTTTATCCACTTTTTGGTTCGGTTTTAAAATTGTTATGGTTTTAATTAACTAAACAATAAATATTACTTACTTACTTACAATGCCTTAAGGAATATAAGGCTGCTATTGTGGAGGAAAAAAGAAAATTATACTCGAAGATCACAGGGTCACTTAAATCGTCTAGGAATCAGTTTCAAATAATTAATTCTCTTATCTCTCCTCATGTGGCAGATCCCTCTGAATTCTCCCAACAGTTCTGCAATAAATTATCGGACTTTCTTCTATCTAAGATCACAGACATCTCTTCGTTGCTGGAAGCCTCTAACCCTGGGGTTGGCCCTTCTGTTTAGACTGATCTTCATTCTAGTAATGTCTGTCTGTCAGAAGATTCTCCTAGGCTCCTCACTTTTCCTAGTTTGCTGCCGGAGGAGGCGGATCGCCTCCTAGATTTAGTTAAATCAGGCTCTCCATTTGATCCTGCCCCCTTAAGGTGCTAAAAATTGCCCGCAGAGTCATTCTTCCACACCTTACGGCTGTTCTTAATTTGGCCATCTTCGAAGGGCTGTATCCCACCATATGGAAGACGGCATTAGTAAAGCCTTTGCTAAAAAAGCCTTCCTTAGACCCGGGAGAATTGAAAAATTATCAACCGATTTCTCTCCTGCCAGTCCCTGCCAAGATGTTGGAGACTCGTTTAAATGCCCATCTCAGTACCTTTCTTAAGGATCACTCTTTGCTGGATGTTTCTCAGCACGGATTTAGAAGCCATCACAGTACGGAAACTGCACTTACTACTGTCTTTAATACTATCCGTACTAAAGTGGATGAAGGGCATACTACCTTGCTCGTTCTTCTTGACCTCACCGCGGCCTTCGATACCCTGTCTCCCCAGAGGATGGTCCAACGCCTCATGGAGATTGGGATCGGAGGTTCGGCTCTGAGGTTGCCCTCTTCCTTTCTCAGTGATAGGGCTCAGACTCTCAAATTTGTCCCTTTCTACTCTGCCTCTAAATCCCTGTCTTGTGGTGTGCCTCGGGGCTCTTCCTTGAGCCCGACCCTTTTTAACATTTATGTGGCACCCCTGGCAAAGGTCGTAAGATCATTTGGACTTGAGGTGTTGTCCTATGCGGACGACACCCAAATCATGGTTTCCATATCCCATAAAATCAGGGACTCTGCCCTTAATTTAAAACTTTGCATGCAGGCTGTTTTCTCCTGGTTGGTGGAAAATGACATGAAGCTAAACGGAGACAAGACAGAAGTACTCGTCTTTGGTAGCAATCGGGACATCTGGTCTACGGACTGGTGGCCTGTTAGTCTAGGTGCCTGCCCTTGTCCTGTCTCTCATGGAAAAAACTTAGGTGACATTGTTGACAATTCTCATTCCATGGAGCGCCAGGTTAGTAAGACCATCTCCACCTGCTTTAGCATTATTAGGGTCCTTCGGAAAATGTCTCCCTTTCTTTCCTTTGAAGCACACAAACAGGCTGTGGTTGCACTGGTAACGTCCAGATTGGACTATTGTAATGCCCTATACTTGGGCATTAACAAGGGTCTTGTGCAACGTCTGTATTTGGTGCTGAAGGCTGCAGCCAGACTGGTGATGAATTCAAAATTTCATCCAGTCACAGCTGCAATTAGGTCACTGCACTGGTTGTCTTTAGATCAAAGGATCCTTTTCAAGTACCTCTGTCTGACTCATAAGGCCTATTATGGCTTAGGTCCTGACGGCATCAAGTCGATGTTTCAGCGATATGTTCCTAGTAGGTCTCTCCGCTCCTCTAATAAAAATCTGTTAGTGCACCCTAAGTTTAGAAAATCCAGGTGGGGAGGTAGAGCCTTCTCGCTGACTGCGGCAAGACTGTGGAACTCCCTCCCGGAAAAGCTCTCTGGTCAACCATCACACTCCATCTTTCGCAGGAGCTTAAAAACCTGGCTCTACTCTGCTGCCTCTATTAGCTGCATTTAGCGCCTTGACTCCCTTGGGCTTAGTTCTCACTGTATAAGTTTAATACTTACTTACTTACCACCACGTCCACCATCACCACCACGTCCACCACCACCACCACTTCCTCCACCACGCCCACCACACCCACCACGCCCACCACCACCACCACGCCCACCACCACCACCACGCCCACCACCACCACCACGCCCACCACCACCACCACGCCCACCACCACCACCACGCCCACCACCATGTCCACCACCACCATGTCCCATGTCCACCACCACCATGTCCACCACCACCATGTCCACCACCACCATGTCCACCACCACCATGTCCACCACCACCATGTCCACCACCACCATGTCCACCACCACCATGTCCACCACCACCATGTCCACCACCACCATGTCCACCACCACCATGTCTACCACCACCATGTCTACCACCACCATGTCTACCACCACCATGTCCACCACCACCATGTCCACCACCACCATGTCCACCACCACCATGTCCACCACCACGTCCACCACGTCCACCACTTCCACCACGCCCACCACCACCACCACGCCCACCACCACCACCACGCCCACCACCACCACCACGCCCACCACCACCACCACGCCCACCACCACCACCACGCCCACCACCACCACGCCCACCACCACCACGCCCACCACCACCACGCCCACCACCACCACGCCCACCACCACCACGTCCAGCACCACCACGTCCAGCACCACCACGTCCAGCACCACCACGTCCAGCACCACCACGTCCAGCACCACCACGTCCAGCACCACCACGTCCAGCACCACCACGTCCAGCACCACCACGTCCAGCACCACCACGTCCAGCACCACCACGTCCAGCACGACCACGTCCAGCACGACCACCACCACGTCCACGTCCACGTCCACCTCCACCACTTCCACGTCCACCACCACCACTTCCACGTCCACCACCACCACTTCCACGTCCACCACCACCACTTCCACGTCCACCACCACGACTTCCACGTCCACCACCACCACTTCCACCACGTCCACAAACGCCACCACCACTTCCACCACGTCCACAAACGCCACCACCACGTCCACAAACGCCACCACCACGTCCACAAACGCCACCACCACGTCCACAAACGCCACCACCACGTCCACAAACGCCACCACCACGTCCACAAACGCCACCACCACGTCCACAAACGCCACCACCACGTCCACAAACGCCACCACCACGTCCACAAACGCCACCACCACGTCCACAAACGCCACCACCACGTCCACAAACGCCACCACCACGACGTCCACAAACGCCACCACCACGACGTCCACAAACGCCACCACCACGACGTCCACAAACGCCACCACCACGACGTCCACAAACGCCACCACCACGACGTCCACAAACGCCACCACCACGACGTCCACAAATGCCACCACCACGACGTCCACAAACGCCACCACCACGACGTCCACAAACGCCACCACCACGACGTCCACAAACGCCACCACCACGACGTCCACAAACGCCACCACCACGACGTCCACAAACGCCACCACCACGACGTCCACAAACGCCACCACCACGTCCACAAACGCCTCCACCATGTCCACAATTCCTCCACGTCCACCACCACGTCCACAATTCCTCCACGTCCACCACCACGTCCACAAACGCCTCCACCATGTCCACAATTCCTCCACGTCCACCACCACGTCCACGTACGCCACCACCACGTCCACGTACGCCACCACCACGTCCACGTACGCCACCACCAAGTCCACGTACGCCACCACCAAGTCCACCACCACCAAGTCCACCACCACCAAGTCCACCACCACCAAGTCCACCACCACCAAGTCCACCACCACCACGTCCACCACCACCACCTCCACCACCACCACCTCCACCACCAACACCTCCACCACCACCTCCACCACCACCACCTCCACCACGTCCACCTCCACGTCCACCACCACCACCTCCACCACCACCACGTCCACCACGTCCACCTCCACCATCTCCACCACCACCACCACCATGTCCACCACCACCACGTCCACCACCACCACGTCCACCACCATTTCCTCCACCACCACCACGTCCACCACCACATCCACGTCCACCACCACCATGTCCTCCACCATTTACTCCACCATGTACTCCACGTCCACCACCACCACGTCCACCACCACCACGTCCACCACCACGTCCACCACCACCACCACGTCCACCACCACCATGTCCACCACCACCATGTCCACCACCACCATGTCCACCACCACCATGTCCACCACGTCCACCACCACGTCCACGACCACGTCCACCACCACGTCCACCAAGTCCACCACCACGTCCACCACCACGTCCACCACCACCACCACGTCCACCACCACCACCACGTCCACCAAGTCCACCACGTCCACCAAGTCCACCACCACGTCCACCACCACCACCACGTCCACCACCACCACCACGTCCACCACCACCACCACGTCCACCACCACCACCACGTCCACCACCACCACCACGTCCACCACCACCACCACGTCCACCACCACCACCACGTCCACCACCACCACCACATCCACCACCACCACCACGTCCACCACCACCACGTCCACCACCACCACGTCCACCACCACCACGTCCACCACCACCATGTCCACCACCACCACGTCCACCACCACCACGTCCACCACCACCACGTCCACCACCACCACCACCTCCACCTCCACCACCACCACCACGTCCACCACCACCACCACCACCACGTCCACCACCACGTCCACCACCACCACCACGTCCACCACCTCCACGTCCACCACCACGTCCACCACCACCACCACCACCATGTCCACCTCCACCACCACCACGTCCACCACCACCACGTCCACCACCACAACGTCCACCACCATTTCCTCCACCACCATTTCCTCCACCACCACGTCCACCACCACCACGTCCACCACCACCACGTCCACCACCACCACGTCCACCACCACCACGTCCACCACCACCACGTCCACCACCACGTCCACCACCACGTCCACCACCACCACCACGTCCACCACCACCACCACGTCCACCACCACCACCACGTCCACCACCACCACCACGTCCACCACCACCTCCACCACCTCCACCACCACCACGTCCACCACCACGTCCACCACCACCACCACCACGTCCACCACCACCACGTCCACCACCACCACGTCCACCACCACAACGTCCACCACCATTTCCTCCACCACCACGTCCACCACCACCACGTCCACCACCACCACGTCCACCACCACCACCACGTCCACGTCCACCACCACCACATCCTCCACCACCACCACGTCCACCACCACCATGTCTACCACCATTTCCTCCACCACCACGTCCACCACCACGTCCACCACCACGTCCACCACCACCGCCACGTCCACCGCCACGTCCACGTCCACCACCACCACGTCCACCACCACCGCAACGTCCACGTCCACCACCACCACGTCCTCCACCACCACCACCACGTCCTCCACCATTTCCTCCACCATGTCCTCCACGTCCACGTCCACCACCACGTCCACGTCCACCACCATGTCCACCACCACCACGTCCACCACCACGTCCACCACCACCACGTCCACCACCACCACCACGTCCACCACCATTTCCTCCACCACCACGTCCACCACCACGTCCACCACCACGTCCACCACCACCACGTCCACCACCACGTCCACATCCACCACCACCACGTCCTCCACCATTTCCTCCACCATGTCCTCCACGTCTACCACCACCACGTCCACCACCACCACGTCCACCACCACCACCACCACATCCACCACCACGTCCACCACGTCCACCACCACGTCCACCACCACCACCATGTCCACCACCACCATGTCCACCACCACCATGTCCACCACCACCATGTCCACCACCACCATGTCCACCACCACCACGTCCACCACCACCACGTCCACCACCACCACGTCCACCACCACGTCCACCACCATTTCCTCCACCACCATTTCCTCCACCACCACCACGTCCACCACCATTTCCTCCACCACCACGTCCACCACCACGTCCACCACCACCACCACGTCCACCACCACCACCACCACATCCACCACCACCACCACGTCCACCACCACCACATCCACCACCACCACATCCACGTCCACCACCACCACGTCCTCCACCATTTCCTCCACCATGTCCTCCACGTCCACCACCACCACGTCCACCACCACGTCCACATCCACCACCACCACCACCACGTCCACCACCACGTCCACCACCACCACCACGTCCACCACCACGTCCACCACCACCACCACGTCCACCACCACGTCCACCACCACCACGTCCACCACCACCACGTCCACCACCACCACGTCCACCACCACCACCACGTCCACCACCACGTCCACCACCACCACGTCCACCACCACCACGTCCACCACCACCACGTCCACCACCACCACGTCCACCACCACCATGTCCACCACCACCATGTCCACCACCACCATGTCCACCACCACCACGTCCACCACCACCACGTCCACCACCACCACGTCCACCACCACCACGTCCACCACCACCATGTCCACCACAACAACGTCCACCACCACCACGTCCACCACCACCTCCACTACCACCACCACCACCTCCACTACCACGTCCACCACCACCACCACGTCCAGTACCACCACGTCCTCCACCACATCCTCCACCACGTCCACCACCACCATGTCCTCTATCACCACCTCCACCACCGGGTCCACCACGTCCACCATTTCCTCCACCATTTCCTCCACCATTTCCTCCACCATTTCCTCCACCACGTCCTCCACCATTTCCTCCACCATGTCCTCCACCACGTCCTCCACCACGTCCTCCACCATGTCCTCCACCACGTCCACCGCCATCACCATGTCCTCCACCACGTCCTCCACCACCACCACATCCACTACCACCACCTCCACCACCACCTCCACTACCACCACCACCACCTCCACTACCACGTCCACCACCACCACCACGTCCAGTACCACCACGTCCTCCACCACATCCTCCACCACGTCCACCACCACCATGTCCTCTATCACCACCTCCACCACCGGGTCCACCACGTCCACCATTTCCTCCACCATTTCCTCCACCATTTCCTCCACCATTTCCTCCACCACGTCCTCCACCATTTCCTCCACCATGTCCTCCACCACGTCCTTCACCACGTCCTCCACCATGTCCTCCACCACGTCCACCGCCATCACCATGTCCTCCACCACGTCCACCGCCATCACCATGTCCTCCACCATCACCATGTCCTCCACCACGTCCTCCACCACCACCACATCCACTACCACCACCTCCACCACCACCTCCACTACCACCATGTCCTCCACCACGTCCTCCACCATTTCCTCCACCATGTCCTCCACCACGTCCTCCACCACGTCCTCCACCATGTCCTCCACCACGTCCACCGCCATCACCATGTCCTCCACCACGTCCTCCACCACCACCACATCCACTACCACCACCTCCACCACCACCTCCACTACCACCATGTCCACCACCACGTCCTCCACCATTTCCTCCACCATGTCCTCCACCATCATCACCACATCCTCCACCACATCCTCCACCACGACGTCCACGTCCACAACTACCACCACATCCACCACCAACACCACCACCACCACTACCACCACCACCGGGTCCACCACGTCCACTACCACCACGTCCACTACCACCACGTCCACTACCACCACGTCCACTACCACCACGTCCACTACCACCACGTCCACTACCACCACGTCCACTACCACCACGTCCACTACCACCACGTCCACTACCACCACGTCCACCACCATGTCCTCCACCACGTCCTCCACCACCATCACCACGTCCTCCACCACGTCCACGACATCCATGTCATCCACGTCCACCATGCGTGACGGGTAAAGTGTCACTGGTGGGCAGGGGTAATAGGAGTGTCAACCCCGGCTGTACATAGGACATTTAAGGATGCATTGGGTGCGAAAAGACAGGAATAGGGGCTAGAACTATTACACCATGCCCAAGATGCATTTTGAAGAGGCGCAATGTCATAGAGGCTCCTGTAAAAGCACTTGCAGCATCTCTACCTCACAGTGGCATACCTGCACGAGCCACTCACTCAAAACAAGCATTCGCATAGCCAATAGGCCTCACCTTTGGGACCTTCTAAGTGTTAGCCATGCAACACTTGATGTTGTTGCACCAAGGATATTGTGCTGGATAAGTAAACACTTATAAGATCCCAAAGGCGAAACCTATTGGCTATGCCAATGCTTGTTTTGTTTGTTTGAACTGCCTGATCCCAATCTATCGCCCTGGCTCCTTTTCGGTATTCTACAAAACTGGTAATTTGTGGGAATCCCACAGGGCTCATCCCTCAGCCCCCACTTTTCAATTACTGTATCTCCTCTCTATCACATCTTGTACATTCATACAGATTTGAGATAATGTCCTTTGCCGACGATACACAAATTGTAATTTCCTTCTTAGACGACCGTGACTTGATTCACGAAAATTTCAGCAGCTGTATGATTAAGAATTCAGGTTGCATGCAATATAACTGCCTTATATTGAATAGAGACAAAAACATAAGCTCTCATTTTTGGCAACAACACGTCCATGTATCTGATCGACCTTCTGCTGGCCAGCTAAACTTGTGCCTAACCCATCTCCATCTCTCTGAGTGAGGAATCTAGGAATAATTTTTTACCCTGGATTTTCTTTTTCTTCTGCGGTCAGTTTGCTAGCAGTAGTGCTTTTCTCAATGCGCTGAATGCTCCAAAACATTGCTTTCTTTCTCCCTGAACCAGCGTGGGAGACTGTAATGCTGACACTAATCAGGTCACATCTGGATTAACACCACGTCCACCACGTCCACCACCACGTCCACGTCCACCACCACGTCCACCACCACGTCCACCACCACCGTGTCCACCACCACCGTGTCCACCACCACCGTGTCCACCACCACCGTGTCCATCACCACCGTGTCCACCACCACCGTGTCCACCACCACGTCGTCCACCACCACGTCGTCCACCACCACGTCGTCCACCACCACGTCGTCCACCACCACGTCGTCCACCACCACGTCGTCCACCACCACGTCGTCCACCACCACGTCGTCCACCACCACGTCGTCCACCACCACCACGTCGTCCACCACCACGTCGTCCACCACCACGTCGTCCACCACCACGTCGTCCACCACCACGTCGTCCACCACCACGTCGTCCACCACCACGTCGTCCACCACCACGTCGTCCACCACCACCACCACGTCGTCCACCACCACGTCGTCCACCACCACCACCACGTCGTCCACCACCACGTCGTCCACCACCACGTCGTCCACCACCACCACGTCGTCCACCACCACCACGTCGTCCACCACCACGTCGTCCACCACCACGTCGTCCACCACCACGTCGTCCACCACCACGTCGTCCACCACCACGTCGTCCACCACCACGTCGTCCACCACCACGTCTTCCACCACCACGTCGTCCACCACCACGTCGTCCACCACCACGTCGTCCACCACCACGTCGTCCACCACCACGTCGTCCACCACCACGTCGTCCACCACCACGTCGTCCACCACCACGTCGTCCACCACCACGTCGTCCACCACCACGTCGTCCACCACCACGTCGTCCACCACCACGTCGTCCACCACCACGTCGTCCACCACCACGTCGTCCACCACCACGTCGTCCACCACCACGTCGTCCACCACCACGTCGTCCACCACCACGTCCTCCACCACGTCCTCCACCACGTCCTCCACCACGTCCTCCACCACGTCCTCCCCCACCACCACCTCCTCCCCACCACCACCTCCTCCCCACCACCACCTCCTCCCCCACCACCACGTCCTCCCCCACCACCACGTCCTCCCCCACCACCACGTCCACCCCCACCACCACCACGTCCACCCCACCACCACCACGTCCACCCCACCACCACGTCCACAAACACCACCACCACGTCCACAAACACCACCACCACGTCCACAAACACCACCACCACGTCCACAAACACCACCACCACGTCCACAAACACCACCACCACCACCACGTCCACCACGTCCATGTCCACCACCAACACCACCACCACTTCCACCCCCACCATGTCCACCACCCCCTCCACCACCACGTCCACCACCCCCTCCACGTCCATGTCCACCATGAGGTCCACCACCACGTCCACTACCACCACGTCCACAAACAGGTCCACCATGTCTACCACCATGTCCACCACCACGTCCACCACCACGTCCACCACCACGTCCACCACCACGTCCACCACCACGTCCTCCACCACGTCCTCCACCATATCCTCCTCCACCACCACGTCCACCACCACGTCCACCTCCACGTCCACCACCACCACCACCACGTCCACCACCACCACGTCCACCACCACCACGTCCACGTCCACCACCTGTGACGGGTAAAGTGTCACTGGAGGGCAGGGGTAATAGGAGTGTCAACCCCGGCTGTACATGGGACATTTAAGCATGCATTGGGTGAGAAAAGACAGGAATAGGGGCTAGAAGTATTACACCAGGCCCAAGATGCATTTTGAAGAGGCGCAATGTCACAGAGGCTCCTGTAAAAGCACTTGCAGCATCTCTACCTCACAGTGGCATACCTGCACGAGCCACTCACTCAAAACAAGCATTCGCATAGCCAATAGGTCTCGCCTTTGGGACCTTATAAGTGTTAGCCATGCAACACTTGATGGTGTTGCACCAAGGATATTGTGCTGGATAAGTAAACACTTATAAGATCCCAAAGGCGAAACCTATTGGCTATGCCAATGCTTGTTTTGTTTGTTTGAACTGCCAGATCCCAATCTATCGCCCTGGCTTCTTTTTGGTATTCTACAAAACTGGTAAATTGTGGGAATCCCACAGGGCTCATCCCCCCACTTTTCAATTACTGTATCTCCTCTCTATCGCATCTTGTACATTCATACAGATTTGAGATAATGTCCTTTGCCGACGATACACAAATCGTAATTTCCATCTTAGACGACCGTGACTTGATTCACAAACATTTCAGCAGCTGTATGATTAAGAATCCAGGTTGCATGCAATATAACTGCCTTATATTGAATGAAGAAAATAACGTAAGCTCTCATTTTTGGCAACAACACGTCCATCTATCTGTTCGTCCTCCTGCTGGCCAGCTAAACTTGTGCCTAACCCAGCTCCATCTCTCTGAGTGAGGAATCAAGGAATAATTTTTTACCCTGGATTTTCTTTTTCTTCTGCAATCAGTCTGCTAGCAGTAGTGCTTTCCTCAATGCGCTGAATGCTCCGAAACATTGCTTTCTTTCTCCCTGAACCAGCGTGGGAGACTGTAATCCTGGCACTAATCATGTCACATCTGGATTACAGGAATTATCTTTATTTTAAGTTATCAATTCTTCTCTTTCATAGATCGAGTGTTCTAAACTTTGCCACCCTGTTGCTACTTAATCTTCAAACCACGTGCTTAAATTTCTACCTTTGTTAAAATATCTTAATTGGTTTCCCATCCATAAGCGAGTATCTTTGAAGACACTATACATAGCTCTCTGAGCCATCTCCAACCCTAGCCTAATTATGTCAGACTGAAATTTCAAATGTATTGTCCCTCATGTTCCTAACGATTGTCCTTTTTCAACCTAGTGACCACTCCTCGCATTTTACATAGCCACTCAGGCGGCAGAGCCTATCCTTTTTTTGCAACCAGCTTTGGAGTACATTGCCTGAAGTAACTCCTCTTCAGCCTCACTCCCGCCAATAGGATTGAAGAGAAGAACGATGGGTTGTCCCACAATCTGCAGACTTTGGAATCTGTCCCTTTCACCTCTCCTCTCACCATTCTTGACCTGGGGGTGAGCTGGAGGGCGATGCGGACGGCGCTTCCCAGTAACACCAGGACCGGTGTTTTTCATTGGAACTATGTCGAGGCCTATTGGGCGGTTACCATAATCTGTTTTCTACTTACTATGGAGCCCGAGCAACCTTGGCCGATGTCCGGTGGAGCTGTCCTATGCATCTATAGAGGAGTTTGGCTTTGGTTTACCCCCTCAGCCGTCACCTAGCCAGCAGGACATCTGAATTTCTTTTTCCACATCTCCCCTTTGTGTTTCCTTCCCTCACCTGCCTCCCCCCCTCCATGATTCTTGGGCTGCCTCCTCTTTTCCAGCCCTGCTTGGAGCCATGGAGCTCAGCTAACTTGATTTGATTTAGTATTTCCCGCCATTTTGGTATACATGATATCGGTGTCTGTGGGTAGTCCAACTTGGCCGTTTTGGCCTATCGCCTGTTTGTCCTTCTCTTCTAGTCTACTCCCCCCTCGCTCCCCTTCGGCTTCCCAGACCCTACTGTTTTTCACTTTGATTGCCTTGACTACTTTGTTCCCCCTGTTGTACTTGCCGGCCTGCCTGCCTCTATCTGCATTCCTTACCCTTTTACCCTTTTACCATTTCCTCTCTACCTTACCTTCCTTTTCCCCATAAGCCGTGCATCTTGTCTTTTCTATGCGCTAATACCTCATATTATTGTGTAATCTCATGTCTTTTGTTTTTTTCTATTGTCTATACTTGGCTACTGTAAATGATGTAATTATGTAACCTGTAAATCGCTGATCCTCATGTAAAGCGCTCTGATACCTCCGGGTTTAAGCAGCGCTATATAAAACTTTGCCAAAAAATTGTGAGTATTACCAAAAACCTCTCCTAATTATCTTTAGACTGCCTGTGTGTATTCTCTGGCACCAGGACGTCTATTTTGGAGTATTAATTGTGCTCTATAAATATTTTCATTCATATTAACTTCATGAGTTTCTAATATCACAGTCATTTATACCTTCTTAAAGCAATCTCTTCGTTCCTTATTTTGTATTGTATTGTTGTTGGGCAGGTATAACGACATGTTCGAGGGTGAAGTTTGCATGTACCTTACAAAATGTATTCTAACTAATAGTTCTATATGAATATAAAAATCCTAGTGTGGAAGGATTGTACTTTTGTTGTCAGGGGTCTCAATGTACATTCAGCACTTGGAATACAGTGTATGTTATTTCACACAGACTATATCCCCGTGTGTATTTTTCAATGATAGGCATATGGTTTTTTGTTTGACTATTTTCATCTGTTATGTTGGCTGCTTCACAGAAATGCCTTATGTTTTTAAGGTTTAAGACACAGTGATAGCTCGGGCATTCCAGTATAGAAGCGTTGCATGCTGAAAAGGGTATTCTCAATTTTGTCTCTGCATGGATTTCTTACATTTGTTTAAGGCCGGCATCCATTTTATGCTTACGCTTTACGTTGATTGATATGTTCTGGGAAATATTGCCAGCCCTGGCTGGGAAGGCCAGTCCCATAAATACTTCCCATAAGTGGAAGCCTGTCTTGCCAGTGTGTTGTCATTTGTTCGTTTGGTATTGAGAGCAGTGCTGGAATTGGGAAAAAAAATACTCCGGGAACCCATAAATTAGGGGTCAGTGTGTGACGGGGAAAGAGTGTTGGAGTCACGAGGGGCAGAGCTTGGAAAACACAGTTTGACTGTCAACCTATAAATTTGTAAAAAAAAATAATGATCTGCTGCAAAGAAATTGGCATATAGGACATATGTGACAGTAAATATGTTCTAGATTAATTGGTTGCAAAGAGGCTACATTTTACATTAATTTACAGGGTTAAGACACCTGCAGTAGATATCATTGTGTGCCCAGCAATGTTGAGGGGGTTATATAAGCGGTAAGATAACTCTAGTTATCCTGGTTCTGGGAGAGTTCTGTTTTTTGACTCAAAGTAGCATAGAGGATTAATGTGCCTTCTGCAAAGCACATTGTATAACACTCAGATCACACATTTGTGTTTTATTTAAATAGGTGAGTGGTCTACTGCTTTTGACACTGAGATCATTTTGTGGCTTCTAATATAGCACAGTGATCTATTTACCAACATCAAGGAACTGCATGCAAACATTAAGTCATGGGTTTAGATCCTTATTGTTTCTTTCTTAATCTGTTGTTATTCTGAGATTGCAAAGAAAGGTTCCTGTGAGAAGTAATTAAGTCTTAGTACTACAGACAACCTCATTCCCCTTGTTACATTTTATATCTTGACTTTGTGTTTCTCTCGACCATTCACTCTTAACATATAATGGCTCAAGTATGGATATGTGATTCATACACTATTACACCACATAACCCCTATTGTTTTATGTAATATTTCCAGTACATTGATTTACACACACATGATCTACTGCCCTTTTGTGTGATATAAAGTGTTCTGACATTCCACTCTGGGATGACTAGCTCTAGGAAAGAATGCAATAAAACAAGTAGTTGGTGACATTTAAATAATTATTTATGTAATTACTCATGATTGTGACACACACATGGTAAAATCAGTAACACACAGAGAATAAAGACAATGACACACAAATGAGAGCATACACCAAAACTATCCGTAGTCTACAAAGTAATTACACATATGACGAAACAATATGTGCAGAGAGCCTCCGTATGCATGCACATACTGCCAACGACATGGTGTAAGTAGCAAAATTTGAGTGAACAGAAGAATCAATGTCACATGGACCACAGGTTTTCAGCGCGGCTATTTAATTAAACAGATTGGTGCATTGTTGCTAGGAGATGATTGTTTTCACTCCAATAAACCAACTAAGGTAACATACCTGAAAGAAATGACTGGTTAAAGGAGAATCTGTGACTGGAGAACTGGAGGCACACATAGCCGTTATAATGATACACACAAGGGGCTGACAGTGCCACACACAAGGTGGTGATAGTGACACGCTCGTGGCACATATACTGAGTGCAGTGTTCACATCATATACACGGAGGATGAACACTAGCACTTTCAAAGTTTCACAGTAACACCCAGGGTACATACATATAGGAGTCCAATACAGTGAAATGCTGGTTGCACACACAGGATGGAGACAGGGAGACACAGAATGCACATGCCATTACAAACCTATCGGATGCACATACTGAAACATCCAAATTGTACACCATCCGCATACTTTGTCGAAAATTAACAATAAGATTGTAGCGGACGTTATATATGAGGGCAACTGTCTGCAAATGCAGGTTAAACGTACATGAACGCAGTCACAGATTCTACACGAGAAAACAATGTGCATATGTGAAGATATACAACTGTTTTCATGCGATATTGCAGATATTTTAACATGTGCCGAATGAAAACTGACAAGCCTAAATTTTTATAGAAAAAAACACATTGTCACAAAACGCAATTTAGCCATCCTTTTACACTGCTGACCCGGTGTGAGCACAGTAAATGATACGATTGTCACTCTTTTTTCTTTTAAAGAAAAATAAGCATTTGCAATGCAATAGGTCTCGCATTAATTAAGTTTGAGCTATTGGCATTGCTAAATATTGCAACACCAATTGCAACAAAAGTCTATAAATTGTAGGCCAAAAACATGTGTATTTATTTTTTGTAGCAATGGTGGCATGTTGCGCTTTAGATGAATATTTTTAGAAGTAAAGTGCGCCATACTGCGATTGCTACAATAGTTAATTGTGGATGCGTTAACAATTGATGTGTGCACTCATGGCTGGTGGTGTCTGTGCCTGGTGAAAGTGTGCACTGACGGCCGGTGGTGTGTATGCCTGGTGAAAGCGTGCACTGACGGCTGGTGGTGTGTGTGCCTGTTTAAAGCGTGCACTAACGGCTTGTGGTGTGTGTGCCTGGTGGCAAAACGTGCACTGATGGCTGGTTGTGTGTGTGTCTGGAAGCGTGCACTGAAGGCTGGTGGTGTGTGTGCCTGGTGGCAAAGCGTGCACTGATGGCTGGTGGTGTGTGTGTGTCTGGAAGCGTGCACTGAAGGCTGGTGGTGTGTGTGCCTGGTGGAAGCGTGCACTGACGGCTGGTGGTGTGTGTGCCTGGTGAAAGCGTGCACTGACGGCTGGTGGTGTGTGCCTGGGTCATGTACATTCAGGGAACCTTTGAACGAAAACATCAGACATCAAAGGGACGCCGCGAAAGGGATAGCGGGCGAAACTGATCGCGGGCACTTAATGAGCATGACGAGGTTTGCCATATGCCTCTGCTTCTAAGCGCGCGCCCTCACTCATGCACTGTAGCTCTAGGCTGGCCGTGGTAGCATTTTTTGAGCCCTCACTAAAAGTCTCGCCAGATCAGCGCATGCGCTGAGTCAGGCGAGACCTAAAAACTGATGTTGCCTATTATAATTAGAAAGTACCTCCCATTAAGTTATAGCAAAAGCAGTAATTGCGTCTCCCGGATGGATGTGAAGGGCGAGACCAGAGAAAGTCACGGACAGCATGAAAGATATCCAGAGAGAGAGCAGAGGCCTGGCCCTCCACAAGATAAACACCATATGAACACAGGACACTTGGCCTCGGAGGGGGAGGGGGATGCACAGGGAGATTAAGGGAAGGCAAGGGGGCTTCAAGAAGTGTTGTGGGAAGGTTGAAGGGATGGCACAGGAAGATACAGCAACGGACCAAAGTTTCAGCTAATAAGTAACTATAAAGTAGTTGGGCAAGCAGCGCACAATAAGACGCACGCCACACCAGTGCTCTTTAGATTAATTAAGCAAAGCGTTCTCCCGAAGCGCTAATGAAAGCTATACAGGAAGGACAGAGTAAAATGCCCAGTCCCGATGTGAGGTTACAAAGGACAGTCACAGCAGCCAATTAAAAAGATGGGTGGAGAGTGGGCAGAGCATGAAGGCCATACCTGAATACAGCATGCCTCGCAGCAGTGCATGCACCGCCAGGCTCAACCTAAAAAGGAAGGCTGATGGCCCATTAAATCAGGGCTTTATTTTGGGTCCAGCCGGGTGTTAAAATAAGAAAGTCTCCTCTCTGCCTGCAGGTTGGCGCTCTAAACAGAAAGCAGGCAACACACGGGCTCTACTGGGAAAATGACACGTGGACAAATTCAGCATGTTGCTGTGGGTCAGCCGGATCCCAGATGCAGCACAGAAATAGCCGCCGAAACAAGGATCCGCAGGTTCCTCCTGCTTTCCTGCACTGATTAAGAGCGAGATTTTTGCATCTGAAGAGAAAGTGACTAAATGCATTCCTTTAAAAGAGCGAACAATTCTAAATCTTCCATTACCTCAAGATTTGAGGCAATTTTTCAATTTTAGTAAGAGCCAAGTTAGCTAGTGTTGACTAGGTCCTCTTTTGGCTCTGTGGATATCCTTTTGTACTGAACAAATCCACGCTTGTAACATGTCAACATATTAATTTATGCAGTGTCCAATATAAGCTGCACCGGTTTACATTGATGGAACATGTTTACAACTGTTATATAAGTAGGTAGTATTTGCCTCTCAGTTGTGGCTTTGAGAGACAGATTGGCCTGCTCACCTACTATAATCTTAATTGCTCCGAATCCTGGTCTTCAATGTACCAGTTTAAAATTTCTGCTTGTGGAGATGTTAATCGCATTCAGTAAGATCTAAGAGTAGGAAAACATGTGAGGGGTAAAGGCATGTTACCTATGCGTAGCAAGATAAGGGACCGTATCATATCACCCTGCAAATTGTATATGCCCTTTTGTCATTGGATGAGTAAAATTTGGAGTTCGAGTGTTGCTCCAATGTGTCCAACTTTAAAAATGAGACGAAACAGTACCCCTCCCCCCCTTTTTTTGGTTCTGAGGCATGCAGACTAGTTCTTGTCGAACAGTCCTATGTATCGATTGTCATCAACTTGGAAGGTTTATTGTATTTGCAAATTAAATCGACAGAATAAAGTCAACAGCAAGTTCCAGCATGTGCTTCTTAGCTACCCAAACAAGTGCACATTCATGGCACTATGCACATTGCCGTTACTGTAGCCTCGCCACATTAGGTAGGGAAGTAAGGGTTTCACAAAATCATTGTTAGGTCTGGCAGCAGGCGCTTCATTAACATATTATTATGATTTGTTCAAAAAAGTTGGATTTGTCTCTAGCATAGAGGAGTATTTCTGTTTCACCTCATGCTTTTGGTGGTTTGGTTTATCATTCTGCCTGCTATGGAGCACTTGCACTGCAGTGCCTCAGGAGGCTGTTTTACATCTCAAAAAATGCATGGCATCACCACTCATTAAATTGTTTATCTTATAGATCCATTGCATACATAAAGTAAAGCGCTCTGATGCCCTTTAGGGTCATGTTTGCGCTATATAAAACGTTATAAATAAATAAATACAGAAAGCAATCATTTATGTTTGTCTCGCATGTAAAATATCCCTGGGATCCCATCCCCCGGGTCTTGCTCTACTATGGGAGCCGAGACCGTTTCCCTACCCACATGAGCATGGCAGGGAAACATTTCTGCTCCCACCTTGGAGGTGCTTTCAAAATACTCCTGCTAGGTGGGAGCAGATTTTGTTTCTCTGGCCCGCGCTCTTGCGGAGAGGAAAACTCTGATTGCTCATGCCCAACAGGAACAAGCATTGAAAATGCAATAAGTCTCGCCCTCGTTTAAGTTAAAGCAATTCTGTTTGTAATTAGGTGGCTTTTTAGCTTTGCTTTTATTAGTGCTTTTTAAACTTTCATGAACATAACATGAATATGTATGCATATATGAATATGTATGCACGCATTTATATTTCTATTTATATATATATATATATATATGCAGATGTGTATCTGTTTATATATGTATGTGTATTTATATAAAATATAAACATACATATATATAAATGCATGTATATATATGTATATATGTATGTATGTATGTGTGTATATATATATATATATATATATATATATATATATATATATATATATACATATATATACATATATATATACATGTGTGTGTGTATGTATATATATATATATATATATATATATCAAAGCTCCCACAGGCAAGGACGCACGCAACCAACAGCTTGCTGAAATGCATTTATTCGGGTAAGGCTGAGTTTTGCATTCCGATAGAATTACAGCTCTCATGTCGGAGGTTAAAAGCCTGACGCGTTTCTGAGCTACTGCTCAGTTTAAATGTGAACAGTTTGAATCATCGTGCATCCATCAGTGGAAAAAATATGCTGACACAGACCACAAGGCCCAACAGGCATTGCGTTGAACACTATGATGTAGCCCATCTGAGGGCGGTTAATTTACTTGTGGGGGTGTGTCAAGTAGCACGAACCTTTTGTCGAGCCTCTGAAGAGAGCAGTAGCTCAGAAACGCGGAATGCAAAACTCAGCCTTACCCGAATAAATGCTTTTCAGCAAGCTGTTGGTTGCGTGCGTCCTTGCCTGTGGGCATGTGGGAGCTTTGATGTGAATACGCGGCAGCCCAGCCGCGAAGGACTGCACTACCCCGTGATGACTGGGGGTCCTGGGGCCCGAAATTCTTCTGCGCCTCACATGGGAACCAGCAGCTGATGGGATTTTGGACTGACATGTATTTCTGAGGCCCATCTGAGGGCTTTAAATGTGAACAGTTTGAATCATCGTGCATCCATCAGTGGAAAAAATATGCTGACACAGACCACAAGGCCCAACAGGCATTGCGTTGAACACTATGATGTAGCCCATCTGAGGGCGGTTAATTTACTTGTGGGGGTGTGTCAAGTAGCACAAACCTTTTGTCGAGCCTCTGAAGAGAGCAGTAGCTCAGAAACGCGTCAGGCTTTTAACCTCCGACATGAGAGCTGTAATTCTATCGGAATGCAAAACTCAGCCTTACCCGAATAAATGCTTTTCAGCAAGCTGTTGGTTGCGTGCGTCCTTGCCTGTGGGCATGTGGGAGCTTTGATATATATATATATATATATATATATATATATATATATATATATATATATATATATATATATACACAATTCGAAACAGGAACCCTTACGAATGGAAGCCACACAAGATTAATCGCTTCTCTAATTTATTGGAATTTTGCAAGCAAACTTCCAGTCCAAAGGCACACTTCATACAGTAGACGCCAGACACGTTTCGGGTGATGTCAATCCCTTCCTCAGCGGTGTTGTAGTGGCAAACAAGCACAGTTCATTGTGCACATTACTTTTAAACAGTTCCTGCCCCAATGGGTGTGGCAAAAACAAAGGCATTATGGGATCTGTGCTGCCAATGCCTATTCCCTTGTGGGTGCGCCGGTCTTGCCAAACTTTAAATTAATAACTCCACAGTGGGTTGAAGCAGACCTTTGACGGATGCCTGCCCCGCTTTGTAAATGTCAATAGAAGCATTTCTGACACTCCCCTGTAGAGGGTCAGATTAATCGCTTCTCTATTTTATTGGCATTTTGCAAGCAAACTTGAGTAGTAGAGAGTAGAGAGTGGGTATCAGAGAGTGAGTAGTAGTGAGGATTAGATTGCTGAGACCGAGTGAAATCCTGTTCACTGGGAGAACTTACACAGTTGTTTCTGAATCTTCATTGAACCACAGATTAAAATAGGCCAATAACATAAAGTGACAGGATGTAAGGACAGTCCCCGGCTGGATGAAGCAGAAAGCACAAGTTGTCCTTCTTCTGAATCGTCCACAGATCTCAAAACCTTTTGAGACGTAGGAGCAATGTGTTGACTTTGACCAGAAAGAGCATTTTTTGGTTTGCTAATAACTTTGGTCCCGTTTGCGAATCTTCACAAAACTTTCCCCCCAAAAAAATCCATCCACCTCGGGTCTTTCCAAAACGTTTTGGGGTGAGAATAAAGGGGGTCCCTAAATGCAAAAACCCCATACATTTTCCATAGGCTCCAGCAAAAACTGCTCGACGGAATTACACCAAATTTGGCAGGTTGTAGGATATTGATCCGCAGATTGTGTGTAGTGCGGCTGTGGCACGTTGGAGTAGATGTCAAGGGCATTCTTTCGGCCATGTTTCCATTAGAAGCAAGGGATCCATGTTGTGGGTCCTGAGAGGGCTGAATCTCTTCAAAGTGAGGAAGGTTTTTTTGCACATAAGACTATACAGAGGGATAATGATTGTGAAGCACCCTTAGCATCAGCACACTGACTGTTGTCAGCATGAACGCTCTCTGTGAGACATTTCCCATTAAAGAGTGTCCCCATCTTGTGACTGGCAGGTGGATGTATGGGCCGCCCCCTCATTGAACATGAGGGCCCACAGCACAGCCTCTTTCAACTGGTCTTGAATGATGAGACTTACACCAGCTTGGTCCTCTGTACTTTACTGACACCTGCCTGGCCTTCAGATTCTGGCAGCGCTCTTGTCTTGGCGCCTGGGCTGTGTTCACTTTTCGAGCTGAAGTTAAAATGGCCAAGTGAGCGGCTGGTGCCAAAACCGCGGTTTGGAGATTCCAGGAAGCTAGCTGAAGTCTCGGGAACAGCGATAAACGCGCGAGCGGTAAAGCGTATGTGCACCGCCAACCACCGATTGGGCTTATCTACAAGGCCCTTGCGCCTCTGGTGCGTCACTTTTAGCATGGTATAAAGTGACGTAACAGCGGCGCAAGGGGCTTGTAAATAAGCCCCCGAGTGTTTACTTCAACATTCATAAATACAGACAGCTGTGCGTGCGTATGTTGGATGTGTCTGTTCTCTTGGGCGCTTTCTGGGGCTTACACTGACTCTCAGCTTTTAATCAGACCCCACCAAGCTGAAGCCAACTGTCAGCTTTCACCCCGCTCTCTTTCTCTCTTTTTTTAATCCCCCTTTGGTAAATAGCCCAGCAGCGCTGCTCGCTGTGGTGAAATTCGGCTGGAACAATAAGAGCAACGTTGTTCCTTCCGCGTTGCTGGCTCCTTTACGAGGGCCTACTCTGCAGAGTGGTGGCCTCCCCGGTCACATGTGTTTACCTTAGGAAACGCATGCGGGTGTGGGGTGGCGCCTCCTGTCAGCAGCCTGCCTCTGTACTGCTGACCCTGACTGGGCCCTTTCTCGCTCCTGGGTACGCGCTTTAAAAGAAAGTGAAACTTCAACCAAAACACATCACTGCGCATTGAAGAATATTCACTAGCGAGAGGAGCTAGGACAAAACGCTTGCACTGTTCAACGATGAGGCTAAAACGCCTAACCCGAGCCTGCAAAGGCACAGGTTAATCTGATAATTACACAAGCCCAATACAACTGCAACTGATTTAGCGATCATCGATTCCCCACAAAGCTGAAGCCAATTCTCAGCTTTGGACCATCAATCCGTAGGGTAGAATGCCGCAGCGAGCTAATTCTTCTCAGTAACACGCTGTGATTTATGCAGCCCCAGTGTTTAACAGAGCGCTCTATCAAAGCCTTTTCCAGAGAGGAAAGTTTAGTTCTTCTTTGCTGAAACTGAAAACAAGAAATCTTCTGGAGAATTGCTCTTCATGGGAAATTAATGATCACAAACAAATCCGAATACCATTGAAGGAAACAAAGTCCGGCTTTTTCTCCTGGCCCACTTGGACGGGCTCGTCTGCTTTCCGTGCGTCACAAACGATTTCATGTCTTTATGGGCCATGTGTTTAAACATATGGACCCATAAAGATAAGAAGACGCACGGAAGGCAGACAAGCCGTCCAAGTGGGCTGGGAGAAAAGGTCAAAAGTATATGTCATTAAAAGCTCTTTTCCAATGGCTGGCCACTGTTTAGCATAAACGGTGATGCCAGCCAATGGAAAAGAGGGGCGGGGCTTAAAGCCCTCTACTGAAACTCCTCCAAAACATAAAATCTCGCCAAGCGAGCTGCGCATGTGAGCAGCCACGCTAGCAGATACCTAAAAAGGAGAATCAGATGTCTCCGCTGGGCGGGAGCAATTCTGACTCCCCCTGCACCTAGAATAGGTGTATTCAGGGGCCCTTGGTCTTTTCCCGCTGCTCCCGGAATAATGTTCTGTGTGTGACCTGGGTGGGCGCCATGGGGTCCCTGGGGCCACTATTGGCGCATGCCCCTCCCCTTAAAAAAAAGACCGGCCCTGGTTTGAGTCCTCAGTCCCGCAAAGGCTCATGGAGGGATGCAGCACAGTCCCTCCCCTTAATAAAGAAGCAGGAGCTGCTTATTTATTATACACTCCTCCTTTGTAGGAGTGTCCATTTTGCCCTGCAAGGATTTTATTTTTGTCAAAAATGTTTTTATTGATTTATAACCAAGAAATTGCAACATTACCCGCACAACTTCCCTCGGAGGGGAGAGCATTCTGTGGCATAACAATACAGAGGCTTTGACACACAATAAGATCTGGCATAGGTGCAACCCCCACTATTAAGAGCAGCTTACTAAAGGTTACAGCTTCTAATCTCTATGGGCTTGCAATACCATCCGTTACATAAAGAATATAAATAGCAGATCTCTATGCCATCCATTCTCACTCCGCTAGAAGCGAGATACTGCTCCTCTCATTCAGAGGGCACATCCGCCATAGTCTAATAATCATAATCTAACTCTCCCCTATCGAGAGCAAACTGCAGGGGAAAAACAAGGGGGAGAACCCTCCCAGAAGCCCCCCCCCCCCGTGGTGGCAGCAACGTGCAGGCAGTTGGAACAGCTTAGCGCAATCGAGTAGCCTCAGAGTTGAAAGAGATGAAGTGCCCTAACACTAGAAGGGCAAACGGCCGACGGGAGACCCCGTGAAAGGAAGGAAATCAGGGGACCCCATCTAAATTCAAAATTCTTAAAATCATCCCTAAAATTGTCAGACAGGCGCTCTAAACTCAGCAATTTCCAAAGGCGGGCGTGCCAAATGGAGATGGCCGGCGCCTCTCTCTGCTTCCAGGCGGCCGCCAGTGTAGTCTTGGCCGCACCAATACAAAGCCACATTATCTTTTTGTCATCTTTAGTCTGATGTTCTAAGAATGAGTCTCGGAGGCCCAGCAGGGTGCTAGCCATAGAGGCGGGGGTATTTCAGCATTTCCTTAATTTGCGCTAGGATCTCGTCCCAGAAGGGCCGAAAAATGGGGCAGTCCCACCAAATATGCTGAAAGTCCCCCAGAAATCCACAGCCCCACCAACATCTATCTGAGGTGTCAGGAAATATCAGTTTAAGTTTAGACGGGTGTAGGTACCAATCCATCATAGTCTTTATGTGAGCCTCCCTGAGTTCCAGGGAGTGGTTGAACCGTGAAATGTCGGACCATAAATGAGCCCACTCCTCATCAGTTATGTCCCTCTGAAGTACCCCCTCCCACATGGACATATACCTTCGCCGGGGTGATAACGTAGTAGTAAGCAGGTAATTATATATGAACGAAATTACTCCCTTCATCGAAGAGGACCTAGTAAGAAAGGCCTTAATTTAGTGAGGGGACGTGTAGCCGCCTCCGGTATCTGGGGTGTGAGCGCCCAGTGTAGCAATTGGGCGTGGTGAAATCTTTCCGTATCCCCTATTCCATAGTCCCGCTTGCAATTATCAAAAGAAAGGGGGTCAAAATTGTGGAAAAGGTCTGTAAAAGCAAGGCAGCCCCCTCCCTCCATGCGTCAAATGGGCCCTCGTGCAGCGCTGGGGGAAAAGCAAGATTGATGTGAAGTGGTGTAAACAGAGAGGGGAATGTCGTCCACCTATCATCTTTCGTCACCGAGTCCCAGAACTTTAGAGTGATGCGAATGGGAGTGCTGATATACGCATTCTTAGGTCGATCACATTTGGGTCGCCAGGCTAAGTCCCATGTGGTCCTTCCAGCCACACTATGGTCCATGTGTAACCAATGTTTTTCCGATTCTAATTGCGTCCATTCTACTATCACTCGGAGCTGCGCCGCCTTCTAGTATAGGAGAATGTCCGGGAGGCCCACCCCTCCCTCCTTGCGAGAACGACGCAGAAGAGAGAAGGAAAAGCGAGCTCGCCCCCCTAGCCAGATGAAGCGTAGAATCATGGACTTTACTCGCCTAAAGAAATCCCCATCTAGTTCAATAGGGAGGGCCTGAAACAGATACAAAAGCTTAGGGAGAAGGGTCATTTTTACAGCATGTATCCGGCCTATCCAAGATAAAAATAAAGATTTACATCTTGCGAGATCTGATTGAATTTTGGTTAGTATGGGGGGGAAATTGGTTGCATAGAGCTTCCCCACGGATGGGGTCAAGTGGATTCCCAAGTACTGAATGGAGGATCCGGCCCACGGCAGGGGTGTAAGTGACTGAAGACTAAGCACCTCTGACTGGGGAAGAGTGAGGTTGAGTATATATGCAACTTGTCCAGATTGATTTTAAAACCCGCCACAGCTTCAAATCATATAAGTTCGGATTGTACCTGCGGGAGGGAAGTGGCCGGATCAGAAAGGGACAAGAGGACATCGTCCGCAAATGAAGAAATTTGATGTGATTCCCCTGTAAATGACAGCCCTCGTATGTCAGCATTACCCCTAATCGCCAGTGCCAAGGGCTCAATACTTAGAGCAAAGAGCAGGGGCGAGAGGGGGCAACCCTGCCTTGTGCCCCTAGAATGGACAAAAAAGGAGGACTGGCTCCCATTCACTGAGACTCTGGAACGGGGATGCAAATAGTTGGCTCGGATCATGTTGAAAAATGTAGGTCAAAAGCCAAATGCTGTTAACGTTTGCAAAAGGAAAACCCAATCCACCCTATCAAATGCCTTTTCGGCATCCAGCCCCACTAGCACAGCCGGGATCTTAAACTTATTGGCCTTCTTTATCAAATGTATGATACGTCGCGTGTTGTTGTGCGTCTGGCGTCCCTTAATAAATCCGGACTGATCGGGATGAATGAGGGCAGGCCTAAGATCGTTTAGCCTTTTCGCGATGATTGAGGAGTATAACTGCGCATCTAGATTAAGTAGGGCAATAGGCCTGTAGGAGGCACAGCGGCTAGGGTCCTTCCCGGGTTTGGGTATGACCGAAATCATTGCCTCGGCCATAATACCGGACATCTCGCCATCTTCAGCAATTTGGTTAAAGAGTCGTACTAGGTGAGGGCTAATGTCGGAGGAAAACGTCTTATAGAATACGGCCGTATAGCCATCAGTTCCAGGGGCTTTATGAGGTTTCAAGGCTTTAATAGCTGAGACCACCTCCTCTCTAGTGAAAGAGGCCGAGAGAACCTCATTCCATTCCACGGATACTTGGGGCAGGTGCAATGTCTGCAGGTAATCTCGCTGAGTATTCGGATCGAGGGCATCCCCAGAGTACAGGTTTTTATAAAATGAACCAAAAAGCTCAGCCTTATCTTCATCTTTATGAGTAATGTCCCCAGACGGTCCTTGGATGCCCCCTATATATTCCCGCTCTCTTTTATCTGTCAACTGCCTGGCGAGGTGTTTGCTGACCTGATCCTGTGAATAGGATTGTTGCCTTAATTTTAGCAGGGTGAACTCCGCCCTATTACTATTAAGCGCCCTAAGTTTACCTCTGACTGCCGTCAAATTGCGCTGCGTTTGTCTAGTGGGGTTTGTTTTATGGGCTCTTTCATGAATTGTCAATTTCCTTTCTAATTGTTTCCTCTCTTTAGTGCGTTGCTTATTTAGGGCATCATTAAGAGCAACACACTGCCCTCTAAAACCGCCTTAAATGTGTCCCACGTGTTATACACCGATGTGTCCTCCGGTTTGTTAAGGGTAAAGAATTCAGTGATGGATTCCCTTAGTGTATTACAGGAGGCCTTGTCACGAGCTACTGACGCCGGGAAGTACCATCTGTGGGGGCGGGGGGGTAGGGGCGCTCCCAATCCAGCTGAGACAGATAGAAAATAGGCTATGGTCGGATACTGACAGGGGAAATATCTTGGCCTCCCGCAGACTGCCCTGTAAAGTTTGACCAAGGAAAATGTAATCTAAGCGGGAGTAGGAACAATGAACATGGGAAAAAAAGTACAAAGTTCGCCAAGCATCCAAAAGACCCAGGTCATGAATCCGCTGTTGAGTATCTAGTGTGAAAGAGCCCATGTCAGAGCGTTGTAGGTGTGTGCTGTCGAGGTCCTTCTGCCATACCAGATTGAAATCCCCCATTAGGAACATCGGCCCTTCAGCAAAGTCCGCTAGCTTCCCCAGGAGAGTACGAAGGAACCCTGTCTGACCAGAGTTGGGTGCGTATACCCCTACGAATGTACAAAGTTTCCCCAGCAAACGACCCTTAACCATGATCCAGCGAGCTTCTTTATCGCTCTGGACTCCCAGTGGTTGAAATTGTATGGCAGATCGGAACATGAGTGCCACCCCTATGTTTCGTGGTTGCTGAGGAACGATAGATAAGTGGGAACTGTTTGTGTTTAAGACGGTGGCCTCTGTCCTGACTAGAAGGGTCTCTTGGAGAGCTACTATATCAAGATGATGGTCGATGATGTATTTCCATATTTTTTGACGTTTCTGGGGGGGGGGGGACTTAAGACCTTTAACGTTCCAAGTTCCGATGGTAATCGGCATCATAGTAAGGGAACAAACATCTCCACTCTAAAAGATTCCATCCCACTTACAAATCCGATGATTTGGCCTGGCGTATCACCATCCCTCCCTCCCTCCCTCCCTCCCTCCCTCCCTCCCTCCCTCCCTTCCCTCCCTGACACGCCGCAAAAATAAACAGTCAACAAAAAACAATAAACAGTGTAAACATCTTTGCTAGGTCGCCCAGTGGGGCAAAAAAGCCTCCACAAGGACCAAAAGGGACACCAGGTCCGAGGACCCGGTCCGCGTCCCATCGGGCAGGATACTCAAACATGAATCATCAAGTCAGTAGTCCAGGCCGCGCCCGTGGCTCTCCTCGAGCGGCCCACCCAACAGAACTGCCATTGTACATAATGAAACTCGTAGACCAAGGAAGTAACACCAAGAATTTTAGCAACAAACACTGGATGAGGTGAAGGAGAGCCAAGTTCAAAGCTAAAGTAAAAAGGATATGGTATAGTCCTCACACAGGGCCTCCATAAGGCTCGCCATGCCCTCCAGACCAGCAGCAGGTCTAAACTTCCCGCATGAGGAATCCAGAAGGAGGCAGAGGGGAGACGCCTGCCTTCAGAGGGAGCCCAAGTCCAGTGGGACCCCCGAAAAAGGATGCGGAAGAGTACTCACGCTGGGATCTCTGGAAACCTTGGTGTAGTAATGGACTCCAGAGAAATGTAGGTTCCAATAAGGATTTATTCATCCATGAAGAACAGCTTAACAACCACCATGGAAATGAGATGAGGACATCTTATCAATCCAGTAACCAATATAATAATGCCCCAACATTCCCTCAGAGCTAACCAACATTCCTTATGACCTAATGCCATTCTAAAACTACATACTACAGAATACCACACACCCTCCCCCTTTCAAACAAAACAAAACAAAAACAAAATAATAAGAAGTAAATAAAAACAAGTAAAAGGTAAATTAATAACGAATATAATCTTTCAGTTTAGCAGGAGAATGTTTTACACGTAAACTTTTCCTAACAAAATCAGTTTCACAACATGAACGTAAAGTGTTGTCTTGACTTTGTACTACAACATCAGAAGAGATAACATTATCAGGATAATCAAAAAACACATTGTTATCCACATTGTTATGATCAATATTACTTTGATGGCATAAGTTATCAAAAACTACATGAGTACCTGCAAATCCTCCTAATGACTACGGAATCAACAGATACTGGATTACTTGAATTGTCCAGTTTAACCTGATGATTCTTTGCCACATTAGATGTGGAGCCATTTGGAATAATGCTACTATCACCATTAAGCTTACATAGTGAAATATGTCTAAAATTCCAAATTTTCCCACCTTCCACTCTCACAGCTTTGCTGAAAATTTCAGTGATCCGACCATCTAGATACCTTTTTATTGACCTGTCCACCAAATTTTACTCTAACCAAATCACCTACTCTTAATTTAAAAACATTGGATTGCCTTCTAGAATTGTGTTGTATCATTTTCTCCTGATACCTCTTGACACGATCTCTAACACTACTCAAATCCAAATCCGCTTCATAAAAATTTCTTTCCTTCAACCACTATGGCAAGATTTTTGAACCTGGCTTCCTACCACGTAACATCTCAAACAGAGACAATCCAGTTACAGAATTAGAAGATGTACGATAAGTTAACAGTGTAGCTTGTAATGCATTCTTCCACTTAAAACCACTTTTCATCGCTAATTGACAAGATTCTTTAATTACTCTATTGAATCGTTCCACTTGACCATTGGCTTGTGGAAAATAATTAGAGACTCTCTTTTGTACTATTCCACATCCAGAAAAGAACGATTCTATTTCTTTGCTAATGAACTGTAGACCATTATCCGAAATGACTTCTTCAGGTAAACCGTCTCTGCAAAATACCTCTTGCAAAAATTCAATGACATTCAAAGAAGAAACTTTTTCTACTAATTTTAATTCTGGCCACTTAGAAAAGTAGTCAATTAAGACTAAAGCAAACATATCCTTACCAGATTGGTAACTAAATGGCCCAATTATGTCTATACCTAATTTCCTCCAAGGACCATGAGCAAACTCAACAGGAGTAATATCAGCTGAAAGAGGTTTTACAGTTTTATCACTGAGACTACACGGAGCACATTTCCTAACCCAACTGTCAATCATGCTGTCCATGCTAACAATAAAATTCTCTTATCCTCCTTTTGGTTGCAGACATACCCATGTGTCCTTCATGAGCCATTTTGCAAATAAGTTCCCTAACACCTCTTGGAGGTACTATCTCGTCAGACCTTAACACCATACCAGAATTTAACATTAGTTCATCTTTAACTTTAAAAAACGAAGCCAAATCACCACTCAACTTCCTCTCATAAGGCCAACCTTTGCTCAAAAATACTTGAACCTCTCTTAAAATGTCATCACGGTTCATTTCTCGTGCCCATTCTTTCTCTGAAATAACAATACTTTGTTCGCTAATGCAGTTCACATCAGCCATAGTGTGAGCAACATCACAATCACCACTGCCTGCAACTACAACACCATCGTTGGTGGGAAAACGCGGCATGCAATCAGCATGGACATTGAATTGCCCTGGTACATACACCACCTCACAACAATATTCTTGCAACTTAGCTGCAAGCCTTGCTAATCGGGCCGTGAGCGTTCTACCACCTCCACCAGACAACATACTAACCAAGGGTTTATGGTCATTCCTTAATAAAAACTTAGTTCCCCACATGAATTGCCGGAAATGCTGAGCTGCCCAAGTACACGCTAGTAACTCTTTTTCTATTGTAGAATAATTAAACTCTGCATCATGAGAGCTAACCAACATTCCTTATGACCTAATGCCATTCTAAAACTACATACTACAGAATACCACACATGGCATGTCTTCCAGACCAGCAACAAGTCCAGGCTCCTCGGGTGGGGTGCTCAGGAGTAGTCTGAGGGTAGGTGATCACCACCAGAGGAAGTCAGAGTGTGCATCCCCGTTGAATCTGGAGTTCCCCCGATGATCCACTGCCCCACGAAGGCGTTCACGAGCCTGGGTAGAACATTATCAAGGAGGGCAAGGCGCCCAATGCCCATCTTGTCGCTTCTCCCCGGTTATCACGTGCGCCCTCTGCGTGCAGTTGTCGCCTAAGTAGAAGTGGAGCCCGTGTCCTGGGAAGGGCCTCCATCCGCGCCAGAGATGGGGGCCCCCCGCCACGCAGTAAGGCCCAGGATGTCCAACCCTTCTTGTAGGTCAACCACGTGGCGACGCTTGTGCCGAAACTCAAAGCTGAGCCCAAATGGATAGGTCCACTGAAATCTAACGTCATCAGCTTGTAGTTTGGCAGTGACCGGTCTGAGCGCTTGCCTTCGCGCCAAAGTCGAAGGTGCGACATCCTGGTATATGGTGCAGGAATGGTCTTGAAAGGAGATGGCATCTTTCGATCAGCCGCCTTTAGGACCGCCTCTGGAATGGAATTTCGCCAGGACGTCGCGTGGTCTTTTCTTATCGCCAGCCTGAAGAGGGCCCACTCGGTGAACCCTGTCAAGTTTTATCTTAAGTGACTGGGGGCTCAGGATTTCCGCAAAGAGGCCTTCCATAAATGCTTCAAGGTCCGGCGCCTCCGCTCCCTCCTCCAGGTCTCGGACCCTAATGTTCTCCCTTCTCGCCCGATTTTCAAGGTCCTCTGCTTTAAGTTGGGTCTGTTGCAGTTGCTCCTTAAGAACACGGACATCTTCGCACAACTCAGTCGAGTGCTGACTTAGTTCCTGAGTTTGCGTTTCCAAGTCCAGCACCCTAGTACCCACAGAGTCCACGTCTTGTTGGAGTGAGGTTAAGTGGCCCGTCGGGTCAGACCTCAATTCGTCAATGGAGGAGGTTATGTCTTGACAAAGCTCAGTGCGCAATTCAGTTTTAAACTCCTTGAGCATGGTCAACAAATCAGACTTCGTGAGAGCCATGGCTGCTCCACCCGTATCTCCTCGTAGGGTCGGCTGCTTGTCTAGAGTTGGGAAAAAGTCCGATACCTTGCTGGTCGTTTTGCCCGTCGCTTTCTTTGGCGGCATATGGAGGAGGCATCACAGGACAGCACGACTCCGGTGAACCTAGATCTCGCCACGCTATACGTAGCCCCAACCAGTGCTGAAGGTATGGCACTCCGGCAGAACTCCTCACCTCCGGGCCGGTCGACGAAGCGGACGCAGGGTCTGTCCTGTCCCGCTACCGGCGTTCGTGGTCATGCACGGGCATCTCTAGGGCTCCCTTTTAGAGGCTGAGCTATATAGAAGAAGAAAACTCTGGCTTCATACAGGACAGGAGGACGTGGACAATGGCCCGTGTAAGGCTGGGGGGGTCAGACCCTCAGGCGGTGTGCAGGCGCCACTATGCTGGCGATACTACGGCGGGGGCAGGGGACCCTCGCGTTCCCGGCGGCGATCACGGTTCCCCGGGCAGCAGATACGCCAGTTAGAGTCCCCACTGTCCGGGCATTGACTCACTGTCCATAGCACTGCATCCAACTAGATCAAGGAGGACCCTGGGGTAGCCCGACAGGTTGCAACATCTCCGGCCAGAATCCACAGGCGACAGGGAGCACTCAAGGAAGGCCGCTGTTCCGAACGCCTAACGCGGCCGCCATCTTAGAGTCAGGCAGGGTCGCCGATATAACTGACACTGCTCGTCGCTGCCGGGGGCCGTCAAAACCACTCGCGGGACTCACCCCCAAGATCCTCCTGGCTGCAATGATGCCACGCTTCTGCCATTGTCGCAGCGCCACTCCCAATGCTCATCTCCGCTCCGGGTGCTCAGGAGCCTCAGCCGCCATTTTGATTCCCGCCGAAGCCCACCGCAATCAAAAACTCAGAGTGTAGACTCTCCCGGGGCAGCGTTTCACTCCCCACTTATGCCGCACATCGTCCGCCGCCCTGGGGTGCTTCTGTCAGACGATTCCGCCACTCAAAACCGCTCAAATATACCCGCCGAAAGTGCGCAGACCGGGAGCCGAGACGGTCTACGTCAGCTCGGCCATCTTGCCCGGCCAGGCCCCCAGGATTTTATTTTTTATATATTTTTTAGTTTGGTGGTGCCCCTAGAAAAGGTAGGGGACTCATCAAGACTTTTTTAAATGCTGTTTGGAGCTGCAGGGAGTCCAGCAGCAAAAGAAACAGTAAGTTTCCCGAGTCATTAAATAGATGGCTCCTGGAGAACACACCATATTTTCTGAAGCATTCCCAGCTGGAGCTCTATGCTCTTCAGCGGAAGTGCAGGGCTCCCTTGTGGTTGTTTTTATGATTGCATTTTCTGGGCAAATTTTTTTTAAAGAAAAACTCTGAAACATGATGGTTTTATTTAAAAAAAATATATATATATATATATAAGTTTAAGTTTAAAATATTTGTTAAGCGCAACGTACACCTGGGCGGTTTCTTGGCGCTAAAATAACAGGCAGCCAGCTGAGCAAAATCAGTCGCTAAGACATAGACTGAGAAGGCGAACAGCGCTTTAAGAAAGAAGAGCCTGAGTAAATAAAAAAGTCTTCAAGGCTTTGCGGAAGCTGGAATACTGAGTGAGGGACCTAAGATGGAAGGGGAGAGAATTCCAGAAAATGGGGGCAAGAATGGAAAATTTCGAGCCACCCTGTTTTTTTTTCCGGAAGCGGGGAACTGCTAGAAGAAGTTGTGCCGAGGAGCGGAGGTCTCTGCCAGGGACATAGGCTTTAATGGCTGAAGATATGAAGAATATGAATATATATATATATATATATATATATATATATTCACTGAAAAAACCATAGGTTATAGACCATATATAGTTAGGAATTAGCATTTACAAAACCTTATTTTACTCACACAAAACCATTGAAATTCCATATATAGTTAGTTGTACTAACTATATATCGCGCACCCGCAATCCACTGCTGATGATGTCACATATTACATCATTCATGACATGGTCAGTGACATCACTGATGACATCACTGATGACATCTCAAATGACATCACTGATGACATCACTGATGACAACATCCAGTGACTGTATGTTTATGTAAAGTTAAAATATGTCTTATATATTGAAGAATGAGTGGATGTATAAGTTTCTGGATGATGTATTTAGTAGGTGCATGACTGACTGTATAAGTGAGTGATTAAATGTGTCTCACTGAGTGCATGGGTTAGTGACTAAACTGTTTTAAATTGTGCACCATTGTGTCTGTTGTTTTGTAATCTGATGCATGTGTTGATCATTAGCTATATGACTAACTATATGGGTTATTGATTAGTTGGCCAAGTATTTGTATGGGAGACTGAGTGTGTGTGTGGGTGTCTGGGAGGTGTATGACTCTGTGCATAGATGTGTGAGCAGTTGATTCACTAGATGTATGGGTTCAAAAGTGCATGTGGAAACAGCTGTATGGGCGGTTTACTGTGTGCATGAGTGTATTGGTGAGTGAATGGATATCTCAGTGCTACATGTCAAAGTAAGTACATATGTAAAACACCGTACATGTGGTAGTTGACATATATAAATAACTGTGCATAAGAGCCAGTGAATGTGTGAGTGGCTGTATGGATTATTGTGAACTTGTATCAGGGATTGTATAACAGAGTAAATATGTGTTATTATATGTTTCAATAAGTAAGGTGTGTTTAACTATATAGTTGAGGAAATGGAGGTGTGATTGATTCTTTGCAAGACTGATTAGGTGTGTGAGTAACTCCATGGATGAGTGACAGTCTGTGAGTGTCTGTTTACACTGAGTGTATCTAAGGTTATATTAGAGTCTGAAGAGGTTCATCGTATCATCACATGAATGATGTCATGAGTAATGTCAAATGAGATGTCATCAGTGATGTCATCAGTGATGTCATTTGAGATGTCATCAGTGATGTCATCAGTGATGTCACTGACCATGTCATGAATGATGTAATATGTGACATCAGCAGTGGATTGCGGGTGCGCGATATATAGTTAGTACAACTAACTATACATGGAATTTCAATGGTTTTGTGTGAGTAAAATAAGGTTTTGTAAATGCTAATTCCTAACTATATGTGGTCTATAACCTATGGTTTTTTCAGTGAATTTTCAAGGTTTTGTAAATGCTAATTCCTAACTATATATGGTCTATAACCTATGGTTTTTTCAGTGAATTTCATAGGTTTTTTAATAGCAAATCTTTATAAAAATAATACATTTTAAATCGAATTTTATATTTTATAATTTTTTTATTTTTTTTTATATTATTTTTGGTGCGCTCCCGGGGCGCGGACAGATGAACGCACGGGTAAGCGCAATCTTGCGGCGCGCCCTGGGGCGCGTACTAGTGCGCGTCCCGGAAGCGCTATTGCCGCGAACGAAAACAACATCGTGACGTATCGCGTAGCCGCCACTCCTTGCGTCATAAGACACGTATCGCGTAGCCGCGAGATGCGTCTTATGACGCACCGCGTAAGCGCCCCCGGAAGCGCATACGATCGCGCAACGTAAGCGCCCGATGCGCTTACGATACACGCCCGGGACGCGCCCCGGGGCGCGTAGCGTAAGCGCGTCAAACCATGTGACTTTAAAATAACACTTTTCATTGGTTCAGAACTTTTTTTTTCCCAAATTGTGTGAAACCCACCCATTTCTCTCACTATTGCTTTGTACTTGGAGAGAGCAAGAGCTGTTCTGTCTACTCTGTTTATCTCCTACTTTTCTGATCTCCAGCAATGGCTGCAAGAGAGTCATCCAGCAGTGATTCAGACGGATTTTTAGATGAGGACCCTCCTCAGCAAAAGAAAAAAAAAACATTTCATCTGGAAATTTTACGACATCCCTGAAGGACAGAAAAAAGTCAACGCTCCCAAAGTAACCTGCAAAATATGTGGGAGTAGTTTATCCAGAGGCAATCCTCTGAAAAAATATAGTTTTGGGAATGCTAATTTGATCAGGCATGTGAAAAGAAGACACCCTAACAACTTTGCCAGGGAGAGTGTCAGAGAGCTGGCACGGAATGTACCCACAGATGGCGGCAGCACCTCCACTGGTGGAGCAACACCTTCGGGACTAACCCGTGGAAGAATGGTCCCTAACATTCAGCCGGTGTTTGCAGGCATCAAATTTTTGTGCACGGAGTGCGACGAACTGCTCTGCTATGGGGAGCAGAGTGTTGAACTCATTGCCCTAAAGAAACAGCAACACCGCTGCTCTTCCAGTCCCTAAATTTTCAAATTTTTTTGCTCCTGTTGAGCAGTTTTGGAATCCTTGTTTTTGTTTTTCCCTTGACAAAAATCCAAAAAAAATATAAAATTGTTTTAAAAAGTCTAAAAAAAAATATAAAACAACAAAAACAAAAAAATATATATAAAACAACAAAATCAAAAAAATTCTTTTCAGAACTACCTCCAATTTACAAAAAGAAGCTTTTTTTTTTTTTTTTTTTAAAGTCTGTCATTTTTTATCTCCATGGTACGCTCCCCCGTACGCTCCCCGGTGCGCGTACCGGGCGCTCCCCCCCGCGAAAATCGATTTTTTTAAAATATTTTTTTCACCCGCGGGAGCCTTTTAAGGCCCCCACATCAAAAGTAGGGGGTCAGGGGGGTGTACCCTGCCCCCTTTTGCTCATTTCCCCCCTTTGATTCTTGCCACCTCTTGTGTCTCAATCCTACCGAGACACAAGATGGCGGCCGCTGCGGACTGTTTCGAATGTTTACAGACACCCGAGAACCAATCAGCTTGCCGTGCGCAAGTCGCGTGGCGCGCCTGGAGCGCTCCCCGGTACGCGTACCGGGCGCGGCTCTAGATATATATCTTTTTTTAAACCTAATTTACTCAAAATTCACAGGACCACATATCTTGAGACCTAGCAAAGGCACATCGGGCAAACAATATCTACAATTTTGCCAAGTTTCGTGGAAATCCATTCAGCCGTTTGAGCTAAAAGTGAGGCCAACCGCCCTATGGAAAATTGCATGGCAAAAACACGTTTTGGGACCCCCCTTTTTTCTCGGCCCCCCCTTGACGACCCCCCCCAAATTTTCAGGGGCTGCTCAGAAACAAAATGTTCCATTTTCCTGAAAATTTCAGCCCATTCCGTCCACAAACGCCAAAGTTATTAGACATAGAATTTTCAAAAATCCCATAGAGAAAAAATCCTAACTATATATACCTACTGGCGACCGCCAGTAGGATATATATATATATATATATATATATATATATATATATATATATATTCTCACTGAAAAAACCATAGGTTATAAACCATATATAGTTAGGAATTAGCATTTAAAAAAACTTACTTTACTCACACAAAACCATTGAAATTCCATATATAGTTAGTTGTACTAACTATATATCGCGCACCCGCAATCCACTGCTGATCATGTCACATATTACATCATTCATGACATGGTCAGTGACATCACTGATGACATCACTGATGACATCTCAAATGACATCACTGATGACATCTCAAATGACATCACTGATGACATCACTGATGACATCTCATTTGACATTACTGATCACATCACTGATGACATCATTCATGTGATAATACGATGAACCTCTTCAGACTCTAATATAACCTTAGATACACTCAGTGTAAACACAGACTCACAGATTGTCACTCATCCATGAAGTTACACACACACCTAGTCAGTCATGCAAACAATCAATCACACCTCCATTTCCTTAACTATACAGTTAAACACACCTTACTTATTCAAACATATACTAAAACATATTTACTCACTTATACAATCCTGGATACAAGTTCACAATGATCCATACAGCCACTCACACATTCACTGGCTCTTATGCACAGTTATTTATATATGTCAACTCTCACATGTACTGTATTTTACATATGTACTTACTTTGACATGTAGCACTGAGATATCTATTCACTCACCAATACAGTCATGCACACAGTCAACCGCCCATACAGCTGTTTCCACATGCACTTTTGAACCCATACATCTATGCAGAGAGTCATACACCTCCCAGCCACCCATACACACTCTCAGTCTCCCATACAAATACTTGGGCAACCAATCAATAACCCATATAGTTAATCATATAGCTACTGATCAACACATGCAGCAGTTTACAGAACAACAGACATAATGATGCACAAATTAAGACAGTTTAGTCACTAACCCATGCACTCAGTGAGACACATTTAATCACTCACTCATACAGTCAGTCATGCACCTACTAAATCCTTTGTTCAGACACTTCTACATCCACTCATTCTTCAATATGTAAGACATATTTTAACTTTACAGAAACATACAGTCACTGGATGTCATCAGTGATGTCATCAGTGATGTCATTTGAGATGTCATCAGTGATGTCATCAGTGATGTCATTTGAGATGTCATCAGTGATGTCATCAGTGATGTCACTGACCATGTCATGAATGATGTAATATGTGACCTGATCAGCAGTGGATTGCGGGTGCGCGATATATAGTTAGTACAACTAACTATATATGGAATTTCAATGGTTTTGTGTGAGTAAAGTAAGTTTTTTTTAAATGCTAATTCCTAACTATATATGGTTTATAACCTATGGTTTTTACAGTGAATTTTCAAGGTTTTGTAAATGCTAATTCCTAACTATATATGGTCTATAACCTATGTTTTTTTCAGTGAATATATATATATATATATATATATATATTTATATATATATATATATATATATATATAACATTTCTATGGCAAAATGAAACCCCTTATTTTGTTCCTTTTCAAATTAAATGTATTAAGTGTTACCACTTTATTCCAATCAAGATGACTTCAGGTGTGCCATACTTTTGTCATAAGTAAGACTGTTAGCGTTCTAGTTGTTCTTTAAAACACTCTGGGACATTCTGTCACTGGGCTATAGTTGGGCTACATCTGACTGATATTTGGGCTACATTTGTTTTTTTTGTCTCTGGCGGCCATCTTTGGGCTACATTGGGCTTCATTGGGCTACATTGGGCTACATTTGGGCTCCAACATATATATAGCCCAATGTAGCCCAATATATATTTTTCAAAGTTAATTTTCGTAAAAACCACTGGAGCATATATCTTGAGACATAGCAAAGGCACATCGGGCTACCAGTCCCTACAATTTTGCCAGGTTTCGTGGAAATCCATTCAGCCGTTCGAGCTAAAAGTGAGTCCAACCGCCCTATGGAAAACTCAATGTTAAAAACACGTTTTGGGACCCCCCTTTTTTCTCGGCCCCCGCTTGACGAAACCCCCCCAAATTTTCAGGGGCTGCTCAGAAACAAAATGTTCCATTTTCCAGAAAATTTCAGCCAATTCCGTCCTCAAACGCCAAAGTTATTCAACATAGAATTTTCAAAAATCCCATAGGAAAAAAATCCTAACTATATATACCTACTGGCGACCGCCAGTAGGTAATATATATATATATATATATATATATATATATATATATATATATATATATAATATATATATATATCGTCTGACTAGTTCTACGTTTTTGACCAGCAAAATGTAATATTAAAAGGTATGTTGAAAAAGCCTTAGCCCTGTTTTCTTAAAAAACTTTAATATTGATTATTATAGAAGTGTTTAATAAACATTGGAATGTGTGAATTACTGAAATATACATTAGATTAAAAATATCTGTGATTTTAGGAGAGAGATGATCAGTTTGCTTTTTAGGTCTCGCCTATGCAGGGCGCATGTGCTGCTAGGAGAGACCTAATGTCATTGGCACCGCTTTTTCAGCAAGGAAGTGCATGCATTGCATTGCTTGCAATGCAAACACGTGCACGTCCGGAGATTTCCTTGTGGGAGAGAGCTGCGCCATCTGCTGGCACCATATGGTCGCACGCTCCCGCAAGGACATCACCCATGTCCCCTCCCCTGCTGCTGAGGTGCGTGCTTGTTCTCCACTGTGGTCGGGCTGTCAGTTCCCCCGGGGCACAAGCAGGCATCCACTTCTGTCTTTTTGCTGCGATCATCTGCCCTGACAGAAGTGTATGCCTGCTTGTGCCCCGGGGGAACTGCAGGACTGCTCATCGGCACAGAGTCTCTTGTTTTGTATTACAACTACCGTGGGTGGTGCGGATGCGTTCTGCAATGGTTTACAGTAGCAATTACACAATCGTAATTACACAAGGATGTTATTGTGTTCACACTAAGCACACACATTTAGCAGAAACTATTGTTTGTAGGTGCTAGCGGAAGGTTCTGATATTACCTCACTCAATGGTTCTCGCTGTGTTGTCTGCAGAAAAAGGAATCAGGAGCTGGGGCCTCCAGGCTACAGGTGGATCTATGCAGCAGGCGCTTGTTCACTGAGCTACCTTAACTGATGGTGCATGCTCATGTTTACAATCATGAATGGTGGGCCACAATAGCTCAATGCTTTGAAGAGGTGTATTTTGTTGATTTGGTTTTTAGCGGTTTTTATCGCACATACCTCAAACTGAACTGCCTCTTTGCGCTTGTATCATTGGACGTATTGCAGCACTCGAACCCGTGCGCCACGAGATACACATAAAACATAAAAGGCGCGAGGCAGTATCAGTAAGTGCATAGGAACCCGCGCAAACAGTATGCACGCATATCTCGGGAGCGGATCCTGAACCCACTGAGCTATCATTATGCATTACATCACTTTCCACACGTTTTGATTGTTACTGAGCAGGACAAGGCAGGTCAGCTGTTTCTGAACCAAGACACCGCGACCCCACCCTGGAGACTTCCTAGGTTTAGTGGTTGCCACGTTTCCACCCCGCACTATCGCCATGTGCACAGCTGGGCTCGCGGCTTCCTTCCGGCTCCCTCCTCGAGGGCTACAGTGACCGGGAATGAATGGGGCAGGCCTCGCTACACTGTTGTGTGCGCCCCTTTACTGCACGGTGACTGCATCCCAGAACAATGTGCGAAGCCGGCCCTCTCACAATGGCCTCACTTGCACGCAGGGCAGGTCAAAGGTGCATTTTGTTTTGTAGGCACGGGGAGATTAAGTGATTTGCCCAGAGTCACAGGCTGTTGAGTCGACGCCCACATTATTCAGTCCTTGCTCTTCAGTCTATCAGGTTTAAAAAGCTTGGCACCGCAGGAAGCGGCCTCTTGTGCATTTCTGAGTTATTTTGCTGACCCACGGGCTCTCCAGTGATCCACCTCCTCCTCGGGAAGCAGAACAGGCAGATTTAGGCAGTCATCCTATTGGCCTCAGTGGGACGTGCAGGCGATGAAATCCATTTATGGGTTCATATAGCTACTAATAGTATCTTCAAAAGGGGTTCTTTTTTTATTCTGCATATTGTAGTGTTTGTATTCCCTTGCCCTCTTCAGATCTCAAAGAGATAGCAGAGTGTTTTTTCACCGAGAAAAATAAAAAGGTTTAAACCAAGAAAAAAGATGAAGCTGTCAACATTTTTTGCAACGGAAAAAGAAACAATGCGCTGTTAAGATAACAGCCATGAACAGGAAAATTATATAAAAGGAGATTTTTTTTTCTTCTTTTTTTCTATAAGCGCTCGAACTGTTGGGTCATACACATGAGCACACTAAATTAATTAAAATTACTTGGTAAAAAGTTTGTTTGTTTTAGATACGACATAGAATAATTACACAGTGCTCGTCCTGGTAGAGAGCAATGAAGCCTGTAAGAAACAGCCCCATAATTTGAATTTCTCGCTTTGAAGAGCACACAGGTCTCGCTCCTCAGGGATTAGAATTAAAGTCGTGAAAATAAGATTTTGTTTATGGTGCAGGAGCCTGCTGGTAGGCAAGATTATAAACCCGCCTACAAAAGTATGCGAAGGTTCCCTCTTCACGACCGTGAGGGTCACAAAACATAGCCTGCGGGCACATTTTACTACACAACTGAGGTTTCACGGTTCTTTCCTATAATAACGTGTGCTTTCGGCAGGATTTATAATTTTGTTTCAAGCAGCTACTATCGTGAAGTTGGCGAAGCTTCTTTTGATTATAAAATTGCATAAAGTACCTTTGTGATAGCACGGCCTTGCAGACCAGTTACACATAGTGGACAGAGCAGCCATACCCCAGATTAAGTGCTGGCCCCAACTCCTCCATTTATTTAGCTATTGTAGACCAAGGCTGCTCTTCGTTTTCCTGTCTGCAGATAGAGTACAAGCTGTAATTATGCATTAGAGGCAAATGGTCCACATTTAATTTCCTAGTGAGGGAGTGGCGGCTAAATATTGGTCCTCGTTCAACTTCTCCTTGTTCTAGACAAGTCCCTTTCTCGGAGGTTATTTCGGGTGTTAACTTAGAGACAGTCTCTTGGCCTTAATTATTGCACGTTGCTTTGGGCGCCCTGTTTGTTGTAAGCCAATCGTGCATTTCCTTCACTCATTTAAAAAAAAACGGAATTATATTGTTTTTCCCTACAAAGGGAGGGCCTCCTTTCCTTTTTAAAGAAGATATGTGTCGTCTTGTAAGCAGGTATCTAAAAACAAGCATTTACAATGCAATGGTCTCGGCATTATTAAAGGTAGAGCTATTGGCATTGGTCATTACATTTTTTTTTTTAAATCATAAATAAATGGCATTGTCATTTACATTGCCAATAGCTTAATCGTTAAATAAATGGCCTTGTCATTTACAATGCCAATAGCTTAATCGCTCGCATATGCATGACCTATTGCATTTACACCCACACACACAAAGCCACCCACACACACATACAGAGCCACCCACACAGAGTCACCCACACAGTCATTCACATAGAGCCACCTACACAGAGCCACCCTCACAGACAGAGCCACCCACACATAGAGCCACCTTCAAAAAAAGCTATCCACACAGAGCCACACACACAGAGCCACGCACACACACACAGAGCCACGCACACACACACAGAGCCACGCACACACACACAGAGCCACGCACACACACACAGAGCCACACACACACAGAGCCACACACACACAGAGCCACGCACAGACAGAGCCACGCACAGACAGAGCCACGCACAGACAGAGCCACGCACAGACAGAGCCACGCACAGACAGAGCCACACACAGACAACATAAATGCAGTGTGTATGTGTTAGCTGATCACTGCATAGGTGAGTCAAAGAATGTGTTGAGGGTTTCACTTAATCAACTCATTCAGCTGTAGTGCTTTAGGGACGAATTCTACTTGGAAGAGGTTTGATAACGTTCTTTAGACCCCCAAAAGAAACGTTTTGATTCATATGTGGGACCAATAAATGCTAATGCTACCTACACGATATAGATTTTTCACAAAACTACAAAGCTGCTGGTTTTCAGTTCGTCAGAAAATGTGCAGTTTAAGTTTTGCCAGGCAGTAGTGTGCTTGTGCCCTCCGTCGTGCTGTGTGACTCTAAAAGGGGACGGAAGTGGTACTCACGGTGGTTGTCGGTGTTCTCCGGGACTATTTCCGCCAGCACGAAGGCCCCTTCTTCCACGGTGTCGAGCAGCATGCTGGCGGCCCGCAGCTGGTCGCTGGTCGTCGGGTCCCTCCACGCACCCACTGCCTGCAGCTGCAGGAGGTCGTTTACCAACTCCACCATGGCTTGCGGAGCAGAGGAAACAGGATGCCAACCCACCGAACAGGCTCTTCCAAATTGTGCACGCACACCTTTTAGCACGCACGATATATAACCGCACAAAATAAAAACCGAAAAACACCCAAAGTGCACCCCTCAGAGGTCTTTTACTATCTTAAGAGCAGTCACCAACCTGGGGGGCAGTTCCGGACAAACAGCAAACATATTACATGTATTTTAGAAATGTCTGCAGATCGAGAAACAACTACTAGTGCCTCGGAAGTAATCGAAAGGTGTGACGTAGCTCTTGATAAAACAAAGAACCAGGAATCACTACCCAACTGCAACCATCAGGCACGACGCGTTCACGATGACACAGACTTGTCTTACCTCGAATAATCAATTGTTGTTGGGCTGAGTCAGCAGTCATTTGGGAAGCAGTACGGCCTATGGACTTTCAAAGCTCCTTCTGTTTCCCTCTATGACCAGCCATTACACACAGTCGGGTTTATTTTTAAAAGATGCCTTTTTGTGCCACTTCATAGGAACAACAGAAAATGGTGCATTGTGAACACCCAATGATATAGATAGACAGACAGACAGACATGTACACACACATCTGTTACCAGAACAGGACAAGTTCACAACTTCGTATGTAATGTCTCCTGTCTTTAGACAGCAGAGAACACAGAATACTATCTCCCAACTTACAATGACAAAAGTGACTTAACTGAGAATGGACAGTTATCTCCCAATAAAACAGGTTGGTTGCCTTTTTTACTTCCACTGGCTCCTCTGGTGTCTGCATTATTGTATACAAATGACAATGGCTCAGCAGAGCATTGCATTGTCCCTGACAGTACTAATGAAATGTAGCTTGTGCCAGCCCCACGCTATTTGGTAAAAGTAGTGTTTGTTACTGGAGTATTTGGATGGCTCGGGGGTGCGGGTCACCTGTTGTCGTCCTTTAAAGGGTGACAGGCGTCTCTTCTAAAAGTACAAGGGCCTCTAGGCCGCAGGGAAGACCCGTTCCCCTGTCGGTGCCCACCGAGCCCTGCCCACAGCGCGCGTGCTGCTTGCCCTGAAATAAAATGGGTGCTGTATGTCTCGTGGGTTCGCCCGTGCTCGCCAGAGCCACCCCCTAGCTCTGATGCCGCCCTCTGAATGCACAACAGAGCCCCTTGGCTCGACGTACCCCCCTTTCATCCAAACCCGAGCTTGGCACACCTGAAGCCCGCGTCATCCGCTCAAGAGGCGGGTGAAGGACGAGCACCACCCTCTCGTGGGTAAGTAAACCGTTTGTAGAACACACAAATACCGAGGTTTCTTGGCGCTCTAAGCGAAGCCTCCAAAAGGGGACACGGGACTCCTTTTACCCTTCACTAGTAACTTCTTTTTCATACAGCGCCTGCTACTGTAATGTTGCCACTTCTTGGCATTGTGAACAAGATGTGCTGCTAGTTGTAGAATGTGCTTACTGCTGAATCGCTGCCGTTTCTTGGCACTGTAAATAAACGATGTTGCAATTACCAAATTCAACTCTGCACTACTCGATTTACCGAGCTCTGAATGTTGAAAGGACCCGATCCTGTGGCGTGCCGATTACACACAGCACTTAACACAATACACGTAAAGTGAAACAGGAGAGTTGTGGAGACACCAAACCCAGTGCCACTCAGCGCAAGTCGGAGATGACAAAGCACCGAGTTTACCTACAGCTGAGATGCAAGATTGATGCATTCCCTATAAACGTTGCAATAAGGCAATTTGTCATGAACCACACAGTTTGGTCAAGTGGGGTAGCCAGGATTCAAAACAGGGGCTTGTACGAAATTGGAACAATACCGCGGAACCACGTTGAACTAAAAATAAAATGCAGCAGGGGCAGCTTTAGTCCGTGTCTGTCACTTCCAGACCAGGGCTAATCCCGTGAATGTGTTCTCTGAAGAAGGAACGGCGCGCGGGCCATCGCGTTCTCCCAGGCTGTATTAGCTGCACAAACACGGCATTCCAGGCCTGAGGCCAGCACACAGCTCTGTGCACACAGCCCTGTGCACGCGCCGCCACTGGTCCACAAACACGGCATTCCAGGCCCGAGGCTAGACCAACAGCTAGAGCGGACCGGGAGAACAGGAACCAGGGACCATAGAGGCACGTAATTGAGAAGCTGTGCTCTTTCAGATAAAGTCGTCAATTTGCGGCACGAAAAACGGCACAACACGAAAAACTACACAAACCTACAATTATGGGACAGAAAGCACAAAAAACGGCACAAACGGGGAAACAGAGGCAAAAAAACAAACAGGGGACAGAAGGCACGAAAAACTTACCTCATGTCCTCGGTAGACGCTGTAGACGCTGCTCTCCTGGTTTTACCGAGCAGCAAAATGGCGGCCGCGAAGCTCCAAACATTTTCGGATTCGGGGGCGTGTTTTGGCGTTCTGAGTGACGGATGACATCACAGGTGGAAAGAACGCAAAAAACACGCCCCGTATCCAAAAGAGACGGGGCTTGATTGGAGTGACGCCCCTCTCCTCCAATGGCTGGCCTCCGTTTAGGAGGCCAGCCAATGGAAAAGAGGTGGAGGAGACAGGCGGGTTCAAGCCCCGTCTAAAAAACATTAAATCTCCGACCAAAGACTGCGCAAGCGCAGCCTTTAGGTCCTCGACCTAAAAAGTGGGTGCTGTTCTCGGAGAAACGGTACTTTCAAAATTGCATGTACAAATTGCATGACGTTTAGATAGATACAGAGCTCAGTGTGAAAGATGTGGCTTGTACACACACAAACACGTACACACACACCCACAACCACCCACAACCACCCACAACCACACACAACCAACCCACAACCACACACAACCAACCCACAACCAACCCACAACCACACACAACCACACACAACCACCCACAACCACCCACAACCACCCACAACCACACACAACCACACACACACAACCACACACACACAACCACACACACACAACCACACACACACAACCACACACACACAACCACACACACACAACCACACACACACAAAACCACACACAACCACAAACACTACACACAACCACACGCACACATCCACACACACAACCACACACAACCACAAACACTACACACAACCATACACACTACACACAACCACACACACACACATCCACACACACACACAACCACACACACACACAACCACACACACAACCACACACACACACAACCAGACACACACAACCAGACACACACAACCAGACACACACAACCCCACACACAACCACAGAACCACAACTAGACAACCGCACACACAGCCACACACACCCACACACACACACAGAACCACAACCACACACAGCCACACATACAATTACACACACAACCACAGACAACCAAAACCACACACACACAACCAGACACACACAACCAGACACACACAACCAGACACACACAACCAGACACACACAACCAGACACACACAACCAGACACACACAACCAGACACACACAACCAGACACACACTACCAGACACACACTACCAGACACACACACTACCACACACACACACTACCACACACACACAACCACGCATACAACCACACACACAACCGCACACAGAACCACAACCACACACAAGCACACACACAACCACGCACAGAACTACAACCACACACAGAACCACAACCACACACAGAACCACACACACAGCCACACATACAATTACACACACACAACCACACAACCACAACCACACACAACCACACACAACCACACACACAACCACACACACAACCACACACACAACCACACACACAACGACACACACACACACACACAACCACACCGTCACAGCACACTTTCACCAGGCTCAGACACCATCAGTCATCAGTGCACGCTTTCACCGGGCACAAACACCACCACCGTCAGTGCACTCTTTCACCGGGCACAAACACCACCAGCCGTCAGTGCATGCTTCCACCAGGCACACACCACCAGACGTCAGTGCACGCTTTCACCAGGCACACACACACCACCAGCCGTTGGTGCACGCTTTCACCAGGCACACACACCACCAGCCGTCAGTGCATGCTTTCACCAGGCACACACACACCACCAGCCGTCAGTGCACACTTTTACCAGGCACACACCACCAGCCGTCAGTGCACACTTTCACCAGGCACACACACCACCAGCCGTCAGTGCACACTTTCACCAGGCACACACACCACCATCCGGCAGTGCACACTTCCACCAGGCACACACACCACCAGCGCACAATTTCTACAGGCACACACACCACCAGCCATCAGTGCACACATCAATTGTTAACGCATCCGCAATTAACTATTGTAGTAATCGCAGTATGGCGCACTTTACTTTTAAACATATTCATCTACAGCGCAGCATGCTGCCATTGCTACAAAAATAAGTAAACTTTTTTGGCCTACAATTTATAGACTTTTGTTGCAATTGGTGTTGCAATATTTAGCAATGCCAATAGCTGAAACGTAATTAATGCGAGACCTATTACATTGCAAATGCTTGTTATATATTGATATGGTCAACCCTTGATACAGCCAACAGGCTCACTTTTTATATTTTGTTGGTGTGTCACGTAACAAAGACATTAATTCTGCCCATCAGTGGCCAGGACCTGCGAGATCAACCGCTAGACGAGTGAGCATGGCGTGTGGTTGGCTGCTCACAGGCCAGGCCCTGCTGCCCACCGTGCATAGCTGTGCGTAGCGGAGGTTTGACTTCCCTCTGGGGTGGGCTGCTGGACCTGCGGGCAACTGTGCACAGATAATTATCCCATGTATTACATGACTCATGGCATGTTCTATAATATAATTGATAATCTCACTGCAATATTTGAAATTATATAGTTAATGACTATGTATGTGCTCTGTGCATGGCAGTGGTGAGTTATTTTGGGGCTAATGTTGAGTTACTTGAGTAAACTATAACAGGTGAAAACTTCAGTGGCAATGTAACATTTGAAACTCTGAAATTCACCTAACTATAATATTAGTGTGATCTTTGGATTTTTTGTGTGTGTGTGAATTTCATATATATATGTGTGTATATATGTGATATGGAGGCAGTAAATTGGGAATATGCTGCAAAGAGATTTTATGACCTGTGTTTAACAAAAGAATGTCGAGACCCTATGTTCACCTGGTAAAATGTATTCTATTGTTTGTCTTTGATGTTAACAATTCTTAAGGTGTTGAACTAGGATTAAAAGTAACTTTCAGAAAAAGGTACTATCAAGCTAGACCTTAAATAGGTGCACTTTCATGAGATTCCTGTTAATGGGCTTCCCAGACTTTTGGTTTCATCCTATTAAATGTAACGAAGTCTGGGATGTGCGTGTTATATTGGCCTCTTTACATACAGCTTCGGCTGTCTATCACAAGATTGCATTGTATGTGATACTTCACAGAAACAATCCTAGTTCAAGATTGGATGACTTGTGTGTCAATCTCAGTTGCTTAGCTGCTATTTGTTGCTTTCCTCCCGTTCTGGGTTTGAACTCCCACAAGAGTTTTTTTAGGTCTTGATTGGCGTTGCAGCGTGCATGCGCTGCTCACTCGGCGAGAGCTAATGTTATCAGGAGATTTCAGAAGGTAGCTTGAAGCCCCACCCATCATTTTCATTGGGCTGCGTCAGCGTTTATGTTAAACGCTGGCTTCCCATTGAAATTTATACTTTTTAGCCACTGCCCTTTCCCCCTTTCGTCCGGCCCATCCGGACTGGCTCGTCTCCTTCACGGTTGTCGTGAAGGAATTTCTTAGCTGTCCGGATGGGCTGTCCGAAAAGGAGACAGGGCGGTAGCGTAATGACCACAGTTTCCCCTTCCAGCACCACCCGTGCATTACCTCCACTTTTGTCTCTGCTCGCGCCTTTTTGCAGCATAATAAAAGGGAAGTGCGAAAGGGTCCATATTTCATTCTTGCTGCATTGCTCAGCGTGAGTGTCCTGGCCGAGCCATACATATATATATTTTTAATTATTTGCACAAGTTCCCGTGTCCAATGTAGACACGAGGGAACATCGCCTGCCTGCCTGGTGTTAGGCAGAGACAAGCTGCTGAGGAGCGCGGAACAGGGGAGGATTTCTTGGCGAAAGGAGCAGGAGTGCGTCAGGACGAGCGACTGCGACGCCTCTGAATGCCAGGTTGGATACTTTTCTCATGATAAAAGGCCTGACAAGTGCCACATTCCTCGCAGCGCGAAGACCAGTAAACTTTTGCGAAGGGCCTTCCTCTGCGCAGCAAAGCGTCGCTACGTTTTTTGTAACTTCTGATCCGTTTGAGCTAGACACTTTTGTTGTAGTTAATATCTGCAGATTATGCTGCAGATGATGGTTTATGGAGCAAATGCGTAATCCATATTTATGCGGAAAACGCCGAAGCCGAATCGAGCTGGCTCTATAACTGCTTTCTAGTAACCTGGAATCTGCACTGACTGTCCAACGCCTAACTTTACACTTTGTTATCCTCGTAGCTTGCGGTTCCGCCTTGTCCAAACTGTCCCAGAAATTGGTTTAATCTTTCTCTCTCTCTCTCCCTCGTTATCTCCCCCCTACCAGGATTAGTTCCCATCATACCCTGCCCGTCACGCACCCCCGCCTAGTGCAGCATGCAGCAGATTCGGACACCCTTCCACCCCTCCATAGGGTCGGGATCTCAGCTCCCGACAAAAGTCTGGTGTTGTGTTCATGCACGGGGTGGAGTCACGTGTTGTTGGCCCACTCCCAGCCTCTCGTGAAGAATGGAGCACACAGCTCTCGAATAACAGCTGCTGGGAGTCTTGGGCAGCAAAAACGACAGCTGGGCACAGACAGAGTGAAACGTCCCGGAAGTTAATATCAGTTATTTATTAAACTAAGAAGCCTCCATATTTCAGTTGTGTCCGTACTATTACGGTTGGCGCCTTGGTTACATGTAATCAATATGTGGCAGTTTCGATAAGGTACTGTGACACTTTTGTTTAGTGTGCTTTTCGATCAAAGTATTTCCCTCGGACATAGTGCAGTTGTTTGGCTGGTAGTACTTCATTATTTCAACACACCTGGGCGTGCCTGTCCTCTTGTATATTTTTTCAAAGACAGCTCCACACTGTCCTTGATTTAATCCCATGGCAACACCTTTCTTTAGGTGCTTGGGCTGGAGGACTTTCTGTGCTTGGGTGTGTGGTGGGGGGTGGGGGTGAGGGGGAAGGACATTATTGCCCAGCGTGTGCTTCGTGTTTACTCTGGTCTGTTTTACTGCGGGCGCCTTGTGCTGCGTGCACACGCTCGGGGCACGCTCACCACACACCTGGCTTTACGGTTGGGGCGTTACTGCCAGACACACCTGGCTCTTCTGAGTTACACATCTTTCACTTGACGCAGGATGATTAGTTACACACCTCCTTGTCCCCACATCCGCCCATCTGACTATTCATTAATTTGGCCCTTAGTGTACTACACTCTCTGACCACCTCTCTCTGCAACCAGCAGTCTGCTTACCTCCTTTGGTCTCTTCCTCTCTAGCATCTGCTGCTTTGTCAACAAATCTCTACCCTCGTATATATTCTGCTCTGTCCATGCATCCATACATTCATTCATCCATCAATCTATCTTGTTCAGTAACATCATTCATAAATACGCTCTTCGTAGACCATCTATCCATCCATTGTGTTCAGTAGCACCATTCATACATACACTCTTCTTACACCATCCATCCATCGTTCAGTAGCATCATTCATACATACACTCTTCATACACCATCCAGTTCAGTAGCACCATTCATACATACACTCTTCTTACACCATCCATCCATCGTTCAGTAGCATCATTCAGACATACTCTCTTCATAGGCCATCCATCTATCGTTCAGTAACATCATTCATACATACACTCTTCATAGCCCATCAGTCTGTCCATCCATCAAATCCATCCAACTCTCCTTCCTGTTCAATAGCAACACATAGGACTGACGTTGAGCGGCCTCAGGGAGATGGCTATAGGCTAAGGAAAGACTCTAAGAATTAGCGGGTTTTTATTGTGCGGTTGATGAATGGGTAGAAATACATTTTTTATTTGTCTAGGGTGCAGGCAAGCAATATGTCTCGCATTTACGCGAGTTTCAGCTATTGTAAATGCAAATCCGTATTTGTAAAGCGCAAACTACTCACCCTTACGGGCCTCAAGGCGCTGGGGCCGTCTTAGAAATGTAGTGAGCTATTGCCCAGAGTCACATGGTGCTGAGCTGAGCTGCTGCTGGAGCTGGGGATCGATCTGTGAACCTGTGCTCTGAAGTCAGCTGCCCTGGCCGCTGCACCACACCTCTCCACTACAAGCTATTGGGGTTGTAAATGAGAGTACGTTTTATTTATGCTTAAAAACCGTAAACATAAATAAAAGGCATTTTCATTTACAATGCAAATAGCTCAGACTCGCGTAAATGCGAGACCTGTTGCATTGCAAATGCTTATTGATTTCACTGTTGGCATGTTGGTCATTCTTTCAGCTCCGAATCCAGCATTATAAAAAGAGCCATGCTTAAACACCACTTTACTGTCTTTCGGCGCCACCAAGTGGTTACTGGAAAAAACTGCAACAGAATTGTGGAGTATACAATCTCGATCATGACTAATATAAAGAAGCATTTGCAGAGCCCATTGGTTTCACGTATCTTGAGACCGATTGGCATTGCCATTGCTTGTTGTTACTTGATGCGTTTGCTAAGCATGCTGCTGGGACAGATGTACCCTTTGTTTTCAATAACCTCTCTATTATTACTTTATTAAAAGGATTACATGACCAAAATGTCTTAAGACAAACCTAAGAGTAGCCAGTTACATTTTTCACAGGACTCTTCCACAACAAATATATATTTTACACACCTAAGGAAATTGGTATTTTACATAATTTATCCACCAATATAGCGAAAAGGCTTAAGTATATATAAAAACGCGTTTCAGCCTGCCTTCGCGCGTTTCAGCCTGCCTTCAAGAGGCCTTTGTCAATCTAGTTTGGCAATGCATAACTCGTATGTTAAATAGCCCTTCCCACTGGCCTAATTGATAAGAATAGAGTTCACTGAGTTCACTTTTTTACAAATCATGTGGTTTTAAAGTTTTTAAATCTATGTTTTTAGTCTGGCTTTTATAATGAAATAACCTTTTTATGGTTTTAAATTGAATTTTAAGAATAGGCATAACTATCTGTATAGAATTAACTGTTACTCTGCCCTAGTACATATCAATTGCATTGTGTTATTCGATAAATTGTCATAAATTGTACCTTTCCCTTTTCAATTAGCCCATGCTTGTTTATAGTTATTTTTGTGTACTTCCTGCTTTTATGGCTATTAGCCGAAATAAAGTTGAACTGAACTGATAAGAATAGAAGACAATATATATATTGTCTTCTATTCTTATCAATTAGGCCACTAATTGATAAGAATAGAAGACAATATATATATTTATTGTCTTCTATTCTTATCAATTAGGCAAGTGGGAAGGGCTCTTTAATATACGAGTTATGCATTGCCAAACTAGATTGACAAAGGCCTCTTGAAGGCTGAATCGCGTCTCTCCTTGTGCTAGGGATTGAGGGCGACCTGCACTAATAAATAAATGCCGAATCCAGAACCACTTCGTGTCCGTGCCTGCTTTTCATAATATCCTCTCCATTGACTGCTCAACTCGAGCTGCCCAGCCGCTCCGCAAGATGGTTGAAGAAAGTCTGGTGAGCCCGTTCTTCTTCAATCATGCATATTTTTTTATTTTTGTGCTTAATACATGTGCCGCAACACCCCACACAGGACGCCTATGCGTCTCGGCTTCCGCCTTAAACTGGGTAACCCCTTTACCACAACCAACGTGAAATTTAAAAACAAAGGATGGGCATGACATGAACCTCTCACATTTCCTGTTTGTTACATCGAGACCGCATCCCATAATTTTTCACTTAGTCACAATTGCCCGCCATATTGATATAACTAATCATAGTATCTCAATTCTCTTTTAGTATATAACTATACATAGTCATTTCATATGCAACCAAACATTCGTATTACTTAAACTTCTCAGTCCTTTTAAGCTTCTCAGACCTTTAGAATTTTATCAGTCTGTACGCCCGGCCCTCTCTCTCATATTGTGTATTGGACATGCATTGTTCTTCAGAATCCAATATATACATCATTGTTTTATAAGGTGCAAACACATGTTCAAATGTTCCATAGTAATCATTCAAGATTAAAAACACCTACACTGAAAAGGATATCTCAAGGTTCTTGGATTTTGAGGTCACTTACCAAAGTATAAAGATACCTCATAAAATGCACATACAAAATGTGAACAAAACACTGCATTGGCCTTCTCTCCACATATCCTATATAATAAAAAGACAAAGAAATGGATGTTGGTGCATAGACAAGTGAACCTAAAGCCATCAGTATCATAATAGCACCATATCTGAGGATATGCACATAATGCCATGGTTTGCATCCATCTCGCTTTATGCCTGCAGTTTCTTACACACCCTCCTATCTACAGGGGGGTACAAAGATATAATAGAGTGCAAACCCATAGTAAGACTGTACATTTATCTCAATATCTGCCTGCAGTATGTTCCACATCCAGTTATCTATCAAAGGGCTCCACAATATAATAAAGTGCAAATGCCAGATATATAATATATATCAATTGACTCTATATCCCAATTATAGACCTGGTTCCCCAGCTTTGAAGTCAACCACTCTAACCGTTAGGCCATATCCCTCTCATACATATATTAGTGGGCTGGGCTCTGCAGTAGTACTACACTGAGCAGGTCCACAAGCAGCCTAGCATCACATGGCTCAGTATTTGGTATGATTGCTAGCTGTTTTTGTTTCAGTGCCATATTGTGATCTCCTTTCCCCTGAAGAGCTGTTCTGGATTGCACCGACTCCCTTGCTGGCTGTGGCGGGAAATAAGCCATATGTGGCTGATTTTACGTGCAGGCTTCTACAGTTTTCATAGTTTTATGAAGTTATATCATTGCTGCACCTTCTTAAACGAAAGTAAAATAACAGTCTTATTTTTGTTTCTTTTTTTCAGGGCTTGCAGGGAACCGAAAAACTGACCAGGACTTTCCATTTGATGTGCCTTCGTATGTCAAACTGCTGAACGTACCCTCCCTACAGATGATTATTTGAAAGCATTTCAATTAGGTAAGACAGGCCCTGGTAGTGTCGTATTTTTATCACAGAAGATATGCAGCACCACACCCTATAACTCTCAAAGCATATCTTCATAGTTTTTGCAAAATATATGCTTTAAGCAAGTAAGTTATTGATTCCAGGCCCGTGAGTCAGCAAAATCAGTGTGAATATACTCTACCACTTAGATAGCAATCATACAGCATTTCAGATGGATTATTTGTGAAGCTTGTTTTGTAAGAGTTACTGGATTATCTTTCAAAGTGCATTTTAGATTACCAGCCAGGAGACCTACCTACTGTTTAGGTCAAACCTGAGCAGCGCTGCTCTGCGAGGCATGCTGTATTAGAGTATCGACTTGAAGTTCTGCCCACTCTCGGCTCATATTTTTAATTGGCTTGTGTCATTGTCCTTTGTAAATGCTGGCTTCTGATTCGTTAACACGCTTGTTAGTCCCTTCTTAGTACCGCCTTATCTTCATTTGTAACCTCCCATAAGAACTGGCGCGTTTACTTCTGTTGTTACACTGTATGTCTTATTTCGTCTGTAAGCACTATTTTCTTTAATGAGTTTCTCCTACTGCAGGCATGACATGCTTTCCTGCTACATTCAGCGCACCATGCACGCTTTCACTTTCCAAGCAGCCCAGGACAATGGCGGCCTCTTCTTTGAAATGCAATAGATCTCGCAGTTTAAAGAGTTTGAGCTATGGGCATTGGAAATGACAATGCCTTTTTTTTTAATATCAAAACCGATAAATAAAAGACATTGTCATTTACAATGCCAATAGCTTAAACCCTCGCAAATGCGAGACCTATTGCATTGCAAATGCTTGTTTCTCCTCCTGGGTGGCGTATACAAAATAAAAGTCATAATTCAATTACCTCTGGATTTTCGATGTTGGGGTTGTTTTCACAGCTACGTAACACTATTTGAGATTATCAGTGCACGTTGTGCAAGGTTTTGAGTTGGCTAACTACTGACATTGTCAAGGTTTTGCGTTGGCTCGCTGCTGACATTGAGCAAGGTTTTGCGTTGGCTCGCTGCTAACATTGTGCAAGGTTTTGTGTTGGCTCGCTGCTGACATTGTCAAGATTTTGCGTTGGCTCGCTGCTGACATTGTGCAAGGTTTTTGCGTCGGCTTGCTGCTGATATTGTGCAAGGTTTAACGTCGGCTTGCTGCTGACATTGTCAAGGTTTTTGCATTGGCTTGCTGCTGACATTGCCAAGGTTTTGCGTTGGCTTGCTGCTGACACTGTACAAGTTTTTTGCATCGGCTCGCTACTGACATCTCTTATGAATACCAGCCCGCACGTTTGAGCCCTACCAAGGGACAACTCAACTTTACACTGTTATTCCTACATCAGTTATTAGCTTGGCGAAGAAGCTGCACAGAACTGCAATAAGCAGCATATTAAAACAAAGGTATTAAAAGCCAACAATGCCCTTGTTATCGATTTTTGTGAAATCTGCTTTGAAGTGTGTTTCTGTTTAAAAGTGTTCTTTTAAGTTAACTTCCTTAGCAGATGCTTCACATAAAATGCATCTTATCTCAACCTGGGACCTCTCTGTATGCTAGATATGTACACACGATCCATTGACTACACAGATATTCCTATCGCCCACCCCTTTTGTCAAATAGTTTGTGAAACACAATGCTAGACTACAGAATGTCTTGTGAAATTTCAGGATCACTTTCCTCGCTCTGGTAGGTCAGACTTCAGCCCAGTGAAGTCATAACGCAGGAAACAAGTTAGCTAAAGAATTCAACAAATACTGATTTATGCCTCCCTATTATAGAGTATTTCTGTCCGGCTAGCTATAGTTCTATTTTTTGCCAATAACGCCATCTTGTGGATGTATCAGAAAATCTACTCAATGGACAAGTAATGACTTCATGCATTTAACTTAAATGGGTTCATCTATACACTCAAGTGTGTCCACCCACATATGAATCATGTTTTGCAGTCGCGAGTCTGGTTTGTCAGCGTCTACAGTTTTTATCACTGCATTTTTAATGTCACCTATTTTTCCAGGTTGTCCATACTGAAGAGTTATATAACCACTGCTAATCACTAACATTGTCTTCGGTGTGCAAACAATTAATGCCAGGGGACTGGTTTTATAGTTCAAGTCTAACTGGCTGACACGACCCTCTTGGAGAGTTCATTTATTATTTTACTCGCATATGCTCTCCGACTTTATTACAGTTGTAGATAGATACACATTACGAAAGCTCGGACGTACATGCACTGGCTTCCTATTGCAACATGGGTTTTCTTTTAATAGTTTATGGATTGATAGCCCACTGGGCACACTGAGCAGCTGGTCCTCTGTTTGTGGACAAACTATTGTCACTATCCTTCCTTCAGACTAAAAGCATTCAGATTTCCATCTGCATTAAGCAGTCAATATTTCTACCTTTTTTAAAAACCTGCAAATATGACGAAATGATATGAGGGGTGTGCAAAATTAGCATAATTCATTTTGTGTAGTTATGCAAAAATTTCCAAAAATTACACAAAAGAGATCCCACGCCCTTTAGCATGGTATTTTAGGGCAAAATAGACCCATTTTGTGCTAAAAAAAACACAATTTAGCAATTATTGTTATCCCCGTGCACTCATACGTTTTCTTATGTTTGTTGGTTCAATTAATCAATGTTCATTTTAGGCGCTCATTAGTCGCACGTCGTCTGTCCGTGCCTTTTAATATCAATATATTGTGTGGGGAGGATTGCCTACCCGACAATAATGCGCGCACAATTTTCTCATAAAACACTCGGTTTCTTCACCAAGTTCCAATTTCTTTCTTTCAATGTTCATACTCCAAAACAAGAGTTTAATTCGATTCCATAAGTTTAAATCAACATTTCATATGCTGGCATAATACATAACTTATGTCGCAATTCAATCAATTCTGTTCACAATTGTTCATCTCTACCCAATGCATTTCGGGTCAACAACAACGGACCCTTCGTCAGGGGTCTGTAACAAATGAAATGAAAACAGGACCTGTTAAATTACTCCACTCTAAAATGAGTCACAACGATGTCATTTTAAATCATACATCAAATTAATCAAATGCTCATTTGATAACGTTCAAAAAATTCAAAAATTAAAATGCATGCTACTTCAGTCATGAATGTTTTTGAATGAAATGCTCAAAGCCACTGTTTCACTAACATTTTAAACCACAAATTGAATTTATCAGCGTGATTCCTCAATACCGGTTTCAAAACATTAATGACAATACATCTACACCACATTTATCACTTATATTGAAAAAAACACAATTGCCATGAACAATTACAGGCACGTTCTGGTTGTGCGTATTATTCCTGTGCTTTAACGGCAGTTTTTTCGAAGGAATGGTCTTTGATTTGCGTGAACAGCTGTAGCGGCATCATTTTAGGAATTTTGCTCAGCCAGTATTATGTGAAATGCCGGAAATTACATTATTAAGAAAAACACATTCAATGGGCCACACATGGCGGCCATCTTGAATATCATTGTAAAATGGCTGCCGCACATACCTACATATGGTTGCCATCTTGGAATGATTTTTCTTAGACAAAAGAAAAACCATTCCAAGATGGCTACTTTGCATTCATGCACATTCACACATTGTGGTGATCTGGGAGAAGCTCTGGCCCATCAATAGGTGACACTGGCGAGACTAATTGGTTTTGCCAATACTTGGTTTTGTTTTTGGCTGCTGGTACGCAGAACAGGTGATATCGAAAATACAAGGGCACAAAACAGTGGAACTCAGATGCACGTTGCCGTAAACCACATGTTTAATCGCATTACAAAAATGTAATTACGATTTTGCTGTGACGTTTGGAAGCATGTTTTGTGCCAATAAATGATTTTCCTGTTCAGCTACGGCCCCACTCTCTATAATGCCTTCGTACAACATGACTTAGCTCTTTCTTTTTTGTTTGTTTGTTTGTAGGATTGTCAGCCTCATTCATTCTTTGCCTTCCTGCTGGCACTATTTTATTTGACTGATTCCCTTTACCTCATCTCATGGCTCATCTCTTTGCTTAGCCTATCATGAACTGTGATGTATTCACTACTTACGCTTGCTTACTCCATTGCATTAGTTCACTTTCCTGTTGCTGTCCTGAAAGAGCATCGTCCTTGTGTGTGAATTACATTATTTGGTAAAATATGCAAACAGTATGACCTGGTAATGAAATTCCTGTTAAGTCCTGAGCGATATTTTCGCTTAGCTACGTGGTTTTGTGAATATCTTAAAAATGTAAGCACTGTTCAAATATTGGAACGGCTTGTTGCTGTCATAAATATTCTTCCTGAACTGTCGATTTCAGCCATCGTGCCCCAGTCTAACGCTTTTCCTCGTGGGAAGTGGAAGCCGTACCCTTTGTTGGTCTGCACCTTTTCTTTACGATGTGGAATATATACCTTTGAAGTTGAACAATTAACAATTGACATTTCTTTCGCGAATTGTGACGTTAAACAGTTGTTTTGGTCTTTTCCAGGGATTGACCTCGCGATGGCTGCCCGCGAGCGCAGTATGCTGGCTGCTCTTTTGGTTCCGCTGGTCATCTGCTTCACCCTAGGTAAGACTCGTCCCTGGGGTGGCTTAACGTGAGTGTGCGCGGTGCAGTGGCCGCGTGCGTGATTGAGTGCACTGCACGTTGTGTGCGCGGCTGATTGCTTGTTGTTCTACAGCAAAATACTGCTAAGCCGATGGCACCACAAGAGCATTCTGGGTTTGTTTTAAACCAGGACAACTTTTGCTATTAGCTAAATGCGATTTGCTATTGCATCTGTAACATTTCAGATTACCTTTAAGTTCTTCAGAATTACCTTTTGAGTTAAAAAAAAAAATTGGGAAGTGGGTGATAACAATGATGTATATATTCAGCCTGCTAATAACAATGATGTCATCTTGCAGAAAAGAACAACAAGAAAGCCTAAGATCTGCCATCGTGCCGTTCTACTGTAGATGTACAGTTAAGTCAGTTGTTGTGCGCTGACCGGTGCCACGGGATGTGTTGCTGGTGGTGCTTCCTTTTCCACGAATAAACTCATCCTTTATCCAAATTTATGAGTGATCATTACACAACAAGTTGGCGACGAGGGTGGGATGATCACTCATAAATTTGGATAAAGGATGAGTTTATTAGTGGAAAAGGAAGCACCACCAGCAACACATCCCGTGGCACCGGTCAGCGCACAACAACTGACTTAACCGTACATCTACAGTAGAACGGCATGATGGCAGCTCGTGCCGTGGCATGAGACACATACATTTGAAAGAATACACAAGGCGCGCGAATGAAAGAATACACAAGGCGCGCGAGAGAAAGGGCGCGTGTAGACATAACAACTTGGAGTGCACCTCTAGAAATTCCCTGCTTCCAAACATATGCTCAACAAAAACAGTGCCACTGCTACACAAGTCTGTGCGAGAAACGAATAGTTGTTGCCCAATCTGGCGAAAACCGCCTGTGACTCAGTGATGAAATGCGGAAGTGGCCTGTTAAAATCATGGACCAGGGGGCCCAATTAACACGTCGAGGGGTATTTCATTTCGTAACTAGCTTTCGGCCACAGGGAAGACTGTTATCTGGGTAAATAAATAGAACATCCGCACAGGAAAGAGAACAGAATGTTTTTAATTTAGATGAAAATGTTTGTGGAGTATTCAAAAGTCGGGTCAGTAGGAAGGGGAAAGGGCATTAATACTTAATGTTCTTGTATATCAAAGTAGTACATTTGTATTCTTTCAGAGTGATTGGAAAACATTGTCAATGCCTTGGAGAGAGTAGCAAGCATGTTGGATACTTCAGCCGAGGTAGAACTAGCCGAAAGGGCGATTTTGTAGGGTGAACCGTTTCTAGATTATCTTGCTGTACATCATCCCGAGTACACTCTGAATTTTTCAGTCTAGCCTGAGAACAGAGCATGCAGTATTGCCTGTGAAATATTTTGTTTACATAGAGAGGCCTTGGAGCCTGCCCATTGCTTAACATTTTTTGGCTTCATTAGCAGTACGATTTGCTGGATCAGCACGTGTTGGCTTCACTTTCTGTTAGTGTTTTTGCTGTCCCTGGAGCATTGACCAAGTACTACTGGCTTTTTTTTTAGAGGGGGTAAGGGGGGGGCAGTGAGTGTCCTTCTAGTGCTTCCTCTTTCTGTCTCGCCCTAATGTTTTCTTTGACTTGGAGCACTTTGTAAGAGTGTGTATTTCTAAGTTGTCGTGCTTCTGCTGTGCGCTGCTGCTTTCACCACTTGATTCCTATGCTTGTGTTTGTTCTGTTTTACTTTTCATCCTCCCCTGTCTACTGTTTGATGCAGCACAACACCAATAGGCCACAGGTTGTTAGCGTTGCTAAAAAAAATGATTTAAAAATACTTTATTAGCTATGCACTATAACTATTAAGTAATCCCTCATTTACTTTGTAACATTGCTTTTTGGTACTTGTTTAATAAATTACAGGACATCCTGGGCATGATTCAAATATTTTATGCAAAAAAAAGAATGTGTTTTAAATTTGGTTTATGTTTGCAAATTTACAGGTTGGGTAGAACATTCTACCACAAAAATAACATTATATTGTAAAGCATCTTTTTTGCTTGTTTGGCTGCTCCATTTTAGCTCACCCCGTAGCTTATTGTACATTGGAACATAGACTATCCTATCCTGATATGCAATGACAGGCTACACTATATCATACTGTACTTTACAATGACAAACCGGACCATACTATTCACCGCCAGGCCATTCCATACTATACAATGATAAACCATACTGTACTATATCATATATCATATCATATTATACAATGACATGTCATTCCATATCATGACAGATCATACTATACTATACCATACCATACAATACAATACTATACAGGGACAGGCCATACCATACTATTCTATGAAAGGTAATACCATACCCTATACAATGACAGGCAATACTATACAATGATAGGCCATACTATATAGGCCATACCATACAATACCGTACATACAATGACCGGCCATACCATACTATACAAAAGTATAAGTCATATTATAATATTATAGTCCATATTCTGATATAATAATCCTTTTGTACAAAAGTTGTACAACATGGCAAAAAAAATGACAAAGCCAGTAGATCTCGCATAGAGGAGACCTATTAACTTTGCCAATGCTCGTTATTCGCAGTGGTCACTTAATTACATATGTGTAGGAAATACACCTTTTCTGCATGGTCACCCAATTTTTTTTGCCTTTCCTGGACCCTATTTCTGTTTGCTAGCTTTAGAACTCTGTACACCGTACCCCTGCTAACCAGTGGTAAAGTGCCTGTGCTCCCCCATTAAACTTCGTTAAATTGTCCTATACCTAATTGGTATGTTTGAGTGACCTATACGTTCCTAGTATATTGTTTACAAAGTGTACCCAATGCCTAGAGGTAAAGTGCCTCTAGATGAGTGTGGCTGAAGCCTTTCAACATCTTGGATTTACCCTGACACTGCATTTTGGGCTTATTTTGCAGTAAGGCAAAGAGTAACTACTGCAAAGTGGGAAGGTCAGGGCCTGGGAACCTTCACCTAATTAGTTAGGAAGGGCCCATGAATCATCCCCCCCACCCACTAGCTAGTGCCAGGCTTAAATGTGGCATCTCCAGGCATCTCCTTCAGAACACTTTCTGGACCTGTGGAAGTTCAGAAGAGGACTGGACCTGCTGTCTGTGAACTGAGTAACCCTAAAGGACCGGACACGCTCCCTCTTGTACCCAGGAAAAAGACATCGGTTACAAAGGTCAGCCTGCTCACCTTCTATGCAACTACAGGGAGACCACAACCTACAAGAGGCCTTGTCTTTGAAATACGCAGCTACTAGTGGTAACTGTACCCGGACCCCGCTATTGGCCCCTGCCTGACACCCTTTTAATCTCTTGATGCCTCCCCTGGTGTTCGGGAGGGCTTTAGAAGTGTATGGCTGTGGTGGATTGGGGCTTAAAAGAGTATGTCCGAAGGTAGAAAAAATTTGACCAGAACAAACCTGGTTGGCGTTACCGACCCACCCTCAATCAATCAAACAGCATTTGTGAGGCGCAACACTGTCACCCTCTAGGGGTATCTGGGCGCTGTGTATCTGTCGAAGAGTCCGTTCTTGAATCTCTTTCTGAAGTCTGCCAGCGAGGGGGCTGTTCGGAGCTGGAGGGGAAAGTCGTCAATCACTGTCAGTTTCAAATTGCGCACTTGCAGCTATTAAAATAATAAATCATATATCGGGCCCCCTTATTAGATTTTTTCATTTTGGTGTCAATCTGTTTATTAAAATGTGCTCTACTTTCCTAATTTGGTTTGTTATTTTTATTGGTTTGCATTTTGACATCATTACTGTTTTGCTACTGCATAAATACTTTACACGTTGTCCTAAGTTAAGTATTTCTGCTCTGTTCCATAACTACTAGGAGTTTGAGCTCAGGTTAATTTAGTGACATTTTTAGGGTTCTCCCTGACAAGGTTTATGCTAGTTCCTTGAGGCAGGTTTTTACCCACCTGAAATAATAATCCAATTCCTTACAATAATCTTTCATCCCCTTTCTGCGGTCAGTAATCAATTACCTTCTGCTATAACCATGTTCCACTCCGCCATGTTCCACTTCCCTTTGCTCTGCCAAACACCCCGCTGCCCACCATGAACATCACCATCCCCAGTTTGTTACCTTCCTCGCCATCTTCTGTATCCCTCTGCCAGCCTCTTTGTCCATTGCCAGTATGCCTCTACCTCGGTCATCACTATCATCTTGTTGTCATCACTTCTTGTGCCTTCCGCCACCACCTTCCCTCTGCTAGCAGCCTTTTCCTTCAGCCTTTATCATCTGTACTGTGCTCCACCACTTTCTTTGAATTTATCTTGCACTTCAATGTGCAACTTATCAAATATATGGTTTTTATGCACCCCACGCGTTCCTAATTCTTGTATTCATTTTCTTTCTCCCTTTTATGGTTTCTCAAAATATTTTCTACTGATCTAGTGAAACTCTACCTAGTTTCTCTCATTACCTTCAAATACCACTGTGGCGCTAGTTTGTTTGTTGGCTGGCCTCATCTTACACAGACTTCTGTCTTATAGGAGCAGACACACTGGGGACAACTGCCACTGGTAAGAAACACTGTTTTGATCCTTTGTATATCAACATTCTCTAGCTATCTAGTAGGACATGATCAGTGAAAGTGATTAACATGGATTTCTTTAGGGAGCATTTGCATACTAGTGTTTTTGAAATCGAAGGCCAAAGTGAGGTATAAAGTTAATTTTCTACCAGGTGAATCGTGCTCTTATTGGTTTTCAGCTGTCTGGATATTGCTTGAAATGTTGTTCTGTGATGTAATTCAAGTGAGCACAGCTTTGACTAATAGAATAATCATCACTCGTAATGCGCGCACACTGATAATGAAGACTGTACTTACAAACCCGTTGCACCAACTAACAAAGTAGATACCATTTGACAAAATAAAAAAGTATTGCAGTGAAGCCAAATGCAAAGCAGAAATAAGGGCTAAAATGTAGAATTCTCACAGAATGGTCTGCCGAGTTTATTTTCTTGAACAGGCATCTGATTGGGTGAGGCTGGACTTTCCCCACTTGCTCTAATGGGATAACCATCAGTGAATACACGTTAATAAATACCTGATTTAGGGATAGAGTCGGGTGCCTCCTACCAGGGAAAAAAACCAAGTGATTATTTTCCATGGAGCAATTTGTAATACCATTTAAATTCTAGAATTGCATTTAGTACACGAATGCTGTGGGGATAGTCCTTGGGCTTAAATACGGGTAGATTTGTGTAGTATAATGTTTAGCTATGTAAAACAGGGTTTGAATTGTATGTCTGGATTCACTGTTGTTGAGGATTTCATAAAGGGTCTTGAGAGGCTGCCGTCACTTATCAAGAGCATTTCAAATTCTGGTATTGGGTACCTCACTGATTTATTTCCTACAATACTTTGTGAGCATGATATGCAATCATGTATTTTGCTGTGACCCTATGTGTATAGTTTTTCACACACGTAGATCCCCATACCTTGTACTCCATTAGAAAAGTTATCCCATACATTTATAAAAGCATCTTTTGTTTTTCCTGTACCCCACCCAAACCATTTGTGGTCCAAAAATCACTTGTCTTCGAATTTTGAATCGGAGGGACAATGGTAAAGCCGTAACTGATAGTAACATTTAAACGGATAGCTCTTCGTATTTGAGAGTGCATGTGCCTCCCAGTGTGAGAAGTTGGCCTGTCATATGCTGTCCACTATTCTAGTGGGCACCTTGCAACAGTCCAAACGACCCTTATTGACGGTAGGTTTAAAGACAACCTATATAGAAAGCTATCCTAGTGGTAGCTGTGGAGAGTAGCCTTCAGGCTAAGTCTTGAAGGAATGTAAAGCAGCTTGTTTTACCAGTCTATAATCTCATGAATGACCAAATGAAAGGAGAACCACACCAGGTATATATATATATAAAATATATGTATTTATTATAAACACATCCCTCTAGTCTCTTTATGAGGCTAGAGGCAAAAGTACATTCAGTAAACTTATTTAGCACACAGTCAATTAACGCAATATACGTTGAGCCCTAGGGGCGTAACAAACCATATAATAAGAAAGTGGTATGAGAACCACGACTGACATAGATACAAGGCCTAGACTAAACACAGCCGCAAATCACCATTAACTTCTATGGAGAGAGTTGCGTTTGAAATTTTAAAGATTAAGGATACTTGGAAGAGGACTTGGAGCAAACCCATTTAGAACTAGGCAGTTCTAGAGTCAATACCCACGGAAGCACCTGAGTACTCGAGCTACCTCACCCAGGAAAGCCGGGTGCATAGGTGTCCTTTTTTTTTTTAAACAATTTTTATTGTAAGTAAAGGCAAACATTGGACATTTTCAGGGTGTACATTGTACATATCAATCGTGCACAGTTAGTATGATTATACATAGTGGACATTGCATTTGATCTTTTGGATGCATCTTGTTCACATTCAAGATATCTGCACATCACCCGCCCACTCCCCCCAGGTGTCCCTTCCCCTTCCCCCCTATTCTGAATCGTTATCACTGTCCATCTGGGGTGGTTCACAAATATACCCTCTGTATTCATTCCACGCTCCCCAGAGTTTCCCCCATTTTCGTGGACACTTCCGATTTAAATACACTGTCCTTTCAGCAACCATCGCTGAGTCCATATCCGCACTCCAATCCCTGAGCGCCGGTGACACGGGGGATCCCCAGGCCCTGGCCACATTCCGCTTAGCATACACAATACCCAGCGCTGCCCAGTCCTGCATCGAATTGTTTAAATCAGTAGGCTTCCAAATGTTCAGTAGACACCTACGCGGCTCTGGGAGCAGGGAGTCCCCACCACTTGCGATATAGTTCGCATAACCTTGGACCAGTATTCAGCAATGAATGGGCATTCCCAGATAGTGTGGTAGAACGTCCCTGCCTCCCCACAGCCTCTCAAACAGTACTGGTGCGTGGCTCTTCCTATTTTATGTAGTGTGACCCTTGTGTAATAGACTCAGTGCAAGACTTTTAATTGTATCAGTCTGAGCCTAGATGATATAGCGACCTCCCGGGGTGATGAGAGCGCGGTCTGCCAGTCCGTTTTGTCAAAGTCGCCCAAGTCCCCAGTCCAGGTTGTCTTTAGTCTGTCCATGGGGCAGGTATGTTGTTGACCATCTTACGGTAAACCAGTGAGGTCGCTTTGTTAAGCATATGTTCCGTAAGCAGTCTATCCTCTAAAGGAGTGGGCTCTGGTAGTTTTCCTTCAGTTGGTAACACTGACCTAAGAGCATGACTGATTTGCAAATAGCAGAAATGTTCCGTTTCCGCCAGATTAAATTGGGCCGCTAGTTAGGCAAAAGTGAGGATTTTACCCTGTCCATAAAGGTCTCCAATCGTAGAAATACCAATCTGGTCCCAGGCCTCAAATCCCTTACTATTACAGAGACGGCCGAGGCGGCGCGATACCCAAAGTGGCGTCATCTGCGTGATCGTATTTTGACATTTGAGCCGACGCCATGTGCCGGAGCTTCACCGTGTGGGCCCAGCAGGGCCGCCACACCCCGAGGATCATAGAGCGCCGCCATCACTCCTCCAGTCCCTAGGTCATATCTGTCCGCCTTAAACGCGGGCTCCGTCTGCGGGGCGTGAAGCCAGTGATTAATGATCTTCAGTTGTGATGCCCAATAATACAACTGGACATCCGGGAGTGCAATTCCCCCGTCAAACCACCCTCGCACCAACCTTTGTCGGAAAATGCTTGCCGGTTTATCTCCCCATAACAAGCCGGAGACTAGTGCATTTATGGACTGAAAATACCTGTTCGGCACGAGAAATGGAGTGTTTTCCAGGATGTAAAGCAGTCGCGGCAATGTCATCATTTTAAATAAAGCAGCCCTGCCCAACAGAGTCAACGGCAGGGTATGCCAGTGCCTCACGTCCGTGCGAAACCGTTCAAGTGGCGGCTGTAAATTACGTAATAAAAAGTCGGTGTCACCCATACCCCCAAATATTTGAAGGGTCTGTCAGTGATCGTCAGAGGGCAGTCGTTCGGGAGGATCGGTGGGGGGCCCTTAAGGACAAACAGCACCGACTTGGACCAATTGATGGTATAGCCTGAGCCCCGCCCAAAAATTGTACAGATGTCAAGGAGAACCATGAGAGAACGCCTGGGGAGGGTCAAGTAGAGGAGAATGTCATCGGCGTATAGCGATATTCGGTCCAGTTGAGGCCCCTTATCATGGGGTACCACCGTATCCACGCCGCCAGTGGTTCTAAAACCAGCGCGAAAAGGAGAGGCGACAGGGGGCACCCCTGACGCGTGCCTCGGCTCAACTCGAAATCCCTGGAAATATGGCCGTTACGCTAGCGGATTTGTTTACAGGAGCTTGACCCAAGCACAAAACTTTGGGCCAAAGCCTAGATGTCGTAGCACCGCAAACAAATATGGCCACTCGACCATATCAAAGGCCATGCGCGCATCCAAGGACAAAATCACAGCCGGTTCGGACAACACTGACATCTGCGACATCACCGCGTGGACTCTTCTCAAATTCAGTGCGGTGCTCCTGTTTGGCATAAAACCGGATTGGTCCGGATGCACCAGGGTCTCTAGGTGCGGGGTGAGGCGCATGAAAATCATTTTGGCCAGTATTTTTGCCTCAGCATTCAGCAGCGAGATGGGACGGTATGATGTACATTCGTCCGGGGGTTTACCAGGTTTCGGTATAGCTATGATTGTAGCCATACGTTGATCTCGAGGCCCCCTTGGCCAAGCTGTCTTCAAACATTCGCAATAGATGCGGGGCCACTTGGTCTGAGACGCTCTTGTAAAATTCTATGGGAATCCCATAAGGCCCCGCAGCCTTGCCCGTGGTGAAGTCTGACTCTAGAAGTTCAGCGTCCGTATCTGCCACGGAGGGCATTTGGATATCTTTAATATAGGTTTGCGCCTCTTCAGAGGACATACCCGATGAGGAAGTATAAACTGCCTCAAAGTGACTGGCCAAGGTGTCAACAATATCTGCAGGATAAGTGTACATCACGCCTTCAGCGGAACGAAGTTGAGCTATCGTCTTTTGGGCCCTGTCCTTCTTATCTAGCCATGCCAGAAGTCTTCCTGCCTTATCCCCAACCTCATATATGATATGTTGAGTACGCAGAAGTCGTTGTCTGACCTGCACCCTCTGGTATTCAGCCAATTCCGCCTGTTTAAGACGTAATTGACACTTAAGCTCTTCAGTAGGATCGTGATCATGCTCAGTCTGTAAAGCTTCCAGGTCAAGCTCCAGTGTTGCCAGTTCGTCCTGCATGGTCCGCCTATGGCAAGTTAGGGAGGCTATCGCTTGGCACCTCAACACTGTCTTGAATGCTTCCCATTGGACCCCGGGCGAGTCCACTGAGGCAGTGTTTTCTTGGAAATAACACTTCGTAGCTGCGACTAGGTCCTTTCCGAATTTAGGTACTTGTAAGTAATGGGGTGATATTGGGAAGATTCGTCTCCGAGCCTGTACATGGGAGGAGTATACCATAGTAATTGGGCAGTGATCCGAAATGCCCCTAGGGCCTATTTTCACGTCTTGTATGTCGGGCAAACTGTCTGCAGTAACGAAAAAATGGTCAATACGTGATAGACTATTATGTACCGTAGAATAAAAGGTGTAGCCCCGATCCCCGGGGTGTTTGAACCTCCATCCGTCCGTAAGACCCAAAGCCTCAACGTAGCCTGCCAGCCTCGCCCTATGTGTCCCCGTCAACCTGCTAGGGTGGCGGTCAAGACCCTCATCCAGAACCGCATTGAAATCTCCGCCCAGTATGAGTTCACCCTCTGGTAGAGTCAGTAGAAATGCACTGAGAGCGGGGAGAGCGACTAAGTGTAGGGCAGGTGGAACGTATACTGACACCACATTGAATCTCTTACCCTCCCATAAGCAGGAGATGGCTGCAAAGCGCCCCTGCGCATCCGTCCACACCTGTTGCACTATCATGGGGAATCGCTTACGCAGCAGAATACCCACTCCCCTAGAACCAGAGGAAAACTCAGAGTGCCCCACCATTGTGTAACCCCACCGATCCAGAGCCTTACATGTCGAGCCCATCAAATGGGTTTCTTGAAGCAGTACCAGTGTCGGGGCTGTCCTACGCACATATTGTAATACTAAGCCCCTCTTTATTTTGTCTCCCAAACCACGAACATTCCAGGAAATCATGGTCAGGGGGGACACCGGAGCCTGGACCGGGGCAGTGTCGCACGGTATTACCTCATCCAAGACCTCTTCCGCCATCACAGTCAAACCATTCTTCAAAACTTATTATTGCATCCACCATGTGTACACCTGTATCCCTGAGGTTGAGCCCAAAACCAAAACTCAAAACAAAGGACAACCGTCCCTTCCCCTCCCCAATCATTGTAATCTGAGGACGTAGACATGTACTGTAGATATTATCACCAATACCACTTTCCCTCCCCACCCCGGAAACAGCCCTCACACCCCCTTCCCCCCCCCACCCCCCCCTGCTCCCCTGCCTGTGGACTTTAAACTGCCCACCCCCCAACCCGGCAGAGTGCCTGTGCATTCCCCACCCATAGTAAACTGCGCGGAGATGAGTCGCTCCCCCCTCCCGCGGCAAATCATCAAGTTAACAATACGATACAGCCTGCAATCAAGATTGATTACTTAAAGAAAAGCTCCATAACATGTCTAAGCAACTGCAATTAACCACATTACATACCCGGAAACCTCAAATTTGAATACCTTCACCCATTTGCTCCCGTATCATCAGCCCACCCCCCCCTGATACTTGCAAGTGTTCATCTGGATCAGTCCCTTGGAAGGCCTTTAGTGTTTCTCACTCCTGTTCGGACAATTCACTAGTCCCTGGGTCAGCCCCCATCATTGTGGGCTCCGACCTATCTCCGGTCCCTCCTTCCGGTGCGCCATTGCGCCGTCTAGTCTTGTTGCTGACTTGCGTCCAACCCTCCAGCCAGTCCCAGGTCGCCTCAGGTGAATAAAAGAACCACGATTTGCCGTCCCGTTCGACTTTCAGTTTTGCTGGAAAAAGCATCGCATATTTAATGTCTTTGCCGCGCAGTTCCTGTTTCACCGCCTGGAAGCTGCGCCGTTGCGCCTGGACTCGGGCCATGAAGTCCGGAAAGAAGGAGACCGCATAATTATCGATCTTCAATGGGGGCTCGCCCTGGCAGTCTGTAGAATGTTATCCCGGTACCGAAAATTGAAAACTTTGGCTATAATTGGTCTGGGAGGGCCCGACTTTAGGCCTCCCGCCCGGCACCCTATGGGCTCGTTCTATGGAGAAGTAGGCAGACAGTGCCTTCGGTTTCAGGTGATTCGTGACAAGTTCCTCTACATAGAGGTCCGCCGCTTGCCCCTCCGTTTTTTCCGGGACCCCAAGGATTCTTATGTTGTTGCGACAAGCCCTCCCCGTACTCATCCAGCTGTTGTGCCATACGTGCCTGTTTTTTTTCCATAGACTGATTTGCATATGGCCATGTCTGAACTGGGGTGGCTGAGTGAGCTAAAGAATGGTGATGGATTAAACCCAGATCAGTTGACTGGGGGTGAGTGTTTGATTTACTCAAGCGCTCCGTCCATAATCCCCTTTTGTATTGCTTTGTTCGCCCTAAGTGTGGCAGGGTATGCTCAGACGTGAGTCCCTTGCTCACTTGGCCACTGGATTCAAGATAGCCTGGCTGATGAGGATTATGAATCCGAAACCGGTCCCAGGATGCTTGTTTCCGGTCCAGGGAAGACATGGCTTGGCAGTTCGGGCTGGACTGTTCCCATGAGGCACAGGGTCAGACTGATTTGCATATGGCCATGTCTGAACTGGGTTGGCTGAGTGAGCTAAAGAATGGTGATGGAATAAACCCAGATCAGTTGACTGGGGGTGAGTGTTTGATTTGCTCAAGCGCTCCGTCTATCATCCCCTTTTGTATCGCTTTGTTTTTTTTCATGTCGGACATTTGGCGCTGGAGCTCGGAAGTGTCTTCCTGAAGAGCCGCTGTCACAACCTTAAGTTCTCTCACCTTTTCATTTGTCTGTTTAAAATCGGCGCGAAGCAGGGAAACTTCCGTTGTTACCGAGTCCATAGACGTACGCATCTCTCCAATGGCCGCCAGGACATCATGAAGCGTGGGTTCTTTAGGCTGGAGGGGTGATCCTTTCACGCCATTCTTATCCGCTTTCGGCGAGTCGTTTTTTTCTTCTCCCTGCTTCCACACATATTCGGATAATTTCGCCTGGGCGGTGTTCTTGGAGTTTCTGCCCCCCGTCGCCATTCTCACCCCCAAGGCCGTAGGCCCGCCGTCGAAATTTCACCAGAGGAAACGCTTCGGCGCTTATCACCAGGGCCAAAGACCTCGGGCGCTTCCCGTGTGTCTCGCAATGCATCAAGGGTCCTGCCTCTAGCCCCTGAGCCCTGTGGAGCCTCGACGCGGCCGGTAGCTCCGCCGAACCAGCCAGCGAGGTCAAGTGAGCAGTGTCCAGTCGCCTCAGCCGAGTGTGCCCCCACCGGGGCGGTCCCTCAAGCCAGACGTGGGGGGGGAGGCAGCAGGGAGTTTTTAGCCAGCCCACAGCGTGTCCGGTTATGCCCTCTGTCACTGCTACAGATCCCTGTGATGCAGACAGGACCAGGATAAAGAGAACAGTTAGAGTGGTTTCTCGAAGCCCCAAACGGTGAAGGGTCTGCACTGTGGGCAGTGCCGGCGATATCATGCAGTCTGACCCGTCTTGCCCCTCTTCTCCGCCAGCCCAGCCGCCGTTCCTCGCCCCCAAGCCGGCCGCCGGTAGGCCGCAAAGCCGGGAGCTAAATTTTCGCCCTGCCCCGGGGCTCACAACGCTGCCGCCGCCTGCGACGGTGATTTAAGGCGGCCCCTCCGGTCCCCCCCTCGCTGCGCCGTCCGTTCGCGCAGGGCCACAAGCCCCCAATAGTTTGTCACCTGATGGGAGGGGGGGGGTGAATCCTCGGAGGCCGAGCGGATCCGATCAGTGCTCCCGATCCGCCATGTTGCGCCGTCCGGGCGTCTTGGCCGCCGATCTGCAAAACCGCTATGCAGCGGGATTTAAAGTCTCTGTTCACCGCACCGGAGCCTGCTCGGGGTCATCAAGTACTCCGCCGGTCACTACTGAGGAGGTTTATCCGGGTCTGCAGGCTGCTGCTCAGTCTTTAGCCGCGGGTTGGGGAAAGCTCGCTCAAGCTGCGGCCATTCCTCACGGCCGCGTAGCCATGCCCCCGCATAGGTGTCTTTTGATGTCTGGTTTCGTCGGTGGCGATCTGCTGCAAAGTGCTACTGGCAACCAAGTTGAAAGTGTCCGGGTAGATCCAAATGTGGATCGGAGGTCTGAAGAACCTGAAAGCAGAGGGGACAGACTCTGGGTCACTAGCCAGTGACCAGGAAGGCGATGAGCAGATGCCCACCGAAGTCGGGTGATTTCAGGTGAAGAAGGTGATGCTTGACTTTTCCGCCACGAGGACCAGGAGGCTTCGACAACAACCAGGAGATGGATTTGAGCAGTCCCACGAAGGATGTAGAGTGCTGTGGTTTCGCTATCCGGATTGGACCCAACAAGCCTTGGCAACAGCAACCCACGCAGAAAGCAAAGATTGGCTTTGGTGCAGACCAGCAAGGTGTGAGGGACTCTCCACTCGGTGGGGAGTCAGGGCACGTCTGGAGCAACCAGGAAAGCCCAAGAAACAGAAAGATTACCTTCGTGGGGACCCAGCAGTCGACGGACCAGGGATCGCGAAGGAGCTTTGAGCGGAAATGCTAGAAGCGGGCCCACGGAACACTCGTGGAGTGCAGGTCCACAATCTTCGGTGCAAAAGGTACTCTGGGTTTGGACTATAAGTATCCCAAAGCACAACTTCGGAAAAGCTCGGGAAGTTGATGCACTTGCAAATGTGCACGATGTCCAGGAGTTCCGGTTCCATGTCACTAGTGAGGGCTGCGGGTCTCAGCTTTTCTGGTATCTCGTGTCGGCCTCTGAGATGTCTGGAAGTCCGTGTCCTGAGTCACAAATCTGTCTGGATCCGGCGGGAGCCTTGGAAATGCAGACTGGCAAGATGCTTCTTTGGTTCCTGTTTGAACAGGGGAGTCACTCCTTGATCCCAAGGGAGATTCTTCTGTCTTTTAGTCTTATAGAATGTCGAAGTTCCAGGATATATGTTACAGAGTTACATCCAGGTGTAATCTGAAGTCCCAAGGACTGGGGTCCCATACTTATACTAAGTTAGGGGGTTGAACATACTCTGGGGACCCACCTATGGGAGGGTCTAGGAAGTGGGGTGGTTACACCCATTCCCTTTGTCCAGTTTTGCGCCAGAGCAGGGGCTGAGTGCCCCTGCAACCGTTTTGAACTGGGGTATGCACAGTGATTCCAAGTGTGCCCCCAGCACTGTCTGAAAAGCATTCTCTGACCCACCCAGCCCCAATTCACTAAAGCCTGTCTGGGAGGTGGTTACACCTCCCTGTGACAGGAAACCTATTGTCCAGGCCTCCCTTGCCGGAGTTTCGTCCAGCAGCTGAAGGTCAGACCCGTGTCTGTGGCATCCATTTTGTGATGCCAGGGATCTTTTAAACTATTACCGGTTAGACCAGTGTGTACATGTCTCTCCCTCTAGAAGGGTGGAATTCTACCCCGCCACCATGAGTGGGGGGGGGGGGGTAGGATTCCAAAGTGTTTGACACCAAACACGACATATTTTCATGCAGCCATTCCAAAGTTAGCATTTACCGCGAGGTTATAATGCACTTAAGAGTATATGGCCTGGCTGCATCACAGAACAGCATCAGAGAATAGATTCTGAAAGCTGCAAAGGGGTTCTGCTCATGCATGGGCACCCTGTCACACAAAACCAATCACTCTGCCTTCAGGATTGATCAGGCCAGCCATAGGAGTGACTAATAGGTTTATATGTGTCGGTGATTAAAGGTAGATATAGGTAACCTATATCTTAGTAAGGGGTGCATGCACCACCTTACCCAGGCTGCAGTAGCAGACCTGTGGTGCCATTTTGGAAGTCTTTCCAGGGGTGGCATAATACATTCTTCAGCCCCTGGTAGGCCTCTGTGGTACCTATGCCCTTAGTACCTAAGGTATCATATACTAGGGACTCACAAGGGTAACCCAGTAACCAATCTGGAGTGTACCTAAAGTACATGCAATCAATTTAGAGAGGAAGCAGCTAGGCTGGGGTCCTAGAAAGCAGGGCCTCAACCAGCTAAAGTCGAAAAACAGTGAAACGTCAGCAAAAAGTGGGGGTAACCATAGCAGGCAGATCCTACTCTCCTACACAACCCCCCCCCACCCCGTCCAAAATGCATGGACATAAAACTAACCTTGACCAGTTGACTCTTCATTTTCTAAGTGGAAATATCTGGAGAGTCCATCTGCATTGGCATGGTTACTCCCAGGTCTATGTTCCACTGTATAGTCCATCCCCTGTAGGGAAATGGACCACCTCAAAAGTTTGGGGTTTTCACCCTTCATCAGTTTTAGCCGTAAGAGGGGCTTATGGTCAGTCTGAACAGTGAAGTGGGTGCCGACCAAGTATGGCCTCAGCTTCTTCAGAGCTCAAACCACAGCAAAGGCCTCCCTCTCAATAGCTGACCAACGTTTCTCTCTAGGGGTCAGCCTTCTGCTAATAAAAGGTACTGGCTCGTCCTGACCTTCATCATTCAATTGTGACAGCACAGCCCCTACCCCCCAACTCAGATGCATCTGTTTGGACAATGAATTCTTTTGAGTAGTTAGGACTTTGCAGAATTGGTGCAGTGCACATGGCCTGCTTCAGGTCATCAAATGCCTTTTGACAGCTTACTGTCCACTGAACTTTCTTAAGCATTCTCTTAGAAGTTAAGTCATTCAGGGGTGTCACAATGGAACCATATCCCTTGACAAATCTCCTGTAGTATCCAGTCAGGCCCAAGAAAGCTCTGACCTGAGTCTGGGTAGTTGGGGCAACCCATTCCATGATGGTCTGGATTTTGCTCTGTAATGGTTAAACCTGGCCTCCACCCACAGGTTGGCCCAGGTACACAACCTGACTGCCCTATCTGGCACTTAGTAGCCTTGATAGTTAGGCCTGCCTTTTACAGGGCCTCCAAAACATTTCTCAGGTGGACCAGGTGATCCTCCCAGGTGGAGCTAAAGACTGCAATATCATCTAGCTATGCTGCACCATAGTCACCCAGGCCTGTTAGGACTTTGTTCACCTATCTTTGAAAAGTGGCAGGTGCATTCTTCAGAACAAAGGGCATTACCACAAATTGATAATGCACACTGGGGGTTGAAAATGCTATATTAGGCTTTGCATCATCAGCTAATCTGATCTGCCAGTAGTCGGTTTTAAGATCAAATGTGCTCAGAAATTTGGCTGAGGCCAACATTTCTATAAGCTCATCTGCTCTTGGGATTGGATTGGGATTGGGATTGGGATTGGCTCTTGGCTCTTGGCATCAGTCCTAGTGACTGCATTGAGACCCCTGTAATCAACACAAAACCTCATCTCTCTCTTACCACCCTGGGTGTGAGGTTTAGGTACCAAGACCACTGGACTAGCCCAAGGGCTATCTGAGGGTTCAGTAACTCACAAAACCAACATTTTCTGGACTTCAGTCCTGATGCAGTCCCTGGCAAGACAAGGTTGCCTGTAAATCTTATTTTTAACATGCAGACGGTTTCCAGTGTTCACTTCATGAGTGCACCAGGTAGTCTGACTTGGAGTCAGAAAAAAACATATGTCTGAACTGATTGAGTGCCTGTCTGCGATCAGTTTGCTTCTGATCAGTGAGGCTTCCTGCCAAGGCTACACCATCTACTGATCCATCATTAGGGTTCTGGGAGAGCAGGTCAGGGAGTGGATCACTCCCTTCCTCCTGTCCCTCATCAGTAGCCATGAGCAAGCCCATGTCTGCTCTGTCAACATATGGTTTCAGTCTGTTGACATGAAGCACCCTATGGGGGCTCCTGGGAGTTCCAAGATCTACCAAATTGGTATCCTCTCCCTTCTGTTCAACAATAGTGTGGGGTCCACTCCACTTGTCTTGGAGAGCTGCTGGGGCCACAGGCTCCAACACCCACACTTTCTGTCCTGGCTGGTAAACAGTCAGTACAGCCTTTTGGTCATGCCAGGCTTTCTGTAATTCCTGGCTAGCCTCAAGGTTTTTAGTTGCCTTTTTGATATACTCAGCCATCCTGGAGTGGAGACCAAGTACATAGTCCACGATGTCCTGTTTAGGGGGTTTGAGAGGTAACTCCCACCCCCCCCTTGACCAGACACAATGCCCCTCTTACAGGATGTCCAAACAGAAGTTCAAAAGGGCTTTAGCCAAGCCCCTTCTGAGGAACCCCCCTGTATGCAAATAAAAGGCAGGGTAGTAGGATGTCCGATCTGGTTTCGTTGAATCTTTCAACTAAACCATTGCATTGTGGGTGATATGGTGTGGTGAATTTGTAATTCACTCCACACTCCTTCCACATTCCAGTCAAGTAGCAAGATCTAAAGTTTGCATCTCTGCCAGATACCACCTCCTTAGGGAAACCCACTCTGGAGAACACTCCCAAGAGGGCTCTTGTCACAACAGGTGCTGTAGTGGTCCTACGGGGTATACCCTCTGGGTACCTTGTGGCATGGTCCACCATCACTAGGATACATCTGTGCCCAGATGCTGTCTGAGGATCCATTGGCCTAACAATGTCAATCCCCACTCTCTCAAAGGGAACCCCCACCACAGGTAGTGGTATCAGGGGGCCTTTGTTGTACAACCTGCTTTGCCACTGACTTGACAGGTGACACAGGAGCGACTAAACTCCTATGTGTCTTCAGACATGCAAGACCAATGAAAGTGAGCGACAATTCTGTCCCAAGTCTTGTTTTGGCCCAGGTTTCCTGCTAAAGGAATATCATGGGCTAGTGTCAATAGGAAGCCCCTGAATTTCAAAGGTATAACCAACCTCCTGGCTGCACCAGGCCTGAGGTCTCTACTCTCTGCATACAGGAGTCCATCATCCCAATAAATCGTATGGGTGCCTCTAGCATTCCCAGCAGCCTCCGCAGCAGCTTGCTGTCTGAGAGGTTCAAGAGAAGGGTAACTCAGCTGCTCCTGACTCAGATGATCTGCCCTGGAAGGGCCCCCTGTCCCCAAGAACTCAACCTGATCAGGCTCTAGCTCCTCTGGGACAGTTCTTTCTTCAGGAGCACAATCATCTCCCTCTAGAGACTGAACATCACTCTGAGTCAGGGGGGAGGCACTGCCTTAACCCTACTACTCCTTTTCGTGGAAGACTCCTGGTCCATTATTCCAGAATCCAGGGCCTGTTCAGTGTTAGACATTTTGGCCTGTGACCTAGTCACAGCAAACACATGTGCAGAGATCCCTAACATTTCTGCATGGGTCCTCAACTCCACTTCAGACCAGGCTGAAGTCTCTAAATCATTTCCAGGCAAGCATTCTACAGGGAGGTCTGCACTTACCACAACTTTCTTGAGGCCAGTTACCCCTCCCCAGGAGAAATTAACAACTGCCAGGGCATGGTTGGTCCTGACATTACTAGCATTGGTCACTTGGTAAAGTTCACCAAGTATGATCTGTCCAGGGTCCACAAGGCCTTGTCACCATGGTGACACTTGCTCCTGTGTCCCTACAGGCCATACCCTTTTTTCCATTTATTAAAGGCTGTTGTCTCTATTTGCCCAAGTTACTGGGACTCACACAGGAAGACATAGCCATGCCTCCATCACAAATCAACACAGCCTGAGTTGGCACTCTGACTAGGCCAGGGCCCATCGCAGTACCCAGGGTTAACCCTAGTACACCCTTCTGCTGAGTACCACCACTTGGTGCTGAACTAGCGGGAACAGTTGCCCTAGAGGCAATGGTGGCTAGAGTTGCATCTTCCTTAGTGCAATCATTAGCCCAATGGCTGTTCTGCTTACAGACTTTACACCATGGTTTCTTTTGGCCTTTCTTTTTAGAAGATTGGGAATCCCCACCATTAGAAGATTTTTGGGGGCCTTGTGAAGACTTCTGGTCTTTACCCTTCTCCCCACCCTTATTATGATCTTGCTTTCATCTGGTCACCACCTTGGTTCTGTACCTTCTGCTTCACCCTGGTTCTGACTCATTTGACTGCCTTCTTTCCCAAGTCTGAGCTTTCCAGCTCAGGGTCTCTCAGGTGCTGATGCAACAGCTGATTCTGACAGTTAAGGATCTGCTCCCTCATAATCAAGTTGTACAATCCTGTATAATCACACACTTTACTGCCCAGTAACCAGCCCTCTAGAGCCTTGGTAGCACAATCAACAAAGTCAACCCAGTTCTGAGTCTGTGCCTTTTGTGTATCTCTGAACTGTATTCTATACTGCTCAGTGGTTAGGCCAAACCCATCTATTAGAGCACTCTTCAGGACTTGGTAATTATCAGCATCCTCTTCTCTGACAGCGAGGAGCTTGTCTCTACCTTTGTCTGCAAAGGAGAGTGTAGGATCTGCTTTCCTATGGTCACCCCACTTTTTGCTTTTTGCTTCACTGGCTTTCGACTTCGATGTGGCTGTGGGCCTGCTAATCAGACCCACAGCCCTGCTGTTCTCTCTCTAAATTCACACCATGTACTTTAGGTACATCACCAATTGGGATTTGGGTCACTCTTATGAGTCCCTGTACAGTGTACCATAGGTACCCAGGGCATAGGTGCAGCCAAGGCCTACCAGGGGCTGCAGCATATCTTTTGCCACCCCTGGCTGGCCATCCAAACTGACACAACTGGCTGATCACTCAGCTGGGGCAAGGTCGTGTAATCACCCCTTGCTTAGATCTAGTATTCCTATATCTAACCTTATATCTAGACACATATACACCTATAAGTCACTCCTGTGGCAGGCCTTAACAATCCTGGAGGCAGAGTGCTTGGTTTTATGTGAGATGGTGCTCTAGCATGAGCTGAACCTGTCTGCAGCTTTCAGAACCATGTCCTTATAGCTGTTCCAGGATATTGCCATACTATATACTCTTAAGTGTATTATGAACCTCGCGGTTAAATGCTATCTTTGGTTTGGTTTTATCAAAACATGTCTTGTAAGGTGTCATACGCTTTGGAATACTACCCCCTCGCCAGTCCTGGCGACGGGGGTAGCATTCCACCCTTCTAGTGGGAGAAGACATGTTACTTCCATTAATCCCAGTTAAAGTTAACCAGACCTTCAGCATCACAAAATGGATACTGCTGCCACAGACACAAGTCTGACCTCCTGCTGTTGGGAGTCCTTCCAGCGAGGGAGGCTTGTACAATAGGTTTCCTGTCACAGGGAGGTGCCAGCACCACCCCAGACAGGCTACAGTGTATTGGGGCAGGAAGGGCTGAATGAAAGGAGACACTGCCTGGGGCACACAAGGTGTCCCATGCATAGTCCAGTTCAAACCGGTTCTGTGGCACTCCAGCCCCAGCTCTGGCGTGAAACTGGACAAAGGGAAAGGGGTGTAACCACCCCCTTCCTGGGTCCCACCCATAGGGGGGACCTAGCAGGTAATCCAGCCCCTAGATTTGGTATATAGGCAGGAGCTGTGTCCTTAGACTTTAGATATATCCTGACTGAAACTCTGATACGAAACTCTGGACCTTCGACATCCTACTCGACGTAGAAGACTGAAGAATCTCCCTTGTGGTCAAGGAGTCACCACCCTGTGCAAGCAGGCACCATCAAGCGCTCAACGGTTTGCTTTGTCGTTGCTCCCACCGGAGCTTGAACACAGAGCCTGACAAGACCCGGACTTCCAGACTTCCAACAGCCCGATCCACAGTCACAGCAGAGCTGAGACCCGTGGAGGCGCGAGAGACGTGGGACCGGCTATCTTGGAAAGCCAGCGAATTGCTTTCCGTGCAACTTCTGAGTCCCCTCGAAGTTGTGCATTGGGGATTGAGAAGCCTCAGCCCCGAGTACCAACTGCACAGAAGATCAGCCCTCCACACTCCACGAGTTCTGCGTGGGGCCCTTCTATATTTTTCTGCTCGCCGCGTCTGTCCGGTCACTTGCCCGTTGGCTAGTGGCCTCTGTGACGACGAACCTTTCGAATTACACCGCCGGTCTGGTTGCTCCAGACTGGCCCCTGCTTCCCTGAAAAGGAGAAGCCCATCAGACCTTACTGGTCTGATCCGTAAGCCATCTTCGATTCCTGCGTGGGTTACCTTTGCCAAGGCTTGTTGACTCCAATCCGGAAGCCGACACCGCCGACAGCGAGAGCCTTCGTGGGACAGTCCGTATCCAGCGCCTGGTCTTCGTCGACACCTCCTGGTCCACGTGGCTGCAGAGACAAGCTTCACGACATCGCCTGGTTCCTTCCTAGTCACTGGCTAGTGACCCAAACTCTGTCCCCTCTGCTTTCAGGTACTCTTCATCCTCGATCCGCCCTTGGATCCAACCGGACACTTCCCTCCTGGTCGCCTGCAGCATCTTTCTTCAAGGCTCCATAGGATTCAGCGACGAAACCCGACACACTTTGACACCTATGCACCCGCTTCCTGTGGGTGAGGCAACGCGAGTATTTCGGTACTCCTGTGGGTATTGACTATCCTAGTGTCATAGTTTCAAGTAGCTTTCTCCTAGTCCATCCGGAAGTGACCTAAAAGAACTAGTTTCCAATTCTTTCGTTCACATTCTAACTCTGTGGTAACTCGCGTGTGTGTAAAGACACAGCACACGCATCCCGTGGGTCTCCTGCTCCCTAACCTTTGGTAGTACAGCGTAGCCCCAGCGATTCCCAAGGCCCTAGGCCTATCCTTTGTTCGTAACGTGGTTCTTATACCACTATTTTAGTATATGGTTCGAAGTGCCCCTAGGGCATTACTGTATTTTGTGCAACTTATTGTATGTTGATTAAGTCTCTTGTTATGTGCTTGTGCCTCTGACCTCATAAAGAGTTCAGAGGAGTAATTTAGTAATAAATACATATATATCTTTCATATATAACCTGTGTGGTGTCCTTTCATGTTGTATTAAAGGGATTGCATATGGTAAAACAGCTGGCTTCACATGCCCTCTTGAGATTAGCCTAAGACTGCTTTGTCCATGCTACCACTAGGATAGCTGGTCTATAAGGTTGACTTTACAACCATCACCAGAAGGGTTGTTTGGACTGGTGCAAGGTGCTCACTAGAATAGTGAACATTATATACCAGGCCCACTTCTCACAGAGAGCCACAAGATTGCTGCCCACTGCTCCTGGGGGACCTTCTGTACTTTGCAGGCCCTCTCTAGTGCAGTTCTCCATGTCATCCCCACTCTTGTAGGAAGGGACAATCTTGCTCAAGTTTTTATGGACATAAGACCTATCCCTACCACTAGGGATGTTGCTGCCACCATGGGACTCTAGTTCCATCTTTTTTCTTGCTCTTTCAAGCTCTAGAGACTCCCTTTCTAAGGAGGTTACTCTTTGTTTGCTTATCTCTAGTTGGGCTTCTTCAAACCTCAGCTGGTTCTCTCTTCTCCTGGGAGGTGTCCCTCCTACGAAAAGAGACAGAGGTCCCTTCATATGTGTCAGAATTGTTAGATTCAACTCAAGGAGATCTTGGCCTACTAGGCACACCCCCAACTCTTCCTGGGGGGACAAAGACAGGGCCACCTTGGCCTTCTTCATCTCCAGTTGGAGCTGGATTGTCCAGGTCTAGGTCATTGTCACCTACCTGGTCAACATCAGAGTCTGAGTTCTGTGGGTTAGTACCACTGGCCTTTTCCTCTTCTTTTGCTTCCACCTCATTGCCTACCCTTTCAGGCTCTGCAGCCTTCCTCTGGTCATCAAGCAGTAACACCATTCTTGCCTGTCTTCAGTTTCCTCATAGTACACAGAGCCCTTAATTCTAAAAAAAGGGAATGTGTCATACTCTGATGTCTGTAACATAATGACATCTGGCGGGGACCCACTGGTTCCTGGCCCTGAAGACATAACTAGTGAGGTGTGGTGTATGCACTACCTACTCTAGTTGTTTACCTACTAAACTCTCTTGAGTTGTAGAAAGGGTGTGCTTAAGCCCTTGACACACAACTCTAAGTTCAGTAGAATTCACTGTATTTAAGCTTGTATTATATGTACCTCTGGTTCCTCTAGTGGTTTTCAAATGATCAATCACTTGAGATTATATGGTAAAACAATGGCAAGCTGGAATCCCACACGCTGCACACCAATGTGAGAAGTTGGCCTGGCATATGCTGTCTACTATTCTAGTGGGCACCTTGCACCAGTCCAAACAACCCTTATTGATGGTAGGTTTAAAGACATCCTGTATAGAAAGCTATCCTAGTGGTAGCTGTGGAGAGCAGCCTTCAAGCTAAGTCTTGAAGGAATGTAAAGCAGCTTGTTTTACCAGTCCATAATCTCATGAATGACCAAATGAAAGGAGAACCACACCAGGTATATATATAAAATATATGTATTTATTCTAAACACATCCCTCTAGTCTCTTTATGACGCTAGCGGCAAAAGTACATTCAGTAAACTTATTTAGCACACAATAAATTCGCACAATATACGTTGAACCCGAGGGGCGTACCAAACCATATATTAAGAAAGTGGTATAAGAACCACGACTAACATAGATACAAGGCCTATAGCCTTTAGAAGCGCTGGGGCCACCAGGAACCCCCCAAGGTAGTGAAACAGGGGACCCACGGGGGAGCCGTGCAGTGTCTAAACACAGCTGCGAATCGCCATTAACTTCTATGGGGAAAGTCCTGGTTGGAATTTAAAAGATTAAGGACACTTAGAAGAGGACTTGGAGCAAACCCCTTTAGAACTAGGCAGTTCTAGAGTCAATACCCACGGAAGCACCGGAGTACTCTAGTTACCTCACCCAGGGAAGTCATGTGCATAGGTGTCTTTTGATGTCGGGTTTCGTCGTCGTTTTCAATGGCGAGATGCTGCAAAGTGCTGCTGGCGACCAAGTCGAAAGTGTCCGGGTGGATCCAAGGGTGGATCGAAGATCTGAAGAACCTGAAAGCAGAGGGGACAGACTCTGGGTCACTAGCCAGTGACCAGGAAGGCGATGAGCAGATGCCCACAGATGTTGGGTGGTTTCAGGTGAAGAAGGTGAAGCTTGATTCTTCAGCCATGAAGACCAGGAGGTGGATTCAAGCTGTCCCACGAAGGATGTCGGTGCTGCGTTGTCGGTATCCGGATTGGACCCAACATGCCTTGGCAACAGCAACCCACGCAGAAAGCAAAGATTGTCTTCGGTGCAGACCAGCAAGGTCTGAGGGACTCGCCACTCGGTGGGGAGCCAGGGCACGTCTGGAGCAACCAGGAAAGCCCAAGAAGCAGAAGAGTTACCTTCGTGGGGACCCACCAGTCGACGGACCAGGGATCGCGAAGGAGCCTTGAGCGTAAATGCTAGAAGCGGGCCCACGGAACACTTGTGGAGTGTAGGCCAGCAAACCTCGGTGCATATGGTGCTCGGGGCTTGGACTACAAGTAGCCCAACTCACAATTTCGGGAAAGCTCGGGAAGTTGATGCACTTGCAAATGTGCACGGTGTCCAGGAGTTCCGGTTCCATGTCACTCGTGAGGGCTGCGGGTCTCAGCTTTGCTGGGATCTCGTGTCGGCCTCTGAGAAGTCTGGAAGCCCGTGTCCTGAGTCACAAATCCGGCGGGAGCCTTGGAAATGCAGTCTGGCAAGATGCTTCTTTGGTGCCTGTTTGAACAGGGGAGTCACTCCTGGCAAGGTGCTTCTTTGGTGCCTGTTTGAACAGGGGAGTCACTCCTTGACCCCAAGGGATATTCTAGTCGTGTAGAATGTCGAAGTTCCAGGATATATGTTGCAGAGTTTCGTCCAGGTGTAATCTGAAGTCCTAAGGACTGGGCTCCCATACTTAGTTAGGGGGTTGGACATACTCTGGGGACCCACCTATGGTAGGGTCTGGGAAGAGGGGTGGTTACACCCATTCTCTTTGTCCAGTTTCGCGCCAGAGCAGGGGCTGAGTGCCCCTGCAACCGGTTTGAACTGGGGTATGCACAGGGACACCTAGTGTTCCCCCAGCACTGTCTGAAAAGCATTCTTTGAATGCACCCACTCAGCCCCAATACACTAAAGCCCGTCTGGGAGGTGGTTACACCTCCCTGTGACAGGAAACCTATTGTCCAGGCCTCCCCTGCTGGAGTTTCGTCTAGCAGCAGGAGGTAAGACCCGTGTCTGTGGCATCCATTTTGTGATGCCAGGGCTCTTTTAAACTGTTATCGGTTAGACCAGTGTGTACATGTCTCTCCTTCTAGAAGGGTGGGATTCTACCCCTTCCGACAGGACTGACGGGTGGGGGGGAATGGGTAGGGGGTAGGATTCCAAAGTGTTTGACACAAACACGACATGTTTTCATGCAGCCATTCCAAAGCTAGCATTTACCGCGAGGTTATAATGCACTTAAGAGTATATGGTCTGGCTGCATCACAGAACAGCATCAGAGAATAGATTCCGAAAGCTGCAGAGGGGTACTGCTCATGCATGGGCACCCTGTCACACAAAACCAAGCACTCTGCCTTCAGGATTGATAAGGCCTGCCACAGGAGTGACTTATAGGTTTAGATGTGTCGGTGATTAAAGGTAGATATAGGTAACCTATAACTTAGTAAGGGGTGCATGTACCACCTTACCCAGGCTGCAGTAGCAGACCTGTGGTGCCATTTTGGAAGGCTTCCCAGGGGTGGTATAATACATGCTTCAGCCCCTGGTAGGCCTCTGGGGTACCTATGCCCTTAGTACCTAAGGTACCATTATACTAGGGACTCACACGTGTAACCCAGTAACCAATCTGGAGTGTACCTAAAGTACATGCAATCAATTTAGAGAGAAAGCAGCTAGGCTGGGGTCCTGGATAGCAGGGCCCTAACCAGACTAAAGTCGAAAAACATTGAAACACCAGCAAAAAGTGGGGGTAACCATAGTAAGCAGATCCTACTCTCCTACACCCAGCTTACACTCTTTACAAATTTCAAGGAGTCCAAACATGGCTGTCCAGCCATTTTATTTTCGTAAATTAAACAGAGTCTAGGTGGTACGCATCCAGTTCAAGGCCCTTTGTCTTGCCCATAGAGCTTTTCATGGATGTGGCCCTAACAGCATTGAGGTCAAAAGTCAAAGCCATGTCCTCTTTCGACTTCTTCCAAGGCTCAAGTGCATGCGTGGAGGTAGATCAATTCCAGTTATTGTCCCACAGATGCGGAATAAATCACTTTTGGAGATTCATCGAAGACTAGGACATATGAAACATTTCTAGAACCCTAAAGACACAAGGCACACTCTTTTCTTGGTGGATATTCAGTTTTGTAGGGTATTTTAAAGTCCTGAACCAGTCCTAGCGCCAATGTGCCATTTGGCGGGTGTTGTGTTCTACAAATTATTCACTCACTTTTAGTTACACTGTTTTTGTAACAGCTCCCCACGTGCACCTTCTCTTATACGATTCTGTTTATATTCAAGTGCTGCATTTATTATGATGTGTTCCTTTTATTTGATAATATGTATTGTCTGAAATCCAGTGTCTGTATTGCATCTGTACGTTTGAAATGCATGTGAATTTTGGTCAAAGGGCACAAGTTATTTTACAGCTATTGACATAGGATAGTAGGGTGAAGTGGAATGGTTAATTGCTAGCATCCATCTTTGCATAAATCTAGATATATCTCTCTGATTAATTGGTGCACCCCAGCACATAAAACTCACATATTACTGTTCTAACTGTATAGATGCATGTAGGAATCGAAGCATATAAAAAGTCTGCAAGTAATTTATTTTTAGATTATTAATATATTTGCAGTTTTTAAAATCACCTTGTGAGTATGCATGCTATTGCTCACACTCGCTACTACCCACTTATGATCTTTTTAGGTCTCGGACCGTAGGCTGCGCTTGCGCAGTCTCGCTCTGAGATTTAATGTTTTCTAGAGTGGGGCTTGAACCCGCCCCTCTTCTCCATTGGCTGGCTTCCTAAACGGAGGCCAGCCATTGGAGGAGAGGGGCGTCACTCCGTTTAAGCCCCGTCTTTTTCTGATTCGGGGTGTCTTTTTTCGCTTCTTTCTTGTTTTCTTTCTCTCCTCTTCCCATTGGCTGGAATTTTACCTTCCAGCCAATGGGAAGAGGAGAGCAAGAAAACCATGCCCCCGAATCAGAAAATGACGCTTCTTTCGCCAAGGCATTTCTACTTCGCCTCGGAGAAAGATAGTGGTGCTTCAGCCGACCCCGTCATCAGAGGCTTGTTTTTGTTAGTGACGGGTTTTAGGGTCATCCTTTGTATTTTTGTTTCTGCTTTGTTTATGTCATTCCCCTACATTGTGGTGTTGGAATTGGTGAGTTTCTGTGTCGTGAACTCTTCGCTCGCCTAGGATTGGTGTACTGTCTGAGGCCGGTTTTGATTGGGTAGACTTTGCGGGTCGTTGACAGGTTGTCCGGTTCCCGAATGTTTCTGCTGCTTCCGCGCGGTTAGCTGCCAGCCCTTCCCGGGCTCCCTCCCCTTACCCCGGTCAGAAATGTCGGCGCTGGACGCCGGGTTCCTAGTGCTGCTGTTGGCGGCTATGAGCGCGCTGCTTATTGGATGGTGAGGAAGGGGCATGGTCTGCAAAGGAATAGAGATGGGACAGTATGGATTTGCAGGAAGAAAAATCATGAGATACTCTTAATGATAGGGTTTGTGAGCAGGGAGTGTGATTGTTCGCCCGATGGAAGTGATAGCATAAAGGACCATAAATGTTTCGTCTGTAGTGTGCTCGGTCAGGATGCATCGTTCTACAACTGCATTTTTCCTATGTGTACAGTAATTTTGTTAGGGTGAAACTTTTGTAAGACTTGGGTTGACAGTGCAGCTATCGGTTCACCTACTGTTATCAGTTCTTTAAAATAAACATAGAGTGGGCTTTGACTCCACCCAAACCAGTATCACTCTTTCGCTGTATGCTTGTCAGTTTGATGTATTATAGAGTGCTTGCGTTACCGTGCATTTCATATGCCTAATCATCATGCTTTACAATCATTCATAAGGAAATCAATAGTTGTTTTATTGTTGTTTTTCATTGCTGCAGGCTTTAAGATGCTTGTCAGACCTATTGGATTTGCCAGTGCTTGTTTTTATTGCATTTTACTTGCTGAACATTTGGAGACATATGGTGAGAACCTTATTTGTCGGATTTAAATCTGTGTGATTTTCAGTCTTTGTGAAAGTTACAGGTGCGTGTGTTCTCTTAAATACAGTTTCAGGCTAACGATAGTCCTATCGGATTTTCTCCTACACTAATATTTCTGAGGGTTAACAGAGCAATTTAATTGACCAAGTGGGGGGAGAAAGAAGCTACATTTGAAGGTATGTTAGCTTTATCATGTATACATGTGTAATCCAATGTAAAAGTACTGTACTCATGACTTTCAAATCATGTACACGGTATGTTACTGCCTTATCAGTTAGAGCACATTTCCCTTTAGTGACGGACAGTTTTACATAAGATACCAGAGACGCCAAAAATGTCTGTGGGGCAAAAAAAAGATACAACTGATACATTCAGATATTGATGCAGGCCTGGCTCCAGGATTATGAATCCTGCAGGAACATAAAGATAAAGATGTGTAGGTGTGTGCCGACCATTAACACAGGCACGGGAGCCAGGTTCACAAAGTTGTTGATGGGACCCAGGTCATGAGACCTCATTTTTGATATTGGACAGCAGTGTTGGTTTGGGATCACAGTAAGGCCCGGTCACTCCCAAGAAAAGTGCCCCACATCCCAGAATCTTTATTATTGTTTTTGTAGTTTTATATAGGGTGATCTCGGCCCAAAGACATGTGAGCGATTTTACATGATTCCAGTTACATTGCACACAATAGAATTCAGGTAGGGAGATTAAAGATTTGGCTCTCCTGCCCCCTCGTTGGTTGTGCTTGCTCTCCTGCCCCCTCGTTGGTTGTGCTTGCTCTCCTGCCCCCTCGTTGGTTGTGCTTGCTCTCCTGCCCCCTCGTTGTGCTTGCTCTCCTGCCCCCTCGTTGTGCTTGCTCTCCTGCCCCCTCGTTGTTTGTGCTTGCTCTCCTGCCCCCTCGTTGTTTGTGCTTGCTCTCCTGCCCTCTCGTTGTTTGTGCTTGCTATCCTGCCCCCTCGTTGGTTGTGCTTGCTATCCTGCCCCCTCGTTGGTTGTGCTTGCTCTCCTGCCCCCTCGTTGGTTGTGCTTGCTCTCCTGCCCCCTCGTTGGTTGTGCTTGCTCTCCTGCCTCCTTGTTGGTTGTGCTTGCTCTCCTGCCCCCTCGTTGGTTGTGCTTGCTCTCCTGCCCCCTCGTTGGTTGTGCTTGCTCTCCTGCCCCCTCGTTGGTTGTGCTTGCTCTCCTGCCCCCTCGTTGTGCTTGCTCTCCTGCCCCATCGTTGTTTGTGCTTGCTCTCCTGCCCCCTTGTTGTGCTTGCTCTCCTATCCCCTCGCTGTTTGTGCTTGCTCTCCTGCCCCCTCGTTGTGCTTGCTCTCCAATCCCCTCGTTGTGCTTGCTCTCCTGCCCCCTTGTTGTGCTTGCTCTCCTGCCCCCTGTTCCCTCGTTGTGAGCGTTTGTTCTGGCCTCTGTTCCCTGTGTGTGGCTCTGTGTGTGTGTGTGTATGTGTGTGTGTGTGCGTGTGTGTGTGTGGCTCTGTGTGTGGCTCTGTGTGTGTGTGTGGTTCTGTGTGTGTGTGTGTGGCTCTGTGTGTGTGTGGCTCTGTGTGTGTGTGGCTCTGTGTGTGTATGTGTGTGGCTCTGTGTGTGGCTCTGTGTGTGTATGTGTGTGGCTCTGTGTGTGTATGTGTGGCTCTGTGTGTGTGTGGCTCTCTGTGTGGGTGGGTGGCTCTGTGGGTGGCTGTATGTGAATGACTGTGTGGGTGGCTCTGTGGGTGGGTGGGTGGCTCTGTGTGTGTGGGTGGCTCTGTGTGTGTGGGTGGCTCTGTGTGTGTGTGTGGGTGGCTCTGTGTGTGTGTGGGTGGCTCTATGTGTGTGTGGGTGGCTCTGTGTGTGGGTGGGTGGCTCTGTGTGTGGGTGGGTGGCTCTGTGTGTGGGTGGGTGGCTCTGTGTGTGTGTGTGGGTGGCTCTGTGTGTGTGTGTGGGTGGCTCTGTGTGGGTGGCTCGGTGTGGGTGGCACGGTGTGGGTGCAAATGCAATAGGTCTCGCATTTGCGAGCGATTAAGCTATTGGCATTGTAAATGACAATGCCATTTATTTATGTTTTAAAAACAAAAACATAAATAAAAATAATGTCATGAGCAATGCCAATAGCTCTAACTTTAAGAATGCCTAGACCATTGCATTGTAAATGCTTGTTGTGATGCTTTATGAGGTTAAGGTAGTTTTGGTCTTGTTGGTTGGCATGGGCTTTTAGGTTGTACTTCGTGTAGGTTTGGGCATGTGTATCCACGGTATAGCTAGTGGCTTTTTAAGTTAAACGTTTAAAACTTTCAATATAGTTTCAGGCAGTCAATATAGATTCAGGTCAATCATATGCACCGATAGACATTCTTAACCATGATCCTAGTCCTTCCTCAGGCGCATCTTTTGTTTTTTGTCTTTGTTGTTCTTGTTAAACGTTCCTCCACAGGCATGTGCAGGCATGTACAGGCATTGGGTACAATTAAGATCTTCTGGATGCCAATTGATTCATAACATGCGCTAGACAAAGGCCCGGATCGGCATATCCTCGCACGAGAAACTATTGAATGTATTAAGATCGCACACGTAAAAATTGGAATATGAAATGAAGCATTGGTGGAAAAACTAATTGGATTACTTGAAAATGAAAATAAAAACGTTGAAAAGCGGACAAAAGTGTTGGTGTAGTGAATAATTCTCACGTTAATTAATAGCTGTGCAACCGGCGGTGGAGTGTTACCTCACTCCATCTTCTCTTTGTGCTCACATGAAACGTGGCACTCGGGCAGGCTGCGTTCTGGTTTGCACGCTGCAAAGACAAACATTGGAATAAGAAAATCTGATCATTGACAAAATTGGGAAAATAGGTGTGCACTAAATTGTTTTTGAATTTACCATATGGACTTGACTGCCCCTTTCTAAGTTGCACCCAAAGAAGATTGTGCATAAACAAGATTACAATGGAGAAAATCTAAAGTGTGACCGCATCAACATCTAACCATCGCAGAAGCAGAGACATAAATATCTTTATTTAGCATTATGATAGTTGGTTTTGTTTATCGGATTCTGTTAGAATATGTGAGCACGCGATAGTTTGTCATTTTTGCTCTTTTAAACATGTATACTTACGGCTTTAACTTTCGATCATGAAAAGTCTGTTTAATCCAATTGTATAATCAGCGTGTTTGATACACCTCAGGGTGGCCGGGGCATTTTTGTATTGGATAGTTGCCAGGGTAGGTTGTGACAGTAGTGAACAGGTGAATAATCACGCTAGCCATTGGTTCGAAACTCATCGAGGTTATAAGACATCTACCACAAGGGTTGTTGGGACTTGTAGTTTTCAAATCTGGGAGACTAACAGAACGTTCAGATTGGCTCACGTCCGTAGTGGGGTGGAGCAACAGTTTACAAGTTGAAAGGGTAATACGTGCAACGTGTTGAACTTGATGAGTTTAGTTCGAAGGGAGAAGGAGAACCATGACGTGACATGTTGAAGGTATGGGAACGCTTTTGTTAAGGAACCTGTTGCATGAGGATGGTTATGTTTATAGGTTGTCTCTAATGAGCAGAAAGGAAAATATCGGTTTGGGGCACTTAAGTTGAATATGAGAGTAGATGGGGGGTTGGTGTAGGTTGATCCAAGTACATTTTTAGGTGCGTTCTTAGCGCACTTAACGGGAAAACGTTGGTTATTTTAATGTAGACACAAAGGGTTAGAAACAACAGTATGATTGTTCTACAGCGATCTGGATATATTAAACTAATGTCATAATTTTAAATGTATAGGTAAACCCCTGAAGAAGGGCTATTATGAGCCCGAAATGCATTGGGTACAATTAAGATCTTCCGGATGCCAATTGATTCATAGCATGCGCTAGACAAAGGCCCGGATCGGCATATCTGCGCACGAGAAACTATTGAATGTATTAAGGTCGCACATGTAAAAATTGGAATATGAAATGAAGCATTGGTCGAAAAACTAATTGGATTACATGAAAATAAAAAGGTTGAAAAACGGACAAAAGTGTTGGTGTAGTGAATAATTCTCACGTTAATAGCTGTGCAACCCTCGGTGGAGTGCTACCTCACTCCATCTTCTCTTTGTGCTCACATGTCACGTGGCACTCGGGCAGGCCGCGTTCTGGTTTGCACGCTGCAAAGACAAACATTGGAATAAGAAAATCTGATCATTGACAAAATTGGGAAAATAGGTGTGCACTAGATTCTTTTTGAATGTGCTCTCAAGATGCCTCATCTAAAATGTCTTGCCTTCCTCATTCCAACATAACACTGCTCCCTTCCTTAGATCAGAGGAAGGACCTTTGGCAATGTCTGTTTTGCATTAGCGCCGGCACTGGTGCACGGGTACAGCCGAAACGACCAGTTGGTAGCACAGGTTAGTCACGAGGCATGGCAAGTTTGCTGTATAGTTGTGTGTAGCAATGGGTCTAACCCAAATGTGGCATATTTATCTATTTTTATTACAGCTGCAATGGCAGTTACCCTGAAGTAGTGCTCATAACAGAGACTGTGTCAGTACGCAAATCAAGGCAACAAACCGTGGTCTCCGAGAGGAAGCCGTCCTATCCAACTCAGTAGTTGAAAACTTAGGTGGAATGCGGTCATAATTTCAGAAATTAGCATTCCGCTGGAGGAAGTTCCCACTTTCCTTCCTTGTGTGGGCTGCGCTTTTGGAGACTTTTATATATCTCGTCTTTTGGGAGCTCAATGGTTTCTATCTGAGGAATGAAAATAATTAGATCTTTGTTCTGCCTTAGGGGTGTATACGCTTGGTATGATGGTAGAATTTCACTTCCCTGTATTCCCAAATTGTACTGAGTGACACAGTTAACTATGATTGAGTTGGCTTTTTCCTCAAGTGATATGCTTGTCGCGGATGGATATGTTATGGGCAGCTAGGACTAGGCCTTGACTGTAGGGTACACACCTCTGTCGGAACTCAATCATATTAACGAATCAGTGGTATGGGCATAACGTTGGTCACAAGAAAAGTGAATTTGGAAGGGAAATCTGCAAAATAAACCTCCATTGTTAGGAAAAAGAACGAGCACTGTTAAAAATCTAGCTGTGTTGAGAGGTGGGATGTGATTGTTAAAAAAAAATGAGTATCTTCGGGGCGTGATTACGCGCGGCAGCGGGATGGCCGCGTTTTGAAGTAGCTCCGTACCCTCCGGCATTAAACCCCTCGATCCGGCATACTTATCCGTGTCCTGAAGTTGGGAGAGGCCGCCCTGAGTGACTGTGACCCAGCCGATTCTTCTTCCGACACCGCAGACCGTTGGCGGACGGAGCGCTGTCATCGACAGGCTGGGACCTTTCAGCTACATCCAGCCGTGTCCTGAGGTGGTTCCTGAGGCTGCTGTGGCCGCGCTGATGTGCGCGCTGTTATGTTGTCTTACATCTCTCTCATGAGGTGCTTACATCACTTGTTTAGAATAGGAATGCTGGTAATGTTCTGAGTGTAAGAATGTACTGAATATTCCAGGTCAGTTGGGACCTGAAGCTGGTTGTGGATGAGGCGATTAAACTGCACTCCTTACTTACATTGGCTACATCATTTAATTCATACAAAATACACTACATTTATTTGGCGACGATCCTACCTCAAGAAGCCTCAACACACAGCTGTCCTCAACTCTTTCTGCCTCCCCAGCGGCTGCACTTCAAAGGAAGGAAGCGAATTCTTCCCAGCGGCTGATATCCTTGATTCGACATGAAGGAAAGAAACTCCGTAGAGCGGTGAGGAGTACGGCGGGAGGTTATTTAAAAAAAAATAAGGAAGGGGACACAAAAGAAAGTAAAAAGACATCGCAGCGCGTTAGGCAGAGAGCCGGTAAATGCGCTCGCGCTGCTCGCGTGTCATTGAAAGGAGCTCGCGCTAAACAGCGCGTGTCATTGGAAGGCGCTCGCGCTTAACAGCGCGCGTCACAAGAAGGCTTTGTGTACATCACGTGGTAAGAGCAGGAAGTTCTACTGCGTTCCAAGCCTCGCTGCGCAGCAGAGATAAAGCGCATTCGAAAGAGACTCAGAGAATGTCCATTGTTTGAGGCCACAATTGTAAAGAATGGAAAGAGAGTGAAGATTCTTTTGAAAAGATTAGAAGGTGGCATTGTTAAGAAGACTAAAGGAGGATTGTGCTCATAATACAAAATAATTCTTACTGAAACTAAAGTTTTTTTTGAAAAAAAAAAAAAGAAAGGTTGACAGAACACAGCAATACACAAGTGTGTATAATATAAAAGAAAGAAGAAGACAAAGATAATAAACATGCAGAATGTGACCCAGCCAGCATTTTTTTTGATAAGCCCAGGTGAACCAAGTGTGAAATGGCAAAAATGGAAGAAAATTTTCGCAAATTATGCGAGAGTTTGCGGCACGAACTTAAGTGCAGAGAGAAAACATTCTTTGCTATTACACTGTTTGGGAGGAGAAGGGCAAGATGTATTAGAACATTTACCAGAGCTCACAGCGGCAGAACAAAGGAACTTGAATGAGTATGATATAGCCATAGAACAATTAGATCGACATTATCTCCCAAGATTGAGCACAATAATGGAGAGATATCATTTTGGGCTAAGAGGACAGAAGAGAGATGAGTCGGTCGAAGAATATGTATCTGCTCTAAGAAAACTGGCTTCTTCGTGTAAATTTGGACAAACGTTAGAGGAAAGAATAAGAGATCAGTTTGTTTTAAAATGTGCTCATGATAGCATTCGAAAGGAGTTATGGCTAAAAGATGAACCACCCTTAGAGGAAGTATTAGTAATAGCGAAACAAGTGGAACACATGACTAAATGTGTAGATGAACTGAAAGGAGAAAAAGAGAAGACGGTGGAGCCTGAGAAGAAAACTGAGCCCAAAGTAGAAGAAGTTGTTTGTCAAGTTCAAAAAGAGAGAAAAGAAGACAATGAAAGAAATGATACGGGGATGAATAGATTTAATCCGAGCTTTAATATGTCCAACAGATTTTCTTGTTTCAGATGTGGCAACCCCGGTCATTTAGCTAATTCTTCAAATTGTCCTGCACTGAAATTTATTTGCAATGAGTGTGGGAGAAGGGGTCACTTTTCAAAATGTTGTAGGACAAAAGGTAATAAAAGGGACAATATGTACAAAAAATGGACACAACCACAAGTAAAGACAGTTACGTTTCAGATTAGTAGTGGGGTATTAGAACATCCCACACATCTGGTTAAGGTAGATGATGCCATGATAGAATTTAAATTTGATTCATGTTCCCAAATCACCATGATAGATGAAGAGTTGTTACACAAAACTTTTGGGAAAAATGTAAAATTGTTCAAGAGTGATATCTTACCCTTAGGATATGGCAGTAAACCCATTAAGATTTTAGGTTATTTTATGGCCAGCATGGAATTGGGATGCAGAATTATTCCAGGCAAAATTTATGTTACCAATTTTGGGGATGCTCTAATTAGTTGGAGGGATCAACGTGATCTAGGGGTTACACTTGATCCGAATGCCACACCTCAGGTGAGAATTCATGAGGTAGAAAACCTGTCTGAAATGTTTGCAGAAAAGTTTCCTTCTGTGTTTAAAGATAAGTTAGGATGTTTGATTGGCTATAAACACTGTATTAAGCTTAAGAAAAATGCAATTCCCACAGTGGCAAAGGTTAGAAGGATACCACTTGCGGAACAAGTAAAGGTACAAGAAGAAATAGAGAAATTGATAAAAAATAACATAATAGAACCCGTAGAGGCCACAGAATGGTTAGCTCCAATTGTAGTAGCGAAAAAGCCAACTGGAGAGATTCGTTTGTGCATTGATCTAAGGGCATTAAACAAAGAGGTGGTGGTAGATAGATTTCCGTTACCCAACATAGATGAAATTGTAGGTACATTAGAGGGAGCGAAGTACTTTACCACATTAGATCTGGCATCCGCCTACCACCAAGTTGAGCTAGATATTTCTTGTCAGGACCTAACTGCTTTTGTCACACCAATGGGTACGTTTAAATTCCGAAGAATGCCCTTTGGATTGATATCGGCTGCTTCGGTGTTTCAACGAATCATGACACACATACTGAAAGGTCTTCAAGGGGTAAAATGTTACCAGGACGATCTTCTAATATATGGGTCCGACTTACAAGAACACAATGAACGTGTGTGTCACGTGTTGAGAAGATTGACTGATTCTGGTTTGACTCTCAAAAGGGAGAAATGTAAATTTGGCTTAGAAGAAGTAAACTACCTGGGTCACTGTATCAAGAGTCAAGGTGTGTTTCCAAAATCTGATCTAGTTGCTTCTATTGGTAAAGTGGCAGAACCTGTTAATAGAGAGGAGTTATTATCCTTTCTTGGGATGGTAGAATTTTATGGGAAATTTATCATACATTTTGCGGACAAGACAAAAAACATGAGGAGACTCACTGGGAAAAGTGTCACTTTTGTCTGGTCGGATGACTGTAAAAGGGAATTTGAGAGTATAAAAGAGGAATTGAAGAAAGCTCCGTGTCTACAAGCATTTGTTCCTGGCTAACCAACATTCATATTCACTGATGCAAGTGATAAAGGCTTAGGAGCAGTGTTAGTACAAAATAAACACAACCATGACTCTTTAATTGCATGTGCATCCAGGTGTCTTCGTGGTCCTGAATTAAACTATTCAGTAATTGAAAAAGAGTCATTAGCGATATATTGGGCTCTAAAAAAGTTCAAAAATTTAGTTTGGGGGACTAAATTTGTTGTCAAATCCGATCATAAGCCATTAAAGGAAGTTTTTTGTAAGAAGGGGTTGGACTCTATCTCTTCTCGGATTAGAAGGTGGATCATATCCCTACAGGAATTTGACTTTGAGGTACAATATTTACCTGGTGTATCAAACAAGGCAGCTGATTGTTTTTCCAGATTGGTAAAAAGTGATGATATAGGGTGTGAAGATGATTATGTTGATGAAGATGATTATCTCAATGTTTGTGAAGTTACAGAGGGTGTAGTAGGTAAAGAAGAGTGGAAAGAGGAATTGTTAAAAGATGAGGAGTTAGTTAAGGTAATGTCGTTATTAAAAGATAACAAAGGACTGGATAAACCTTGGTCCTTAGTTTCTCAGGAGCTATCAATTTCTGATGACATGCTAACTCGTGGGTTGAGGCTTATACCTCCTTTCTCTTTAAGGAAAAAGTTATTGTCACATGCACACTCTGGACATTTGGGAATAGTAAAAACCAAAGAGATGGTTCGTACTCAGTTTTGGTGGCCAGGAATGGACTTAGAAATAGAACGCATGGTTAGAGAATGCGTTGAATGCTGTGCAAGTGACAAGATCTTAAAAGTCAGGCAAATGCCGATGGTGTGTAGAGAGTTGCCTAATCACCCTTGGGATGAAATAGCCATTGACATCTTAGGGCCTCTTCCTGGAGTTGCTGACACTCCCTATCTGATAGTTTTAATTGATTTATATTCACGGTGGATTGAGGTTTGCGCTGTTAGTGAGATTACGTCAACCTCTGTCATCAAGTTTTTATCTGAAATATTTGTGAGAGAGAGTTTCCCGAATAGCATTTTATCAGATAACGGTCCACAATTCTGTTCTAATTTCTTTGAGGATTATCTAAAAAAACGTGGAATATTACACAAAAGAACATCTTTATACCACCCTGAAACGAATGGTGCTGTTGAGAGGGTCAATCGTACATTGAAAGAATGCATACAACTCGCAAGAGCTAGTGGCTTAAATTGGAAAGATACACTAAGGGAAAGAATAGATGCTTATCGTTGCTCTCCTCACTCAACCACTGGAAAATCTCCTTTTGAGTTATTCAGAGGTAGAGTTCCAAACACAATGTGGTGTCCGGGTTGGATGAATTTGAAGAAGGGGTTTGTAGACAATCATATTGGTGCTTGGAGAGAGAGAGAATTGGAAAAACAGGCTTGCAGGAAAGCACATTTTGACAAAGTTAAGTGTGTTAAATTTCAGGAGATAAAAGTAGGTGACCTTATAAGAATAAAGGCACCTGTAGGGAGAAGGCCTTGGTCAAAATATACTAATGTTAGGCCTGTCATTAAAGTTTTTGGGAATGCTATCAAAACACAAGATGGGAGGATTTGGAATAAGAGTCGTGTGGTAGTTGTTAAATCAAAAAACATTACTCAGTCTGACTCTGATATCAAATCTAATCTCTTTGGTATAAGAAATCCTTCTCGCCCAAGTGTTGACTCTTCTCTCAACACTCGTGTGAGGAGTCAAAGGTTACGCAGTGCTCCAATGTACATGAAAGATTATGTGTAAATGATGTTCAATTATTCTTCTGATTAACTAACTTACTTATCACTCTTTTAGGTTCATTATTTATGTTATTGCTTATTGTAAAGAAGGGAGATGTGTTATGTTGTCTTACATCTCTCTCATGAGGTGCTTACATCACTTGTTTAGAATAGGAATGCTGGTAATGTTCTGAGTGTAAGAATGTACTGAATATTCCAGGTCAGTTGGGACCTGAAGCTGGTTGTGGATGAGGCGATTAAACTGGACTCCTTACTTACATTGGCTACATCATTTAATTCATACAAAATACACTACACGCGCCTACTTTAAGCCGTGGCTTGATGCCTGGTCAGCGAGGCGGCGGTCTGCCTGTACTGCCTTCGGAGGCTGTCCTGGACCACGAATCGGTGGGGCCCCAGCGGTATCGCAGTGAGTCGAGGGCCCCCCGGGGGTAGCATAATCATAGCCAGAATCCTGTAGACTTCAAATTGGGGCCCCCCCAGGTGCAGATAGCGTGGACAGGAGGGGGAGCTGGGCTTGAGGGACCTGACTCCAGTGATAGTCTGCGGGGGTGGGACAGAACCCGACAGGGCCCAGAGAAGAGTCCAAGCTTGCTGCCAGAGAGCTGCCCTGGAATCACCCGACCGCAGACAGACCTTCAGTGACAGACTTGGCGGGGCCCCCGAGAGTGCAGGACTGCGCCGCCTAGACCCTCCTATAACGGACTTAATGGCAAGCGGAAAGGGTCCAAAAACAACGTTGCAGAGAAAGCTGGATAAACATACCTGTCCCAAGGGCCCTGTCTCTGAGCGCCCAGCCCGAACTAAACCTTCTAGTGGGTTGGAAAGTGACACCCCTGAACTTTCGCTTAGAGACGTCATGGAGGCCATTGCGGGGGTTCGCACTTCCATGGAACAACGCACAGATGCCATCACAGTGGAGGTGACTCTGGTTAGGGCAGACCTCGCTAAAAAGCAAGAGCAAGTCAAGCAACTGGAAATTACCACGTGGAGTCTCGTGGATGACATCACACAACTCCAGCCTAAAGTCCAGGCTCTTCAAACCTTCATAAAACCAGCGGAGGGCAAGCTGAACGTCTATGAGGGGTGCTCTCAGAGGAACAACGTTCACATCATAGGTATTCCAGAAAAATTGGAAGGGCAGACGCCGGATGTTGAAGACCTTGTACTTAATCACCTTAAGCCGAAGGGCCTTTCCAAGTTTTTTGTAGTTGAGAGGGACCACCGGGTTTCGGTGGACGCCCAAAGCCAGGGACCCCACCTCGGCCCATTTTGGCAAGGCTCCTAAACTTTAGAGACCGAGCTGTGATATTGCAAAATGCCAGGAACTCACCGCCTCTCAAGTATGAAAAGTCAACAGTCACCTTCTTCCAGGACTTTACGCAGGCCGTGCAGAGGCGACGGAGGTCGTTTTTAGCTGTCAAAAAGACTTTGAGAGACTGAGAGGTGAAATATGCTATGCTATTCCCCGCCAAATTGCGAATAGCGGCGAACGGAAAGGCATGGTTCTTCGACCATCCAGAGGCTTTGGCCGACTGGCTGGAGAGAAGCCAGGGAACACAACCCACGCTGAGCCTTGTGATGAACGTCGCCTCCTGTTATGTCAAACTTAATGTGGTCTAATCTCACTTCGGAACTCCTGTGTATCCTGCCTATTCTAGTCCTGGGCCCGGTTGGTGGTGCCTTAACGTGGAACTATATACGCTGTCACTACTGACTCTATAACCTTGGCGGCCTCCTACTGAAAGACTAGTTTCTTGTGTTTTTTCCCCTTTTCTTTTTCGGGGAGGAGGGGTGGGGGCCTGTTTAATCCCCGCAGTTAACTAGTGTTTGTACATTTTTAGGGCGACAGGCACTCTGCACAGTTTGTTTAATGGGCAGGTTTTTGACCGGGGTGCAGGGAGGCAGGGTGGGGGGTGTTGGACTTGGGGTTGGGGGTGTGGGGTTGTTCTTTGTTGTTACATCGGCTTCACTGATGCATATGGCTGTTGGTGATGATAATCTGCACTATTCAGAACCATGGTTACGCACTGGGACAAAAGGTTCATCTTCCTAAGTTGGAACATTAACGGGCTGGGGGACAAGGTGAAGCGCACCATTGTACTGCAATACATAAGGTGGCACTCCCCAGATGTTGTCTTCCTCCTTAAATTGATGGGGATGCAGGCTCCTTGCGCATTCTGGATTCACCTCTGGCTCAAGGGGAGTGGGAATTATGGCCAAGCAGTCCTTCCCCTTCTCGGTACAGTCCTCCCACACTGATGATCGTGGGCGGTATGGCGCAACCATGGGGCATTGGGAGGGTAGGGTGCTGACGTTGGTATCAGTGTATGTCCCGCCTGGGCTGCAGAGTTGGACTTTTGCAGATCTAGGGGCACGGCTCCTGTCCCTGCCAGATGGCCTATTGCTTGGGGGAGGTGTCTTTAATGATGTGGCCTCCGGTGTGCTTGACCGGCAGCCCCCCATTCGCTAAACCCTTCAAATAGCTGACTTCCTGGAGGCGTTTGGGCTCTCGGACGCCTGAAAGGCATTTTACCCAGGAGACTCACAATACACCTTTTTCTCGGGCGGCCATTGTTGCTCTCCTGGATAGACTATCTACTCCTGCCCGCCTCTGAGCTCATGCACATCAACTAGATTCGCCACCTTGCACGAGGTATATCTAACCATTCTCCGATATAGGCGTGGCTGGTCCTAGAATCGACATGGTAACGCCCATCAACCCCTGGTACTTGCCACACCCCAGTGTTCGCAAAGACCTTTTGAAGACAATTGATTTTTACTTCCAGGAAAACCTAGACTCCGTTGACACCCCTCTGACCCTTTGGGAAGCATTTAAATTGGTGATTAGAGGGTCAGCCCTCTCTTTCATAGTGGGAGTTCGTAAGGAAAACACCAAAGAACTTGAAGATATTGAACGGGAGATCCTTCAGTTAGAGGCGGATCCAAATAGGAGAGACACCCCAGAATCTTTACACCTCCTCCAATTGAAAATGGATTAATATAAAGCTATTGTCACAGAAAGGGCCAAGACATGGGGTAGGGGGAGAGATGGAGATGGTAGAGTGTATGAATGGGGTGACCAAGCTAATCGCTTGGTTGGACAAGAAGGAAAGGACGGGTCGTTGGTGCCTGAACTGAAGTCTGACTCAGGTGCAAAGTTAACGGACCCCGTCTTCATGGCTGAGGAGTTTGCTGCACACTGTAGTACCGTTTATCGGACACAGTCGTCCCTCCTTGAAACGGACTTTGCTGACTTACTCCGAGATATTCACCTCCCAGTACTCCCAGAGGAGGACAGGACCGTTTTAAATAGTGACATAACCAACAATGAGATAGCGTGGGCCGTCTGGCAGCTCCGACCGGGAAGTGCGATGGACCCCAATGGACTACTCATTGAGCTCTTTAAACTGTGTCCGGATAAGCTGGCCCGCACTTGAGAGCCATGTATGAGGAGAGTAGGGAAAAGGGAGAGCTACCACCCGACCAACGACTGGCGTCAATAGTAGTCATCCCGAAGGAGGGAAAGCCTAGAGAGAGGTGTATTTCCTATCGGCCCATCTCCCTGCTAAATGCAGAACCGAAAATTCTCGCCAAGCTACTGGCCACCCGCCTAACTCGGGTGATCAGTTCCTTGGTCCACCCGTACCAGTCGGGTTTTATGCCCCACCGCAATACTGCCCTGAACTTGCAGTGGGTGCACGGAGTGATAGGGAGGGCCGGAACTATCAGAGAAGATGCAGAGATCTTGTCCCTTGCTGCCTGGATCCGGCGCAACTCGACTATATGGGGAATGCGTGGTCGGCGGAATGATAGAATCGCATCTAGCTTTATGCGGATGATATCCTTCTGTATCTGACCTCTCCAAGGAAATCACTCATGTGTGTCTTGAACATCTTTGCATCCTTGGGCAGGTTTTCAGGCTATTCCATCAACTGGAATAAATCCCTGCTTTGTACTTTGAGTGGCGAAGCTCCAATTCTCCCCCGGGGCTGTTCAATGCAGGTGGTAAAGGATGGGTTTCAGTATCTGGGTATTTTTGTTACTGCAGACCCTAAGCTCTGCTACGACAGGAATCTGCTCTCTCCACTGCAGCGCTTGCGTCGGGATGTAGCCAGCTGGAAAGCGCTTCCTTTTTCGCTGCTGGGTCGGCCGCTCTCTTTAAAATGATGTCCCTACCCTGTTTCCTATACTCCCTACAAAATTGCCCTGTCCCAGCAAGGTATTTTAAAGAAATTGAAGAGCTGCAGAGGTTGTTGTTATGGGAAGGGAAACCAAGAATAGCGCTTCATAAACTGGTCCTTAACTGGTACGGTGGTGGTATTAGCCTCCCGGACATTAAAAAATACTACTGGGTGGCGCACCTCGCCGCCATTAATCAAGGCGCATACCGCACCCTAGGAGACCCATTCTATGCCATGGATAGATGGCTGCTGCTGAGGGGAACATATAACTGAGCCCTCTATGCATGTCCCAAGAGGTTTCCATTAACCAGCCCCACCATGCACTCGGTCCAGGTCTGGCACACAGTGAACAGAAGTCTGAGGTGGGATTGCAGGTTGACGCCGGCCACTTCTCTTTGGGATTCAGAGAAACTGGGCAGCTTATATTCCTCCAAGGGCTTTGACAAATGGGACATGATTGGTATCTCCCGGATTGGGTACCTCAGGGTGAAAGGGGATATCCTTCGTTTTGACCAATTACAACAACAATACAAACTTGCGGGCACTGAGTATTTCCGCTATCAGCAGGTCCGACATGCCCTGACCACAACCTTGGAGGAAGGCTCCCCCCCCCCCCCCCCCCAACAACCCCCCCCTCCTAGTCATCCCCACTAGAGGACAGACTGCAGGATGGTCTTCTCCCACAGGGAGCCATCTTGCTGACTTACAAAGAGCTAGTCAATAATGCACCTGATCCACTGGTTGCATTGCGGGAGTCCTGGGAGAGGGACTGCCTACTACTTGATGATGAGGAGTGGAGGGAGGCATTGGCCTCCCCTCGAGAAGTGGCGATTTCTGCTTGCCTTCAACTAGTCCAATTGAAAATACTCCATAGGACCTTCATCACTGGGCCACAGTTGCTGTTCATGGGACGGGGAAGAGTGCAGACTGCAGACGACAGTGTGGGCAGGTCGCCACCCTCATGCATATACTCTGGGAATGTGAACAGATACAAAGATACTGGAGGGGGATACATGTGGTCAAGAGAGATGTCGTCCACAAAAATATTAACCCGGAAGCTAAGAGGTGTTTGCTAAATGTGTGGGAACCCCCTGATTTGACAGGGGTGGAGAGACTATGGGTCACCCTGGGAGCCACTGTTGCCAAGAGAGACATTACCCAGATGTGGGGAGGGTTCACTCCTCCCACACTGGCCATGGGGAAGACACATATTAATTGGTGCATGTTCAGGGAAAAGACTGCCTACATGTCAAGAGGATGCCCCCAAAAATGGTCCCGGGTATGGTCCAAATGGAATACGTATAGGGGGGGATATATGTGTGCCACCAGCGGTTGCGGGGGAAGAGGAGCCTGGTTCCCTTTAACAGTTCTTTCTGTCCCAGTGCTGTGTTTGTCTTTTTTTCTTTTCTCTTTTCGCTCAAGTCTCCCAAACATATGCCATATCCACCAACCTGCTGTATAGATACATATGTAATGCTGATTGCTTTGTTTTGTTTTCTTTGTTGAAAAAAAGCAATAAAAAGATAATATAAATAAATAAAAAAGTGAGTTTCTTGTGTTAGTCTAAATCTGAAAAAGTTTGACGTCTGCAGGAAGAATCTAGTTTGTCTACGTCTGAATTTTCTAGGGACCTAGCAGGTTCGTCATGCTATAGGGAGTAACATTGATGTGAGTGTTGTGTTACCATATTGCCAATAGAAGACAGACCGACTCCTGCCCGGGACAAAGGGGGACAGCCACCATTACATTGCCATATTAAAGATTGATAAACAACACCCCAGACTCCCTATTTTGTTGAGGACGAAATGGGACAGGAGCAAGGGTGAGTTGAATGACATGGAATAGAGTGTGCCCAAAGGAACCCGATAAACGTCCTCCGAAAATATATTCTACTAGAGCCGAAATTCGGATATTTTGAAGCGGACTTGCAGCTGTATGTCCTGATGCTGTATACACGCTGTACGGTATACCATCTAATCTGTCAGTATGTTAAAATACCACAGTTCTGGATAGGACACCTTAATGTCCACAGCATTAGGAATCCCTATTTATTTGCATGCCAGAACTGTTGTCTTGGGTGTGTAGGGCCAAAAAGAGGTCTGAAGAGATCATATTATACGGTGCAAGAGTGTCTTGGGTTACATTTACGCCTGTCTCCTCCCATCCCCCCCATCCCCTCCCACTGGCGGGGGTGGGGACGATGGGGGTGCCGCTTGAGGAGGAGCCCAGCTGCTTATGACTTTGTGGAGGTGGTCTGAGGAGGACTGAGCCTACGCCTTGCCGCACCCGCTGCGCGGGTGCCGCTTCGTGCGTCTGGGGAAGTGCTGTCTTGGGGCTGCTGTTGTGCTGTGGGGTGAGAAGGGCACTGAGCGGGCTGCATTGAATGCCGCAGGGACTCAAATTACCAGGAGTCCCTGCGAGACCTGTAACTCCTGGTCCGCGGTCACCGCTCAGCCCCGCCCATTGGACACCGTGTGCTCTCCTTAACAGTTCACGGCCCCCACGGCGCGGGAGTGCGCGGGGCTAAGCCTGGGCAAAGGGCGGGCCGTCTGTGGCCGACCGGGGCTGAACGGGGCTGGGCCGGGCCACCCCCCTAAGGTTTGGTCTCCACTGGGTTCTGGAACACTTACCACTATTGTTTGTCTGCTACATGTATGACCAGTAGTTGGCCAGTTTGTATCTACTAGTGGGATTCCCTATGCCAATGACAACACGTTCCGGTAAAAGCATGGGGGGGGGGGCTGCGTAAGTGGCACCATGGACCAATTTATTACTCGTGCATTTTCGGTCCTTGAGAAAGAGATTGCTATTACTGAACGTCGTCTTTCTCGCGAACTTCTTGCTCGCAGACGTTCATCCTTAGGGCACCTGGCACTAGTTTCCTCCCCAGTGCATATCGCCGTGCCTTTAGATTCTGTCACTTCTGGTTCTGACTGCCCAAGAGTAAATGCCATAAGGGCTAGCATTGATAGGCTCTCTACTATAGAGCCGTGTGGGCGCGCAGCTTCTGTGCCTGAACCGTTGCCTGCTGAGCCACCAGTGTCTTCTGTCCCCTTGTGTATCCCTGTTCCCCCAGAGGGTTCCCTTCCCCACTCGGTGGTAGCAGCCGTTACAGTAGTTGGAGTAGCTCCCTCTAAAAGGAAACATACTATAAGTCTTCGCAAGGGTAGCCAACTCAAACCCCCTAAGAAGTCGAGAAGAAACTCCATCAGGGGGTGTGCGAAATCTAAGGGGCCGGGGACGGGGGGGGTGAGACAGATTCCGTCAGGCCTCCAAGGGTTTTCGGGAGGGCAGTCGTCTTGTACCTCATGTGAGCAGACGAATGTTAATTTGAAATCTACTCCTACTGCAGGTACCTCACTTGAGGTTCCCTCCATTGCCAAGATTGAGCAATTAATGAAATCCCTGATTCTCCCGGTTCTTGAGAGAGTGAAGGGGTTGTCGGAGCGGCTGGACAGATTTGAGCAGGCCGCTCTTGACAACTTTTTCTCTCTCAAGTCCTTAATTAAACTCCATTTTAAAATTAGGGAGGATGGGCTTACGGGGAATATTTTCCACCAGGCAACACCTATAGATGTTAATGCTCCTATTACTACATCTGGGGAGGCCCCCGGGGCTACAGAGGTGAATGCATCTACCTCATCCACAGTGGGTACACATGGGGAACATGTGAGTGCAGGGTTTGTTGATATGGGTGCTTCTGCTCAACCTAAAGTCCCAATGAGCTGTAACAACACCTTAAATTTGGCTAAAGGGTCTACAGGTCCCGCCAATAGTCGCTCTGCCCAAAGCAAGAGTTCCAACAACAGCAGGGGAGGTAATGGGGCCATGACTGGTAATTTAATTTCCCCTTCTAAATCGCAGATAGTGAAGGAGACGGGAGCAACCATTATCCCCCATGTTAATTTACCACCCGACTGCCAGCCCTTTGTAGCTGTACTTACTGGGGTCCCCATGCTTAAGTTGGGTAAACACGAATCGTACAATGAACTTAAAAACAAAACTATGTTTTGGCTTAGGGAAAACAGACCTCTGCCCAGTTCATTTGACGGCCGGGTTCTCCATGTGAGACGGGTTAGCTGGATTGGTACTAGGCCTAAGGCTCTATGGGGAGATTGTATTCTAGTCAACTTTAAAGACGCCAGGGTAGCTGGGTTTATCTGTAATCAATATTTCAGCGAAGGTAGTTCCGGTATTAGTATTCGCGACGTTAGCTACTTTAATCCCCATTCAGTAAATTCATGGCTTGTCAGCCCTCCAACTTGGGTGTGTAGGGACAACGGACATTTCCATCATGACTTCCCTCCCCCAAGATCGTTTAGACAGAATATAGGCCTATCGGAGTGGGGCTGTTGACGTGACGTTTACCAACCTGCCAAGACGCTACCTGTTGCAGCCGTTAGATCTGGGAGTTGTAATTTGATCATCCCTGGGGATGCACTTGGGTCCTTCCACCCTCCTGAACTTTCTTCCCCCTCCTGTCCCGCACGGGGTTACACTTGGTTGTTCCCTTCCTGTCAACCATTGTGCACTGGTGGTTTCGGAGGGCCTACTAATGGATCCCCGTTCTGGGACTAGCACACCCACACTGCGACCCCTTGGAGGGCGAGTTATAACCAATAGCGACTTGAGGATTGTTAGTTGGAATATAGCGGGCATCTCCAGAAATTTAGATCTCCCAGACTGGAACATCTTTATTGAGTCTTTTGGGATATGCATTTTCCAAGAGACCTGGTGTCTGGAGCCTTGCCATAACGTTGGTTATACTACTTACTTTGTTCAAGCTATCGCCTCCTCCACAGGGAGAGGTCGCCCTTCTGGCAGCCTGCTCATTTGGGTTAGTATTTCTTTGGGTTTTCAGATTAGGCATAGAGAATCCAAGTCCCCTGACTTGCTAAGATTATCAGTTAGTGGGCCACTTAGAGGGCGGTCTCTGGAGATCTTTAATATCTATGTTAGAGGCACCAAAGGGGGCTCGCCATCCCCAACCCTATCGGGGCTCAAAGATGAACTGCAGCTCTGATATGTATGTCATGCTCCCCAGGGATTTTAATTGTATTTTTGAGCCCCTAGCGGCAGATGACATTCTGGGTATCTCAGATAAGGAGGGGCATTCCCCCTATCATTAGCGCCTATTAAGAGGTGGTCCCAACGGGCTATGCAGCTTAATGCCCTAACATCGGAGTTTGGTCTGAGGGCGGTGAATGGAAGAACATCTTCGGACCCTTGTGGAGCCCATACGTACAACAGGGTAGACCATTTATCTAGAATAGACTACATTTTGTTGGACTTTAAACTCTGGGCCCAATTGCGGGATATGGCAGTCCTCCCATCTATAGACAGTGATCACAACCCACTCTCTCTGTCCCTGATCCCTATGTGGTTGGTGTGCAAAGGCCCTCCGGAAACGTCTGAGCTGCGGACAACTGGCGAAGTTTGTCCCTCTAATTGTGGGAGGCGCCTGAAATGGCACAAGGTTGCCCTGGACGAGGGGAAGGTTCTGGAAATAGGATCAATCATGGCTAAGGCTTTGAGTAGCCTGGAAACCACCAGCTTGGATTATCCTGAGGTATCTTCTCTTTTCTGTGACACTATTAAAGCCCTGGGCGAGTTATTTCTAATACATAGCCGGGGCGCTCCCGTTAATGAGCGTTGGCGACTTAAGGGCGATCCGGGGTGGTATTCCAAGAATTGTCGGAGGGCGAAGAGGGACCTAATTGAAGCAGTTAAAAGCAAGGGATGTGAGCAGATTCGTGCCGCCAGGAAGGAGTACAGGCACGCTATCAGCGAAGCCAAGAAAGAATGGGATAATCAGTTTTTGTGCGATCTGAAAGAGGCTAGCGTTGGGAGGGGTTCTAGGGGCTTTTGGGATTTAGTTAGAACCAGGAATTGGCCAGTCGATTCCCTGATAACATGCAATATATCTGAGGTGAAATGGTTTAATCACTTCTCCCTCCTTTATACCTCCACCCAGGAAGATAGGATGGGGCCGTTTGATTTTCCATTCTTGGGCTCCCCTGGGTTGAGTGAAGACCTATCCTTTACGGCTAAGGAAGTGGAGAATGTGATCAAATCCCTTGTCCCCAACAAAGCAGCAGGCCCTGATGGGCTACCGGGGGACTTGCTACGCCTCAATTTGACTGAATGAGGGAAACTTGTTTCTTCATTGCTTAATGCAACCTACTTTGGTGCCGCTCTCCCAGACTCCTGGATGGGAGCTGAGGTCGTTCCGATCTTCAAAAAGGGGGTTCGGGACGACCCAGCAAATTATCGTCCCATAAGCCTAATTGATTCCTCGCAGAAGGTGGCAGGAAAGGTGGTCCTTGGGAGGATGCTCCAGTGGGCAGATGATAATAAAATACTCTCTGATTTTCAAGCAGGATTTAGGTCAGGCACCGGGACTATTAAGCAGACTTTTAGACTACTGCTCTTATATTGGAAGGTGGTTGTACTAGGCAAAGGCAGTCTGTATCTTGCCTTTATTGATTTGCGGACTGCTTTCGACCTAGTGCCCCGTGGTTACCTGTGGAAGGTACTGTCTGATATGGGAATGCCCGCATATTTACTGTCCTTATTGATGAAGCTCCACTCAGAGAACTTCGCCCAGGTGAGGTGGGGTAAGCAGGGAGAAAAGACTGCTAGAATACCAGTGAACAGGGGCGTCCGCCAGGGGTGTGTCCTTGCCCCACTCTGTTCTCATTGTATGTGAACAGAGTGGTGGAGCATCTTTTGAAAAATCCTTCTGATTCACCAGCCCTGGCAGGCAGGAGAATACCCACTTTATTATTCGCTGATGATACCCTTTTGATCTCAAAATCCCCGGTGGGTCTACAGAGCCTCCTTGACCGTTTCCAATCTTTTTGTGAGAACAGGATGTTCAAAATTAATACAGAAAAGACCAAATATTTGGTTTTGAACCCCCGAAAAAGCTTGGACGGGCGCCTGTATTAAATCTGGTGCCCTTGGAAAGGGTTAAGGAGTTTGACTATTTAGGCATCCGTCTTAGTGATACCATGCGGTGGAAATCCCATCTTCAAAAGATGTTATTGAGTCACAAAAGGGTGGTGAGGGCTTTCCTTCAAGAACAGCGGTCATCCACCTTTAAACCCATTGCCCCTGTGTTGGATATTTATATGGCGAGAGGCGTTAGTGCGGCTCTCTATGGGGCAGAGCTTTGGGGTTCCTTGAATGTTGATGAGCCATCCTGCTCAGAGAATAAATTCCTGAAGGACCTGATGGTCCTCCCACAGAGCACCCCCACACTACCCCTGCTTTTAGATGTGGGTTGCCGTCCAATTAAAGATGAGGCAAAGTTGCGCCCCCTTCTACTCTGGGCCCGCTTATGGAGAGTCCCTGAACTTGCCAGTTATGCGGAAGGGCTGAAGGAGGTTCTATCGATGTCTGGTTGGTCAAAAATAAGGTGGCTGAGGGACGTTAAATCCCTGCTTGGGGAGTTGGGACTCGGGGAGGCATGGCAGACTAGAACTGCCCCCCCTAAGTCTGTTCTGAAGAGAGTCTATTGGAACTGGGTAGCGGGTAGGAGAAACACTGACCCCAACCAATGCAGATCCACCAGCGAATTTATTTTGCTGAAGGATGAGGCCCTCTGAGAACCCTATCTCGACATAATTTTAAAACCTAGAGATAGGGTCTTGTATTTTAAATTTAGAATAGGAGTACTTCCAGTGGGCGAACTGACAGCTCGTTGGGAAATCCCGGCCCAAACCACACCTTTTTGCTCTTTTTGTGTACTTAGGATTGAGTCGGTGCCCCACCTTCTATTTGAATGTCCTGCTTATAAAGCTCCGCGATCTAGGTGGCTGAAATCCTTGTGTAAGGAGCTGGGTACCAGAAATTATATTGTGGCTTTGCGAATTTTGAAGTCCGATACCCGGCCCTTGTTTGTAGGTGGCCTGGCAAAGTTTTTAGGCTGGGCATGGTTGATCAGGTCAAAAAGGCTCAACGAAATTGTTTAATTTTGGTCATTATGCCAGACCGTCTTAAGTAATTTTATTGATGCCATACGTTTTGTATAAATTTATGACTGTAATTATATGTTTGGCTTTTTTATCCTTTTTATCTTGTTGTATGTACTGATTTTACAGATATGTTTTTTATCGAAATAAAGCCTATTTGACTGACTAACTATCTAGCAGTTCTACTCTTGCCCCTTCTGCGCCTCCACTCAGACCAGCAGCACCACAGGACACGCTCACACATATAATATTGTTTTTTTTTCTTGCAGCAAACACACAGCTGGTGAGATCTTGTGCGCACATCATCCCAGAGTCTCCAACTGTGGCACTTGGCTCTCAGTTTACTGCTTATTGCATTCTGAGCGAGACATGCATCAGCCGGTATCACCAAGATGCCAAGGGCATCTTCTGGAAAGTTAAGCACGCTAATGTCTCAGAGGAACAATATGCTACAATCAACAGAACAATTTCTAGTGTCACACTCAACGTCACATCGTTGATGGATAGTTTTATTACATGCAACATTCTTGCCTTCGGACAAACTCCATATAGTCTTTATGGAATTTTCTTAACATTGGGATGTAAGTGTTACCCACAACAATCTCTTGCATGCTGAATCATTTCTGATCTCATTTAATAATTGTTTTCTTTGTTGAGTACTGATCTGTTCACATCCTTGCAAGTTTATATGTTGTGTGACACAAAGTCACTGTTGCTGCAGTTCTCTTAACAATTAATTCTTCAAAATACTTTCTTCTCTACCTTTAATGGCATGTCCAGTGGCTTTTCTATTACAGTAAACATGTCTCTCTAACTTAAGGCGATTGTGATGAACATCTTGAAGCAGAAGTTGGGGCTCTACTCTCTCTTTTGGCCATCTGAACGTTTACAAAGTCTCTGGCCCTGTCACGGTGCTGCTCTCGGTGCTGTTCCTGCAAAAACTCCACTTTCCATTCTGTCTTCCTGTAAGTCAAAGTACAAACATAAGAATAAAAAGATAAAGTTGGTCTTGTTCCCATCCTGCCACTCTAAATCAGATGAGAAAACACGAGGGGGTCAAGATAAGGGTACAATCTCTTCACAGTCCCTGGACTCTAAACCAGTTCCAAAGTTGGTCCAAGCTAATCCAGAGTTCCCGAAGATGTTGTCGACCCCGCAGCATATAAAATCCTTGAAAGAGGTCATGCTGCAGATTTTCAGTGCATTTCATGTGCCCTCTGGCACACCTCCAGACTGTAAAGAGCCACAGGAGTCTCCAGTCAAACTACCACCGACGTGTCCATCCCGACTAAGTCTGCCTCGTCTACAGCTGCTACCGGGCTTGTACCAACTACAGTGCAGACCTCTGCACTGGCACTTACATCCATATGTACTCTTCTCACACTTTGAAACCTGAGCTATGGTGGCCTCTAGTTAAAGTAGGAAAGCTCAGCACTTCCACCTCATTGGCTGAAGTTTGAATTGCTACAAATGTGGTGGCAGTGCTACTGAACAAACACTGTTGTTGAAACCTATGACCATTTGAAAACTGTTTATTAATATTATTTAAATGTATCAGATATTTCCAGTCTGATGTGAAGGTTTGAAAGATTCAGTGCTGGAGAAAGAAGGTATTAGCACCAATAGATGCCCTTAAGAGGGGTAGGAGCGTGAAGGGCGCATGGTGCCCTATATTGGGAGTTCTGTTGCCCTAATAATGCTGCTGAGATGGATGATCCAATGTATGTGGATTCGTTGTGATTTGCGTAGTTGAGTATGGTGTGTTGGCATGTCTGTGTGTTATAGTGTACTTGCGCCTGCCTGTGTGATAAGGGTCTTGTTAATACATCAGTGAATGTTTTGATGACTTGTTCTGAAATATTTTTCCTTTTCAGACCGGTTTAAACAAATAAAAAGTTAGGATATCGAAATGAGGTCTTACTGTTAGTTGTTGGAATAGTAAGACTAAAATACTGCAGAGTCTGGCGTTCTACATTTTGTATGCTTTAAACGGAATTCGGAATTAATATATTCATGGAAATGGTTTTGTGTTTCATAGAGGTACCTCTGATTAAAAATTGAGATATTAAATAATTTTCTTCAATAGTAACCTGTACCCGTGTTGCTTAAAAACTAAGCAAATCCAATAAGTCTCCTACCAATGTTGAGCAAATAACGCAGTCTACTTTGCCAGTAACCAACTGGCCATGTTAACCCCTTGCCTGCTGTTGACGGCCCCCATCCGTCATGCATCACAGTGCTCGTGTGCTGATGACGGCTGGGGGCCGTCATGAACCCGCCCACTCTTCAAAACGGCCGCACAGGTGCAGAATCGCGGCTGCGCCCAAGGGGTTAAAAGTATAAAAAGCAACGAAAACATTGATAGCTATTCCCTCAAGATGGCCGCTGCGTAGCATGCCTGCGCAGTCGTGTGCGTTGCCGTGTCATGATGTAACGTATCATTCAACATGGCAGTCATCTTGAAAGTACAGAGAACATTTTTCATTGTTCTCTATGAATTTAACACAGGTGGACGCCAGTATTTTATTGGCAAACCTAATAACCTCTACTACCATATGATTGTAAACACCCAGGAAAAAACTAATACCACTAATTGGTGGCTGGTGCGCCACCGAGAAATATTGGGAGAGTCGATGGAAGGGGACACCAAGGGCATTCTCAAGGCTGCCTTGTGGCACCAGCCATTCTGCTGGGGTGCATAGAAAGAGAGGACGGAGGGGAGAGCTATGGGGCTGTGAGGTTGGCACAGAGGATGAAAGTAACAAGTGCACTTTGAAAACCAAGACGTGCACTCCCATGCAGTGCTGAACAAGTAGTGACGTTAACAAAACACACAAAATAATAGTCCCATGCAGGGCTTTAAGTGGGCCGGGTCTCAAGGGGTCTGAGCACCGGCAGTTTTTTAAAAGGGGCCTCGAAACGGATCTTTATCGTGCTCTGTTTTGAGCCCTGGCACAGGCAGTCCGTTTTTAGGTCTCGCGACCTATCGATGCGCGCATGCGCATCGAGCGGAGCGAGAATTCATGTCGGCAAAATCCTCTTCAAACTAAGGGCTTTCAGCCCGGCGTTTTCTTGCAGTTCACGTGAACATGCACGAGCATTCACGGCCAGGGCTTCTCCTCCCCTAGCAGCACTCCTCCCACACCAGCAACTCCCCCCTCCCACACCAGCACCTCCCCTCTCTCTCCCCGCAAACACAGCCTTGCCGTAGCAGCACTCCTCCCACACCAGCACCTCCCCCCTCCCACACCAGCACCTCCCCTCTCTCTCCCCGCAAACACAGCCTTTCCTTTCATTTCTCCTCCCCCTCCCCAGCCCGTAGCAGTTGCCGTAGCAGCACTCCTCCCACACCAGCACCTCCCCCCTCCCACAAAGTGTATGTTGTTTCATCTGTGTGTTTGTTTCGCATAGAATTTTCTATTTTTCTTTCGATTTGGTACGGGAACTAATTGTTCATTGCCCGGGTAAAGCATATTGCTTCTGTTTTTAATCCAGCTCTCATCATAATTGGTTCTCCAGGGCTTGCAGAAGTTCGTGGGAGTGAACCGTGCCGTTTTGTGAGAGCTGTGTGCGGTATAACTCCCCACCGCAGACCCCATTATGGGGCACCCGGCCCTTTCCTTCCAGGCAACGTGAGGAGATGGCTGAAAAGGAAAGAAAATAGCAGAATGGAGAGGCGAGCCTCGAGTTTCTTGGCATGGTTTCATCTCTTCCCCGTGCTTTGGAACAGACGTTACTCACAAACTGCCCACATTTGTAAACCAGCATTGCTCAACCTCCGCAAATTATGCAGTGTCCTTCACCCCTCCCTCGCTGCTCGCTCGTCTCGTATTGCACACGCGCCATGTTTGGTAACCGAGTCTCTGCCTCCCGCGCTCTTTACCCCTCCTCTCTCTATCCCTCTCTCTCTCCCACCCTGCCGCTCATTTTTTTTTCGCTCCCCTCCTCTCCTGTCGGACCATGCCTCTCTCCTCTCCTACCGCCCCCGCAGCCTCTCGTCCTTTTCTCCCCACTCCTCCACTCTGTTTTCCTAAACCCTCCCTGTTCAGCTTTCTTCTCTCTTTCTCCCCTGTCTCCGCTTCCCTCCTTCCTCCGCGCAGCTTCTCTTCGCACCCCCTTCTTTTTCACCCACTCTCTTTGACTTTCTTTCGACAATTCGCGCTCCCCGCCCGCCTTTCTGCTCTCGTTTTCCGCCCATAGCCTCTCCCCCCTCTCTAGCTTCTGCCTCCTTATGTCTGGTACTTTCACGTGCTCTCTTCTTTCCCCCTGTTTTTCAGATGCACTTAAAGGGAACAACACTGCGGTGTGAGGCGCTGGATGTAGAAACAAGCATTGGCATAGCCAATAGGTCTCGCTTGTGGGACCTTATAAGTATTTAGTAACAAGGATATTGTGCTGCAAAACAAAATACTTATAAGGTCCCACAAGCGAGACCTATTGGCTATGCCAATGCTTGTTTATCCAGACTGCAGTGACAGCACTGTCACTGCAGTCCGGAAAAAAAGTGCCAGGGCGCAAAACAGCCCGATAGAGACCCGTTTGGAGATAGCAGGCACATCGATGTGATCTGCTCACACTGCTCACTTCTCACTAGTGGAGAAGTTACGGCATGATGTCATGCCAGGTGAGCGTTGGAGGGGAAGGAACTCCTTTAAAGAATCCTTTTCTTTCTGGATTTCCCTTCTCTTCCCGAAACGCAGGAGCAGCAACATTGTAGTAGGGCCACCAGGGCTTTAATTGGAAGCTTTTTTAATTTCAAAGTATGTTTATTGAAGTTTTCAGAACACAAAAAAAAAAAAAAAGGCATGGCATGGCTAAGCACAATCAACAGGCAGGTTAAGCGAGACAGACAGACACGTCTTCTCTTAATAAGCGTTAGATGAGCAGGGCGAGCATGCTCAGATGGAAAGGTAGTGCCCGGAAGTCGAAAGACGCCCCTAATCGGGGCAACAGGTAAACAAGCCAGCCTTAAGAACCCGCCCCCCCCCCCTAACACCCCAAAGCAACACCCCCCCCCCACCCCACCAGTACGCCAGTCTTCCATAGTAGTCTCGTGAGGTATTGCAAGACTAAATGTATCAGGGTGCCTCTGTTTGCGTTCGGTCTATCATGCAGTCCGTAAGTCGTAGGATACGAAGGTACTTCGGGCAGGTGATTTCGTGGAATTCCCTGGAGAGCAACGCTAGGAGTGGCTGCCAAGTGGTGCGGAATGCGTCAGTGGTATGCGTTAGTGTGGCCTGAATCCGTTCCATGCCCAAGGTGAACCACAGTTTGTGTAACCAGCCAGTGTGGGTGGGTGGGGTAGTAGAGCCCCATAGCGACAAGATGTGTTGCGACGCTGCCTGCATGGCGATGCCCATCTGTTTGCCACGAGCTGATCGTAGGGGGAATGTAAGTGCGTTTGGAAGTCCTAGGAGTGTGTATGCTGGGAAACGTGGGATCTCAGTATCGAATGTGGAGTCAATATCGTCCAGGACGACCTTCCAATACTCCTGCAAGGCGGGACAGTCCCATAGGAGGTGAGTCAGTGTACCCCGGCTGCCACATCCTCTCCAGCACAGCGCGCTACGGGTCGGGTTGCTTTGGTTGAGTCTCGCTGGGGTAAGGTGCCAATATATAGCCAATTTTATCGCCGATTCCCTGGCTTTGGTGTTGCGGGTAGTGTGGGCGGCCCTGTAATATATGTGGTTCCATTCGATCATGGAAAGAGGTCTTCCAAATTCCGCTTCCCAGCGCCGCTGCCCAGCGGTTTTAGCAGGGTCGGCAGTAGGGGAAAGCATCCGATAGAGATCTGAGATAAGGTGTTTATCTGAGTCTTTGGACACAAGCCAGCATTCGAACGGTGTCATTTGCCGGCCCACCAGAGGGGCAACGTCCGGGCTCAAGAGCCAGTGGCGGATCTGGAAATATTGATACATGTGAGGGTTGTCCACTCCATAGTCTCGCGAGAGCTCGGCGAGAGGAAGGAACCCCTCCGTGTCAAAGAGGTGCCCGGCCGATCGGCACGGCGTGTCACGCCACTGCAGGAAAGCTCGAGTGTCCGTGCCGGGTGGGAATGCGGGGTTGTCAAAGAGTGGGGTAAGTGGGGACGGGAAGGTCGTGAGGCCCCGTTTGACTGCCACCATGTCCCAGGTCGCCATAGTGGTCCGAGTAATAGGGGAACGGAGGAGATAACGCGGTCAATGCCGGCGAGCAAGAAACGGTACCTTCCACAGGGAGGTCTGTGCCATGGCCCTGTCCTGAAAGAGCCATCTTTTCTCCGATTCGGGCCGGTACCACTCCACCAGATACCGAATTTGCGAGGCCTGGAAATAGTGCAGCAAGTTTGGGATCCCGAGGCCGCCCTCGTCCACAGTCCTATGCGCCACTTGACGATGTAGTCTGGCGCGTTTCCCCTCCCACACAAATTGGTGAAGAGCATGTTGGAGGTCAGCTAGCATCCCCATTGGCGGTGACACCGGGAGGGTCTGAAAGATGTATAGTATTTTGGGTAGGACCGACATCTTTACCGCCGCGATCCTCCCAAGTAAGGAGAGGGGTTGCTTCGACCAACGCGCGAGGTCAGCCCGGATTTGGGATGATAAGGTAGAGTAGTTGTGAGTAACCGTCGAGACCGTGGAGGAGGTCAGAGTAATCCCCAGGTACGGCAGACGGGTGGTGGACCGCAGTTGCCAACCGAAGGTGGCCGGTGGGCTGTTGGAAAGAGCATGGCTGCCAAGGGGTAGTATCAGGGATTTCCCCTGGTTGACCTTGAAACCCGACACCCTGCCGAAGTGGTCCAGCTCCGTCAAAAGCGCTGGTATGGAGCTAGAGGGACGGTCTAACGCGGCGATTATGTCGTCCGCGTACAATCCCACCACGTGGGGTTCGTTGCTGAAAGACATTCCTAAAATGTGGGGATTATCGCGGATCTTCTGCGCCAAGGGCTCTATGTATAGGGCAAATAGGAGTGGTGAGAGGGGACAGCCCTGGCGAGTTCCCCTCTGTATCTCGAAGGGGTCGGACTTGAGGCCGCCCAGCCGGACGCGGGCCAAGGGACGATAGTAGCAGCTCGCGATCCAGGCCTGGAACCGGTCGCCCAGGCGATAGCGTTGCAGCACAGCCTGCAGGTAAGTCCAATCGACACGGTCGAAAGCCTTCTCCGCATCGATGGCCACTAGGGCAGAGTCGGAAACCTGAAAATGAGCTTTGTCCACGAGGTGCAGGAGTCTTTTGGTATTGTCACTGCACTGGCGGTTCGGGACAAAGCCCGATTGGTCCGGTTCGAGGATGCCCGGGAGGCAGGGGCCTAGGCGAGCCGCCAGTACCCCCGTGAACAGCTTCAGATCCAGATTGAGTAAGGAGATGGGGCGGAATGCGGAGCAGTGCGTTGGGGGTTTGCCCGGTTTAGGCAGGACCACAATGTCGGCTGCAAGCATATCGGGCGGGATGGAGCTTGGCCCTTCAAAGGAATTAAAGAGCCTGGCGAGGATAGGCGCTAAGACATGGCCGAAGGACTTATAAAAGCCCGACGAGAACCCGTCAGGGCCCGGTGATTTAAGCGGACGGAGGCGTGCAATGGCCGCGAGGATCTCGTCGGGGCGAATGGGGGCATCGAGGGTTTCCACGCTCGTTGAACATAACGGCGTAATGTTGGCCGATTGCAAGTAAGCGTCAATGGCTGTCGGCGACACCGTGTCTGTGCTATACAGAGAGGCGTAGTAGGAGCGAAAGGCCGAGGCAATCTGTGCGTCCTCGGTAACTGCCTCGCCGGCATCGTCTAGCAGCGTTGTGATTTTGTAGCGTTGGAGTTTGGCCTTCAAGGCGCTGGCCAGGAGCCGGCCGGTGCGGTTGCCCCCCACGTAGTACGTGTGGCGGAGGCGAAGAGCAGCAAATTCTGTCCTGTCGGTATCGAGGCTAGCCAGCTGAGCCCGGGCGGCCTTAAGTTGGCGCCAAATTCTCGGGGCTCCGGTGCGGCTGTGAGCTCTCTCCAACTCCGCAACTTTGTCGGAGAGGTCGCCCCTCTTTTCTTTGCGAAGTGCGGCGTCTGCAGCTGATATCGCTATCAGCTCCCCTCTAACGACAGCTTTCAAAGCTCCCCATAAGGACGGCATCGACACCTCAGGGGTATCATTGGTGGCCAGGTAGTCCGAGATGCATTTATGAATTTGGCGGGTGACCGCCGGCTTTTGTAAGAGGGTTTCGTTAAGTCTCCACGACCCCGGAGTGCGTGGCGTGCAGGGTACTTGAAGCGTCAGTTCCACTGCCTGATGGTCGGAGAGGGCAGCCGGGACAATCTCCACTGTGGTGATGTGGGGAATGAGGGCCGATGAGCCCAAGAAGTGGTCTATGCGGGCGTAGGTGTGGTGTACGTGTGAGTAGAATGTGTACTGCGTTGCAAGCGGGTGAGCGTGCCTCCAAAGGTCTGAGATGTCCCTATCATGCAGCCAAGTAGTGCCTTTCTGCGAAATCGCCCCTGTGTCTCCGTAACGGTGCCCCGATCTATCCTTGGCCGTGTCCATGACGAGGTTAAGGTCCCCCCCTAGGAGCATGTAGGTGTGAGGTGTCTGAAGCGTTTCTGAGATTGCGGAAAGCAAGAAGGGTTCCTGACCGGTATTGGGGGAGTATATGGAGCCTATTGCGTATGTGGTGTTGCCAATCTGGAAAGCGTGGGCTAGAAGGCGTCCCCTGATTTCCCCTATTTTAGCCCCTACCTTGCCTTTGAAGCGCCGTGAAATGAGCAGAGCCACCCCAGCTTTCTTTGACGTGAGAGAGAATAGTTGCTGTGGGAAAGCGCGAGAGCGCAGCCGGTGCCAATCCTTAGCCAAGAGGTGGGTTTCCTGCAGCAGGCAGATGTCGGCTGCCGAGTTCTCTAGGTAGGAGAGGACAGCCCTGCGCTTAATCGGGTTATTGAGTCCCTTGACATTAAGGGACAGGATTTTGAGCGTGTCAGCCATCACCGGGGTACGTAGGGGTGAACGGGCTCAATTCCGCAAAACGCTGCGCAGCAGTGGAGAACGTGGGCAAACCCTGGTGTGTGTAAAGATCCCCTGGCGTACTGGTCCCCACCCCCCATGGTGTACTGGTCCCCCCCAACAGTTCCCCCCCCCCGTGGCCACCCTAACCCCAACAGAGTGGACCCCCCCAACTCCCTGCAAGTGCCGAACCCCCCATCCCCAACTTCCCCATCCCCTCCCATAACCTCCCCCCCAACAGAAACCAGTAAAAGTCTCGGGCCTAGTTGTGCAGGGCACAGGTCCGTAGAAAGTCAAAGAAAGGGGTACCGTGGTTGCAGCCCAATCGGCGGCTCCCCGGCCCAGACCCCCGTCAAGCTACGTTCAAATGAGAGAACACCCCCAAGTTGGGCAAGATCCATAAGGGCCATAGTCTACTGGTCGGGTGCCGTGTTGTCCGCCACTTCCTGTATTGCAGCTTCTCGTTCCTGAGCGACCGTGATAGGGTCTGGCTTTGGGACGGATCTCGGCGCTCTCCTCCTGCGGACCGTCTGCCAGCCGTCAGCCGCTGGGCGAGGTGGGTCTCCCTGCGACCGGGACGGAGAGGCGTCTCTGGAGGTGGGGCCGTCCGGTATGTCGATCCCAAGCAGGGAGCAGGTGTCGCGGAGCGATCTAAGCTGGTGAGGGATCCGTTCCACTTGAAGATCAGACGGAACGGGTGGCCCCAGGAGTAGGGTACCCCGGCCTCCCTCAGGAAGTTCGTCGCAGGCCTGAAGGATTTGCGTTTCAGCAGGGTGATATTAGAGAGATCCTGAAAAAGGGCCACCGGGTCATCGCGAAATGTGATGGGTTGTGCTTTCCTGGCCTCTCTAAGGATGCGTTCCTTCAGGGGGAAGTCCGGTAGGAACGCTAGGATGTCCGGAGGTGGTGCTGGCGCCCTGCGTGCCATGCCCACCCTGTGCGCTCTGTCGATGCGAATTTCGAAGTCGCTCGCCTCCCCCAGAATGTGTCTAAATAGGTCCTGTAGGTAGGTGGCCACACTGTCCTTTTCAGCTTTCAACGGGACCCCCCTGACCCTTATGTTATTCCGCCTGGAGCGGTTCTCCAAGTCCTCAGAGTGCGACTGTAAGTCCACCTGTTGATCCTGAAGTCGTAGGATTTCCTGCTGAAGTCTCTCCACCTCCCCACTGCGGGACCGATCCGCCTCCTCCAGCGAGGCCACACGCTCACCCAGGCCGTCGATGTCGTGACGAAGTTCGCGATGTTCCCCGGCCATGTCCTGTTTCAGAGTCTGGAAGTCTTCACGCAGTGTGTTGAAAAGGGAGGCCAGGAAGGCTTTTGTTATCGGAGCAGAGTCTTCATCCTGTGGCTGAGGGCTCGCGGGGGGCCTCGGGGATGACTGTGGTTGGGTTTTGTCACCTTTCGACGTCGCTTTATGCATGAGTTCCACCACGTTCCGGTTCCCCTTGCGATTAGAGTGCGCCATTGTGTCCGGTGCAGGGTGGCAGGCCAGCCGGCAGGCGTCGGCAGACGCCGATGAGTAGTCACCCAACAAAGAGACTAACTGTGATGAGTGGCGAACGAACCAGAGCTGTCCCGTGAGATGGCGAGGAGTGGCGACCCAAGAAGAGGCGTCTTGGGGGTGGCCGGAGGAAGAGTCTCTCGTGTGGCGTCGCAGGGGAGGCGCTCAGGACGCGATGTGGCCGGTGAGGCGATGGGGGTAGAGGCGACCAGGCCAGCCGAGCTGGGGACACTGCGCCTCGTTGAGCAAGGGTATGCCTGAGTGAGGAAGAGCAACGCTGGTCTATGAAGAGTGCTGTGACACCAGGCTGAAGAGCAGCGCCTCGGAAGCAGTCGAAGGCTGCGAGGATGTCCACAGACGGGCTGATCGACCAGGCGGGGGAGCCGGTGGGTAGCAGATAGCAGGCAGTTGGGAGGAGGCCTGGAATGACGGTTCCAGCGAGCGGAGGCTCAGGGCAATGTCCAGCAGGGCAGTGACACCGACCCCAGCAGGCGAGGGACCCCCAGCAGAGAGTACAGGGACCCAGGGGAGGGGAAGCAAGCGGTAGTCCAGGACGCAGGGCGCCTCTCACCTTATCCCCCACGTCCTAGGGGTCGTTTCCAATGCGGGGGTGCACTGCTGTGTGGTTCCTCGCGTCGGTGGCGGGTCCCTCCTCCGGGAAGTCAGGGGGACGGGGGGTTCCGGGTCCCCTCCAGTAGCGGGCCGGCGCCGCCAGTGAGATGTCCGCTGTGGGTGGAGTGGCGGTTGGAGATTCTTCCGACCCCCGGGCAGGCCCACGCCGGGGTCTAAAGTAGCAGGAGGCGTCCGGCGGGGTTTGCTGTGCCCGGAGGGGCCGTAGGAGCAGGCCTCAGTTCCGGTGGTAGTCCTCCGCCGATGATCGGGGATGCGGGGGAGACTCCGGCGAGGTGTGGGGGCGAGAATGCCCGGTGCAGGGCGCCGTCGAGCCAGGCCGCGCCGTCACCCCATAAGCCCACGCGTGGCCTCAGAGTGTCCAGAGGGCCCTCTCCGGGGCGGATAAGGCACCCGCGGAGCAAGGCCACCGATCTCAGCGTGCCCCCCCCAGGGGCCACAGATGAAGTGGGGGATGGCCGGGGAGAGTGCGCAGGGCTGGAGGACGGCGCCTCTCACGGCGCAAGGATCGGCAGGCCCTCCAGGTGAGGGCGCGGGAATGCGCCTAGAGGCCCACGCCGGGACCCGAAGTCAGTGGTAGGCTGCTTATGAGGCTGAGAGCACCGGCCCCCAGGTTCACCGCCGTGTATTGGGCCGGGAGTCCGTGCTCGGGCGGCCGACCGCTGGGCCGGCAGGCCCGTCCACGTCGGGATGTAGGCGCACGGCGGAAGGGCTCTAACCTTCTTCGCCGGTGCACCGGTCACAGCCACAGCAAAGGTCGCGGGTCGTCGGTCCCCGTAGGCGCCCAAAGCTCAGGTCGGCGGTCCCTCGGCGGAGCAGGGCGGATGTGCGCAGGATGTGGGCGCCGCGGGGCCGCCGAAGACGGACCAGTCCGGCCTTCTGGCAGGCCCACGCCGGGGCCTAGATTCGCCAGGGGTCCTCCTGTGTGGCGCACTATGTCCGGGGGGTGCGGGACGCACCGCGTCCTCCGGGGGGCCCCCGCAGCCGCTGGGCACACGTCACTGCCGTCTGGTGTGCCGGTCCACTGCTCTCCGGCGGGATGTATGCTGCCCCCGCAGTGCGGCCGCGCTGCGGAGGGTCTCAGATTCGCGCCGCCATTACTCCGTCCACCCCGGCGATTGGGAAAGGGGGGCCACCGGCAGTCACACGTCCAGAGGAGTCCGAACAGTAGCTCCCCAAGACAGCAGAGAGGGTCGAGCTTGGATCTGGGCTGAATCACGGGGGGTGATAGCTAGAAGTTACGTGGCAATGGGGCTTAGGGCCGGGGAGCCTCTCGAGACACGTCTACTCAGGCCGCCATCTTGGCCACGCCCCCATTGGAAGCTTTTTTAATAATATATGTAACAAGTCATCGTTGCAGCTTATTTATCTTATGCATCTAATAACCATTGGCAAAGCCAATAGTTCTTACTTGTTGTAGGTATGATGTTACTTGTTGTATCACATATCTGGATGCAATGACAGAAACAGCAAAATACAAGTCGGGCTGCACCCTATGCTAAACACAGATTTTTAGCGTGTTTTAAAGCCACGTCCCTACTTACACTGTCCACGCCCATTTGAGAGACCCCCCCCAGTTTTTTCATCTCACTTAAAGCCCTGGTCCCATGACGTCAACAGTGGTCGGCCACACCCAGATAGTCAAAGAAACGAGTTCGAGTTTTGCTTCATGAGAGAGACTAGGAAGGAAAGCTAGCAATAAAAACAGGGAAATTAAAAGAAAGCCATCTATTCATGAGCAAGGGTTGTTTCTGAGGGCTGCAGTCTACAATGCTGTTTGAAGCCAGACGGAAAAAAAGTGACATGTTTGTATCTGATTAAGATTCCATTAAGCAAGTTTGACAGCTTCAGAACGTAAATGCTTGTTCTGTAAAGTGTACGTTTTGAACGTCACTGAATATCACTTTGTCTCCATTCATTCAGTGCCACCCGATAAACCTGAAAATCTCACCTGCATTATGTTTTACGACAATATTTCGATGTGCACGTGGAATCCTGGAAGGCCGACATTCCTGAATACAAGCTTTATATTAAGAACCCGATGGTAACGTAACATTGTAATTTTTTCTCATTTTATTGTAATTGACACAAAGGTGCTGGTTATATATGCTAGGCTTGTAATGGGTAGACGTACGCTCACCTGGGTTTGAATGTTACTTTTCTATTAGTAGCTGCTTTCGATGTAAAGCAGAGGTTAGGTTTGCTGAAGGCATCCACTGCGTTACTATCGCGTCCAGTGTAGTGTATATAGCAATGATGGGCATAGCAGATTGTTTCATCTGAAATTACACAGTATTGTTGTATATGGTTCTTTTTTTATTATAAATCTGTTTTATTGAATTACAACCACAGTTAGAGAGCAAAGTCCACGTCCAGACGTGTATCGAACAATTATTGAGGACACTGGCCATGTACCTTGTTGGACAGGCATTCTTTTCTGAAATGTCAACAGTATAATGAATGGAACATTCCTATGTGTACTTCCTACCTATCAAGGCCAGCATTACTCTAAACAGTAGCATAGGGTGTTTCAGCCATTTAATTTGTGAGTAGCATTTTTAAAATATTCCTTTATTAACACTTTCAGCTCCTATTGTCAGCCTTAGTGAGCGAAGCAGCCGATTATGAACTCCCCTTTCTCTCAGCACTACTGTCTATATTGGCATAGGTGGTTAGATAGTTTCCTAATGGGCCCCACCTATCTTTTGTTCAAGCTTGTGGCACTTGCATGACTGCATAGATCTCAGCTGGTTGCTCTATGGTTGTGGCATCTTTCATTCAGCCTTTTGATCTTGGAGTAGGACTTTCATCCAGGAGCACCCCACTAGCTGTGTCAGCACCGCCGTCGGACGTAAGCCAGCAGCAGTTGTTCCTACCTCCGACCTCAGCAGTTTGTCTACCCAATAAGCACTGACAAGGGGTCCCAAGCCAAGTTAAAAAAAATCCAGCAGGGTGGGTCCTGCATCTATCAAAAAAAAAAAAAAAACTGGGTAACCGAGAAACCTGTTCAGAAATTTAAAATGGAGTCATTTGTGCCTGTAATTTATAGACACAGATTTGATATGGGCACAGTATTAATGCCAGATCTCAGCAGCGAATCCGCATATAATCGATACAGTGTAGAGACCCACCCTCTGATTTCAAGAATGTCTGAATCCTGGGCAATAGTGGAGGTGGGAGGTGTTCACCCGGCTCAATTAGGAGAGAAGGGCATAGCGCCAACGTGCCATGTTGCACTTTGAGGTGCGCAAATATGTGCAACACACTTATGCTTACATTTCCACAAAATTGTTCTTTACCATCCATGTATAACTGGCCAATATGTGAAGGATCGCGTTTCTTGAGGCCGTAATTACCCTCTTGTCTAGTGTCTGAGGCAGAGCGGGATTATTGAAAAGTCGCAGGGCCAGAGAGCACATCTACGGTATGTCAGCCATTTTGGACACAGTTTATATAGATGGGTTCCTACAGCCACCAGTTTGTATCAGCTGGGCTGGTTTGGGCAGTCTGACACAAAGGCAAGTCCCCAGCTCTCTTTCTTCTCTCTGTCGGTAGGTGTGGAACATGACCATGTGAATCAAGCCAGTATACTGCATAATGGGATTGTGCAGTGTGGTAATATATTTTTGATCAGGAACTGTACACCCCCCTATTGAATATTGTAATGTAAGGGTATCCCATCTTATTTTAGGCTTGCGGCCTCGCCATACCAATTAAATCAGAAAAGATCTTAACCTAAGGAAGAAGTGTTTCCCCCAAAAATAGGGCTGTTGTTAAACAAACAAAGACAAAGAAGCAGTTTCATAATTTGAGCCAGAACTACCCTGCCTGCCATTGACGACTGTAATGTTGTCGGTCTCTTCACCTGGCTAATTAATTCTTCTACTATCGGACCGTACTCTCTGTACCAATTGCTTTTCTCTGTTGTATCTGCACTATTGCAACGGTTATTCAGTAGTCTGTATATTCGTCACCCCCTTAAGTGGGAGCATCTCCGATTTTCCCCTGTCAGTTTGTATTCCAGATAACCCCTCATCCCTCGTAAATTTCCATATTTGGGCTTCTGAAAATCGCTCACTTTTCAGAAAGAACAAAATGGGATGTTCATACAGCAAAATGTTTACTCGAAAAGGTTATCACCTGATGCAGGGTTCTCTCTATTAGCCAGGTCGCAAGCAGTTCCATGATAGGCAAAACGGAGGGGAGAGAGGGATCAGCTCTGCTGAGTACCTCTGTTTACCAGGAATGACTGTGACGTGTGCCCATTAATGCAAACCCTAGCAATGGCCTCAGTATATAACTGGAAGCGTCAAGGAGCACAGAGAGTGCTTCAATATCTGGTCAGACCTGATGTAGAAGGGCAAATAGCGTGTATACATTTAAGGTTGCTCACCCTGAAATAAAACCCGACTGCTGCTCATCAGCGTGGGTAACTGTTTAGTGAATATTCAGACATGGATCTTATTGTCAATGTTCATAAGTAATAATGGCCAGTAGGATTTGTAGTTTTTTTCATTCTTCCCTGATTTCAGGATTGTGGTACTAACTGCTTCTCTAGTATTGGTGCTCACCATTCAAAGCAGGACGCAAGAAGCCCCTGTAGGCTTGCCATATCCTCTAGGTGCTTCAGCAGAGGGCCACTTCAGCAGTTCCAGGGGCCCACTAAAGTCGATCTGATCCGGGCTTACCATCTCCAGGCCACGCTTCGTCCCTGGCACAGCCTGAGTGAGCCCAGTGCTCTGGTTCCTCAGACAGGGCGCGCTTATACAGACGAGGCCAGAGTACTGAGGTACTGGGTTTTTAAGAACCGGCACAGAACCGGTAACCCAGCGGTGCCAGGGGATCAACACCCAGAGACCTCGGGTTCTCCTGAGTCAGACCTACAGAAACTCGGAGTCTTCCAGGTGAAGTCAAAGATTAGTTTATTGGCTGCAACCAAGGTGACAGGGTCCTCGAAGTACAATTCGAGTATATTCAGGAGACTGCACACTTTCACGAAGTTAGGCTTCTCTTCTTATACATAATATTCAGCCTTGGGCAAAACATTCCTTGGATTCGTGGTATTTCATTTATGGTTACTGATTACAAAAGAAAAGCAGAGTCATGATGACATGTACATATTTCACGTCGTGCTGCTCATAACAAATCATCCGGCAAGGCCCAACATTTCATCAGATATCGCTGGACCCCTAATAAAAACGGTCACCTCCCCATCATAAAGCAAGTGAGGAAAAGGAGTGGAGAAAGATGTGAGCGAGATATAGCAGGTGTGCGCGCTGAAATGGTTTTATGGCTGGTTGGGCCTAGATGCTATCTTGCTCGGTGTGAGAAGTTGGCCTGATGTGCAGTGTTCACTATTCTAGTGATCACTATATATCAGTCCAAACAACCCTTATTGATGATTGGTTGTAAGTCAACCTTATAGACCAGCTATCCTAGTAGCATGGATACGAGCAGTCTAAGGCTAAGACTCTAGAGGGCGTGTTAAGCCAGCTATTTTACCATCACATTACCCCTTGAACACCCAGTGAAAGGACACCACACAAGTGTTATGAAAATAAACAATGTATTTATTAGAATCACAACAACCCTGTACTCTTTATGAGGACAGGGTGCTAAGCACACAACAAAACTCTTATGAAAATACTTAAGTTAGCACGTTATACACAAATGCCCGAGGGGCACGAAAAACCATATACTCTAAAAGTGGAATGCGAATTACTAGCAGGTAATTAACAGTACTAATAGGCTTTGGAATCGCTAGGACTTGACTAGGGAATCGTTAGATTACTACTAGGAGGCCCAGGGGACTCGGGTGCAGAGTGTGCACTCTCACGCGGGATGCGGGACAAAGTCTATGGAAGCTAGAATTCACAAAGTTAGTGTTCACGGGCGAACCCGACCTGGTAGGGAGAAAACGACAGTGGATCCTGACCCTTGGATAGTGAGGCTATGCTGGGACACCGAAGTGCCGAAGTTACCTAGCCCAGGGGCTGCAGCTGCATAGGTCTGAAAAGACGTCGGGAATCCTCGTGCCGGACCAGGAGCCTGGAAGGAAGAAGTTGCTGGCAGGCGACCAGTGAAGGAAAGTTCGATGGATCCAAGCCTGGATCAAGGAAGAAGGGAACCTGAAAGCAGAGGGGACCAAGTTCTTGAATCACTAGCCAGTGATTAAGTGGGCACCAGGATGGCACCGGGTGAAGTCACCGCAGTCAGGTGAGTGGGCGCTGCTGGGCTCTGCAGTCTCTCGGACCAGGAGGCGTTGTCGGCGACCAGGATGGAGGTGCGAGCTGTCCCACGAAGGTTCTTGCTGTCGACGTCGCTGGACCCAGGATTGGGCAACAAGTCTTGGCAAATGCAAGGCCCACGCGGTGGACCTAAAATGGCGTCTTAGCCGGACCAGGAGGGTCCAGAGTACTTCTCCGATGGAGGGAAGCAAGGGCCAGTCTGGAGCAACCAGACCAGCAGCAGTGTTGTCGTCGGGCGTCGTTCGGAAGGCCACAAGCCAGCGGGCTAGTAGCCAAACAACGCGGTGAGCAGCGAAAAGCAGAAGGGCCCCACGCCGATAGTGGAGATGCTGGGGGACTGCTCTTCGGTGCTGGAGCTGCTCAGGGTGGGGGCTTCTCAGACCCCAAAGCACTCACCAGGAAATTACTCGGTGGGCTTGCTGTGCAGAAGTCGTGCAGTCTTGGCGATGGCCGGTCCCTCGAGGTCTCGTCGCACCCACGGTTCTCAGCTGTGCTGTAGAGGTGGGTAGAGGTCAGAGGTGCCAGGGAAGCCGGGTCTCGTCGAGCTGGGCAGTCGGATTCCGGAGGAAGGACGTGCAGCAGACCGCAGTGTTCTTGGATGGTGCCTGCGGATGCAGGGTGACTACTCCTTTGCCACAAGGGAGAATCTTGAGGAAGAAATCGTGAAGTCCTTTCGTGGAAAGTGGTATCTTGATTCCAAAGATGATCTGATTTGGAAGGGGGCCAGTCTCTACCTTTATCTTGGAAAAGGGGGCTGGCACGCGACTAAGTCCTGCCCTAGGGGTGGGACCAGGAGGGGGGTGGTTACACCCACTTCCTTGGCGGGCTTTTCCCCAGCACAGGGTCTGGAGTGTCCCTGGAACTGGTTTGAGCCAGCCTATGCACAGTGAGCACCGGGGTGCCACGTGCAGTCACCTTCCTCTGAAGCCCTGCCTACCTACAATACACAAAACCCTGTCTGGGACGGTGCTGGCACCGCCCCTGGCAGGAAACCCTTTGTCCTTATCTCCTGCTCTGGGAGGACTCCCAGCAGCAGGAGGGCAGACTTGTGTCTCGGTGGCAGCATCCATTTTGTGGATGCTAAGGCTCTGTCTGACTTTTAACCGGGTTATAGGTTACATGCATGCCGTGTCCCTCTAGAAGGGTGGAATGCTAACCCCGTCGCCAGAATTGGCGAGGGGTTAGTATTCCAATTCGTATGACACCTTACTCGACATGTTTTGATAAAGCGATACCAGAGTTGGCATTTAACCGCGAGGATTATAATGCACTTAAGAGTATATGGTATGCGATATCATGGAAACGGCTAAGGGATAGATCCCGAAAGCCGCAGACAGGCTCAGCTCATGCCAGAGCACCATCTCACACGATTCCAAGCACTCTGCCTTCAGGATTGTTAAGGCCTGCCATAGGAGTGACTGATAGGAGATCTGTGTGTCCATTTTAGGGTTAGATATAGGTATACTATATCTAAAGCAAAGGGTGAGTACACCACCTTGCCCCAGCTGTCGTGCAGCCAGTTGTGTCAGTTTAGTTAGTCAGCCCAGGGGTGGCATAATACATGCTTCAGCCCCTGGGAGACTCCTGGGTACACCTCAGCCCTGGGTACAGGGACTTGGAGAGGGCCCAGTGCCAATTCAGTACCTGAGTACAATTTGGATAGAGAGAACAGCTAGGCTGTGGGTCTGATTAGCAGGCCCACAGCCAGGGAAAGTCGTAAACCAGTGCAGCAAAAAGCAAAAATCTGGGTGATCATAGGATTGCAGACCCTACTCTCCTACACTCGGCCACTGGGAGGGAACTGACCTAACGAGTTCGGCCTGGGGCAATGGTTCTAACTTGTACTGGGGTCAGGGAGAAGTAGATTAAGGAGTATGTGTCCTTGTGGAATCAAATTCAACTGGATTAAGGCCTATGTAAAGGGCAACATGTAGCTAAGGGTTTAGAATGTAAATGACGATTTCGAGGTGAAATCGTCACTCGAATACGCCGAAAATACATGTACTTGATGTACTCGTCATTCTCGGTCTTTTGATACCAAATTCGTCCTATTCCGACGAAGTTTTTATTCTCGAGTCCAGTACTAGAATATGAATCCAGATTTTTCAGAACCACAGACCCTCCTTTTGCCCTTACATAGGCAATTAATCTATCCTCATGTTAATCTGAGTCCAGATCTATATTCCTAAAGTCATTGAGATGTTGCTGCAACATCATTCTAGTGCTGAGCTCATGTCTTGACACAGGCTTCCTTACACATGATGTAGCGCAGAGGCCACATATTGCAGGAGCACACTGTATGCATAGACAGAACAGGAAAAGAATGGCTAAGACCATCCCAATGACCATCAGAATTTTCCATCCCCAGGCAGATATTAGTTCCCAGAACCATCCCATTAACGACCAATCTCCTTTATCCACATGAATAGATTCGGAAATCTTATGTAGTTTGGAGATGGCCCCGTACACTGTTGGAGCATTATCTGGAATAAAAATGCAACAACTGGACTGGATCAATTTGCATACTCCACCTCGGTCCACAAGTATTACATCCAAAGCGACCCGGTTCTGAAGGGTCATCAGTCGATCCGACTGGAGCTCAGCAGTCAGGTTACTAAGGGCACCAGCAGTTTCAATCACGGTGGATTCAACTACCCTTGTCAATTGCCTTATGTTTCTGCTGTTAGCCATGGCTCCCCAGAACGGCAGAAAACCCATTGCAAAGTCACCGAATTCTTGACCTGCAGTGTCTTCTTTACTCAAAACACCTCTAACTACCCTTGTCCGATGGTAATCCGCCGCTGCTGTGTAGGTGGGAGGTAACAGGAATGAAACAAAACATGAGCCCGAGAAGTCAGGGGGCAACCATGTATAGGCTCTATCATGGCAGATGAAATAAGTACCCTTAGCGGCTAAAAAGGCAGGGGAAGTCTGAGATCCAAAAACGTACGTTTCTGTACAGACACTCTTCCCTAGCTGAGCTCTGGGATTCCTACCAATACCTTGCAGACACAGGTGACCTTGATGGGGTACGATCCAGATAGGGGATGATCTCTTGGCTTGCTGTTTCTCACTTAATGTAAGGCCATATCCGGTCACATTCCAACCTACATATGCCAGTATCTCATCATCCGGGGTATCTTCGTAAGAAGTTACTTCCTTGATCATGTCAACTATACCCTTGACTAGGGCGCTAGTCTTGAGGTTGTCTTTTACAGAACGTAGGGGTTGGATTTCTCGTGCATATATGAACATTGTCCTATATGCCCATACTGACCCATTGCGACTAAATGGCAGGACCAAATAGGGGATACCTCTATCCGTGGTGTGGGGCATGAGACCGCACACCCAACAGTTGGTTGTGTTCATTACAAGTTGGTGTTGGTGTAATAACTGAACGAAGGAGTTATTGATGAACTCTAATCTCCTATTTGATTCGTGGTCAGGCAAAGGGTGGAAAGAATGAGAGGAAACAGTAGGGGGAGGTATGGGTGATGTAGTGGGCGCAAATGTCACGTGAAAAGAGAATAAAACATAGCTTATCAAAAAGACCATTACGCTAAATAGCATAAAAATACACATTATTATAAAATTTTTCTTCGTCATCGTGCTCAAAAGTCTCTGCTTAAAGTTCATTTGTTTGGCAGGCCTCTCCACATCAGGAAACTCCATCCTCTCTAAGGTGCTGCCCGCGGCGGTAGGTTGTTTCTGCTAAAGGATGCTTCCGTCAGTCTAGGGCAGCTCCCTTGGACTAATCGGAACCAGCGACCTAACGTCGTCAGCTGCACCCAAAAGTCTTTAATCAACCGCGACCCTAGCAGCGGAACCCGGATGGCGGTTCAAGAAAAACAAAAATAAGCAAGTTACCTAGATGGGAGAATCTGCACTTTCAAAAATAGTATTTGGGAAAAACGCATTTTTATTAGTCCACAGGTTTTTCTCTCGGATCATAAAATAAATCACTTTTACTTTAGTCTGTTTTTCGTGGTCGTAAATTGTAGCGCCTTTTCCCGGGTACTGTCTGGTCCAGAAATAGTAGTTCAGGTTCCACAGAGTTCAATTGTTCTGGTGGTGGCGCGGTTTCTTGAAAAATGTCCTCACTTTCACAATCAGGATTAGCTTCTTTTACACGTTCATAAGTTGTGCGCTGTGAGTCAGTGCCTCCTTTCCGGACCCATTGGTCATGTGGCAGAGGGAAGGGTATCTTCTTACAATGGATCCCGTGGACCCAATTTGTCTTCCCCTCCACCCTAACGGTCGACCTTGTAGACAGGAGGACGAGGTGAGGCCCGGTCCATCTGGGCTGGTCGTTTCTTGTCCTCTGGAAGTTTCGGACAAGCACCCAGGAACCGGGCTCAATGGAGTGACCCGGTGTCTCAGAGACCGGAGGCAAGGTGTTGTGGACCTGTTGATATAAAACACGCAATTTAGCCGTCAATTCATACAAATAGTCAAGCAAAATGGGGTGTTGCAGCTCGCTAAACTTCGTGGGCCTAGGCACTCCCCATATGTTGGCTGGCCGACCAAAGATTATTTCATAGGGGCTGAGTTTCATTCGCGAATGCACAGTCATTCTGGTGGATAGGAGTGCTAAGGGTAGAGCGTCAGGCCATTTAAGACCTGTGCTCGCTTGGATTTTGGCCAATTTAAGTTTAAGCGTGCCATTGTAACATTCCACTAATCCAGCTGATTGGGGGTGATTTGCAGCGTGGAACTTCTGCCTAATGCCTAGTCCTTCACACACTCTTCATCACACAACCCACAAATTCACTTCCGTTGTCAGACCAGACCATTCTAGGCATTCCGAACCAGGGGAAGAACTCTTTCACAAGGGCTTTCGCTGTGGACAAGGCAGTATTGTCCCTTAGGGGATAGGCTTCTACCCATCTTGAGAAGGCACAAACAACCACGAGCACGTATTTTAAGTTGTTGCACCTCTCCATGTGTATGAAATCTAGCTGCAAAACCTCGAACGGATACGTAGGAGGTGCAAAATGACCAGCTGGAGTTGGTGTTCCCCTACCAGGATTATGCTTCAGACATACCATGCAATTCTTGACAACATTCTCTGCACACTTGGGAATCCCTGAATTCTTCCACACTGGGGCCAACAACTCGCAAACCCCTTTCGCGCTGATATGGGCCATCCCGTGAGCCATTGTAACCACTGCAGGCACATATGCATCGGGTAACAACCATCTCTGTTGCTCTGTCGATTCAATCCAACAACCATTTGCATCCATTCTCCCTGTACTTTCTCTCCACATGCTTAACTCTTTCTCCGTGGCCTCAGCTTGGATGGACTTCACACTTTCTATCGTGTCTTCACATATTCCAACATCACCAGTCCATCTTTCTGGGCTCGCAACATACATTCGGCTCATCATATTCTTTGCAGTTTCCCTAGCAGTTTCATCAGCGAATGCATTTCCACGACCAACATCATCAATCACTTTCTTGTGTGCACTACATTTCACGATCGCTACTTTCAGGGGCAACGTCAGTGATTCAAGAAGCTCATTCACCAACTGACCATGCTGAATCTTGGCTCCATGCGAAGTCAGGAACCCACGTTCTCTCCACAATCGTCCAAAACTGTGAGCCACTCCAAAAGCATACTGACTGTCGGTATAGACAGTCACTTTCATTCCTTTAGATAACACACATGCTCTCGTCAGTGCCACTAGTTCAGCGGCTTGAGCTGAACCATGTGGTATTCGCGCAGTTTCAATGACTGTGTGCAAAGTTGTGACAGCATATGCTGTAGTCACGTTACCATTTGGGAGTTTAAAGCAGGAACCATCCACCCACAATGTACCATCACATTCAGCAAGAGGAGTGTCGAATAAATCAACTCTCCCTTTCGTCTCTTCCTCTGTTCTAAGGAAACAATCGTGCTGTTCTGAAGCATCCGATTCCTCTGTAATTGGTAACAATGTGGCTATGTTCAAGGTACTGCACCTTTTTATGTGCACATGGCTCGCTAGTAGCGTCAATTCATAACTGGACAGTCGAGCACTAGTTAAGTGCTGTGTCTTGGCCCTATTTAACAACGTGTCTACTGCATGCGGGACCATCACGATTAGTGTATTATTCATTACTAGACCTGTAGACTGTCGAATAGAAACAGCTGCTGCTGCTGTGGCCCTTAAACAACTTGGCAATGCTCGTGCTACCGGATCCAAAGTTGACGAAAAATAGGCGCATGGCCGCTGTCTATCTCCGTATAACTGAGTCAGTACAGACAATGCACAGCCCTCCTTCTCGTGGACATATAATGTGAAAGGCTTACTGTAGTTGGGGTTACCTAACACAGGGGCCGAACATAATGCTGTGCGTAATTCGAGAAAACTTTTCTGACATTCATCAGACCAAGGAATGGGATTGGGTGTATTTGTACACGTTAGTGCCAATAAGGGTTTGGCTAATAACGAAAAATTTGGAATCCACTGTCTACAGTACGATGTGATGCCCAAGAAAGCACGTACTTCTCTCTGTGTTCTTGGCACATTCAATTTTGCTATTGCCTGAATTCTTTCTGGGGTCAGTTTCCTTCCCTCCTTCGATAAGAGATGACCTAAGTAGGTCACTTCTTGTCGGCAATATTGAAGCTTGGAAAGTGACACCTTGTGATGCAGATCACATAGATGACGCAGTAATGTCAACGTGGCCATTTTACATATTTTCTCAGTATCCGCAGCTATGAGCAAATCGTCCACGTACTGTACGAGAGTGGCACCTTTGGGCAAAACCATTGTGTCAAGCTGACATTTCAGAGCTTGACTATATATTGAGGGGCTTTCACAGTAGCCTTGAGGAGCGCGTTTAAAGCGGAAACTGCGACCTCCTAAACTAAAGGAAAAAATATCCCTGCTTTCCTCAGCAATTGGGATACTGAAGAAAGCATTCTTCAGGTCAATCACCGAAAACCAGGATGCAGATGCTGGAATCATAGTCAATAATGTTGTAATGTCGGGGACAACTGGGAATTGTGGCACCACTATCTTATTTACTTCCCTAAGATCAATCACGAATCTATACACAGGTGGCTGAGAAGGGTCAGTTCGTTTTAAAACAGGCAGAACAGGACTATTGCAAACATTGCCTCGTGTTTCTTCAATTACGTCTTTTTCAATCAACTCGTAAACAATCGCTAGCAAAGCTTTTTCGCCCTCATTGGATATCCTGTATTGGGGAATTCGTGGCATTTTGACATTCGGCTTCAATGTTACAACATACGGTGGAATTTCTAAAAGACCTACATCATTCGGACCAGTAGCCCAAAGAATATCTTGTAGAAGTGCCAATTCTGCTGGAAGTGCATTTCTCGACAAATACATGGGAGAAACCACTTTCTTACCTAAAGTAAGTTGTACTCCTGAGGGAGAACAGTACAAAGTCGCATATAATCTTTTTAGCAAATCTAATCCTAGCAAATTTTCACCACAACCTGTTGTCAAAATAAGGGGTGCTTCGAATTCGCAAGGACCAACAGAAAGAGATAAAGGGTCAGAAATCGGATTTCTAACCGGGGCGCCAGAAAAACCTACGGAAACGTTCATTTCGCCAGACAAAGGTGCGCCAGGGAGTTTGGAGTGCATAATAGAACTCTTTGTAGCACCAGTATCCAACAGAAAAGGTTCTGACACACCCGATGTAATCACCTCAACGTAAGGTCCACTCTGATCTACTGGAACTGAAACAACTCCCTCTCCTTGTCTAAGGCTGTCCTAGCAATCATTATTCTCCCACTGCTCATTTTCTGTGTAATACTCATCAACGTAGTATTGAGCTGTCCTGTCAGATACGTTATTTTGCTGGTCAAACCTGTTCATAGAGTTTTGTGGTGGAAGGGGACGTGCGTCCTGAGGGGCGTTTCCACGCCCTCTACCTCTAGGCGCTTGCTGACTACCACGACCTCTTACGCCAGAAATTCCATTTGCACGTTGTGGTAGGGCAGGACAGTCATATTTGTAATGACCCTCTTGTTTGCAGTATAAACACTGGTTGGGACCTACGCGGTTTTGATTGTAATCGAATCTTTGCAAGTTTCTCTGGGGCTGCTGAAAAGTGTTCTGGCAGTGATTCGGACCATTATTATTTTTATTACCACCACCTCGTGGCGGATAGGCTTGCTGTAGCAAAACCTTCGTTTTGAGTTCTCTAGTTTTCTTCTCTACTTTCTTTCTCATCTTTGTCTCTATTCTCGTAGTACTGTGCGGTAGCTAATATCTGGGCTGAAGATGAGACTGCCCAAGAACTTTCCGAATCTTTTAATTTCCTACACAAATCTGGAAGCAGATTGTGCACAAATTTATCGACAAACAGTCTCTGACCACCTTCTGTGGTCATATCTTGACCGCTATGGTCAATGAATGTTTCTTCAAATCTGGTGAAGAAATCTGACACAGTTTCTTCTTTCTTTTGCTTGCATGCAGATAACTTATCCCAATTTACGCGTATTGCAGGCATTATCGTTTTCATGTACTCTACTATTCTACCAGGTAGTTCCGCTATCAGAGGCTCAGGCTTGGCACCACCAACTTGGCGCGCGTCTGCAGTAGTAATATTAGCCCATGTGTCACCTAATTCCTGGTCATGATCTACATGACGAATGTTTCCCCATAACGGCTGTGGAACAACGTTCCCGAATAACATATCGATATCGGCCAAATTCATTATACATGACCCAGCAGTTTGCGACAATTCTTTATAATACCCTGCAGGATTTTTACGCGGATCTGGTAGTGTTTGTTTGAGTGCTAAAACTTCAGCTCGCTTCCATGGGACATGTACCCATACGCGGTGAAAGTGTGGCAGGACAGGTGGGACAGCTGTCGCGTCACCCTCTCTCCACTGTGGGGGAACTTCGCTCATAGGGTATTGTCGTGCCTTTTTCCTACTAGATGCACTGGATTCCGGTGGTGACCCAGAACTGCTTCCCTTACTTCGATATGAAAATAGCATTTCAACTGCTTTTTCCACATCGGGACCTACAATCATACCCTCTCCAAATTTAAATCGTACACGACACATCTCTTGTGGGATGCATTCTTGATCATTGTCTTCTAAATCTTCGCCAAGAAAGACACACATCTGTTCGAACACATATCTGTGTCGCTGCTTCCCATTGGTGGAAGACTTCCATGACAGACTGTACATCATATTTTGCAGTGTCCAGGACCCATTTCCGAGCTAAACTATTCAGGGAATCTCTCTCTTGATAATCAGGCAGTTGACTTCGCAACTGTCTTCTTCCTATGTTAGGGGTCGTAGCAGGCGACCCGAAAAGAGGTAAAAGAAGGTTAGTAACAGTGCTGGCCATTTTCTGCCGAAGGGAAGGTGAAACTGAAGGACAAACAGATGGAAAAACGGGGTGAGATAAGGCGGGGGTAGAGATGGCAGAAGAGGTATCAGGAATAATAGATGTGGTACTAGAGGGGGGCATTAGGAGATGTAGAAAGCACTGTAGGCAAAATCGTAGAAAACACAGGTGAAACAGAAGTGGTCGGTGGGCCTGGAGGAGGCTGCACCGAAGAAGTAGGAGCCAGCTGAAGAGCAGCTGGTGGGTGCTGTGGAAGAGCCGGAGGCGCAGCTTGTGCAACTAAAGGTTGCGGGGGTGCTGTGGCATTCTGCGCATAGGGGGGTGGTGAAGTTAATAATTGCGACATTAATTGGTCTTTTTCACGCTCTTTTGCTGTCCCTTGCTGAAGAGACGGCAAAACTGGATAACACTTATCTATTGCCATTTTACGTTGCCTGTGCAACTGCTCATTTATCTGCTCTTCTTCATTATCTTTAAACTGCACGGCAGCTTGCATTACTGAAAGTCCCCCTTCTCTCTTATTTTTCTTAGCTAGTTTAATTTCTTTTTGTTTGGCTTCTTTGCGCCATAAGCGGAAAGAGTCAAACATCGCCGGCCGGGCTTTCTTTTTGAAGAGTTTAACTTCAAGGTTGTCTAAGATTTCAGAATCGAAGCTACCATATTGGGGCCATTTTAAAACACCATCTTTCCTAGTGTATTTAATCCATACCTCGTTGTAAACGATGGGGCCTACCCCATGTTTAACGTATAGTTCGTAAGTCGGAGTTCCAACTGGAGGAACCGGACATGAGTCCTCCAATCGGTAGTCCCTATTATTACTACCAAGACAAAACCAATTCCCGAGTCTAAGACTAGGCATCCTCGCTCTCTAGTCTAGTTCCAAAACTTCAAAGGATTTATCGATTACGATATTTCTCGTGAAATGGTGCTTGCAAGAACCAATAAAAACCTTTTGTATCTCTAAGATACCACAAAGTAAGTCCAACTAAGGACTGGGAGACGCTCCACTTATACTTAACTGAAAATATCGATGGCTTCACCAGAAGACTCGTCTCAGCGTTTCGCTCTACCGAAAATGTCAAGGGTCCAACATCAGGGCGATAGCCAGGGCAGCAGTCCTTGTAGCCGTCGGGAAGCGGGGAACCTCGTAGCAAAGACCTTCGGACCACGTCGACATGCAGGGGTCGATGAGGTGGTGGGCCCTCCTCCGGAATTTTCACACAAAGCTCCTCACGATCTTCAGGCTGATTGGTACCACTGGAATCGCCCCAAACGCTGGGCGCCAACTGAGGTACTGGGTTTTTAAGAACCGGCACAGAACCGGTAACCCAGCGGTGCCAGGGGATCAACACCCAGAGACCTCGGGTTCTCCTGAGTCAGACCTACAGAAACTCGGAGTCTTCCAGGTGAAGTCAAAGATTAGTTTATTGGCTGCAACCAAGGTGACAGGGTCCTCGAAGTACAATTCGAGTATATTCAGGAGACTGCACACTTTCACGAAGTTAGGCTTCTCTTCTTATACATAATATTCAGCCTTGGGCAAAACATTCCTTGGATTCGTGGTATTTCATTTATGGTTACTGATTACAAAAGAAAAGCAGAGTCATGATGACATGTACATATTTCACGTCGTGCTGCTCATAACAAATCATCCGGCAAGGCCCAACATTTCATCAGATATCGCTGGACCCCTAATAAAAACGGTCACCTCCCCATCATAAAGCAAGTGAGGAAAAGGAGTGGAGAAAGATGTGAGCGAGATATGGCAGGTGTGCGCGCTGAAATGGTTTTATGGCTGGTTGGGCCTAGATGCTATCTTGCTCGGCCACTGGGAGGGAACTGACCTAACGAGTTCGGCCTGGGGCAATGGTTCTAACTTGTACTGGGGTCAGGGAGAAGTCGATTAAGGAGTATGTGTCCTTGTGGAATCAAATTCAACTGGATTGAGGCCTATGTAAAGGGCAACATGTAGCAAAGGGTTTAGAATGTAAATGACGATTTCGAGGTGAAATTGTCACTCGAATACGCCGAAAATACATGTACTTGATGTACTCGTCATTCTCGGTCTTTTGATACCAAATTCGTCCTATTCCGACGAAGTTTTTATTCTCGAGTCCAGTACTAGAATATGAATCCAGATTTTTCAGAACCACAGTACTCCATTCTAGTCCAGATGGCCCCTGGGGGATAGTTTGAAACCTCACTCCCTTGCATCCAAACAAAACTGTTTTCCATGTTCGCCAAGTCAGTTGGTTGCTCAGTTTAATTTGATCCTGGAAGCCGCATTCCAAAGGATCTTGGAGCTGAAGAGTGAGAGCTCCCCAGTTCAGTGGTACTTTTGAGCATAGGCGGCTGGTGACATTTGAAAGTGGTGGGGCGGACACTGATAATCAAACTGCACTGTAGCGAGCGAGCGAGTGTAGCGTGCGAGCCCGAACCCCCTAGGGAGGGGGCTTTTTTCATAATTTTTTCAAAATTTTGAAAAAATAGTGGAAAAATTGTGCATTTTCAAGCAAATTTGAGAAAGCAGGAAGGTTAATAAAGCAATTGTGAAAGTGCAGGTATTACATTATTAAAGAGCTGTCATATAACATAGGTAGCTGCTTATTCTGTATAACCACAGAGCTTCATAACAGACTTCATCAGGTACATGTTCTTTGCAGCAGGCACATTAACCTTCTGTGCTACCTTTCCATGAGTCAAAACTTCTATTAGAAAAACTCTGATCTCTCTCTAGGAAAAACATTAACAATATCCTTGGTGCCTTCTCCCTCCGCACCTTCAGACCTTACGTGTACCACAGGATAAAAGGTCCATTCACAGGGTGAGGAGCAGGAGCTATTATCACACAGTGAGTGTGCAAACAAGTTCTCCAAGCTTCCAGGTGCTAGCCTGAGGTCACCATGTGTCTAATAAAACGACAGCCCAGGAGTGGCAAGGGCCGGGCAGGGGATCAAAGAGCAAGTTAGGGATGAGTAGCAGCTTTCTCCCGTGGCGATACGAATGGCGTGCTTTTATTGTACATGTTGTCTATTATTGATGCAATTTTATAAAGCGCCTGCACTGCACGAAAGCGTTAGAGAGCTTTACAAAGGAAGCAGCGAGTCACATACATGGAAGTCATGAAACCCAACAGATGCACCACGTCAGCCTGTCTGCGCACAGGAAGATTATGAATGTATACCGAGGGAGCCCTGGCATGGGAATGTTATAAACCCTTCTTGAGGGAGCTCTGGCATGGGAATATTATAAACATATCCTCGGCGGCCCAGGCATGGGAATATTGCAAACCCCTCTCGAGGGTGCCTTGGCGTGGGAATGTTTTTAAGGTGTCCCGATGGAGGCCTGGCATGGGAGTATTATAAAAAATGTCCTGCGGGAGCACTGGCTTGGGAATGTTACAAACCCTTCCCGAGGCAACCCTGGCGCAGGATTATAATCACAGCCTGAGGTGAGGAGTCCCCGACACACATGATGGTCTACTGACATGAGTTGACTTTTCACCACTACAAAACTTCGTATTTACTGTACAGTTAGGAGGACTAGTGTCAATATTGGATGTAAATGAAAAAGTGGCGAAAACAGGTATTGTTGAGGAAGCAGTGGCAGTTTACAGAACAGGTTATTTCTTGGCCTTAGTGCAGCACTAATCCATCCTCCGCCCCCATGTGCCCTTTACAATAATCACTGCAAGCACTGGCCCCAAAATGTCCCACTGTCACAGCCATGTTGGAAATGGCGCTTTCCCAGCCCGATCAGCCTTTCAGGGGCTGTCCGAGCTCTGGATACTTTTCAAAGGCAATAACCTGAAAAATAATAAATCGCCCAGAATATATTGGGTCTGCCGTAAGAGAGGAGCCGTCAGGTCGTCAGGTCGGAGGAGCCCTGCTCTATCCAGCCCACACAGCCAAAGGTCAGATGGCCCAAAACAGGAAATACGGCTTGCTCCGCGCGGAGGCAGTCTTAGCTGTGTCACTGTGTACAATATAATAGCCTCTGAGCTCGGCATCCTGATATGAAATACAAGTAATAAATAAAAATACATAAGTACGGTTACTTACATTGCAAATGCAAGATGATAATAAAGTTACGAGTCGACCAATTAGGATGACGCTCGCATCAATGAGGGTGAGTGTGTGCGAGACAGCACAGACAGACTCAGAGCATAGGAAATTGCAATGCTGACGTGACGTTCAACACATTCACAGTGGGTGTGCAAATAATTCACTTTGAAGGGGGGTGACGCGCAATGCCAATGCTGCAGTAGTATAACAGCAGTGTCGGATTGGTCAACATTTACGCGGTAACTCGCACGTCAGTCCAGTAAACTTAAAGCAGGTCCAAGCAGGCGGTCCTAGGCTGCACATACAACACGACTCACACACTGGTCACAACGAGGTCGGAGAAGATCAAAATGCTGGCTCTCGACTAGGCGCTTTGCCAAGCCTACATACCCACGGTGCTCACAGTGCACAGCTGTTAGCTAGAACCACCAGTCACAGTGCGCGTGACACTGGTTCTAGCTAACAGCTGTGCACTGTGAGCACCGTGGGTATGTAGGCTTGGCAAAGCGCCTAGTCGAGAGCCAGCATTTTTATCTCAATCCATTAACGAACGTCAGGTCAGTGATGTCCATTTGAGAGTCCAAAGATGGCTAAAACCCAGACTGTGGCTTCCAACCCAAGCACGATGTCATTGAGATGTCATCAATGCTGTGTCAGTGAGTTCATGAGCAGCGCCCAGTGCATGAATTATGTTGTGGTCAGCTTACCATAACTAGGGATTGCCAGCGAGTTTTAGACTTACATTGTAGCTATAACTAAGACACTGAAAGTGTAGTTTTTAAAAGTAATATAGATGAATTCGTAGGAAAACATTTGAGATTATAAATTAGCGTTGATGGGAGGTTAATAGTACACAGAACACAAATCAACAAATGATAGAAAATGCACCAATTAAAGTAGTATGTTCACCGTAAATTCCGCCAAAGCCATCTTTATAACATACCATCTTTATAACATCATCCATTATTGTTTACATACAATATTACGTTGTCTCAACGGCACCATCAGTAAAATTATGATAGTTTTACAAATAGACTCAAACTTCGAACATGTAACGCAAACTGAACTCTTGCAGTGTTATATAATGCTTACTGAATAACCTAAGAGAAAACATTTATATAGTGCTAATTGCGCTTCTGCTGTTTCTAAGTGCTATAAATAACAGATGATAGTCACTGCCGGGCAATTCATGCTGCGCAGTTTTCCCACCTCAGAATGATGTCGAGTCTGCCGTGCCTTGTTGGGATCAGATTCATGAGGGGTGTTAAGAACAATGTTCTACCTTAAGACTGACTCTCTCTACTCTCTCACACACTATAACTCATCCTCGGCTCGGACCTCGACTTCACTATACTTCCAGAAGTTCTACTTTCAGCTTCACACTTACTCAGTCTCTTGTTGTTGACGGTGGCACTGGCAGCACTGGTGTGCCACGTGCTGTGACGTCCCGACTGTCCAAGAACGTAGGGAAATGGCCAATCACCGACTACATGGCTGGATATAGCCATATGTGATTGGCCATTACGGTGCGAGCAGCCAACACCCACGCACGGCACCATCCTGCTGCAGCAGCCAATCCTGGCACAGCGTGAACAGCGCCACTGCACCAGGATTGGCTTCGAGCAGGCTCCTATCTGCCCTAGATGTGACCGGGTCCTGGGTCCCAGTCTATGTATCTGAGTGCTAGGGGGGAGGGGGGAGGGACGGTCTACACTTATACGCATGCGCGAGCCAGTCAAAAAATGTACTACTCCGGGATTTAGCATGCGCAGCCAGCACCCCGCTGCCTGTCTGTGTGCGCTGCCTGCCTATCACTCTGCCGCACCCCCGCCCCCCACCGCCCACTTCGTTATAGATGCCCGATTCGGTCGGGCTTTTCCCGGGACAGGTAGCGCGCAGTGCGCTCGGCTCAGATTAAATTTCTATAAATCACTCACATTTATTTTCTAAAAGTCATTCTTCATTGCCAGTGCGGTCGTGCATGGCTAGGGGGGCAACGCCCCAATGCCCCCAATTGACGCACCGCCACTGCTTTTGAGTTGTGGTTGGCCACACGGCCTTTATGTAAAGTTCTTTGAACATAGTCTATTGGAGACCTGTACTTATTTATTTGTACTTGTAACTATGGCTTTTTGTGAATAAAGGCTTATTATTCTAAAGTAATAAAGGGTTAGCTTAAATAAGGGAAACTACAAATGTCTGTGAAAAGGAAAAGCATGGTAAACTAATGGGATGTGAATATAGAGTTGGGCCATAAAAAAAGTTTATCCTCTGAAAGCTTCAGGTTGTTATTAGTTTCAGATTTGATAATTTCAAACAGTTCATTAGTTCTGTTCTTAGGTTACATTGAGAGTTAATCCATGTTGGTTTTGCTGTAAGAATATCGATCTTCTTTTAGGTTGGGGCTGGTTAAACAATAGAGGAGTTTTGGTAATTCTCTAGTCTTTGCGCTCTTCTAAACATTTTTTTTTGTGACTGAAGCTAGATGTAAATTATGTGGAGTTGTTTGTGGTGTTAAGGGACTTCCTGGCCAGAGGGTTGAGATCATTTATTATGGCTTTGATTGAAGAATTGTATTTTTCAAAGGGGAGACTCGTGTGGTAGGAGGCTGGTGACTGGTTAAGAAGAAAGAAATTGATAAGCTCAGATTGCCTCTTTCTAGATGTCTCTAGTTTAAGCCCTCTGTATAATATCATTTGTTTTGAGCCCTACTTCCAGTAGTTTGGAAGGGCATGAAGAAGCAGATTAGAAAATTATTGGACCATTCCAAGTTGATGGTGTCGATGGTTTGGAAACAATCTTGCTCGGTAATAATGATGTTGTAGATGGAGCCACTATCATGTTAATTTTTAACACTTGAAGGAGTTTATTGGCTTGGCTGAAAGGAACCAGTTCAGAAGTGGTGGACGATTTAGTATACTTCATTCGAAAGTCTAATAAAAAGGGAATTATTGAAGCAGAGAAGGAGGCTGTACGTGATAAATTCATCATATATATTGGGCAACAGTACCTTCTTAGCCAAATAATTTTAGTAGAAAAGCATGATCTTTTCTTAACTGTATTTTGAATGCTATTTTGTCTGGTTCTCATATCTGCAAGTTTTGCAAATGCTGCTTTCTGTTAGTAAGAACTGGACCTCCTTTCAAAGACATTGTGAAGGTTGGAACCTGTTGTATAGGGTCTTTCTGGTCGGTGTGCAAGCTCTGTTACTAGACACCAATTCACAAATATTGCAACCTAAGTTCATGTACCCTCTTACCCTTAGTAACATTACAGTATTGACCCATTGCCTTTTTACTACAGTCTCTAATAAGAGGGGCCCTTTTCTTATATCTTTCATAATTTGACACAATTATTTTCAACAACATGTGAGCGAACTCTTAACCATCAGCATCAGCCGTAAAAGTGTGCATTCAGTTAATGATGACGTAAATTGGGTTCTTGGGGTGCTTTTGCCTCCAACACCATCTTAATATTGCATTATTGACAGTTGTAACATGGCCATGTGATGTGGACACATAAGTGGCAGGAAAAATATCCTCTTTGGCAAATAGTTAAATTAAACATTTTCATGCGATACCTAATATTCTGTATTGTTGCATCCTTTCTGTCTGGCTAGCGAGAGAGCAATGTTTGATGTTGTAAGTGAGATCGAGTGCCAGACTAATGCAATCCTATGTAGTATTGAATTAATCCGGACAGTGCATTAAAATGTCTAGCTTAAAGTATTGTTTGCTACAGAACATTGCAAGTGGAGAAGCGTGGCTCAGTGGTTAGAGGCGGCAGACCCGGAAGCTGAGATCGGCCGTGGACCAGGGTTCGATTCCCCGCCTCGGCGGGTCTCGGGCTTAAAAATGACACGGACTCGACAATTCTCGCTCCGGTGCCTGGTCGACTCACGGGGTCACACTCTGCGACTCTGGGCAATAGCTTGCTTAATCTCCACTACGGCCCCTCGCGGCGGGATGCCTGGCTTTCACCTTGTGGATACCCTGCCGGGGTATCTCACAGGGGAATACCAGGACGGGTTCCCTAAGCAAGCGCCTTGATGCCTTCGGGTGATACGTGCGCTATATAAGTTGCAATACATTGCAATACATGACCGGCTATGAGGCAACTTTAACTTTGTGTCCTATGCTTTCTGTATGCTCAGATCATTTTAGATGCATGCTCAATTTCTCTGCTTTCCCTCTGTGTAGTTGTACCTCTGCTAAATGTCTTCCTGGTCTAATAAGTCAAATTGTGATTTTCATCTACTTCAGCAGGAGCCGAGACCAGAAATATTGTCAAAGCAAAACGTTGACAAATTTGAATATATTTTGCTTTTTAAAGATATGATGTAAAAAAAAAATGGCTTATAGTAGACACGTTATTCTGAATTATGGTGTATTGATTAACATCTCTATAAGGCCAAGCCTCTTTTCCTTAAATTTTTTCAATTTACAGTTTTCCCATGATCAGATTTTGCACAGAGAGCGTCGTTTTAAACAAAATACTGCAGCCCATTTATTTATCTTGTGAGCATGCTATTCAGCTGCCTAATGGGAGCATTTAGGTTGGTTTAGCAATGGCCCCTAGAGATAATGTTGTCTTTGCCTGCCATTAGGGTGACTGGGGCATCGTGGACTACCTTGGATTCCCGATTGGTGCGTACTAAGGCTCCGGGTAATAGAATATCCAGGTAAGGAACTCTCCGATAACGCATGCAACACTTTGTTCCCCAACTTTGATTTATCCTCAGAAGTCTAAGGAAATACATTTTAACGTTAAAGGAAATTAGCTACGAGAATCATGTCATCACATTCCAAAGCTAATTACCTCTTTTACCCTGGGAGACTCCAAGAAAAGTAGTATCCTGAAGATTTTTAAGGAAATCCTGGCATATGCATGCTTCCTCTTTAATTTTCTTTCTTAAGTTAATTTATTTTGGATTTTAGTCATGGTCTATGGGTTGAACGATACCAATCTTATAAATTTTCAATCCTTTTATAATTAAATTACAGTAAAAGCACAATGGGAACAAAGCATCATAACTCGAAAAAAAGAGGCGAAATCTATCAGCCAAGCATATTCAGAAAATAGAGGCTGTAAATAATGCATGCAAACAGTCATTGAATAGCTAAACAAAAAGTTTGAAGAATGTACATTTAACATTACTCTTCATTTTCATCAAGAAATGCAAAGTTAGAAGCTAGAATAAAAAGAAACGTTAATCCAGAGGTATCACAAAGAGGAGGTCAAAATGGGGAACACCACACACAAGCAAGGTGACTGTGATGTGATGTTTATGGGCTGCATCATGAAGAGGCAACATCCTTGCAAAAAAAGTAAAAGATAACTAATGTAGTTAGAGGTAAAAGAAATCCGAGCGAACAAAACACATTTTTTGCAAAAGCCGAAACAAAATATCACAAAGATTAGATGCATAAAAAAGCTACGTGACTCCCTCTCGAACCTTATCATGGTGGCAAGAAGGGAGAAAGGAATCGCAGGAAAACACCTGCCTGTTTTTCATATTTTTACTTAAGTTTTGTTTTGTGCGTATTACAGAAGAAAAGGGTAGCCGTTTGTACTGTATAGGTTGCGCCTCATGGGCTGGTTGAAGGAAATACCTGTGCAGTGTTTTCTTTAATTTTTAGGTGTATTTTTTAAATGTCGAGGAAGTCCTTGTCTTCTAGAGTGCCTTCATGTCAAGGGATAAATTAATATTGCACACGTTTTTAGGTCTCGCCTAGACAAAAGCAAAAGCGAAGCTTTTGCTGTCTAGTGCGAGACAACTTATGTAGTTAATTTTGGGGGAATGTGGACAGCAGACTGTCACGAGCTTTTTCTGGCAGAGATTTGACCTCGTGGGCGCGCACGCCCAGTACGGCGCCGTGCATGTCCCCTGCCACAGATTCCCTGAACACACACATGCACACGCAGGCAGGAAGGCACACACACGCGCGCACCCCCCTACTTCCCCCCACTCACCGCCCCCCCGCCGCACACACACAGGAGCGCACCTACACACACACACATACAGAGCCCCCCGCCGCCGCATACATCGAAGCGCCCGCCGCCGCCGCATACATAGAAGAGCCCCCCCCCCCCCCGCCGCCGCATACATACAAGGCCCCCCCCAAGCCGCCGCATACATACAAGCCCCCCCCCACCCCCCCAAGCCCCACTTACCGTCATTCTAAAGTCTTGCAGCCTCCGCGGGGCTCTCCCTCGGGCATGGGAGCCCCGCGTCACCAGCACTGCTTCTCTCTGTGGGCGCGTGCCGGGCTTCCAAAGACGGAAGTCCCGCCCCATGGAAGGTATCGGTTTCGCTGTCGGAGCTGGTTTTGCTGGTTAACTTATGTGTGCCCTGTGGTGTCGTTCATGGAAGGATCGGGCACTGGCCTAAAATAATAAGATGTATTTAACAATAGTGGAAAATCAGAATGCAGTTCAATCCTTAATGTATTTATATATGGACCTTCTGTGGAAATGAGCCTTTTTAGGGGCGGGTACACAGCACAATGTCCCCGGCCACTACATTTGGGAGGAGGAGCTGCTTTCGTACCCGGAGTGGATCAGCAGGAGTTACGTGGAGTTGATGAGCCTCAACGAGCACTCGCTGCAGGTGCTGTCCTGACGCAAACTGTACCTCAGCCGCGCCAAGCTCAAGGCTTCTAGCCGCACCTCGGCACTGCTCTCTGGCTTAGCCATAGTGAGTGAGGGCGGTAATGAGAAATACTGAGAGGAGGTCGCTCTTTTCCGTGTTACGGGGGAACTGATATCTTTGCTACAGTGAGTATTCACAGTGGATATGGGGATGGTAGAATGGTAAAATCCCCAAAAATAGTAGTATTTCGGTACTGAGTTTATATTGAGGCTATGATCACATCAGGCGATATGTTCCCCCAAACAGTCTGGTTTGCTGGATCCATCCGGGATCACAACACCTTATTGCGACTTCCCTTTCAGACACGGAGTTCTTACAACATTGAAGGTCCTGAGCACCTCACAAGTTTTAAGTGCTGAGTCCTGAACCTGTGACAGAACCAATTAATGATTTGGCTACGCTTCTTCCCTCCTGGGTCTTCCCCCACATCCTCACTGTAAAACCCTATGCACTCTTAATGGCCCTAATTCTGTCAAGATGTAGTGGTGCTATTCTGAAATGGAAGTACGGCTGGAGTCTGGTATTTTATCTCCCTAAAGAGTAGGCTAGAGTAAAGGTGGCACCATCAAAATATGGCTGGAATGAGATTTATGCATGCTGTACTCCCTTAAATGGGTCATCTAGGAGTCGGAGAGAAAACAGTTCTCGGTACCCAGCCCGTATCTCTAAAAACTGCAATTGCAGGCATTCTGGAAGGTTGCTTTGATTATTGACGTCAGTTATAGGGTTTTGAAATGTATTGTGACATCGTTCACTGGATAGGTTCTTTAATCTGCCCCCTTAAACCTCCTCTTTCTTCTGTCTGTGCCCTTTTGAAGCAAATAACTTTTGACAAGCTCTTGTTGGAATCTGTATCCTGCACTCAATTCTAGCGCACTGCTTGAATAACAAGCATTTGCAATGCAATAGGTCTTGCAGCTACACAAGTTTAAGCTTATGGCAATGTAAATGACAATGTATTTTATTTATGTTTTTAAAACGAAACAAAAATAAAAGTCATTGTTATTTGCAATGTCAATAGCTCAAACTCGCATAAATGCGAGACCTATTGCATTGCAAATGCTTGTTTATTTAGTACAGGGCTTTTTAAAAGTGGATAACTACACTGCTAGAGGATAACTTGGAGAAAAAATGGCATTCAGGGAGGATATTGTCTAGTGCGTTGCAAGACAGCAGTCTATACGTGTATAGGAGTGAAAATGTAACCTAAAATGTTCTTCGAATATTGGAGTTAAGACTCAAGATTTTTTTAATGATAAACTTAATAAACCATGTGTGTATTTAATGTGGTAGGAAAAAAGCGAATATGTGTAATAAACCATGGAGTACTGCGCAGATTACATCCTCCTTCCAGCTGTTTGCGTTTAATCGTGCTTCGTTTCAGCTCTTGACTTGCTTGATGCATGGCCTCTACCTCAGCTTTCTACATGTGCTTTCTAGTGGGCCTGGTTTATGTTCTGCTTTCCAGGTTTTCTTGACCTACAAATACACTGAAATGGAGCAGTGTGTAATATCCTGAGGGCGACGTCAATGTTTCTATTGACATTTCTGCTGGGGAAGTAAACAGCTCTTTATGTAGTGGATCCCAGTGAGTGCATTGATTGCAGGATCTATATCAACAATGTGATGTAAGTACCATGATATATTTTAGTAATATATTACAAATAAACGGAGTTTGATCTCCATGCCCTCTTTGCAGCGGGCACTGTGGGATCTTCAGCGAAGCTTCATGTTACAAGGACTTTCATTTAATTTGATAACTTTATTTCGGTCCTTGACCTTGAAAGTGCAGATAAAATACAAGGACTTTCACATCTTGTTGGTTTCCATGAGGTGAGCGGTCGTGGATCAACTCTGCGCTTGCCTTGTGCGAACACAGTGCTTCTGATCTTCACCCTCTTAATGCAAACTGGTGTGAAGAAGCCAAGAGAAGATCGCAAAGGTTTACAAACGTAGTAAACAAGGAGTTCCTTAAAAATGAGTGAACTGTTCTCTATGATAAGACCAGGCGCTGTTGCATAATGAAGGATTTTACCACCCTTCAGATGCGGCAGATACCTTTGTTGTAAACCATCCCATGCAGCATTGATTGTTCTCTAAAATAACATTTCATCTAATTTTCCACTTCAATATTCATGAAAGGGTACTTTACCCATCGTGCAGCTTTGATGATGTATTCAAACGTATACCGGCAGAGATTGCAATTGCAAGAGCCCCTCGTAAATGTAATGTAGTCATTAGTGGCTAGGTACCGCCTGACTGCAACTCTTCAACATGCATCCTCTCCAGTCATGAGGCAGAAAGAATGTGTCTTAGGAAAAAACTAAAACCAGGGCTTAGTCCCGGTTATTAATACTCTTGGGAGTTTGTCGACCAGTCTGTTTGGTTAGATTTTATTTGATGCATCTTCGGGTCAAGGCCAGAGGCGTCTCCTCCGCAATGGGGGAGGAGCGCCACCCCATGGCTTGGAGCTATCAGCTGAAAAATAAAAAGATATTCGATCATCATTTTATTTTTTAGCAGCTGGCTCAGCCAGCGTGTGTCGAGAGGGGCGGGGCTGGGGCCATGGGAGGAGGGAGGAGGGAGGAGAATGTTTTTTTTGCACTTCTGAGCGTGCATGTGTGTTTGGCCAGCCGTCTCAGGCCGGCCAAACACACTTGCACACTTACGTTTCTCTAACCCAGCTGTATTAAATAGCTGGATTGGAGAAACAGCACAGACTCTATGTGTCTGAGCGGAGTGTCAATCCAGCCTGCTCAGGCCAATCCCGGCGCTGCTCTTGAGAGCAGCGGGGAGATAGCACAGGGAGTCTCTGATGGTGTCCCAGTGTCTGCTGGGACCAAGAAGAACACCAAGGCACAACGTGGCAAGCGGCCGGCAGCTTCAGGTAGCGCATTCCTTTAAAAAATATATATATATTCACTAAAAAAAACATAGGTTTCAGGCCTTATATAGTTAGGAATTAGCATTTAAAAAACCTTTGAAATTCAATCAAAAAAACATAGGTTTCAGGCCTTATATAGTTAGGAATTAGCATTTAAAAAACCTTTGAAATTCAATCAGAAAACTATAAGTTTTAGGGGTGTTATAGTTAGCTGGGCATTTCACTCATAGAAAACCATTGAAATTGCTTCTATATAGTTAGTTGTACTAACTATATTTCGCGCACCCGCAATCCACTGCTGATGATGTCACATATTACATCATTCATGATATGGTCAGTGACATCACTGATGACATCTCAAATGACATCACTGATGACATCATTGATGACATCATCCAGTGAATGTGGTTTGCTTCGTTATTTAAATATGCATTATATATATAGCAATTTGCATTGAAGAATGAGTGGATATATAAACTAAAATTTGGATGGAGGATTTAGTAGCAGTGTAATTGACTGTTTACTTTAACAATTTATAGCGTCTCACTAAATATACTGGATAGTGACTAAACTGTGTGAATATCTGTATCACTGTCAGTTGTTGTATAAACTGTTTCTCCAGTTGGGTACTAGCTATGTGAAAGTCTATATTAGTTATTGATTAGTTAACTGAGTATTTGTATGGGAGAGTGAATGTGTGTGTGGTTCGGTGGGGGGTGTGTGACTGCCCAAAAATGTGTAAATAGTTTATTCAGTAGATATATGACGTTAAAACTACATATTCTAACAGTTGTTTGGGTGAGTGAATATCTTTATGGGTGTGGTGATGAGCAAATATATTTCTCAATGATACATGTCCAACAAACTAGAAAAATAAAAGGCAGTGTATGTTTCAGTTGTTGTATATAAATAGGTATACATAAGACTCAATGATTGTGTGAGTGACTATATTGATAACTGTATACTTGTAATAATGATTTTATAACATACTAAGTATGACTTACTATCTAAATAAATAGATGAAGTGGTGTTTGTATAACTGTGTAGCTAAGTAAGTATGTAAGTATGATTCATTGTTTACATAAGTGAGTAGCATAACTTCATATGTGAATAGGTTCTGTGCTGGTGTGTAAGGTCGATATAGGTGTATAAGTATTTTTGATAGTATTCTATTGTTCATTGACAGCATGTATGAGTGAATCTACAGGTAAGTGATTAGATGTGTGTATACATCTAGGAATCTCTTAGTGGGTTTTTAGATACTTGTATTGCTGTGTCAATGGATTCAAATATGATACTCTGTATTTTACAAAGAGTGATGAAAGATTTTACTAGTGTATGAAAAGGTGTATGTGATTGTCACGTGGATGATGTCATCAGTGATGTCATTTGAGATGTCATCAGTGATGTCACTGGCCATGTCATGAATGATGTAATATGTGACATCATCAGCAGTGGATTGTGGGTGCGCGAAATATAGTTAGTGCAACTAACTATATAGAAGCAATTTCAATGGTTTTCTATGAGTGAAATGCCCAGCTAACTATAACACCCCTAAAACTTAGTTTTTTGATTGAATTTCAAAGGTTTTTTAAATGCTAATTCCTAACTATATAAGGCCTGAAACCTATGGTTCTTTCAGTGAATTTGTAAGGTTTTTTAAACGCTAATTTCTAACTATATCTGCTCTGAAACATATGGTTTTTTCAGTGAATTTCAAAAGTTTTTAACATGCTCATTATTGTATCAATTTTTTTATTTCATATATATTTATTTTTCACAAACTGCCTTTGTATATTATAATGGATTGACTGTACCCAGTAATATGCAGTGGCACAACGACTTTTTATGATTTGCTTAAAGTTAAACAGTATAGTCTACAACTTCAACCAACAAATAGCAGTCATAGTTGTTATTTACCTTTTTTTGTGATTTTTTTAGCGTGCGCGCACCCGCAATTTGTTTTTTTAAAACAAAAAAAATGTTGGGGCCTTCAGGGGTTCTTCAGGGACCCCCTGCCCGAAGTCTGTGATGTCATTTTGGCAGCCAGGCGTCCCTCCACCAAAACGGTATACGCCTGCAGGTGGAACTGATTTGTGGCATGGTTCGCAGCGAAGGCTGTGGATCCCCTTCTTGCCCCTCTTTCTGAGGTTCTTCTGTTCCTTCCCTTCTTGGCCCAGCAGGGCTCTGCTCTGGGCACTATCAAAGGTTATATTTCAGCCGTGTCTGCCTTTCTGCGGCTTCCAGATCAGCCTTCTCTTTTTAAGTCCCCAGTTGTTCACTATTTTCTTAAAGGCATTTCGCATACGTTTCCACCCGTGCCCTTCATAATGCCTCAGTGGGACTTGAATCTTGTCTCGACTTTTCTGATGTGCGCTCCCTTCGAGCCCCTTCATAACTGTCCTTTGCGCCTTCTCACTCTTAAGACAGCTTTCCTGGTTGCTATCACCTCTGCCAGAAGAGTGAGTGAGCTCCAGGCCCTTTCTTCCAAACCTCCTTTCCTTTCTGTTCATCCTGACAAGGTGGTTTTAAGGACCCGTACTTCGTTTCTGCCAAAGGTTGTCACGCCCTTCCACATCGGGCAGAACATCACTTTCCGCCTCCGCATCCTTCCAGGGAAGAGGAGAGGCTCCACCTCCTGGACCCAAAACGTGCACTCGCATTCTATCTGCAGCATACACAGCAGTTACGGGTGGATGTTCAGCTTTTTGTTGGCTACCTGGACGCCAAAAAAAGGTCAGGCTGTGCACAAATGGACCATTTCCCGGTGAGTCATTCTGTGCATCAAAGTATGTTACTCCTTGGCCAAGAAGGAGCCTCCTGTGGGGCTGCGTGCCCATTCGACCAGGACAACTACAGCCACTACTGCCTTGGGATGTGGCGTTCCCTTGCAGGACATTCGTCAGGCAGCTACGTGGGCCTCGCCGCACATGTTTACAAAACACTACTGCCTTGACAGTCCTATCCGGAGAGACAGCTTCTTTGGCAGTTCGGTGCTCCGTGACTTTCTGGTGTAATCTTGTTTGCAGACCCACCACCGGAGTTGGTATTGCTGGGGTATCTATTCTAAGGTAAGGAATCTATCACTAACGTGTCTCTTTCAAATGCACAAGTTACTACTTGTGTAACAATATATCTGTAAGAGACATTAGTTAGTAATAGATTCCTTACCGCCCCATCCATCCTCCGCGTTCTGCGAACCGGTTGCTAGGGTTAAGGTCATCCCCTTTTATGGCCCTAGTTTTATGCACCAATGGTCAGTATCTTGCATGGCTCTGCGTTTCGGCGCGGAAAGTCGTGTCCAGAACTGACGTCAGCGCGCATGGGTGGCGCCTAAGTAGTCTTCGTGACGTCATCTTGGCATTCACTACGCCAGTGATGGACGCGGAGCCACACGACGCCACCTACCGACGCGCAGGGGTACTGCTAAGCACCTGGGGAATATTCTAAGGTAAGGAATCTATCACTAACTAATGTATCTTGCAGTTATATCGTTACACAAGTAGTAACTTGTGCATCAAGGTTATTCTCTGCAGCTCGCATTAGTCTTCCCCTTTAAATCTTTCCCCATTGAATAAGTAGACTGTACGACTTCCATCTGTCTTGGTATTCCCTTGAGTGAAGCAGTTGATTTCATTGGCAATGTCTGGTTTCTGTTTAATTCAAGAGGGGACACCACTTCCTGTTAAAGTGTATTGTTGCCCCTCTCGTTAATTTTCTGGTTCGCAGCGTTTTGCACATCATTGTCAGCCGTATTAAGTCCCATTTTCTTTTTTTTCTTTAATTGTTTTAAAGTAGAATATTCTTTGAAAGAACATATGTGCATACCAGTTTATGGTTTCTTTGGTGTTGGAATTGTGTGTTTCTGGTCATAGTGAGCTATTCGAAGCACAACTATTCTCGAGACTCATTCTTTTTCATTTGGAGTAAAAAAAAAATTCAATGATGTTCCATGCACCACCATTTGGATAGCAGAATTATGCACAGTATGTAATTTCTGTAAAAAAAAAAACAGGTAAGTAACCTTGATTTTTCTGAAAAAGTTCTTTATTAATTTGCAAAATGTTAATTTGCTAACATTCTGTGCATTGCTTTTCCTGTTTTTAGGGCGAAGGGAGGAGATTATGAATGCAAAGCTGCTACAAATAACACTTGTACAATCCCAAATGAAAAACTTCAGTTCTATGTCAACACAGAAATGTGGGTGGAAGTTGAGAATGCCCTTGGGAAGGTGGATTCTGATCACTTGATACTGGACCCTATAACTATAGGTAACGTAACTGATTCCATTAAAAGGTATTATAAGTCTTTAATACAGTAGACACTTCTTTTGTTTCTTCACTGGATTTTCATATACAATCAGTAGGACGCAATAAAATCCCCATTAATGTACTTGGGATTTTTTTTTATTGAAATAGTATAATTTTAATTATGCTCACACTAGTCACAAAACTGTATATCTTCTCTGTGTTATAAAAATAATGAGTTTGGCAACACTTTGTTTATATTTTTACTACAGGAGGCATGCAGAGCTTATACGTAGGAGTTCATTGAACTAATTCACATACACACTTATTACGTCGTGTTTCTGCACAAACAGTCCCATTATGTTCTCTGTCAGAAGGGGGCCTATATATTGTTTATATTGGGGCAGAAAAGACCTTCACATGGTAATGGACGTTCACCCCTCCCCTGAGTGCTCCAACTGTACTGATGTCTGGATCCCTAGTGTTGATTTTTGTTGTTGTAGGGAAACACAGATAATGCATGTGTACCATGGCATAGGCCTGTCTCACGGATTGAGATCTTGTTAGACTGGAAAGGGTACCCAGAGCGCTACCCTCTAAGTGGTGGAAGGCTACTGTCTTCACCAGGAGCTTAGCAGCGCGGCACGTTGGTGGCAGCATACTGTATAGTGATCAGTAGAAGTGAGCAGGTAAACTTTAACTTGTGTCACTCAAGTGAGATCTACCGGCTCACTTACAGACGGTTCTACTGCTGAATGCTTAACTCACCCCTTGGCCTTCATTGGGCTGATGTGGAGTGCTACACAGCGTACAACTGGTGTACCTGCGCTGGATGTGTGTGCCAGTGAGTGATACAATACACGTAGGATGTAGTTCTGTGCAGTGTGTGCATAGTAAGTGCATGTGCTGGACGTTGGTGTGCCAGAGTGGTACAATACATGAAGGGTATAGTGCTGTGCAGTGCTTGCATGGTAAATGTATGTGCTGGATATATGTTTGCCTGCGAGTGTTACCATACATGAAGGATACAGTGCTGTGCACTGTGTGTGTATATTAAGTGCATGTACTGTGCGAATGTGTGCATGTGAATGGCACAATCCACAGCAGACTGGGTTCAGGTAGAGGAATCCCCATAAATATTTGTGTATTGCTGCTTTCCTTTAAGCTGGATATGACACACTGGAGAAAAGAGAGCCAGGCATCCTCTCCCAACCCAACCATACACTTCAAAGGGTGCTCTTTGATTCAGAGAGAGGGCTCAAAAAGAAAGGGTCTAGGCACATCTCAGAAGGATATGGAACTGATAAGAGAATCACAAAGAGTAATGCTGAGGCCCTGGTCTAACCTTTTGATACACATCACTGCGACTGACATCCAGCTGTGAACTGTAGTCACTCACATATCCTGTGTTGTAAGGCCATCCGATTTGGAGCCGCATCTGCTGTGACAGACTGCTTTCAACAGAAAGAGAGGGCATGGGAGTGGGCGCTTCAAAAAGACGCAGACCGCCAACATAAACGTCAAAGACTCAGACTCTAAATCAAATCTGGTATCTGGAAATGGACTACAAGAAGAAGCGCTTGCGACACCAACATTTGTCAACTGGGCTGTGTGAGGAGGGAAAGTTCTGCAAGACTTTTTTCTCTGACCAGGACTCTGGGTGCCAGGGCCTGCTAGTCTCCATGCTGGGTGAGGGGACATCACTCAGGAGAATCCAAGACCACCTGCCCTGGAGTGCCATTGCCTGCCTGCAGAGACCAGTTTGCCCTGCGAAGAAGAGATTGTTGGAGGTATTGAGGGCCTGGAGAGCTCTGTTGAGTAGACTCCCTTTTTAGGTCTCGCTGTCCAGCGAAAGACCTATTGCTGCCGGCTTGCCGGGAATGTGAGACAGGGGATGTGCACGCGCAAGCCCTCGGCGATTTCACCTCGTGGGCGCGCACGCCCTGCGCCGTGCACATCTCCTGTTGCACATTCCCGGCAAGTGACTAACACATACACACACCTAGCCACACTACGCATGCACACACATACACATACACATACACAGGCACACACACATACACGTGTTACCATCCTTGTGGGGACTATGTGTGAATACCTGCCTTATGGGGACTTACCTTTCCCAATGTTTTTAAAACACACAACTAACAGAAAAATGTTAAGAAAAAATTCATGATACAGGATCCTGCTTCAAATTTGCAAATATATTGTTATTTAATCGTGCGCACAGCACCATCCTTGTGGGGACTTGAACACGTGCTACCATCCTTGTGGGGACCTAGTCCATAACACTATTTGTGATTGAATACAGTCGAAGGCACATGGCTAAATGCTTATTTTAGCAACAATATACACAAACAACATTATAATATATTCATATATGAATTGCTGCATATATAATAGGGGTATACATTAAAGGCAGATTATCTTAATGCGCCAGAAAATACCATATCATGCTTAACGAAAGAAACTTTAAGCTGCATTTAACCTATTTATTAGTGCTTAAAATCTTAGGAGATAAGGGAACTAACACATAAAGAAATTAACATATGGAACAAAGGAATATGGTCAAGTGGAATCCAGAGCTTGAGTCGCTGCTTACATTTTTACCAAAATTGATGTTTAACTTCCCACAGAGATACTGAAATAGTGTGTACATTCAAAGCTTGAATCCCATTATAAACGGTGTGAAGCTAATGATGTTCAAGTCCACACAGAGGTTGTGTGTAATTATAGAAATGCTCAAGTCCCCACAGAGATAGTGTGTTATCATAGAGATGTTCCAGTCCCCACAGAGATGGTGTGTTATTATAGTGATGTTCAAGTCCCCACAAAGATAGTGTGTTATTACGGTCTTGTGTAAGTCCCCACAAAGATAGTGTGTTATTATAGCGATGTTTAAGTCCACACAGAGATAGTGCATGAAGGTGATTGTGTTTAAGTCCTCATTAAAATAGGGCCCGTTTCACAATGGTAAACTTAGACAAAAAAAATCTTACTTTTGTACTTTTCAGTTTCAACAATGTAAACTTAGACCAAAGTCTAACTTTACTACTTTTCAGTATTCAAAAAGCCCCATACAGAGAATGCAAAACTGGTGATGTTCAAGCCAAAACAGAGCTTGTGTGTAATTAAATGAATGTTCAAGTCCCCACAGAGATGGTGTGTGACTATAGTATTACCACGGTCACCAAATAGAATGTGTGTGATTATAGACATGCCCAGGTCCCCACAGAGATAGTGTGTGATTATAGACATACCCAGGTCCCCACAGATATAGTGTGTGATTATAGACATGCCCAGGTCCCCACAGAGATAGTGTGTGATTATAGACATGCCTAGGTCCCCACAGAGATAGTGTGTGATTATAGACATGCCCAGGTCCCCACAGAGATAGCGTGCGATTATAGACATGCCTAGGTCCCCACAGAGATAGTGTGTGATTATAGACATGCCCAGGTCCCCACAGATATAGTGTGTGATTATAGACAGGCCCAGGTCTCCACAGAGATAGTGTGTGATTATAGACATGCCCAGGTCCCCGTAGAGATAGTGTGTGATTATAGACATGCCCAGGTCCCCACAGAGATAGTGTGTGATTATAGACATGCCCAGGTCCCCACAGAGATAGTGTGTGATTAGAGATGTTTAGGTCCCCACAGAGATAGTGTGTGATTATACACATGTCCAGGTCCCCACAGAGATAGTGTGTGAGTATAGACATGCCCAGGTCCCCACAGAGATAGTGTGTGATTATAGAGATGTCTTGGTCCCCACAGAGATGTTGTGTGACTATAGTATTACCACGGTTGCCAAAGAGAATGTGTGTGATTACAGACATGCCCAGGTCCCCACGGAGATAGCTTGTGATTAATGGGATGCACAGGGATAGCACACAGAGATAGTGCATGATTGTAGTCATGTACAAGTCCTGACAAATATATTACAGTGACGTTTAAGTCCCCACAGTGATAATGTGAGATTACCATCATATTCAAGTCTCCACAGTCATGTGTGTAATGATAGGTATGTTGAAAAATCCATACCGATCGTATTAATATAGATCGCATTAGTCAGTGCCAAAAAGGTGTTTCATGGGTGGAGTTTGGGTGTTCCCATGCATCCACCCATATTCTGGCACATTCCCAGATTTACCACGACAAGTAAACCTGGGGATGCATTAACATTAGTTTCGGCCGAAGAGAAAGGATTGGATCCATTTGAAGGCGGCTCCTTGTATCCCTGCGTAGTGAAGTCTGGCTGCGAGCGTGCAGTCTGAAATGGTTTCGAGGCTGCGGAGAGGTCCAGAAGGATGGGGGCTGCAGTGTGTGCCTGGTCGAGTAGTGTGCAGCTGTCATCAGTGGTGGCGAGGAGGGCAGTCTCGGTACTGTGGTTGTGGCGGTATCCAGACTGGGAGGCATCCAGGATGGAGTTCTCTTTGATGAAGGCGGTCAGTTGGGCATTTACGTGTCTCTCTGTGACTTTGGCCGAGAAGGGGAGGAGAGAGATTGGCAGGTAGTTTTTCAGGTCTGTTGTGTCTGCCGTCAGTTTCTTGAGGAGGAGTTTAACCTCCCCCCGCTTCCAGTCATCTGGAAAGATGCCGGACAAGAAGGAGGTGTTTACAGTCCATCCGAGTTCAGGTCAGATGGCGGCAGCGGCCCTTTGGTATATATGCGGTGAACAGGGGTCCGTAGGGTCTCCTGAGTGGGTTTTCTTCATGGTTGTGGTGATGTTTTGGACGGTGGCGGGGTTTGAGGTCCTGATGGATAGCTTATCGGCAGAGTTGGGAGGGTGGCACTTGTTCGCTGAAGTCGTCGTAAGGGACCTTGATCTTCAGGTGGATGTAGGCGCTGAGCTCATCGCAGAGTTCTTGGGAAGGTGTGATATCCGTGGCTTTGCTGGGGGGTTATGTGAACTGTTGCATGACGTTGAACAGTTCCTTGGAGTTGGTCGTGTTGGTCTGGATCTTGTCTCCTATGAACGTCCGTTTGGTGTCTATTATGCGCTGGTGGTATTCCTTCAGGGCACATCTGTAGTTGTTCCGTGCTTCCGTGGTATTCTGGTTTTGCCAAGTTTTCTCTAGGTGTCTGCAGGAGCGCCTTGCTTCTTGTAGTTCTGTGGTGAATCAGGTGCCCTTCAGAGTTCATTGTTTGCCGGGGAGGGGTGCAAGCTTGTCAGCACAGTGGGAGATCCAGTGGTGAAATTCTAAGGCTGCGGAGTTGGTGTCGGTAGTGGTGTGGGGGGGTCGTGGAGGAGGGTGGTGTTGAGGTGTTCCTCTGTGACCTTGCTCCAGTTCCTTTGTGGTGGGTGTGTTGTGGGCTTGGGTGCATTGGTGGTGCTGAAGGTGAAGTGGACGCACTGGTCGTCCGTCTAAGGGGGCCAGGTGGTGTGGCTGAAGCGGTTGTTTGTCCCTCCCGCGAATTTTGGGTCAAGGGTATTTCTGACTTTGTGAGTGGGCGTGTTGACCAGCTGCTTCAGACTGAGGTTGGGGAAGTTGTCGAGGAGAGTGGTAGGGTTGGGGTTGTCACTGATGTCGAGTTGGAAATTTAGGTCCCCGAGTAGGATGTAGTCCATGGAGGTGATGGCGTGGGGTGCAGCGAGCTAGACGATGGTAGTTGTGGAGTGGGTGTGAGGTCCTGGTGGTCTGTAGATGAGGGTGCCACGTAGTGTGGACCTGGTGCTTGTCTGGATCTGGAAGTGGAGGTGTTCTGTGTTGGAGTGGGGGTCGTTCGTGCTGGATGTGGAAAGTTGGAGGGCATTCTTGTGTGCGATGGTGAGTCCTCCTCCTGGGCGGTCCTTTCTCTGGATCTTGTAACCTTCGGGGATGGCCGTGGTGATGTCAGGGCTGGAGGTGGCGTTGGTCCAGGTTTCCGTGAAGAAGGGGACGTTGGGCGAGAGGGTGTGTATCCGGTCCCAGATCTCTATGGCGCGTCAGTGCAGGAGCACACGTTGAGGAGAATGCATGTCAGAGTTTCGGCGGTGTGTGCATCATGCAGGCCATCGGCGGTTGTGATGGTTTGGTCGGTGGTGAAGGATCTGCAGCAGAGTCAGCTCGAGAACTGTCCATGGGTGGTATGGGGCGAGGATCTTTTGCAGTTGGTGTGTCTTCCGGGGTTGAGTGCGTACAACTGAGAGACCTACACTGGCTCCCCGTCGACCTTCAAGCTCCTCACCCACGCACACAAAGCACTCCACAATGCCGGACCAGCCTACCTGAACAGCAAACTCAGCTTCTACACCTCCACTCGCCAGCTCCGCTCCGCCAGCCTCGCCGATGTCCCCCGCATCCAACGAACGACCTCCGGCGGCAGATCCTTCTCCTACCTCGCCGCCAAGACCTGGAACACCCTCCCTACCCACATACGGCAGACCCAAGACTTACTTCCCTTCAGAAGACTCCTCAAGACCTGGCTCTTCGAGCAGTAGCAGCACCCCCCAACCCTCAGCGCCTTGAGACCCTCACGGGTAAGTAGCGCGCTCTACAAGTACTATGATTGATTGATTGATTGATTTTTTACCCCATATTCTATATTCTTGCCCAATGTAATCTACATTAGTTCAGACACTTTCATCCTACGTCTGTTTAAGCTAGAACCGCTACAAAACATGCCACTCCACTCTATACCACACCACTCTGCACCACTCCTCTACACCATTCCACTCTATGCTATTTGCCTCTATGCCAATTCACTCTACACCACTCCATACTATGCCACTCCAGTCTAAGTCATTCCACTCTGTGCCACTCCACTCTACCATATTCCACTCTATGCCACTCCACTCCACTCTACTCTACTCTGTTTCAGTCTACAGCACTGCATTCTATGTAACTCCACTGTACACAACTCGACCCTGTGCCACTCCAATCTACATTATTCCACTCTATGTAACTCCACTCCAAGCCATGTCTCTCCATGCTTCGCTATACCACTTGTATGCGCCGCAACGTTGTATGCTATTCCAGTCTACACCATTCCACTCTACTCGAGTCCACTCTATGCTATTACAATGTACACCTTTCCACTTTATTACTCTCCACTGTATGCCACTTCACTGTATACCAAGTCACTATACGTGAATCCATTCTCCGCTACTCCACTGTATGGCACTACATTGTACTCCACTACACTATAGACCACTCCACTCTAGACCACTCCACACTATGCTATTCCAATCTACGCCCCTTGACTCTACGCCACTCTACTCAACTCTACTTCACTATAGGACACTCCAGTCTACCACACTCCGCTTGATTCCACTCCACTTTACAACAGGTAATGCTACGCTATTCCACGCTACACCATTCCAGTTTGCACCACTCCAGTCTATTCAACTCCACTTTATGACATTTAATTCTACAACACTCCACTCTTTGCTAATCCACACAGTGCCACTTCCTCTACAACAATAAATTCTATGCCATTCCAATGTATGCCACTCCCCTCTATACCACTCCACTCTAACTATTTGACTTACTCAACTACACTCAACCCTACTCTACTGTATGCCACTTCATTTTATGCTATTCCATTCTATGCCAATCAATTCTACGCCACTCCACTCTACGCCACTCCACTCTACGCCACTCCACTCTACGCCACTCCACTCTACGCCACTCCACTCTACGCCACTCCACTCTACGCCACTCCACTCTACGCCACTCCACTCTACGCCACTCCACTCTACGCCACTCCACTCTACGCCACTCCACTCTACGCCACTCCACTCTACGCCACTCCACTCTACGCCACTCCACTCTACGCCACTCCACTCTACGCCACTCCACTCTACGCCACTCCACTCTACGCCACTCCACTCTACGCCACTCCACTCTACGCCACTCCACTCTACGCCACTCCACTCTACGCCACTCCACTCTACGCCACTCCACTCTACGCCACTCCACTCTACGCCACTCCACTCTACGCCACTCCACTCTACGCCACTCCACTCTACGCCACTCCACTCTACGCCACTCCACTCTACGCCACTCTACTCTACGCCACTCTACGCCACTCTACTCTATGCCACTTCTACGCTCTTCCACTCTACGACACTCCACTCTATGTCACTCCTCTCAATGCTGATCTACCCTACGGTATTAGGCCCTATGCCACTCCAATATATGCCATTCTACTTTGTTACTGCACTCTGCACTATTCCAATCTATGCCACTGGAGTCTACGGCACTCCACTCTTTTGCACTTCACTGTACACCATTCGATTCTACACCACTCCACTCTAAGCTTTCCACTCTGTGCCACTCCATGACACTCCATTGTATGCCACTTTGCATTACTCTACTCTACGCCATTCCTCTTTATGCTACTCCACTCTACAATATTTGACTCTACACCACTCCATTCTATGCCACTCTACTGTACAGCACTTCACTCTACACCACTCCACTCTATGTTGTTCCTCTCTTCACCACTTCACTCAACTCTATACCTTTATAGTCTAAACCATACCAAACCACACCAAACCACACCACTCCACTCCACTCTATACCACTTCTCTCTAAGACACTACATTACGCTATTTGACTCCATGCCACTACACTCAAAGCCACTCTCCTGTAAGTCATTCCACTCCATGCCACTCAACTGTACGGCAATCCACTCTATTCTATTCCACTCAATGCCACTCCACACTATTCCACTCTGTTTTTCCATTCGACGCAACAACATTTTATGCTTTTCCACTCTACGTCATTTCACTTTACGCCACTCCACTCTATGCCTCTCAACTCTATGCCATTTTGCTGTATGCCACTCCACCCCACGCCACTCTATGCTATTACACTGTACATCACTGGACTCTATGCCATTTTATACCATTCCACTCTACTCCACTGTACGCCACTCTACTGTACGCCACTCTACTGTACGCCACTCTACTGTTCACCACTGTACTCTGTGAATCCATTCTGTGCTATTCCACTCTACTCCACTCCTCTCCGAGCCACTCCTTGCTACACAGTTCCACTCTATGCCACTCCACTCTACACCACTCCTCTCTATGCTATTCCACTCTACTACAATTGACTCTACGCTACTCTATGCCACTCCACTATATACTAGTCATCTCTACACCACTCCATACTACACTATGCCACGCCACTCTACACTATTTCAGTGTAGGTCATAGACTCTTCACCACTCCACTCTATGCCACTCCACTCTACACCACTTCATTCTATGCCACTCCACTTGATGCTGCTTCACTCTATGCTACTCACTCCACTCTATGCTTCTCTGTTGTACAATACTCCACTCCAGCCGCGGCCAGTGGAGGGAGTGACGGTGGGGCAGAGAGGCAGGTGGGAGAGGGGCAGGGTGGGGGTGCTAAAAACCAGAATATGGATAATTGGAGGTAAGTAAACAATTTAATAATTAAAACGAATTTCGTAGCACGCCATGCATCGCATTTTGTGATGCAGAGCGCGCTACGAAATTCGTTTTATTAATTACATTGTTTACTTACCTCCAATTATCCATATTCCAGTTTTTAGCACACCCCCACCCTGCCCCTCCCCTGCCCACCTCTCTGCCCCACCGTAACTCCCTCCACGGGCCGCGGCTGCTCCACTCTATGCCACTCCACCGTATGCCATTCCACTGTACACACCTCCACTCTGCACCCCTCCATCCTTACCCACTCTTCTTTACCCTACTCCATTCTACACTATTCAACTCTACCCCACTTCACTCAAGCCACGCTATGCTACTCCACTTCACACCACTCCACTCTAAACCAATCCATTGTTCTCCACACTATGCCACTCCACTTTACCCTACACAGCTCGACGACACTCCACTCTACGCCACTTCATTCTATTCCACTCTACTCTACGCCACTACCCTCTACACCACTCCAGTCCACACCACTTCACTCAATGACCCTGCACTTTACGCTGCGACAGAGTACACCAGTTCACTACCTCACTCTACTCTACCGCACTCTACTGTATGCCATACACCACTACGCCACTCCAAACCAATAAATAAGAAGCAAAACAATCATGAATTTACTTTGTGATACCTAATAAAAATAAATAAATGAATAAAACAAACATGCAAATCCAATTAAAAAAAACAAAGGTTGAATATTAGTTATAGTTAGGAAAAGATGTTTTATTATTTATATAGAAACCAAACTTAAACTACAAAAGTATGAGAAATTATACAGTTATAGTTATACCTTCAATTTCCAATTTAGCACCATCTTTAAATTACTGTAACTCACACACCTCCGCATACAGTGTTGTAAACTCACTTTACACACAGTACATGAACTATAACTCGCCCTGCCGCCATGCACAGTGGATGAAAGATGGAATTGGAAATGTGATGAGTGTTATACATGATATAATTTAAAGTATAAGTGATGTAATATTAAAACATATTAGGTGTGCATGGAGAAGGTGCAAGTTATAGTTTATGTACTGTGTTGTTAGCGAGTACACAACAATGTGTACAGAGATGCGTGAATTATAGTAATTTGAAGGCGGTGCGTAAAAAGATTGGGGGTAGCCAATTCAACATACAGTTTGTAAGAGGTTAGAACACTGGCATTGAGGACTGGTTAGCAGGCATCAGCGTACTCACAGGGGCGAATTTACAAGCCCATTGTGTTGCTGGTTCACCAGCAGCGCAATGGGCTTTTCCATATTTACAAGGGCATGTAAAGTCACAGTGCGTGACTATTCAAGGCCTTGTAAATATGTTTCCCTTTCACGCATAACTTTACGTGAAAGGGGCAATCCATGGGTGTTGCTGTGGGTGTTCCCACACAATCCATTGAACTTGACACATTCACAGATTTACATTTTGTAAACACAAATGAGTTAGAAACCTACGCCTCCCCAGAGGAGGCATAAGGAGGGGCAACAAGGAGAATCACTTTTATTTCTCCTTATTTTTAGCTCTTTCTAATCCTGCTGCATTCTGCAGCACATTTAGAAAGAGGAAAATGCCTTGAATGATTGTTTTGTGCAGGAAGGTGTCCCTTCTTGTGCAAAAACAATCATCCCCTCAGCGCAGGTACCTTTGCAAAATGATACAAGTATGTCTGCGCTGGTGCACGACTGCTGTTTGTGCGCCGGTGCAGGACAGGAATGCGCCATATCTTCAAGATATGACACATTCCTACCCTTTTATTTTGACCCACAGCAGAGCAGCAGGACGGCCTGCTGAGCTGCCCTGTCAAAATATTGTAAATGGACCCTCAGAGTTGAAAACCAACAGCATCAGTCCAAAGCTTTGGGGGTGATCATGCAAAAAGCAACATTTTCTTCCATTTAGATATTGTATTGCATTGCATCATATGGCGTGAGGGCATACCTTGCATAATAAAAGTCACAAAAGACAGCAGGAAGAGATTGGTTTGAGCAGACAATGTTTAACTGTAAGACATTTTCTGTGCAAACCTTCCTCTCACAAACAAATCATAGCTGAAATTGTGTAATGCCAAATTTTGCAAAGTTTGCATTATTTAAATATCAGGCTTTTTACCAACATAGCTTCAGTTTTGGCTAGGCCAAGAAAGATCTAAAATGTTGTAAAACTGGGGTGAACCTCCTCTTTTAGCTGATAGGTAAATTTTTACGTATAAGCAATAGGCGATTTAAGTAGAAAAGTGATGAAATGTAGCCTACTGACTTGCATTTGAAACTCATCTAAAATTATATAAATTATTTTGAAATGTTCTAGGAAAAATAAAATGTAGATTCCAGAAACGTAAATTAATCGTTTTTTTTTTATTATGAAATGTAGCAAATGTTGCTTTTAAACTTTGTGCACTGTGCTGATGAACTGGATGTGCTGTTATGACAGATACATATGCCAGAGTGCTCATGCTCCCATTAACCTGTGAGGATGCCTTGACCTTTGTCACTCTTTTCTTCACAATATTCATCCCTGTTCAAATGAAAAATCCTGCACTTCACGGGCTTCACTTTAAAATGGCATTATTACGTATTTGTTTTTGGGAGAACAACAGGCAGTTTTAAATGCTTCAACCACATTCTGCTGCTGCGAAGTTTCAGGCCTGGCAAACCTGCTGTCTGCTGGCGCTCTGTCTGCGCCCTTAACCAAGGTGTGTGTATTCTGTTGCAGCTGCGCCCATCCCCCAGTCTGTGACAGTCACTGACTGGAGGTGGTTTCCGCAGAGCAGGTTGACCGGCCGGCCCTTTGTTATGCAAGAATGTGCATTTGCACATCTATGGCAGACCTTGGGCAGTGCCTTGACTACCTTTCTTTCTCCCATTAAGAACAGGTGGGACCCTGTTTGAGATCATTTTACGAAGAAGAAGCCTAAGAAACAGTTAATTTTAAACCGTAGTGACATCTTAGAAGTGAAATTGTATATGTTTAAAAAAAGTATACAGAGCAATAAACAGACTTCACAAGAACATCACTCATGTGTAATTCATGTTGAATGTAAAATGAAGGAAGCTTTAATTTAATTGCATTTTTTCATTTTAGGAGGTGTTTGCGGCCTTTATTTTTTAAATATAAAATTCAATATTCTGTTTAAGTTTCAGGTTTACTAAAGCAGATGCAAAGCTTTTTTTAATTGTTGTTTTATGCAATTGAGTTAAATACAACAACAAAATAAGAAGTTACCAATCGAATTTCCCATAATTACGTAGGTGACTTTTCATGGTTACAGAATGAAGGGGAACAAGCATGTGTTCATGGCAGTTCTGTAAGTGGTGCGAGAGTAGAGTCCTGGATTGTTGGGGATGGATTTCGATTCACTTGGAACGGCAAGAAGGTGATGAGGGGCTCCAAATATGTTTGGGGTGAGTTTTCGCAGACATCAGCGCCCAATACTGCTCCAGACTTTCGAAGTACATAATTATAAAAAAGCCCAGTAGCATCTTGAGAAAGGGTGGATGTTTTTATTAGCGGTGTGCAAAATTATTGCAATGTAATTGTTTTCGAAGGTCTGAAAGATAAAGATACCAGTTTATGTACCAATGCCTTCCACGCACAGATGCCAGCAGAAATATGCAGGTAGTGCACACATCATCACTTTTATAATACAAAAGTGAATATGCTTGCGCTTCGAGAAAAAAACATTATGGTGCTGCAGTTGAAGTCGCTGGAAAATAACTATCTAGACTATGATGACCTCATGAAGTGATTGATGGGGATCAGAGAGGAGTCTGGTTGTGCCCGTTGATCCTCTTCTTTCTGACCAGCCAAGAGCAGCATGTTTTTCTGTATGAATCTACTTTGCTGAGTAGCTCTGTGGATTGATCAAAATTACCAATTTTACGAACTTGGATCTAATTTTGCCAACTTACATCTTCTGTCTACCCTCTGCGGTCTGATACTGTGATTTCCTCACTGGCCATTTTATTGAGGAATATAGTCCGCAGTGTAAGATGTATTCAGATGCCCATACTAAAAAATGATTGGATTGGCTACTAAGGTCAAGCAATCCTATTAAGATCATCTATTGATAGGCAGAGTTATAGGGTGGGTGTAGTGCAGAAGCCTAACTGATCAAATAGGTCATGTGATTTCGTGCAGGTTTGTAGCTAAGCATTTCACATCTTTCCCGTACTTTTCCGGGAAATGGTAAATTACTGTTGGACCAAAGATTATTGAGTTCTGTAGTATCCAGAATGTTTTTTTTTAATATAGGTAGAACTTAGTCTGCTTTAAAAGCTCAATGTGTACAAATAGAAATTGAGAAACATTAAGAATATGAAGTCAGAGATGACATGTATAGAAAGAAGTTCCACAGCTAAAGAGTAGATGTGATCCTCATTGTAATTGTTGGAATTAGTTGAAGTTATGAGTCAAGAAAAGTCCAACATCAAGGTGAGCAAGCCTAATTTAGCAATAAAAATATATGAGGTGAAAAATGAGGACAAATCATTTCTGTCGTCTTAGAGGGGCATTAGCAACTAATATGCAATGTTTGATCATTGTTTATTTAAGACTCGGGTATGGGATTTATACCCAACAATTAACGAATAAAGTGCTAAAGATGCTAGAGCACAATACAATTACGTTGGTGATGTTAAATAATTTTGGAAAATCTGCGTTCTACTTGTAATGTAAAATTCCTGAAACAACACCATTGTGCGGTAAAAATTAATCTCAAACACCCGGGAACAACACGACACACATTGCTGTTGCAGTGTGTTTACTTTTTCCACTTTTTTTTTAGAGTGAAATGCATCTTTGAGTCAAAAAATGACACAAGGATGCAGTTTTGCGGTAAAATATTGTGCTAAATGATTCATTTCCATTTCGGTTAATTTGCTTAATTATGCGTCATTTTGCCAAAATTTCCCATAATTACCGAAAAGCAAACTACGCAAATTTCATACACCCCTAGTGGTACAACCTTTGTTGTATAGTTGTGGAGCGATAATTCTCTATCAGCACCCAAAGCTTCACTCCACTCTTCTTGCTTAAAGTCAATTCTACATCACAAACAGTAGACAAGGAGTCCACTTCAATTACAAAAGAAGAATCCCCTTCCTCCTCCTCAACCGGCATACGCGACAAGCAATCGGCTATGACATTCCTTTTACCTCTGACAAAATCAATTGAAAAAATGTAATCCATTACTGACAACAACCATCGAGAAATCCTGGGAGTCACATTCCCTTCAAGGCCCTTACCACCTTGTAAAATAAATCAGTAGCCTCGCCAAAAGTAACTTGCTTCTTCATATAAGGCAAATAAAAGAGACAAGGAATTACTCACCGTCCTCACATTCCAAATCATAGCAGAACTCGTAGATGAACTGCTTTAACAGGGGTGGAGGTCACTCAGTAATCGGCCCCCTGCGCAGAATCGCTTCGCCATAAATTGTAGTAACCACGGAGGCAGTGGTTAGTAGGTAGGAAATGTTTATTCACAAGTACATCTTCATAAGTGTACATCAACCTCCAGCTTCTTCCAATGATCCTTTTTCCCAGACCCAGTCTGTGATGTCATTCCATCACTGAGTTCTATAATAGGAGAAAGAAATCTCCACACTTACTTTGTCTCTTTTTCTATCCTGCCTTTGTGTTTTCCCTCCAGCTCTTCTCTTTCTTCTTGTCCCTCTTCCTGAAACCATTTCTTCTGTCTCTCCATTCACCTCTCCTCCTGTTCCTGGTGAGCTATTCTTAGCTTCTCCCTTTCAACCTTCCTTTTCTTCTCTTCTTCTTAAGACCACGCTTTTTGAAGAGTCAGGGTCTTCATTAAATTTACCCCACTTAAAGAACAATCCCTGATGACTGGGAAACCATTGGGATTGGGGAAACTAACTCACTCATGATTTTTTTAAGCAGCCTAGGGAATACACTAAGGCTGTGCCTAGGGAAAGCCTTGGCTAAGTTGTTGTGAGTTATGCAAAATAAACAATTGATGGACGGAATGCTGGACAATGCAAACATTCACCCCCAGTCCCAAGGATCTGGGTTAAATCCATCATTATTTTGCTCACCACACCACCCTAGTTTGGACCCAGCCATATGCAAATCAGTCTTGACCCTGTTCCTTGTGGGAACAGTCCAGCCCAAACTATCAAGCCAGGTCCTCCCTGGTCCGGAAACAAGCATCCTGGAACCGGTTTCAGGGAATCACCCTTCATCAGCCAGGCTAGCTTGATTGCAGTGGTGTAGTGAGCACAGAACCCACGTCTGGGCATAGCCTTCCCACTTAGGGCGACATATGAAAAAGAAACAATTGATGGACGGAATGCTGGACAATGCAAACATTCACCCCCATCACAAGGATCTGGGTTAAATCCATCATTCTTTTGCTCACCACACCACCCTAGTTTGGACCCAGCCATATGCAAATCAGTCTTGACCCTGTTCCTTGTGGGAACAGTCGAGCCCGAACTGCCAAGCCATGCCTTCCCTGGACCAGAAACAAGCATCCTAGGACCAGTTTCTGGGTATCACCCCTCGCCAGCCAGGCTAGCTTGAATCCAGTGATGTAGTGAGCAATGGACCCATGTCTGGGCGTACCCTTCCCACTTAGGGCGTCATATGAAAAAGAAACAATTGATGGACGGAATGCTGGACAGTGCAAACATTCACCCCCTTGATACCATTGAAATAAATCATATGGAATGCAAGCCTAGTCACTAACAGCACATAATTCTACTCATTTCTACAAGAGCACCACAACTCCAGGAAATCTAGACAAGTTAAGGCACCTTGTGATGCAGTGAGCGGTTTCTCAGTGGGCATAGAGGTGAATCTCTCTCACATCCCTCTGCTGGTCCTTTAAAAGATGTCACAGGCAATGTTTAAACCCCAGTCCTTGTTCACACAGCAGCACATTATGTCCGCCTTGTGCAGCAATTTGAGTGATGAGCGGATGCTATATGGAGCATCTGTCATGCCCTGCCACTCAGCCCCTCCTCCTCCTGAAGTAGTTTCGGAGAGTGCAGATGGTCGCAGGTGTGCCGGTTAGTTGATGCATGTAACACTAGTCCATTGTAAGAACAAAATAGGTTCTACAATATGTGGTCTCGTATACCCAGCACACACAATAAGCATTGCCAGATGTGACAGACACACTTGCAATCACCAAAGCACCAAGCACAGTTCAGTGCCTTAATGCAACTGCGGGATGTGGTAAGTGTTGCTCAGCACAGCACACATCAGTAATTAGATGGGACTTGCAACCAGCGATGGACAAATCATAGTCCATATGCCTCTTGCCGTTTCCACCAGCAGCCCCACCATTTAATTCTTGGCCAAAGGGGGCGAAGATAATCTTAATGCCAAGTGATGGTGACCAAGGATGCCAATTCGTAGACATGGATGCAGGGCTGACCCTCGGGTCCTGCAGCTCCACTTCTCCCAAAGACTCTGCAGTGCAATCACTGCTGGTAGACTTGTTCAGCCTACTTCCTTCAGGTAGTTCCTCCATCAGGGCTACAGCTAGACTCTGCTTTGGGCAGACCCCTATGGCAGGGACACCTCCAGTGACCCTCTCTTAGCCTGCAGGGTGACTCCTCATTCATGGCAGGCCATCAGTTTTGTCAGTAGCAGATCTCAGATGCAATAACCTCACGTAGCTAAACAGCTGGTTGTAAGGGACACAAGCCCTGGTCGTCGGGTTTCCTACATGACTGTGAAGTAATGCTTCTACTGGTCAGAAAGAAGTCCTGGAACAATGACTTTTCACATCAAGGTCATTAGACCTTCCACCCATCTACAGGCACAGGTTAAAGCCCTGCCGTATCAGCCTGTACCACTTACACACTCGCACCACTGCCAGTCTGAAATTATTAAAATTTTCTAAGGAGGGTACTCTGGGTGCCCACTAAGGAGGGCATGCTTGATGCGCTCCTCGAAACCACAGACACCGACTATGGGTTGCAATGTCACTAACTAGAAAGGGTCCTCAGTGTTTGCATTTAAATAATGTGTGCACTGGGGCAGAAAAGAGGTCAACAGGGCAGGTAGGCATGCTCGCAAATCATGCAAGGGACCTTCCTGTTACAACAGGACTTCTTGCTCTATATGCATGTGTCAACAGCAATTCCTGCTCTCCCTCATGCATCCTCCTTGTTTTCTCTTCTTTCCATGAACATCTTAATGTAGGTGCTTTACTCTGTTGTTGATCTCATGTCCTACTCTATCTAGACGTGTCTTAATTGTCCCTTCTTTATCTCTGTACGTCCAGATCTCCTTTTCATTTTACAGCAATTGCGTTTTTGGCAGACTGACATTTTACATCTGTACTCTGGAAATGGCGTTCCCTTAGTTTGTCAAACATCTTCTGAAGTGTGCATTCTGCTTGTTCTCTGTATTTTAGCAGACTCTAACTTGTACAATATAAATGATGGTTTGTTTTGCCTGCCCTCCTACATTTCTTGCCACCATGGCCCTTGCATTTTTGTTTCCCTCTATTAAATGCAGTTCTACAGGTGTCAGAATAAAAAGATGAATTCATTAATTTCCCATTTTTGTTGTAGTGTCACATTTTCCTCCTAACTTTTTTCCAACGATTCAACATTTTCCTAGCAAGGGAGAAAATCTTTTGCAATGCACTTGTGCCACCAAAATGCTGTGCGTTTTGTATCTTGTTTAAGAAAACCCTGCACTTCCTAAGCATGAACGGAAAGGAAGAGCAGTTGGCTTAGTACCCTCATATTTCATGGGATTTAATGTAGCTAAGCAGGAACTAAATCAGCTGCCAGCAGGTTATTCGAAAAGCAGCACTGAATTACCCGTTTAACCAACAAAAAATAAAGTGAATATCTCGAACAAGCCTGCATGAAAACATCTCTGCAAATAATGTATTCCTTTAATTGGGAGCAATCAAAAGGAATGTTTTCTTTAAATATAAATCTTACATTTATTGAAGAATGTGTTACAGCATAAATAGGCCGTTTCATGGAATTAGAATAGTGGCTAGCAAAAACCAGCTCCGAACTGGAAGCTTTGACGGAGTGCCTCCGTTCAGGTGTATGTGTTCCAATATTTTTGCTTTCAGAGTCTCAAGTCGGTCACACCCAAAAGCAAGCATCTGTCTTTTAACTTTACAGGCGTGCTTTCTGTTCCAGGTAGTCCCATCCCCCAGTAGGAAAGTCTTGGCCGTCTCCAGCCAGCTTCTGCATACTGGTCTCTTGTCATGATAATGACGCTTTTCTTATGCGTGATTAGCAGTAGCACCTCTCTTGCAGCCTGTTCTTAACAGCTGATTTGGGTGTGTGCTCAGTTGCAAGGAAAGAATCAGGTTTTCTCGAGCAACATTTTTTTGTTGAAGCATGTATTTGCGCTGGTAATTTTAGGGGTCTGTTTAAATTATATTCCTGTTTTATTTAGTTTAAAAAAATCATGTGTATCGGAACAAAATCAAAAAACTTCCTTTATCTGCTAACATTGATGGCATTATTGCTGTGGAAACTTGTATTATAAGTAGCGTGCAGAAGTTACTTTTACTTTAAAACTGAATTTTAACACAACTAGGGTGATAGTTGTCCCTGTGAACATTTAATTCTAGAGGCGCACCAAATTGCAAAATTTTGCACCCTAAAATGCCAATCTTTGGAAAATTGTGCTTTAAGGCAATATCTCACATACCTTTTTTACCCTGACAGTGAGAGCAGATTTTGTTTTGAATTCCAGATGCTGGCATAACAGGTGTGTCTTCAGTGGTTTTTGAGGGCTAGTAAGTTGGGTCTGTTTTCAGTACTCTTTACATGCCTGATACAGGTGCCTAGAATGCAGGTACAACCCCACAAAGGATTTGGCAAAGCGGCTTATTAGTAGCAGCATCTGACTTCAGCAGAAGTACGCTTTCACATTTAAGTCCAATAAATGCTGATAACATCTCATCATTTGGGAAGAAAGTTGTTCCATGCATTTATCAAGCATCATGTTATGTTATTATAGAGAAATGTACTATGCACAGGAGTTAGACCCTGGTCCCGGTGTGCCTATTCACATTCTATGTGTATTCCACGGGAAACACCCGTTACAACGAATGTATTACTTCGTGGTGCAATCGCAACGCGACTTTTACATCGTGGCCGGCTTTACAACGCATGCTTTCGGGAAGCATGCTACAACGGCACAATGACATATACATCTGCTAGCCATTACATCGCTAGCGATGACAACGCGGGCAAAAAGCAATGAAAACACGGTGGCTCATCTATCTGCAGGTCGGGCAAGTTAAATAAAGCTGATTGCATATGAAACACTTTCAGTGGCAGGACTCCGGTACATGTTATGTTCCAGTTTATGTTATTATTACAATGATTGTATATGAAACTATATATATATATATATATATTATATATATATATATATATATATATATATATATATATATATATATATATATTACCTACTGGCGGTCGCCAGTAGGTATATATAGTTAGGATTTTTTCTCTATGGGTTTTTTGAAAATTCTATGTCTAATAACTTTGGCGTTTGTGGACGGAATTGGCTGAAATTTTCAGGAAAATTGCACATTTTGTTTCTGAGCAGCCCTTGAAAATTTGGGGGGGGTTCGTCCAGTGGGGGCCGAGAAAAAAGGGGGGTCCCAAAACGTGTTTTTAACATTGAGTTTTCCATAGGGCGGTTGGCCTCACTTTTAGCCCGAACCCCTAGGTTTGATGTGGAGGTTTTAAAAGGGCCCCGCGGGGCAAAAAAAAATAATAATAATAATAATTGAACGGCTAAATGGATTTGCACGAAACTTGGCAAAATATTAGGGACTGGTAGCCCGATGTGCCTTTGCTAGGTCTCAATATATGTGCTCCAGTGGATTTTGAGAAATTAACGTTCAAAAAAAGATATATATCTGTAACAGCGCTCCGCTTCGCGTAACGGAGGTTTGCGAAGCTGATTGGTCATTCTGTCACTGGGCTATAGTTGGGCTACATCTGGCTGATATTTGGGCTACATTTGTTTTTTTGTGTGTCTGGCGGCCATCTTTGGGCTACATTGGGCTACATTGGGCTTCATTGGGCTACATTCGGCTAATTAGCAAATAGCTCATCGCAAACTAGGAATGGTAAAGAATCGCTATTTATTCCTTAAAGTTCGCTATTTAGGAAATGCAAAAAACTTTGATGATATATATGGCGGTTCATCTCTAACAAGATAAGAAGCATAGGGATACATTTATGATGACTGGCGCATCACCAGGGATGTGTTAGTCATTCTGTGCCGCTGTTCCGTCACCTATGGTGTGCTGCATTTACAATGCGGCGCATCATGGGGCAAAAACAGCACAGATGCGTGATGTATCTGTGCCGTAAAGGTGGCGCATTGCTGGAGTTGTATCGCAAGTGTGATGAAGCTCCAGCAAGGGTCGGGGGTGCCCCTGTCGCAGGGTTTCTGTTCTCACACAGAACTGTGGACAGAGGATTGGAACCTCGGCGAATGCATTGCTGGAGTTGTATCGCAAGTGTGATGAAGCTCCAGCAAGGGTCGGGGGTGCCCCTGTCGCAGGGTTTCTGTTGTCACACAGAACTGTGGACAGAGGATTGGAACCTCGGCGAATTAGGGTGTCCCAAAACTCACGTTAGTAATCAAAAACTCCTTAGCAAGCTAGGTACAGTGTCACATTGGATATAACAAACTCTCAATGTTTAGACAATCCAGAATATGAACTTATAGTACCTCAGGATACGTGGAACTCATGAACAGTCGGTCGTTATAGATTTCTTAGAAACCAGAACATGGAGTTAAGAAGAACAGATGTGTATTTGAAATGTTTATTTACTAATGCCGTCTTCTCAGGCGTAGTACCTTAGATAATAAAAGTACACATATTATCAGTAGCAAAATTACCAGCATAGTTACTAGTACATAAAAAGTGAATGGTGATAGTATGTTAACATGCTGTAAATGAATAAGAGTAAGCAACACTTATAAGCAGCCGCGGGCCGTGGAGGGAGTTACGGTGAGGCAGGGAGGCGGGGAGGGGGAGAAGCAGGGTGGAGAATACAAGTACACATATTATCAGTAGCAAAATTACCAGCATAGTTACTAGTACATAAAAAGCGAATGGTGACAGTATGTTAACATGCTGTAAATGAATAAGAGTTAGCAACACTTATAAGCAGCCGCGGGCCGTGGAGGGAGTTACGGTGGGGCAGGGAGGCGGGGAGGGGGAGGGGCAAGGTAGAGAGGGCTCCACCCTGCTTCTCCCCCTCCCCGCCTCCCTGCCCCATCGTAACTCCCTCCACGGCCCGCGGCTGCTTATATCTCACCCTCCCTAATACACATATTATATTATTTGCTAAGAAGGTCTCTTTGTGTTGGTTTAGGGCGTGCCCATACTTTAGTGTCTTAGATTTGAAGGAATCACATCACCATACACCAGCTCTCTCTTCATGTGAACCGCATCAACTGTTGTGTATGTGTGTTCGGCAAAGCAATATAAAACCCGCCTCATGCCCAGAATTGGCAGAAGTTGCACTTATGTTATGAGTATGAAGTCGTGGAGATCAGACCTCATAACAATTCTGTATCGTGTTGTTCTTGAAACTTTAGCACTCGCTGTACAGATATAGTTTAACAAGTAAAGCAGATAGTAGACCAATAACATATTATTCTCATGTAAACCACGATGAACTACTAGGTGGAAAGCTAAAGCAACAACTAAGTGTCGTGTGCAGAAGTTGCAAAAAAGGAAAAATGGCGTTTAAACCGGTAATGAGCCCATGCTAACTTAACACGGTGTAAAGATATCCAGGACCTAGATGACACCTCCTCATGATCCGGAAACGAACTGAATAAGATAATAGAAGTGCCATCTCATGAGAGCAGATTGCAAGTTTATATGTGGACGGTCCGCAAGGTAAAGCATTAAAAACTAGGAAAATTTAATGGTAAAGAAAAATAAAACAGCCAAGTACTTTATCGAGTCTTAAGCCAATAGGCAAGGTAAATAATAAAAACTTGACAAATAAGTTAATGAATTGTCAATGAAATGCTAGTACTCAGCATATCAAACATGAAAAAGGTCTATGACATAACTGTGTATGCAAAATAAGCTGCAACAGCCTCCAATAGGAAGTCACCGTCTTCATCCGAAAACAGTTCAGCCATCCAATTTAAAAGCGGAAAAGAACATACGTGCTCTCCCAGCACCGGATCCTCTATCACCATCAGAGGACAGCTCGGTGGGTTTTCAAGAAAGCTCTGTTCCAAGAAAGACTGTGCTGCCGCCAGTAAATTCCAGGGACCAAGTAGTCCATGCATCAATGCCACAGCCATAATCCTTTCGCCAGGACAAACCAACTCGTGAGTAATGATAGGAGTCATCAGCTGATTAAAGTCGACGTCAGGAGAAACCGGTCCGCAGAGACACAAATCAATGGCCCAATCGAAATCACAGGTCAGGCAGTGAAATACAGGCTGGATACAGGTGAAGTAGGAGAACCGAAAAGATAATCCATATGCCGTGCTTAATATCGCCAACGGCATTGTGCCATAATATTCTAGCATGCGATTGCGGAACAGTGTCAGCAGCTGCAGGGTCGGAGGTTGCATAGGAGGGACATCCATATTTAAAAATGTAAAAAAGCACAAGAGCGTCCGCTGGTAATGCAAGTAAAAATGCCAATCCACGAACCAGAGTGCAGAAAATACAATGAAAGGAAGCAGGGATGACTCCAAAGATTTTCTCAAATGAAGTCACGAGGCCACTGGTAACAACTTTAAAAAAGTGTGTCAGGGACTTTGTGGAGGATGCGTTAAAGATAGTCGGAAACATGTTGCTGAAATTGAAAGGCAAATCTTAATTGAAAAGGGTGTGCACCTCTGTACGGGTGTTCGCTATGTGAAGTACGAAAGTTTCACGGGCCGAACTCAAGGCCACCTCTCTCTGAGACAAAAGAGCTCTTATTCTTGCCATGCCGTTGAAACGTGTCCCAAGGTTGGTATTTGTGGCCAGATTGAAAACTCCCTATGTTCATGTGTGGGAGGAAATAGAACATTTCTGCAGCAAATAACCCGTTCACTTACTGTTACGATAAAAGGAATACTTTTAATTAACTCAGAACAATCTTCATTATTGAGCATCAAATAACTACCATTTTCCAACAACTTGAACGTGGGGATGATAGCAGGAACTGGCGTGCCTTGCAACACGCAAGCCATATTTGGTCGGTGTTTGTTGCATGAACCGTGTAACTGTATGTGCCTACACATTAGTGAATGATCTGGCGTCTCAGTGCATTCCTCTCCATTCAGATAAACTTCTTGATCATCTTTGAAACATCTGTATGTGTATGGAAGCGACCAGACCTCATGAAGAAAAGCACTACCTAAAGGTTCATAACGACCTATTGGTATATATTTCATACAATTTGAAAACTTATATAAAGCAAAAGGCAGCGTTATTAAACCGTGGATAAGGCATGTTGTCAAAAAACCCGCAATCCTCTGCTGATGATGTCACTGAGCATGTCATGAATGATGTAATATGTGACATCATCAGCAGTGGATTACGGGTAATAGTATCTCTAGTTTACTCCCCTATAGCTGTCTTTATTTTAACATAAGTGTGTGTTTCCCTCCCTTATACTTACTGTTTTTGGTTCGCTTCCAGTTCGCGTACCGGCGAGCGAACTAGGAAGCGAACTAAGAGAAATAGAGGTTGGCACAGTTCCAAATATTGTACCAATTTTTTAATAACGGGGAGGTAGTTCTGAAAAGAACTTTTTTTTTTTTTTTTTCGGAACATTTTTTTACTGTTTTTGAATTTTTCGGAACAGTTTTATATTTTTTTGGGTTTTTCTTGGAGGGGGCAATGAAAACGATTCATTGTAAAGGGCTCAACAGGAGCAACAAAACAAAAAAAAGAAGTATTTATTATTTTGGGCGTTTCGGACAAACTTGCATATGATAGTCAATAGCTCTGTTGATCAGAGTGATGCTTTTTTCTCCGTAGGAAATGAATCCATCGCAAAATGCGCAGATGTGTTTTACATCACCAAATCTCATTTGTATATTTGGCACCATCTCCCTGCCCTCTGGTCCCGTTACTTCCGGTACAACAGATCTTCTGGCCATAATAGGGAGATTATCTAGATCGTTCCGAAACTGTGCAGCACTGTAGTTGTTAGGATGCCACCTAGTCATATGGCGATGCATTGTGTAGTTTCCGAAACTGTATTTTTTGTCGGTCCCTCTGGACAGTCTATCTTGACATATAAGGCAAGTTACGTATCTTGCATTTACTTTTTTCTGACCTTTGGGAATTTTAAAAAATTGCCAAATGAAGTTTTCTTTCCGGTGAGACGTCTTGGGCTGCTCAGGCAAAAACTGCCTCTCTTCGTGCTCGTCCTCCTGTTCCTCTTCTTCTTCTTCTTGTTGAATTACAACTTGAGCAGGTGGTCCACTCTTCCTTGGATGTGGTGGAGGTGGTGGGGAAGCACCAGCTGAAGCTACTAAAGAAGCCATTGCTCAGTGATCACAAAGGGTCTTTCTCTCACAATGATGAAAGTCAGAGTGAGGAAAGAAGGAGGGATTTTCATCATTTGGGAAAAACAAGAGTTCTCAACCAATCAAAAGTGTTCATTTTAGATTATATGACCTAGTCTTACATCATTAGGAAACCAAAAGTGAAATGAACCAATGAAAAGTGTTATTACCAAGTCACATGACTTGCTGTGTTTACGTTAAGCGCTTTGCAGGGCCTCCCGGTTTGCTTCCAGAAACCTGCGCTTTGCGACTCGCTTCGCGTACCAGTTCGCTAACGTAGCACGTCATTTGACGTATCACGCGACAACGTGAAACGTCATGCGGACGGGAGGCGTCACGATGTTGTTTTCTAACGCGGCACTTGCGGTAAAGAAACGTTTACCAGCTCGCGGTCTATTTCGCGGCATCAAGGTCAGCTAACGGGAAGCTTCCCGATTCGCGAAGCGGGAACGAAGAAAAAAAAATATTTAAAAAAAAAATTATTCATAAACATATAAAATATATTTTTGGATTTAAAGAAGAATACATTTTACAGCTACAGATATTAGCTGTTAAAAAACCAATGAAATTCACAGAAAAAACCATAGGTTATAGACCATATATAGTTAGGAATTAGCATTTACAAAACCTTGAAAATTCACTGAAAAAACCATAGGTTATAGACCATATATAGTTAGGAATTAGCATTTAGAAAACCTTATTTTACTCACACAAAACCATTGAAATTCCATATATAGTTAGTTGCACTAACTATATATCGCGCACCCGCAATCCACTGCTGATGATGTCACATATTACATCATTCATGACATGGTCAGTGACATCACTGATGACATCACTGATGACATCTCAAATTACATCACGGATGACATCACTGATGACAACATCCAGTGACTGTGTGTTTCTGTAAAGTTAAAATATGTCTTACATATTGAAGAATGAGTGGAAGTATAAGTGTCTGGACGAAGGATTTAGTAGGTGCATGACTGAATGTATGAGTGAGTGATTAAATGTGTCTCACTGAGTGCATGGGTTAGTGACTAAACTGTCTTAATTTGTGCATCATTATGTCTGTTGTTCTGTAAACTGCAGCATGTGTTGATCAGTAGCTATATGAGTAACTATATGGGTTATTGATTGATTGCCCAAGTATTTGCATGGGAGACTGAGTGTGTGTGTGGCTGGCTGGGAGGTGTGTGACTCTGTGCAGATCAATGTGTACTTGTATCAATGATTGTATAAGAGACTAAGTATGTGTTAGTATATGGTTGAAAACGTAAGGTGCTCTATGTTTAACTGTATAGATTAGAAAATGGAAGTGTGATTGATTCTTTACAGGACTGACTAGGTGTGTAAGTAACTCCATGGATGAGTGGCAGAGTGTGAGTGTCTGTATAGGTGTATGAGTGCATATGATAGTGTTGTAAAGATGATTGATTGTATGTATGAATGATTGTATGGGTGAATGAGTGAATGTGTGTGTAGACGTAGGAATCAGTGAGTGCGTATGTAGTAACTAGTATTGGTGTGTCAATGGTTTCAAAAATTATACTCTGTATTTAACACTGAGTGTAACAGAGGTTATATTAAAATGTGAGGAGATGCATTGTATTGTCACATGAATGATATCATCAGTGATGTGGTCATTGATGTCAAATGAGATATCATCAGTGATGTCATCCGTGATGTCATTTGAGATGTCATCAGTGATGTCATCAGTGATGTCACTGACCATGTCATGAATGATGTAATATGTGACATCATCAGCAGTGGATTGCGGGTGCGCGATATATAGTTAGTGCAACTAACTATATATGGAATTTCAATGGTTTTGTGTGAGTAAAATAAGGTTTTCTAAATGCTAATTCCTAACTATATATGGTCTATAACCTATGGTTTTTTCAGTGAATTTTCAAGGTTTTGTAAATGCTAATTCCTAACTATATATGGTCTATAACCTATGGTTTTTTCTGTGAATTTATATATATATATGTTACACCTACTGGCGGTCGCCAGTAGGTATATATAGTTAGGATTTTTTTGAATAGGGATTTCTGAAAATGTTATGTTGAATAACTTTGGCGTTGATGGACGGAATTGGCTGAAATTTTCAGGAAAATGGCACATTTCGTTTCTGAGCGTCCCCTGAAAGTTTGAGGGGTTTCGTCAAGCGGGGGCCGAGAAAAAAGGGGGGTCCCAAAACGTGTTTTTAACATTGAGTTTTCCATAGGGCGGTTGGACTCACTTTTAGCTCGAACGGCTGAATGGATTTCCACAAAACTTGGCAAAATTGTAGGGACTGGTAGCCCGATGTGCCTTTGCTATGTCTCAAGATATATGCTCCAGTGGTTTTTACGAAAATTAACTTTGAAAAATATATATTGGGCTACATTGGGCTATATATATGTTAGAGCCCAAATTTAGCCCAATGTAGCCCAAAGATGGCCACCAGAGACAAAAAAAAACAAATGTAGCCCAAATATCAGCCAGATGTAGCCCAACTATAGCCCAGTGACAGAATGTCCCAGAGTCTAAAGAACAACTAGAGCGCTAACAGTCTTACTTATGACAAACGTATGGCACACCTGAAGTCATCTTGATTGGAATTAAGTGTTAACACTTAAAACATTTAATTTGCAAAGGAACAAGATGAGGGGTTTCATTTTGCCATAGAAATGTTATATATATATATATATATATATATATATATATATATATATATATATATATATATATATATATATATATTACCTACTGGCGGTCGCCAGTAGGTATATATAGTTAGGGTTTTTTTGATTAGGGATTTCTGAAAATTCTATGTTGAATAACTTTGGCGTTGATGGACGGAATTGGCTGAAATTTTCAGGAAAATGGCACATTTCGTTTCTGAGCGTCCCCTGAAAGTTTGAGGGGTTTCGTCAAGCGGGGGCCGAGAAAAAAGGGGGGTCCCAAAACGTGTTTTTAACATTGAGTTTTCCATAGGGCGGTTGGACTCACTTTTAGCTCGAACGGCTGAATGGATTTCCACAAAACTTGGCAAAATTGTAGGGACTGGTAGCCCGATGTGCCTTTGCTATGTCTCAAGATATATGCTCCAGTGGTTTTTACGAAAATTAACTTTGAAAAATATATATTGGGCTACATTGGGCTATATATATGTTAGAGCCCAAATTTAGCCCAATGTAGCCCAAAGATGGCCACCAGAGACAAAAAAAAACAAATGTAGCCCAAATATCAGCCAGATGTAGCCCAACTATAGCCCAGTGACAGAATGTCCCAGAGTCTAAAGAACAACTAGAGCGCTAACAGTCTTACTTATGACAAACGTATGGCACACCTGAAGTCATCTTGATTGGAATTAAGTGTTAACACTTAAAACATTTAATTTGCAAAGGAACAAGATGAGGGGTTTCATTTTGCCATAGAAATGTTATATATATATATATATATATATATATATATATATATATATATATATATATATTACCTACTGGCGGTCGCCAGTAGGTATATATAGTTAGGGTTTTTTTGATTAGGGATTTCTGAAAATTCTATGTTGAATAACTTTGGCGTTGATGGACGGAATTGGCTGAAATTTTCAGGAAAATGGCACATTTTGTTTCTGAGCGTCCCCTGAAAGTTTGGGGGGGTTTCGTCAAGCGGAGGCCGAGAAAAAAGGGGGGTCCCAAAACGTGTTTTTAACATTGAGTTTTCCATAGGGCGGTTGGACTCACTTTTAGCTCGAACGGCTGAATGGATTTCTATGAAACTTGGCAAAATTGTAGAGACTGTTTGCCCGATGTGCCTTTGCTAGGTCTCAAGATATGTGCTCCAGTGGATTTTGAGAAATTAACGTTCAAAAAAATATATATATCTGTGACAGCGTCCCGGTTAGCGCCCCGGTTCGCGTACCAGACGCGTAACGGAACTTCGCGAGGAGAAGCGGATTGGCTCTCCGGTGACTCTCAACATTTTAAACAGTCCGGAGCGGCCGCCATCTTGTCTCTCGGTAGGATCGAGAGACAAGAGGTGGAAATAAACGAAGGGGGAAATGAATGAAAGGGGCAAGGTAGACACCTCCTGACCCCCTAGGATTGATGTGGGGGCTATTAAAGGGCCCCGCGGGGCAAAAAAATAAAATAAATTTTTTTTTGATTTTTCGCGGTGGAAGCGCTACCCGGTACGCGAACCGGGTAGCTCACCGGTAGCGTAACGGGAGTCCGCCATCTTGTGTTTCGGACGAATTTAGTCACAAGATGGAGGATAAACTATGTTGGGAATGGGTATAAGGGGGCACGGGAGACATATCCTGACCCCCTAGGTTTTCTGAGGGTGGCTGAGGAGGCCCATATATGTAAAAAAAAAACCTTTAAAAGAAGAATACATTTTACAGCTTTTGATATTTGCTATTAAAGATGTCATCAGTGATGTCATCAGTGATGTCACTGACCATGTCATGAATGATGTAATATGTGACATAATCAGCAGTGGATTGCGGGTGCGCGATATATAGTTAGTGCAACTAACTATATATGCGAATTTCAATGGTTTTGTGTGAGTAAAATAAGGTTTTGTAAATGCTAATTCCTAACTATATATGGTCTATAACCTATGGTTTTTTCAGTGAATATATATATATATATATATATATATATATATATATATATATATATATATATATATATATATATATATATATATATATATATATATATATATATATATATATATACACACACACACACACACAATTGGTGATGGTTGCATGATGGATGGCTGGATGGATGGCTGGATGGATGCATGATAGGTGGATGGATCGATGGGTGGATGGATGCATGGATCACCAAAATGGCAAAAATGTGGGTGGATGGATGACTGGGTGGGTGGCGACAATTGGTGATGGATGCATGATGGATGGGTGGGTGGGTGGATGGGTTGATGGATGACCGGGTGGGTGGGTGCAAAAGTGGATGGATGCATGATGGATGCACGATGGGTGGATGGATGCATAGATGACCAAAATTGTAAAAGTGTGGGTGGATGGATGACTGGGTGGGTGGGTGGGTGGGTTTTTGGTTGGTGACAATTGGTGATGGATGCATGCTGGATGGGTGGATAGATGCATGGATTACCAAAATTGCAAAAGTGTGGGTGGATGGATGGATGGATGGATTGCTAAAAGTGTGGATGGGTGCATGATGGGTGATTGGGTGGATAAATGGGTTGTTGGGTGGCAAAAAACGTGGATGGATGCATGATGGATGGATGGATGCATGATGGATGGGTGCATGGATGGGTGGGTGGATGGGTGGGTGAGTGGGTGTGTGGGTGGTGGGTGCATGATGGATGGGTGGGTGGATGGGTAGATGGATGCATGGATGACCAAAATTGCGGATGGATGGATGCATGATGGATGCTTACTTGGTGGATCGAGCGATGGGTGGATGGATGCCCAAAAATGCAAAAGTGTGGGTGGATGGAGGACTGGGTGGGTGGGTGGTGGCGGCAATTGGTGATGGATGCATGATGGATGGGTGAGTGGATGGATGCATGGATGACCAAAATTGTGGATGGATGGATGCATTTAACAAATACTAATAGTCTCTTTTTTGCAAGATGGTAAGGCCTTCTAGCAAGACAAGAAATGCTCAATTTGATCCTGGATAATTCACAAAAATTTTGTAACTGTATCTACCTACAAAGCTTAGCTTACAGTTTGGAAAGTGTGTGGATTGAAACTGCATAAAGTCTGTCAAACCTATGCCAATCACTCAAACTCCTTCCTGCATTCAAAATCCAAGCCATCTCCACTCGACCACTCATTATGAGTTTAACAGTTCTCTCGACGCCACACCTCTCAACCCTATGCAGCAGCTTGGCTGATGAGTCAAGTGGTGCTTTTGTCCATGCCAACACCCACATCAGTTGCGGGAGCTCTGTTTTTTTAAATCTGCGAAATTACATGTTTCCATTTCCGGTATATTTAATGCCTCGTGTTTAATGCACAGTTTTGACTTTGGCACTCACCCCTGCCAGGTCAGGTTTTCTATCCATGACCTCTCGCTGCTGCACACTCGGGAGTGTGAAACTGGCTGTCAGCAGGCAGCCTTGTCAGAGTTTGGTTTCAGAACTGCCGGAGTCGATAGCACAAAGCAGTATGCTGGTCCTAGCAGGTGACAAATCGAGGTTTTCGTAGTATGCACAGGCATGAGACCCTCCAGTGCATAGTACTCCCATCAAAGGCAGGTGATTTGACAAGCGCCAGAGATTTGGTAACACCGCTACCAGAATTCGATATAGCAGGGTGCGTTCATCTCTGGAGGAGGTACTGCAGCAGTATTAACAGTGTTAAAAATTAGAAAAGAGGAATAATCGCAGAAATGTGTACTTCTGCAAAAATTCCATTATGTTTACTCTTGCACGTTTTGCCAGTCTCTCCTGGGTAAATGTGTACGTGGGAAAACATTCAGATGTGCATTCTTTCTGCATTACTCAAAATACCAATTCATCCAGTACCTTCTTTATCTGCCGAATAAAGATTTTTGATTTCACAGTAATGAGATTGTTAACTTTTCCATTTCATTTACGTTCTGGAAAATGTGCACTATTACCACCATAAACACAGAGAAATGCTGTCATAGATTACTTAAGCTTGCTGGCCTACTTTCTGGTGCGTGTCTATCTTAAAACTGTCGGGGTCGGCGACCTGTAGTAATTAAATAGAAGAAATGTGTGCATAATTATGTATCGCGTTGTCATGGCGTGCGATTTAAGTGCTGGCGATCTTTCTTTGATTTCAACAGGTTTTATTGAGAATCATATATACAGTACAGATATACAATGCACAAATAGTGAAGGCAATACTGGTGACATCGTCATGCTTGCCAATAGGAATCAACGCATTGCCGTTCTAACAACGTGCGATGTAAAAGATGGCGAAGTGTTGGGCTTTGCTAAGTATTCACCGCGGGGTTAAAGCCCGCGATGTCATGGTGCACGATGCATGATCATACATCTGTATTCCACAGCTCAGCTGCAATGAAGGTTGGGGGTAGTGCCTCACCGTAGAAACTGTCATCGCAGCAGCATAAATAAATGCCAGCATTTGTTAATGAGCACAGCAACCTCCGGAGAGATGTCCTGGTGCTGGGGTACGTTTGGAAGATTAAGCAAGCTATTGCCCAGAGTCACATGGTGCTGGGCTAACCTGCTGCTGGGGCCAGGGACCGAACTGTGAACCCTGTGGTCCAGAGTCAGGTACCCTGGCCACCTCTTCCCTTACATACATAGCTTATCACCTACAAGAGTAGGAAAAGCTGCTCTACACCGGTCAGGATCTCAGAGAGAGGTCCTGTCATTTACGGGGAAAAACAGGGGCAGGCTACGAGGCTCAAACCCTAGGAGATGGAGGAGGCTGCACACATTGTGTGTTGCAAAAGTGATTGATGGCCTGTAGTGGACACTTGGATGCTAGAGGCTGAAACATTGGGTGCTGCAGAGTAAGAGATCCAGAGTGGCATGCACATGGATGGGAGAGACTGCACAAATTCTGTGCTGCACAGTGAGTGATGGAATGCAGTGGGCGCATGGACAAAGGATGCTTCAAATATTGTGTGTCGAAGAGTGTTTAATGGAAAGTGGTCTGCACATGGATAGAGGAGGATGCACATATTTTGTGCTTCCCAGTAAATGATGGGAGATAGTGTGTACATGGATAATGGGGCTGCACATATTTTGTATTGAGCAGTAAATGATGGAAGGCAGTGTTCACAAAGATGACGGAGTCACACTGTTTGGTACTCCGTGATGGAATGTAGTGTGTACATGGCGGAGGCTTCACACTGTGTGCTGCGCAGTGAGTGAAGGAATGTAGTGTGTGTGTAGATGAACAAGGCTGCTGACCTCCTTTACTGTAGACTGCGTGATGGAAAACAGTGGGCACACACATGGTGGAGATTGCATATACACATTCCTGCAGTTCCACAGATGAAATGATGGAATGTAGTGTGTGTGTAGATGAACAAGGCTGCTGACCTCCTTTACTGTAGACTGCGTGATGGAAAACAGTGGGCACACACATGGTGGAGATTGCACATATACATTCCTGCAGTTCCACAGATGAAATGCTCTGTGCACATCGAATCTTGAGGCTGCTCACATTGTGTGCTACACATTAATTGATAGGAAGCAGGAAGCACATGTATGGAGGGGGCTACATATATCATATGATGCACAGTGAGAGATGGAATGCTCTGGGTGCATGGATAAAGGAGGCACATTGTGTGCTACACAGTAATTTGGGGACAGATTTATGCATTTTGCATAATGCAGTGCAGCAACAAGGCAAACTGTATTGACTGTCAATGCAAGAGTCAGTGGCTAAAGTGGGTGTTTGAAATGTAAAAAAATAGGATTCCATTAATTGTGCATATATACGCTTTTCAAAGAAAATAGCCACCCAAAAATTAAAAGTGCAACATCAGTAGATTAATTTGTTTCTAAAAAAAGGAAAAAGGGTTATATAAATTTAAAAAGGCAATTGTATTCATGTATTATGTTTTCTAATTGGTATGCTTCTTTAAAATCACTATCTTCTTTGTTGCAAGATGTAATCCATTTGCTGAAGTGTGTTTAATATGCTAAGTGTGTTTAAGGCTGCAGTACCACCTCCGGTCTACGGGGGCAGAGCGAGCAAAAAAATAAACACACTTTCTGAAACACAGGTCCCCACAAGGCAATTTTTTTTAAATTTGTAAAAATTGGCACAGATGTTTATAAACTCATTTAAAATCATTTAGAAGACTTTACCTTGTGGGGACTTGGGTTCAGGTCCCCACAGTGCAATCAAGTCCCCACAGCGTGAGTGTGTTATCACACCCAAGTCCCCACAAGGATAGTAACACAAACCCACACACACACGCAGGCACACACACACACACACAGAGGCAGGCAGGCAGGCACACAGGCAGGCACACAGGCAGGCAGGCACGCAGGCAGGCAGGCAGGCAGACAGACACACCTCCCCCCCCCCCCCCCCCCCCCCCCCCCCCCCACCCCCTGCATTCTATGTACTCACGGGTCATTGCTGGCCCTGCTCCAAGGTTCGCAGACACCGAAACTCCACTCTCCCGTACTTCTCTTACGTCACTGATTGCCGCCGGACTGACCAAGCACCGTTTCACTCCACCCTCGAGACCCTACACCCTATTGGTTAACTGGACACCACGTGATTCGTGCTTGTTCTACTTAGTAGCCCCTGCACAAAAGGCGTAGGGGCTGCAGTTTCTCATGCAGGCTTGTTTTAATTTACAAGAGCAGCCACTTCTTGTTTTCATTTTCGGTGCGCTCTCAGTTAAATAAAACCTTTTTCATTCAGTGCGCCATGTGTGCTTTTAATTTGACATTGACGGCCGGCTACGCACACAGCATTCGCTGGACGCTGTCCTTTCCTACTGTATTTTGGGTGCTTTAGGTCCATCGAAGTCATCATGAGTCTCTATGATTGGCGAAGTAGGAGTTGAAAAAGTACGGCGCGTTTTGTCTCCGCGATGGGAGCAAGTTGAGAGAACTAGAGCCTGGAAGATTATGCCGGTGCATAGCGAGTGTAGATCCGTAGCCAGTGAGCTTAAATCGGGACAGAGCAAGATAATTAATTCAGCATAAGTAAAAACATTGCTCGTCTGCGATCGCTCTCCGATGACATGATTTTTTCATGTCTCTGAATTCCCCCTTTCCTTTTGACTTCACCGTCTCTGTTATAGCTACCTTCCTTTGCTTAACCCCACGTTCTCATTTCTCTCCCACTAATTGCTATCCTCTCTCTTTCGATCTCTCGTTGCAATCTTTTCACTCCTGCGTTGACATCCTCCGGTATCCTTCTGTGGGTGCCTCCTTCCATTTGTAGCTTTCGATCTCATTTGCCTTTTTATTCATTTATGTATTTTAATGTAGTGCAGACCTTATCCAAATGCGTTAGCGTGCTTTACAATAAAAATGTATCATTACATGATTTGTAAATTTACGAAGTCCTGATGTGATGTTCGATTACAAAGCACTCTAACACCTTTGGGTAAAGTCGGCGCTATATAAAAAAGCATAAATCTAAAATATTGTTGCAAATGCACAAAATTACATTACACCTTTCTTGGTAGTGAAATGCATAGCAATCAATAAAGGGTGAACGCTTCAGGGTACTAACGCTGATGTTTCCTTCACGTTATTTCTGCATTGTGTGTGTGTTTGGAAGGCGGGGGCTCATCTGGAGTTTTATCACAATTTCTGTCATTTCTCTGGTCTGCGCTTATCGGTCATTGACCGTTGTCACCAGAAGCTCCTTTAGCTGCACCTCCCTCAAACAAGCTGGTAATGGCTGGGATTCTCCCTCCCCCAGCCCCGGAGAATAATGGACGCTCACGCACATCTCTGCCCTTCCTCCCAGGCTAAAGGTGTAAAAATGCAGAAGCTCCGATGTTATACTATTGCATTAAGCGTTGTGGGATTTATTCTGAAGAAATACAGCCTTTTTATTAGGACACTTTATACAGCAATTGTAAAATGGGATCTTTATAATATTGGGGAATACTAAGGTTTGGGTCGCATCGATTCATGTCTAAACCGTCCGCATGCGAACAATTTTGCTGTTTTTACAAGCTGGACTGACAAAACGCAAAAGCAAGTAAAAGCCAGAAATGTTTTGGTTTCTCATGCCTAACATGGGGATACTTGGGATGTTTGCACATGATCAACTTTTGATAATCTGTTGTCGATAGCACTATCACATTGAATGACACATAGACAGGAATCATTATATATAAGCACAGACTAAATTACACATGCATACACACATAACAAAACTTTGCTGTTCTGCCAACAACATACTCCTATTCTTCCAATCTATGGTGAACAGCCATTGCGTGACATGGTACTCACAACCAATCAAGTAAGCAAAAACATATATTTTTTATGATGAAGAAAACGTGATGGTCCTGGATTGTCTGCGGGACCTCATGTCAGTAGATTGGCTAGAAAAGTTCCTGCCCGTCATTCACTTGCTCTAGGAACTTGGAGATAGTACAGTGGTGTGCGATTGGTCAGGAAACAACATTTTATTATCTTCGGGTTCTCAACCTCTGCACTTGCTACAACCTAAAACAAAAAGCATTTGCAATGCAATAAGTCTCGCATTTGCAAGAGTTCGAGCTATTGGTATTGTAAATGACAATGCCTTTTATTTATGTGCTTTGAAAACTTGCGTAAGCATGCACTTTGGACTTATAGTCTTCGCTTATGAGAAGCAAGGCTTGACAGTAAGTGTGTATTTACGCATCTGCCTGCAGGTTTTCAAAATACATCAATAAAAGGTATTGTCGGGGGAGGAGCTTCGCGCGTATCCAAGATGGACGCGTGAGCAGAGGGCTCCCGAGACCCTTTCCGCCTCCCGCATCTATCCTGTAAATAATCCTGATTTGGACGACGGGTACTTATCATTGATGCCCTGCTGATACACACATTCTTCTCGAAAATCGAATTGGCCGCCGGGAACCGGACTTACTGCACTTTGAACTTTGTGGCCTACATCGAAGGCCATCCGGGGGCTTGAGTCCCCGAGGTACCCAGGTGGCAATTGAACAACAACGGCTGGTGTGACACGTCCGCTGCCCCTGTGGTACTTTCGGTTTCGCTTTTGGTCATTGTGAACGGCGACCTGCTGCCGATCGGCGCGCCGGCTCTGATACTACTGCCAACCCTCAGCCAGCGTTGGATGCTTGCCCTCTCGCCTTTACAAGCTTGCCACGACGGTAATCATTCTGACCAGATCCCAAAGGTTCCGTCTGAGCTCGTCGCCCATCATGGCGGGCAGGGCGGTTGTCGAGAAGCGCACCACCAGAGGCCCATCCCAAGGAGGGGTTGCCCAATCCCAGACTATTGATCGCTTTACTCGTCCCAAGGGCACCCCAGGTGGATCGAGTGGGGCCCTCGAGGAAACTGGTGATGGTGCTCCTGAAGTTGAGGAGCCAACTTTGAAAGACGTTATGGGCGCCATTGCGAGTGTTCGGACTACCATGGGCCAGCAGTATGAAACCTTGGCAGCTAAAATAGACACGGTGGCGATTGAAGTCAACCTCATCAGGGCGGACTTGGGGAAAACCAATGAACGGGTCAAGTCCCTTGATATCAAGACTGCGAGTCTGACCACGGATGTCTCGGATCTCCAGACCACAGTCCGCAATCTCCGGACGACCAGTGACCTGTTTGCGCGTCGGCTGGAAGATTTCGAGAGCCGGGCCAGACGCAACAACGTCCGCATCGTGGGTGTTCCGGAGAACTCCGCTGACTTATCCACAGACGTCCTGGTGGAAGACCTCGTCTTGAACCACTTGGCACCAAAGGGCCTTAGTAAACTTCTCGCTGTGGAGCGGGCTCATCGAGTCCCTGGTGAGAAGCCTAAGCTGGGAGCCACTCCGAGGCCCATGATAGGCAGGATTTTTAATTTCCGGGACAGGGACGCCATCCTGCAAGCCTCACGTACAAATGGACCCACCAGATTTGAGAATGTGTCGATCAGTTTTTACCCGGACTTTACTCAGGCGGTGCAGAAACAACTAATGGGCTTTACGGGAGTGAAAAGGCGACTCAGGGATATGGGACTGAAATACGCTATGCTTTTCCCGGCCTGCCTGAGGATTGAACATGAAGAACGTGCGCTTTTTTTCGACCGCCCGGAGGTGGCCAGTGACTGGTTAGACACTTTGTCGGCGCGCCATGACAGCCCGGAGAGCTCGAGGGGCGCCGAGGGCGGCTTGGAAGAACAGGAGTAGTGAGTCTACGTCGGCGAGCCTGACTTCACGACAGTGGCTCTGAGACTGTTATGTTCTTACAGTGTGGATACCCGGGGGTGGGGGGGATTGGGACTCTTCCTCCTCTGGGGACTTTTTCTCTCTTCTTGTAGGTTAGTTTAATGGGGCGACAGGCACACTGCAAGTTGGGGTGGCTCTTTGGTCTACCGCAGGGGTGCAAGGTGGGGGGTTTGTGATTTGAGGGTTCATTGGGGGTGGTGGGGGGGACTTTTCTTTCTTGTTTGTATCGAGGCTGCGCTTTGTTCCATATTGGCTGCTATGTGCCTGTTTCATGGCGGGGGGGGGGGCAGAATGTTTACTTCTGGGATGGGGAGTAAGGGGCTGAGGGTGCTGAGCTGGAACGTCAACGGTCTTGGTGATAGGATAAAACGGGGGATAGTACTGCAATATTTGAAGCGATACTCCCCAGATGTAGTTTTGCTCCAGGAGACACACTTGGTAGGTAATACGTGCCAGGCACTGAACAGACGGGGTTACCGATTGGTGGCCCATTCCGGCTTTACCACTGGGTCGAGGGGGGCGGGCATCCTGGTTAGGAACTCCCTCCCCCTGGAGTTAGATGGCACGGTGTTGGATGACAGAGGCCGCTACGCAGTTATTACGGGAAGGTGGGAGGGGTAATCGATCTCCATATTGTCTGTGTATGTTCCGCCTGGTCTACAGTCTACCACATTCACTGATTTGGGTAGGGTGGTTCTGGGGCTTCCTGACGGCTTGTTGGTAGTGGGTGGCGATTTTAATTCCGTGGTTAATGGGGAGAAAGATCGTAGCCCCCCCAGGCTCCTTCCCGCATCGCAGTTATGGCTGGGGAAATTTTTAGACATGTTTGGTCTGGCGGATTGTTGGAGACAACTGCACCCTGGACAGCTCCAGTACACCTTTTACTCGGGAGCTCATGGGAGTCTCTCGAGACTCGATTATATCCTCGTACCGGCGGTGCAGATGGTCTCTGTACGGGAAATCAAGCATTTAGCTAGGGGGGTCTCCGACCACTCCCCGCTCTGGCTTACCATTGATGCACAGCTGGGGGCCGGGGGTCGGATTGCCCCGATCAATCCATGGCATTTTCATAACCCCAAAATTAGATCGGAGGTGGTCAAGTGTATGGACTTCTACTTTGCTGAGAATGAGGGGTCGGTGTCCTCCCCGGTCTCCTTGTGGGAGGCTTATAAAACTGTGATTCGTGGTCAGACTCTGTCCTTGATCGCTAGCGAGAGGAGGCGCAAAAATGAGGAGGTGGTGGGCTTGGAAACTGAAATTACTGGGTTGGAGGAACAGCTGGAGTCTGGGGCTACACCTGAGCAACTGCACTTTTTGGCTCTTAAACAGTCTGAATATAGGGCTTTGGTGACTGACGCGGCCAAGGCAATGAATCGTGTGCAACAGGGGCGTTTGTATGATGTGGGTGATAAAGCGGGAACGTTGATTGCTTGGCTAGACAAACGAGATAGATTGAATTGGGTAGTGCCTGTGGTTGAGAAAGTGGACGGAACGCGAGTGGTGGACTCGGTTGAGATAGTCGAGGTGTTTGCCCAGCACTTTCGGAACGTCTACGCGCCGGTCTCGGACAGACCGGAGGAGGACTCGCACTTGTTGCTTCGTGTTCTCGCGTTGCCTAGCCTCTCAGAATCGGACAAGGTGCTTATGGAGGCAGACTTTTCCACTGATGAGGTTGCGCTCGCCATCCGCTCCCTTCGCTCGGGGAAGGCCTCTGGTCCGAACGGTATACCAGTCGAACTGTACAAGCTACGCCCTGACAAAATGGCGCCGTATCTTTGTCGGATGTTCTCGGCATCGCGAGACCTTGGGTCCCTTCCCCGGGATCAAAGACTGGCGTCCATTGCGGTCATCCATAAAGATGGCAAGCCCCGCGAACACTGTTAATCGTATCGGCCGATATCGCTCTTGAATGCGGAACCCAAGATCCTGGCGAAGCTTTTGGCAAACCGGTTGATCACGGTGATTAGTGATTTGATACACCCGGACCAGTCCGGTTTTATTCCCCATCGGAATACCGCGCTCAATCTTCGCCGTCTTCACAGTGTCCTGGCGAGGACGGGGTCTCTCAATGAGCCGGCCATCCTGATTTCCCTTGATGCCTCGATGGCCTTCGACACGGTTGAGTGGCCATATCTGTGGGCTGCTCTTGCTAAATTTGGTTGTGGCCCGAAGTTCATTGAGTGGGTCAGGCTTCTGTATGAGCAGCCGCTGGCTCAGGTGGTGGTCAACGGCAGGGCCTCGGAACCCTTTGTTCTTGGACGCGGCACGAGGCAGGGGTGCCCTTTGTCGCCGCTTCTATTTGCGCTTGCCCTTGAACCCCTTGCTGCGTGGCTCCGCTGGGAGCCCTCACTCAAGGGTATTCGATGGTCCCCGGACTTCGAGGATCGCATATCACTATATGCCGACGACATATTACTGTACCTGACCTTCCCCCCGTAAGTCACTAGGAGTCCTCTTCGACGTTTTGAGTTCCTTCGGAAGAAACTCCGGTTTAGTTATCAACTGGGCCAAGTCTTGTATTTTCCCACTCACTGGAGACTCACCCTCTCTGCCCCGTGCTTGCCCGATACCTGTTTCTAGAGGTGGCTTTAAATACTTGGGGATCTATGTTTCATTAGACCCTGTGATACGCTATGAGCGGAATTTATTACCCCCGCTTGCCCGGCTTCGGTCGGACGTTGCGGCGTGGTGTAGTTTGCCTTTGTCCCCCTTGGGAAGAGCGGCCCTGTTCAAGATGATGTCTCTTCCCCGTTTTCTGTATGCTGTCCAAAACACACTCGATCTGGTGCCGGCCAGTTATTTTCGTGAAATTGAGGGCCTCCAGAGGAGACTGGTGTGGGGCTGGCGGCCCCGCATTGCGTTGGCAAAGTTGACTTTGCCCTGGTACGACGGTGGTATAGCATTGCCTGATATTAAAAGATACTACTGGGCATCTCAGTTGATCGCTGTTAACCATGCCATGTACGGTCCAGTTCCGAATCCCGCATTTGAGATGGATAGGTGGCAACTGCCCGGGTGCGATTATAACAGAGCGCTCTATTCTAGAGCCGCCAGGAAGAACCTGACGGGTCCCACTGGAGTGGCGGCGCGAGTGTGGGGTAGTGCGACTACGGGGTGGACGGATAGGCTGACTAGAGCGACCCCCCTATATGCCGCAGAGAGGTTGGGTGAACTATGGACGTCGAAGGGTTTCGATAGATGGGACCTTATTGGCATTAGTAAAGTGGGCGACCTCTGGGCCAAAAATAGAGTTCAGACCTTTGATGAATTGAAACAGGAATATAACTTGAATGATAAGGAATATTTCCGCTATCTCCAGGTTCGTCACGCACTTGAATCGGTTTTCCCAGCCGCATCTACGATCCCGGAGTATTCTCCCCTGGAGGACAGGGTGCTGGACGGATACGTTCCTGACAGCACTATCTCTCTTATCTATAAAAAACTCATCAATGATCGTTCGGACCTTCTTGTTCAGCTTCGAGGTGCTTGGACTGGCGATGGGCTGGAGCTGGACGATGAAGACTGGCAGGCTGCGATTCCGGCGCGTCTCCGACTGGTACAGCTGAAGATTCTGCACCGAGTCTATGTCACGGGTCCACGATTGATGCATATGGGTTATTCTGCGGACGGGCTGTGTAGGCGTGGCTGTGGTATGCTTGCTACCTTCCTCCACATCATATGGGAATGTCCGGAGGTAGTGATTTTTTGGACTCGAGTGCATGCGGTGACGGGCGTTGAGTTATTGCCTGAGGCCAGACGCTGTTTGTTGAACATCTGGGAGCCGAATGACTGCACTGTTGCTCAGACTCAATGGGTCACGCTGGGCAACATGGTTGCGAAAAGGGACATCGCTCAATTGTGGGGATCTCAGAGGGCACCATCAGTTCTCACTTGGGAAGAAAACATGGACTGGTGCATGTTTAGAGAAAAAATTGTATATGTCTCCCGTGGTAGGCCCAAGAAATGGGGTAGGGTAGGGGGTCAATGGAATTCGTACCGAGGAGAGATATGCGCTCCCCCTCTTACTGAAGCTCCCGACACTCCTCGATCTCCTTGACTGTACGTTTCGGTTTCCCAATTTCCCGCAATGCACGATATGTTTTTTGCTCTCTGTCCCCCCCTTCTCCCAAGATCTCTCCTTCTTCCTAACACTGCTCATTGTTCGCCTTCTCCCCATGCCGTATGGAACAGTCATTACATTGCAAGGTACCGCCTCGACTCTTTCTATGGTTACGTTTTTGTTGTTTATTTTGTATAAAATGTGAAAACCTTTTAAATATCCTTTATTGCCAGGAACTTTGGATAATATCATGCTTTATCGCTGCCGGACCTTCGGTTGTCGGCTGATGAGCTGTGTCTTATTGCGTTACTGCTATTGCATATGACTGGCCGGCCCTGGTGGTTGTAGGCCTGTAACTGTATTCCTTTTCTTACTAATAAAGGTTTTAAAAAAATAAATAAATAAATAAATAAAAGGTATTGTCATCTACAATGCCAATAGCTCAAACTCTCACAAATGCGAGACCTATTGCATTGCAAATGCTTGTTGAGTTGTGAGGACATGACTGCTGCACCAATCGGGTCGTTGCACATGTACAGGGCAAAATTGGCCACCCTTGTATGCCAGAGTAGGGCCATCATGAAGTAAGCCTTGTGCATCACTGCGCCAATCAAGTGACCGACCAAGAACTTGTGCGGAGCCACAACCCCTATATGCCAGAAGGGGTTGTTGTGAGAAGATTGTTGTGCTGTGAGAGCCGTAGCTCTTGTGCTGTGTTGAGCTATAACCCTGTATGCCAGGAGTGGCCACCGCCCAGGACTTCAGTGTGCCGATCAGCCCAGAGCCCATGTACAGTGAGGCTATGGTGACCCTGTAAGCCAGGGGGGGAGCACCAAGACCAGCAAGATATGTGACCTGGTTGAAGTCCTCTCCAGAGAAGTTAACTTGCTTTGGGGACACTTGTATACCTCCCTCCCCACCATAGGACAGACCAGAGACTTCCCTGCGCAGAGGTGCCCCAAAGAATGTCTGGTTGCTGCGATAGCACTACCTCATGTGAAGAACTCTACGACTGCTGAGTGCAGCTCGCTTGGGCCGTATCAGCAAACTCACCTGAATCAGTTGCTGCATCTCCAGTTCCCACGGAAGGGGTTTGCTCAGGGACTCTGGTTGCTCAAATCCTGCAGGTGTGTGTAAGACTGATTTCGGGCCAGTCAGCCCCAGCCCCAGGAGATCTTGCTTGCTAGATAGCACTGAAACACTGTTGACTTTAACACAAAGTAAGAGTGAACGCTTAATCTTCAGACTTCTAGTGGGACTTAACCTGAATGTTGCCTGTAGTGAATGGGGAATAACCACCATTGCTAGTAGCAAGGAGTAAGTGAGAGTCAGGGAAACACTAGAGGACTGACTTCTGGGGGACTGTGTAGTTGTTTGTGAACGTCATATTTCCTTTTGTGTTAGTAGTGGTAAAATATAATACTGCTTTCATCACAAAAGTAAGTATTTGGCTGACATTTATTGCTACTGATGTACACATGTTGAAAGTTGAGCCCATATTCACCCCCTGTATTCAACTTCCCTGCCCTGAAGGAGCTTTTAACTACTTGGACCACGCTAAAGTTGCTCATGATCTGTAGTAGGTCAGACCCTGGGACATCTGGAGTAAAACGCCTCAACCCCCACGGGTGGACCCATTAATCCTGGCTTCCCCCATGTCCCTCTGAATATGGTTCTGACAGTGTATAAGTTAAATGTGTTCTCCACTTTCCAATTTATTGCTCCTGCTTTGATAAGACTTCAAGTGAATTAGTGTACCTTGACTATGCCATGTGTACATTTTCATTTTATTGGGAGGGTGCTTCGGTAACCCAAAGGAGCCTAGGTTATGAAGTAGCAGATCTTTGCCCTACCATTTTAATGGAAATCCTTTTACAAAAAAGCCTTTCATTGCTAAATAGTGCAATGAACTATGATGGAGAACTTTGCAGGAGAGTGGACCGAATGATTTGGCTAAACCGTACTACCATTGATGGGAAACGGCCACTACAACGCGGCCGTTTCCACGCACACCATAACCGGATGAATGACGGTACGACGCGTACCGTCACAACGCGTTCCCTTACAACGCGTCCCTTACAACGCAAGTCGTTACAACGACTTGCGTTGGGGGAGCGGATTTAGAATAGTATAATTTACTATTCTAACACCAGTCACCGTGGACACTAGGGAAGGTGTTGGAATAGTAAATTTACTATTCTTAATCCTGTAGCGCCCTCCAGCGCAAGTCGTGGTTACGACTTGCGTTGTAACGGACGCGTTCTAAAAGCCACGCGGAGTAAAATCCGCGTGGTAAAGGATGTTTCCCACCATAACCACGCATGCATTACAACGCATGCGTGGTTACAACGAGAAGCCTTTACCACGCATACCTTTACTACGAAAAACGTAATAAAGGCATGTGTGCTAAAATAAAAAGAAAAGGCGCGGGGCTTGGTGGGGTTCCCCCCCGCACCCCCCAAAAAAAAACAGCGTGGGTTAAAGAAGAAAAAAATGCACATGCTTCAGAAAGAAAAAGATGTGAAGGCAATCGGCGTCATAAGAGGAAACGGAAAAACACTTCTGCTTCCTCTTAATGACGTACAACATCACGGAAAAACAAGGAGAGGAGAGGTAAGGAGGAATGAGCGGGTGGTGTAGCAGAGAGTTAAATTTAAAAAGTACTTTATTAGGGTGAACATCCTTTAACATACAAATACCATTTACATGCATACTTTTACAACGAAAATCGTTGTAAAAGTATGCGTGTAAAAGGTATTTCCGTGGAAAAGGATATGCGTGGTGATTGCATTTGCATTGTGACGCATGCTTGGTAAAGGCATGATTTACAACGGAATACGTTGTAAAATCATACAACCAACATTGATAGTAGTCTTCTTAGGAAAGGTGTGGAGACTTTGTGGTTTTTTTTTTTTTTGCTGTGTGATTCTGTTGATGTAGGCATAAGGATCCGTCAGATAGCAGGACAGCATACCATAATATTCTATCATCCCTATGTGGACTCCAACCCACACCAATTATCAGTGCATCTGGGTGCATCCTGCATGCAAGAGGCTCCAGCGCAAGCGTTAAGAAACAACAAAAAACATAGAAAAAGTACAGCGCATTGTATTTTAGACTTCTCCTCAGACAATTTAACTGTGATGGCATTGTCTGCATATTTTAATTGGATTTGGGAGAAGTAGAGTATGGAGCTGCAGTTATCCATCCTGTCTTCAAGCAGTAAAGGTTGGCCGGGTATTTTGCCATCATATTACAATGTGAAATTATTCAGTAAAACTTAAATCCAGGCAGGTGATAAGATAGCTGAATGGATAAATGAGCCAGCACTTGAAAGTCATATGTAGACATTTGTATATCGTATAGTTAGTCACCAAAGTGTTCTCTAAATTCCATTTCATTTAATCTGCTCATGTTTGTTGAGGGTAATTAAGGTTAGAGCCAATGAGTGTCCTAAAAATGATTGTCTACTCCCAGTGACAATTTGTTGCTACTGTACTCTTTACAAATTGTAACTATTTTATTTTTCTGACCCGCGTTTCGCCACCAATTTACTGCAGTCCTCTATTAAGTATCTAATTGCACATTTTTTTAAACACCTCACTTAAATCTTTTATGTTTTTCTCTGCAGTGAAGTTCAGGCCTCCAATCATTTCTGCCTTAAAGTCCGTCCCAGAATTACCCAATGCCGTAAAAATTGAATGGCATAATCCAGTTGATTTTGTTGATTTGAAGTACATCATTCGGTACAGGAACAGCAACACTATGGAATGGGATGAGGTAAGATTTGTATATATTTTAAAATAATTAATTACCTGCAGACTGCTGATTTGTATACTAAATAATGAAGCAGTCTTGTATGATAATGAAGTAAAATCTAGCCAAAAGAGAAATGCACGTTTGCTTTGAGCCTGCTGGAAAGCAGCGTCTCATCCGATTACAATTGAGATTAGCCTCTTAGCATGGTAATGCTCTGATGGTGGAAGTGGGAGAGACCCTGCTTAATAAATTACAAATGATCCAGAACTTGGCGGCCAGAATGATACTGAACCGCCCAATAGGCTCTCCCTCTGCTCCCTTGCTGAGAGAGCTGCATTGGTTACCTGTAAGAAAGAGATCATTTTTTAAAATCTGCTATCACCTACAATGCGCTGAATGGCAGAGGCCCCTACTATCTTCAAAAGAAACTCATAAAACATATACCAAACCGAAATCTTAGGTCCAGCTCTATAGGCCTTCTACAGGTGCCTCGTATACGTTTGAGTCGCACTGGGGGAAAATCATTTTCGTATCTGCCCCTAAGATACTGGAATAAACTACAGTTGCCCCTACGCAAAATCTCCATGTACAGCACCTTTAGAAAACAACTAAAAGCATTCCTCTTCTAACTTTGTTACGACTTCCAGCTCTCAGGTCAAATTTCTAGGCGAGCGCCGAGATGCCCCCGGGTGAGTCGTGCTCTATAGAAATAAATTTAACATCATAGTTTGCCATATGGACAGCCTACCAGTATTTTCAAGATAAAAAGAAACCTGATGTGTGGGAATAAATATCATCATTATTAAAGTATGCTGAGAAAACTAAAATGTACGCTGGTGATCTCAATTCAGCTCTCTTCTTTTCACAGTGCACCAGGATGACTTTTTTACTTTGTCTATGGACTGGGCAGTGTCTTTTACTATCTTAGTTTTCTGTAGATTATCTAATAACATTCCCGTGCACTCACACAGTTATTAAAACAGGCAATGCAAATGTAAATAGAAAGCAAATTAGTGCACAATCCAACGTAGATATCTTGGTTTCTTTTTATCGGTTGTTACACAAAGCAGCCAGCCCCTTCCCAGTTAGCACCATACTAAATTTGCTCGAATCATTCACACACCGTCAATAGGCTGAGCGCCACTTCTTCCTGAAAACGAAAACCCTGTTCTCTGGCACTAAATTCTGTAGATTATCTACTTGAAATTCCTAACATCTGATTTATTTTATGTTACTTGTTTGAGTGCCATCTGAATCCTCTTCACACCAAAAGCACCAAGGCTGGGAGGCAATTTTGTAAGTGCAGAGATTATGGATGGAGAGCCAGATCTTTAAGTCTTCGAATAATGGATTATTCTTGGTGTCAAGAATGGAATAAGGCAGTGCATTCTGCAGACTGGTGATCACTACAGAGACATTTGTGGGAACTCAGACCAGTTTAGACAGCTCATTCATGTGTCATTCATTGAAAGATCTTGGAGTATAGCTGCACACCGCTGTGGGGGAGGGGTTTGTGGTCAATGGGCCAACATTGCGACTGCCTAATCTCCTTGCATAGTGCATTGCTTGACTGATAATGCACCATCTGGGCCGACAGTTCATTGACAATGTGCTGGAGGACTGGGAGCGGCTCCGGCAGCTACAGGAGCTTGACTGGTGCTCCTCATATCGCAACGGCAGACAACCATCTTGCGGTTGCCACTTTATCAGGTGCATTAGGCACGCTTCTCTGGAACCTGGAGTGAAAGGTGGGCTGCCTGGCCGGGCCCCCAAAGGACTTCTACTTCCCCCTTCACGCGTCGGGCTGCATCTGCTGACTGTTATATCTGAGGGAAGCGGGGATGGCTGCCTAGACTTTGAGGGAAGCTGCGCCGGCAGAGGTGGTGAGTTGCTTCAATGGTGCGTTGCTGCGACCCTACTGCACCAGGAGTGGGGCTGGCCTGGAAACTACACTGGGGGCGCTTCTGAAGCACCTCAGGGCTTAACCCCACCCGCGCTAAGCGTTTTCCCGCTGTGCGCTAAAGATTCGCAAATACCGCGTTACATGACGAGCTCAGCTCGTCATGAGCATACGACAGGCGTACCTCATGACGAGCTGAGCTCGTCATGATCGTGGAAGGGGTTAAATAACTGCCCCCCTCTTCCCCACATCTGCTTATTGGGCCGCTCCGACCTTTGGCCAAAGAAAACTGCCCTGCCTGGATGCTCGTGCCCTCCCTCCCACAATAATGAGTTGGCACCATGAAGGAGGGTGGTGGGCCTGAAGCTGGTACTTCGCCCCTCTACCATTGAGGCAGCTTGGAGCTGTGACAGACACCTGCTCCCACATTCACCAGACATTAACTTTGAGCACTCTGGTGCTGCGGCTGCGCTTCTCCCCATATGAGATGGGTAGAGAAGGCTGCTGGCTCCCATTGCCACACTACCTCCATGGCGCGACGACTATGGACCCATTGCAAGCCCCGACAAGGACCATGACCAGGATAAGGGGCAATGCCACCAGTTCATGCGTGAGTGAAGACACATTGGACCTTATCCTTCAATCTATAGCAGAGAGCTGCTCAGTGCTGGAACAAAAGGTAGACACGGTGGTGCAAGACATTGATATTTTGCGTGAAAATCAGCATAAACGTTCTGGAAAAGTGTGGGCCAACAGTACACTTCTTCAAGCCCACCAGCCCCCAACCATGGGCCATTCCAAGGCCCTTCAAGATCTGTCAGACTGATCCTGAAAGGGAGAGCTGTGAATTTGTATGGTAGGGCTCTTCGTAATAATTTGCAAATTGTTCAGCTTCCAGAGGGCGTGGAAGGGCAAGCCCCCCCTCCCCCCCCCCATTTTACGTTGAATCATGGCTTTAAAAATAAGTGCCCCCTCCCTTGCCATTTCTTCGTAATAAAAACTCTAGTGGCCAGTGGCCACCGGCCCCCTCCGCTAGTCCCATATGGACACTGTTTCAGCATTTTAAAACTTGCTGCCATATTTATTTTGTCCCTGCTTCTAGATTTTTTTTTTAATCATTCCATGATTGTTATTCAGTGAGCCTGATCCGTAAAAGACAAATGTATATTCGGCCAATTTTTTATTTCAACTCTCTTTTATCGCAAGATTAATGCACTGCCTTTGCACTAACTGGGGTTCTTTTTTTGTTTTATTTTAAATCTTTGTATATGTATTCATGAGTCACATGGTTTTAACATTTTGTTATGGTTTTTAGTAATCAAACAATAAATTAGAATTTGAATTTGAAGTGCCCCCTCCCCACTCCGGGACTCGCCACCTTTTTTCACGATGGAATGTGCTCACAGGATGCTCACCAGATCGTCCCCTCCTGGTAATGTGCCCCGGCCCATTGTTTTGTGCATCCTAAACTTCAGAGACAGAGATGCACTGCTGTAAGATGCAAAAGACACTGGCTGATTCAAGATTGAAAACACAAACTTCAAGATATTTCCAGATTATCTCTTAGCAGTGCAACAAAAAAGATCCTCCTTCATGCAAGTCAAGAAAATGTTAAGAGAGCGAGGCCTTAAATATGCGCTTTTATTTCCCTACAATCTAAGGATCACAGCTCTACAGCGATCACATTTCTTTTCCAAACCAGTAAATGCATAGGACTGGATTAAACAATACTAATCCCAACAACGAGCAAACAACTGGGGCTATCACCGCGCACCTCTAAAATGCTACCTCATCTGCGTAACGCAACATCAACAATACAATAGAATCCTGTAGGTGACACCCATAAGATCTTTGGGGCAAGTAGAGAGGCCCTTGAGGTTGCCTCATCTATCACTGGGGGACATTGTCCCCTGCAAAGTCAGCTGAAAGATCTCCATCATCCTCTGAAGGGAGCCCGCAGGATGACCATGACAATTTATATGGATGGCGGATGACCTGCTGTGACTAACCAGCTGAGAGGGTTATTTGTGACTCTGTGTGTACATATATACAGTAGTTGCAAACCAATTTCCAATAACAAACTCTTTTACCTACATTTTCTAAATCACTAGGTGTCTCTAATGGTTCCGATTCAAGTTTCAGTTCAGAAATGTTCTTTGTGAATGCTAGAATTTTCTAACTTTCATCAGGTATGTATAAGCAGCAATGCTAAGGTTTCAGCATCTTGCAGACTCCTCCTTATTCTGCGAGTAAAATGACCAATGCTAAGCATTTATGTAAAATAATTGATCTAATAGTCACTAATTCTTTATTTACAACTAATAAAGATCCAGAAGTACTGATTGCTAGCTTTTTCACAACTGTTGAAAGCTTTTGAATTGTTTGATTGTTTAAAACAACTCCCACTGGTGGCATGATTACTCCAAAAATGTCTCAAACTAGTTGTGTTATATCACCTATGTTAAGTGTAGGTCTGTGTGGTCGCATCATTTTTAAAGCATCTGTACTTTATACATAATACATCTTAGGAAACAGCAAAGCTAAATATCAAACCCTGCCAGTCAGCTAGCCATTGAAAATAAACATCCTGCCTGCAAACTAAATGAACTGTTTCTTCTCCTTGTAAGATTTGCCATGTACCCTCACCCAATAATTTCAAATGTGTGTTCAGTTACTAATTCCCGCGTGTCTATTTCTAATTTGACTTCTTTTGTAAACCCATATTTTTTCCTTTTGTTTCATGTTTAATTTTGGATAGATCATTTTCTTATTAAATGCATCTTTCTTCCAAACATTTTTCAAGATGTGTTCCTCTTTGTTTGTTTTGATTCTGTGAAATGTTTGTACTCGTCTAATGTCATTATGAAAACTTTTTCTAAAAATCTCATTCAGCAGGTTACATTGTTTTCCTATGCCTTATCTCTATCTATATTCATGGCTGGTCTAAAATAATGCCAAACTGTAACCATTTATTTAGCGGGTTGGTGTAAATTAATGCTCTTTTGTAATGGTACTCTAGAAAGAAACAAGTCATAATATGAGTAAACATATTCAAACTCTTCTCGTGTATATACTAAACTAAGCAAAATGCCATGTGTGATTGCATATGACAAAGCTATGTGGTGATAAGATGCCTCCTCTTCAGCTGATGAAGGTTAGTGGCCACAGACCTAATAATCATTTGCGTCTAGTACCGGTGTGTATTCTTTAACTAACCTAGAATAGATGTTAAGAGTCCTGAATTTTCATGTAACTCTCAAATGATGCCTTTAATTTTGTTGCATCGGTTGTGTGTGCATATGTTGCAGTTTCAGGTGTAGAGATAGGCTATTCCATCTCTGGTGTCAAATAAAACCCAATTAATGTTGTTAGGATCATTAACACTGTTACTAAAAATGTAATATAATAATCTTGCATCTAGCTCTATTTATAAAACATGTTTGTAGTCTGATCATTGAGCAAAATATATCAGTAATAATTCAACAGTTCAGTTCAGATTTATTTTTCTTAAGCAGCTTCCTAAGTTTTTCTTTTGTGGCTAGTTTGTTTTCAGCTTTATTTATAGTAGTCTATGTATAGTCATCTCTGTCCCACTCCATCTTCATCTAAATGTTTTATTCCTACGCTTCTACTTCAGCCTTGGGCCTAGGAAAATCTTCTTTAGAACTAACTTGTTTAATTTCAGTTTTTTGCACATTCTCATTTAACAATGTATCTCAAACTTTTGTTTCTTTTCAGAAATATTTTCAAGTAGCATAGTGTATAATAGGGGATCGACTGTTCTGATCTCAGACTAAGTAATTCTTCCACTGGCACATTGAAAACCTGATTTGTTTAGTATATCTGTTCAGGTGCAGAATATCTTTAACAAAGCACTCTTCCTTCTTTCAACCTTCTTGGTGTCAGCTGATTTTCTGTGTCACTTATACTGCTTGACTCTTGTCTCTTCAGCAATTGTTGGCGGTATGCGATCAACTGACACACTTGATCTCATTTTCTTTGACCATAATTCTGTGGCCATTCAGCATTAAGGGTGACTCTTCTCGAACCAGTACTTGTTCCTTCACCTAGATCATCTTTTTGTTCTGGTGTTGTCTCCACTGTTTTCTCAGTTTGAGGTCTTGTTTCTTCTCCTCCTTCTCCCCCAGAGACTTCAATACCACTTTGTGAAATCACAGGAACCTGGATTGGTGTGACTGTTTAACGTTCTTCACCCCTCTCTCCTTTTTGCTGTTGTCTCTCTTGCAGTATTGCTCCTTGCAATTGTCCAACTTCCGATGGTTCTGTCACCAGTGCTCTTGGTTCTGGCTCATAGAACACCATCTCTTCATATGGACTTCTTACTCTGAGTGTGCGATGCATGCACTCAGTTTGGTACTACAGCACACTTGACAGCAGTGTTCCTGATCAGAATCACCTGGAAAGGGCCTTTCCATCTTGGTTCCAAACAAGACTGCTGCACATGCTTCTTGACTCGTATCCAGTCACTGAGCCACTGTTCCTGATGCAGATTTAAGGTACCAGCTTCAGCCAGGTGAGAGAACACACCACACCAGCCAGTCTTTTGCAGTAATAGAGTATCATCACATCAGTGATGTTCAAAAGTGCATTTGCAGGTACAATAGGCAGTCTTGATGCACGCCCCATCAATATCTCATGGGGAGATAACCCTGTTTTCCTGTCAGGAATACTTCGGAGACTCATCAACACCAAAGGTTAAGTATCTGGCCATTTCACTGATGTGGAAGCACAAACTTTTGCCAACCAGGACTATGTTGTTCCATTTAGCTGTTTCAACATTTCAAGGTGCTTCTGGTCAATAACTGCAGTGTTACCTCTGCTCTATCAGTAATGCTACACAAATCATTCTTAGGACAGCATTGTTGAAATGAGTCCCATGATCTGACTCCGGAGAAACTGGTAATCCTTTCCTAGGTATCAACTCTCACAACGGCAAATTACTACAGTAAGACGGTCATTTCTCTGTGTTGGGTAAGCTTCTACCCATCGAGGGAAAATGCACACTATAACCAGGATGTATCTTTACCTATTGCAAACCGGTCTTGATAAAGTCCATTTGTATTCTGTTGAACGCACTACCTAATCTCCCTATGTGACTTAATGTTACGGGTGTTCTTGTCCCTACTTTTATTTGTTGACAAGTCGCACAGCAAAGACACACTTCTTCTGCCAGCATCCTAAATCTGGCATTAAACCAATTCTGCCTGAACAATCTCAGCATTGCATTTCTTCCTAGATGTGTTGGGCCATGGAAGTATGTCATGGAAAACAATAAAGTGTCTGGCAACTCTAGTCTTCCATCTGCTGACATCCAAATGTAATTTGCATTTTCTCACATCTTGTTCTGGTATCCTTCAGTTCTGCTTCTGAAACATCTTCCTGCAATCTTTTGAGCTCTCCCATACATCAGCTACTGACAACATCAAGAAGACTGTGTCCTCTTTAGATTCATTTGTGTAAGCCCTGTTAAATGTGCAGAAACAAGTGCGCAATACTGTGAAACTTTGTCCACAAATCTGTGTCCAACTGTGACATATACCTGTGAGCTGCACATTTAACAACTGTGACTTCTGTTGGCATATGCAGTGCCTCGAGCAGTTTACTTACATGCCCCACATTTCAAATGGGCCGGGCAGATGAGGTCATGAAACCTCTTTGTGACCATAACTGTCCAAAATCATGGACCACACCAAAGCTATATTGACTATCTGTAAATATAGTCACTCTTAATTGGGCTGTTAGACTGCAAGCTCTTGTAAGGGCAGTTAATTTTGCAACTTGTGCTGAGGTAACATCTCAAAGCCATGAAGCTTCTACAACTTCTTGAATTGTACAGACAGCATAAGCTGCTCTCAAGGTACCTTCTTTATTTTTCAAACATGAGCCATCAACAAAAATTACATAAACAGGCTGAATCAAATTTCAACTTTTATGTCTGGCTTTGGCTTGGTGCAAAAATCTGTACCACATAGGCAATCATCTCAACTTCATCTCCATTGAAGTCCTTATTTATAGATAACACAGTTGACGGATTTTAAATCTGACATCGTTTTAAAACCATATTTTCGTCAGCCAAGATCTGCTCGTTCTTTGTGAGTTGCTAAAATGGCTTTAGGCCAGGGGCGTCCACAATAGACAATATTTTAGCCCTTGCATACATGATAGAACAGACTACACAGAAAAAGTCGCTTCCTCCATTTGCATGTTTTGTGGACTACTCTGCGGCTTTTGACGGAGTCAATCGGAGTCTGCTTTGGCGGAAACTACAAGGTTGGGGGATACCAGAGATTCTTTTAAAGGCAATAATTAGCCTTTACACTGGAACTTGGGTACGGGTGAAAACTTCAATGAACTCAGCTACCAAAAAGATTCCAACAGACCGTGGTTTAAAACAAGGTTGTGTATTTGCACCTTTGCTTTTTAACTTATATACGGCAGACCTTGCTAAAACTATTCTTAATGCAAATCTTCTATCTCCGAAAATTGGCTCAAATAGAATATTTTTAATACAGTATGCAGATGATATGGTGCTATTAGATCAAACAAAAGTAGGCATGCAACGACTATTGGACGCACTAAATCTCTACAACAACAACAATGACCTAAGAGCAAATGCAGGAAAAACAAAGGTAATTATATTCGGAAAGTATGCCAACAAACTCGGACAGCATTGGAGGTTGGGCAACTTGAAGATAACAACAGTGCCCAAATATAATTACTTAGGGGTTTGGCTGCTGAGTAATGGGAAATCAACAGCTTACCTTGCTTCAGCCAAAACAAAGGCAAGGGCAGTGCCGTTCGCCTTGTGCAAGCTGAATGCTAAACTAAATAGCCCAACAACAAAATCCATTACAACAGCAAGAATGACCTAAGAGCAAATGCAGGAAAAACAAAGGTAATTATATTCGGAAAGTATGCCAACAAACTCGGACAGCATTGGAGGTTGGGCAACTTGAAGATAATAACAGTGCCCAAATATAACTACTTAGGGGTTTGGCTGCTGAGTAATGGGAAATCAACAGCTTACCTTGCTTCAGCCGAAACAAAGGCAAGGGCAGTGACGTTCGCCTTGTGCAAGCTGAATGCTGAACTAAATAGCCCAACAACAAAATCCATTAGAAGAGTTATAAGGGCCAAGCTGCTTCCCTCAATAACATATGGCCAGTTAGCATTTCCTGCGGCTTTTGTTAATAGCCTCGAACATATCAACTGCAGAGCCTACAAGCGAATTTTCCAGATCCCAGCGTATACACTAAACATCCTGGTGCGACCGGAATGTGGGTTGAACAATCAAAACTATGAGCACTGGGCAACGCTGGTGCGGTTCTACCGAGGGGTTTGTGCGGCCCCTCCGAACACAATGTGAAGTCAACCCTGAAAATGATCTTTATGAAAGCCAATAACTCCTGGAGTAACGGCCTGAAAACTGCCTGCACAGCAATACAGCTTGACATGACCAAACTGCAGGATCTGACTTATCAGCCTGGTACACTAAAATCTATATTAAAAAAACAAGTTAGAGCATTATCCAGAGAAGAAGATATGAAGGAGCTGAATCGTTCCAAAAGTAACATTGGGATACTTGTAAGCTCCTATGAAGATGGGTTATGGCAACCATACCTCGATTCTGCATTAAACAAGATAATTTTAAAGCAAATCTTAACAGTGAGGCTCATGGCATTGCCGATAAAAGATATCAACAGGCGCTGGAAATCCCTAGAGGCGATTACCACCTGCAGACTATGCCACCAGCATGAAGAATCCATGGTCCATTTGGTCTGCATATGCCATTGCCTAATACAAGCACGTCGCACTTTACTAAGGCCATTGTTTTTAAAATATGGGACACGTAATTGCAAGGATGCCATGAAACTCTTGTTTAGCCCGAAGACACCGATGGAATTGGCTAGGTTCACCAAATTTGCACATAAAGTTAAAGAACGTTTAAGTAACGCACCTTGCACTTTAGAACTTCAAGACTGCACTTTGGGCATGCCCAGACTTTGATTTGCACGCTGCGACAAGCTGTATCTATTTTGCACTTTGTTGGAATCTCTATTCCAAAATAGGCCTTTGAATGCCTTGAATTGATAATTGACACATGGGTTTTAATGTTTTTCTTATCTATGATCTGTATTTTTAGGATTTGCTATACAGGATCTAGTGCATCCAAATTTGTAGCAGTTAACGATGATTACTGTAGCAAGCAAGTTTTGTGGATATTTTATAGGACACTTTTTGTAACAATTTTTGTTAATTGATACAATAAAATATATTCATTCATTCATTCATTCATTCTTTGTGAATCTGCTGTTTGTCATGTACAGGGTTTTTGTTCTGGTGAGCAATATTTCTACAGAGAGAGTTACCATACCAGTTAAAGGATGTTCCATCACCTACCTGAGCTACCGATTTAAGGCAGCTGGTCTGTCATGGGTATTCGAAAAAGAAGCCATAGTTTTTGTTGCATCTCCATGCATCTGAGAGAACACTGAGAGAGCGCAGCCCTCCCTCTCACTGCATAACAATGTTAATATCCTACTGTTATGAGTCATTCTTAGTGCCGGGGCACGCCAGAGGCTTTCTTTCAGCTCTAGGAAATCTTTGAAGCACTCATTGTCCCATGGAAGAGGATCAGGCAAATCTTTTTTTTTTTTTTTTCCGCCTCAGTAAAGGCTTAACCGCTAGGGAAAATCTCGATATCCACGGTCTACAGTAGCCAACCATTCCCCAAATATTTCTGACTTCATTAATTCCCCAAATATTTCTGACTTCCGTCTGTGTTCTGGGTGTATTCATCTCAAGGATAATCTCCATCTCTGTGGTGACACCTTTCTCGCTCTTCTCTCAATGATATGTCCAAAGTTTTGGACTTCTTTTTGACAGTATTGCAGTTTAAGTAGAGAAACTTTATGTGCATTCTCAGCCATTGCAATTGAATCCTGTCTACAAGCTTCTCGTGTATCTGATGCTACAAGTAGGTCATTGGTCTATTGTGCTAGAACTGAACTGTAAGGCATCTTCAGTGATTAAAGAATCTTTTTTGAGATTTGATTGAATATGGACGGGCTCTCTGTAAACCCTGTGGAACTTGGGATCATCCAAAACCTTCTCTCTGAACACAGAAGAGAACAAGATCTGGCAGTCCTCGCACAATGGAACAGAAAAGAAAGCCGGACATAGATCGAAAACAGTGAACCATTCCGCAGTGCATGGCAGTTGAAAACGTGTGGTGGCTGGATTCAGGACTGTAATGTTCTAGTTGTGGAATTCCTCATAGGAATGTTGTATTAAGATTCCTTTTGGACATTCCAAGGCAACGGCTGGAGCTTACAGGGCGTTTTCTATCAAGGTGGTTGTCTAAGCTGCCTTTTTGGAGATTAAATCTTCTTCTCCCACTCACAATGTGTAAAGTTTCGTACTTACATGAATTGGTGAAGATCAGGATAGGAAAAGAAGGCAGTGCTCACCTGTTCGTGTTGCATCCTGGGCGGAGTTTCCAAGAAGATTCAACTCGAGCTTGTGTCTGCGCCACAAATGAGCATCCATGTTTTCAGAAGTGTCGTGAGTGTCATAAGAGGAGTTTTCATAATTTCTGGCAAGTCCGGGGGTTGTGGTTACAGCAATTCAGGGCGTGCTGATTGCGACTAAGCTCGAATTTTGCATTAAAAAAAGTTGTGCAGTGATGTCACCACGTTGGGCCACGTTTCAAGGTGGCCATCTTGGATTGGGCTGTATGTTAAGCCCGGAATCCACTCGTCCTTTGGGGCATCTCCGTTTGTTGGTACCCGGTGAATTTAAAAAGCCTATTTTCTAAGGCTCCAATCTGATTCTGCCTGCATTTAGTTGATCACAGCGGCACCAGTTATCTACACCCCGCTGGCCAGTATTCTCGGTGCCAGGCACACCTGTTCTACACTGTATTCTTTTGGTTTAAGTATACTGTTTCTAATTGTTTTCACATATTTTTTTTATATTGTTTTCATTAATTTTTACATTTACATTGGGCTACAGTGGAATACGTTTTGTGTGATATTGCTACTATGGCCAACATTACAGCACCTCCACATTTCTTACAAGTCGCAGGGGAGCCAAAAATGGAATGGAACTATGATATCCTATGTTTTTAGCATATATAGAAGTACTTGAGGAAGAAGATTGTTCTGCCAGAAGGAAATTAGCTTTGCTAAACCTTTGTCTGTGTGGTGCACGTTTGAAGGGGTTTAACAACCTTCCTCCAGTATAGAGTGCGGGGGACATGAATGTGTTTGAACTGGCAAGCAAACAAATGGATGCCCGGTTTGGAAGGAAAATTAACATTGTGATAGAGATGTTAAAATTCTATTCACGTGCTCAGAAGGAAGATCAGTCTATAGAAGATAATGTATCCGCACTACGTACTTTGGCAGGGTCCTGTGCTTTTGAAACCATCACTTACGAACAAGTGTTAAGAGACCAAATAATGATGACGAATAAGAGCAAAAAGATTTGAGAGTTTATGGTTGGGTACTGAATCTTCTTTAAGTGCGGTGGTTAGCATAGCAAAGGGTATTGAACAATTTGAGAAATTTGTTAGTGAAATCAGAGGTCTAAGTATCAAAGTTCAAGATACTGGACCTGATGTTTCAGTAGTAAGGACTCAAACAGGGATGAAGAAGAATCAGTCTATACCTGTCAAGAAGGAAGCTGATGTGAAAATTTGTGACATCAGATTTTATGGGAAGAAAAATACTATTATTTGTTACAGGTGTGGTAGTCTAAACCATGTAGAAAGCTTAAAAGTGTGTCCTGCGTGGGACTAATTGTGTGTCAAATGTAAAAATAAGAGGTAATTTTGGAAAAGTGTACAAATCATTTCAAAGTGTCAACCACATCTCATTTGATGCAGATGAAGCACCTGCTGAATTCAACTCCTTATTGTGTGTTGGTTACGTCAATTGCAACGGTTCTCCCAGATGTACAGTAGTAATTTATGGCAAATCAGTATCTATGATGGTTGACTCATGTGCTTGGTACTGGATTATTTGTTAAAGCTTGTTTAACGAGCTGTGGGGTGAGAAGAAATTATTTTCACCTGATATTCAACCTGGTGGATACTCTGGTCACAAAATTGATTTGGAAGGGTTTATGTGGGCAAATTTGGATTTTGAGGGAAGAACTACTAGAGGTTAGGTGTATGTGGCAACTATGGGTGTGTCTATTTTGGGATTGCCACATCAACAAGAAATTGGTCCCAATGCTATCCCTTCTGTTTATGTTGTTATAGTTAACAGGGAAGAGGTTGCCTCTGAGAATTAAGTAAAAGTTTCCAAAACTTTTTGGCGGATCTCTGGGGAAATATGTAAATGTTAAACATAAAATCATTCTTGAAAATGAGGCGATACCTGTTAGGCATAGGGTTAGAAATGTAAGTTTGGCATATCGCGACAAACGGAAAGTCCTGTTAAATGGTTTGGTTGAGAAGAGAATAATTGAGCCCATAGAATGTTTGATTTGGGTGTCTCCCATTGTGTTTTCCCTTAAAGGTACTGGGGATCTCTGCCTGTGTGTGGATTTACTCAGCTTAAATAAGGAGATCTGGATTGACAAACATCATCTTCCTAATATACACAAAATAATATCTACGTTGTCTGGTGCTTCTGTTTTCTTCAGTATTGATGTAGCAATCGCATACCACCAAGTGGAATTGCATGAGGAATCCAAACTTTTAACAGCGTTTGCGACACCAGAAGGTATGTTCCAATTCTTGCGAATGCCATTTGGGTTGGCAAGTGCTACCTTCATTTTTCAGCGGTTAATGAAAGAGGTTCTGGAAGGTAGTAAGGGAGCAATTGCCATCCAAGATGATATTTTATTTATTGGGAGAACGTTTGCAGAACATGACAGAAATTTGGAAGATGTATTGAAAAGAGTGCAAGATAAAGGGTTGAGTTTGAAATTTTCAAAATGCAAATTCAGGCAGAACAAAGTTGAGTATTTAGGTCATGAAATGTCTCGTGAAGGCATCAGGCCCAAACTCAACCATGTGTAGAGCATTTCTGATGCACCTGCGTCTGTGACTAAAGAACAATTGTTGTTGTTTTTAGGTTCGACTGAATTCTATGGTAAATTTGTACAGGATTGCTCTACAAAACTGCATCCATTATGACAGTTAGTGAAAAAAATGCAAAATGTGTATGGTGTAAAGATCAACAGCTGGCATTTGATGTACTCACAAAGGAGATAGTTTATGCGCCATTCTGAAAATCATAGGTGGTTGATAGGGAATGTATTGTATCTGTGGATGCCAGTCGTGTGGGGTTGGGCGCTGTGTTCATGCAGATGAACAGTACTGGCGAATATGTAGTGTCATATGCTCCAAGAATGCTGCGTGGGTCAGAGTGCAATTACTCCACCATTGAGAAGGAATTGCTAACTTGCACGTGGGCACCTCAACATTTGCGTCAGTTTTTATGGGGAACCAAATTTCAGTTAAGAACTCATCATAAGCCATTAATTAATATGTTAGCAGCTGGTGGGGGAGAATATTGACAGCTCGCTTCGCTAGAATGGCCACTAAATTATAGGAATACCAATGTGTGGTTGAATATGTTCCGGGGCGTACTAATGTTCACGCAGATTGTATGTCACATTTAACTTTATTGGATTTAACTGAGATCAAGGATGTGGTGGAATGTGATGTGGCTTATAACATGGATGATGACAATAGAGCCTGGGTGGAGGAGCATACTTCTGAAGCCAATTCTGAAGAAAAATGGAAAGAAGCTATGCAACAAGGTTGCATTTTGAGTGAGGTTCAGAAGTTTCTGTAGAAAGGTTGGCCGGAAGAGAGGAAGTTGAGTGGGGAGCTGGCCTCATTTTTCAAAATGAGTGAGAAGCTTTTGTTTTTGCATGGCATTGTTAGGAGGAGAGGCAAAATTGTGCCACCACGGAAACTCAGGGAGGTGATTTGTGCTGTGGCCCATTAGGGTTATATGGGAAAGTCCACTACTAAATGAAGAATAAGAGAATTCTACTGGTGGCCTTGTATTGATGGCATGGTTGACAAATGGGTCAGGGAATGTGCCCCTTGCGCGACGAGTGAAAAATCTGTCAAGGCGTTATCTGTCGATGTTACTCCTATCAAATATGCCCAAGGCCCCTGGAGAAAATTAGGGATTGACGTTTTGGGTCAGTTGGAACACATCCTGGCAAGGATGTGCATGCTGTAGTGCTTGTGTATTACTTTTGTACGTGGCCATAGCTGGAAATAGTGGAAAAAATGACTTTTGCACAGGTCGTTGAGTTTTTGGATAACATTTTTTGTTGTGAAGGGTTACCAGAGAAACGTATTTCCGACAATGGGCCACAATTTGTAAGCAAGGAACTTTAATTGGTTCTTAAGATGTGGTGTTCTACATAAGAGGGTGTCTATCATCCTTAAGCCAATGGTCAAGTAGAACGCTTCAACAGGGCCATTAAGGGGTCTTTCAGCTAGCTATTAAGCTTGGTGTGTTGTGGAGGAATGCTTTGCGGTCAACTTTGCTGACATATCGCACATCACCTAATTCTGTCACAGGGTTGACCCCATTTGATATGTTGCGAGGTAGGAAACCAGGATCTAAACTCATGTCATGGTGGTTGAAAGAGAAAAATTTATATAACACTGTTATGGGTTTTTACTAAAGTCAGGGAGCCTCTTAAGAGGTATTAGGAGAAGATATGGGGTGATGTTTCTAAGAATCAGTTTAAGGAGTTGAAATTGAGAGCAGGGGATGTGGTCTGTGTTAGTAGAAGGTGGGAAAATATGGCATTTTAGATGTATTTCTGTGTGTAAATTTCAAGTCAAAGAGAAGGTGCATGTCAGTACTAGTAATGGATACACGGAAGTCTCGAAGGACGGAGTAAAACTGAATAGGGAATATCCCTACAGTAAGCTTAATGAGAATTGTGAATGGACTGCTGGTTTTTGTGACACGTATGATGGTTTGAATGTTCCGGTTATTGGTGAATCTGTTGTTGGGCAGGGCACTGCTCCAACCACTAGTTTAGGTAATCAAGAGGTACAATACGATAGTCAACCTGTGGGTGAAGAACATGTAGTGGGAAGTGAGGAAAAGTTCACCTGTTATGCATTTGTCCTTGAAACTGAAAGATTTTGTTAAGTTTTAATTTAGACAATTTTGATTTTGATGTCATATGTTCACTATCATTTTGTATATAGTTACTTTCTATGCATCAGTTTTTCAAATGTTTTTTTTTTGTGCGTTTCTTTAATATTTTTTTTAAGGGGGGAAGTGTGTAGTGTTCTAGTTGTGAAATTTCTTAAAGGAATGTGTGGTATCTGGTTTCCAGTGCTATGCATCTTTCCTGCTTCTCTGTCTTGCTGCTCAGCCAGAGTGGATGTGTTGTGGAAGGCTGGTGAATGGTGAGGTAATGGAATGTTGGGGATGCCTGGTGGATGAATGTCAGTTAGGAGTATGGGCTGAGCAGCAAGGGAGCTGAGTACTTTGCTTGCAAGTTTTACGTAAGGGGATCCTTTTCTCTGTTTGAGGTTTGTGTTTAGATAGCCTTTGGCTATGTGACTTTGCACCTGTGCAATTTATTGGGTGTATATTAGTCACCTATTCATTCCCTGCATGTTTATTAACTTTACAGTTCGTTCCTTACAATTTTCCATTTTGGGAATTTTCCTCTGGTTGAGGTATGCTATGCTATAGCCTTGTAGCTATGTGACTTTTGCAAAAAAAAATGTGTGCGTGTATTTGTCTCTGTTTTTCGTGCATTATATTCTACTTTACAGTATTTGGTTTGCATGGTCTCAGAATGTGGGATCTTTAGCTATGATTTTACTACAACTTTTGTCACGGTCTATTCTACCTTTGCGCAAAGATTTTGTGCGTGAATAGTCTGGCATTTGAGGTTTACTTCTTGAATGTATTCTTGAATGTATTCTTGCATGTATTCCTAGCGGGGGTAGTTTTCTCCCTTTCTTCTTAGTGTGTGTTGGGATTCCTTCCTGGTTTCTCTTGTTGGGAGTACTTTTTGTCTTCTTGGTTGTTGCGTTTACTTTTCATTGTTTGGCGTTCATTGTTTGTTTTCCATGCTAGTCTGGCCAACTGGTGTGTTCTGGTGTGACACTGAACGTCTTGTGTTCTTCTTGTGCTTGTTCTGTTATTGCTGCACGTTGGTGTGAAACATGTTTTATTATCAGGGGTGTGGAATTTAATAAAATATCTACTTGTCCATTGGGCAGGTTGCTTCATAAATCTACTTGTCCTGTAACAAAATCCACGTGTCCCTTTTGTGCCACATAATGCGGCGACAATTTATGGCAGCAATCTCATTATATAAGAACTCTGATAACAACCACTTATTATACCAAGGCTAATACCATAGTTTGGTTTGAATACTTGCCATTCCATTATGTTGCCAGCTTGCCGCAGATCTACATACTAGGGCTGAAGGTAGTGGTAAGCAATAGTTCCAGGGTTGGAATGCCCTTTTGAGTCTTTGCAAAACTACTAAATTGCATATTTTAAAGGTTTTCACCAGCTCTCCTCTAATCTTTTCCCACACTGAGAAAGGTTGGAACTTTACTCCTGACAGTGGCACATGTGAAACTTCTTCCAGGGTTGTGGAAAAAGTGGTTGGAGGGAAAGTGAACTTGCAAACACTCAGATTTTCACATGACCAAATCGACACATGCATATTTGCACGTAGTTCACAAATGTTTTCTAGGAGTACTATTTCTTGTCCCACTTCCATAAATTCTTGTGAATTCACGAAAGTTGTATATCTGCACTTAATGCAAGGACATATACCATGGGTGCACTTTTGAGACTTTCTTTAATGAGTTGTCCCCTTATTAGGTCTGGTGTTAACCGTAACCTTTTGTGTTTATTAAAATTTAGTCTCCCTCTTTGTCTATTGGCTGGCTTTACTGTGTGACATCATTATGCTCTTTCACAAAGAGCATTATCGGCACACAAAGTTGTTTAGTTCAGTGCTTGTAACTACTGTGGCAAGCAGTGTGTGCTTTTAGAGACCAAAAACAATGTTTGCTTTTGCCAATATTTATTATAATGATAAGGGCCGGCATCAGTAAGGTTTTACAAAAATCATGCCAAAACAAGTAGCACATTGACAAAACCAAAAGGCTGACCATCAATTTCAGACCTCCTGGCTTTGCCAATGCTTGTTTCATGTTTCCCATAATCTTTTTGTAACAGGTCACACTGATTATCCATTATGAATATATTAGGAACATACTAGCATACTTCAACACATTTTACCAATTGATGCTGCATAGAAATGTCATCTAAAATTTTACAGTAGTTTAGCACAAAAAAAATGTCATACTTGCATTTTTTTGTGAACATTTTATTTTGAAAGCAAAGACTCATCCATCTTGCTTTAAAGCTCCACAAACCTTTTGGGGAGCATTGTACATAGTTTCATTTAGCTAAACTATGACAACCTGTTTACACATTTCTATTCTGGAACCACTGTTAGTAGTGCAGTCCGAGCTTACAAAATTTACTTGGAGCGCTCACCCTAATAATAAGAGCTTTGCATTAATGAACCATAAATAACAAGTTTGAACAGCATTAACACACTGACACAAATATTACCTTACCTGCAGACAATGCCCTTCCCTGATCTATAATATGTTACTGTAAACTGGCAGCCAAAGTGTTTGTGCTTTAGGGGGTTAAACCTAATTGTCCCAAGGACAAAATACTCATTAAAACTTGTTGCCCTTGACCTCAAACAGTATGTCCTGGGCGTCGGGCTATAGGAATTCCACATCCTGTATTATGACATTTTCTCCCATCATTTATGTGTTTTCTGTACGCTATTTTGTTTACTACAGCCCTCTTAGCATGCTAAATTTGATCTTTTATTGAAACCATTGTTTGGTATCTTACATCCTCTCTTTACTATTACTATTTTCCATTTTGCACCGAAAAAGGGGAAGTGGTGTGTGTTATTCATTCTTCTCCTTCCATATTGTGATATTTCATTTAATTTCATCTTATGCATTTATTGATTGCCTTTCCATGAAATGCTTTGTGCTCTCTAGTTTATATTACGGTGGTGACAGCATACTCACTTTGTTGTTGTTTTGTAAAGGGGCATCATGTGTGGTATCTGGTTTCCAGTGCTATGCATCTTTCCTGCTTCTCTGCCTTGCTACTCAGCCAGAGTGGATGTGTTGTGGAATGCTGGTGAATGGTGAGGTAATGGAATGTTGGGGATGCCTGGTGGATGAGTGTCAGTTGGGAGTATGGTCTTGAGCAGCAAGGGAGATGCTCATAGTGGGGCTTCACTCAATCTTCATATTTTCATCTAGAACTTCCATCAATAAACCATCTTCATCTATCTACATCTCGGCTACTGGACTTATTTACCATTATTACAGAATGTTTTATTAAGATTCCTTTTGGGCATTCCGAGGTGACGGTTGGAGCTTACCAGGCGTTGTCTCTCAAGGTGATTGTCTAAGTTGCCTTATTGGAGATTAAGTCTAATTCTCCTACCCCCACATTTCAAGTACATTTTGTTCTTTCTCTGAAACGCCTATATAAAGATTAAAAAAAAAGTTTTGTTCTTACAAGTACCACCCGACAACATGGAACAACAATGCTGTTTTGCAGCGTGAATCCTTTTCTAGATTCACATGCTGTGCATCATTCCGCCATCTAGTGGTTGGGTCCGGAATGGTCTTTGTTTTTAGGTCTCGTGACCTACAATGCGCGCAAGCGCATTGAGGGATCGAGAATTCAAGTGCTCGATCGTCTAGTGAAACCACTGCGGTTTCTTCACAGTGCATGTGAGGTCACGTGGCCACAAAAGCGGGTCACGTGACCACACAAGCACGCGCATCTCCCTAATCTGCCTGCCTCCCCTCGCTCGCATTCACGCCCCAGGCTCTCCCACCCCCATCCGGCTTCCCTCCTCGCTCGCATTCACGCCCCAGGCTCTCCCACCCCCATCCGGCTTCCCTCCTCGCTCGCATTCACGCCCCAGGCTCTCCCACCCCCATCCGGCTTCCCTCCTCGCTCGCATTCACGCCCCAGGCTCTCCCACCCCCATCCGGCTTCCCTCCTCGCTCGCATTCACGCCCCAGGCTCTCCCACCCCCATCCGGCTTCCCTCCGCGCACATAAAACATCTCGCACGATGGCTGTAAAATGCTGGTCAGCATTACTACAGAGCTGCGGTCACAGGGCATTGTGCGCCTTGTTTTTTTTTTTTACACCATCTCTAGTTATGAAGTGCGCATGTGTGCTTGCGTCCAGCCAGCAGCGGAAGTGCCAGAGTCCCCTGCATCCTCTACCTCGGGCGGGAGGCGCTCGCTGTCTGTGCAGGGTGGCAGCCGGAGATAATACTTTTTTCTTTAAAATACATGGGACTTGGACTGCCCCACCTTCCCCCTAACAACGAGCCTTCCGATGCCGCCTTGAGGTGGTATGGCTTTGCCCCCACTTGCATTCTAAACTCTGCTCTCAGCCTCACAGATTGTCCGTGTTGACTTTGCTCCAGCCCCCCCACCCCTCTCCCCGCCCCTGTGAGCTGTGTTGCCGACCTCCTACGTCATTCCTCCTCTCCCTTTTCTGTGCACGTAGTATTTTGTTTGAATTATTTTTAATAAATGTAACTTTTTTATTGGAAAACACGGGTCTCTCGCCACCCACCGTCCCCCAGCCTGTTTTATTTATTAATAGATAACAGTTTAAACCAGAGCTGAGTCACTGCTCTAATAAGCACACCGCATAGTCATAAACTGCCAAGATGACATCAGACGGCAACGCCTCCTCCAGCCGAGAACTGAAGTGTTGGGAGTAGTAAAATCATCCACTTCTGCTGCTCTATTCCAATGTAACCTGCACACTCTGAAGGGGTGCTCCTAAGGCGGAGGAGAGACACTTGTGCAACCTATGCAGAGCTCACTGCTGGATACCCCAATGGCCACAGTCCAGGAGAAAGCAGCGGTTCTAAGTTTATGCCCCTGGCATTGCTTTCCATGCTTTTTTACTGCAGCTAAAGTGCGTGCTAAATTAAAAGTAGAGAGTGTTGCTGATCCTCGCTTGTTTTTAATAGGTATCCCTTCTGAGCACAGATTTCAGGGCAGCAATACTTTAGTATTCCAGTCTACAAACACCAGCAATAGCCTAGTTTCTTTAAATTATCACTGCACTTAAAAAACATACCTGAAAAATATTGCCATTTACAATGTCAATAGCTCCAACTCCAAAAATGCGAGACCTATTGCATTGCAAATGCTTGTTTAATTTTTTTTATTTCTTGTATTGGTCGCAGTCGACCCCCACTTGGTGCTAAGTACGTCCCCTGAGTGACATCAGACCGTATCCTGGAGGTCAATGTGCGTGGTGGCCATCATCAGGTTCTTTTTTCCACTGTACGGTCTGGAAGCAAGACGGGAAGCTCCGAAGAAACTTTCAGATTTTCCCCAAAAACGTCAAAAAAGAAGATTACTGAAGAAAATTATCGTTGATCGTTGTCGTAACCGAAGGCAGGACCAGCGGACCACTCTGGTCCACAAATGGTGAGGTAGGGGCAGGACTGTGAGGCCTGCGCAGCGTGCCGAAGACGCTAAGGACACGCTGATATAAAAGACAGGCCCACTACGCCACAATGTCGCAAACAACGAAGAAACCTCCCTGAGAGACCTGGGTTTCTCTAGCGTTGTGGAAGAATATGGAGCACCAGCTGAGTCAACGTACGAGGGATCAGACGTCGAGGTCCTAGAGGGGGCTTGGAAAAGAAGACTGAGAAGACAAGACACCATAAAGAGCCGTCGGAACCGAAGGGCCATGAACTTAAGGCGCACAAGGCAACCCCGACGCGGAGCAAAAAGGTGATCGAGTGTCAGCCGCAATTAAAAGAACCCCACGGCACCCAACTGAAGGTTACCGTGGAGGTAAAATCGCCGAAGACGCCGAAACAAAGGGTCAACACCGAACCCGCAAAAAGGGCATTACACCGCCGAAGTCTAACGTCAACGTCAGGAAGAAAAGAAAATCTCCTGCCTCCGACGCCGAGAGGGCCCTCGAAGTCGAAAAGAAAAGGAGAAGACTCGAAGAGGAAATAGCAGCTCTCTTACAAAAGAAGAAGGACTTCGATGCCCCACTGAAGGATTTTACAATCCCAAAGACACCGGCTGCCGAAGCAGAGAACGTTGACGCCGAAGAGGCAGAAGACTCAGAAGGAGAGGAAGAAGGTATCTTCGACTCCCCTCCAACACCATAACCTCGAGTTGCAGAACCCAAGGCATACAGAGACATACCGGAGG